>NC_044325.1:144716824-145965430 GCF_007399415.2 Gopherus evgoodei | reverse complement strand
ATGCAGGGGGCTGGACTTGATGACTTCTCAAGGTCTCTTCTTAGCCCTACATTTCTGATTCTGTGATTTCACTTCAGAGAATGCTACCATGCAGGTCCTGGACTTCAATATCTTATCTAACAGCCTAAATTTGGCCTCCAGGACCTCTCTTCTCCCTTTCCCTGTGTCATCACAAACCCAAATACCTATATTTCTGTATAAACTGCCTCATGCATAAATAGGAGAAAAGAGGCTAATAGGTGTAACTTTTTTTCATTATTCAGTTGCCTATTTCACTTCCTGACTATAGTTGTGCTGCTCTCAAGTATTCCTGGATCTCCCTTTAGTGAAGTGTCTTAGGTGAGTGTTCTGCATGCTAAAGCATTGCATTATGCATCTGATTCTCTGAGAAACACTTAGGAACCATATTCTTGAATGTCAGTATATGATGTAATCATGGGATTTGTGTGAGGGAAATGCACTTAGGGCATGTGGCAGTGCTAATGTTCCCATAAAGGCTAGACGTGAGCCCTTAGCTCCATTTTCTAGTAACAAGTGCTACTCAGTTGCATGAATACAGCATTGACAAACCAGAAAAACTGAAAGTAAAATTGTTCTTCTGCCTAGATTTTAACTTAGTAAAGCTGAATTTTAAAAGGCGAGAAAATAGAAAAGAAGAAATCATACCTTTTGTAAAGCTAAAAAGTAATCATTTTCATATTTAATGTACAATGTATGTTTTTGTATATGTGCATCTCCCAGGAGGTAAATATGATGAGATTGTTATATTGCACTGTTTAACAAAGGACAGGTGCCATGCTTTCTATCCATCAGTGTATTTTGTGTCTGCCCTTTTAAACATGTTCAATTCACCTTTTCCCCTTTAAAGCAGAGAATGATGGTAAGATGCTGCATGGGGGCACTGAAGAGAAGGGTGCTTTAGTGATTATGAAGTCCATGAAATTTAACCATAACTGATGTTTCACAGAGAGTGTGTTACCCAAAATCTAAGGCATTAAGTTACCTAATGCAAACTGATAATCGGATAAGAATGGAAAGATAACGCAAGTTTGTTTTGCTATTAGAAAATAGCTTTTGGGACAGGCAGTTCCCTACAGTTTCATGCTATCTTGCTTATGCATGCATTTGCGGAGGTTTAAAAGTTAGTTTAATATGCAATATCTCAATTAACAGGCTTCCCTTGCTAGAGATGTGGAAAGAAACTGCTAAATCAAAAGGACCCACTTAAATAGAACTTAGCCTTTTTCCTTATTTAGTTAACAGAGATAAGCAAAACACTTATTTGGATTTGTAAAGCAAGAGATGCATTTGTCAGTTGACTTTTAAAAATAGACTAACCATATAACCATGCTGCAAAAAAATAAGATTCTACTTTCCCTATACCTAGCAAAAAGGGCGCATAGCGTAGCACCTTCTATCCGGAAGCAAACGATAACACATTTACACAAACCTTTACTGAGAGATTTATAACATCCCTGCTGTACCATACTCATGGGTGAATGAGTACCTGTTTACTTCCTCCAATAAGTTTTAGTAGACTTAGAGGTTGACACAGCAGTACTTTCCTTCTGACTTACTGTAACCCAAGAAAACTGATGTAGTTAAGCACCATAAAAACCGTGGGATGCTTCCAGAATACACAACACCTTACAGGCAAAACAGCAGTATATTTATTAATGTACAAACTGGCATTTCAAAGTACATTGAGCATGACTTCACTAAATGTGCCATAAGAAATAGATGGGCAAACCCCATCGGGGCAAATCATGAACCAATCCCATGGTAGATCCAAATACTTTGAGGTTTGGAAATGCATTTAAATTTTCTTCTTGATTTTAGTTGCCTCTGTGCTTTTTGTTTGCAAAATAATACTGTGTTGGGTACGTTTACAAGGGTTTAGCTTTTAGGCTACCTATTGTATCTAAGCTCCCACCTTAAGCTGTTGACAGGTCTTCAGGGTTTTTAGAACAGGAACTCTGGATAAAACTCTGAATTGCTACCTGTTTTGAGGTTTACCTACCCTCATAACCATGTGCTATAGTAAATCTTCTGTCATCTTGAAAATAGGATGTATAAGAAAGGGAACTCAGCTGCCTTTAGATCAGCTGGTGTGGAGGTACAGTTTGCCTTCCAGTTTACAGGATCGCAGGCTACCAGAGGGGAAGGTGGGGTGATGTGATATGAATTAACCTTTTTAAAAGCCAGCTACAGTGGTTTAGCTACAGTAGTGCTAGTCATGCCAGGGTCCAAAAGTTATGGGGCTTATGCAGCAGAGGGTGCCTAGAGTGGTAGATTTTGGGATCACCTGTGCTTGCCCCAAAGGGTGGCAGTGGCAGATGAGGCTGGTGGGGCTGCCCAGGGACCAGGGTAGGCTGCCGCCCAGGTATCTGAGGAAGTCGTCTGACCCCTATCTCCTGGGTAAGATTGTTGCTGTGGTCAGGCTCTTAGCAGCCTGGGGCTTGTCTGGGTGGCACTGTCAGGTTTTCAGTCCCTGGAACAGCCCCTGCCCTGGACTCTCACTGCTGCCACCACAACAGCAAGGAGCTCATCTGGAAAGAGGCAGGAGGTGTGAGGGTTGCTGAGGGCCAGGTTGGGGGTGGGTCAGCTGAGATGGGCAGGGGCCCCAAACCTATTCTTGCACCAGGCTCACTGAGGCTTTGTTATGCCCTGGACCTGCTAGAGGGGAAGGTTGGGTAGCAATATGCCCCCTCTTGCTAAAGGGGTGTATCAGGATGGACCTCTGAGCTGCTGAGTGGGTGAACCTCCCAAGAGCCTGGAGCAGGTGCTGTCTGCATGTTATATCTGTGGAACTTATCTCTGTAGTAGGGTGGAAGGCAGCAATTTAATGCTGAAAATGGGCTTCTCTGACCTACTGGGAAATACCTAGCAGGAGAGGGGGCAAGCCAGGCCGAGAGGTGAGGTTTGTGGAACCCTCTTGACTTGCCAAATAGGATAGTCCAGCTCTCCCTCTGTGACACTCTAGTTGATGCTTCTACCTAGACAATCTTTCGACTGAAAAATTTCACTACAAGGTGTTTGGACACTAGGTTTGCGTGGTGCTTTGGCCGCTGCTGGTTCAGTACTTGGCTTTTGTCTCTGAAATGGGCACTGAATATGATTCTGATGCAATGCAACCCTTGTTAGTGGAGCAGCCAAAAGAGGATTCTGCAAATGCAACATGGAAAGGTGTTTTTACTTGTGTTCTAAGTGTGGCGTTTCACTTGCATCTGCACACAGTCCCCAAGAGCAAAGATGTAGCTGTATCTGCAATATTTGGAAACCTCCCGGTCCTGTAGCCTGCTCTGGGGCTAGCTTAGCTATATGCAAGGGGTGCAGCTTGCAGGAGTGGCCATGGAGAGCTTCCGTGTGCAGCCGCAACACAGCCTGTCTCTTTAAGTGCAGACAGCAGGCGGGACTCGCCCGGCCACTGTTGTGTCAGGTGATGAGGGAGCAGCAAGTGAGGGGAAGCGGAAGCCTGAGCTCTTAATCGGCTCCTAAGTCCTGCCCTTCGCTTCCCGCAGTGGAGAAAGGAAAGCACCAGCCGGTCAGTGCACAAGGGAGCCTGGGTTCGGCTGGGGTCCTGCAGCAGGATTGCACGCTCCTCCTCTGCCCCATACGCAAGCCGATGCACACACGGTGGGGCGTATCCGCGCGGACGGGCACACTTGAGAAACTGATCAACACAATGCTGTTCTCATCAGGCATTTCCTCCCCCCTTGTGCACACAGACAGTGCACAGCTCTGAACTGGAGGGACCTCTGGGGGAGAGGATTTGTGTGCAAACTGTTGCTAAGAATAGTCTACTTTGAAATACTGGTGCTAAATGCTCTGCACGGTGGTGATCCCAGTGAAGAACCGTCTTTCATTTCATTTCCTCTCCTATATTCTTTGTTTCAGCTTGGAACCAGGAGGAGAGCCTGGCCAGCTGGCTTTCTGCCACCACCAGCAAGGGCTTTGCAGATCGTGGACCACAGTTTAGGGACCTCCAGTTTTAGGGGCCTGTATATTATCCGTGTTGCCCTAAACTTTGTGCTATTATTCAATCTGTTCTCTTCAGTCTTTAAACCCCCAAATCCTGGAGTGGACTCTGTAAATTGCTTCTAGAGCTTGAAGGGATGGGATTACATTCCAGAGAATCTTTGTTATAATGTAGATAGACATAATTTATTTTGTCCCTGCCTTGTGCAGGATAAATGGGGATTTAATGGATGTTTGTGCACCCAAGGGTGAAAATGTGAGGATTTTGGGATATATTTGCTTTTGCAGGAATTAAAGCCGGGGGAGGGCAGGGAATCTTAACTTTCAGAAGCTTACAAATACATTGGATCCCTTTTAAATGCTAATACTGTTTATTTCAGTATCTTTCAGGAAGTGATTTAGGGCAGCAGAAGCCTAAAGAAAAGTTGATTGTGGAGGTATAGAGAACCGTGATTCAAGATTTCACTCTGGATCAGCCAGTTCTAGAATAATCCTGAAACTAGGGAGCAGATGGCAACACTGTCCCCTCAGTTGCTAACTGCGGCAGCTCAGCAGAACCTTAGACCAGGAAGGAAGAAGAGTTTATCTCCAGCTGCCTCCTTGCACCTGGCTGGGGAGATCTTAGCTGTAGCTTCTGGATTGAAACCCGCTCTCCTGTACGATTACAATTCAGTTGGAGTAGACAAAATCGAGAACTATCTTCTACAGATCCAGGGCATTGGCCTGACAAAGCATCGGCTGCACCTTCTAAATATAGCAGACAATGTTCTGATACTCAACCTGGAGAAGACGGCACTGTGGCTGGAAATGCTGTTACTCACAAACAAAGTGCCCTTCATTGATGTTTCAGCCTCTAGGACATGTCCTGGCCACTGTGAGCCAGAGTATGTGGAATCTATAAAAGGCCACATTGCTGAAATACTGGCTCATGTTAAAACACTGCCAAATATCACATCCCAGCCGGTCACTACCAGTGAGATCTTCTCTTCCGATTGGAATCTATGCACCATCTTTGGTGTTCTCCTGGGCTACCCAGCTTCCTATACTTTCACTTCTGAGCAGGGGTTTGACAACTGTTTGTCTCTGACCCCACTGAGAGTTTTTACTGTCCAGGCCTCTTGCTGTAGGATAAGTAAAGATCTCAGAGTCCGAATTTATTCCTTTAGTGTCCCAGAGAACCTGCATCTTGCCATGAAGGAGGCCCTGGATGCGTGGAGTGGAAATCTGAAGGATGTATTTAGTGTGCAGAATGACTTTGCAAACCTCTGTATCTCAACGGAGGTGGTTTCTCTAGCCGCTGTTGCTTTGTAAATCTAGTTTCTTCATTTCTTTTCATCACAGGCTTGGGGGGTGCCACGCATGAAATCTAGCGGGACACTTAACACTGCCCTATGGACAAAGGTTCCCCCAAGAATATCTTGAAACCACAGCTCTCCCCCACACCTGGAATTTAGGGCCCAGAGTACTGGATGTGAAGGGTGAGCATATTAGATGCTGAACTTGTATTTGCCCTGTCACTGATATATTGAACACTTGCTTTTCCTGGAAGTGCACTTTGTGGATTAAGGCACCCACAGCTGGGTTGCAGGCAGTTCCTGGATGGATCCCAGTTGTAGGATGTTCAACTCCTAGGGTTTGTCTACACTTACAACACTGCTGTAGTGCTTAATGAAGATGTGACCTATGCCGATGGGAGAGCTGCGCCCTTCAGCCTAGGTACTGCACCTTCCTGAGAGGCGGTAGCTATGGTGACGGGAGAAGCTGTTCTGTCGACATAACACTGTCTACACCAGGAGTTTGGTCAATATTGCTGTGTTGCTCAGGGGTGGGGATTTTCCACTACCCTGAGTGATATAGTTATACCAACATCAGTTCATAGTGCGAACCAGGGCCTAGTAACCTCACTCAAATGGCACAATTGAACTCCACCTCATTTTGTCTTCCAAATAGAACTGTGGTAATTCAATTCCATTCCCTGCCCTACCCCATCAACAGGTGCTCCTAATGGCGGTTTGATTAGAAGAATGACCACAGTGACAGGAGTCAAGAAGCCATGAGTTCTAATGTCATTTTTTCCTCTGGGTCCATTGGGGCAAGTGATTTCTCCCCATATGTGCCTCAGTTTCCCCAGCTGTAAAATGGGGATATTTACCTCTCAGAAACAATATGAGGATTAAAAAGGGGTCCATATTTGTACTGTGCTTTGAACATGTAAAATTTTATAAATATTGTTACTAATTGCCTATGTTATCTAGTGTAACCCATCTACCATAGACTGCTTGTGCTCACAGCACAGATGTGTGCGTTAAAGATACGTGCTGTTGTCAAAGCAACAGAACTCAGCTGTAAAAGGAATTTCAGTAAGTACCCAGCATTGACTTGGATTAACATGGTATTGACATTTCACAATTTTTCTCCCTACGCTTAATTAAAAAAAAAAAAATTAGCAACCTGTAGTGCTTTGTATGGATTGGAGGGTGGCAGGGAGGGGAGAGGATGAGGCTACAATGAGCAGCTAGGAGTTGATGAGGAGCTGGACAAGAGCTGAGACAGTCTAGACGGACAGAAAAGGCAGGGAGGGGCAAGGTTTTGTGTCTCCTACTAAGTTCTTTCCTCCCACAGTGGGAGTTTTTAAGTGACTGTGCAATAAAACATATGGCTGCTGCAGCACAGAAACTGAATCTTTTCTAATGCAACCTTCAATTAAAAATTAAACCAAGCAAGAGGAATGATCTCACCGCATTTATTGGACCAGTGTGAATTTGTTGAGGAGTGAGACCAGCTCAAAAATATCCCCCCAAAAACCCTACAAAATTTTTATACATTACAGTGAAAAAAGTTGAGTCAGTTGCTATGCTGAGGTAATTGAAACTGATGGATTCTCATGGTACAAAATTGGCTAAGAAAGCCGCCATGGCTGCCGCTATCACCACCATTAGGAGAGGGATCCAGTGGCCACATTGTCTCTGAAAGAGAGAATTAAGTGTGTTTAGTGAATCAGTACACAAAAAGGAAAATTTTAATTTAATGTCTGGTGTAAAAACACAGGCGCTATCTTTCCTCCGTTGTCCAGATGACCTCACAAACCTCACCACCTTCTGCTCCAAGTGCAATGTGTTTCTTTGACTTTGTTTTCTCTAACATAAACATGTAGCAATGTGTATTTAAAAGAAAGACAAATCCTATCAAAACAAGACACTCCCATGGATCTGCTGCTCCTGGGGAGAGGAAGAAACCAATGTGATGGATGTGTCGTCATGTTGCTTAATGCACTACTGGAGGGGGCCCAGATGGTGCAGTGATGCATGCAGCACAAGAAACTGAGTAGAACAGAGCTGAGAAACAAATTTCCCCCAAGCCCATCCCCAGCGTGCTGCCTGCAAAGGTATCAAACTGCTCAGGATGTTAGCAGTAGGTAACTGGACACAGTAAAAGTGAACTCCTACTTTGGACTGCTTGCTCTGGAACTGATTGAGCTCGTCTCGACACTGACGTAACTTGGTCATGCAGGAACGGTACTCGTCGCTCAGGGCCTCCAGCTCAGAGCGGAGATCTGCGCACTGGAAACAAAGCAGAGGAATGTTAGGAAATGGCCCATGTGTACCAAGAATTTGGCTGCTCTCAGTGAAGTTCCCAGGGCAACAGGACTGATGTAGTGGAGAGTGATCTTCCCTCTCACCCCTAGTATTGTGACATCTAGGGCAGGACAGCTGTTTATTGTTAAGAGGAGCCCAGGGGAAGCACACACTGCCTCTGCCGTATATTACCCCTGTTGGGGTCTTTAGCCTGTAGTTCTAGTACGTTGGCACCTTTCAGCAGCCCTCAAGTCATGTGGGAAGAAAAAATAATATTTCCCCCACCAAAGCATAACACACTTAATCCCATCCCACTGCCTGTGACAGCAGAAGAGAAAGTCCTCAGGTCTGCAACTGGCTTCATATAGGTAAATGGCTTGCCCCCATGCAGAGTTTCACTAACTGGAAGGTAGGAGCAAAATCAGTAGGACTGAGGGGAGGGAAGGGAAAGGCATCACACAGAAGCAGCCCTTCCCCCCAAAAAACATTTTCCTCTGTGACTTGATTGGTCATTATTAGCTCTCCCCAGAACTTTCACCCTCCCCCCCACCAGCATGCCTTGTGGGAGTGACCTTTTGACATTCTCTAGCTGGGAGAGCAATGCCTAGGTGTACGTCTACACTACAGCATAATTTTGAATTAACTAAAACCGGTTTTATAATACCGATATTATAAAGTCGATTTTATGCGTCCACACTAGGGCACATTAATTCGGCGGTGTGCGTCCATGGTCCTAGGCTAGCATCGATTTCTGGAGCGGTGCACTGTGGGTAGCTACTGTAAAAGAATGAGGCCAATAATATCGATTTGCGTCCACACTAACCCTAAATCGATATAGTAATATCGATTTTAGCATTACTCTCGTTGGGGAGGAGTACAGAAATCGATTTTAAGAGCCCTTAAAATCGATTTAAAGTGCATTGTAGTGTGGACGGGTACAGCGTTAAATCGATTTAACACTGTTTAAATCGTTTTAACTGCGTAGTGAGGACCAGGCCTTTATCATAGAATATCAGGGTTGGAAGGGACCACAGGAGGTCATCTAGTCCAACCCCCTGCTCAAAGCAGGGCCAATCCCCCTGACCCTTTAAATTGGGCAGAATCAAGTAACTGCAGCCCTAAGATGGCTGCTTTGGAAGGGGCTGCTCCTGGCTGCATCTTGCATTCTTCCAGCAGGTGAGTGGCTGTTAGATTTTTCCTTTTTATGTTGGAGAGGGGAAGTTGTACTTTTAGCAGCTCCCCCCAAAGCACCAAGATTCTGGCTATGCCTGGGGTCACTGTTATTACCTGTGGAGACCTCCTGGTGTTTGTGTGTATTCTGTGTTGGTTGCACTGATGTTTGTGGCAATGCATTGCAGGTCAGGTGTGCCTAGGGCTGGTCAGATTGTTTTGAGGCTGCATTGTATGAGGAGTCAGTGGTCTATGTGATGTGCAACACAAGTTATTCTTGATGGTGCACAGTACTGTTTGTAATGTAGCCCTGTATAAGCTGTTGGCAAAGCAAGAACTTTGTGTGTTCTAGCCAGTTCCTGCTCTCACCTGTTTCCTTTAGATTTAATGGTATTTTGCACTCGCCCTGCCCCCAGCTGATTTAGACCTAATTTGCAATGGCTGGTGCTTGTAGTCGTTGGAGGAGACAGTGTGGGTTCAGTAAGACACACTGAGCTCCATCTGCCACAGAGAAGGGTAAAAGCCTATTTTATAAATTCCTGTGTATAAGTCCCTTGGTGCCTGGGGATTGTTCTAGGCACTATATTAGATGGTCAAGAAGAAAGAAAAAGCCTCAGCTCTCCCTCCCCTCCTAAACAGCTCCTCTGAAGGGGGTGGGGCTGACGAGAATATAAAGAAGTAGGGGAAGAGAGATTAAAGCAGAGCAATTAAATTTCCCAGAGCCACAATTCCCCAGGTCTCACTTTAATTGTCTGACCCTTTACATTCCAAGTGCTGGAGCCACAGGCATGTCTAGGATGAGCAGTGAGTAACTGCCTCACTGGAGCTGCCAGGGGCTGAGTGCAGAGGGCAGACTGGTAGAATAGCTCTGTGGTTCTGGGGGAGCCCACTGAGATGATAACTACTGCATGCTGTGAGGGGCAGGTGTGTGCTCCCCATAACAGCAGCTCCCACAGCACTCCCCTAGGGGTATCCAGCATCAGTGGTGCTGCTAACACATGCTTGTGCTTAGGAAGCACTTACTCTATAATTCTACCTGTCCCCCACCCAGGTGCATACAGGTCCCTTGTACCCTCTCTGCTCCCTGAACCCCAATCAGTCTGCCCTGGTGTCTGCTCCCTGTGGCATTGCTCTGTGCATGTGCTGTCACATTGTGAGCACTTTGCTGGAGAGACTTGTTCTTGTCCAGCACTGCTCCTGCATCCCACAGCTCTCTGTGTGTGTTTAATTTTAAAATATGCCTTTGGATATTTTCTCTTGCTAATTCCCTTTGGTGGACAAAAGCTGTGTTTCTATCATTCACTTCTCTGCTCCAGGAGATAAGTCTCAAAGGAGCTGGCTTGGCGGGTGGGGGGAATTCAATTGTCTTGGAAAATGGGTACCAATGTGTTGTTTTATGATAGCCCTGAGTTGTCTTATGTACAAGATCAACCTCTGCAGTATTTAACTCACATGCCAACGTACATTTCAGCTTGTGTATGTGAAGGTTTTATTCGGGGTATGAAATATTTGTGACTTTAAGGCTATGTAAAGGGCTTGCTTTGATGTCATTGCATGACTATTATTCTACCTGGAAATACTTAGAGGAAACCCAACAGGGGGTTTAGCTGAGGTCAGAATCAAAATGTAGTGACCGTGAATCTCCAGTTACAGAATTAGATGCTATTTGTATGGTTACTCCTAAAAACCATCACACATCAGTTTTATTTCTGCCTTGGAAGCCTTTAAAAATAGCAATTAATCTCCTAATGAGAACACTGAATCTCATTAACGGATTGTATCACCTTCTCACCTCCTTTTCCTTTGCAATGAGTTGGGCTGTCCTCTTCTGCACCTGGTCCTTCAGATTTTCCTCTCCCTCCTCATCAGGATGCTTTAACAAAGCATCTTGTTTTTCTCTGACTGGACTGGGGGGTTGGATCTGCATAGTTAAAACCTGATCTAAAAAAACAGCCAGACTTCCAATGAGAAATGAGTCCAGGCTTTTGGTCAGCCTCTTCATTGTTCTACAACAGGGGTTGGCAGCCTTTCAAAAGTGGTGTGCCAAGTCTTCGTTTATTCACTCTGATTTAAGGTTTTGTGTGCCAGTCATACATTTTAACATTTTTAGAAGGTCTCTTGCTATAAGTCTATAAAATGCAACTAAACTATTGTTGTATGTAAAGTAAATAAGGTTTTTAAAATGTTTAAGAAGCTTCATTTAAAATTAAATTAAAATGCAGAGCCCTCCTGACTAGTGGGCAAGACCCAGGCAGTGTGAGTGCCACTGAAAATCAGCTCGTGTGCTGTGGGTTTCCTACCCTTGTTCTACAAATTGATTATCTTTAACTTGTATTCAGGTGCTAAGCATCTGGAAATGAATGCAGGACATGGCTGAGTTGTCTTCGTACTCGGCTATGAAATATTAGAAATATTTATTTTTAAAACAATTATGAAGTGCTTGACAGTAGTCTGGCAAAGTAAGCTACCTTTGGTGGGGAGGAGTTCAAAACTTGATGATGGTTTTCTTGGTGTGCAGGGGTACCTGAAATTGGAGCTGGAGCATATCAAGTAAACAATGACTGGCAGGGCCTCTGAAGAAGGAGTGTTGAAATCAAATCAATTTATTGTTTAAGGCATTTGCCATCACAGATACACGTATTCGAATATAGTGAGGCTAAATTTGGTATCCATTAGGAATCATAGCAACCTGTTATGAACAGTACAATTCCTTTATGCTAAACAGATAAACAGATTTCACTCGAAGTTACCGTTTAACCTTTTCATGTGAGATTAGAAGCATAATGGTTGTCTAGAGTCTGAGTTACAAAGTTTGCTGACCTTTTCTGACTACCACCTCTTCCTGAGCCGCCTTCTCCTTGGACTGGTTCTGTAACTGGTCTGCAAATAGAATAAGCCACTATTATCACCCAAACTATGTACACAAGTCGGTTTCATTCTGGGTATTCCCTCTTTCTCTTCTAATCTGCCCCTTCTCCTATCTCAGCCCTCCTTGTTTGTTTTAGTTCACTGTAAACTGGTTCTACTGTGTGGGTGGTTTGACTCGCTTCATTCATACAATTTCTTGGAAAATTCTGCCACCGGTTATACCCAGACTATTCTGCTAAAAGCTCAAGTGTTGTATGGCTATCCCCTAAGACAGAAGAATTAGATCTTCTGTTGCCAATATTGATTTTTATACAAAAATACCCAAACAGATGCTGTGAAGTCTGAACAGATTTACTCTGAAAGGCAAAATCTTATTTGTTTATGATTAATTAATATAGACTCTAGCATGCAGGACTCAATACAAAGTGGTTCTCCATATCCAAGATTTTTAAATGACGTGATTTGGGGCAATCAAGCTGAAAGATCTTAAAGGGAGCAGATTTTCAGGAAGCAGGTGCCAAGCACTGTCTGAAAATCAAACCCCCTTAAGGCATCTCAAGTTGTGCACCCAAAAAGTCAGGCCGTCAGAGTCACTAGTCACTTTTGAAAATCCAGGTCCTTATATGTTAAACCCTCCATGGTCTTGCTCCAGCCA
The DNA here is from genome assembly GCF_007399415.2 of Gopherus evgoodei. Classification (NCBI taxonomy): domain Eukaryota; kingdom Metazoa; phylum Chordata; order Testudines; family Testudinidae; genus Gopherus; species Gopherus evgoodei. The sequence goes on along the minus strand of NC_044325.1, from coordinate 145,953,184 downwards.
CAGAGCTTGGCAATCTGTGTCTGTCACGCCTCATAGTTCTCCCCTTCTCTCTAGTCCCAGTGTCCTGTTAACAGTAGCCAGATTGTGTTAAAGTGAGAGCCAACTCCTCTGACTCTCCTGTTGTCTGAAACAGCTTCCCTTTTGCCCACCACTGTATCTCCATCTCTTTTCATTGTCAGGTGAAAACAGTCTTCTCTGCCCTCTTCTCTTGTACTTTTTCTCCCTCTGCTAATATTTAAGACAATCTGGGATAAAGTCTGTGTCAAAGACACATTGTAAAATGAGGTTGAGTTGTGCTAATGTTCAATGCCAAGCGCTGGTGATGTTCCTAGTGGAGATGAGCGGGGAGTGTGTGTGTATTTCACACCCTTCCTCCATCCCTCGCTCCCTCCCTCCAGATCTCTGGATTTTCTGTGTGCAGAATCAATCAGCTGAGACCTTCTGATAACCTGATCACTGTTACAGCCAATCACAGTCACTCTGGGTGATAGGCAAATCTGCTCTTATATAACGAATAGGAAAGACAATCCAATCAGTCTCTGTGCAGGGGAGTTTATCCATGAATGGAGAAGAACAGATGCAACTGGAGAAGGCTCTTGCATTTCCCTGTAGTGGGCATTTCACAGAGCAGTGGGCCTAACTCTCATCTTATCCATGTAAGCTAGGGTTCATGAGCTCACTAGAGTTACACTGCAACGGCAGCGTCAGACCTAATGCATTTAAAAAACGCAGGCCTGTGCCCTGCAGTGCTACTTACTGTGCAAACGAGTGATTGTCACTTCCAGCGCCAGCTTTTGCTTTTGTTCATTTTGCAATTTACCTGAAATTAACAAATTAATTTTTAGTAGTCAGGGATGACAAAAAAATCTCTGAGGAAATCTGTGTAAATGCTGCAGGTTTCCTTCTCCCCAAATCTGTACAACTTCTGTACAGTGGAATGAAAGGTGTTGAGAGCCTTACTGAGCTAATGTTTTCCCTTAAGACTCCAGCAATTTCCTGTTAATCACACATGCCCAGATAAATGCTGTTTAACCAGTGATGGCAGCTCTGGTGCTCTTTACACTCTATTAATAATGCTGTATGTTTTGGTTTTAGTTTAAATTATGTTTTGCAAGCCTAATCTATTAGGTAGATGGGGCTGCCATTAGTCATTTATCAGTCATTACTTTTATTTGATATACTTGAAATAGCCACATTAGTAATAACTGAATTTCAGTGCCCCTATCTGAACTATCAAGTATCAGAGGGGTAGCTGTGTTAGTCTGGATCTGTAGAAAGCAACAGAGTCCTGTGGCACCTTATAGACTAACAGCGTTTGGAGCATAAGCTTTCGTGGGTGAATACCCACTTCGACAGACGCATGATACTGCTTGTCTGAACTGCCACTTGTCAATATGATTAGCATTTATTTATGGCCTCATAATGCCCAGCACTGTTCCCATGCAGCTCAAATGTTAAAGAATTTGTCAACAACCATATGAGATGGGTTAGTAATATCTCCATTTTACAGGTAGGGAAATTGAGGCATAAAGATGCAGTGACTTGCTGTAGACTAGAGCACACAGAGAATCTGTGACAGAGTTGGGGATTCAACCGAGATCTCTTGGCTCCCAGCCCACCCTTTCTTTTGGGAAACTCACTTGACCTCCTCATAGCTCAGTCATGCTAGGTGGAGAAAATTGGATTAAACTTAATCTAGGATCCCTTTTGGAAACCAGAGTCTGCTTCCAAGCTGAGATGTTCAAAATGCTTAAAAGAAGGTATTTTTTTATGTCGAGCTTTAGCAACTGGGATTCTTAAAAAAGTATTTCCTGAAGGTAACTTGTCAGGGAGAAACCTCTGCCATTACTGATCCTGCTCTTCCCTTTGCAAAGTCGGTACCTTCCATTGCACTGACGTGCTCCATTCTGAGCTGGTTGTCTGCTTGTAGAGCCTCGATTCTCGAATAGAGATCTTCACGCTCACTCTCCAAGTTACGCAGGGTCTGGTAGAGCTGATCATTCTGGGTGTCTGCCCACTACATTCAAGAAAGAACCTCAGCATCAGGGCATTGGTTGGTAAAGAAGTTATACTTAACAATTCAAAGAAAACACAATGTGGGCCTGGTTGTCAGAAGTCAAAGTGAGCTGAGTGCTCAAAACCTCTGAAAATCTGGTCCTGTCTGACTTGTAAATAACACAGTATTGTTTAACCAAAAAACGAAAGGCTTTGTTTTCAAATTGGCCTCAATCTCTGGCCTGCAAAAGTATATGCCGAAGTTTCTGCACACCTAGAAACATGTATTTCATTGTGTAATTGATTCCATTGCTACAGGACCCACTTGGCCTATAATTGCAATCCAGCCTCTTCTGAAGTGGAATATGGTGGCTATTTAACAGTAAATAGAAATGCCACACAAAAGAACAGTGTGTGCAACTCAGTCTCAGGGGGAATTCAGTTACCTGAACTAGATGGCTGGGACATCAGGGTTAAAGTCATATGGCGCACATGACATTACATAGAGAGATTTAATGAGTATATAGACTTTTAAAACAAAGTTCCAGCCTGGGGAAAATCTTATAATCACCTAAATACTGTGATTTAGAAGAGGATATAGATAAAACCTTTGCCATGGTGGAGTTGTGTTTGAATTTAACCCATTCATGGTCAGACATCCGTGGTCTCTGACAGCCTGAGCAGAGCGGCAGAGGCAACAAGACAACCATACGGTAGAGAATGAACTTACTTGCAATTGGTTCTGCAAAACATGGAGCTTGTTCTCCAGTTCAGTGTGCTTAGTGACTGTCTCACTCCACTCTGTTTTTAATGTGTCATAGTGTTTTTTCCAGAGAGCGCAGTCATCTTCTGTGACTGCCAGGGTCCTCTGAAGAACAAAACAACATCCAGGACGCACCGTTGTTAGCTTAGGACTGATCTACACACAACGTTGTTGCACTGTGTGATTTTATACTGGTTTAGTTAAACTGGTACAGCTCTTGTATCTGTTTAATGCCGGCTTTTATCTTGCACCTATACGTTTACAGGCACAAGCTCAACTGATAGAACTAGCGATGAACTCAACCTGGTGCCCCTCCTTTAAATATTCCCCATTCCCCTCATTGAAATGAATACAGCGCAGCAAAATCCAAGCGTGCACACACATGAATGTGTAGGGTTTTCTCTTTCAAGATTGTATGCTGACAGCACTGTAACACCTCTGGGAAATGCAAGGGGAAAGGAGGTTCTGGGCATTTGTAATATAACATGATTGCATTGCCCTGTTTCTGTGTAGTGAAGTAGCACAGAGATGCATTAGAATACGGTGCCACTTGATGGAGAGGAGAGAAACAAGCAGGAGCTTTTCATTCTTGAAGTTAAAGGTACATATATGACAGTATATACAAGAGGAATGTTTAGTATAACTGCCGAGAGTTTGACATAGGGGATTACCTGAACTCTTGTGTGTTTCTGTAGATTTAAAACAGATTATTTCTGTGCTGCTTTGTCATAGTGTTTTGTTTTCCAGTGTTGAAAATGCTACTTTGTTCACTGACCCAGTGGACAAATGTGGCACAGGAGGACTCTGTGACATTATTTGTTAGGTATCGGAGGGGTAGCCGTGTTAGTCTGGATCTATAAAAGCACCAGAGTGTCCTGTGGCACCTTATAGACTAACAGACATATTGGAGCATGAGCTTTCATGGGTGAATACCCACTTCATTGAATGCATGCATTATTTGTTAGGATTTTGGTCTAAAAAAAGCCACACCAAAGGGCACTCGTCCAGAGCTCTGGACGTACGTTTAAAAAACACAGCAACATCGAGGTTACAAACCATGAAGCTGCCCAAAGCAGCAGCATTTCTCCTTTCCACCATGTTATTTAATCACCCATCATTTGGCTCAGACAACTGAAATATGCCCACAAACACGCGCCCAAACTTATTATGAGGCATTGCACTGTTAAGTATGGGGCTGGAGGGTAGGGGGCAGAGGGGAAGGACAACCATTTTTGCCTTTGTTCAGTAGTTAAAATATATTATTTTGCACAGTTGTTGAAGATGGTAAAAGGGACAATTCTCTTCTCACTAAAGCCCAGGGATTTTCCAGTGATTTCACTGGGAGCAGGATTGGGCCCAACGTTATTGAACTGGCTGTGTGATTATATTTTTCAGCAGCCTGAAAACGGGCCCGTCCGTCTAGCTAGGACATCTGTTGTGGGATTCATTTTCCTCACCTGAGTATTCTGTAGCTGCTGTTCTGCTTGGAGTTTCTCCTCCAGCAGCTTCTGCAGAGCTTCTCTTGCTTTCTGCTCGTAGGTCTGCTTTTGGTCCTCCATCTCCATCAGAATCCTCTTCACACTGTCCTTTGAGTAATTCTTTAAAGGGACAATTGAATTGACAGTTGATTAAATATAATCAATGGACTCTTAACCCACTGGTGAGAGACAAGCCTAGAAATTCAAAAAGATCCACCAGAATCCAATTCAGGATTGCTCTCTCTCTAATACATTCTCCACAACTTTGTCCTGATTCAGTTTTAAATGTCTCAAACACCACTACCTTTGATGGGGTACTGCCCAGTCTCAATGATCTCACTGGATCTGAGTATTAGCACATACATGGATAAATGCAACAAGCTGCAGCAAACAATGTAACAGTTTTTTCACCCTATTTAATAAAAGCCTTCTGGAAAGTAAGACCTGATCGAATTACATTGTTCTTTGTTTTTACTTGGATGTGAATTTTTCTATCTGTTCTCTTTGCTTTTTTTTAAAAAAAGTCTCATACGTTACCTGGGCACAGGTGTGAAGCTGATTTTCAAGGGCCCTCAGTTTACCCTTTAGTTTGTCTTCATTCAGCTGACCCTGGAAGAAACAATTGAGGTAAGGTCTGGAATACTGAATTACACAACCACCTCTGCAGATTTCTAAGTGAATCCATCATACTTTGGCTCACTCATGTTTCTGATTTTTCTTTTGCTCCTAGTATCATACCCAAGGCTGGCCAAATTATTTTCAAAGTCAAAGTTTAGAATAACTTTCAAAATTTCAAAAATAAGTGGGGAAAAATTTAGAATTTCAAAGTTTTGAAAAAAGGAAAAAAAATGAAACACTTGCAGTTCCTCTTCCCTCCCCATTTTTTCCTAGCCAGCTCTATCAATTATAGGAACGCAGGAGCTCTCAGAAAACTTAAAGGTGCAAAGAAGTCACATGGTTACTCTGGATGACTATGTACTGAGAACAGAACTGCTCCCAAGCCCGCCCACACAGCCTTGTTTTCTGCTTCACGGTTCAATCTTGCAACAAAATTTTGACTTATGGCTCCAGCTGGTGGCAGCATCTTGTCTCAGCAGCTTCCATAGAAAACAGATTGGGTTTGTACTACAAGGAGCTTTGTTGAGGGTGGAGAGTGGAATGGGGAAACTGAGTCATATTTTTTTTTCCAATGTTGATCAGGTTTTGCAGTTGGATTTGTAAAATGCAAGGTGTATGCAAATCCAGGCAAGGCTTCTAGCAAAGTGCTTGCCTGGACTCTCGTCGTCCACCTCTGATCTGAAGGATGTCAGCACCACTGCCGCTCACTGTTGTGTGAAGCCACGCTTAACATCCATTGGGTTATTATTTAATATTATATCATGGTAGCATCCAGAGGTCCCAAGTAAAATCCGAGCCCTGGCATGCCGGGCACTCTGTCAACACAGAGATGTTTGCGCATCCCAGCCCCAAAAGTGTAAAGTCCAATAAATCCAGCTGTCAGTTCCCATAACAAACTAGAGACCAATTGTAAAAAACAAATAAAAATAAAATAAAAAGAAGGGGGTGGAATTTTGAGAGATGTTTTTAGATGCAAGTGACCGGAAGAGACTTCATGCCAGATTCTACTGATAGTCTTTTTAAGCCTGTGGAAAGTGGATGTAAAGCACTGCCAAGTCAGAGTGGTTGCATTTCTCACCCACTATATATGAGTAAGAGAGCACAGAAGGCCAGATGGGAGAATCAGACTTTGTCTATACTTGACAGGGTTTGCTGGTACTAGTAGATTTATACCAGCAAACTCCCTCCTCCCCCCAAATGGAGATGCAGCTTTCATCCACAGGAGCCCTTTGGTCCCCGTAACTTAGACCATTTCCCTGAATGAAGTAAGCTCTACCTGCAAAAGGACTCTTTCGCCAGAATAACTGTGTCTACGCTGGGCTTTTGCCAGCACAGCTATGATGGTTACATGTGGGGAAAAAAACCCACCCCTGACCAACATACCCATGGTGGCGAAACTTAAAACTGTTGACAAGGCTCAGGTTGTATTTACCAGCCCAGAAGGGGTTGCTAAGAAGACACCACAATGCCCCTCTTAGCTGTTCATTCTCACAGTTACATTAGGGTTGTTCCTCATGTCTGAGTTCTCTTAAGATGGCAGCTCACACTTCTCGCAGATCCCTGCCTCAACAGCCTGAAGGCGGCACAGAAGGGAGCTCAGAGTTAGTTGGAGGCCCAGTGTTTGCAAAAGTGGCTGCTGACTTTGGATGCCTCAATCCTTGGGTACCCCTCAGGCCTGATTTTCAGAGACTGGATGACCTCAATTCTATGTGAAGTGAATAGAAGCGCCGGATGCTTGGTACTCTGGATCTCAGGTTGGGCTCCCCAAAATTGGGACATCTATGGTCAATCACCACTCCAAAATACCTGGCTGCAAAATCCTCTCTCTGCTGCATCCCTGTTCAGCTGTCAGCGAATCACAGCATGTTTTCTGTGGTGTCCTGGCTAGCCCATGATTGGTAGACTGTATCTAATGTTTCCTCCCTCTTTGCTTTTTTTAAACCTGTCATTTTAAATTCCTGGTTTAAAGAAGCAATTTTAAGCATTGTTTTTGGACTGCATTCCCTTTGTTCAAACACCATGCCCATGCCAAATAAAATGGAGAAAAGTGAACCCTGAAAGTGGCAGTGAGTGGGTGGAAAGAGTCTTTAAACTATGCAGAAAATTTCCCAAATTTCCCAAGGTCAGACAGCATTTTGAGAGATGGGAAAAAATATATTCTAGTGGTGTTTTTACACTTCAAAAGACAAGTCTAAAAAAATCAGCACTAGTTACCGTAACAACATGAAACTTAGTTAACTTCTTTCGTCTGAAGGCCTCAGAGTGTTTTACAAACAGTAATTAAGCTTTACAACAGCCCGGTTGTTATCCTGCTGCTTGCACATGAGGAAACGGAGACACAGATCGGTTATGTGGGTTGCTGAAGGTTGGTGGCAGAGCTAGGAATAAAAACCAGAGGAAATGGAACCCTACAGTCCTGAATGTAGCCCTTTGGCCCAACTGTTAGATATATTCCGGTTGTACTGATGAACACATTCATTATATTGGTCTAGATGCACCCACAAATATTAAGTAGGATCTGACAGGAATTCTCAGTGTAATTATGACCAGACTATCGTTGTATAGCATGATCACATTTTTCTTTTCCCTTCAGACTTTCCATTATAGGAGCTACTGGTTCTAAAATGCTGCCTCAAGGTTTGGTGCCTCAGATAGTTATGGACATGGCAACCGTCACCTAATTTGCTATAGAGAGACTTCCAGATGGGACCCCTAAGAGTCTGGCAACTTCATTTGCCAGCCATGGTCTTGCAGAAGCCTCTCTGAGCATTTTCCCCCCTGGCCTATTCTTTTCATCCTATGTGCTAAACTATTCCCAGAGGACCAATTTCTAAATATCATTTACTTTGTTTGCTCTGTTGGCTACACCACCAGCAACAAATAAATTTTGATTGTCTCATGACAGGCTAAAAGCAGAGGGAGCAGAGAAATCTATTTTCTATAGCAAAGACATTAAGAAGCAAAGTGCACCCACCTGTTTCTAATCTGAGGTTTCATGGCTACTTCCTGCCAGCGTGTGTGTCAGTGTGTTTTTTCCTGCTAGTATTATATTTGTCAGAAGCATTTTACGGAGGAAGTCTCAAACCGCAGTACATCTTAACACATTTTTTGCTCCATCTCACCCAATCACTTGGCTCCTCTGCTCTGACAGAACTATTTCAGATCTTTTTTTTCAGTCTAGTTCCAAATTAATGTTTTTTAACAGCAAATATTTTGCAGTGCAACTTGATTTTAAATTTCTATTTTAAAATTTGCTTCATGACCTAGTCCATAATGGCTTATACTTTTCAGAAGTAGTTGCTTAATGTCACCTCCAGGCTGCTGGTTAAAAAATCTACTCTGGGTCAGCTGAAGTCAGAAATTGTTACCATCCGCTACCTGTTTGATGAGACACAGGAACTAGATTTGGCGGGATGGAGGCCCTAATTTAGCAGAACACTCAAGGGTGTGTTTAAGTGTTTTGCTGATTCAGGGCCCTGGGCCTGTGCTTCATGAAGAATGTCCATATAACACAAACTACTGCCGCAGCTGGCTCTACGTCATCTCCTGATTGCTTGTCTCAACAGAGCAGCAAAGAAGTGAACAGACTTTAACTTGAAGGGGCTCCCTCCAACATATATCAAGAATGGATTGAGATACAGTGCGTGGGAGAAGCTTGCTCTGCTGCTCTCTGTGTTGTATCTGTTTTGGCAGATAAATAGATTTATTCAGCCTTCAGGATTGTGTCTAGCACCTTCATCAGAATGAAATTCTTTCCCATACGCTGGCGGTTTAAACTGAGACGCCTGCTCCGTTCGGTTCTGGATTCATTCTTGGCACTGTTATTTAGCACCTCATCTTGGCAGCTTTTGGCAGGAGAACACACAGAAACAAGCTGTTGCAGAGCTTACCGAGCTATCCCTCTTGTTAAAATCCCTTTTTCCCCCTTTGTTTCAATACACAAAATGGGGTGATTGGTTTTTTTTTTTTTTTTAAAGTCAGTGTTTTCTCAATTGAAAAATGGTGCTTCAATCTAAATGAAAAATGATGTGAAAAAATTCATTTTGGCTCAAATCTTTTGGTCTCCCCTTCCCCCTCAAAAAAATTGAAACAAAGGTTTGTTTCAAAGTGAAAACTTTTTTCAAGGTGGCAATTAAGATTTTTTTATGATCTTCCCTCCCCCCGATCTTAGACTTTTTTCCTACTGGAAACGAGTGACAGAAAATGGGGAAAAATCCTCAAAACTTTTTTAAAAAGAAACACAACGAGAAACATTTTTAGTTCAAAACTTAATGAAAACTTACGTTTCATCCCAACATTTTTTGTCCAAAAAAAGCATTAAAAAAAAAGAGTGAAAATTTCAAACAAGAAGAAAGTTTTCGTAACAATGGAGAGTTGTTTTTCAGTTGGCCCTAAAATGAAACAATTTTGTGAGGAAGGGCAATGATATTCACATGCTAAATAGTTCTGAGCTCAGTCATGTCCCCTTGCAGACACAGCTCAGCTTCAGAGCTATACCATCTTCTCCTTTAGGAGAGAAGGATAATCCCAAAATTAGAAGACCAGAAACAGAACTGGAATTTAGCTGGCAGAAATAAGCAAGACCTGATGGAGTTTTCCCCCTTGCACGCATAGGACTCTGCCCTGGCAGATCTTGGCATCATCTGTATGCAGCGTAGCCATTTGGTACCTTCCAAGATTTTTCTGATGCTTGCAGCAATGTCGATAAAAGCTCCTGTAAAATCACCATCTTCTGCTTCAGCAGCAGCTCTCGATGTAACGCCTCCTGTAGGCAAAATGAGAAAGCTAGGCTAATATAGGTGCTCTGAATGTGTCTCACTGACCCTAATTCATCTGGACAGGGGTGACCTGTTTCCCCTCTAGGACTCATTAGAGCTATTTTCACTCCTCACTGTGTTTTGGGAACTTATTCCCTGGGCTTCAGTAGCTGCTCCTTTTGTTTTTCTGGCCACCTTAAAACTAAGTGCACGATACCAGTTTAGTAAAAGCTACATCCTCACACGCACCTTCCACTCATTTCTAGAACCGTATTTATCATTTTTGTGCTTACCTTGAGGTAGTTGGAAAGTTGAATGATTTCCTAAAAGTGAAAGAAAAGTGCAGTAAAATCCAGATTCAGTTGGTGCAAACCTTCTATTTGATTATATTTTTAAATCAATCACTTAGTCCATAAGTGAAAAGATTTCGCCAGAGCCTGCAATCAGTGGCATGAGTTCTAACAAGAATTAAATGGGAACCCTAAGTTATCACATTCCCTGGGCAATGGTAATAAGCTGTACAGACCTTTACTGTGCTTAGGCTTGTGCAATAATATAGCTGTTCTGTCATTCATTGGCTCAGCCCAAAGTAGGTATTTTACTGCAATCAGTGCTTTCCCTGGAACAAGACTCTCTCTGTCTACTGCATTAGATGTACTGTCATAGATCTTCCTGTCAGTAAATTAGTTTCCAGCAATCTCTGTCATCTACCTTCCAATAAGAAATAATCAGGAGCAAATCCTGCTTTCGTTGACACTGTTCAAACCCTGGAAGTGCAGAATTTGGCCCATTAATGTTAATGTTTCTTAGGGCAACAGGATTCTCGTAGGCATTTCCGTACAGTTTATTCATACATTTTGCTTACCTTATCTAGCACTGCTATTCCACAGCTAAAATAAAAAAAAAGACAAGGATTTTCTTAAGATGGACGTGATACAGGTTTATGAAAAAGATCACAAGAATGGGTGCGCTGAAAATACTTGCTAGGAAGAGGAGCAATCATATGACGATTCATAGAACAATAAATAATGCCAATAAAAATAATTCTTTTCACTCGTATAGCACCTTGCATCTAAGTACGTCAAAGTGCCTTTTCAGGTATCCGTGAATCCCCAGCCCCGCAGAAGCAGGAAGAATGTGCTCCTAATAGGATAGATGACAAAATACTTACTCTGTTTGTTGGCTTGAATTTTTCTTTATTGCACTAGAATCTGTTAATGTTTGAGTGCCTGTTAAGATAAAATTGAGAGGGTGGGCTATTGGTTCCTAAATTGTCAGCAGATAGCTAGTATAAAACCCCTCATTCACAGCTGCGCCTTTCATTCTGAAGGCTCATAAAGTACTTTACCAACTATATATAGGGATTATTTCAGCCATCACAGAAATGCAGCCATTTCTGGGATGACACATGGCAGTTTAAACTGCACACGGCAGCATAACACAACAATTTAGAGCGGGAGTATGCAGCTGAAAATGCAAGTGGAATTTAAGTAATTTACCTAAGCTAAAATTTGGCCAAGCTACTGTCAAACACATCTATTTCTGAGAAAAGCATAATGGAGATTTTAATGATTGTTAAGTGTTCAGAGCCTCCATTTTACGTCTGTATGCAATGATGGCTCCCTCTACAGCACAGTACCATTTTGCAGCAGGCTGGGGCACCAAGGTCATTACTGACTCAGCACAAAGAATAGCACCTGGTGAATCAACGTATTCTTATCATGCAGGGTTTGGAAAGGGAAAAATGTCAGATTTGGCTGATACAGAACATCCTCCTTAAACACTGGAACAGGAACTCTTTTGGCATGTGTTAGTATTGTGTCTGATCCTGCTCCCATGCAATTCAAAGGCAAAACACCCATTGATTTTCAGAGGTGCAGGTTCCAGCACATTGTGATTTGGCCCTGAGGGGATTCTTTATCAATACAGATCCTCTTTCTCTGCCTGCTTTGGGAGTCCAAACCAAAATAATCCAGGTGATTCCCTTGAACCTCAGAGGTTTAAATAAAATGCAGCCCCCAGATCCCAGTAAGCTTGAGTTCCCTTTTGCAAAACCTAAGCCTCATTTAGCCAGTCTTCTTGTACCTTGGCTAAGCTTGGAGATGTCTTTGGGGAGGATGTTCTGTGATGAAATGCCACAGGAGTGCCAGTTCTGCATGCGAGAATCATTGAGGCTGTGCTGGGGATGTTTGTGATGGACCATGGAGGTTCTGTAGTTCTGAAATGAAATGAGTTTAATTTTTATAATGGCCTATTAAAAATAAGGAGAGAGAAGGGGAAGCAACTAACCAAGTGGCATGCTGTCACTTTGAATTGTATAGATCAGGGGTAGGTAACCTATGGCACCAGGGCCAGTGCAACTTATTAGGTGACCTAGGTGGTCGCCTAGGGCGCTAGGATTGGGAGGTGGCATTTTCTTTGGTGGCGACTGTGGCGGCTGGATCTTCGGCTGCCCCGGTCATCGCCGGCATTTAGGTGGAGGGAGCTGGGGCAAGGGGGTGTGGGGATGGCCGCCTGCAGCAAGTAAGGGGGGTGGGTGGCATAAAGGGGAACTCCCCGCCCCAGCTTACCCCTGCCCCGCCTCCACCGTAAGCACACCGTCGCTGCTTCACTTGTCCCGCCTCCCAGCCTTGTGGCGCCAATCAGCTTAGGTGCTGCAAACCTGGGAGGTGGGAGAAGTGAAGCAGCCACTTCGTGCTCAGGGAGGAGGCGGAGCAGGGGTGAGCTGGTGTGGGCAGCTGCCACACGGCTCCCCAGGCCGAGGGGGGGAACTGCTATGGCGGGGTGGAGGGTGCCTCAGGATGGAGGGGGAGTGGGGAGCTGCCACGGGGGGGCGCCTCAGGGTGAGGGTGGTGGGGAGCTGCTGCGGGGAGTGCCTCAGGGTGGGGGGATGGGGGAGGGTGCAAGGTGGAAGTTTCGCCTAGGCCGCGAAACATCCTTGCACCTGCTCTGTATGGCACGCATGCCAAAGGCGGCACAAGAGCTGGTTTTCAGTGGCACTCACACTGCCCAGGTCCTGGCCATGGTCCAGGGGGCTCTGCATTTTAATTTTAAATGAAGCTTCTTAAACATTTTAAAAATCTTATTTACTTTACATACAACACTAGTTTAGTTATATATTATAAACTTATAGAAAGAGACCTTCTAAAAACGTTAAAATGTATTACTGGCACACGAAACCTTAAATTAGAGAGAATAAATGAAGACTCAGCATGGCACTTCTGAAAGGTTGCCAACCCCTGGTATAGACTGTGCAACTGACCTGGGGAATAACATGGGTGGAGACTGAAGGATACAGTGATTTTTGGGTTTGAGGCCTAATTTTTCAGAAGGTGCTGAGCACCCTCAACTCCCACTGGAGTCAGTGCAAGGTGAAGTATCAGAGGGTAGCCGTGTTAGTCTGGATCTGTAAAAGCAGCAAAGAATCCTGTGGCACCTTATAGACTAACAGACGTTTTGGAGCATAGAGGGTAGCCGTGTTAGTCTGGATCTGTAAAAGCAGCAAAGAATCCTGTGGCACCTTATAGACTAACAGACGTTTTGGAGCATACTGTCAAACACATCTATTTCTGAGAAAAGCATAATGGAGATTTTAATGATTGTTAAGTGTTCAGAGCCTCCATTTTACGTCTGTATGCAATGATGGCTCCCTCTACAGCACAGTACCATTTTGCAGCAGGCTGGGGCACCAAGGTCATTACTGACTCAGCAAAACGTCTGTTAGTCTATAAGGTGCCACAGGATTCTTTGCTGCTAGTGCAAGGTGAAGCCACTCAGCAACACTGATGGGGCGTGGGGGAACCTGCTAACTGCTGGTAGACTGTGAAGCAGCAGGGAAAGAAAGTGCCTCTGAGAGGCCAGGAGGCCAGTTGCTTCACTAACCACACGGAGAGTAAGAAAAGAATTTTTGATGCCCTGAGTTAGCTCCTGGCTAGCATTACTGCTAGCAGCTGGCTAGTTGTAGGCTTAGATATTTGTTCTGCATTAATCAGAGTTATATCTGAGTGCCTCTCCAGGATCTCTGGTAGTAAGAGCATGAACTCTTTTCTCCCTTACTTCAGTTCCTCAGAGCCCCCTGCAGGTACTAGGATGAGAGTAGTTCTGCAGCCAAAGTTACAGGCACATGGGCTGCAAGCATGTGAACGCCTGCTCCAAGGTCTTGCTGTCTGGCGTGTAATTAAACCCAGCGATCAAAAGAAGTAAACGGTAGCATGAGGTAAATAATTATCCTCCACACTCATGCCTTGTAGAGGAGCCCCCAGGGCATGTCTGTGCTTTTATGTTATTGTCCTTGGTTGTTCATTTAAGTTAAAAGACCCTTGGATAACTTTACTTAGGTACGAAAACAGATGGGGGAATTATTTCATTTGAAAGGCTGTGAGTTTAGAAGGTACAACCTGATTGTCTGACTCTGGAGCATTTATGTGTGATCGTAATCTGGTTTTATTAAATGCATTGGCTCATCTGGTTCACTGCTGGTTGCGTATAACATCGGTAGGCTTGGCAGAGTCATTTTGATTTTTATCCACTTAATTTTTCACAGTTGAGAGAAATTATGGGTCAGTCAACATTACTTGTCAAAATATACAATGTAAATATCCTTAAATCAAACGCCAATAAGTTCTCAAACAGCATTTTTAAAACTTTGCCTATCTGTAAATTTTGGTTACTATCAATGAAAATACTTTATTTGTTGTATATGTGTGATGATATCAATGTTTACCAATGTTTACTGATAAAAATCTAATACTTCCAAGCCTAAATATAGGATAATGTGTAGTTTGTAAGAAGGATGCTGAAATTAGGACACAATCAGACACTCATTACTAACTCAACATGAGAAAATTCCTCCCACTAAAGATGCTGGTGGGAAGCCATGCTTCCATAGATTCATCCAAAGAAAGCCAACTGCTTAGGGTGATCATCTCAGATCTTTTGATGAGAATGAGAAGCAATTTGCACAAGTGGAAAACAATGATTTTGCTACCAAAATTTAGGTTTGAACTACGAGAAATGGCTGCAAATCTCCCTCTGGGTCAAAGTTCAAGATTTTGAAAGCAGGAGAGGAACACAACAAGAGTGACAGGACAAAATCTTGCCCTTGATCAAGTTTGTGAATCGTCAAGGAAATATCCATTTTTGTCATTGAATTCTCAATTTTTGCCATCAAATATTTAGACCGTAATCCCAAACCTCTTGTAGTCAATGGAAAGACTCGCATTGATTCTAGTGAACATTGGATAGTATGTAACTATCAATGGCATAGTAAGTAGCCAACCATCTATAAAAAGTACGATTGTCATAGCTGCAGCTGTTACCTGGAGGGATGTGGGTGACCTCAAATCCATCCAGGAGGATGCTTCCTTGGGGATTCCTGTTGCACACTCTAGTCTCGGAGATACCGGTGTCCCAGTAAGAAACCTCACTTGTTTCTTTTCTTCTTCGGTGGCTAAGTTCCTTCTCTTCAGGAACTCTTTCTGGCGGGGGCTCTGGGACTGCTCCTCTGCCTCCTTTTTCCGACATTGCCTCACATGGCGACATGTGGTGACATTGTTTCTCCTCCACAAGCTCTCACGGGTCCGTTGCCAGCGCTCGCACTTCTCGTCATAACTCTCACTCAGACGCTTGCACCGGCGCGGGGACGTCTCAGTTTGACTGATCATATTGTCCACGGCTCCACACGCAACACACCAACCTGTGATGATCTCCTGGCTGCTTTGGTGAAGTTCTTTCCTAATGAAACCAAAGGGAGTAGGGGAGGGACAGACATTTTAAGTGAAAACAAATGATCAGGCTGGAGGCTGAATAAATGTATGAGAGACACCAACTCTAGGAAGATTCTCCTTATTCAGTGGATGCAGGTGGCATCCTTTTCCCGACATCTCTCTACCCCCAGCCATAGATAAATCTACACATGCACGTACTTGGGAGCTAATAAAGGATTGCTCCCTGAAGTAGATTTTCCAGTGCTTTATCCAGTTCAGTTTCAGTCATGTTCAAAATGATGAAGTTTCTACCACCTTCCTTGGGAGATTTATTCTTCAATCTTAGATCTTGCCATTATCAAATACCTCCTACTGTTTAGTCTAAATTTTTTTTTGCTCAGTTTCAGTCTGCTGCTCCTAGTTATAACCCCTTGGCCCACCTAAAAGAGTAAGACTGAAGCAAGAATAACGGCTCCTGGTATTTCCGTAGTAGTGGCCTTGCATTCCTTTCCTCCATACATATATTTTTCCAGGCTGTTTTCAAAGACTAACTATAGATGTAGGAAATTTGCTATTATATAATTTACTTTTCATGTAGCTGCACGTATTTCTAAATCCTTTTTGCCTTCTGTGCACACCCAGAGAGGCCTGGGACATGGAGCTTGTCTGCATGGGTTTTTCTATAGAACCTTTGGAAAAATCCCATGTTGTTTCTGTCTCATCAGTTTTAAGAACCCTATCTGAAGATAATGGTCACCCTAACGTTGAGTGTTGCATTATTTCAGCTCCTCTTCCTTTCCACTCACCTTTTGCAATAGCTTGACTTAAATGGTACATTCCAGTTTGCACTGTGCACTTTTTTCTTTCCTTTTCCTCACCAAAGCTTGTCTGGCTGTAATGCCGTGTGCTTAATTCTCCTGGCTAGTGGCACTGCCTCCTGTCCCCTTCTGTTGTAAATATTAAATACATGAATGTTTACTCTTGTTAGAAACATCGTTGGACTCCAGATGAGGGGAGAGCAAGCAGGAGAGCTGAATGGCACTGCTCAGCCCTGTCCCTTTGCGTCCACTTCTGTTTGTGTCTAGTTCAAGCAAAGCAGGTAGGTTGCACCAGAGGCCTGCCCTAAGAATGAGCTCCTTTGTTTGGGCATTACCTGCCTACAGTGTGTACATGTGCAGAGTGAATGATAATCCCTTCCCTCCACTTCCTCCTACAGAATTCTTTGCTCACTTGCAAGCTTCCCTCTTACTTGTTTTACTAGACTGTGGCCACATGGAAGATGTTTGAGTCTTCTCCGCTTCACCAGTGAGGGAGAAAACAGAGCATAACATGACACACACTGACAAAATCCCTAAAATGTTACATTTTCCCTCCTACACCTCCTTATTAGCCTGCACGTTTTCCTCAAGGACACATAGCTGCTGGGGTGCACGAGGTGGAGGGCATCGCCTGGGTCCTAGTGCCCACACAGTGTGTGATGGAGGGGTCTGCCCTGCTCGGTTCTGGGCGTTGGGGGGAGGAGTATCACACTGCAGCCCTGGGATGGAATATCCATTTTATTTTGACCAGCTAACAGGATCCAAGCTGAGGGCTTGGTTCTCCTTTCACTCACCTTGGTTTTATCTCCATTGACTTCAGTGGAGTTACTGTGGCTTGATATAGGTGCAAATGAGTGAAAAAAGAAAATTCCCGTCTCCAAATTTTCAAAAGTGCTCCGAGCCAGCATCTCCCATTCAGAGCGATGGAGAATCTTCTCTATCCCCACTGAGGATAATAGGAGCCCTTGAGTGCGAAGCTCTTTTGAATAACTGGCCATTTAGAATATATCTGCACTGCAGCTGGGAACGATACTCCCCGCCCAGTGAGACAGACTCCTGCTAGCAAACTAGCATGCTAGAAACAGCAGTGTGGACATTGCAACTCAGATGGCAGATGGACTCTCAAGCCCATCTGACCCCCTGGGTCTGAGCGTGGGTGGATAGCCTGAGTAGTTTTTTGGTCACTGGAGCTGCAGCTTCCACACTGCTATTTCTAGCACACTAGCTCAAGCCCTGCTACCCGCACCCCCCCCCCAACAAACGCAGCTGTGAAAAGCATTTTGAAGCTTTTATGCATGACTACTAACAGAGGAAGGGGAGAAAGGAATATATAGATTAGCCGAGAAACTCAGAAGACTTGGCAGCTGCGAAGTGTGTCAAAGAAGAATACAGAAGAGAACTGGTGGAAGATAGTGAAATCATTAGGAGATGGCCAAGGTTTTATGAGAAACTGCTCAGTGAAGAGAATGCAAAGAAATAGTTGTGGGAAGTATGCGCAAGCAGCAGCTTCATAAGACCTATGACCAGTGTGGAACCTCAGCACTGAAGACGATGAAACATGGGAATGCAGTGGGAGTGCACAGTGTACCAAATGAGGCATTTACAGCAGTGGTTGTCCAGCTTTTGTATTGGTGATCTTTCACATAGCAAGCCTCTAAGTGCGACCCCCCCTTATAAATTAAAAACACTTTTTTTGTAAATTTAATGCCATTCTAAATGCTAGAGGCAAAGTAGGGTTTTGGATGGAAGCTGACAGCTCGTGACCCCCCATGTAATAACCTTGCGACCCCCTGAGGGGTCCCAACCCCTAGTTTGAGAACCCCTGATTTAAAGCATTCACCCATGAGCTCGTGGTGATGATGACAGACTTCTTCAACCTTCTGTACTGGGAAATGCCCAACAAGTGGAGGAAGAGCACATTGGTCCCTATCTTCAAGTGTAAAGGAGATGTGCAGGAATGTAGTAATTACCAACCCATCTATGATGCTCTTCTCAGGGAGTCCAGAACCATAGGCTCACTGTGTTACCGCTATGCCTCAGGAAGAGAGAGTTTTCCTGGAGCTTAAACAGTGTGACAGCCTCCTGCTACACCACTCTGTCCACCTCACCAGCAAATATCTCCAGACTCTGCCATTCTAAACTTTGCCTTGCAGGTAACATTTAGTGAACCCTGGTTCCTGAGTCTCCTAGAGGCATCTTTCTGCAGCCTGCAGTCCCTCTCACTTGGACACTCATCGAAATGAACAAAGTCTCCTGTCTCCAAAGAGACAGAATACACCTCAGCCTGTTGGCTCAGTTGAGGATATGCACCTCACTTTAATATAACAGGATGGGGATGGTTTATAGTATAACTAATAATATGTTAATATAGATTTAAGTGATCGTGAGCAAAAGAAAAGAGACAGGTCTGGTTACAAACCAAACCAAACCTACTTTCTAGTGACTGAAACTTAACTTTAGCAAGCTACAATCTTTGCCTGAGCAGCTTTCTCACTCACATCAAGCTATGAGCATCCCCAGCCACTCAGGCAGAAGGATCCACCATTCACAGCATCAAAGGGTGCTGATCCCTTTGTCTCCTTAGTCCAAAAAGCCTTTGAAATGTGTTTTTTGAAAATAAATCCAGACAAAGTTCCTCTCCCCTGCTGCTTATTCTTTGGGGTGCAGGTGCCAAGCCCCTTCTTCATCCTTGGGTCAATTTGCTTTTTTGGATTCACTTAATCACTTTGTTTACCTTCGATACAAATGTCTTTCTATTGGCCTGTGCTTGTAATCAAGCCATGATGTTTTTCTCTTCCACTGTTTGCTTGATCCATGCAGACAGGTAAATCCACATTCCTTTGTCTAGGGCAGGCTAGTTTATCAACTGCCTCCACAACATATTTTAAGAACATATTTCCAGCATAAATACATAACTCTGTATACACAACCCGTACATACATCACACACTTTTTTTAGGATACTCTATGTCTTTAATGAAGTAAACACAAAGGGGAAATGTGTGATTATGGGGGACTTCAACTTCCCAGATATAGACTGGAGGACGAGTACTTGCAAGAATAATAGGGGTCAGATTTTTCTGGATGTGATAGCGGATGGATTTCTTCATCAAGTAGTTGAAGTACCTACGAGAGGAGATGCCATTTTAGATTTGGTGTTGGTGAGCAGTGAGGACCTCGTAGAAGAAATGGTGGTAGGGGACAACCTTGGTTCGAGTGATCATGAGCTGATTCAGTTCAAACTAGATGGAAGGATAAACAAATGTAGATCTGGGATTAGGGTTTTTGACTTCTCGAGGGCTAATTTTAAAGAGTTAAGGAAATTAGTTAGGGAAGTGGATTGGACGGAGGAATTAGTGGATTTAAATGCGGAGGAGGGGCCTGGAATTACTTTAAGTCGCAGCTGTGGAGACTGTCGGAAGCCTGCATCCCAAGAAAGGGGAAAAAAAACATGGGCAGGAGTTGTAGGCCAAACTGGATGAGCAAGCAACTCAGAGAGGGGATTAGACAAAAGCAGAAAGCTTACAGGGAGTGGAAGAAAGGCAGGATCAGTAAGGAAAGCTACCTTGGTGAGGTCAAAACATGTAGGGATAAAGTGAGGAAGGCTAAAAGCCGCATTGAACTGGACCTTGCAAAGGGAATCAAAACCAATAGTAAAAGGTTCTACAGCCACATAAATAAGAAGAAAACAAAGAAAGAAGAAGTGGGGCCGCTATACACTGAGGATGGAATGGAGGTTAAGGATAACCTAGGCATGGCCCAACATCTAAACAAGTACTTTGCTTCAGTTTTTAATAAGACTAGTGAGGAACCTTGCGATGATGGAGGGATGATAAACGGGAATGTGGATATGGAAGTGGATATTACCGCAACTGAGGTAGAGGCCGTACTTGAACAGCTCGATGGGACGAAGTCGGAGGGCCCGGACAATCTCCATCCGAGGATATTAAAGGAACTGGCGCGTGAAATTGCGAGCCCGTTAGAGAGAATTTTTAAGCAATCGATAAACTCGGGGGTTGTGCCGTATGACTGGAGGATTGCTAATGTAGTTCCTATTTTTAAGAAAGGAATAAAAGTGATCCAGGTAATTATAGGCCTGTTAGCTTGACGTCTGTAGTATGTAAGGTCTTGGAAAAAATTTTAAGGGAGAAAGTAGTTAAGGACATAGAGGTCAATGGTAATTGGGACGAATTGCAACACGGATTTAGTAAAGGTAGATCGTGTCAAACCAATCTGATCTCCTTCTTTGAGAAGATGACGGATTACTTAGATAAAGGAAATGCGGTAGATATAATTTACCTAGATTTCAGTAAGGCGTTCGACACGGTTCCGCACGGGGAACTGTTAGTCAAATTGGAAAAGATGGGAATGAATATGAAAGTTGTAAGGTGGATAAGGAACTGGTTAAAGGGGAGACTCCAGAGGGTCGTATTGAAAGGTGAACTGTCAGGCTGGAAGGAGGTCACTAGTGGAGTCCCTCAAGGATCGGTTTTGGGACCGATCTTATTTAACCTTTTTATTACTGACCTTGGCACAAAGAGCGGGAATGTGCTAATAAAGTTTGCGGATGACACGAAGCTGGGGGGTATTGCTAACACGGAGAAGGACAGGGATACTATTCAGGAAGATCTGAACCACCTTGTAAACTGGAGTAATAGAAATAGGATGAAATACAATAGTGAAAAGTGCAAGGTTATGCATTTAGGAATTAATAATAAGAATTTTGGATATACGTTGGGGGAGCATCAGTTGGAAGAAACGGAGGAGGAGAAGGACCTTGGGGTACTGGTTGATAGCAGGATGACTATGAGTCGCCAATGTGATACGGCTGTTAAAAAAGCAAATGCGATTTTGGGATGCATCAGGCGGGGTATTTCCTGCAAGGATAAGGAGGTGTTAGTACCGTTATACAAGGCGTTGGTGAGACCCCATCTGGAATACTGTGTGCAGTTCTGGTGTCCCATGTTCAAGAAGGATGAATTCAAACTGGAACAGGTTCAGAGACGGGCTACAAGGATGATCCGAGGAATGGAAAAACTGCCTTATGAAAGGAGACTCAAAGAGCTTGGCTTGTTTAGCCTGGCCAAAAGAAGGCTGCGGGGGGATATGCTTGCTCTATATAAATATATCAGGGGGGTTAACGTTAGGGAGGGAGAGGAATTATTTAAGTTTAGTACTAATGTAAGCACGAGGATGAATGGGTATAAACTGGATATTAGGAAGTTTAGACTTGAAATTAGACGAAGGTTTCTAACCATTAGGGGAGTGAAGTTCTGGAACAGCCTTCCGAGGGAAGTAGTGGGGGCAAAAGACTTTCCTGGCTTTAAGACAAAGCTTGATAAGTATATGGAGGGGATGTTATGATAGGATCGTTAATTTGGGCAATTGATCTTGGATTACCACCAGATAGGTCTGCTCAATGGTCTGCGGGGAGATGTTGGATGGAATGGGAACTGAGTTACTGCAGAGAATTCCTTCTTGGGTGCTGGCTGGTGAGTCTTGCCCACATGCTCAGGGTTTAGCTGATCGCCATATTTGGGGTCGGGAGGGAATTTTCCTCCAGGGCGGATTGGCAGGGGCCCTGGAGGTTTTTCGCCTTCCCCTGCAGCGTGGGGCACAGGTCGCTTGCTGGTGGTTTCTCTGCAGCTTGAGGTCTTCAAACCAATTTTGAGGATTTCAATAACTCGGTCCTGGGATAGGGGTTGTTATAAAATTGGATGGGTGGGGTTCTGTGGCCTGCCTTGTGCAGGAGGTCAGACTAGATGATCAGATTGGTCCCTTCTGACCTATGAGTCTATGAGTCTATGAGACATAGTTTGGCTAAATATTCTGTTGGGTGCACTCTTTGCTAATTGGCATAAAGGGCTCTCAGGGTCACACCATCAAGTTAATGGATAACACTGTGAAATGGCTAGAAAGAATTAGAGAAAAGATTTTAGCAGGAGCTGGAGTATCAAATATATGACAACCCAGTTGGATTTATGTTTGGAAGGTCAACAATGGAGGCAGTATTAGCAACCTGAATATTGCAGGAGAAGTATGGGAATAAATTCCTGGAGCTGCACTTGATGTTTGTAGATTTAGAGAAGGTTTAGGGCAGGGTTCCTAGAAAATTGCTTTGGTGATGCTTTTGGTTGTGCAATCTGCCAGAGACACATGTTCGGACTGTGATGGATATGTATGAAGATAGCATTACAGTAGTGAAAAGCATTCACTGAGAGTGTAGCTCTACATCAAGAATCAACCTTAAACCCAGTTCTGTTTGTGATTGCAATGGACGCCTCAATGCAGGACATTAGAGAAGAGGCTCCATGGAGCATACTTTTTGTGCTATGAAGATGAATACAAACTGGAAAAGGACCTAGAACTATGGAGGACTGCACTAGAAGAAAATGGCTTAAGAATCAGCTGACAAAAGACGGAATACGTGCAATGCTTTGTTGGGAGGACAACATGATGCCAGTAAAACTAGATGTACAGAGTTAAAGGCTGTGCAATAACTTACATACCTCAGTATACTGTGGAGCCATGATGGGGATGTGGATGCAGATGTTAGGAATCACCTGACAAGTGCTTGGTATAAATAGAGAGAGTTGACAGGAATTCTCTGCAATAAGGATATGCCAGGTAAACTAAAGAGCCAAGTGTATAAGATCATGATTAAGTCAGCCATGATATGTGAGTCAGAATGCTGACCAGTGAAACAGAGAGAACAACTACTACTTCACACTGCCGACAGGAGAATGCTCAAGCAGGTGCTGGGTAAGACAAGAGCTGACAAGCTATGCAATGAAATGATACAAGCCAGGATTCAGGTAGCCTCCATCACAGAAAAGCTGAGTGAGTACAGAGTGAGATGACTGGGTCGTGTGAAATGACAAGATGTAGGATGTGTTGGCCAGAGAGTTCAAAAACTAGTAGACACAGGACAAAGATCTCCTAAAAAAGGTGGTTTGAGATGCTGAAGGAAGATATGAAGAAGGTTGCTGTCAGCTTGGAAGACACACTTGACAAGAACACTTGGAAACTAAGAACCAGAGCTACAGACCCTGATTGAAGGGAGAAGGCAAAGAGGAGCTCAAGCCCTGGGCTGAGAGACATGCTCCCAGCTACAGTGTAAACATACCCATAGGGCGTGATTTTCGGTGGGTGTGAAGCATTGACCTAACTCTTCCTACCGAAGTCAGTGGGAGTTTTACCATTCACTTTAACAGGAGCAGAGTTAGGCCAACGCGGAATGCTTTTGAAAAATCCCAGCCTTAGTGACTGAGGAACATCAAATGATTCAATCATTAAGGTGCAGTTCTGATAAGTACCCAAGGTTTTACCTTAGGGTCACATTCTGCTCTGAGTTGTGCAGAAGTCAACTGGGAGTAAAATCACTAAGTGGAGGCACTCCTGATTTACACCAGTGTAATTGTGAGCAGTCAGCCCTTTTACAGTCATTTAAACAAAAAATAAAATAATTTTTTGATAGTGTCTGGTGATTGGTTGGAAATTGAGATTGGAAATAGGGAGAGGCTGCTCTCTTCCAGCTTTAGGTTTCCTATTCATCGCAGATCACAGAGCTTTGGAGGACACATGCCAGCATCTTTTCACTTGGCAAGAACATAAACTGGCACCCATCATATGCATAAAGTCTCTGAGCTTGGGCTCTTGCCGCTGGACCAGTAGGCTAAGAGTGTGGTAGTAATATCCATTCCTAGCAAACATTTTTCAGATTTTCATTAACATATATTATATTGTTTCATAGCAATCATTTGTTCCAGTCCTTAATGTCTTCGTAAGCTAGACAGCTCCATACACCCTTGCACTCAGAGCTGAAAGACAGACTAATTGAGATGTAGATAGATAAGATCAAATTCCTATCTAAATCCTTTCAAAGTTCTGGGAACTCTCTATCCAGGTACTTATAATGCTCCCATCACTCTTGAGTCTGAGAGTCTGACTGCCTGAAAGAAAAAATGTATCAACTAAAGTGAAGAAAAAATAAGGAAAATTAGTCTCTGAAAAAACAGGTTAAACTTTGTTCACTCTCAAATAAAAATAAGCGATTTCACTAGCATTTCTTTGTCTCAAACAACTGGAAAATCACTGACTTTGATGGAAACACTGAGGGCAATTAGTGGCATCAATTAAAAAGTTTGTAAGGTTTTGGGGAAGGAGGAGGAAAGATGGGGAGATTTGATAATAATTTGCCCCACAGAATAGTATAGCTGCCTATAAAAAACCACTATAGATAAACACATTTTTTATAATGGCACAGCCAGAGCATGTCACTGAAATGTTTTCCTTTAACTGGAAGAACTCCTTTCCAATATGAGAACAGCCTTTTAATAACAATCTGAAGAGCTTGTGCTTTTATGTAGGAGAAATATATGCAAACTAGCCATCAACGCATCACCTTAAATACTCCCCGAGCCAACTAGGAAAATGAAGACTTCCAAGATAATATTGAAATGAATCACTTTCTAAATGGCCCTGAACTTTTGGGTTTTTTTTGCATTATTTGTTTGGAGATGCTGCTGACTCTCGAACCTCTCGCTGTCCCTGAAATGTCCTTTTTTTCACTTAATTATTCCACTCGTCCCCCTCTGCGTCTCATCAAAATCTGCTATTCATTTGTTTTTATTGTTGCAGACTTTCAGCTGGAGAAATAACAGAACTGGGCAACTCACATAAAACACTTAAAATGTTGTTTCCACACAGCTTTTATGTTCTTGACTAAATAGTTTCATTGTGGCCCTTGTTCTAGGCTTTCTCTCTCATGCCCAATCTTCCTCAGCACAGCAGGCTGAGGGTAGATCTGGTGAACAGCTTCGCTGACATTGAAGTACATAATGATTGGGCCTATGCCAACACCCTAGAGCTGAAAACACTCAGAAACTGGATCTGGATGTGAACTCACTCCTTCCCTCCTTCCCCCCTCCCCAAAAAAAGACAATTGGCCTCCAAACTTTTCAGGCCCTGGAAACGATATTTTTCTCTGCTTATATTTTCATATTTAAAAAATGGCCCAGTCCAGTGCTGAATATGGGTGCTGCTGCCTATTCATCCGGATGTGTGACATGTACTCAAAGGCTGCATTTGTTAGACTCTTTCTCATTACAAGCTGCTCAGCTACCTTCTCACCTGCTCTGACTACATTCTTTACAGAGCCTGCTTACTGTGCATCCCAGGAAGTGGGACTTGTTTATACGCTTGATTTAAACACAAAATACCTTCAGACTTTTAAAGCAAGAAAGAAACGTAAAGAAACGTGTGATCTATTACTCACCCCCAAGCTGAGCAAACTTCTGAGCCCTTGCTGGCGACTTACGGGTTTTATTTTCTTCCGTGGCCACCTAAAATTACTCTTCTTAATTAATAAGCGTGCCTTTTATCTCTCTTTTGCATGCTGTAACACTCAAACTTCAAGGGAAAAAAAAATCCCTTGCTGGCTCATGTTACAACCTCCCAGTGTCAATCATGCAGGCTGAAACTCCGGGTTAAAGAACAAGACACAAATTGCCTCCCTTTACAGGGTCAGCGTTTATTTCTGTACATCCATAGCTAGCCACAGATCTAAAGGTTCTTACCTCTATGCAGCAAGGGCAGCCCTTAGGTGAATTCGCCAGATGTTCAGAGACCCTGCTCTTCTCCCCAACCTCAGTTAAGCCCCATGCCAGAAAGGAGAAGGGTGAGCTCTGGGTTAGTGGGTGCTAACACATTGCAACTGACATCTTGTTTGAATGACTTCTCTTTGCTGCTCTTTTTTTTTTTTTTTTGAAACAGGAAATGTACTAAGCCGCAACACTTAACCCAGGTTCCTGTCTCTGCTTAGAGTTTGTGACATGGTAGGAGAGGCTGGAGCATTGGTGCCCTGCACAGTATAGTTGTTTGGTTATCTTGTGGTGGGACGGGCTGCATACCACTATCGCCAGGGTCCAGGAGTGTCCTTTGCTGTTTCTCCATTTATCAGCTGCTGCACCCTGAGGCGCTGCTCCGTCCTGAGAAGCTGTGCAGGATGAGCTGTGACTGACTCTGCCTTGCCACCTTTGGCATGAGGAATCGTGGTGTTGGGAAGGAAAGTAGTGTTACTTGTAAACAGTCTTCTGTAGTGCAAAATTCCTATTTCTGCCATCTGAGGTTAGGCCAGCG
Source organism: Gopherus evgoodei (assembly GCF_007399415.2). NCBI lineage: Eukaryota > Metazoa > Chordata > Testudines > Testudinidae > Gopherus > Gopherus evgoodei. The sequence continues at coordinate 145,926,911 of NC_044325.1, read as the reverse complement.
GCAGAGTTGACAAAGGTCAGAGTGATGCTGGTGTGAACGCTCCCCACCAAACAGATGTGTCCAGGTAAACATGGAAGGAAATGAAACTCTAAGGCAGCCATCTTCTTTATGATAGCTCCAGCCTTATTTTCTAAGGACTCATCCAGAAGTGATGCTTGAGCCAAGTCTATGGCTAAACAGTGCTAGAATAAAAAGCAAGAGTCTCCCTTAGTATTGCTTCCAGGATTTACACATCCCAAAATAAATCCTTATTTGGGCTGAACGGCAGATCCCCTTTCCCTTCACCATAAATCTCTTGCTTTCTCTGTATTTGCCCCCCTATTTCAACCATCCTTGTTAAGTTTCTTATTTGACATTTCTGAAATTCCTGTGGGATTATTTGGCCCAGAGGGCACCAATTATTATTGTCAGAGGGGAATATCTGCTGCCACCCATCATTCCGGTAGAGCTCAGCCTGGTAGATATTGGGCCTGGAACTTCAATACACTATTCCAGGTGTGTTCTCAGGGACTAGTGTCTCCCTGCTCACCTGATTCGCTGTGTATGGAGCCCAGAGTCACCCTGGCCACCGATCTGCCATGTGACTGCAATAGTAGGCCACCTAGAATTTGCTGCCCAATATTACCCCAACATCCTTCCGTCATTATTGCTTTCTGATGCACTTCCATTCCATGGGATATCTTCTAGATGACACCTTTCACCTGCAGGGAATAAGGAGCCTACAGTCCCTGTTTTGCTTCAGTACCAGGATGAGAGAGGATCCGTGTATTGGGGTCTGCTGTCAGCAGGTGGCAATGCGGACTAACTTGATACAGACTCACTGTGATGGTTGTGGGGGTAGGTAATTCCACCCAGAATAGGAGAGAGGAAGGTGTGGGCAGAAGTGGGGAAACAGTACCTGGAACAGAGAGGTCCTGGAGGGAAATCCTAGGAACAGCCTAGCTTGGGCGAGAAAGTTTAGGCTGAGCTTAGGTGTTATTGCTGTTTCCACTGGCAATAAAAGAACTACCTCAGAAGAGAGAGGCCTTTGGACACGAAACCAGTGAATGCACACACTCCATGCTAGAGCATGGGAAAATTTCACCACATTCATAGCACGTTTTTGTGATTTGCCCTTTGCATTGTTAACTAAAGCAGAATGCTTTCAGCAAGGACCTGATCCAAAGCTCATTGAAATCAATGGATGGGCTCCTATTGACTTCAGTGAACTTAGTTTTGGCCCCAAGAGAATAAACACAAATCCATTTCAGATTTGTGTGTTTCATTGAAACTCCCCTGATTTCCTCATGCCTCCCTGGAACCTGCTGGATTGTGTCTCACGGCTTTATTTTTTATTTATACTTTTAGATCAAACTTTTGTGAGATTTTATAAAATTGCAAACAACCAAAGTAATAGACCAACTATTAGTAAACGAATAGAGTAAAATACACATTTCACAAAGTCTCATTTATTCACATCCTCTTTTACTCCATTATGCTTTATACATTATTAATTTTGATGATTTATGAGACTCCTGATGAGTTTCTATCCTACTGCACTTAATTTTTAACAAGCATAAATTCACTGTGCTTTGCCCAGCAGCGAGAATAGTTTTATAGCTCTTATTATACTTTCCTGATGTATATTTCAATTAGAACTTCAAAATGAGGTTGCAGCCTCTTTAGGCTATACATTCTTGGTGCTGCTACAGATTTTCCACCTCTAATTTCACAGAGTTTAGGACATTTTCCCTGCCCCTGAAATGCAGCTGTTTTCAACCACAGAGGCACCTGCACTTCAGAGCTGGACGGTGTGATCCCTAAACTTTAAAGGTTCTGCCCCGAGTACTGCTGAAGTTGGTGGGAATTTGAAGTCTGGCTTGATGGGAGTTCTGGGTGTTCATGGAATGCACAATTGGCCTCTATGCACATACAATCTTGCTAATGTGAATTACAGACTGTAAGCTTGTTGGGACAGGAAGTCTTTTTTATGATGTGTGTGTCCAATGCAAAAATAGGCCCCAACCCCTGCTTGGGCTTCTAGGCGTTATTACAATGCAGATAAATATTACTAACAACAACAATTAGTGTTTAGCATGAAGGAATGCTGTGGGACCTGATGCTGACTCAGTTAGAGCACAGTGAGAGGAGAATGAGATCCTCTTAGGTTTTGCAAGGACAATTAAAAAGCAGATTTCTTACTAAGCAACTTTGTGCAGTAGAGCAAATGGGAGGTATGCTACTGAAACCAGTGTGGGCTGTTTGCAGCATTGGGAGGTCTGAGAGTTGCTGTCCTGGTTGAAAGTGAGTGATACCCATACCCCGTCCCCGCAAACATGAACCCAGACATTGCTAACGCTGTTCTACAGACGGCGGAGAATTTGCTGCTTTTCAGAGGCCTCATGTTGCCCCCTCTTCTCATATCCAGAGAGAAAATATAAAAAAAAAAAAAAAAAAAGATGGGATTTTCCGAAGCACTTGAGTGACTTCGATGTACAAATCTCATTGAAAGCCAATTGGATTTGTTGCTACTAAGTCCCTTAGATGTTTTTGCAAATAGCACCCAAACTATTTAGACTGAAAATAAAATGTCCCCATTTAGCTGAAGTTCGTGCCATTAGGTTTGTTTTCTAGTTAGGCCCTGCTGCATGTGACAAGCTAACTTTTTTTGACATTTTCCACATTTAAACTATTTCTTGTGAGTGAGTCCAAAAATTCGGGAGCCCAGTCTCGTATTAAGAGGGGGATTCTCACAGCAGTGTATGGATAGTAGAGTTCCCGTTTCCGCAGTGCTCCACTCCTGATAATCTCCAGTGCACATTCTTCCTTCGGTGCACCTGGTTTCTGCATCACATGGGAAACAGTTTTCTCAGCAGTTTCTGGGGAGAAGGAGAAATACAAGAAAGGGAACTGTCATCACAAACCTGTGCAGAGCAATGAAATCTAAAGTTCAACATTTAAGGAGGTATTTTGGCATTCTGAAAATGAATTACTAAATAGAGTGGGTTAAAAAAAACAGATGTTGAGATTTCAACAAAACTTCAACTTTAAAAAAAAAAAAGGAAATTGGTGAGATGTATAACTTCTCCTCTGCTTTTTGAGTAATTTATACAACTGGAAAATTGTATTGTTGTTATCCAAGCCTTTTGACCTGAATAACTTAGTAATAAAATTAGCAAAAGTAAATAAACAACATTTTCAGAAATACTCAAGTCCCATTTTCAAAGGTGACTCAGTGTCCTAAATGCCTAAGTCCCTTTTGAAAATAGGAGTTAAGTTACTAAGTCATTGAGATGTGTTTGAAAATTTTACATCTTATCTTTTACTTGTGTTTAGCACATACTGGTGCTGTAAAAATACAATAATAATTTCCTTAGCAAGTCTGAGACACTCATATTTGGGCTGAATTTCTTGTGACTATAAAATCATCATTGATGCAATTTTGAGATGTACTAAAGAGGTTTGCATGAAAGTTAAGGTGATAAACTGAATTAATTAAAAACAGTTCCTTCATTTTTGTAGCTGAAGCAATGAATTTTTAGGAGATTTGGGTTCAGTATTGTAAAAACTTCTAAGGAGAATAGTGAAACTCTTCTTTAAAAGTACAGTGTTTCATTAAAAACATTCATACTACCAAAAAAAAAAAGTTAACATGGGGACGCTATTCTCCACTTTCTGGAGGTTAGTAATATTTTTATGCCTGGGTACTGTTATGTACAAGCCCTTCTAATTAGCAAGGCCATATAAGTGTGCTGATCCTACCAGTAGCAATGTGACCCAAGATGCAGAGCGTGATGGAAACACTGATATTCTTGATTATTAATTCCTGTCTCAAGGAACTGAAAAATCCATCCAGGGCGAACTTAGTTGCAGAGTAGGGAGCAACAAATGGAATTCCAATTTTACCTAGAGAGAGATGCAACAACGTTTACGAGGCTAAATACTTTCAGTGCACAGAAGCAAAAACGTGTCATTCTGACTTTCTTATCCTTCAGCAGCTGTCATATTTTGACTCACAGGAACTAACTATCTCAATAGGCTGAAGGATATAAGTAAATCCACTAACACTGAGATGAGCGGGAAGGGGGTAAAACATTCCTAACAGTTTTTCTGTAATATGTGGCATGTACAAAATATATGATGAGATGCGGTGATATAAAGGTATTATCCGCATGAGGTCTGAATGACCTCCATAACTCACTCATGAGAAATGTGACCCTTGCATAGAACGCACATCCATATATATATCAGTTAGTGTATACAACACACAACCTAGCAAACAAACAATATGTATTGTGATGGCAGATATTATCACGTGGCGCTGTTATGCAGTTTTACAAGATCTTTTGCTTAGTGTGCAAGTGAATGTTTATTGTTGGGAAGACACATGGTGGTAATGTTAGTCTTTGGTTGTGCCAGGTTGTGTGTAGAGGCAGCTTCAGAAAAGGGAGAGTTTGCTCCATGCCTTGGACTCATACTTAGAGTCAATTATTGCATCATCAAAGATCTACAACCTAGCCTTACAGATGATCCCTCACTCTCACAGATCTTGGGAGACAGGCTAGTCCTTGCTTATAGACAGCCTCCCAACCTGAAGCAAATATTCACCAGCAGCCGCACACCATACAACATAAACACTAACCCAGGAACCTATCCTTGCAACAAAGCCCGATGCCAGCTCTGTCCACATATCTATTCAAGTGACACCATCATAGGACCCAATCACATCAGCCACGCCATCAGGGGCTCGTTCACCTGCACATCTACCAACGTGATATATGCCATCATGTGCCAGCAATGCCCCTCTGCCATGTACATTGGCCAAACCGGACAGTCTCTTCGCAAAAGAATAAATGGACACAAATCTGACATCAGGAATCATAACATTCAAAAACCAGTGGGAGAACACTTCAGTCTCTCTAACCACTCAGTGACAGACTTGAAGGTGGCAATTTTGCAACAAAAAAAATTCAAAAACAGACTCCAAAGAGAGACTGCTGAACTCAAATTAATATGCAAATTAGACACAATTAACTCAGGCCTAAACAGAGACTGGAAATGGTTGGGTCATTACACTAATTGAATCTATTTCCCTATGCTAAGTTCTCCTCACACCTTCTATGGGTCATCTTAATTATCACTTCAAAAGTTTTTTTCTCCTGCTGACGATAGCTCATCTCAATTGATTAGACTCTTCCTGTTGCTATGCATACTTCCACCTTTTCATGTTCTCTGTATGTATAAATATCTCCTGTCTGTGTGTTCCATTCTATGCATCCGAAGAAGTGAGCTATAGCTCACGAAAGCTCATGTTGAAATAAATTTGTTAGTCTCAGGCATTGGCATTAGGCTGAGATTTCTGGAAGCAGAGACTGCTCTATGCACTGTTTGACCATCTCATTTTAGGAGCGGTGTATGTGCGTAAGTAAAACCAGTTGCACTTGGAGTACACCCAGGGCTTGTCTACATCAGAAAGTTGCAGCGCTGGTGAGGGAGTTACAGCGCTGCAACTTAGGAGGTGTACACATCTGCAGGGCACCACCAGCGCTGCAACTCCCTGTTTGCAGCGCTGGCCGTACTCCCGTTTTGTCTCGGGTGTAGAGGATCCAGCGCTGGTGATCCAGCGCTGGTAATCAAGTATAGACACTTACCAGCGCTTTTCTTGACCTCCGTGGAATAAGCAGGTATCCCAGCATACCTTAGGAAGCCTCTGGTAATCAAGCTGGTCTCCTTCCCCGGCTTGCTCTCGCGTTCCCCGAACCCCGAGCAAGCAGGTCTCCTTCCCTGAGGTTTGCTGGGTGGTTCTGGGAACGCGAGAGCAAACCGCGGCAAAGCTGGTCTCCTTTCCCGGTTTGCTCTCTCGTTCCCCGAACCCCCGAGCAAGCAGGTCTCCTTCCCTGCGGTTTGCAGGGGGGTTCGGGGAACGCGAGAGCAAACCGCGGCGAAGCTGGTCTCCTTTCCCGGTTTGCTCTCTCGTTCCCCGAACCCCCCTTGAAGCCGCCCAACAGCGCTGCAGTGTGGCCACATCTAACACCACTTGCAGCGCTGGTTGCTGTAAGTGTGGCCACTCTGCAGCGCTGGCCCTATACAGCTGTACTAATACAGCTGTAACAACCAGCGCTGCAAAATTTTAGATGTAGACATGGCCCCAGACTGCATCATGGATTTCTCCTCCACCGGAAAGCTGATCTGCAAGATGCTAGACATGCTGCCGCTCAGCAGAGTGGGGTCAGAAGAAGGGGAGTACATGAATCATACAGACTGTTTTTGCATTGAGTAAACAGACTTTGTCACATTGAACCCATAGTCCCAATCAATTACACCTCTACCTCGATATAACGCAACCCGATAAAACACAAATTTGGATATAATGCGGTAAAGCAGTGCTGGGGGGGCGGCATGGCTGCGCACTCCGGTGGATCAAAGCAAGTTCAATATAATGCGGTTTCACTATACCGTGGTAAGATTTTTTGGCTCCCGAGGACAGCGTTATATCGAGGTAGAGGTGTATGTTAGTCTTCTCAGGTGATCCTCCTCCTCTCTTTTGAAAAACAATTTCAGAAGAAGCCTCCTTTGAATCTCAGGAGGAACTAAACCAAAGGAAAGAATCAAGCATTAGTGAACATAAGGGTCTCTAGCCTGGTTCATTCTCACCTGCTTTAGATGAAACCACTAGGATGCTGCCCCCACTCTCCTTCAGCATTGGCAGTGCAGAGACTGTCATGGCCACATAGCTGAGAAAGTTAATCTCCAGGAGTTTTCGTATATGCTCAACATCTCCATCGAAGTAGTTAAAGTAGGTGTAACCGATATGATTGAGGATCAGCATGTCAAGGCCTCCTGAAAGCAAAGTGGGTGTTTTAGCTTCAGCTAGAAGAAAATGATAAAACTGTTTAATGAACCTATGCCAGCAGCATTTGAACCCAGGACACTCTCCTTTTACCATTTGAACTAAAGGAGAAAACTCCCTTAACTAATAGCTATAGTAGGTTGTTATTTTTCCAGAGACGAAATACACCTCGCATTGTGTTGCATCAGTGGTTTGGGTATGTAAGTGTATCTCAAAAATCAAAACTCCTTTTTGTCTATAAAATCCTGTGAAGAACGAAAAGTAAACAACGTAACCACATCATCCAGTGTATGCTGCCAGCAATGTTAATAACAATACTTATAATAATAATAAGTATAAGTATAAGTATGCTTAATAATAATAATAATAAGTATAAGTATACTTATAATAAGTATATATTTTGAAGTGACCATAGCAGTGTCAGCAATACATGGAATCAGTTTACTGGTCCTTCATCTCTGGAGACCTATACTTCTAGCCTGGGCTTTAGTGAGAAGTAAAAATAAGATTGGGGTTATTTGTCTCTTGTGCTAAAAGCACCTCTGTGAAAGCGTCAGGTGGTGATTTCCCGACAGCAAGCAGTTAACGTACCCCACAATTGTTTGGCCTCCTTTACCACGTCTTCTGCAAGTGCCATGTCTTCCATGCTGCCATTCATAAAGTGAGCAGACGCTGCACCCAGCTCTAGGCACCGTGTGACAACCTGAGACAAATGCAACATGTAGACATGGATTTCCCCACTGTTAGTACTCTGAGCATTTCAAAGGGACACTTGCGTGGCTCAGTAGGCAGAATGATTATGTTCTCCTACTTGGGTGAGTCCAGTCTGTGTTCACTGAGTGAGATTCAGAGCTGGTATAAATACATTGACAGCAATGGAATTAGACCATGCAGGCATTTGGTCCTGTAGCTCTGCCTGCAAACGTACAGCAAGCACTAAACATCTGATTCTGCAAACACTGACTTGGCTGTAAATTGTGAAAAAAAAAATTGTCATGGAATTTTGCAAATGGTTATTTTTGCACATCCCTTGTAATAACACACTGGAGACCCCAGCCTAGCAGTCAGGTGTTAGTAGTTATGTCTGTCAACTTTTCCTGTTAATATTTAGGTAAGAAAATAATGGGTTATTAAAATAAATAAATAAATAAAATAACTTCTCTTCAATTCTGCTTATCTTTTAAAAATGTTAGTAACTAAAAATTCAAGCTCTGATAATTGAAAGCTTTTAGCACTCCAGCTTGGTAAAGCCAGCTCTGTGCACTAGTTTTTTTTAACCAAGAAGCTATGTATAAACCATTGATCCTACAATGCAATCCACTAATTGGTCTCCATTCAGGGGCCAGGAGCAGGGCAAATGGGTCCCTTTGCAGAATCAGGGGCTAAAACAGGCATGGAGCTTTTGCATTCAACAGTGTTCAACTGGGCTAAACCATAAGAACAAGTAACAAGAAGTGAGAAATCACCACTTTCTCAAAATCTCACAGCTCAAAAATTGCCCTGTCCAAACAGACCTCAAAACTTTCAGTAACGGTTTCTTCTGGGCAGAAGCAACACATGAGAAACTGACTGTGCGAAGAATTGTCTGTGTAAAAATTAGTGAGTGGAGGGGGCAGGGACATAAGAATTGCCAGGCTGGGTCAGACCAGGGTTCCATTTTGTCCAGTGATCTGTGTCTTATGTTGGCCAGCCCCAGGTACATCAGATGAAGGTGCAAGAAACCCTGCAGTGGTCAGTGAAAAACAGGCTTTAAAATGGCAGCGTGTGGGAGTTGAAATAGGATATTTTCCAACAAAAACCTATAATCTTCATTGAGACGTTATTGCATCTCTATAAACTGTGTATGAATCTGAACATGCATATCTCTTTAAACAAACATCCATATATATACCCATCACCATAGTATCTAGGCACCACAGGAGTGTTTGGCTAGCCAGTTACTTTCTGAAGTTTGGCTTCTGTCCGTGCTGTGATCAGAACATGGGCTCCCATCCGGGCCAGGTGATAAGCCATTTGCTCTCCAATTCCAGTGCTTGCTCCAGTGACGATCACTCGCTTCCCTTTCAGCATCTCTGCAGAGTAGCACATAGCAAATGTTACATGTCACACTAACATCACCCACAAAAACACTTGTGCCCAAAAGACTAGTGAAACCAACATTTCTGTCCCAAACCATACAAGTCCAGCCTCAGATCAACCCAGCCTATTCCTCTCAGTCCCAAGGGAAAAACCCATCAAGGGAGCAGTGGAAACTCACCCAAACGTACAGTTTTGATGCACTATCACTTCCATTTTAAACCTACTAAACCTTAGTATCTAGTTTTAGTTTGCTCTAGCTGTAAACTCAACAACTAAACAAACTAATGACTTTAACAAAGTAAAATCCGAGATCCCAAAGCTTTAAAAGTTTGGATCCAAAATTCACAACAGACCTTTATGTCTCTAATGGGGCAAGCCCAGCCCCTAGAATCAATTCCTCAGCTAGTGTACATCAGCATCGCTCCATTGACCTCAGTGAGTTATGGTGATTTACACCAGTTGAGGATCTGGCACTGGATTCTTCTACCAGGATGATAGGTTCAGTATGAAAATCTAGATGGAATGGAAAACAATCTCACTGTGAAGATGTTTTTTATCCAGAGCTGAATTTTGCAGCTGAGGCTCATCTTTAATTTGAAAATGAAACATTTTAGATTTCATGGTGCTAAACCTTGTGTCCAGTTATTTTTATTAGCAATAGTATCAACACAGTTTATAACTTTGTTGATTTCAAATCACTTACCTTGGAAATTCCAACAAGCCCCAAATAATCCCCTCTATTCATCTGGGAAGCTAGACTATGTCTGCACTTTTATACTACTGTGTAATTTGTCATTTTCTACCAGAGAAAGGAATACCATTTCAGGTGACATTCCTGGACATACTTCATTTCAAAAGGCTACAGTCTGGAATTTGAAAGGCTCATGAAACTGCAGCATTGTCTCTGTGCAGATCTATTATTATAACTCTCAAGTGTGCCCTTTTGCTGTCATGGTTTTAAAGGGCATTTGCTTTAATCACTTACCTGGATTAAAATCTTCCTTTGAATAAAAACAGAAGGCCAAGACCAATCCCACAAATGGAACAAGAATCTTTAGCAACAGCCCCATCCTACTGCAGAAAAACAAGCATAAAAAAGACAAACCCTGAAGAGCTGAGCGCCACAAAAGCATATAAATATTCTGAAAAGGAGAGAGCAAGTGATGGGAGCTTTGAAAACAAGTTCAATTGCAAATGTACGTCATAGCCTTTGTTTACTTTTTGGCCAGATTAACAATCATTAACCTTTAAACAACAGCGTCATTTTGGACTTCATATTCCCTGTTGCACCCTGATCCTGCTATGGACTGCCGTTGTGTTCTCTGAGCACATTGAAGGAAAAGTGTCCTTTTGTTGGAAGGAACCAGCCTCTGAGAAAGGAAGAGTGGGTTTGTGAACTTTGGTTCAGGAGATCTGGATTCAAGTACTGGCTCTAATAGATACGTTCTTGAGCAGGTCACCTAACCTCTGTGTGCCTCAGTTTCCTTGTCTATACAATGGGGATGGTACTCCCCTACCTCCGGGGAGGTGTTTTGAGGATAAATTCATTAATGAGTAGGAAGTGCTCAAATGCTATAGGAATGAGGGCCATATAAAAATATAGGAAGAACTTTCTAGTGATTGCAGCACAAACTTTGCAGGATTCTGCTATTTATTATTACCGCTTGTATAATACACACCATATGCTAGATGCTTAATACTTATAAAATGACACTGTCTATGCGTTAAGGAGCATATGTAGACAGATGACACACACATGCAGGGAAGGAATGCACTAAAAACCAGAGTGAATGAGCAGTCATGTGAGCCATGTCTTGCAGTTCCAGTGGGTGTGTAAACCCTTCCTTGGGGAAATAGAGATTGCAGACTTCTCTGAAAAAGGCTTTCTTAAGGAGGTGTTTAAAGGTGCAGAGGAGTGAATTCTGGTGGACTAGATTAGGGCTGGAGTTCTAAGGCTAGGGGAAAGAAGTAAGTGCATCAGGATTGCAGGATCAAATCCTAAATTTCTATAGAAAACAAATGGAAAGTTACTGCTACTAATTTACCTTTGAGTGGAATTTGCATTTCAGGGAGGCACAGTGCAATGTTTTCAGTGCATTTCTATGCATACAAGTGCTGTCTGCAAACAGCGCAATTTCAGAACTCAGCTATCTGGGGAGTTGCAATAAAACAAGTCTGGGCAACATCTCAGCTTTGCTCAGCTCCAGCGTGAAACTCAAATGGGCTCTTTTTTCGGAATTGTTTTCCAAACACAATCCCTTTAAAATCTCATTCCATTTAACATCCTTTCTTTTACAAACTGAAATAGAAAAACAATCCAGATCCTAAAACCAGGGGTTCCACAGAGTCAAGCAATACAGCAGGCAAACCCTGCAAAGCTGCCTCAGAGAAAAGCAGCCATATATAAACTTTGGACTTTGATTGTGAGTATCTGCATGACAGAAAAAATATGCTCACCTTTAAAACCAGTCTGCGTCCATCAAGTCTTTAACCTGCTGTATCAGACCTGCTCTCCATCAGCGAAAATGACAAGAGTTGGAGTGGATTGCCTCTTGCTGTGTTTACCCTGTCCCTGCTTTGGAAGGCATCAGCATGTTTGCACACTGAAAAGAGGTGGAGTTTTTACCGGAAAATAATGAGTTTCCCTTGGAACAACAGTAGTGTATCTAGGGTGGTCAAATGTCCTGATTTTATAGGGATGGTCCTGATTTTGGGGTCTTTTTCTTATATAGGCTCCTATTACCCCCACCCCCTGTCCCGATTTTTCACATTTGCTGTCTGGTTACCCTAAATGTATCTTCAACTCGTGTTTCGTAGGGCTTTTTTGTTTGTCCTGTGAAAGTGGAGATCAGCAGGGAGAATGGTTGATTAATTGGCTAAGAGGCATAAAGAAAGAGAAAGGGAGGGACCCAGAAAGGAGACTAGGAGAATAATAATTAGAAAAAGGAAATAGAAAATGGAAATGTGGTGGATAGGGGGAGAAGTGGAGGATGGAGGAAGTGAATAAGAAGAGATGGACAAATTCTGTCCTGGTGTAAATAAACAAAATTCAGGCATTATCTGCATTGGAAAGTTTGCACCTGCTTAACTAAAATCAGTTTTTAAACTGATATAGTCACACTGATTAAACTCCTGTTTGGATGCTCTGATTTCAGTTTAAGGATTTGGTCTACACTAAGAAGTTTTACTGCTTTAACTATGCCATTATATTTATGTTGCAAAGAAAAACCTAGCGTGGATGCAGTTATGCTGTATAAAAGTGCTTATTGTGGTATAGCTTATTTCCATTTGGGAAGCAAAATAAGCTATACAGTTATAAGACAACTTACAGTGTTAAAACTGCATCCACATTGGGGTTTACACCAGTATAACAATCTCAGTAAAAAAGCAAACAACCCTCGCCCACACACTTCTAACCAACAGTTAAAATTATATCACTTTTCTAGTGTTGACCAGGTTTAAGAGTGGCTTATGCCTGTTCCCAATCCACAATTGTTTACACATAAAAATTATATTGTTTTAACCATGAGGGGTGGAATAGCTCAATGGCTTGAGCATTGGCCTACTAAACCCAGGATTGTGAGTTCAATCCTTGAGGGGGCCATTTAGAGAAGTGGGGTAAAAATCTGTCTGGGGATGGGTCCTGCTTTGAGCAGGGGGCTAGACTAGATCGGGGTAGGCAACCTCTGAAACACACGCCGAAGGTGGCACACAGCTGATTTTCAGTGGCACTCACACTAGTCACCAGTCTGGGAGGCTCTGCAATTTAATTTAAATGAAGCTTCTTAAACATTTTTAAAACCTTATTTACTTTACATACAACAATAGTTTAGTTATATATTATAGACTTATAGAAAGAGACCTACTAAATACGTTAAAATGTATTACTGGCACGCGAAACCTTAAATTAGAGTGAATAAATGAAGACTCGGCACACCACTTCTGAAAGGTTGTCGACCCCTGGACTAGATGATTTCCTGAGTTCCCTCCCAACTGTGCTATTCTATGATTCTGTGTAACCTTGTCTACGCTAGAAAAGTTTTACTAGCATAGCTATAGCAGCAAACCCTCCTAGAGTACATGCAGGTTATACCAGCAGAAGTGTTTCTGCCAGCATAGCTGACACCAATTGCCAAGAGACATAAGATGTACTGGCAAAAACACTTGTATGCTGGTATAAATGCATCTGCATTACGGCTTATACAAGAACAGCAAAATCAGTCTCCCCCCCCCCCAAAAAAAAAATCACACCCTTCACCAGTATAGCTATGCCAGTGTAAATTGTAAGCATAGATCAGGCTGCTAACAGTATAGTTGAAGTGGTACAACCCCACAAGTGTGGACACAGTTACACTGTACAAAGGTGCTTTATACTGGGATAGCTACTCCCATATGAGAAGGGGGGAATAACCTGCACCAGAATAACTTTGTGCCAGTATAACTACTTTTCTGTAATATGTATAATCACCACCCCATCCAAAATAGTTATACTGGTACAAAACTGTGTGTAGACCCAGACCCTAACTTAACTGGAGAAAGCCACTCCTAAACCAAAATAGGTATGTCCACACAGGGGCTCACACCAGTTCAACTATGTCTTCAAATTCACACTTTAGGCCTGCGCTAAACCTAGAACTCAGAAACATTGCTCAGGACTGTGAAAAATATCACGTCCTGTGCAACATAGCTATGCCGATCTAAGCCCCAATGTAGACCCCACTAGGTAGATGGAAGAGTTCCTTTGTCAACCTAGCTACTGCCTCTCCGAGAGGCGGGTTTACTACAGCAATGGAAAACCCTTTCCATCGATGTAGAAAGTGTCTATGCCACAGTGGCACAGTTTACAGCTGTGCCATTGTAGTGTTTGCAGTGTAGATGTACCGTCAGGTTAAACTGGTGTGGCTTGCCTATGTAGATGAGGCCTCAGCCGGAGTCAATGACAATGCATCCAGGTAGTATGGGCCAAAAAGATGTAATGGAGAAAGGAAGGGGAGGGGGAATATGCACAACTGTAAAGTTAGTGAATTTTATTTTAATAATGAATTCATGTCACTACATTTCCCCTGGTACATGCTCTTCAGCTCTGTGTGTTTGTAGGGCCACGGCTGGCTGGAAGGGTGGTGGTGGAGTTGTGGGAGATTTGTCTTTCATGCTTTGTTCAATCTTGGGCATGTGTTATGAACAAATCCCACGGTGCAGAGTCCAGCCATCTCTCCTTAATCTTCAGCTCAGATTTGGGGACAGGAGATAGTTTCACAATGACACTTTTATTAGAGTTCTTTGGAAAAAGAGGGGAACAATTTCATGAACATTTTTCAATTTTGTTGTACATGGGGGGAAAAATGTAATTTAAATTTGGAAAATTTCCATCAGCACTAATTATTTGCTACAAAAAGGGAAACAGAAAGCCAGCACTGCCGTCTGCTAGCAGTCACCTTTGATGGGGATAGCTTGCTCTGCCAGTCACCACAAATGCCAGCTGTTATGTAACCATAATCCAGTTCCTAAGAAGTCAGAAATGGGGTCAGAGACATTCTGGATACTTCTTTTGCTATATATTCTGTATTATGGAGTTATATTATTCCAGATACTGTAGCTAAAGCAGTGGGGTTTGCTGGAATGCTGGGTAGTTTTTGTTAGGTCTTGGCCTGCTATTTTTTAGAGATGCCAACGGGGCGGCTCCAGACACCAGCACGCCAAGCGTGTGCTTGGGGCAGCAAGCCACGGGAGGCGCTCTGCCGGTTGCCACGAGGGTGACAGGCAGGCTGCCTTCAGCGGCATGCCTGCAGAGGGTCTGCCGAAGCCGCGGGACCAGCGGACCCTCCACAGGCAAGCTGCCAAAGCAGCCTGCCTGTCGTGCTTGGGGCAGCCAAATACCTAGAGCCGCCCCTGGATGCCAAGCTCCCGTTGAGCTGCAGGCACTCAGCCCCTCTGAAAATCAGGCCACTTGGCTTTGGGTGGGGGGCAGTCTTCTCTTGAGTAAACATTGATACATTTCTGCAGTAGAAATTGTCTGACTTATCCTGGGACAGATACTGTGGTTTTCCATGTTTACAGCCAGGGCTCCCTGATCTAGAGAAATTTTTGAAGGAATTGCAATCTTAATTTAAAATACAAAGTGCTGTCTATTAGCTTAAAAAAATCAAAACAAAAATTTTAAAACAAACATTGCCAGATTTCTGCTGTGGAAATGACCTTCCCACAGTCTGCTTGATCACAAAGGCCGTTCTAATATTGTTAAGGCATTGCCTATCTTCTATTTCAAATGTGCCGGCTGCAAGGATTTTATGCACCAGGAGAGGGAGCTATGGGATAAAATAATCATTCCCTCTCTGCAAAGATCTCTTCATACACAGCTGACATATACATAGACCAGTGGTCCCCAACCTTTTCAGGACTATCGAGGACTGTGGCCGGTGGACAAGCATCTGTCGAAATGCTGCCAAAATCGGCGTCATGAAGAGGCATTGCCACCAAAATGCCACCGAAGTAGCGTCATCAAGAGGCGTTGCCTCCGAAATGCCACCGAAAATCAGTGACATTTCAGTGGTGGTGCCTCTTGGTGATGCCGCTTTTTGGCGGCATTTTGGCAGCGACACCTCTTGATGACGCTGCTTTTCGGTGGCATTTCAGCAGATGCTCGTCCACTGGCCAGTAAGTGGGCGCAGATAGATGCCCCGGCAGGTGCCATGACATCCGTGCGCACTGCGTTGGGGACCCGTAACATAGACTAACAATCGGTGGTGCAACTGGAGCCTAATTCCCTTAAATAAAAATGTCTCATAAAAACCATATTGAGACAAGGTGGGTGAGTAAAGGCAATGGCCATTGCATTTTGCTGGCGAGGTCAGTTAGTCCTTAAGTCTGTTCAAATGCAGAGAAATGTGAGCTAAGGAAGAGGTAGAGTAGGAAATGCAATCCCAGGGCACTGAATTCAGAAATCTTTTCAAAACATGCGTTTTCAAGGCCCGCATGACTTCACCATGCTCCCAGCTGCAGGAGCAGGAGTGCATGCCTTTGTATCCGGTAATGACAGGAGTGGCATGCTTAGGGTTGCCAGCTTTCTACTGGCACAAAACTGAACACCCTTGTCCCGCCTCTGCCCGGCCCCTCCTCCAAGGCCCTGTTTCTTCCCCACCCTTTATCCTAGGCCCTGCCCCCGCTCACCCATCTCCTCCCCCCCATCACTCACTTTCTCCACCCTCATTCACTCATTTTCCCCAGGCTGGCTCAGGGGATTGGGGTATGGGAGGGGGTGAGGGCTCTGGCTGGGGGTGCAGGCTCTGGGATGGGGCCAGAAATGAGGAGTTCAGGGTGCAGGAAGGGACTCCGGGCTGAGGCAGGGCATGGAGGTGCGGGGGGGGGGGGAGATGACGAGGGTGGGGGCGGGAGGACTCCAGGGTTTCAGAGTATGGGTGAGGACTCTGGGCTGGGGATGGAGTGTGGGAGAGGGGACAGGCTGTGAATTCTAAAGTGGGACCAGAAATGAGGAGTTCAGGGTGTGGGAAGAGGCTCTGGGATGGGGCAGGAGGTTGGAGGGGTGATGGCTCCTGCTGTGGGTGCAGACTCTGGGGTGGGGCTGGGGATGAGAGGTTTGGGGTGTAGGAGGGTGCTCCAGGCTAGGACCAAGGGGTTCTGAGGGCAGGAGGGTCTCCAGGCTGGGGAAAGGAATTGGGGTTTGGGAGGGGTGAGGGCTCTGGCTGGGGGTGTGGGCTTTGGGGTGGGGCTTGCAATGAGGGGTTTGAGGTACAGGAGGGTGCTCCAGGCTGGGATTGAGGGATTCAGATGGTGGGAGGGGGATCAGGCCTGGGGCAGGAGGTCGGGGCACAAGAGAGGGTCAGGGGTGCAGGCTGTGGGCAGCACTTACCTCAGGTAGCTCCCAGAAGCAATGGCGTGTCCCCCTCCAACTCCTATGCAGAGGCTTGGCCAGGCAGCTCTGTGCACTGCCCCATCCGCAGGCACTGCCTCCACAGCTCTCATTGCCCGCTGTTCCTGGCAAATGGGAGCTGCAGAGCTGTTGCTTGGGGCGGGGGCAGTGTGCAGAACCCCCTGGATGCCCCTACACATAGGAGCCAGAGGGGCAGGGTTGGCGCTTCCATTAGGCAACCCTAGGCGGTCGCCTAGGGCACCAGAATTCGGGAGGCGGCATTTTGTGCTCTCCCCGCATGGCTCACGGGAGCTTCTGGTTCCACTCTCATTGCGGCGCCGAAGAAGGACCTTCTGCCGATGTGCTGCGGGAAACAGCGGCAGGCAATTGAGCAGCTCAGTGACTGCCGCTGTTGCCTGCAGCATTTCGGCGCAGGGTCCCCCTTCTTCAGTGGCGCAATGGGAGTGGAACCAGAAGCTCCCGTGTGCCCTGTGGGGAGCGCACAAAATGCCGCCCCCTGAATTCTGCCTAGGGCGCCAGAAACCCTGGCACCGCCCCTGCAGAGGGGGGACATGCTGCTGGCTCTGAGAACTGCGCAGAGCCATGGCAGGCAGGGAGCCTGTCTTAGCCCTGCTGCAGTGCCTACTGGACTTTAAATGGCCCAGTCAGCAGTGCTGACTGGAGCTGCCAGGGTCCCTTTTTGACCGGGCTTTCCAGTTGAAAACCAGACACCTGGCAATCCTAGGCATGCTGCATTGATTTTCAGGACTGTAAAATGCCATGTGATCCCAGGGTCACACGATGAGGGATCTCAGCATTGCATTCCCTCAGTGAGAAGGAGCCTGGGCTAGGGAGCTCCACAGTATACCAGGCCTTGATTAAGGTAACCCCAGAGACAGGTATGAGCAGAAAAGCACCGGAGAACTCAGACTGATTAATTTTTCTTTAGGTTCTCCACGTTGTAGCTTCTTCTGATCAGATAATCCAAGAGTTCTGGAGCCCAGTCTCTGATCAAGAGGGGGATTTTGGTAGCTGCGTATTTGTAGTAAATTTCCCGTTGGCGGAGGGCACCTCCCTTGATGATTTCCAGCGCACACTCCTCCTTCGGTGCTGGGGACACCAGCACCACATCGGAAGCTGCTTTCATGGCACTTTCTAGCACAATAGAACAAAGGGAGCTTTGGTTAGATTTGCAGTGCTCTCCCCTAGTGAGCCCTCCACCTCTGGGGCCAGCTGAACCCAGCTTGGATTTGCTTATTTTAATTGTTGTTTTTAAGCCATTTAACATGAGTTGGGCCTTGTGAGGCTTAGTGAGCCTGGGAACAGCCAGCATAACCCCACTCTTGTTATGTATCGTGGTAACACTAGAGGCCCCAGTCAAGACTAGACAAGAGCCCCAATTGTGCTAGGCCCTGTACAGATGTAGAGGTCGATGGAATCCCTGCCCCCAAGAGCTTCTGATTTAAGCAGATGAGCCACACAAGGATTGGGGAGAGGGAGCCAGCTCACTTTCAATGATTTTGATAGGCATACTAGAGCCTGTAAAAACAAGACAAAACACAATCAAATCTGGAGATTTCAACAGAGGAAGAGAATTTTGCAAAATGTTGTGAATTCCCCCCGCTGCTCCCATTTTGCAAGCAACTCTCGTGCATACATGTTCACTTTTTATATATTCACATTATAATTACATCAGTACATAAATATACAGCAACATCTTCAGCTGGTGTAAATTGGTGTTATTCTATTAACTTCAGTGGACCTATGCCAATTTATACCATCTGAGGATCTGGCACGCAGACTCACCCTAACTGCACATCAGGTTGGCCTAGCCATTGTTCATTGGCTGATTTCTTTGAAATGGTGAGTCAGAAATGGGTCTTGAGGGTATGTCTACACTACAGAGCTTTATACCATCATAGTTATGTCACTGAAGCTGTGCCAGCATAGCCCCCTAGTGTAGACGCAGTAGAGCCAGATAATGAGTTTTGCTATTGCTGTCGCTCCCCTTATGACATTAGCTATGTCTATGGAAGCACTCTTCAGTTAACATACCTGCAGCTACACTGCTGGCTTTGTCAGAATAATTATGCCAGGCTTTTTTGCTGACTGACAGTTATGTTGGTATAAAATTTCAGTGTAGGCCAGGCTGAGACTAGGATTTGGAGGAGGGTGGGGGCAGTGTCCTTCCAGATCAGTCCAGAGAGGACATTCATGCCACCTCAAATACATGGAAAGAAGACAAGAATGTTTGTGGGGAGTTGACAAGTAGCTCTGGTGGAGCAGAGGCAAGAGAGGAGAAGGAATGGAGGGGAGAGCTGTGAAGCAGCTTGAAAGTTAGTTCAAAATGCTTGAACTTGGAGAGTGATTAGTTCCAAATCAGCAAGGCACTGATCTTACCTGTATCAATGAAGCCGAGTATACAGAGCGTGATGGAAACATCAACCTTCTGAATGATTAATTCCTGCCGCAAGGAGCTGAAAAACCCATCTAGGGCAAACTTTGTTGCAGAGTAGGGAGCGGTAAATGGAAACCCAGCTTTACCTAGACACAGAGCAACAATGTTGACACGGTTAAATTCTGTGGCAGTGCTGCATAAAGCTTTATTTGATTCTGCACTAAATGGAACATTCTTTCTTTCCAAGTGTGTTGAGTGCCGGTGAAGTGTCATGCCAACTGCCCCAGAGACACAGGCTGGTGGGTTCAGAGGACACAAAAGTAAATAGGCACTGAAATCCTATTGCTTTTAACTCTCTTAAGGTCCTTTGAATAGCCCAGCCAAACGTCCTGTTCATGCACAGAGAGGGCAGCAGCAGCGTAAGCTTCCCACCTTCAGTGCTCTCAGCTGATGTGCTCAGACCTGACCTAGAGAGATCACCTACAATGTTGAATCAGTCTCAGTGGCCCTTTGGGTTCTTGGCTCCTCAGCTGAGCTCACCAGCAAGGGGTTGACTAAGATGGCAGGTTTACAATAGGGACACCTGTCACCTAAGATGCTTCATGTAAGTCAGCGAACCATCAGCTAGAGGGTCAGCCGGCTATTGAACTTGATCCACAGAAACAAAATGACCCTGTCTAGTCAGTCAAATAGCCAATACAAAGAGAGAGCCACATATTTCCAGTCTGTTCTGGTCAGACTGTAATGCCAATATTTGAAGTGCTTGAGCTGCTCTCCTCCAGTGAGCCCCTTTGCTTATAATCAAGAAGCACGACAAGGTGTTCAGCTTCTATTGACTAAGCACGAGGGGGAGCAAAACCCAAGGGAAGAGTGATTTCGTTTAGAAGGTGCCGAGGACTTGCCTTTCCCATTGACACCCCTTGGATTTTTGGGTGCCCATCATTTCTGAAAATCATCCCCAAGGTCTCTGCCTGCCCCCGTTGACGGCTCACCTGCCATGGATGAAACCACCACGATGCTGCCCCCACTGTCTTTCAGCCTGGGCAGAGCCGAGACGGTCATGGCCACATAGCTGAGAAAGTTAATTTTCAGAAGCTTCTGCACGTGCCCCACGTCTCCGTCAAAATAATTGAAGTACGAGTTGCCAACGTGGTTGAGGATCAGCATGTCTAGGCCTCCTGAAAGCCAAGAGGAGAGCCAGTGATGCTTTAGTTTAGGGGGGAAGAGAATGAAGCAAGTGCAGAGCACACCGCTTGTGTACGCTACATATCTTTTCCTATAGTCACTATGAATCTCTGCAGGAATCTACTCCTTGGAATGAAATACATCTATTGTTCTTATTATTTTTAATATTAAGGGAAGCTCTTGGGTCACTGCACAGGCCTTTCATCTCTGCAGAGCTGGGTCAAAATCCTGATTCTGCTTGCCAGTATGTGGCAATCAGGTGGTGCGCACTCACCAAGTCCAAATCTTCAGATTACATTACAAAAACACTTTGTTGTGATTTGTACTTTCGGCTCATTTAGGATGGAGTGGGTGGCGGGGACACACACAGGTCCTCCTTGACCTGCATGTGGGCCCACAGGTGCAGCATCAGGATGTGTGGCAAGAGAAAGCAGACAGGTGTGTCTTTGTACAGCTTTGTGCAGTGACCTATAACTGGCGTAGCAGGGTTGCTACAGTTTAAAGAGCATGGAAGGCCTAGGAATGTAATGCCCACTGCTCTGGGATGAGGATCCAGGAGCAGTGTGTTACAGAGATGTAGGACTGCAATCAAGAGTGCCCTTGAGATCAAGCCTGAGTGGTAGAGCTGTGTGTATGGGTCCAGGTTTTGAACAGCATGGGGGGTTCAGCAGGGCAGGATTGCGGTCCATTAGCAGGACAAAGACTGTCACAGCAGATGGTGGTTCTAATCAGGGCAGAGTTGCATTGGCAGAGCTGGGGTGGGTACATGCACAGAGCCTGTCTATGCTATGGTTGCCTCTCTCCAATGCTATTTGTATCTCACATTCACAAGTGGCCTGTTAATACATTTAATAATAATTGTAACCATAACTCAATAGTTACTAAATGTATGGATTGGTCACTTGTGATGTGAGACACAAATAGGAATATAATCCTTCGTTCTTTCATTCTTCTTATTACACACACACACACAAATGTCATGAGAAGGATGAAGGACATTTCCCCATCCCTCCTATTTTTCCTGCCCTCCTTCTTTGTTTTTTTTTAATGTGGCAGACAGTGATGTGGCTAAGGAGTGAGGCCACATCTCTCTGCATTTGATCACTTGTTAAAGGTCAGATGGCAATTTCCGGACAGTGAACTGCTAACGTACCTAGCACTAGTTCAGCCTTCTTCACCACATGCTCGGGAAAGGCCTCATCCTCCATGCTGCCTCTCACATACTGCGCGGAGGCTGCGCCCAGCTCCAGACACCGGGTGATGACCTGGAACACGTGAATGGAATGTTGTAGAAACACATTTCCCATTGATGACCCTCTGAGAGCCTCAGTGTGTTACATCCGTGGTCGGATAGACATAGGGTAACCAGACAGCAAGTGTGAAAAATTGGGACAGGCATGGGGGGTAATAGGAGCCTATATAAGTAAAAACCCCAAATATTGGGACTGTCCCTATAAAATCGGGACATCTGGTCACCCTAGATAGACATGGCTCTGTGGGTAGAATGAGTACATTCTGCCTGCCAAGTGTTACTATGTTGAACACACTGGCTCTGGCTTTAAACAGTGGGCACTGAAGGATCCAAGAATGGGATTGAAGCCTCCTGGGATTTCAAAGTCTATGTACCATGGAAATCTGAAGCAACCTAGCTATTTACCAGTATAATCTGCTCCGCAGTGGAAGTCTGTGCCTGCAGGATGAGTGGGGGCGTGTGTATATTACTGCAATGCAGTGAGTGTGCATGCTTGTGTGCTAGTGCACATGAGATTGTGTGTACATGAGTAGGTGTAAGCATGGATACGAGCACATGTATAAAAAGAAGAGTTCATGCGTGTGCATGACCATGAGCATGGATACGTGCATGTGTTTGCGCACTCACAAGCATGTGTGTATGTCTGTACATGTGTGAGAATCAGCATGTGAGTGTACTGATCCGCATATCATGTAATTGCAATGGTGGGTGTGCATGCGTGTCTGTACATCTATGTGCGTGCCATAAGACTGACCTGTGCGTGTGTGCTTGGTACGTACTTTCTGAAGCTTGGCTTCCGTCCGTGCTGTGACCAGAACATGGGCTCCCATCCGTGCCAGGTGATAAGCCATTTGCTCTCCAATTCCAGTGCTTGCTCCAGTGACAATCACTCGCTTCCCTTTCAGCATCTCTGGAAAGCAAGGCCCAGGGATATTAATTTACCAGGATACCAAAGAAAGATTTCCCCCCCGCCCTGTGCCCTCTGGGTCAAGAAACCAAAGTGGATAACAAGTCAATCCAACCTGCCCAAACCAGCATGCCCACCCTGCACCAGGCAAACTCTCTGCCTTGTCCCAAGAAAATTGCAATAAGAAGAATAGTTAAAATTCCTAATGTGAATAAAGCAATATTAACAGGGACATGGCCAGATCATTTAAAAAAACCCATCACATTGCAAATCAGGATATGAATTTTTTTTTGTGATAATTAAAATTTCCAGCCATTTTCAAAAAAGATATTTTCAAAGTTATTAAATATTTTAAAAAATATATATTTGTAAAATAGCCTTTTTCTAGCTTTTTTTACAAACATAAACCATGTGAAACTGAATGTTAAAAGCCCCCGTAAATCTAAATAATAATAACTCCTACTTCACCTGTTTCCTAAGAAAATATTTTTCTGTGTTACTTGCTTGATGTAGTTCGAAAGCTCTGCAAAGCAGAGTGTTCTCTTATCTGCAGTGTTACAAATGCCCAGACATGTTTCATTTCAGGCTCTGTACACGTTCTGTGTAAAACATTCAAACGTGGCTTTTTCTGTTTAATTTTTAAAATACATTCACTTTTAATAACTTACCAGGTTTAAAATCCTCCCTTGCTGAATAAAAACAGAAGGCCAAGACCAATCCTACAAAGGGAATGAAAATCTTTCTCAACAGACCCATCCCACTGCAGAATCAGGAAATAATAAAGCATGAAAGAAAAAGGAAAAAACAATTACTCCTCCGCAGATCTGCTCCAGACAGAAGCGCCAATGCCTAATCTTTAAAAACCTATTAGTGAAACGACTGCAGCTCCCCAAAGGTTCAACCTTTGGAAAATCACGGTGGTGGGACTGATGGGTCCATCAAAATCTTTAATTTGTTCCTCTTCAGAGTTGATAAATCTCAGGCTAAGTGACAGCTTCGATTTGGTTCTGGCCAGCTTATTTAATATTTCCTGTCCCTACGTTAATGTACAGAATTTTGCACAACATCCTGGAAGAGGTGTGCCTTTGCTGGAAAGCATCAGATTTCAGTGTAGGGAGCATCGGAGACTGCTACTGAAAGTGGGAGAACGTTGCGTTGTATTATCATTTGTCTGCTAAGCATTGACACTGCACTCAGGCACTATTGCAGACATATAAGAGGGCACAGACCCTGCCCCAAGGAGCTTATAATTGTATTGCAGTTCAGGCACAAGGAAAGCAATTTAGGTCCCATGAAAACCACCAGTTGGGGGTATTGGTTCAGCATTGCAGTGCTCTGGATTGGGTATCGTTTAATTAACACACTTTGGTTGTGTCCACATTGCAGCTGGGGAGTGAGCCTTCCAGCCTGTGTAGATGGATTCGTTCTAGCAAGGCTCGAGCCAGTGTGCTAAAAATAGCTGTGTGGATGCTGCAGCACGGTCAGAGACTCAGGCTCTGACCCAAGGGGCTGGGTGAGCGTGAGAGCCTGAGCTGCCATTTGAGCTATCACAGCCACACTGCTATGCTTGGCGTGCTAGCTCAAGCCGTGCCAGCGCAAGTCTGTCTCCCAGCCCTGGGAGGCTCACCCCTAGCTGCAGTGTAGACAGACCCTTTAGAGCCTTGAGTCAGCAAATGGTCACCATCGTGGCTGCTGAGCTGGAGGCCCCAGGTCGTTCAGAAGATGCTTTCCAAATTTAGCTTGTTGTATCCTATTGTCTAGTTGACTGCCACTAATTGGCGCTCTCACCAGAGGAGCCAGCGTTTCAGAGAGTCCGGACTGAACTCCCTGCTAGATGTGATCCCTCCAGTTCAGGATGGAGGCTGGGAAACTTGCTGTGATGCTGTGCATGCTGTACCCTGTTGTGTGAGTAAACGCAGGGCTTTGCTCTCCGGGGGAATCTGTCCAGCATCTTTCACTAGCACTCAATTCATTCTCCGATTAAAGAGGAAAAATCAAAGAGAACTCCAGAGCAACAGCCAAAGGCTCAGGGTGTTGGTCAGTAAAGTCAATTACAGAGGTCTTATAATAGGTGTCAGTTTAAGCTAATATCAGCCTAGCTGTAGCTCTGGGATCTTCCTGGACAGTACAGTACATCTTGTTATGTGCTGTTCTGGGCTCAGTGCCATGGCACATATAGGTTGTGGCAAAAAGAATAGGAGTACTTGTGGCAGCTTAGAGACTAACAAATTTATTATAGCATAAGCTTTCATGGGCTACAGCATTTGCTAACGAGATTACCTCTCTGGACCCTGTGGAGAAAGCTCTCTTTACAAGGAAAAAGCCTTGTCTGCAAGGCAAGATGGTTTGCGTTACAGATGCACAATGCAATGGGTTCCTGTGGTCCTTCCGGCTGAGTCTGAAATTGTACACCCCATCCCCATCTATTTTGAGAAACCTCAGTGCATATCCTCTTCCATATAGCCAATGAGTTAACCTGAAGTACCGCACCCTCCCCAAACATCCCAGTTCTATAACCAATCAGGGGTTATAACCAACTCAGCACTCAGGAGCAACCCTACAATAACAAACCAGTGGCTGTGTGCAGCACAGCACACACACAAGCAACCCTTCAGTGATGAACCAGGGACATTGCTTTGTTATAACTTTGAAGGAACAAATGATTTGGGTTGTTAATAGACTCAGGAGGTCTGTCCAGCTGCCAGTGGGACACTGCTCTTAAAGTGTAGATTTCTCTTCACTCTTAACTTATCCTCTGCTGATAAGAAGCACTTAGAATACATTTTGGTCAGATAAATGTCATTGCATTCTGGAAAACCCTGCCACTTCCTCGGTTGTCTTCTTTTGTTCTACCCCTGAGTTCGTGGAATTGGCCACTTCCTTTTCTTGGCTGAACAATAAAATAATGAACTCTCTGTTACATGCAGCCAGGGCTGGCGCAACCCATTAGGCGACCGCACTGACATTTGGTGGGTGGTGACCGCGGTGGACGAACATCCAGCCGCTGCAGTTGTTGGCAGTATTTTGGGAGTGGGACCTTCCACCCCCTCTGTCGGGGGCGCCATTTTGGGGGTGGGACCTTCTGCTGCCTAGGGCACCAAAAAGGCTGCCAGCGCTACTGCCTGCAGCACTTGTGGAAAGGACGGATGGTCCAGTGGCAAGGGCTCTAGGACCTGGGTGAGGTGGAGTCAATTCCCTGCTCTTCTGAAGAGTTCTGGTGTGATTTTGGAAAAGTCAGGGAGGGCCAGATTTGCGAAGGTTTCCGGGTGTCTAACTTACACTGATTGCAATGGGAGTTAGGCCCCTAAATACCTTTGGAAATCTGGCCCTTAGTCTCTCCCGGCCTCAGTTCCTCCTCTGTACAATGGGGACCATAGCACATCCTTACTTCTTCGGCGGATGTTGAGGGTAAAAACATTCAAGATGGTGAGGCGTTGAGATACCACAGCAATGCGGGCCAGATACATATGTTATGTGGGATGGGCAAGTCACTCTCTTAGGATATTATTGTTGTTTGTATTTGTAGGGTCTAGAGCCACAGCTGAGCTCAGATCCCTGTCATGCAAAATGCTGTGCCCAAAAAAACCCCACACACAGCGAGACCGCCCCTGCTCCCAAAGACCTTGCAATCTAAATACCCAGGATAGGCAAAGGGTGGGAGGGGAAACAGAGGCTCAGAAAAGGGAAATTCCTCGCCCCAGGTCTCACATCAGGTCCCTGGCAGAGCCAGCAATAGATCCCTGTCTGCTGATTCCCAGTCCAGTGCTCTTTGGGTATGTCTATACAGCTGTCAGATGTGAACTTGTGCTAGTGCTCTGAAACTAGCCGCATAGATGGCGCTTTAGCTCTGAAGCCCATGGACGGGGGTGGGCTTCAGAGTCTGAGCAGTGGGCTGACAGCTTTTTTAACAGTGCAAACAATGTAACATGCAGGGCTGGTGAAATGCATAGGGTTGACAGCCGTGCTTGGTTAATGTGCTGCCCAACCATGTCCCTAGGCTGTTGTGTATTGTTGACTGGGATCCGATCCTTCTCCCCACAAAGCTGCTTTGGAGCTTTAACCTACAGGCTGCTCTTGGCTCTACTGTAATTGCAACAGGTGGGCAGGGGGGAGCTTGCTGGGATAGGGGGAGGTGCTAACACACACCTTTCATTCTCCAGGTGAGTGGCTCTTGGCTGCTGGCCTCTGTAGTACCTCCCAATAGCTGGGCTTTTTTCAGAAGAAACCATTAATGGCACTGGTTGGTATGGAAACCTGTGGGGAACTAGTGATTTGCATTGACCATAGACGTATGGGATCTAGAGATGGAAAATGTCCTATCTGGCCCAGTCCTTCTCCAGCAAGGAAGGTTTGTCCTCTATAGGACATTTATCCAGTATAATTTCAATATCCAGGTTTATCCAGTATAATTGTATGCCTCTGAAACAGTGGGTCTTCCATCATTTCCCTGGAGGGCTCTTCTGCAGCCTGGCTCTCACTCAAGAGGCTTTGCCTTCCTGCTATTTACTCCAAATATCTTGTTCTTTAATTGCCTCCTGTTATTTCTATTGCGCCCCCCCTAATTATTCATCTCCCCCCATGGTGTGGTGTGGAACTTCCTTCCAATACTTACGGAGGATTAGCACCTGCCCATTATTTTGCCAGACTGGACTGCTTTAGGTCCTCGCTGTTTCCTCTAGATCCCTCCATCCCTTCACTTTATCTAAACATTTACATACAACTGAGCTGAGCCCAGTATTCTTGGTGTGGCGTCCCCAGAGAGCAGGGTATGAGATGCAGTCCCAGATCACACGGGCCTGTTTTGGAGGCTACGCAGAAACGGGAGCTCACCTCATCGGCTGACTGTCACCCTTCCCAGGTTCCTCCATCCCACTTGGCATCTGTGGCTTAGTGCACCCACTAATCCCTTGGGTAATAAGAACACTTTAATCTAATGGTTGGTTTTACACCACGGCCAGCACTATGCTATCTGATTGCCTTCTGTGTAAAATCAATAGCGAAGTCCTTAGTGAGCTCCATGGAGTCTCTGGCTCATCTCCCTTCTCAGGGCAAAAACTTTGCTTGGGGGTAGAGTTTTTTAAAATGTTGTTTATTTGGTTATTTGACTTGTTGGTCTCAGGCTGCTTTTACTGGGGTGTTTGGTGAGGAGGA
Source organism: Gopherus evgoodei (assembly GCF_007399415.2). Lineage (NCBI taxonomy): Eukaryota > Metazoa > Chordata > Testudines > Testudinidae > Gopherus > Gopherus evgoodei. Next base: position 145,899,243 of record NC_044325.1, on the reverse strand, counting down.
GGTGATAGGGGGAAAGCCTTTTCTGAAGAGAAAAGTTTAGCAGCATTTCCTAAAGCGGGTTAGATTCTAGGCTCGCCTGATGTTCTGTCTTCTGTTGTTATTATTCTGCCCATCTTTCTCAAGGTCCCTATTTATCTGTTCTCACTGGGGCTCACACTCTCCCTCCCCCCTCCCCGGTTTAACATCATCTGCTAGTGTAATTAACATGCTCTTCCTAGATTGCTACCCTGAATAACTGAAGGAGCTCACAGGGAGGGAAGGGGATTGAGTGCTGCCTGAAATCTAACACCTCTCTTAAACATAAAAGGCCCTTCTGTGTAGCTATTTACATCCTCTGTGTATAGTACAGACATTGCCTGGCTCCCAGGTGCTTTGGGAGGATTAAGGGGTAAACAAGTGTTGCTATTTCTCATTTTGCAAAACCAGAAAAACAGTTACAGAGAGAAAAGAAGTGATTTGCCCAGGGCCTGGTCTCCGCACTGGGATTAGAACCCAGGAGTCCCTGGTTTCCAAGCCTGTGTGTGGAGGAAGAGGCCTCATATCCCCACACAATTTCTTTTTTGCAGCATTTGATCAGCTCGGCGTTTCAGGTTTGCTGTCAGCCTTACAAGGCTTCAGGATTGGTTGCCGGGTGCTAGGAGAGCCAGGGAAAGGTTGGAAGCAGAAAGACTGACAAGTAGTCCACCCCACTCTGGATTCTTCAGACTCCAGCCTCAGGATTGAGCTCTAGAATCGGTTGAGAATTTTCCATCGAAACCGTTTTTTAGTGGAAAATGGCTTTTATACAATGTTTTCGTAAACACATCACTAACTTTTTTGCTGTGAACTATATAACAATTTGCTTTCAATAACTTTTACAGAGGGTGTGGGGGGGAGGGGGAAATGATTGTCCAGCCAGCTCTGTTACACTCAGAGCACGTTGTCGCTTTCGCTCACTGTAGCTGGAACGTGGTTTGCATTGAACGGCCACCATCTCCCTTTTACCAAGGAGCCAGGCTTCGGTTTCATATGTTTGGAGACCAAACTGAGGCAGCAAAGCTTGCTCTCCAAATGTAGAATGTTGTTTGTGAACAGCACCTTCCTGGCGGCGGCTGCTGCTGCTATGAACACGTCCTCCTTGGTTGAGAAGGCTGCCAAAGGGGCAGATCTTATAACTATCAGTCACATTTCTAACACGCACATGTGTGCCAGGCACCACCTCTCTCATTCCCTTTCTCGCCCGTAGTTTCTAAATTAGCTCAGAGGTATGCAGAACACATCGCAAAAAACCAGCAACCTGATAGTAAAGTATTTATGAGAGCAAGTGAGGAGTGCCCTTGAAGTGAGCCCATTGGCAGCATGCAGAATACGCAGCCACTTCTGAAAAGGGCCACCCTGGGGAGTGGGGGTGGGCAAGTAGGGCAATTTGCCCCACGAGCCCTGGCCCGGCGGCGGTCCTGGGCCTTCGGCGGCATTTCAGCAGCAGGGGGCCTTTCAGTGCCGCTGAAGATGCGGAGCAACTGAAGGGCCCCCTGCCGCCGAAATGCCGCCGAAGACCCGGACTGCCGCCGGGTGAGTACAAGCACTGCAGCTCCCCCACTTTGCCCCAGGCCCCCCGAATCCTCTGGGTGGCCCTGCTTCTGAACCAACGTCAGCGGCATTATTGTATTTGTTCCCCTCTGGAGAAATGCACCCTGGTGCAGAGGGTCAGCTCTGTACCATTTAAGTCCAATTTATGCCCCACTTGAAGGAAATAAATGGTGCATAGACGTGCTGGCCATTCTGCACAGGGGATGCTTTCCACTCCTTGAAACCCATAGCCTGTTAGAGAGAGGATCTAATGTAAATTTAAAGGTGCATTTTTAAATGTCCTGATGGATGGTCAGTGAAGCTGTAAATCATATCTACTGTAGCTTCCCTCTCCACACAAGCCATCCCTGGCCTGAGTATTAGAAGCAAATACAGTGAACAGGAAGAAAACATGTAGTCAGGTTTATGTATGCAAGGCAAAACTGGTGGATTTGCAATAGTCTGAAATTAAATAGAAATAGTAGAAATTAAAATGGCTTTTTAAAAAAGCAGCTTTGCTTCTGTTACATCATAAAGAAAAAAGCTGATGTTGCCAGCTGAACTTTTGGTGCTTACTAAAGAGAGACCTTCCTGGGCTTTGGGAATGGGATATGGGCATGTTACTTTCTGGTCATTATTGGTTACAATCGAGCCTTAGACCATTGCTCAACGAAAGGCAGGTACAGTCAGGGACGGCTCTAGCTATTTTGCCGTCCCTAGCATGGCAGGCAGGCTGCCTTCGGCGGCTTGCCTGTGGGCGGTCCCCGGTCCCGTGGATTTGGTGGCAGCCTGCAGGAGGTCTGCAGAAGCCTCGGGACCAGCGGACCCTCTGCAGGCATCCCACCGAAGGCAACCTGCCTGTCGCCCTTGCGGCGACAGGCAGAGCGCCCCCCTTAGCTTGACGCCCGAGGCACGCGTTTGGCGTGCTGGTGCCTGGAGCCGCCCCTGGGTACAGTGCAGCTCAGAGTGGCCAGAGGTGTGCATCACCATGGTACTGCTTGGCCCAGTGTTAGTAGGGGTTAGGACTGAATGGGCCATGGAACCTGAGCTCCCAGGACAACGTAGTGTTTGTTTTTCAGCATCAGGGTAGCTGCTCCTAGGAATCCCATACTGGAAATGATTGAACCCTGTGCACAGCACACGAGTACCCTGGCACTGAAAAATATTTTCTACATGTGCTTGTGTAGGTGCAGGTCTCACTGCTGGGTCAGCGTAGACAGTAGGGCTGCAAGAAGGGTTACTTATGCCTCAAACACCTTCCCCCCCGTCCTGTCCTTGAGCCCAAGCCCCGTCACCGTGCAATGCCACGTATGAACGTGGCTGTGAGGAACATTGCACCATTGCCTTTTGGAAGCTGATTCTGCTGTCTTAAACTCACATGGGCCTGAGACAACAGTCAGTTCACTCAGCCCCCTGAGCCACTGGGTGCTTCCAGAGGTGATTTGGGAAACTCAGTCAAAACCACAAAAGAGCAAGTTGGGAAAACAAGCAGCTGGACAACGCAAATGCGGTGGCAGGTGCGTGGGAATCTGCTGTGTATCTGAGAGGTTTCCGCTCAGTAGCAGCTTCTGTGTTTCTTATGAGCCTTGAGGGCCTTGTGCTTTGGGGGCGATCATGTGAAGCCATTGCAGGGGCAGCAGTTGGATGAGGTGCAATGTTCAGGTGACAGGACAGGGGACGCCCCTAGAAGAGTGCTCTGCGAGATTGGGGACTCGCCTTGCTAGTTCTTCAGGGAGAAGGTATGGGACTGCCTTCACTGTTCCAAAGGGACTGACACTCCACTCCTCAGACCACTTCACCTCATTGAAAAACCTCATTTCAGTGTCAAGCCTCATCCCAGTTATGTGCTAAATCTTGGATTAATGAAGCAGCAAAATGCCCCTATCCAAAATGGGGACAGTGCTTGGCAAGTGGCGTGAAGATCTGTGTTAAGCAGAGAAGGTGGGAAGGCCTGTGTAGAGGTAAGATTGGGGCAGGTTTCAGCTGGTATTCCTGTTCGAAGATCTCAGTGAGCGCTCCCCACGTACAAGTACCACCGGAGTTTGCACATCGCTAGTACAGGGAGAATAGTGTGTTTGTGATTTTCATATCTGCTGGGTGACCTAACCCAACTCACTCCTGGGAAATATAAGCTCCAGGACCCTGACTACAGCCTGCCCGGGGGAGCCCTGGACACTGGCCATGCTTCCTGTGCCCTTGAAAAAAATCCTGGCTTGTTTCTCTCGAGTTGTTGATTGCTGAAGTCCTAAATTTAGTTGGGAGGCCCTTGAACCAAGCGGATCCCAGCGTGCAAATATCAAGTTAGGCATTTCTAAAAAACCAGCCACTCATGCTCTTGCAGTGAATTGGCAGGTGAGAGAAGGTCGCAGTGCCTGCAGCACGCTACCATCATGCTACCAAAACCTGAGTGAAGTCTCAGCGTTAACATAACCTCTTTTGAGATGTGCCTGGTGAGCTTGCGGGAAGCTGTACACCAGATCTCACTCCAGCTGCATTCCCTGGGGATGTAACGTGCTAGGGGATTTTTCCTGATTCATTGTTTAGAATAAGCCAAATTTAGATATGCCCTAAACAGTACAGAATAATAGAAATTAAAACTTATATTAGGGGATGTCATTCATCCGTCAGACAATGCCCGGTTGTTCCTAAAGCTTAGCCCTAAATGCTTTAGCGCAGTCCAATTTCAAATGGTCCAAGTGATGTTATTTCACACCATAAACTTCACCTTTCCTGAATTTGAGCCTACATCTCCCTCTAATCAATTCCATCCCAGTGCTCTTAGCTATATCCCAATAGCCCATGTTAAAAAAAAATCCCTCTATCTTTTTGGAAGTTGCACGTGGACATATATGATGCAGATTCAACACTTTATCCTCTATCTGACATACATTTGCTTATGGCATTTTGTTGCAAAAGACAGTGTTTGTGCTGTTTGTATAGCCCCAAAACATCACAAGAATTCCTGCTTTTGGATGCCCAAGTGAAGGTGTCTTAAATTGCTAGGTGCCTCAAGTTAGGGGTTCAAAAACTGAAGCACTAAAAGGACAGGCTACTTTGAAAATTCTAGCCATAATGAAGAAAGAGGGGGTTGGTGAAACCTGTTCTTCTTTAGTGGGTGATTCCTGCAACCCACCACTGTTGTTTTGAATTCACAAGCACTGGAACTACTACACACGGCTTGATGTAAAACTTTGCACTGGCATTATTGCACGGCAGTTTAGCCACTGACACTTGCCTAATTTGCACGGCTGTAGAAAGCCACAGTTTTCTGTGCATTAAGTGCAAACTCATGTTGCAGAATCAATGAGATACAGAACTGATCTTTCAGATTGATCTTTGGGGGAAATATTTGCAAGGGGATGACCTCCAGGATCACAGTAGATCAGAAGGCTGCATCCTGGAAGGACTTGCTCAGAAGATTCTAGACATACTGGCATAGTCATGGCTATTCTAGCTGTCTAATCCCATTAACCGCCTGAAGTGCAGCTATTTTGACAGTTGCACAAATCTCTCTGCTGTAAGCTCATAAACCCTGAAATTAGATAACTCTATTTTTATTCAAAGGGGGAGCGGGTGGAAGGACAGGATTGCCCTCTCCCAGTCATCACAGACAAAATGAAATGCCCCTTTGCACAGAGTTGGAGGGTGATAAAAGTAATTGCTGGCTCATATTAAATTCAGGTCATTCAACAGAGAGGCTTCATCCAAAGCCTCTGAACTCTGCATCACAGGGGCTTCCTGTTATGACAGCAAAGAAGAAATTTTCTAGGTTTCCCTATTGTCCTGAACCAGGTATAACATGTGAAGCAGGTCTAGTCCTGTGAATGAATAAGATATTAAGAGTTTGAAGCCATAAAGGCTTGAATAAAGTCAAGACCCAGTTGGCTTCTTTCTTAAATCACATTCACACCTGTGCTATTAGGAGCTGTAAAAACACAACGAAAATCAATTTCAGTGAGACTATTTCTGAAGTAAGGTACAGGACTGGACAGCGAGGTGAGTAAGGGGATTGGAGTATGGGCCCAGAGTTTTTCTTTCTACTGCCATGGGCCTTCTGCAGCATAAGGATCCGTGTATGCTGTAAAACTATCAGTGTCCTTGATCTAGCATTATTCAGGGACATGGTTCAGCTAACTCTTTTCTTCAGGCTAAATTGTGCCTTCACCTTTGCACACGCAACACCCAGTGAAGCGACTGAGGCATTGGCCCCTGTCTGTCATGTCTAGGAAATAAACCCTGAGGAATGCTTGATTGGCACATAAAACATGATATTTCTCAAGTGCTATTTTATGTTGACTTCTATCTCAGTTTTTTCCCAGATGGAAAATGTACGTGCACCCTTGCATTTTAATTCAGAACATGAAGTTTTTACAGGCTCAGAGACATTCTCCCCATATAATGTGCCCTTTTTGACAACAGGTGTTGGTTACATGGATGAAAGGTTGAAGTTGGATGTTTTTATTCTTAAAATAAGACTAGCATCTAGAAACCATACAGGCTATTTCTAGCATGTTCCTTCCTGCTTTCTTATCTTTTTTGTTTCCATGGTCTCCCGTTTTCTGTAGCAATTAGAAAAGGGATCTTTTCTCCCCTTGTGGCTAGACAGAGGCACATTGCTTGTGTGTTTTCCTGATGTGTGCCCGGCAGGAAATTAGTGTGAGAAATGGTTGCCCTGCCTCCTTGGGGGTATTGGAGATAGCATTGCAGCTTCTAAATTCTAGCAAGTAGAAATCAACATTTAAAATGATGTGCCCCTCCCATACTTAGATGACCCATTGAATTCTGAATGGGTGAGTTTGCTAGCATTGTGTTACATGTAGCATATATGCACCAATCTTATTTAAAAAAAAAACAAACAGTGGAAACAGTTAACCTATTCACTTGTTAATTAAAGCATGTAGTGCTAACAGTCTGCTGCATTCAAGACCATGCAGGTGAGAAATTGCAGGACAGTTGTGATCAAAGGACAATGTGGTGAGAACAGTGTGTTCCAGCGGGTAGAGCACTGGACTGGGACTCAAAGACATGAGTTCTATTCCTAGCTTTGCCACTGGACTGGTTGGTGACCTTGGGCAAGTCATTTCACTGCTCTGTGTCCGTTATGCCCTCTGCAAAATGGGGATAATGGTACTTAAAAGTACTATGTAAGAGGTGGCTATTAATGTCCTTGAGAGCTTTGCCATAACCATTAATGGAGACAGGATCAGGCTCTTTTCATTAGTCCTGCAGCTTGTTAAAGTAAGAGATCCCTTTCTGTATTTACACCCATGTAACAGATCAACATCTGGCTACACTGCCCCTACCTCCCTCCTTAAAAAAAACCCAAACCAACCAACCTCTGTAAATAGAGATGTTAACATCTGATTTGTATAAAAAAAATTAGGCTTTAGAAAATGAAAGGGGGAGAAAACAAACCAACCACCCAGGGTCTCCCACTGTTGAGTGTGTGTTTATACTAATTGGAAGGTGAGAGCATTCAGCAACTGTTTCACTGCCAAACTTAGGATGCTTCCCTAAGTGCCCTGATAAACACCACCCTGCAGGAGGCATTAGGCTGTGAAAAATTTATTTCAATAACTGTAGCTGAATTAAGACTCCATCCTTCTTTGGAGACTGACAAAAGACAGAGGCTTGGTAATGTATAAAATATTTATTTATAATGCAAAATATATTTGTAAGGTTTATTCATAATAAAAAACATGTTGGTGCAAAAGGCCAAGCACCTTACACCTTTTTATACCAACAAAAGGGTACATATTCAACGAGTGGCATTTTTCAACTGCTGCATGGCAGCAAATAATAATCACTTGTCTAGAGTCCCTTGCGTCTGCAGTCAGTGTCAATTCCCTTCTCCCTGGAGTTCACACCTGGTGATCAGACAGACCAGCAGTCTCTTGTGCACGCCTATCACTAACTAGGCAGTCTCTCTTAGGATGCACGCTGCCTGATCACTAAGCTCCTCTGCATTACATCCTGCTCTTTGCTCTTCTCCACGATCAAATCCCCCCGTTTCTGGGGGGCCATATGCTCTTTGGCCAGGGGAGGTCTCTTCTCTTCTTGTAGCTGCTCTTCAGAGGTGAAAGGGCTGCAGACTGTCTCCACCAGGCTAATAACCACCCCGAAGAAAGCCAGCACGCTGCCCAGCATATAGATCTTGACCATCTTGCTGCTGGGCTTCTGGCTGAGCATTTCTTTGGCAAAGGGAATCAGCTCCTGCATGGTCTCCATCTGGGGCCGCAGACCTGGAAGGTCACAAAACCTGGAGAGCAAGAGAAGAAAAAAAAAAGATACCCATCAGCTGCTATTTAGTGCTGCTTCCTTTTGCATGCAGCAGGGCTGGTTCCAAGAGAAAGTGGAGTCTGCCTCGTGTGCACAGGCAGCAAGGCACACGCAGGAACGCTAATTAACACCGTCATTGCCCAGTGTCTGTTTCAGGAAAATGCAGACACTCAGTTAGGGCGGTGATGGGCAGTACAAAAACCTCACCGCACAGTGATCCCTTCAGCCGTTCTCCAGCCACAGCCACAGGGGCCAGTCCCCGTTGCAAAGCGGAGTTTGAAGAACTCCCAGACATGGCTCAATAGTAATAGGGTGACCAGATAAGTGAAAAATCGAGACGGGGGTGGGGGTAATAGGTGCCCATACTAAAAAAAAAAAAAAAGCCTCAAATATCGGAACTGTCCCAACCGCCAGTGCTTGGGTCTGAAATTCCCGGGGCTCCCACTGAACTCCCCTTTCTCAGCGGGCCTGGGACCACACCGCGCTCCCGCTGAACTTACCGCAGGGCGCGCTCTGCTCCGCGGCTTGGCAGCGAGGGATCCCAGCTCAGTTCTCCGCTGTAGCTTGCCAGTGGCTTCCCCTAGGCACCCCGAGCCTTATATCGCCCCGGTGGCTGCGGCTCCTCCCCTCCCGGGGCCGGCTCCTCCTCGCTCAGGCAGGCGGGGGACCAGCAGGGCTGTGCACGCCCCGGGAGCATGCACCCAGCGGGGTTTCTATTGGGTGACCGCCCGCCCCCCTGCTCCGAAGCTCGCTGCGGGGGTTGGGGTCGCCGGCTGCAGAGCAGAGGCACCATGGGGGGGAGGGGGAATCACGACCGGATCACGCAGGCATCACTCCGCCTAACCCATCCTCGGGGCACAAGGAGCGGGAGGGGGCTTCTGGGCAGGCTTGGAGCATGGGAGTCACGTAGCAAACGTTTCTGCACTCTCCAGTTTCGGGCGGTCGGCCAGGGAGGAGTGGGCTGGTTGGTGCGTTTGCTTTATGGTGGGCTGGCGTGCAGGGGTGGTCGCGCCTTGGGCTGTGTAAGTTGCAGAATCACCACCTTCGGGGGAAGGATGTAGGAAATTCACAAGGTTTGGAACCGGCCCAGGTCTCTCCTAAACTGGTGTAAAAAGCGTTGTAATGTCCCTCCCGGTACTTGGGGAAAGTCAGCAGCAGTGTGGCTTTAAAGGGGGAATATTGCCATTGGATGGTAATTTATCAAGTTCAGGGAGAAACCTAGTGTTTCAGAAAAGTGTAATTTACAGCAGTGGTTCTCAAACTTTTGTACTGGTGGCCCCTTTCACACAGCAAGCCTCTGAGTATGACCCACCTTACACATTAAAAACACTTAAAAATATATTTAGCACCATTATAAATGCTGGAGGCAAAGTGGGGTTTGGGGTGGAGGCTGACAGCTCACAGCCCCCCATGTAAGAACCTTGAGACCCCCAAAGCGGTCCCAACCCCCAGTTTGAGAATCCCTGATTTACAGTATGTATGTAGGAGCTTGGGGAATGCATTGATCACTGTCTTTTTGGTACTTTATAGTTGAAATTGCACAGCCTAGGCATACAGCAAAACATGGGCAGGAAAAGAGGCAACGGAAACTAGCAGCTGAATACTGAGCATGTTGAATGATTACATGGATTGTCTCAGTTACAACATGAACTAAATGCTGCATATAATAAAATCTTCCATCAGTCTAGCTGCCCCGTCTCAGCATGGATTAACCACACACAATCCCAATGGAAAAAACCCTTCTGCCCAAGTAGGAAGCATCTCCACTACAGTCGCTGTAGTCTTGTAGTGTAGACCAGGGGTAGGCAACCTATGGCATGCGTGCCGCCTTCGGCATGCAAGCTGATTGTCAGTGGCACTCACATTGCCGAGGTCCTGGCCACCAGTCCGGGGGGCTCTACATTTTAATTTAATTTTAAATGAAGCTTCTTAAACATTTAAAAAACCTTATTTACTTTACATACAACAAGAGTTTAGTTATATATTATAGACTTATAGAAAGAGACCGTCTAAAAACATTAAAATATATTAGTGGCATGCGAAACCTTAAATTAGAGTGAATAAATGAAGACTCGGCACACTACTTCTGAAAGGTTGTGGACCCCTGGTGTAGACATACCCTCCCTTTCTCTGCTGCATCCCATCCACCCCACTTGCTGAATGTAGTTTCTTGCCTTCAGTTCTCCGATCCTGAAACCAAAAGAGAGCCAGCTGGATGCAATCTTTTCTACTGAAATGAGTGTGAAAGTACAGTACAGTACGCTATGTTCATGGGAAGCATGACACTGTCTGTAGCACTTGGACATTTCCTCTGCTGCCTGCTCCGTAAGAGCATTGCATCATCAGCATAAAGCAGATTACATCACCCATTGGGCCAGTGAATGCTGAGCAATGTACAGAACGATTCCTTGTCTGAAAGAGCCTTACGCAGCTTGATGGACTGATGGTCTGAATACCTGCTAAAGCCGCTATGCCTTCTGATCCCTCAGAGCTGCTTGGGAAATTTGGGCAGAATTCTCCTCTCATATCCAGAGGGTAGTGTTGAATGTGGATACAGATAGTCTGTTCTCGCTCCCCATGTGTGGATCTGCCAGGGAGAACAGCATATCAGAGTCAAGATTGACTGTGTGGAGCTAAGAGAGAAATTTTGTCTGGTTGATTATAGTGGAAAGAGAAGTGAAGTTTCATTGAGAAAATAGTGTAATATACAGCTGGGTCAAAGAGATTGTTCTAGCAGAGCCACTGGGTGGGGATGTGGGTGTGGATCCCACTTTGTACACTGTGACTGTGTGTGTGCCCAAATGCAACGGTACTGTCAAAATTGTTCTGAGCTACAGTGGTTGTACGAAGCAGCCAAGAAGGCAGTGTTAGCCTCCTCCACTCCTCAGACCTTCCGGTGTAGGACTGGAGGGAGCATGATCTTGGGGCTGCAGGCAGCCAGTGCAACTTGGAGTAGCCGTGAGGATCCTTGGGACAGCACTGTGGGACAAAGAGTGATTGGGGGGAAAGAGCATAAAGGTGGTTTGTCCCCCTACCTATACCCCTGACCTCCATGAGGCACTAAATAGCCAGTCTCAAGGATCTGGGTCATGGTGTAAATGTACAGCGGTTAACATGTACAGATACTTATTACTGAAATCTGGGACTTTATTCTGTCCCAGAGTTTCATTCAGTATGTGAGCGAGGGCTAGTCAGTGAGTCACTCACATACTTTCCCCACACATCCTGCACGTAGCAGAAGCACTATAATTTCTTCACCATTGTAACACTCTCGTCTCCTTTCCAAGGACTGCTGGTGCTACTTGTTGGGAACAGGTTACGGTCAGTCAGGGAAAGGACCCTTGAAAGATTATGATATTGAAACTGCTCTGTTGTTTTATGCACAGATTCCCCAAGTTACTTTGAAACTGAATTGCTGGATTTTTTGCAAAGGTTGCTAAAGAACCAGCTGGTTCTCTTTGGTCTCTGTGGTTGCTCTTTTTACATTCTTTACATTTTCCTCCAACTTGGCAACAAATTTTACAGCTGGTCACTATATTTAAGACATTTTTTTTCTCCTTCAGTACATTGAAAAGTGAGCATTACAGAGAAAAATGCCGAGGAGACAGCAAATAGAGAAAGTTCAGGGGCATTGTAATTATTACCAGATTGTTTATTAACTGCTATATAGCCACTGTCTGACAGGACAGGACTGTACTGGCTCCTTAAGGAACAAAGTCTGATCTGAAAGGGAGACTGGTCATAGCTTTTTGTATTAGCTCGTTGAGGAAGTGCCTGTGCCTTTTGCGGTTTGTACAGAGCCTAGTACATTGCAGATGCAACCAGAAACTAATCAACTGTATTGGCAATCCCAAGAGTTCAAAAACTATGACTCAGGCTCCCCGAAACCATGAGATTTAAAAAAAATTGTTTTTCCCCTTCCCTTCTGATTTTTGAGCATTTAGAGTTTGTCCCTCAGCTTTTCTCTGCAGCTACTTTAGTTTTTAAAAAGAAAGCTGAGAAAGAGATTTTCACATAAAGCTTCAGCCCCTGGAGTCACAGAGTTAAGAAAAACAAATGAATATGAGATTCGTGATCAAATCCAGTGAGTTGGCAGCAATCCCACCGCACATCACACCCAGAAATTGCATCTATTTAACAAAATATTTTTTTTACATCCCATTAGTTAAGTCAATGCAACCTCACTGTGTGGATATGTTTAAACTGGATTTAGAGGGGCTACTGTTGATTATCTTAATATTAAATTAAACTAATTTTAGCTGCTCTTAATTTTATTTGAGTGTCCAACCCAAGGCATTTATACAGGTTTAACTGAGGCCTTGTCAGCACAGGAAAGTTGCACCAGTTCAACTTGAATCAGTTTGAAAACCCCTGTGTGGTTGCTCTTATTTTGGCTTAAGTGGGTTATTTTTCTTTAAATGAAACCTGTTGCCAATCAGCTTAAACTGGTGCAAACCTCTGTATGGACACTCTTATTTCAGTTTAAGAGCAGCTCCTTTTGGTTTATTTTAACCATGCTTGGTTTAAATTCACACCTTAGGTGATGCCAGTACCACTTTCCTGGATGGAGAAGCCCTAAATCAGATCAGGGCATCGCTACACTACAGCTGCGACAGTACTCTGGTAGTGTAGCAGTACCATTGTAATGCTGTAGTGTAGGCTTCCTACATCAATGGAAGGTGTTTTTCCATAGCTGTGGTTCATGAGTTAATCCACCTCTCTGAGAGGCAGTAGCTAGGTCAATGGAAGAATTCTTATGTCAGCCTAGCCACTAGAGGTTAGGTCAACCTAGCTACAGGGCTCAAGACGCAACATTTTTCTCAGCCCTGAGCAATGTATCTTAGGCCAATCTAATTTCTAAGTGTAGACTAGACCTTTAAAAACCAGTTAGTTAAATTGGTGCAGTTTTCGTGTTCAGACTGGGAAGGAGACACTTGAGAAGGAGTGTCATGCAGAGGGTTAATGTCTATGATTAATGTTAATGCCTGAAGATTAAAGCTGCTATGGGCATGAAATTTAACAGGATGTTAATTAGGTGGCAGGAAGAACATTAAAAGGAGTGAACAGCAAGGGGAATTGAGAAGATGATTATTATGGACATAAAGAACGAGGAGTACTTGTGGCACCTTAGAGTCTGGCAAATTTCTTTGAGCATAAGCTTTCGTGGGCTACAGCCCACTTCATCAGATGCATAGAATGGAACTTACAGTATCATATGCATCTGATGAAGTGGGTTGTAGCCCACAAAAGCTTATGCTCAAATAAATTTGTTAGTCTCTAAGGTGCCACAAGTACTCCTGTTCTTTTTGTGGATACAGACTAACACGGCTGCTACTCTGAAACCTGTCATTATGGACATAGGAGCAGGGTGAATTCTGAGCTCTGTAACATAGGAGGGTGACTGATCTCCCCTCTTCTGTAAAGATTTGAGAATTGCTGAGCAGCCAGTCTGAAGGGAAAGATTTGTCAAACCAAGTCTGTAGAACTGCGGAGTTCAAGGTGAGAGAAAATAAGTATAATGGAAAAGGGGGGAAATCCCAGTGCTAAGAAACCAAGCTATGAAACCAAGCTGCAAAACATAACAAGCAAAGAACAACACAGTTAACTCTCTTAACTGGGTATCCTGCTGCAAATGGAGTTAAATAAATAGGAATTATGTGCTTTTTAATTAAATTAGTTTAGAGCTAGCAATATCTGGGCGCCAGACACATGGACATCACTGTTACAGAGAATCTGGATAAATCCATTTTAACTAAAGTGCAAGATGCATAATCAAAGATAAAGGGGTTTCAAGGAAAATAAGGCTGAGAGATCGCAATAGTTCCCTAGGAAAAAGAATCCATGTACATTGGCCCTGGGAAAACAATTAATCTGCAACTAAATAAATGCAACCTGGGCCAAACTGTCTAATTCTGTTAGCAATGGGCAAGGAATGAGGGGGTTTGGAATTTAGCTAAAAGGTTGAGGATTTGTCTTAGTGGGATGGCACGTAGCAAATGTGATGACAAGCAAGTGGTGTTTTTCCATTAGACATGATCAGGTCTAAAGCAGCAACAACAACAACAAAATACTGGTGTGCTTCAGGCACAACAAAATCCAGCCTTGTGTCCCAGAGCTGCATAGACTCTACAGTGCCAGCAGGAAAAAACACATCTTGGTCAGAAGAGTGAGCAGCTGCTTCTCAAAGTTGTGCTGAATAAGAAGGGAAATGTTTTACAATTTCTGACTACCCACTCTTTTAAAAAAGGTCACACCTTTATTGTCCACAGGACAGGACAGCACATAGTTCTGTGCAAATAAGACTATTTTCTTATTTGGTCATGTGGGCATAAACGCTGTGATTTGTGTACAGGAAGGGAGTGCATAATAGCAAACCAGCTGGTGGCATTAGTCATTTGCTATTAAGATTTCAGTTTTCATTTCAGTCAAATAAATATTGCAATTACGAGGCTGTAGTAAGTGACAGGAAAGGATTTGTCATGTGCAGGTATTGTAGATTAACGTAGCTTGAGAGCAGAGCCAAGGAAGCTAGCAAACCTCATCATTTCCTTTCCCTTTTTCTAAGTTTTGACAAAGAACACAGGTACCATAGCATCAATATCTAGGCATTTGTGCATCTGTGTACAGCACGCTCCATCGGAACATCTCAAAACCTTCCCAGACAGTAATGAATGAAAGCTCACCACCCCGATTATCCCCATTTTACAAATGTGGAAACTGAGGCTCCGAGAGGTGAAGTGACTTACCCAGTGAGAGGTAACAGAAGCAAAGAGGTGAAGTGACATGACTAAAGCTACACACCAAGTGGCAGAACAAGGAACAGAAGCTTCAAGGTATGGCTGCACTGTGAGAAAAGATCCAGGGCACAGCTGTGATTGGCCTGGGTCAGCTGACTTGGCCTTACAGGGCTCAGGCTTCTTGGCTATAAAATTGTAATGTAGATGTTCAGACTCGGGGTTCTGAAACCCCAGAGGGGGAGCGTCTCAGAGCCTGGGCTCCAGCCTGAGCCTGAACATGTACGCTGATATTGTATAGGCCCCGCAACCCGAGCCCATGTCAGCTGCCCCAGGCTCAGATTCAGTGCTGCAGGATTTTTTTAATCACTGTGTTGGCAGAATCCCAGTCTGATGCCTTACCCCAACTCTATCCTTGCATCCTCCTTATGAGTGCACGGCTCAACACTTCAGACCTGTTTGGATCATCTAAGCATGCAATTTGCTCTCTCCCTTCTCTTGCCAAAGTTGGACCTATCACCCTGTCACTCCATCCCAGAGAGGAAAATACCGGAGCTCTTATCGGGGACCTTTGCGATCAAAGACCTGTGTGGCGAGGAAAGTGTCCTTGTGTAATCTTTATTGCTGCAGTAAAGCCCACAGGTGCATTGTGTGGCTCATGCCTGCAGACACATCAGCAGGGATGGAGCATCAGGAACCTAGGTCTGGCTGCTGATCTGTTGTTTCGTTAATGATCCTGAGTCGTAAAGTTATACTGACCATCAGGGCTTGTGCTGAGCTCCTTGCATTGATCTTTAATGACCCTTTATGTTTGTAAACATTCCACAGCTTGTAGTATAGCCCTAGTGATGTTGCTTTGGTATCATTAGCTGTCCAGCCGTAAGCACTGTTAAAGGCACATCAGTAAGTATGTAGGATGTCATGTGCTTGTCTGTGCCTGCAGACACACTAAACTGTACTGTGATCCTGTCAGGGCTCTCAGGCTAGCACGGTGTCAGGCCTTGGATGGGAAACTCTCAGGGTGCTGCAGGAAGTAAAGGTGTTGGCCCCTCTGTGCAGTAGCAAATGTTGGAGTGAACTGTCAGTTTCACCCTCAGTTTCTGCTCTGTTTAAGCACTGGCTTAATTCAAAGTGTGACGTTGCATCTGTTTAGTTAAACAGGTGCAACTTTGCGCTGAAGGCTCTTACATCCGTGAAAGCTAATCCAACGCAAGCCAGGTTTAAACTCATGTAAGCGTATGAACACACAAAGATGCACCTTTTAACTAAATCGATACAGCCTGCCACCTTTAGTTAAACTGGTACAGCTTTATCAACAAGACCAGAAAGAGGCAAATCAGGCTGTCGTGTGTGTTGGAAATCCGGCCCTGCTTATTTAAGAGTTGGAGGGAAATTCTCAAATATGATTCAGTTAAATGCTGGTTTTGCACAAGTATCTTGCATTTCATTTCCAAGAGAAGCTCAGCCCAGTCAGACATAGGGAAATGCCCACTTTCTGGCAGATAGCGAAATTTCCCCAAATATTGCACAGCACTGTTTTCATTCTTGTATTGCTAAAGCAGAAGGGCCCATTGCCACATCTCCTAGTTCCACATGTCCTATATACGGGCAAGGGTCAGATGCGTTTGGACTTTGTCTCTAATAAACACGTGTTCAAGTAGGTAAATGATTTGATGGCTCCCCGCTTGGAGTAGAAGTTACATAATAAAGGCAATAGTGTCTGGAAAATGTAGTTGCTGGGACTAGTAGGGAAGTCAGGTAGCAGACTAAGGCACGTGGTCTGTGGTTCTGAGAGTGGCAATGGTTGCAAAAAGAATGAAGCAAATCACCTTTTGCATAGATGGGATCAGAAGCGTTCCACAGACAAGGCCCAGTTTTCCAAAGCAGCTGCCTGAATTGCACGGGTAAAGCCAACATTTGTGTGTACAAATCAGCATTTAGAAGTGGAAAATGGGTAATTGTCAACCATACTGCTGCTCACAACTGCAATTTCAGTTGGGTTCCTGGGCTGTTTGGGAGGCAGAACTCATCTCTGGATTTCATCATTTGTTCTCTCTAACCCTCCCATGAAGTGCTGTGTTGGGCCAGCTGTTCCTTGTGGATGGGGAAAATCCGGATGTGGTTCTCAAGTGATGTTCATTAATGTCACTCCTGAGTTATTCAGTAGTGGGACTTCTGCCTCTTGCCTTCCTCAAAGACTGATCCTCAAACTGAAGTGGATCAAAAAATACCACTTAAGTTTTCTCAGAAAACTTAGGAAAAATCAACAAAGAAACCTAAAACAAACAGAAACTCAGAGAAGTTTTAAAAGAATTACATATGTATAAAAAAAAATGTAAGCAAGCAAAACTAAAAATGTTAAGTTTTTGAGAAAACCTGAAAATGTTTATCAGCAATTTTAACTGAAGAATCAATCAAGAAACTGATTTTGTCAAGAAATTGAAAAATTTCAAAGTGAAAATTATCCGTGAAAATTTTCATTTTGGTCAAACAGCCATTTTTTGTCAAAGACAAAAATATTTCAACAGAAAAATTGCAACTAGCTCTACTCCATGCCCTTATCCATCAAATCTGACCAGCGGTATACATGTTATGCTGCTACTGGACTGCGATGAAACATTTTGAAGGTAGATTATAAACTATTGACTATATACACCAGCTGTTTGGGAAAGAGGGAGAAAACTCACCTTTTTTCTGACAAAAGGCTTTTCCTGTTTTTTGTTTAAATTTAAAAATCTGAAAAAATCCACCCATCTTTATTATACATGCTGCAAACTAACTTGAATTTTTATTGAAAGTGACACATATATTATGGACATATTTTAATTTGTTCCTTTAGCTACATGCTAGACAAAGTGTAGTGAATACTATTTTGCTGACTGCCTAGTTAATTTAAAATTGTTTATTAATGTTAGAGAAGGTATCAGGAAGCTTGGAAGGGTATGAAAATGGAAAAAAAAAATGGGTGAAAAAGTTACCTAAACATTTGAAATTCCTTTTAGGGGAAGGTTTGGGTGTGGACTTGTCCAGAACTGGTTTAATCTGTCCCCCAAGTTGAGCTGGTTAAAAAGGATATTTCATGAAAAATTTAAAAGAAATGAAATGTTTCATTTTGTTCAATTCTTTTTAAAATGTTGAAAAATCTTTGTTTTTTGAAAATTGTAAAAAGTGGGTTTTTTATTTTAGATTTAACTAAAATTGTTTGATTTTAGAACTTAAACTTCAATGGAAATTTTTCCAGTAGCTCTAGTCCCAAGCTTGTTGTTTTCTCTCTAGGGAGGTCTAGCTGTTATAACTTACCTGCACTGCAAAATAGTCCATTCCCAGCATTTGGGCAATTCAATTGCACAGATCAGTGACTAATATCTAGTAATATGTTTTCCCATTGACCAGTTAATCAAACGGTGGTTTCTTCTGAGCCATTGCTAACTGGTAGGGGTGGATCATTTCAGAGCTTGTCTGCCCAAAGCAATAAATAAGCAGGCCTGATATGCTTCCTGTTTGAGGCTATTTATCAATATCTGACTCACTGCATTCAAATCCTAAGCAAAGGCATTGGCCTACATAAACCAGGTGCGGCACACCCCTCTGGAATGAACTCTTGGATAACGGAAAAAAGACTAAAATTAGAGCAGGTCAAACATTTTCTGCCGAATCTTTCTTTCAACGGAAAATAGATTTTTTCTGACAATATGGATATTTTCACAAAAACCATCCATTTTTGTTGAGATTTATTGGGCTTTCGTTAGAAAACCAGGATCATCTGGCACTGAAAACCCAAGTAATGCCAAAGAAAATTTGACAATTTTTTGCAAGGGAAAAAAAATAGTTTCCTGACCAGCTCTATTTAAAATGAGAGGAGAAACAGAGGGAAGTGGATTGGATGGGGAGGGAACAATTTTCATTTTAGCACCTCAGCTTTGATACAGTATCTGAAACTACTATGTCACAGCATCAAACAGGTGATATGATGATTGGGGGATTGTGTTTTACATCTGCCTAGTGCTTCAAGGAGCAGGCTGAGAGTCAAGACAGCTGGGTTCTAGTCACAGTTCTGGGAAGGAAGGGGTCTCTAGTAGTTAGAGCAGGGTAGACTAGGAATCTGGACTACTAGAATCCAGTCCCAGTTGTGTCAATGAATTGTTTTGTGGCCTTGAGAAAATCAGTTAACCTCTCTGCCTCATTTTTCCAATGTGTAAAATGGTTGTAATGATGGTGCCTATGTGGCAGGAGTTTTGTGAAGATCACTAAGCATTTGTAAATAGAGTGACCAGATGTCCTGATATTCAGGACTTTGTCTTATATAGGTGCCTATTATCCTTCACTCCCGTCCAGATTTTCACACTTGCTATCTGGTCACCCCATTTGTAAAGCACTTGGAGTTCTTCTGATGGATGATGATATCAAACTACAGCTTTGTTTCTTTTTTAAATGGTTTAATATAAATTCTACCTATTCATCATCCTTTCTACAGTAACAGGTTTTAGATTTTTTCAAGAGAGGCTTAAGCAGTTCCACATGCTGTTCTCCAGCTTTGTCGCCGTTTCATCCCTTGTCCTTCAACTGAGTTTATCTTTCACCTGGAGCTGTGGAGAGAAACTAGACAAAAAATAATGGAAAACAATCATTCAAGACTTCCCGTCTTAACTTAACATCTGATCTGTATCAAAAGCTATGGACTCAGATAGTATTTCCTTACATAACTAGAGTTCTTGTCTATTCCTTTCGGGGTTATTTTCTATGCCTTGAAACTGCTAGTCTCTAATAATAATTTTAAGTTGAATCAGAAAGAGTAAATAAATTAATTAAACAAAACCATTCATGGAGTAGCTGCATGCTCATGAGTTTTGGCTCCCACTGACTTTAGAAAAAAGAAAAGTCATTGCCAAGTCATCCGTTGTGTACCGTCATTGAAGTTGGTGATTTGTACCTGGGTTTATGCTGGCTCCAGCTGTGGAGTGCGCACGCAGAGCAGTGATGCTGGAAAATTTGTACAGTGAGGATGCTGGAGCCGTGAACCAAACTATAAACCCTAATGATGGAAACCACTTCAAGCCAGGGGGTCCTGCTGCACCCCCAGCACCCCTAGTTCCAGCACCTGTGGCGCAGGGCATTGATACTCAACTGGTTTGGGAGGTAAAGTGCTGGGCTTTTCCAGCTCTGCTGCCAGGGATTCTAACTTTTGCCAGTAAACATTCAGCTCTAGTTTAATCATGGAATTTGGACTTGTGGCACCTACATCTGTTTCCTTTCACCTGGGCTGGGCAGGACGCAGTGATATTGTGTGGCCAGTATGCAATGTATTGCAGAGAGTGTTAATTGAAGAAGAGCGTTGTGTGTGTCTCTCTTAGAAGAGTGAGTGATCATTCCACCCCTTGCTCCATCAATTGCCTCTGTTGGGAGGTTAGTTCCTAGGGAACAGGTTGTGGAGCATTTATGTTCAACCCACTTTGGCCGTTTCCACATTGCAGTTGAACTCAGACTAGCAGCGTCTTTATTGGTTGTTGCTAGTGCAGGACGGATGGAGTCTTTTAAAATCTATGTCCCATTGGCAGCAACGTGAACATGGATGCTCTGTCTGTACCCAGCTGCTGCTCAGCAGTCAGCCTCTCAAGACGGAGAGCTCTTCCAGTTCTGAAGTGCTGCCTCTGCGGTGGAATATGGAAGCTGTCTGGCTTCTCGCAGCAACACTAATCCGCAGATTAGGGCAGGAAGTGGAGACTCTCTGATCCAAATGAAACTTCACTGGGGGTTTAGGGAGGCAAAACTGAAATCCTAGGTCAGTCCAGCCAGGACAACGAGCTTAGGGGAAAAGTGCCATAAGATCGTTAGTGGCCATGAGTACTCGGTGTCTTGGGGGTTGCGCCCCACAGAGGGCACTGTCAGGAGCCTAGCACCACCCCGGGGCACCGTCTCTGTGCTGATTAAGAGGATAGAGCACTAGCTGTTGAATCACCGCAACCACTTCCTGACGTGACTCATTTTTGCATTGAAGGTCAGTTATCTGGGGGTTGACTGGGCCCAATCCTGCTTAGCTTGCAGGAGCTGAAGGGACCTCAGCAAGTGGGAGTGCAGCTGTAGACGATAAAAAAAAAAACACATTTAAAACTTGTCTGGCGTTGTGTCCCTCCAATCTCCTCCTATGTCCACAGATGCTCCCTCTTAATAAATAAATAAATAAAATTGCACGGACTGTGCTGCAGTTCTATCTGTTTTAGGTACTTATATGCTTTCCCCAGTCTTTAATATATTTTATTCCCTGCTATTAATATTATTTGCAGTGTTGTGGAGGAGGGTTGGCCCCTGGATATGAGAAAGGCAAGGCAGGTGAGATAGTATCTTTATATAGGACCAACTCTGGCTGGTGAGAGAGCCAAGATTTCAAGCCACAATGCTTGTCTCTTTCACTGACAGCGGCTAGTCCCAATAACGAGTATCACCTCACCCACCTTATCTCACTAGTATTTAACAGGCAGGCCTGTTATTCCCATTTTATAGATGAGGGCACAGAGAGTAAGTGATTTCTTCCACATTGCACATGTCTGCGGTATAGCGGGGAGTTGAACTCCGTTCTCCTGACTCCCAGGTTAGATCTCTCATCCCCGGACCATCCTACACCAGAGGCCCTAGTTCTGTTACAGTGGCTGTTGTTATTCCACCTTCCTGAAATCAGGCTATTCCTCACTTTTGCTCCTGCTTCAGCCAGGACTAACCAGATGCTTGTTTATTTCCTGTCTGTGTTCTCCTAGGGCAGAAGGTGGTGAGTGGAATAAAACATTTTGTATAGACTTTGAGCTGCTTTGCGGGTCTATGTTTCTCTGCTCCACCCCGTCTGTGCCACAGAATTGCAACACTCTGCCTTTTATGGTGGGCTGGGATTTCGCATCCCCTTATCAGGCTGTGAATCACCATGGTATGTGGCATCTAATGCTCAGGATCCCCGGATGTAATGGGGAGAGCACGCAGGACACTTCGAGCAGTGCTGTTCAAGCTGTCTAGTGTGCTGCTACCGAGGTGACCAATTTGGCTCTGGAAGAGGCCGTTAGAGGAAATCCTAGGAAAATGAGTACAAGACTTGGGGCAGGGGACTGTCTTTTTGTTCTATGTTTGTACAGTGCTTAGCACAATGGGATTCGGGTGCTATGATAACAAAATTCACAGGGAGTATAAGGCCCGGATCCAGTTCCCACCAAAACAGATCAGAACAGTCCCTAAGTACTTCACATCAGTGGTGCTCAGACATATGTGGTTCCCTGGCATCTCAAATGTTAATGAATTATTTTCACCTCTCTGTGGTAGACTATTAGCCCCATTTCACAGATAGAAAACTGAGGCAAAAGAAGATTTGGTGACTTGCTCCAGGTCACACAGGCAGTGTGTGGCAGAGGTAGGAGAGGTCGGTTCAACTCCTACCTCTGCCACACACTGCCTGTGTGACCTGGGGCAAGTCACTGAATCTTCTTTGCCTCAGTTTTCAGTGCCTTTGATCACAAGAGCACCCTTTGATATATGGGCTAGGCATTCAGAATGGGGGGCATTGCATTTTGTCACAGGCAACGGGCTGTCTGATGGTCTCTTGCCTGCAGCAGGACTGGCTTTATCATATGCAGTGGTTGTCTGCGGCAGCGACAGATTTTGGATCAGATCCGATCCAGACTTCCTCAAGGTTTGTAGCGGGTCAGCTCTAGGGTTTGGACCCATCTCTGATTTCTAAGCCTCTCTTTGGTCCATTAGTCAGTGTTGGTCCCGAAGGATATGGTACAGTTTTTATTTAGGTACCAATGCTCTGAAGTCCCATCTTAGCTTGGTTGTGGGGGCATTTATCACCAGGAGATACAGGGATCCAGTTGGTACTTGGCATGTTAGGTCACTGTTATCATCTGGGGCCTGCTGAAAAGTGTTTATGAGTGCAAAATGTTAGTACCATGGGTGGATTTGCTTGGGAGGGTTTGGATCTGGAGTTTGGGGGTTGGTCCCACAGCTAGGCTGCTCCACATGCAGTGTTCCACAAAGCCACTAGTGTTCAGACGCTGAGTTTACATCTGCCAGGGGACTTTTAGTCGCTTGGTTTTGACATGCTATGAGCTGCTGGCTGCGGGGTGAGGCTTTTCTGGATGAAGATTCCAGAGTGGAAAATGTGGTATTATATCATTATTAATCAGCCTATGAACAGTCTGTCCAATGCAGGCACGCCCAGGGCTGCTGCCTGCCCACACAGCATACTTGGCACACCTAAATCTCTGAGCTAAGGTTTCAGATGTTGTAGCCTTAGGGGACAGATTATTTTAGAACCTTCATTGTTCTCTCTACATTAAGGGCCAGATATTCAGCCTGAGCAAATTGGCATATCCTCAGCGAAGCCAATGGAGCTATGCCAGCATACACCAGCTGAGGATCTAAAAGTCAAATTTTTTAACAGCCAGTGTTGTGGTGCAATAGCTTTAACAGCTGGAGACCAGATATCTATTGGGGTGGTTGTTTCAGTGGGTTAAGGGCCTCATCTGGGTGCCATCGATATTCATGGGGCTTGGATCTCACCCTAAAAGAAGGGAGTGAGAACAGAGAATTGCATGGCTTTTGGGGGACTGGCAAACGAACACACAGCTTTCTGCCTCTCTGCATCTGCTCCAATGCAGCACACAGAGGCAGTGCCTGAAAGCCACTACTTTCCAAGCAGCAGGCTAGCCTCTTGTGTGCAATGAGTTGGTGGGTCTCAATCCAACTCCGAGTGAATTAGTATTCGCGTAACAGTGGACAGTTTTATCACAGCAGCTCAGAACTAAATGAGGCCTTTGATGCTATCATGTAAATGAGATCAGAATTGGATCCAAAACAGGGAAGGATGTGGTTGAGGGACTAGACTGGGTTTGGGTTCTATTCCTGGCACATTAGATAATGAGCTCATTTGGAAATCTGGCCACTTATTTAGATGGCTAGATGGGAACTGAGCTCCTTTGAAAACATGCCCTTAATTTCTCTGTGCCTCAACTCCTCATCTGTAAAATGGGGCTAATAATGAGGTAATCTCCAAACTCCTGTCAAGATATGTGCCCTCCAGGTAACATCTGAGCTGCTCAGAATCAGTCTGGATTATAATGATCTACATGAACATTATCTGTGAAACTGTCTCACTGTTCTTAGATGTCCTAAAGTTGAAGTGTATATTCATAGCTCGGAGGTCCACTTGCTGGCTAATTGTAGGGTTTTTCACATGCATTACAGTGCAGAAAGACTTCTGTCTCAGGCTGTGCATGCTGTCTGGGGAGTGTGTAATGAGTTACACAGTAAATGGGTGTGTACGTCTGAAGATTCCTGAATCACCTCCCTTTATCATTGCTGCACCCACACCACAGGAACTTCCTTCCTCAGGTGAGGCTGCATTTAAAAGAAGATGAGTGAAGGAGACAGCCCATCAGGACTCAGGTGAGAATTCATATCAGCAGCTCAATAACGGGGAAAGAGGAAAGAAAAGTCTAGTTCCTGAGCCAGGTATGTACAGCACTGCATAGGAGACAGGGACAAGCAGTAGCCTGCCAGTGCTGCATGTTACACAGGGAAAGGCAGCCCCGGGAGAAGATTTCTTTCGAGATTGGAGGGCTGGCAGGCGTTTCCTGCAGGCATCGAGAACATGTATGTGATTAAGTTTACACAAATGGAAAGTGTTTGTATAGTGCATGTACTTTGCTGCACTTTTTAAACTTTGCAAAACCTGTAAAAGACTTTGAACCTCCAGAAGTGGGGGCAAATTTTGAGCTGGAATAAAGCCTGAAAAGGAAGGGACAAACGGTGGGACTGCAAACATAACTACACTGTAGGCAGGTGAGAAGTGGCCTGGCTGGAGTATATTAATTTGTTAAAATGTGTCTACTTGCTGTGTATTTGGACTTGATTTTCAGAGGTGCTATGCACAAACAACTCTCATTATAGTCCGTGAGACTGTGGGTTCTTGGCACCTCTGAAAAAGCAGGCTGTTAGACATGAAAGCAGAATCCTAGCAGAGGAAAATTATTCTGTTTATATCTATTGGTCACTTTAGAGAATAAAATAAAGATGCAAAGATACAGCCAGTACTTCATTGAAGAGCTTTTATCATTCATAAGCATATATTTATACTAAAAGGTTAAAAAAAAAGTAGGGGCTTGTCTATTGTTTTAAATGTTAAATATACACTCTGGACAATCCAGAGAGCTGATTCTCCTCTCTCACTTGCGCTTGTTGAACTTTGTTGAAGTCAAGGAAGTTATCTTGTCAGAAAACGGGAAGGGAGAGTGATAAAGGATGGTGCTTTGTGCTTTAACTTGTCGTTTTCTGTACTGTTTCTTCATGTTGCAATTCTGTCTCAGGTGAGTGCTCAGAGGCATGGAATCTCCCCCCAACCCATTGTATGGACATGCGTCATTCTGCTGGGTAAGCTTTACCATCCTATCTGTGCCTCTAAAGGGGCCTTGAGGAGACCCACCTTAATATCTGCCCTGTTAGTAGTGGTTTTGCTGTGCTTTACTGAAAGTGGCCAGGCTATTTGGGTTGGGATGAGCCACATTGGCGTTCGCTCCTGTAAAAACTGTTGTCAGTCCAGTGGTTTGTGAAAGCTGCCTACTTTCCCCACAGAGGTAATTAGTACATAAAGTGATTCATGATGTCCTCTGTGAGAAATGATTTTAGTCTTTCACGAGCAGCTGGACCTTGAGTGTGCTTGCCTCTGAGATTCACGTGATTGCTGCCAGCCTATGAACTATGTATTTGCTGTTATTACTTGCATTGCCTTAGCACCTAGGAGCTCTGGTATGGCCCAAGACCCAGGGTACGAGGTGCTGTACGAACACAGAATGAAAGACGGTCCTGTCCCAAAGAGTTAGTGATACCAGGTGGATACAGCTAGAGCACAAGGAAACAGCAAGACTCCATTGGTCAGCATGACGGCAGTGTCTCGGCACACCAGCTGCCCTAACTGACATTAAGTTTTTTGGAGACGTCTTGGCAGAGGAGAGCTTCAGGAGGGATTGTTACTAAGGACCAATTGTTTAAAACCCATTTTCCTTATGTGCAACTCAGGAAGAAAATGAATTTACTTTTCACCACTCGTTCTGAGTGTTTTCATCTTGCCTTTACACTCAGCTTGGGCTCATGTAGTCACCCATTCTTTCCTCTCCCTTATCTCGGAGGATGCCAGTTAGCCAGACCAGTTACTGCCACCAGCCGTGGTGATTTTGTCATGTAGCATAGAACATTATTAAGGCTGTTCTTGTGTTGTTTTAGCATTGCCGCTGCTCCTGGATGCACAGGGCTCCTGTTCGCATGGTGCCTGTTACCCCACCAGCGGGGAGACCTGCTGGTAGGAAGAATCCATCACTTAAAAGCCTCGTCGACATGTGGCCTTGTGAAGCCCGAGACCTACTGCACATCATATGAGGAAGTACGTTCAACTCAGATATCTCTGCCTTCATAGACATCACCTAGGGAAGCTAACTATACTCCTGTTTTCCCTCCTCTGAGTACTGCTGCATTCTGTCTGACTTAGGTAGTTACATGGTGCCTGAGCATCTCAGAATCTTTTAACGTATTTATCCTCCCAGGCAGGGGAGTGGTGCTAATATCCCTGTTTTACAGCTGGGAGCTGAGGCACAGGGAGACTGTGAGTTGCCCAAAGTCACACAGGGAGTCTGGCAGAACTGAAAGTTGAGCACAGGTCTCCCAAGTCCAAGGCCACTGTTCTAATCTTGCCTCTAGGTGATTGCCACTGGAAAGCAGCTGACAGGTGCCGGGAAAGAGGGCCTTTCATAACAGGGTGCAGCACAGTGCAGCTGGCACCAAGAGGCTTCCTGAACTAGACAATATTTAATTTCTTTGGGACATGGTACAGAGAGGCCAGTTCCCCAACCATCTGGACAAACTCTGGGATAATAAACCCAGAACAACTCTAGCTGCTAACAGTAACTGACAGCACAGGATGTGACATTTCCCCACTATAAAACAGAGCTGAGTCAGACCTTTCAACCATTTAAGTCTTGTCTACACACAGTCCCTATACTGATATAACCATTTCAGTTTGGAGTGTGATGTTTTTACTGATATGTTCTGTACACCCCCTATGATGGATGCAGCTATCCCAGTGAAAGGGTTTCTTATATGTGTATATCTTTCTCCCCTTCCTGTATGGGAACTATACCAGGATAAGTACTTTTATATGGGTATAACTGTGTCCAAAATAGGGGCGTTGTGTTGAGTTGGCTATGCAGTATATATTACAGAGGTACAGCTTGTGTGTGTAGAAAAGGCCTGGTACAGCGGGTTGGATTCATGTAAGGTACATTTGAACTTCTGGATTTGTTAGAACCCAAAAGCTCAACTAGAAATTGTCCTAAAAGCAACATTTTCAGCTTGAAACTATGGAAAACCATTGAGTTTCCTTGGGGTTTCACATAGAACTGAATCAGCTCAGACTTACTCAAAGATTGTCAGCTCTCTGTCCTAGGTCATCTCAAAGATATCTGCCTAGGCCTCAGCTGAAACTCAACCACAATGGGCCAAAGAACTTCACTAACCTAGCCTCAGTTTGGTTTTTTTAACAATCTCCCAAACCAAGTGAGTTACTGGTTTCTTTGTGGGTTAATTTCCTTAGCATGGACCATTTCCTAGATCCTTGTAGTGGATTTCTAATATCAATAACTGCCACCAATGGAAGCACAGATAGGAGTGGGTTTAGTGCCGGAGTGGAAGTTGGGGTCCATGAAAGAAGGTGTGGCCCATAAAGGAGGGATGCTTGGGGAGTAATGATGGACCTTTATTGGTCACGTATTTTGCACAGTAATTTTACAGCTCTGCTGCTGAGTCAGATTTATACTGGAGTTATTTTCTGGAAAATGACAGGAAATGCATGAGTGTTACTTGTTAGCAACCATGTTTGTGTGTGCAAAGATCTACACACTTCTGTAGGTGTTTGAAATTATCCAACTACTTGCCATAGTTTGGACATAATAGAGCCTGGAGTCTGAATGCCTCTTGTCTATAATCTAGCCTAATCTCTGACCTGAACACTTGTAATCCGGTGCAGTATCAAAACTTTAGACAGACCTTTTGCTGAGCTTTGGGATTTTGTGTGTGTCCAGATACCTTTACACCGAATTGCTTTGCTGCTGTGAATGTAGCAGACTTCTTACTTAAAAAACCCTACTGGCTGTCACCTTGACTCTTGGACTATACAAGTAGTGCATTTTTTTTCTGGTTTTGTCCTAGAGTCTATGAGTCTAGACAGGGTTTATTTTTCCCAATTCCCATTAATACACATGGCTGCAGTGTGCACCAGTCCAGGTTATTACTATAAATGCCATTGCTGACTGCAGGCTGGTTCCACAATATTAGGGTGAAGCCCCATATAGCCTCCTACCCCTGTGCTCCTCTCATGGCATTTGGGGGCCCAGAGGGAACAGGAAGGTATCTAAAATCTTATGTGAGATCTGACAGACCTGGAAAGTTCAGAATGAGCATCTAAGCTATGATGCTCATCTGGCCAAACCCAACTTCCATTTGATAGATACAGTGGGTGTCTGAGGCTCATACTGGGTGGAGGCTTCTGAAAGCTAAGCTAATTGGACCCAAATTGGTGATCTGCATATGGTAGATATAACGGCCTTAATCTCTCACTTAAACCAGTGTAAAACATTGATTTACCTAGGGACGTGGTACATTTTCCATTGCCTGCAATTTTAAGAGCCTTTTTGAAAGATATGCTGTAGTTCAAACAGAAGTTATGGGCTTGATGCAGAGATTATTGGGTGAGATTCTTTTTCAAACTAGATAATCCTACTGGCCATCTATGAATCTATTATTTGAATCCCTATGTTCCCTCATCCACCTTCTTTAAAAGAGACCAGAATCAGGCCTGCTGTACAATAATAATAATCCGAACAATACAGTTCTTGCTGTCTGTAACTGCAGCTCAAACTGAGCCAGCCCTAGGGCCCTATTCTGTGAAGCCCCGATTGGCCTCCGCTCCTGTGAAAATGTAGAGATGCCCAGGACTCACTCAGCCCCATGCACAATCAAGCCCTTGGTTTGGGATAACTGAGATGGAGTTATAGTTAGAGGAGAGTCTATCTGTTTGTGTCTGGTGATTCTTGATTTTCTGGCATTTGCACGTGCTTGATCATTTCCCTTACTGAACAGATAGGCTCATTGTCACCGAAAATACACTCCTGCTCCTTTTTGCCAACTGCAGTGACCAATGAGTGTTATGAATTATTCAGTTTTAGCTAGAAGGACCACTCCCCATGCACTCCTTGTTCCCTAATCTTTCCCCTCTTGAAATGCTTCTAGAGTCAGAGCATCCTGAGCTAAGATGAATCTATGCAGTGAATACCCCCCTCAGTACAAAGCTTGTTTTATTTATTCCCATTTTATTCCCTTGCCGCTCTTTAGACAACTGTGCTATGTGACTTGTTCCATGCCAAATAGCGGCAGATTTAGAGTCCATTTTGCAACCTCAGCAGTGGTCATGTAATGAAGGGTTACTATCATTCTGTCTCCCGTGTTGCTCCCTCCCCTTCGCCAGCCTTCTGGCTGGTGTGTACTGTCTGGTTTTGGTGCCAGTGTGAATTGTCCCAAAGTGCGCTCTTTTGCAATCCCAGTTGGTCTCTTGATGCTGGCATCATCCCAAGCCCCTGGTCCATGGTCTGCTTCCAGTGCTCTGAGTGTGATTCCCTCTAACCTTTATACTTCATACCCACTGGCTGCTAGTCAGGGCCTGAAACTCAGGCATAGAGCAAAGTCCAGGAGGGATGATGCCATATCTAGCAAAGAAGGGTGAGAGAGGAGGAAATCTGACAAAACAAAGAGTTCATTGGAGAAAAACACTTAAAATTTGGGAGAGTTTAGTCAGCAGAGAAAGTAAAAGTGTGATAGAGAATGAATTAAAACAAATCTTGTTAAGGGAAGATTGGTGCTGGTGAAAGGAGACCATGGCATGATTCAGTACCATTGTGTCAGTGGGGAAGAATCCTACTGACTTCCTTGGATTTGGATTAGCCTCCTATAGTCGTTTTATATTTAAATATCCAGGACAGTATTTCACGGGGGGAAAGGGTGTGTTTCTGTGACTCGTGTTCGCTAACATGTGGTAACTAACATGAGGTAAACTCCTGGTGAAGACATCAGTTTGTATTTAACTTGTGTCAGCAAATTGTGGTAAAGACACAGGGAGAGCCAAGATGTTTGCCTTGAGCTGCCACCATGTCAGAACTACAAGTTGCCTTGTCTTCACTAGGAAAAAAAGGTGTTGTTACCATATGTCCACTAAGACAAAGTAAATCCTAGTGGAGATAAGAGGTCTCTCTCTAACACCCTCTCCCCCCTCCCAACCCCACTTAGATGCCTCCCCCCTCACCTGGGACAACCACTCTATGAGTGATGCATGGAGGGCAGTCTCCATGGTGCATTCATTCCTTGGACTGTGTGCACAGGAGCCAGTTCAGATTCAAACACTGGTGGAAATTGTGGTCCGATTGAAATCCATGGGAGTTTTGTCATCGATTTCAATAGGGCCCGGATTTCACCCCTGTTGATGAGGGCCCTCATCCAGCCATGTGGCTAAGGACATGAATAGTCCCATTGATCTCAACAGACTTAAGAACATAAGAACATCCATACTGGGTCAGACCCAAGGTCCACCTAGCCCAGTATCCTGTCTGCTGACAGTGGCCAATGCCAGGTGCCCCAGAGGGAATGACAGAACAGGGAATCATCAAGTGATCCATCCCCTGTCACCCATTCCCAGCTTCTGGCAAACAGAGGCTAGGGACTCCATCCCTGCCCATCCTGGCTAATAGCCATTGATGGACTTGTCCTCCTTGAACTTACCTAGTTCTTTTTTGAACCCTGTTATAGTCTTGGCCTTTACAACATCCTCTGGCAAAGAGTTCCACAGATTGACTTGGCGTTGTCATGGGGTAGTCCCCTGAGGGGCCTTTCCAGGCTGTGGCAACTCACCACAACAAAGCCAAGCCTCCTTCCCCGCCACTGTATTTTATTGTAGTGTAACTACAGGTGTCTCTGCTCTCAGCACCTCCTTCCTGTTTTGCTTATATAGTACTAGCTGCTGGGGATGCTTCAGCACAATTAGCCCCAAGTGGGTATCTGCACTCAGCTAATTGGCTTTCTGTCAACTGTCTGTTGTTCAGTCAGTACCTGGTTCATGTAATCCGGGGAGGGGTGGATTGAGTGACAGGGGGCTCAGTTTAGCCCCTGAGTCGGCACACCCTGTTACAAGGCTTTAGATCCTTTCCCAGAGTCACGTATTCCTGTGAAGATTGGCTGAGCAAAAATGGCTAGCTTGGCTCAACAGCATTGGTTATGATATATTTGCCCTGTGTCTGCTGTGTCTTCAGTTCTCATCCCTTTCTGGCCAACAGAACCTACATACCATATTAATCCAAAAT
Organism: Gopherus evgoodei; assembly: GCF_007399415.2. Classification (NCBI taxonomy): domain Eukaryota; kingdom Metazoa; phylum Chordata; order Testudines; family Testudinidae; genus Gopherus; species Gopherus evgoodei. Next base: position 145,868,252 of record NC_044325.1, on the reverse strand, counting down.
CTCAATCCCCCCAGCCAAAAAAAAAAGAAAAAACCCCAAACCACCCTTTATTTATATTTGTTATTTTTATTTGGTGGCAGGAAGAGGATTCAGTCAAATCAGGGCCCCATAGTGAGAGAGAGTCCTTGCCCCAAAGAGCTTGCTGTCTAAATAAACAGGACGGGCAAAGCATCACATAAAGGAAGTAGTACCTGAGGCACAGAGAGATTGTGATGTGTCTCAGGTCTGTGGTCACACAGTGAGTCAATGGCAGAGGTAGACGCTGAACTCAGACCTTTCTGACGTCCTTCCTGAGTTATAACACAAATAGCAGGTAGGGTACCTAATCCCCAGTGATTTTTCATGGGAGTTAGGTGCCTAGTTAGGCTGGGGGTTTTTGGTCTTTGAAAATCTCCCCTTTAATCGTGAGATCTCTCGTTCTTGAGAGCCTGGGGCAGTGCCGCCGGCACCTTGCTGCTTCCTTGATATGAAGCAGAGGCAAAGATGGCGGGCCACTGGGCTAGCGGTGCTCCACTTGGAATCTTTGGAACTTTCCTGGATGACTACAGAGTACGTTAGGCATAAAAGCATAGCCTGGGTTTAGAAATAGCTGTGAGTTTGCTGCTCGTTCTATGTTAGTTGGTTACTGAAGCACCCCAAGTTCCTTGAACATCGTTGCAAAAATCTTTTGAAATGCACACAATGTCTAATAGAAACAAAAATTACGCTTTCACATCTGTAAAGTGCTGCTTGGAGTCTCAGTTTTGCATGGTGAGGCAGTTAATCTGTAAGGATTACAGGTGATCCTGCCACCCTAACTTTCTCAAGAGGTTTATTGTATGAAAAACCTTGAATATTAAAACCTTGTTTGCATAAGGTCAAGGATAGTTCCTTTATTATCTCGCTGGGCAGTCAATGCATAACAGCCACAAAGAGTGAGAAGACATCTTTATCGTACTGAGATACAGAGTGATAACAGGACTGCGTAACATGCGCACGGCAGGTGAGGAAGTGTGAAGTGATAGATACACCTAATCCCCAAAATGCAGGGCGAGGAGACTGTAATACAGGGGAGAATCCTTGAATGACAAATGAGAGCTATACAGTGGCAATCTGGTGAGGTGCTTCTGCACCTCGTCCATCATTCTTTGGTTTATTCATAGAACCCATCATGTTAGTATCTAAGCACTGGAACATTTTGACTGCTGCCAAATAGACAGAATATCAGTAAAAGGGAATGTATCGATGATCCTCATGCTGGTCATCTTGTTGTTACCATCTGATGGCTGCTCAAGTATGCAGGCTATCTGAGTTGAGTGTAGATCTCAGTACAATTTCTGTATCACAGAAACCCCAGTTGGCCAAGGACTGAATGGAATGTAGAAAGTACACTCCTCTGTCTCACCGCACCAGCTCACTTCCCAGAGGCCACCAAACAGCCATCTGATGCTACTACAGTCCTTGGGCAAATTAGAACCAGAAACCTCATGGGAAAAGATTCAGCATCCCTTTCCCAGTCCCATGAGTCACCAAGCTTCTTTTCATTTGTGACCCAAGGCAGGATTAAACTCAGCTCTTCTCTGGGGAAAGGTTAGTTCTAAGGCATTGCTTTGTAATGCCTTGGACATAGAAGGTGTCTATATCCATAACTGCATTCTTATTTCTGTCCTTCTGACGGTAAAAGGCTAGCCTTGTCGGATTGGTTTGCCAGAAAACTTTGATATGGGAATTGCAGTGACTAACCTTTTCTTATTCTTCCACTGATTCACACTGTGTTTGTTTCAGTCCTACAAAGGATACATCTCAACCTGTATGGGTCACACAATGGGAAAACCCATTCCTATTGGTTTTCCCTGTTTTCTGTTTATGGTAACTTTAGCTGTGCTGAGCTGCAGAAATGCTAGCCTTTACATATGCTTCTAGACAGCACAGCACCCTGCTTTATAAACAAATTACAGCAGAGTACCATATATCAACTTAACACCCTAACAACAGACTTTTTTGTGTGTGAATAAACAGCACCGTATGGTTCCTCCAGATTGTTGTGCTAGCAGATTTTAAATCATGTCTTGCTGAGGGGACTGAACTGACTCTAAGAAGCAAAACAGGTGCCCACATGTTTCCTTTTCAGAAAGGCGAATGAACTGAATGTTGCCTAACTAGACCCAGGCACTTCTATGAGATGCATACCTATGAGATACCTGTAGGGCAGGTGCCCCTGGCAGCTTGCAGGATATTTTACCTTTGATTCCAGTCATGCAATGTCTACCTGATGACCTCCAACAGAGAGCAGGAAAGGGGTCAGAAGTTCATTAGCAGACCTTTGGCATTGTTTACTTAAGGATTGCCAATAGTCGCCCCATGGCAGTGAGGCAGGAAAATCAGCGGCATTTACCGATTACAGTAGAAATGAAAATTTATTGCCGTAAGAAATGAGTAATGAGCACCTTACTAGGGGCCTTGCTGGAGTGGTAGCATGGCCCTGTGGTTAGGGCACTAGCCTCGGACCTGAGTTCAGGTCCCTGCTCTACCACAGACTTCCTGTGAGACCTTGGGCACAACACTTAGCCTCTCTGTGCCTTTCTTTCCAGCCCTGGCCTACCTCCCAGGGGCATTACTCAGATCTACAGTGATGGGCCCATGTAAATGCCTAAGGTGGATAGACAGGAGCCTCTCCCTTCAATATCTGAAACTTATTGGAAAGTATGTGAGTGTTACACACTTGGATCATAGGGTGAATATATCCTGCCACTTTAGTGTTTTGCAAATGCCTTTTCAATTATATCTAGCTACTCTTTAATACCAAAGATGTGATCCTCTAATGTTTATCCTAGTTAGTGTAACTATAGGATCTAATCTCATTCTGATGAATAGTTACCTGTTTGTTGAAACTTTTGCCTTGTTAGCATCCAGGGGCAGAGTATTCCACAGGTTAGCATTTCATGAACAGATATCTCCTTCTGCCTAGTTTAAATGTGCTTCCCCTTTAAATGGAAATGATGCCCTTGGTTAGTTTTGATGCCTGCTTGAAGGGAAACCTCGTGTGTTCTTAATTGATTTTTGTTTATTTAATCTACTCCTTTTCCTTGAAACCAACGGAAGGAATCATTTCTGGGGTAAAGTGTTATTCCCCAGGAAGAAAGGTATCAGGTCTAGCCTGAGGTGGTTAGAAATGTATGCACCACATGTCTGTTCTTACTGCGAACAGACTTCATGCTGTCCCCAGATACCCTATGGGTGTTTGCCATTAGGCATGTTTCTTGATTAGAAATGGTTATGATAAACCTCCACTATGGAGCTGTGTGTTTACTGTGGGAAAGCAGGAAGGAAGTCATGCTAAAATATATAGATGATTATCTCCCAGGAGGAATATATCACCCATTTCCTGAAATGATTGTGCTCTTGTCCTTGAATGACATCTGGTTAAACTGCCAAACTCTCAATATGACAATGAATCAGACCCCAAATGAAATAGGCTCACAGCAGCGTAACACTCTTGTCACAGCAGCGGGAGCCACGGTGTCATTGGAATATTTATTAGGGGAAGGGCACAGTGTAATACATTAGACAACGCTGAGACAAGAGTGGGTCCACTGGGAACAAGCAAAGCCGATTTCTTGATTTACCTAGTACCTTATACTGAATTATTGTCCAGCAGTGGAATCAGCTTATCCACAAACTATGTGGAGCACAAGAAGCAAAAGTGCAAGTTTCCTGCACTATTCCAGAAAGCATGCCTCTGCTGTGAGGCTGATGGAGAAAGACTAGGAATCGGAGGGATGTTTAGTGTCTATGGCCCATTCAGTCCCTGCCTCTGCTTTGATTGCCAACAAAGAAGAAGAGCTCTGTGTAAGCTCGAAAGTTCGTCTCTCTCACCAACAGAAGTTGGTCCCATAAAAGATAAATTACTGGTCCCACCTTGCCAACAAAGAATCAGTCACAAGCCACCTAATGGACTTCACTCAGGTTACCAGACAGCAATGATTTTTGGCCAGTGCTAGCTTCAGAAGACAAATTACTTAGCTCAACTCAGTAGCTCTGTATGCAATAACAAAACTGTTTTCTCTTGTTCAGGTTACTAGGGAAATTCCATAAGTAGTGAGAGTGAGCTTTGCTTGGTTTTGGGTGTCATTTCAGACCCCAGAGTTCATCAGGTTTGCTGGAAAGCTTGCCAAAATCTCAGCAAATGTAAGCCTAATTTGTAATGAGCCTGGGCAGAATGATGGCTTCAGATGGAATCATGGGGCAGGTTGATGTTTTTGCAAGGGATTGACTAAAAAGGCAGCCTGGTATCCAATTGCCCCAAACTTTGGGGGTTGGATAAAAGAGGTCCCAGATCTGATTTGCCCTGGGTTTTGATGTCATTTTGCCTATTCAGAGATAGAGCAAAGCTGAAATCCTTTATACATTCATAGAATCATAGAAGATTAGGGTTGGAAGAGACCTCAGGAGGTCATCTATAATCCAACCCCCTGCTCAAAGCAGGACCAACACCAACTAAATCATCCTAGCCAGGGCTTTGTCAAGCCAGGCCTTAAAAACCTCTAAGGATGGAGATTCCAACACCTCCCTAGGTAACCCATTCCAGTGCTTCACCATCCTCCTAGTGAACTAGTGTTTCCTAATATCCAGCTTAGATCCCCACCACTGCAATTTGAGACCATTGCTCCTTATTCTGTCATCTGTGTTCTCCATTCTGTTTGGAACCCCCCTTCAGGTAGTTGAAGGCTGCTGTCAAATCCCCCCTCACTCTTTTCTTCTACAGACTAAATAAGCCCAGTTCCCTCAGCCTCTCCTCATAAATCATGTGCCCCAGTCCCCTAATCATTTTTGTTGAACTCCACGGTACTCTCTGCAATTTGTCAACATCGTTTCTATAGTTGGGGGCCTGAAACTGGACACAATACTCCAGATGTGGCCTCACCAGTGCTGAATAGAGGGGAATAGTCCCTCGATCTGCTAGCAATGCTCCTACTAATGCAGCCCAATATGCTGTTAGCCTTCTTGGCAACAAGGGCACACTGTTGACTCATATCCAGCTTCTTGTCCACTGTAATCCCCAGGTCTTTTCTGCAGAACTGCTGCTTAGCCAGTCGGTCCCCAGCCTGTAGCAGTGCATGGGATTCTTCCGTCCTAAGTGCAGGACGCTGAACTTGTCCTTGTTGAACCTCATCAGATTTCTTTTGGCCCAATCCTCCAATTTGTCTAGGTCACTCTGGACCCTATCCCTCCCATCCAACATATCTACCTCTCCCCCCAGCTTAGTGTCATCTGCAGACTTGCCGAGGTTGCAATCCATCCCATCCTACAAATCATTAATGAAGATGTTGAACAAAATCAGCCCCAAGACAGACCTGTGGGGTACTCCGCTTGATACCGGCTGCTAGCTAGACATGGAGCCATTAATCACTACTTATTGAGCCCGGTGATCTAGCCAGCTTTCTATCCACCTTATAGTCCATTCACCCAATCCATACTTTTTTAACTTGCTGGCAAGAATACTGTGGGAAACCGTACCAAAAGCTTTGCTAAAGTCAAGATATATCATGCCCACTGCTTTCCCCATATCCACTGAGCCAGTTATCACATCATAAAAGGCGGTCAGGTTGTTCAGGCATTCCTCTCCCTCCATCCCTTTTCAGACCTTGGGGGCTAGATAAATCAAACTGGGGTCTAAATCACCCATAGTTTTGCCAACCTGACCCTCTCCTCCTTGCCTTACCTCTGGTTCTGACTTGAAATGATGTGAAATGTAACGATTTGGGTTGCGTTTCACGTTCAGCTGCTTACTTGAATCCTTGGAGCTGGAACACAGACAGCAGATTGGCCAGTATTTCTTCAATGCTTTTTGTTGAAAAGCTTAGGGCATCTATTGTTTGATGGGGTGCTTTACGGGCGTAATGAGACTATCCAGCCTGGCATAACTTATCCATATATTTGTTGTTAATGGGGAATTAAAATACATTGACATAATATATTACGTAACCTAGCTTTACTGGCAGCCCTTGTCTTGACATGACTTATTCTGGCTACTGCTATTGTTCCTGACAGGCCTATATGTTTAAAAAAAAATTCCCTGCATTTTTCTGCTTCTCCCCAGATAAAGCACAGACCAGCAATAACTGTTCCCATAATAGACCTCATGCAAGGCCCCAAGAGGGGAAGCTGGATTTTGGCAGCCAAACTGACACTGATGCCTCTAGAAGCTGAGTCAAAAACGTGACCATAAAGTCAAGAGGAATCATGGGGCTCCATACTATGGCCAGAGGGGGCTGGCGGGAGAGGAAGTTTTTCCCTTTTTGCTGAGAGATCAGTAATTCTATCTTAGATTGGTTTCTGCACCAGGAGGTTCTATTTTTAGGGGCTGTAAGCCAGTATTACATTGGCAGCTAGAGCTATTTAAAATATTTTCTGGTCGATCTGTCAGCTTAAAATTCTCTACGGTCTGATAACCTCTCCCCACCCCTCCCCCGCAGTGCGAGGGTAAGCAGCAGCTGTTTTACAAGGTCACCGGAGAATGAGACCAAAGTGGAGGTGAACGAGGATTGCAACAGCTTAGTTTTGCCCCTGTATGAAGGAATTACTGCTTTGAACACTCTCACAAAGCACAAAAGCATGTAAATACTTATACTGACTTAGAACATGTGCAAACCAGCCACACACACACAATCTCTGATACCCCACACAAACCCTATGTCCTCACTTGAGTGCTTCCAATCTATCTACAGGTATCTAATCTCTTATCTAATGTCAGGGGCAAATTTTCCCTTGGTCTCCTTTTGTGAGCATAACTTGTGCCTACATCTGTATGCTCCCAATTCAGTTGCTGTCGTGAATCTGAGAACCTGCCCCAATTTTAGGTTAGAGGTGCAACTTCTCAAGTTCAAACCCTTGATTCAGCTTGTGCCTGCATCCACAAGCCTGGTTATGTCCCAACACCACATTGTGCCTAAGGTCTCATCTGTGAAATGTGATATTATTATTCGCCTATCTGAAATTGCTTTTTGGGAAGGTTAAATTAATTAATGTTTGTAAAGGGTTTTGCATTTCTGTAGCACTCTTTAGCCCAGGATCACGAAGGATTATTACTCTTATATAATCTAGAACCTAATTGTTATATTACAGTAGCACATGGTAGTTGTAACTAAGATTGGGGCAGCCAGTGTTAGAGTCTGTACATGCACAAAGCAGAAGACAGTTTCTGTCACAAAGAGCTTGTGATCTGAGTAGACAGAACAGAAAGTTAGGAAGGTGAAGTGACTTGTCCAATATCACACAGCAGAACACTGGCAGAGCTTGGAACAGAATCATTATCTCCTTCTTCCAGGGTACGTCTACACTACAGAATTATTCTGATTTTACATAAACCGGTTTTGTAAAACAGATTGTATAAAGTTGAGTGCACACTGCCACACAAAGCACAATAATTTGGTGGTGTGCGTCCATGTACCGAGGCTAGTGTCGATTTCTGGAGCATTGCACTGTGGGTAGCTATCCTGTAGCTATCCCATAGTTCCCGCAGTCTCCCCCGCCCATTGGAATTCTGGGTTAAGATCCCAATGCATGATGGTGCAAAAACAGTGTCGCAGGTGATTCTGGGTAAATGTCGTCACTCATTCCTTCCTCCGTGAAAGCAACGGCAGACAATCATTTCGCGGCCTTTTTCCCTGGATTGCCCTGGCAGACGCCATAGCATGGCAACCATGGAGCCCGTTTTGCCTTTTGTCACTGTCATCGTATGTGTACTGGATGCTGCTGACAGAGGCGGTACTGCAGTGCTACACAGCAGCATTCATTTGCCTTTGCAAGGTAGCAGAGACGGTTACCATCCCTATTGTACCATCTGCTATGCCATTGTAAATTGGCGATGAGATGATGGTTATCAGTCGTTCTGTACCGTCTGCTACTGTCACGGGTGCTCCTGGTTGGCCTTCGCTGAGGTTGGCCGGGGGCGCAAAGACAAAAATGGGAATGACTCCCCGGGTCATTCCCTCCTTTATGTTTTATCTAAAAATAGAGTCAGTCCTGCCTAGAATATGGGGCAAGTGTACTAGAGAACCAGTGTACCAGAGAACCAGAGAGCACAGCCACTCCATGTCAGATCCCACAGAAATGATGAGCTGCATGCCATTCTAGGGGTTGCCCCTGCAACAATCCCACCTGTTGCTTCCCTCCTCCCTCAACCCTCCTGGGCTACCGTTGCAGTGTCCCCCCATTTGTGTGATGAAGTAATAAAGAATGCAGGAATAAGAAACACTGACTTTTTAGTGAGATAAAATGAGGGGGAGGCAGCCTCCAGCTGCTATGATAGTCCAGGCAGGACATTAAACGGTGGCGGGGAGAGGAGCCCAGCATCCCGCTGCTATGATAGTCCAGGCAGTACAGAATCTTTTCTTTAGACAAGAAAGGTGGGGGGGCTGATGGAGCTCAGCCCCCAGTTGCTATGATGAAGACGGTTACCAGCCATTCTGTACCATCTGCCGGGAATGACCAGGAGTCATTGCTATTTTTACCCAGGAGCCCCTGGCCGACCTCACCAAGGCCAGCCAGGAGCGCTCACAGGATGATGATGAGGGCTATCAGTCATTTTGTACTGTACCGTATGCCGCCGGGGAGGGGAGGGGATAGGATGCTGCTATTCAGTGCCACAGCACCGCGCCTACCAGCAGCTTGCAGTAGACATATGATGACATTGAAAAAAGTCAAGAAACAATGTTTTTCCCTTTTCTTTCACAGGGGGTGGGGCGTAAGTTGACAAAATGTACTCTGAACCACCCCGGACTATGTGTTTGACCCTACAGGCATTGGGAGCTCAGCCAAGAATGCAAATGCTTTTCAGAGACTGCGGGGACTGTGGGATAGCTGGAGTCCTCAGTACCCCCTCTCTCCCTCCGTGAGTGTCCATTTGATTCTTTGGCTTTCCGTTACGCTTGTCACACAGCACTGTGTTGTGGCCTCTGTCTATCATAGCCTGGAGATTTTTTCAAATGCTTTGTAATTTCATCTTCTGTAACGGAGCTATGATAGAACAGATTTGTCTCCCCATACAGCGATCAGATCCAGTATCTCCCATACGATCCATGCTGGAGCTCTTTTTGGATTTGGGACTGCATTGCCACCCGTGCTGATCAGAGCTCCACGCTGGGCAAACAGGAAATGATATTCAAAAGTTCCCGGGGCTTTTCCTGTCTACCTGGCCAGTGCATCCGAGTTCAGATTGCTTTCCAGAGCTGTCACAATGGTGCACTGTGGGATACCGCTTGGAGGCCAATACCGTCGATTTGTGGCCACACTAACCCTAATCCGACATGGCAATACCGATTTCAGCGCTACTCCTCTCGTCGGAGAGGAGTACAGAAACCGGTTTAAAGAGCCCTTTATATCGATATAAAGGGCCTCGTTGTGTGGACAGGTGCAGGGTTAAATCAGTTTAACACTGCTAAATTTGGTTTAAACGCGTAGTGTAGACCAGGCCCCAGTCTAATTCCCTATCCACTAGACCACATAGCGTGGGAAATGCACCCTAAATGAATCTCTATTGAAAGCCAGTGACAGTGCAGTGACAGTGCAGTGAAAGAGAGGTAGACAGAAAAAGAAGGATTTTTCTTGATAAACCTCCCTTTAATCAACAGTTCTATTGTGATATCTGGTAATTCCCTCTGTCCTGGGGAACTTTGAGACACATAGTTTCTGCTTTCAGCCCAAGGCTCTCTAATGGCAAAATGCTCTTGTGCAATGCAAAAGTTACCCAATTTGTCCCAAGCCAGCGAAATGTGGTTTCGCTTCCAAAGTTAATTTTAGCTTTCCAAAAAAATAGGTTTGTTTTTTTTAAAATGCGAGTGAGATTTCAACACTCCAGGCTGCTGCTTCATGTAACGATTATTTCAGTCTCCAAGTGCGGACATGTTCATTCTGGCTGGGAGGCATGGGGCACTCAGCCAAAGTGGCTTGATGTTGCTTTTGGCCAATGCCAGCCTCTGCTGGGATTGCAGCAGGCAGACCTTTCACACAGTAACAGAGCTATGTTGAGCAAAAACAGGTGTGATTTAAAGTGCTTCGGGTCACTGAAGCACCAAGGGAAGGGGGGAGCCTTTGCCAGTAAATTGAAACAGAAGCTTTGCTTAAGAAACAGCTTCTCAGTGATCCCTAAGCTGAGCTTTAATGGTTTCAGTCTGACCCAGACATTTTTACCATGGCTTTATGTGGAGCTGTGTTTTAAAAAACAATTAAAGCTTGATTGCCAGAACCTGACATTGTGTTTGAGCTGCTTGGAGCTGCTTGTGCCGAAGTCTGTGTGACACGGTCTTAACAAAGCTGAGTGCATCATTCCTAATGAATAATTTATCTGATGAATTTACCCTTCCTTTCCCCTCAGACTGTCTGTGGTCGCATCAGAAATTTTCTCACATTGAATCTTGACTGGAAATTGTTCACTAATTTTTGCAGATAATCCAGGGTCTGTAGCATCTTGGTGAGAAGTACATTATGAGTAAACAGAATCTGAAATCTGAATTCTTTTATTGGACACGTGGTATTTCTCTGTTCCCTGACTGGGTGAGCGTAACTCTTACTAACAGGGAACTCTCATGATTATGCATTTTAAGGTTGCTTTATTCTTATTAATCGTATTGATTAGGGTAGTGCCTGAGGACCAACCAAGACTGTCCTGTACAAAAACAGAGTAGTACAGTCCCTGCTCCAAAGAGCATCTAATCCACATAGACCAGACAGAACTTCATGTGTTTCCTGATAAACCCAGGCAATGAATGACAGATTTGGGTAAGGATTTTCCTTTGAGTTTTGGGCTTTGTTTATGCCCAAAATTGAGGGATAAGTCACATCCTTCTATGGGATAGGGAGGAGAGGAAGGAAGATCCAGTAGTTATGACACTAGCCTGGAACTTGCTCTGCCACAGACCCCATCACTTAGTCTCTCTGGGCCTCATTCCCCACCATTAAAATGGAGATAATATCATTGACCTACCACGTGAGGACCTATATGCAAAGATTCCAGGATTGTCAGTCGGTCTGTGTCACTCTGAAGCCTAGAATGTTTATTGAGTCAGTGTGAAGCAATGGACCTGCTACAAGCATGGCTGAGAGCTCTCTAATGGAAGAGTCTCATTTTGCCTGTTCCCTATCAGCTGTAATACTTGCCAGCCTTCGTCCTTTCCCCACCGCCAGTTCTGTTCCCCATGCCCTTTCTACACCAGTCCTCGTACCTCCGTTAATCAAGGGATTTATACCATGCGTATGACTACAGTATCTGAGCCCCATTCTGTCAACCATGTTAACATTCATCTCAGCTGGGATATCCGCCCAAAACTGTATTGCCTCCTCTGTAAAGGTTTCAGAGTAGCAGTCGTGTTAGTCTGTATCCGCAAAAAGAACAGGAGTACTTATGGCACCTTAGAGACTAACAAATTTATTTCAGCATGAGCTTTTGTGAGCTACAGCTCACTTCTTTGGATGCATAGAATGGAACGTACAGACAGTAGATATTTATACATACAGAGAACATGAAAAGGTGGAAGTATGCACACCAACAGGAAGAGTCTAATCAATTGAGACGAGCTATCATCAGCAGGAGTAAAAAAACTTTTGAAGTGATAATTAAGATGACCCATAGAAGGTGTGAGGAGAACTTAGCATAGGGAAATAGATTCAATTAGTCTAATGACCCAACCATTCCCAGTCTCTATTTAAGCCTGAGTTAATTGTGTCTACTTTGTATATTAATTCGAGTTCAGCAGTCTCTCTTTGAAGTCTGTTTTTGAAGTTTTTTTGTTGCAAAATTGCCACCTTCAAGTCTGTCACTGAGTGGTTAGAGAGGTTGAAGTGTTCTCCCACTGGTTTTTGAATGTTATGATTCCTGATGTCAGATTTGTGTCCATTTATTCCATCTGTTCTCTTCTGTAAAGTATTTCCTCCCGTGCAAACCAGTTTCCCCCATCAACCCTGCTGCTTCTCTGTCAAACCTTGTTATCCTATTTCCTGGCCCTGTCGCTCCCCTCCGTCAAATTCTACTGCATGGATTTCCATATACATACAGCCAAGCCTAAGGGTGCTTCACCCAAAAGGCTGTCCAAAAGTAATGGCGTTAGCTTTGCCTGATCGCTCTTACCCTGCATATTTGTGGTGCCCCTAAAGTCCCTGTTTCTCCTCATCTCTAGAAACCAGCCTATAATGGATCCTTCGTACATATCCCACATTGCCTGACTGCTGTGTCACTTTGCTTCTTGAATTACACTCTCAAGGGATGAACTTTGGTCCGTTTGACTTTCCACCCAGTAACCTTTCACCCACTAAGCTGTTTGCACTCTGCTCCTCTGACAGGGAGAGGGAGCAGAAGAGGCTGGGCTAAGATGTAGCATTTTAGATAAGGGCCTTTCTGTTCACCCTAATAAACAGCCTCACTGGATTGTGTGGAAAAGGCTCATTGACACTGAAAACTTGTGTCTAGAGCTGGTGGAATTTCTTCAACAAGTTTTGTAGTCAAAAAATGAGGCTTTGTTGCGAACAATTTTTTTTGCACTAAAAAAAAAAGTTTTGGCTAAAATATTTGGGATTTTTTCAAACCCCCAAAACTGGTTTTCAGTTACCAAAAAATACATAATTTCCTGGCAAGCTTGGGTGATTTATATTCATCACCAATATCATGACACCGTCTAAACACCCTCTAGGGAGGCACTCAGGCTAAGATTTGTGTTTGCATTTGCCACACACTAGAACCCAGAGGCACTGAGTCTTAAATGTACCATCTCCTGGGTATAAAATGTCAAAATAAACAAACTGCACCCCCCTTCCCCACATGCTTCAAATCTGTCAAAACAAATGCAAATCATGCCAGTTACAAGGGGGCCCAGTGGTGCTATGCAGGCAACACAGCACCATGCAGAATAGCATTCTGGAGTTTGTATGAGCCAAGTTTTGCCAGTTTTGGTTGGATGTATTCCTGGAGATTTCATCACATGACATAATCTTTAATTAGAGAGTAATCTTTAATTCCTGGAGACTCCAGGACAATCCTGGATGGTTGGCAACATTCACTCCAGAGCTTGCAGGACCAAATAGATCCACTACATCTGCTCACTCGCCACATGCTTCGTTTCAGCGATCCATTCTGCAACATCCCCTCCACCACCCAGGCAGGTTGGTGGTTCATGTAACATGGGAAGCAGAGAGCAGGAGTATGATTAGTTGCTTTAGAGTGACCAGATGTCCCAATTTTATAGGGACAGTCTTGATATTTGGGGCCTTGTCTTGTATAGGCGCCTATTACACTTGCTCTGTGTCACCCTGAGTTCCTTACTGAGAATTCTGCTTGACACACTGCATGTCCTTCAGACCATCCAGTGTGGCTGTCAGCTCTGGGCAAGGCCCAAAGGCGTCTATCACTGTGGAAGATCACAGACCAGCTTTGCAATCTTTTCTCTGCGCTGAGGAGCTCATTGTTAAACAGGGACATACTGGGCTTCATTTCCTGGTGTGATGCAGCTGCATTGCTTGGGTAATTGGGCCCTAAATCCAGCTGAACTACTCCAGGGAAGACTGACTCTGTCTAAGTGGTGATTCTCTGGTGACACCAGGGCCGCCCAGAGGATTCCGGGGACCTGGGGTCTTCAGCGGGGGGGGGGGCCCTTCCACTCCGGGACCCGCCGCCAAAGTCCCTCAGAGACCGCGGCCGGGCCCTCCTGCCGCCGAATTACTGGCGAAGTGGGACCTGCCGCCGAAGTGCAGCCGGGTCTTCAGCGGTAATTCGGTGGCAGGGGGCCCCCGCTGCGGGTCTCCAGGGCCCTTTGGCGGTGGGTCCCGGAGTGGAAGGGCCCCCCCACCGCCGAATTAGCGCCGAAAACTGGGCTGCACATCAGCTTCAGCATTAAGGGTCCCGCTTCGGCATTAATTCTCCGGCGGGGGGGTCCTTCCGTCCCGGAGCAGAAGGACCGCCCCACTGGAGAAGACTGGGAGCAGAAGCAGCTCCGGAGGCACTGGCCCCGTGAGAGTTTTCCGGGGCTCCTGGAGCAAGTGAAGGACCCCGCTCCAGGGGCCCCAAAAAACTCTCGTGGGGGCCCCTACGTAGCCCAGGGCCTGGGGCAAATTGCCCCTCTTGCCCCCCCCTCTAGGCGGCCCTGGGTGACACAGAGTGGCTGTAGGGATTCCTATGCTACTCTTCCACCAGGTTGCAGGTGTGGCTGGAGGAAAGGAGTGGCTGGGACAGCCCAGTGCCATGCTGATGATTGGTGGCATTTTGTGTAAGTCAAAGCAGCCTTTAGGCTCAATGCAGGGGAAACAACCCCTAAAGTCAGGGGAAAGCTAGGTGAGCTTTAACCAACAGTCTCTCCAGGTACAAATTCCATAAAAACCTGGCAGGCCATGAGGCAGGCTTAGCTAAGTGTAACTTGGGTTACTCAGGTTATAAACTCTTTGGGGCAGGGATTGTCATGTGTGTGTCTGTCTGTATAGTGGCCAGAACTATGGGTCCCTGGTCCCTGATTGAGGGTCTCCAGTCCCAACCACCATACAAATAAATAACTGGAAAAATTGAGTCCCTTCCTTCCTCCTGACCTCATGGGATTTACAGTCTCATTTCTGGGCTGAATTCTTGGATGCATTGCCAGAGCAAACCTCCGACACCTTTTGAAGACAGCTGACAATTGCCAACCTTTACAGAAGCCATTGCAGTAACATGCTGCACAGTTGCTCCGAAAATCAGGCCCAAGATGGACTCCAAACAACAACAAACACACCCCAAATTAGCAGCTGCTTTTGAAAACTTTGGCCCAAATCTCACAGGTTGTTTGTTAAGTGTGTGGAGAGCTGCCTTTTTGAGTGTGGCCATTTATCTGAATCTTATGCACCAGTTTTCAATCTTGGGTGGTTTGTTTGAGTCTCATGCAATAGTCTCATAGTGCAATGCTGGAAAACCCTGTGTTTTCCCTTAGTGGTTTGGTGATGGCCAGCAATCTAAGCAAAGAAATGTTGCTTATTCACTTATGTTCTCTTAGTTCCGATGTAATAGAACATATGGGTTTATCTTCTGTCCTCCTGCCAGTGAGGTTATAGAAATAGCCCAGAGTGCTGCAAAATCCAGAGATTTTGCAACAGAATTTCATTTCCACTTGCTACAGAGTCTTCAGGGCCTTGCCCATAGTCAGGATCTGATGATTGCCACCTTTTTCCTTTCAGTGGAGGATGAAATGCTGCCGATGCGACTCCCGAGTGCCTCATACTCACAACAGTCACCGAGTGGAGAATGTACTTTCCTCCAAAGGACATATGCGCTGGTGGCAGTCCCAGAATGGTAGGTACTGGATTCTCTTCTAAGCTGCTAGGATCCATCCCAGAAGCTGCAGCTGCCTTTCATGGACACCTTATGGGTGTGATCACTGATATCCTGGGGACGATATAGCTAGCATTGCTTGCTTTATAAATTACAGGCAGCTTATTAGCATAATTACAAGTCTCCATTACGGATACCTTAAAAGATTTCAGGGGATAAATCCTGGCACATGGTCTGCGAGGACCATATCTATAGCTCTCTGTACAACTGGTAGGAAAGTGGGTTGGAAAACCAGCTTCAAGTCCCTGCTCCCTGCACTGGGCTATTGTCTGTTCTGGTGGGTCTCTGTGGCTCTCCACTCCTCTGAAATTCCATCCTGCACCTGAGAAATCTTCCCAACAGAATGTTAATCCAAACTGATACATTTCTACAAAAAGTTTCTGTTCTGACAAATTGGCATCGTCTGATTTAAAAAAAAAAATCAGAAAATCCCGACCAGCTCTAATCACAACAGTGAAACTCCTCGCACTCACCTTGGGTATAAAGAATCCCACTGAAATCCTTGGATTTTTGTCGATTTACACCAGCTGAGGATCTGTTTGCATGAAGTTCAGCTCTGGTTGTGCATTTGGATCTAGACCTGAACATTCTCAAAGTGGTGGTTTGGCTCTGGGCTCTAGTAGGAACCCATCGCTGATACAAACAGGACAAGAGACATTTAGAAATCACCAGCTTTTCACCAGAAGGATGCCAGTGTATTTCCAAGAAGCCCCAGTGGCTAATAATGATGGAAACGGAAGGGTGAGGGTTGTGGATTCAGCAAACAGGGTTTTGGTTTGTGCAGGTTACAAGCAAAGAGGAAAATGTATGACCTGGCTCTGATGGATAAAGGTTTTGTTTTTCTAAACTCCCTGAGGTCTGCAGCTCTGAAAACTGCCCTTTTGTGTCTCCTCAGATGTGAACCAGGTCTCCTTGCAGCTGGATCTCGACAAAAAGTTCCAGCTCAGCAGCATCATGTTGGACTTCAGGGTATGTGAGCAGCTTGCGCTTTAGTTAGTGGGTTATAAACTGCTGGGAGAGGCCCATGAGCCCTTGCAAGCAGAGGAGAATGTAAACCCACAGCCCCACCCCCCCGGCTCCAGATGAGACAAAAAGGCAAACAAATGTCTCCACTTGGGCACAAAGGCACCAATATATATTCTGCTCCTTCCAGAGCTCGATTTATTATTGCTATAAAAAGTGTGTTTGGAAATGGAGTGTGAAAACACACAGATGTGCACACACGCGCCTCCCATCCCCCTTTCTTCCACTGTATTTGTAAGATTGGTTTCTTGATTCATCCAGAAATAATTGGCTGTTTTCTAGAGATGACTCAGTGATCTGCAGCCTGTGCATCTCTAGTGATTCCTGACCAGGTCAGCCAGCCAGGAGGAAGGCCATGAGCACAGGGAGAGGGGTTGAGTTGGAGCAGGCTTCAGGGGAGGCTCTGGCTAATGGCAGAGGATAGAGAGGGAGCTGTCCCAAGTGGGGAAGGCTTTGCAGAAGGAAGTAGGGCTGTGAGGGGGTGAGTTCTGTTGTGGAGAGGGAAGGGGAGATGCATGGGGAATCGGGACATCTCATGTGGGAGAGGGGTCTGAGGAATTAAAAATGGGTTTCTTGCCCTGTGTGTGTTCAGCACTTCTGCAATCTCATCCCCATCCTCCCTCCTCCAGGCACCTCTGCCTGCAGGGATGCTGATTGAGCGCTCCATCGACTTTGGCGAGACCTGGACCATCTATCAGTACCTGGCCTCTGACTGCGCCGCTGTGTTTCCATGGATCCCCGTAGGCTCCCCCCAGAGCTGGCAGGACGTGCGCTGTCAGGAACTGCGGACCCACCAGGGGCACCCTCTGAACGGGGGGAAGGTACAATGTCTGTGATACTCATTGCCTCAGGTCCACATGGAGGGCCAGGTTAGCAACCTGCCAGGACCCGGAAGGCCATAAAATAGGGCAGACTGTAGCCATGCTTATCCTGAATATGGAGGAGCTTCCCATGAAGACTAGTGCTCCCAGCATGTGATGCTCTGTCTTGGTCCAAGCAACAAGCCTTTGGGAGCACCACTTACTGGGAAGTGTAGATTCTCTGGATGCACCTTCATATTCAACATTAGTACAGCATGGACTGATTGTGGAAACCTCTGGTTGCTTATGGCCCATGGACTGGAGTTGGCTACCCCAGCACTTCATAGATTCACAGGTCAGAACGAAGGGGCCAACATGATCAGCTCCTCAGAGCGCCAGAATAGCACCCGCTATAGAATTTCACCCAGTAATTCCTGCAGTGCAGGGAGTTGTTCTTCCCCGTTGGGTTAAGTGGAAAGCTGGGAGATCTGAAAAGGACAGGAGAAGCTAGGGAGGGACACAATGCCCACTGCAGGCTGTTGAACAAAGTGAAGCTCTGTGACTAACGAACCAAAATGCTCACCTCCACTCTCTCTATCTTCTTCAGACGTTAATAAAACACGGGAATGTTGTTGCCCTATTTATATGCTCTGGGGGGTCTAGCCAAGTGGTTGTTCAGTTTTCTTATTGTGCAGACACAGAGCAGACTCGGAGCCGCATGACCATCTATTGTTCCAACACCTAGCTTCTCAGTTTTTACCTTCTCAACTCCCCAATAGCCCCCACTCCTTCCCAGTAGCATTCTCTGCCCCCACAGTCTATAGTTTGACACTGGCATCATCCAGATGCAGTGAGAAGAGAACCTTCTGCTGATGTTCTGCAGGGTGTTGAGACTGGCTAGTGAGCGTAAGGAGTGTCCTGTGCTAAGATTCATGTTCCTTCAAGCATAAAGACACCTACTGACTTGTGGTCAGCTGGGCATTTTGGTGGAATTGTTGCTGATTTCTCAGCAACGTTAACCTGCCCTTCAGCATGGTACTCAGCAACTGCTGCTCTCCAGAAGAGGCAGCTCCAGAGCAGGCATTTCATTGTTTAGATGGTTGGGAGGTGAAAAGAAAGCCCCACCTTTTTTTTTTCCTTTAACCATCTTAATTGTTGCTTCTGTGTTCTTCTCCTCAGGTCAAATTCAACTCCCTTGACCTGGCATCTGACATCACCACATCTCGCAGCCAAAGCATCAGTAGTATGCACATTTCCTCATTTATACCTGGGGGAAGGGGGTTTCCCAGGGTTGCTCGTGCATCGTCCAGCCACAGATTTGCAAAGGAGAAGATTGTAGGCATTCAGCACCAGGTGGAGGATGCTGGACTCTGGAGATGAGTCAACCTTTGCAAAGCTGTGCATGACGTGGCACTGCGAGGTGCTCTGCTTCCGAAGCAGCTTTTAATGCTAGTAGTAGGTGCTGTGCTGGCACCTCTAAACAATGAACCCACAGAGCATGGACAGCCCACACAGCAGTGGTCTCACTTCCCCTCCCCCCCCGGCAATGTCCCACAGATATAATGCAGACCTGCCATAGAGAGAGACGTATATCCCATGGGTAGGAGAATACTTCAGTCTTCTCTGGTCCTTGATCTCTGTCCTGATGCTGCCAACGAAGTGGTCCAGCTAATGCCAGTTGTGCCATGACTGGTTCTCTCTGCCTCATGCGCTTCCCTGCCAGCCTGTGACTTCATCGCTACTTTCTCCTCATTTGTCCGCTTCTCCCATACAGACCTGGGAGAATTCACCAACCTGAGAGTTAACTTCACCCAGCTACCTCGCCTCCCGCAGCAGGGCTACCGCTCACCCAGCGCCTTCTATGCTGTGACTGAAATGCAAGTGGAGGGAAGCTGCTTCTGCCATGGACACGCAGACCGCTGTACACCCTCCAGGGCCCCATCCAGAGACCCCAATGCCATGATGCAGGTTAGAGCACAAAGGAAAACCAGGAGACAAGTGCTTTGGTGTGTCAGTTCTCAGTACCATCCCTGAGTTCTAGATTTAACACCAGGATCCTGTCCCAGTCCTGCCCTCCACTGGGACTAGGGACTGTCAGTGCTGCTTCAGCCGCAAGATCAGCCCTTAGGAGGGAGGGAGCGCTGCACATTGCTTAACAGAGGCCCCATGCCAATTGAGGGACAGTGCTGATCCATTTTACCTGAGCTAGGAGGCGGGGGGGAATAATACAGGATCCAAGGAAAACAGAGCTCTTTTGCTTGCTCAGGGCAAAGCACGTTGTGCGTAATGTTTTAATGCACAAAGAGGAAGGCAGAAATTTCTACGAAGTGGTGCTTGTTGATTGCATGGATTCTTACTTGGGGCAAGTCTATGCTACAAAATTAAGTGGACCTAAGTTATGTTGATTTACAGCCATCACACTAATTAAACTGCTTTTGCATGTCCACACTACGCTCCTTGCATCAGCGATGCACGTCCTCACCAGGAGCACTCGCACCGATTTCACTGGCATTGTGAGATGGCTTCTGAAAGGCAAGTTGATGTAAACAACTCAGTGTCTACACTGATACTGCGTTGACCTAAGCACTCTGCCTCTCACGGAGGTGGAGATAAGTCGGGGTAGTGGGCGAGTTACATCAGCGGGAGCAACATTTTAGTGTAGTCACTTACAGAATGAGGTTGACGTAAGCGCCTTACATCGACCTACCTCTGTAATGTAGACCAGGGCTCAGGCTGCACATCAGTGGTCAAGTGAGGATGTAACTGCACCTTTCGCCACTGCAAGTCTTCACTTTCCCTGGCTCCTGGAGACCCAGAAGCTCCTAGTTGACTATTTCATACCTAAATTACATTCACCAATACAGGCTTCTGCCTGCTGGCGTACTAGTCTCCTGCCATTAGATACTTTGTGTAGAATCATAGAATATCAGGGTTGGAAGGGACCTCAGGAGGTCATCTAGTCCAACCCCCTGCTCAAAGCAGGACCAATCCCCAGACAGATTTTTGCACCAGATTCCTAAATGGCACCCTTAAGGATTGAACTCACAACCCTGGGTTTAGCAGGTCAATGCTCAAACCATTGAGCTATCCCTCCACTCTAGGAATTCATGTTAACAGCATCAGGACATGTCTACACATATTTCCTAGAAGCAGTTTGTCCCCATGCTGCTCTAGTCCACACAGACTGACAGGAAGGAGAGGTGAGTCTAACTGGGGAATGAGCAGTGGGACCAGAAGGAGTAGCTACTGCCAGCAAGGTAGGGTGTGTGTGTGTGTGTGTGTGTGTGTGTGTGTGTGTGTGTGTGTGTGTGTGTGTGTGTGTGTGTGTGTGTGTGTGTGTGTCTCACAGTGAGCTAACAGATTGGCTGCAAATAGGGTGTGAAGTTTTATCTCTGTTCCAGGTTCACGGACACTGTATGTGTCAGCACAACACCGCCGGCCCACACTGCGATCGCTGTGCAGCTTTCTACAATGACCAGCCTTGGAGACCCGCAGAGGACCGCAACCCCAATGAATGCCAGAGTATGTGTGTCCACCGTCCAGCCATTCTTTTCCTCTCTCCCTCTCTTACCGTTGCCAAACCCATCAGACCAGTTGAAATCTGTCTGATGTAACTCTGGGGCTGTGGCTGGACAATGAACTTAATTCCCTTTATTTTATATTATTTCCGATCACCATCTAAAAATGGGTGGTTCTCACCAGTAGACCTGACCCAAAACGAATGGCTTTTTCTCCCCCATTCTGTGTACTCTCAGCTTGGGAAAGCATGCCCAGTTCTTGTGGGTAGAACTAACTTGGACACTGAGAATTTTCTGAATCTTCTTAAGACGCTAATTGCATTGCAATAATTAGAGTGGGGCAAAAATCTGAATCCATTCATTTGAACAACTTGAGGGTTTAGAATAATAATGGACCTTGATCCAAACCATCCCATATGGCTTTTGCAAAACCAGTCCCAGAAATACTTGCTCCTGTTATTTATTTTACATTATGCTATATTAGGATTGTTGTGGTGCATAGAGGACCCGGTCAGGATCAGGGCCCTAACATGCTGGACAGCCCTCCCCTAGACTTAGTCCCTGTCCCAAGGCACTTACAGCCTCAGCAACAGCCTCCCTCAAAGATACAACCTGGCAGTGCCCGCTTCCAAACGCTATGATATAGTTAAAAGCTATTGTGAATGTGATGCACGAGGATCGAGTGCCATCTAGTGCTGAGCTGGAAGAACTCTAGCTGCTGGTGGTTTCTGAATGATCAGAGTTTAAAAGGGAAGTTTTCACTTTCTAGGGTGCAATTGCAATGGTCACTCAGAGACGTGCCATTTTGACCCAGCTGCGTACCAAGCCAGCGGTGGGATGAGTGGAGGTGTGTGCGATGACTGTCAGCACAACACAGCGGGGAGGAACTGCGAACACTGCAAGGCCTACTTTTTCCGCAACCAGAGACAAGATGTCACCCATCCGGAAGCCTGTCTGCGTAAGTGGCATTCCCTGGGAGCTGGCCATCTCCTTGGGAGACCTTCCCCTTCCACTTCCACTTCCAGCGACTTCTCCGTGGTCTCCTTGTCGCTGTTGTTTATGTAAGGTGTGTGTTTTTCAGCTTGCGAGTGTGACCCGGATGGCACAGTGCCTGGGTCCAGCTGTGACCCTCTGAACGGACGCTGCGTTTGCAAGGAGAACGTGCAAGGGGACCGCTGCCATCTCTGCAAGCCTGGATTCACCCAGCTCACCAATGCCAACCCCCTGGGATGCCACAGTGAGTGAAACTACTGCCACTTTCTGGAAGATGCTTTTGTCAGATACAAGGTGCTCAATATAGGGGCAACCTCTGGCCTGGGTTATGCAGGAGGCGGCCTTGAAACAAATTAATCTAGGAAAAGCAGATGCATGAGGATTGGCTTTAGGAGAAGGTGGGTTTTTAAGGTGGTGGGGAACATGCTTGTCTGGGTAAATTCAGAATCACCCTGAGGCCTGAACTTTCTGCCAGTGCTTGAACCTGGAGCAGAGGCCTCTTCATGGTGCGTCCCGGCTGCCTGGTTCCAGGGGCATAAGAGAAAGGTGGGTCCAACCCAGCCCTTTTATGTAGCTTCCTGGAGAGCTTTGGATAGGATCTGCTTCCAGGCCAGCCTCAGTATGGGGCTTCCAGAACAAAACCCCGACGAGCGAAGGTTTTCGAAACCCAGCCCTGCAGTGGCTGTGTCCTAGTCTTGAGGAAGAGAACTGGTTTTCAGCTTGGCAACAAGCAGGGCCCTCTGTGACCTGATGAAAAAACGTGTTCTGCTGAGCATTGCTGGCTGGTGGTTCAGAGCGTGGGGGGTGTCATGCACTCACACCCTTGCGTGCTCATTTGAACAGAGACAGGACCTCCAGATCCACATTCGCCCAGGGCTAGTCATGTGCATCTCACACTGGATTCTACTAATGCCTCAGAAGCTGCTAAAGACAGTGCAGTGCTGCGGCGAGGCAGCGTCTGGGCTACAGCAGGTGGCAGTGTAAGCTCACATTCAGTCATTGGCATGGGGAACAAGATCAGCAAAAGACTGGATGGAATTATCTCCATCATGCACTAGATAGGGATGAGGAGGGGGAGAACAGAGACCCCAGGGTCATAGAGACTTTGGAGTCATAATCTCAATGTCATGGTACATTGCCTGACTGGACACTACCATATTAAACCAAATAAGAAGCACCAAAGTGTCGAGGCTCTGTCACAGGGGAGGTAGTATAGTAGCTGCCTCCTTTTGTCTCTGAATGTTGGGGGAAAGGCCTGCAGAGACCTTATTCCTGTGCTTCCGTCCTGTGGACCCCTGAACTAACCCACCTCTTGCACCCTTCCTGCATGCTCATTGCCCCTTTAAAGCAGACATCCCTTCAGGAATCTGGAGCCCCAAGCAGCCTGACTAACCCCCCGGCCTTGGAGTGGTCATTGCCCGGTTCTAATGATGGTGCTGGCTGAACAAGCCTCCTTACCTTTCAGAATGTGCCTGCAACATCCTGGGGACACGCCAGGACGCACCCTGTGATGATGAAACAGGGAGGTGCTTCTGCTTGCCCAACGTGATGGGAGCCAATTGTGATCAGTGCGCTGCCAATCACTGGAAGATCGCCAGCGGTCAAGGCTGTCAACCATGTGACTGCGACCTTCGCAACGCCTTCAGCCCCCAGTGTAACCAGGTACGGACCCCAGATTTCATCCTAGGGAGCTTGCTTGGCAGCAGCAGTGTGGGAATCCTGGGCGTGGACAGGCATTGTGCTACCGGGTCATTGTATCTCATGTCACGCTGCTGGGGAGCACTTTGCGCTCCATATGCCCCTTCGGTAGCTTCTAAAGCCCCATGTTAGACTGCACCTAGACCAATAGTGACCATGGCTGTGTAACAGCACTATTAGCTTGGTGCCGTGGGTGGGATGATGGGTCAGGATACTAGGTTAGCACTAGAAAGACCTGGGTTCAGTTCCCTGCTGTGCCACCAATATCCTGTGTGTCCTTGGGCAAGTCATTTAGTGTCTCTGTGCTGCAGTTCCCCATAAGGATTACAACCCTCAGGTGTTGTGAGGATGAATACATGAACAATTTGTGAGGCACTCCAATACTGCAGTAATGGGGACCATATAAATTCCATAGATAGACAAGTAGGGGGCAATAATATGAATTAGAACTAGCTGGAATTTTATGAATTTCAAAATTTTGATGAACTTTCTATGGAAAAAAGATAGGAAAAAAATTCAGCACATTTTTTGCAGTTTCCTGTCTTTCCCCACTGTTTTTCAGTCAATTCTAAAAAGAATCCTGTTAATGCTGCTGGCACTGCTCTTGGCTTGAATGGATCTTTCTGAGAAGGGAACTGGGCTGGCTGGTTAATTAGAACAGCTGAGGATGTCACAAGCAGCAGCACAAGTCATGGCCCCTGCTATGTGCCGTGGTGACATGGCATTGTGCCACTGAGTGATCACAGAGTTGAGACCGCTTATTAGATGGTCTCATCTTGCTGCTTTTCTGTGGAACCTGCCTCTCCCCTTTAGGAAAGTGCTGCATCGTGTGTCCCTAAAGCACCCGGCAATTGTCTGTAGTCCATCATGCCCGTCATACAGTGCAGCAAGATAAACCAGTAATTACAAAGACAAGGCTAAGCCATTTTAAAGGTCTGCTATTTAGCAAAAAAATTCCTAATAGGAGCTCTTAAGATGTGGGAGAAGGGGGACTAATTAATCAGTGAGAGGAGAACGAGGAAAATTCAGGTTATGTATTAGGAAAAATATACCAATTCTAACAATTGGAGATGTGTCCCAAAAACATACAACTGGGGGCAAGCTTTGTGAGGATTCAGGATTTGAACCCAGATCCAGTTTTTGTGGTTGATTCCTCTATCCTACATAAAACCAAAGCCTGAGGTCTGAACATCTCAAACGTGGGGCTGTTTGAAATCTGGAATCAACATTATTTGTTTATTATTTGTGTTGTAGACACACCTAGGGGCTAGCTCAGACTGGTGTCTCATTGCACTAGGAGCTGCACAGACTTGTAATAAGACACAGTCCCTGCCTGGAAGAGCTTGCACTCAAAACAGAGGATACTGACAAAGGGAGGATTATTATCCCCATTTTACAGATGGGGCACTGAGGCACAGGGAGGCTAAGTGACTTGTGCAGGGGTCACAGCAAGTCTGTGGCAGAGCAGGGATTTGAGCCCAAGTCTCTTGAATCACAATCCAATCTCAGACCTAGGTTGTATTTTTGCAGTAGAGCTGTCCCTGAGAATTGAGTGTCAGGTCTTCCTCACCAAGGACTGTATATTGGAGTTTTCCTTTGGGATGGCCCATTGCAGACTGAGCCTCACCCTTGTATAGGGCAGGATAAGGGGCAGCATGCTCCTGCAAAATCATCTGCTTTTAAAGCAGAGCAGGCAGGTATTTTGCCCGTAATTATAGTCCCTTTGTTGGGAGAGTGGAACATGCAATGAATTCAGTAACAGACACTGGTTACAGAGGACTGCCAGCTGACACAAGCATTGGAAAGGGGCCTTGTTGGGTTGAGCATGCACAGTGGAGATGGAGGGAAATGAAATTCAGTGTTCTTGCATTCCCCGGGCACTGCAGGGGTCTGAGGTACTGAGGGTGATTCAGAGACTGAGTGGGCCCCAAGCTGCGGTTACCAGTCAGAGCAGTGTGGGGACATGTGTCTAAGGACTCATATCTCCCTCCTTAAAGTAAGCCGATGAATGATCTCTCCACAATCTCCACCCCCCCTCCTTCCCATACAGTCAATGTGAGATATGGTAATATCCCTGCATTTGCATTATCTACAGTCTGTAAGATCAGCATCTTCCAATGGCAGAAACATCAAATCCTGTGCTACATTCTTTGTTTCTTGCCCGTGGCCTAGTAAAGATTCTGAGCCGATGAATCAGAGCAGAAGGGCTTGGATAATGGAGAGAGAGCTCTTTGGTCTCCATGGTGCAGGAGACATGGAGGGGTGGAGAACTCTCATCACAGCTAGCATGGGACTCAGGCCAATGTTTTCAAACATTGGTGATGTGGGTTGTCAAAAGTGCTCGACCCAACAGGGGCTGAAAGGATTCAGGCCTCTTAAGGTGTCTCCGAGCTGGGAGTGTGATTCCCAACCCCAGGAGACATACTCCCACTACTTGATGAGACTTTCTCCCCCAGGAAAGCATGGGATTGCCATTGCTGGGGCCTCTGTATATTAGTCCTGCTACCAAGGGGACATTGCTAAGGGGATGTGTGATTTGTTGGTTCAAGAACAAGCGAGGGAGGGCTTTCCCCCTGTCTCCCTACAGACATTTTTCAAAGCTGTTTCCCCACTGCTGTGCCTCTCTTGGTGCAGTTCACAGGGCAGTGTCAGTGCCGGGAAGGCTTCGTAGGGCGTACCTGCTCTGCTGCCCAGCTGCGGGTTTGTCCAGATGGGTCCCATGGTGACGTCAGGACAGGATGCAGAGGTCCGTACAATCGTTTTTTATCACTGTTTTTCAGCACCAGGGAATTGTTGTTTCTAAAAATATCTCCTGGCCCTTGTCCTGCCACTTTAAAACCTTGCTGCTTTTGGTAGACGAGACCGTTCCCCTCTGGAACAGCCCCCCTGTGTTTCTCTGTTCCTCTTCCCATCCCTCCGTGTGCCTAGTACTGCCTCCTGCTGGGTCCTTTCCTGCCACCCTCCATGCAAGAGCCTTCCCCTCTGCATCCTGGATAAGGTGCGAGAGGTTGGGACTCACCACTCTAATTCCTTTCCACAGAGGGTCCATGCAGGGGAAGTGGGATACAATGGGGATCTGATTTAGCAGCACTGTTTTGCCTGTCACAGACTTTCACCTCCCCGTCTCCACCCAACAGAGTGCGACTGCAGTTTCCAGGGCACGGAGGGGATGGTGTGTGATAAGACTACAGGCAGCTGTCTCTGCCGCCCTGGCTTTACCGGGCCTCGCTGTGACCAGTGCCAGCGGGGTTACTGTAGCAACTACCCCCACTGTGAGACGTGCCACTCCTGCTTCCAGGCCTACGACAGCGAAATTCACCAGTTCGGCCTGCGCCAAGCCAGCCTGAGAAACTCCACCTCACGACTGCAGTGGGGAACGGGGGGTGCTGGCTTCAGCACCCGCATCTTGGAAGCGGAAGGCAATGTTCAGCAGATCCAGGGGATCCTTGGCAACCCCCTAGTGACGGAGCAGGGCCTGAGTCAGGTGTCCAGCATGCTCACTGCAATCAGGTAAAAGACTCCTCCTCACTTGTACAGATGATCTGTTCACAGTGCCAAGAACCCCATATTGGCCTCTAGCACTTGAACGAAAGGAAGAACTCCCTGGGCTGGCTGCAGTAGTAGGCTTTTATCTTGTGTGGACCTAATACTGGAGAGAGGCTCAACATACAGGCTTAGCATGCTGCACATTTAATCGCACTAACATTCTTGCCTGTTCTTCAGTTTAAAATAGGTCTGCTTGGCTCAGTAATCGCACAATGTGGAGGCCCTGCCATATGTGCTCATCCTGCCAACATATCTGTCTTCCTAATCCACAGACGGGGTAGAACCAACTGTGAGCCCCTCGTTCCCATTGTTTGCACAGGTCATTCTAGTGAAGTTATCGTCCCAGATGTTTAGATAGACATATAAGGCAGAGAGGCAGTGCTGACCTTGGATTGAGGATGAATTCCTGGCTTTGCCACCAACCTCCTCTGTGAGAGGGAGGAATCCCTTCTCTGCCTAAGCCTCTGTTTCCCCTCGCACCTTTTGTCTATTCGACTGCTAAAGTTTTGGGGCAGGAACTCTCAGTTCTCTCTTGCTATGTGTGTAATACACATGAGACAGACAGACGGTGCGCTCTGACATGGTTCATTTTATTTTCTTCTTTCTCGATTTCAGACGGCAGGTCCAGGACATAAATCCCAACCTACCCTTTGTGAATGACACCTTGTCTCTAGCCAATGATCTTGAAGCCCTGGACAAGAGCCTGCTTTTCATTAATGGGCAGTACCAGATTAAGAAGACCCAGTTTGAAGCCAGCCGCCGCACAGACCTTTCAGGTAGGCAGTTTTGGCTCAATGCAGTTGTACTCAACCATCTGTGGTGACTGCAATTCTGGCTACTTTTCCACCAGTTGGATGGGTGAGGAGCATCTCTGTGTCAATGGGCAATTCAGGATCAGCAAATAGTTATGCAGGCTAGAGGTGCTCTTTCCACCGAACTTCTAAGCTTTCATTAGCAATTTTGCACCTACAGCTGGTAGAATTTGTCTCCAAAGCTTAGGCATCAGAAAGGTCAGCCACAGGCAGTCCAGCTGATTTCCCTCTCAGACAGCACAAACTTTCTTCTGGATGTTACAGAAGCACCTCGCCTTCTAAAACACAGCCTGAGCTTAATTAAAAATGGGAAATAAAAGCCCCTCTGAGAATCTGTCACCAGGACTGGAAGGAAGCTGAACGAATGAAGCTTTTGCACAAATGGGAGAGGTGATGGGGTAGAAGAGAGAGTCAAGTGGTTGTCAGATGCTGTTGGGAAGAGCTAATTAAGCCTTGTGAGGATGATATTGGTGGGTTTCCTCCACATCCCTACTACAGCTAGTTCCCTAACGAGTTCTTATTTTTTCTTATTGTTTTCTGCTTTCCCTCATTGACTCATTGTGCGTCTGTTCGGATTTGCTGGCAAAGCAGTGATCTGTAGTGCTGGAGAATGACCTCTGAGACTTCTGTGCAGTTCTGTCTGCTTCTTTCTGATTGCTCCCATTGAGGGCGAATTGGCAGGGGCCCTGGAGGTTTTTTGCCTTCCCCTGCAGCGTGGGGCATGGGTCGCTTGCTGGTGGATTCTCTGCAGCTTGAGGTCTTCAAACCAATTTTGAGGATTTCAATAACTCGGTCCTGGGTTAGGGGTTGTTATAAAAGTGGATGGGTAGGGTTCTGTGGCCTGCCTTGTGCAGGAGGTCAGACTAGATGATCATATTGGTCCCTTCTGACCTATGAGTCTATGAGTCTATGAGGGCTGGAGTGTGTGTGTCTCTTGAGCAGTAGAGAGGAAGCAGGTCTCCCTTGCCATGATTCCAAAGGGGTCCTCTATTCAGCAAGCCAGATGGGTGGATTGGTGGGATTGGATGGACAACCTGAGAATCTTAGTAGCTTCAGCAGGAAACCTAGCAAAGCCTGGCAGTTTGTAGTGAGCTTCCTGGCGTTTTATAGTGAGCTTCCCTTTGAGATGTTGAGTTCAGCTGAAATCTAGAACCCCACCCAGAATCCTCCGCATTTTTCAACCCAAGGTTTTACCAGTGATTTGTTTTGCTTTAAAGTGAGTTCACTCTTTCATTGCCCTGTAGGGGTCACCTCTCTCTTTCCGTCTGTGGGTCCACATCCTTGGTTCCTCTATGGCCACTTCGCACTGCTCCGCTTCAGCAAAGGAGAATAACCACAGAGGGGTATGAAGTTCCTACAGCTGCACCTGTGCCACCCACTCCTCTGGCTCCCAATGGAGAGTTTCTGACTAGGGGAACATGGGAATGGCCAGGGAATCATGCTATCAGGACAGTCGCTCTTAGATGGGTGTGATATAGAGTAGCCCCCCATGGACTACTCCAGGCCCTGTCAGTCTCCAGGGTTGGCGTGGGAAAGCCACAGATGTGCCATAACGCTGCTGCTCCTGGGCTGCACTGAGGGTGGCTGGAATTGGGACCTGTCTGTATTTTGTTCTGGTTTTGTTTACAGCCATTGCTCAAAGACAGACTTAGATACACAAGGGAGGCTGCAGTTCACAGCGAAACAATCAATAGAAGGATCGTTAATCACTTTCCTTGTGACTAACCACTCTTGCAGCTTCCTCCCCCTTCCCCACCACACATTCTCCAGCAGGCTAAAATCAATCCCATGGTTTAGGTTGCACTGCTGCATTGATGAGTCATGAAGCCATTCACATTGCACATGGTTTTATTTCTGCAGGAGCCTTCAAGACTGTCAGCTCTGCCTACCAGAGCTCCACCAATGCCAGCTACCGCATAACGGGCACTTCCAGCCTGCTGACTCGATCCAGGGAGAACCGGAGAACGACCGAGGGGCTGGAAAGCAGCTTTACAGACCACACCTCCAGGCTGGAGGCCCTCCAAGGCGAAATGGCCTCCTCCCCCAACTTGACACCAACTATAAATAAGGTGAAGCAGACATGGATCCTATCGCAGGCTGAAATGAGGTGGTCAAAGCATCTCTGACGAAGGATACGTCTACCTGCAGCCAGGGGTGTGATGGCAGCATGTGTGTACAAACCAGGGCTAGTTTTGATCTTTCTAGCTTGAGCACCTATCGCACTGAAGATGTGTCAGTACAGGCTGTTCAAGCCCACCCAGGACCCTAGGTATATACTTAAGTGGCTAGTCGTGATGCCACAACTTAGTTGCTGTTGGTATTTGAGCTAGTTAGATCAAAGCTAGCTTGAGCATGTCTACACGTGCTGTACTCGCACCTTTGCTTGCAGTGCAGAGGGTAGAGGTCCCAGCCTGCACTACTCCACCTTGACCCAAGCAGCCTAGCATGGTATGCTGGGATCTCTAGCATCCACAGAATGCATCACTGCCCCGTTTTATGTACTGAAGGGGTGTGGTCCTGGAGCTCTTGGCAGGTGCTATTCAGCTGAGCCAAGCTTGATACAGCAGATCAACAGCAGATACCAAGTCACTGGATGGTCTCCCCACCAGTGAAACTTTTCCCTAGCAGTTCTTACTGCATTATGTCTCCAAGAGCTGTCTGATTTCTGCTCAAGGTCTCCTTTTCTTTTTCCTCCCCACGCTGCTCTGCTATTGCCATGGAGACACATTTCAGCATCTCCTGATGTATGTTGCTGTGGAGACCATCACCCATTCATCTCACTGCTTTTCACAACATCAGAGCCACCTCCATGTGAAATATCCCTGCCTGTGACAGGAAAGGGGTAAATGCCCCAGTTCTGAACCCTCACAGCTGCTCCTCTTGGCCTCCTCACTGAATAGACCACAGTGATAATGTTAGAAGGCGACGTACAGTCCCAAACCTTTGCCATTCATACAGAAGTACCGCTTAGGACTTCTCAGTCTATAACCTCTATACAAGCAAACCCTGTGGGTTACAGGGTGTTCGTGGTTATCACATATAACTTGGAGACCAGGTATGCCCTGGCCCTTTGAAGGGTATTAGCTTATTTCTAGACACCCTTGTGCATTGTATGGAGCTTCTTCTGATAACGGGAGCACAGGAATCTATACCATTTTTTCCTTGCCACTGACAGCTGCCAAATAGTGAGTTGCCTCCAAAAATATATAGGCCATCCAGTGTACCCAGGTATGCTCACCCTGAGTTACATACAGCTATCTGTGCATACCCTCCACTGCTCTATATAAACTCTTCCCCACACAATGTATTTGCTCTGTATTGCAAGACATACCTTTCACTGCTCTCCATGAACTGTTCTTGTGTGCATCTTCTGTTACACTCTTGCACTACACTCCTGTGTAGCCATTCCTGCTTGTACTCTCCTCTAAGCCCATACTGAATGCTACACCAGAAATAGTCCTAAAAGAATTGTGCACCCATGGATATGCAAATACACCTGTTCTCTTGTATCTGTGTTGGAAGGTTCATCTTCACTGTGGTCTTTATGCCATTGATGGTGAAGCACCAATACCATCAGAGCCTTCTCACCAGCGTGCAGCTTCTCTCTGTGTTTAGATTTGCAGTGGTGTCAGATCCAAGCCCTGTACCCCTGGGCACTGTGACGGGGAGCTGTGTCCGCAGGACAGCACAGTGGAGTGCGGAACAGGCCTCAGCTGCAGAGGGATCACTCCGCTGTCACGGGGCGTAATCAGAACTGCTGAGAAGACCACCAGAGAGCTCCAGGGCTTAAACACTCAGCTCCAGCAGACCATGCAGATGGTAGGTACAGGAAATGAGGAGCTCAGGGGTGTCTGCTTCCACAGGTAACGGCAAGGAGGGGCTGATTAGGGTAAACACTATGTGTTCACCTGCTCCCATGATACATTGCAGTGGAGATGTCACCTTCATTAAGCAGAGAGGGGGGTGGCTGGCATGTTTACCCAGGCAGGGCTAGGGAGGGCTCAAATAACTCACCTCAAACTTCACCCAAACCTGAATTTCCTGGGTGGCTGGGAAATGTGAGTAGAACTTCTTTAAAAAAATGGTCATTTTTGTGCTTGACTCGCATGTCCTGGCTCCCTCTTAGAGTGGAAGCCAAAGGTCTGAAATACCCAGGGAACAGCTCTTCTCCTGGTGTTTCCAGCACTCAGGGGAGGTCACCAGGGACCTTGTTCTCACTGAATTTCCAGGGCAGCAATGCAAAATGGGGAGGGAGTTTGGAAAGCTTAAACTTGTCAAGCTTTTCAACGCTGCTCTTATGCTACAGTCTCTGCACCATCATTAGTTAGGATCCAGCATATACGCATTAGCCACATTAGCCCCTTCCTACAGATTTTCATTTGAGTATCTCAGACTTAGAAGCCCAAGTCCCATTGGAAAATCTGTTTTGAAAATCCCATCTTAAATCTTTGTCCTTCAAGGCTCTCCTCTCATCTGTTGACAATGGGGCAACTGAGGCACAGAGTGGTGGAGTGACTTGCCCAAGGTCGCCCAGGATGTTGGTGGCATAGCCCAGACAGGGTTGGTGAGCTTTCTAGGCTGTCTTGTGCCAAGTAGAAACTAACTTTACCGGGGGCACTGTTGTTGGCAGATCAGGGCAGCAGAAACAGCTGCAAACCAAATCCAAAGCAATGCACGACGTCTCGGGGACCAAGTAAGTGTAACCAGGACCCAGATAGAAGGAGACGTCCGACGCATCCAGCAATTCATCCAGCAAGTCCGCAACTTCCTGTCAGGTAAATCCAACCGTCTCCATGCATGCGAGCGCAGGACACTGAGGGGAAAGCTCTAAGGGACTCTTTAAGCCC
The DNA here is from genome assembly GCF_007399415.2 of Gopherus evgoodei. Lineage (NCBI taxonomy): Eukaryota > Metazoa > Chordata > Testudines > Testudinidae > Gopherus > Gopherus evgoodei. The sequence goes on along the minus strand of NC_044325.1, from coordinate 145,835,696 downwards.
ACAGCATGCCCATGCGTGTCCCTTTGTGGATGGAAAACCTTAGCCATAAGAACAGGGAGGGGTGAGAACAGGTCAGGGAATTACTCCCCCAACCTGGCTTACACCTATTCACCTGGACAAGAGCTTGTTGGCTGGTTTCATTGGATGTGCCAGTTCTGAGTACAGATAAAGAAGCCTTTGAAGATCTGGCCTTGTAGTCTCTGCTTAGTCTTTAAATCTCATGAGAGGATTTCTTGGTTTCATTGAGAAATGGAATCCTGGCAAAAAGTTACATAATCACTGGGCCATTGGGATCCCCACCAGCTCTAGCTCCCTAGATGTGTTTTCTGAAGAGCAGGGGAAATGATAACCACAGCAGTGTGAAACCCAGGGGGTTGTCTCATGGTACAAATATTTGCTTTGGTTTTGATCCATGTACATTGAACACCTCCAAGGTTTGCTTTGTATTTAGAGCTCAAATGAAGCCCAAAACTCAGTTAAAATGGCTCAGTTTCACCTAATTCGTGTTGCAAGGAAACAATAAATTGGCCTCAGATTTACTGGAAAAAAGGCCTAGGAGCTTTCAAAAGGTTTGCAAATATTTGAATTGCTGTCCGAGTTTCAATGAGACCTGAGAACAAGCAAATTCTGATTGGTGTTGGGCCTTTTTGTGAACAGTTCTCTTAGTTCTAATATCTTGCAATTCCCAATAGCATATTGGGAATATTACATCATTCACACTGCACTGTCTAGGGAACCAGATGTGGTTAATATTCTTACTCTAATGCTATTAAACTGATACAACCATTTTTAAAGGGAGTGCTGCTTTTGTTTTGCCTAAGAGTGTTAATGTCACTAATGCACTGTGAACCCCGGATAGCAGACTTGCATTCAAAAATGGACTAACCTTGATATAAGTTGAATGTAGTCAGCTCTGGTATTTGACTACATCTAGATAGGTTTGAGCCTTCAGCACCTGAAACTTAAATTAGTTCTCCCCCGGGGAGTAGAAGTACAGTCTGACCAGGACCAACATCTTCAGAGTCAAGCTTTGATTGTGCCATTCACACAGCACTAGATTAACTACTGGTGTTGTAACCCTGGTGACTTCCACGGAGTTACACCAGGGACAGATTTAGCCCATTGCCTTAATGACCTCCAAATGCCATCTGTGAAGTTACCGTAAGTGGCTGTAGGGAGGGCAGAAATTTCTAGACCTCGGCTTTCTGTACTGTAGAACTTAATGAGAAATCTGGCCTCGCTTCCTGCTGCTGTTCAGGAATCACTCTCCTTTTCCAAGGTGGGGAAAAAAAAAACAGTTCAAAACAAATTAACTGAATTTAGCAGAGGTGAAAAGTGCTGAATTGGCAGCTCTGGGGCACCAAGCACTCCATCTGCAGAGTAGGTACAGTAGAGTGGCAGCAGGGAGACACTTCCTCACATGCTTTCCTGCCATTGTATCTCTATCCTGGCATCTGAGAGCAGAATACGTTCTCCTTCGCTAAGTGATTGGGCAACAAAATGGCAAATGAAATTTAATGTGGATAAATGTAAAATAATGCACATTGGAAAAAATAACCCCAACTATACATACCATATGATAGGGGATAATTTAGCTACAACGAGTCAGGAAAAAGATCTTGGCGTCATCGTGGATAGTTCTCTGAAAATGTCCACGCAGTGTGCAGAGGCGGTCAAAAAAGCAAACAAGGTGTTAGGAATCATTAAAAAGGAGATACGGAATAAGACTGAGAATATATTATTGCCCTTATATAAATCCATGGTACGCCCACATCTCAAATACTGCGTACAGATGTGGTCTCCTCATCTCAAAAAAGATATTCTAGCACTAGAAAATGTTCAGAGAAGGGCAACTAAAATGATTAGGGGTTTGGAGAGGGTCCCATATGAGGAAAGATTAAAGAGGCGAGGCCTCTTCAGCTTGGAAAAGAGGAGACTAAGGGGGGATATGATAGAGGTATATAAAATCATGAGTGATGTGGAGAAAGTGGATAAGGAAAAGTTATTTACTTATTCCCATAATACAAGAACTAGGGGTCACCAAATGAAATTAATAGGTAGCAGGTTTAAAACAAATAAAAGGAAGTTCTTCTTCACACAGCGCACAGTCAACTTGTGGAACTCCTTACCTGAGGAGGTTGTGAAGGCTGGGACTATAACAATGTTTAAAAGGGAACTGGATAAATTCATGGTGGCTAAGTCCATAAATGGCTATTAGCCAGGAAGGGTAAAAATAGTGTCCCTAGACTCTGTTCATCAGAGGATGGAGATGGATGGCAGGAGAGAGATCACTTGATCATTGCCTGTTAGCTTCACTCCCTCTGGGGCACCTGGCATTGGCTACTGTTGGTAGACAGATACTGGGCTAGATGGACCTTTGGTCTGACCCGGTACGGCCGTTCTTATGTTCTTATGTTCTGATGCTGAGACAGCCTCTGAGGGCCCTCAATTAGCATCAGTTATGATGGTGGCTTTTGCACAGCACTCAGGCCAGACCAGCTTTCCAGCAGCACTTGCTGACCTAAATAAACTCAAGCAAATCTTCTATAGTGCAGATTATTAACCAGGTGAAAGAATTTATTGTGCCCAACATCCAGTGGGATGATCTATAATTCATAAGCAGATTTTAATAACGGATCAACCTCATGAGAATTAGTTGAATAAGAAAATCAGGTCATTCGGCACTGTCTGGTATTACAGAGATTACCAAGTCCCAGCTAATCATTAACACAGAGGTAAGCAACCTTTCAGGAGTGGTGTGCTGAGTCTTCATTTATTTACTCTAATTTAAGGTTTTGTGTGCTGGTCATACATTTTAACATTTTTAGATAGTCTCGTTCTATAAGTTTATAATATATAACTAAACTATTATTGTATGTAAAGTAAATAAGGTTTTAAAAATGCTTAAGAAGCTTCATTTAAAATTAAATTAGAATGCAGAGCTCCCCGGTCCGGTGGCCAGGACTCAGGCAGTGTGAGTGCCACTGAAAATCAGCTCGCGTGCCGCCTTAGGGGCTGATCTACCCTGGGCGGGAGGGTGTCAGTCTAAGATACGCAACTTCAGCTATGCTATTTGTGTAGCTGAAGTCGAAGTATCTTAGTTCGACTTACCTGGCCGTCCTCACAGCGGCAAGTCGACCGCCACGGCTCCCTCATCAACTCCGCTTACTTCTCCTGCCGAGTACGGGCATTGATTCGGGAATCGATTTATCACATCTAGATGGGACGCGATGAATCAATAAATTGATCCCCGATAGATCGATTACTACCCGCTGATCCGGCGGGTAGTGTAGACGTAAAAGGCTTGTCCTGGAATACATGAGCTGCTCAGTCTGCTTCTAGTGTCAGACTGCACTCCACATTTAGCTTCACAGCTTTCTTTGTCAAATCAAAGGTATTGTTTTAGTGCTCTGGCTGGAAGCTTGGCTGAAGTGTTTGGCAGTGTCCTCAGTTAAATCTCAACCAGTTCTTATTTTATTCCAGGCAATGGGTCAGGTTTATGCCTAGTGTTAGCTGGTGCAGCAATCTGCACTGACTTGTGCAAAGCCGAATCTGGCCCATTGTCTCTCTGCTCAACTGATCTGACCCCGGGGCTGAGATGGTTCAGTTGTTAAAGAATCACCTCCTGGATTTTCTCACACAGTTGAAACCCTGCCTGTGTGGTAGGAGCCACAAAGACAGACTTACAGCTAGGACACACAGAACATCTTATCTGCATAGTGAGTGGCTCCGGCAGAAGTACTGCCTAAGGTCCCTTAGGAGGGACTGTAAAATGGGGGATACACTAATGGACTAAGTTAGCAGTAACCTGGCTGCCTGTTGGCAGACACACACAACTCTTTGAAGGAGGAGGTAGCAGGAGCTAGAGGAGCTGGGAATTTGTAACCCCTGAACCTGGTGTTCACAGTCACCTGCTGCATTGCCTGCCCCCTGGATTTCTGGTCCCCAGGCTGTGCTCCCAGACCTGCCCACACTCTATTCTTGCAGCTCTTCCTGACTTTTTTTCTGTTTGTTTGTAAACACTCTAGACCCAGCCACTGATCCTGCTACCATCCAGGAGGTCAGCGACTATGTGCTCTCACTCCGCCTCCCAACTGACACTGCTGCGGTCCTGAGGAAAATGACTGAGATCCGAAACCTGGCTGCTAAGCTGCAGTGCCCTGAGAGCATCCTCACCCAAACAGCTGGTGATATTGCTAAGGCCAAGAGGCTTCAGCAAGAGGCTGAACAGGCAAGGTAAGCTAATGGGATGAAAGTCTAGGGGCCTGACCCAGAGTCCACAGAAATGGATGGAAGTGGCCCTATATTTGCATTCCTCAAGACCCTCCCAAAGAGAGAGACTCCCATTTCAATTCTGCTACTCACTGTCCATGTGGCCTTCCAACAACTCCCACACTCAGATTCACCTTCTTTGTGCCTGAGTCACGTTACACAGCATGGTTGGAATAATGCTGCCAGAATTACTGGAACCAAATTGCACTTGACTGCTGGCCAGATCCTTAGCTAGTGTAAACCTGCATTGACTTCAGGGGAGCTGTGCTGATTTTTATCAGCTGAGATTCTAGCCAATAGCTTGTGTGTCCATACAGTATCTAGAGAAATGGGACTCCGGTCCTGACTGGTGCCTCTAGCTGATATCGCAAAGCAAATAATAAATTCTGCTGCTAATAACAATAGTCTGACATCCCTTCATTATAGATACTGGGGTGGGGAGATCTTTCCCTGACCAATGGGGACTTTTTTTGCTTCTTTTGAGTACCTCTCATGAGAGATGATAGAGCTGAACGGGGATTTCCAGGGACTCAGTAATGGGATCTCCATTATAATTGCACAGTTACTAAGGGAGAGGACAAGAGCATTAAATGAAATATTTACTATCCTGATGAAAGTGTGGAGGCTTGTCCCTTTAAAACAACCACCACCAGAGCACCCTTGTAGAGCTGCAATGGGTTTGTTTTATGATGACTCCATCGTAGCAATATTCTGGAGAGAAGGTTAATGGGATAAGAGTGTAAACCCATTGAGAGCATCTGACCCCAGCTGAGCATGATGAGTTAGAGGAGTCTGGCTTTGCGTGCAGACATTCCAGGGGAAAGTAAAAAGTTTCATTCAAACTGGCAGCCAGTATAATGGACGCAAAACTTTTAGCAACTAATTGGGCACTTTCTTTCCCCTGAAATAGTTCATCTTTCCCCACTTTACCAATTATTAAAAGCAGTTGTGCTTCTAAAGGTGGCTTTGGTTTCTTTTCCCATCCTGCCTCCTCGTCCTAGTGGTAGGAAGTACAGCACTGCTTCTCTTCTTGGAAGGCAGCATGGTCAAGTGGTTAAAGCACAGTGGCTTGAGGACTTCTGGCTTCTATTACAAGCTTTTCACATCTTCTCTTTACAAGATGTTCCACTTATCCAGCTTATTTCCCCTCTGCCATTTTTTAACTTTTGAGCCACAAAGCAGTAGCAGTAGCATTATAGTTACAATGATACATTTTTGATTTAATCATACTTCCCTATTGCATTTCCTCAGGAACCGAGCAAACGCAGTAGAGGGCAACGTGGAAGAAGTGGTGGAGAATTTGAGACAAGCACAAACAGTGCTCCAGGAAGCCCAGGATGCTATCAGTGGCTCCAGCTATTCCCTTCAGCTCATCCAGCTCCGCATTGATGAGGTGAGTGATGTATGCTGCATTCCTAGCATTGTAACGCTGCGTGGCCTGCATGCTGCTCCTTTGAAACTCTCGTGGAACTCCCTGCAAAGTGCCTTGCCACTGCGGGTAGGTTACTAATCACATCCTTGATCCCCACCCATTTTCATCCTACCCTGCTGATGCAATGATGACAAAGAGGCTGGATCCTAGCAAAATTGGCTTGCTGTAAAAGTCAGACTGTTTTTCTCTGTGTGTTCTCCTTGTTCCCTACCCCATTTGTCTGTTTGTCCACTTGTCGCTCTGTGAGATAGGAACTGTCTTTGTTCTGTCGACTGAACAGAGTCTATCACAGTGGGACCTTGGCTGGGGGCTGTACTCACTTCTGAGTCTGTGTTACAGGCCAATAATAAATCATAAGAGTGCCTCTGAGGATGATATATCATTAATGATGTTCTGGGAGGAGCTTTTCTTTAAAATACCAAACACCTTTGGCTTTTAGATCCAGGCTGTCCTTGGTCCAATGGAGAAGAGTATGAGAGACATTACTGATCAGCTGGATAATTTCACAGAGAGAATCCATCAATTGCGGCACAAGGCGGAGCAGAATCGGTTGCAGGCCACAGATGCTCAGCAGAGAGCAAAAGAAGCCAGTGAACAAGCAAGGAGCACTCAGCAGGTACAAGGGAGGTCTCGTAGCAGCCTAGGAATGACTCTGCCCATAATCTTTCACTAGCTTCTTATTCTCATGCGGGAGCAAAGTCACATAAGTGCAGAACATATTTGACTGCTGCAGGGAAAGTGAATTATTCTGTTTTTAGGAACATAGGAATTGCCAGCCTGGTTCAGACCTAAGGTCCCTCTTGTCTACTTATCTCAGCTCTGCCAATGTCCGGCACCCAATGGTCTTAGAGGAAGGTGTAAGAACCCTGCAGTAGCAGAAGTAGGATAATTTGCCCACACATTAGTTTTCATCCTGGTCTAACAATTATTAGATTTAAGCCCTGAAGCATGAGGTTTAATATCCTTGCCAAAAATTGTTAGCATTAACTATTGTAACTCTGCGTATTCTTGTTATCCATAGAAATGTCCAATCTCTGTTTGAATCTAGCTAATTTTGTGGCCTCGATGACTTCCCAAGGCAATGAGTCCCACAATTTCATTACACATGAAAAAGGATTTCCTTTCATCAGTTTTGAATGTCCTCTTCTTCTTGTGTTATGAAACAGGGAGAACAGAAGTTCCTGATCTCGCGTTCTCTAAACTATGTATTTGTTGATATGCATTTACCTTGTCCCTCTTCTTCGTCTCCTTTCTATAGTGAACAATGCCAATCTTTTCAACCTCTCTTTACACAAGAGTTTTCCAGGCCCTCGGTTATTCTTATTGCTCTTCTTTGAACACTTATTTCTGCAACATTCTTATTGAGATGGAGTGACCAGTACTCCACACATTAATTCAGAGGATGCTGAATTATGAGTTTCTATAAAGGCATTGGAAACCAGTATGTAAATATATATGGTCTTTAATATCTCTATAATAGTAATAATGGCCATTTATAACACAATGATCTACTACAGTGTCTAGAGGTCATTCATCACTTGGACCTCATTTATTTGCTTGAATTCACCTGCACTGCTCATTGGCTTTCCTCCAGGGATTTGAACATGTGAAACAAAAATATGCTGAGCTGAAGAGGCGGATGGGACAGAATTTGACGCTGGGAGTGCAGGGCAGCAGAATCCAAAGTATCGACATGGAGGCAAAAGCGCTCTTTGAAGAAACCTGGGCTATGATGCTCAGGATGGAAAGTAAGTAAATTTGTGCAGGCATTGTCAGAGCATGATTCCAAGTGGAGAAAAGGGGCTGCTGCTTCTCACTGGTGAGGGAACGGAACCCGAAGAGGTACAGAAGAATGTGCGGGAGTGGTGCCGAATTAGATGGCTGAAGCCCTGTCTATATTAGGTTCCTCATCCCCCTCCCTCTACATTGATCCAAAGCCCTACTGTAGGTGTAATCCATTGGTGTAAGAAGGGGCTGGTAAACCAGCAGGGTGAATTACCCCTATGTAAACCCTGTTTGGCCCCAGGAATGTAATGTAATTATGTGAGTACAATTTCTTCTAATCTAGCCAAGCCCTGAATGAGTGATTCTGCTTGTAGATACAAGAAACATCCTCCTAAGTAAAGACCTTGGAGGACAAATGTGTTAGCCACAGAAACCCAGACAACTGGTTAAACTTAGCGCTGAATACAAAGGATTCTGCTTTGTGGTTTTCACGACAAAGGGATTGATTGATGTGCTCACCATTTGTCACATCACTGAACCTTACAGCATTTTGCTCAGCTCCCATCGCCGCTTCTGTTGCTCCTAGATAATTTTGCAGTGCAACATTATGGGGTTGAGTAATAGAAATCTCATACCATGTTCATCCCTGGCCTCACCAGAATGAATTTGGACCCTACTGTGTAATTTCAGGACCTTCCCCTCCATGCCATTGGCATAGGCATTTTGTGAGAGGCATGTATGGGGAACTGAGGCTGAGATGCCACCAAATCCCTTGTGGCCCACGCAGGGATCGGAACTTGCATCTGGAGAGCAAAAGCCAATGTACCAACTCCACTGTGCCACTCAGCCCCCCATGGACTAGCTTCAATAATGTGCTTCTCTAGTTCACCTCTTGTACACTGATGCGCCATGCATTCATTTCCATTTCCAGCTCTCATGTCTAAGGGCCTCATTCAGTATGCTTTGGGTGCCAGCCACGGTGCAGATTAAGTGCCATGGCCAGAAGGCTCGAGCCTTTCAAGCTGGTGGAGAATGGCACTGATCCCAAGTAGTTATCAGGCTAGAGCTTTGGCACTGCTTTCAGTGATAAAGCAGTGGCTCTAGTGAACATCATTTATCAAAGGTGCCTCCCCGTGTCAGGGATTTGATTGGATGCTGCTGCTTATTGTTTGTACCGAGCACTTAATGCTGCTTGTAGATTGCTGAACTCAGGAAGGAGTCTTAGTGTTGCTAAATAGGCCTGTGTGCAATTTCCCTTCCAGAACATGCAGTGCATACAGTATGGGCTTGTTTCTGCCCAGCCATTGATGTCAGCAATGGAATTTCTATTGACTTCAATGCTCACTGTCTGGAGTAGCTTTATTGGAGAGGTGGGGGGCAGGCTTTATTGGAAAGAAACATTGACTGATGTTATCTGGTGCCCTGGACATTGGAGGAGTGGCTTTATGATGCACTTTTTGTTTGGGTTTGGGCATGTTGTAGGCAGGGCTCGTGTGGTTGGCTGTTCTGTTGGATTCTGATAGTGCTCTCCTTACACACATTGAGAGGGTGTAGATTTTCAGAAGGGTGATGAAGGCCTGAGGGCATAATATCGTTTTCCTGGACTATCTTCCCCTAACTCCAACTGCCTCTCTCCTTAGCTATAGAAACGGAAATTCAGAAAAGCAACAACGCCTTAATCGTCAAGTCAGCCAGCCTCGCAGGCCTGGAGGAGCAGGTGGAAAAGATCAACAATCATATCCATGAACGAATTGCGTACTACATCAGTTGCTAATCAATGAGCTGCTGGGGCTCCATCTCGCCATATAATTGCATTGTCTGCCTTCTGCTCAAACACTGACTGGGGGCCTTAGTCCCATCTCCTCGCTTGTAGAAGTTTCTTGTTCTCAAGACCTTTGCTAATAGAACTACTATACCTTTAGAATATAGCTAGCATGGAGCCAAAAAGAACAAGCTCCCCTAGTAGGGTGACCAGACAGCAAATGTGAAAAATTTGGATGGGGGGGGAGAAGGAAAGAGGGGAATAGGAGCCTATATAAGAAAAAGGCCCCAAAATTGGGACTGTCCCTATAAAATCAGGACATCTGGTCACCCTAGCCCTTAGAAGGAATGAATGTTATGTGGCCTTGCTAAAGCCACACTGAGTGGCTCGAGGAAAGTGGGAAGGTGGATCTAATGTCAATAACTAATAAAGCCTTTTGGAAGGAGTTATTTCTGCATGAGGTTTGCCAACTAGACAGGGGATGTTTATTTATTTTAGCATGTGGATTTCACCTTTTGAAACTCTGACTTTTTTTTAAAAAAAAAAAACCTTTTCTGGTATATTGCATTTAGTTCTTCAAAGAAAGTCATAAGAGGGGCAGGATGAAAATAAGACCATTCCCAGGAAGGATAACTGAGGTAAACACTAAGAGCCCTATTTACACTAATGGAAGAGCAGTGGTGCTTTAAGGTGGCATTAAATACCACCCACATTGATTTTATCAGCACCTGCTTATTTTCAATCAATACTTTGCAGACAGAAGAGTGTAGGGAACAACTCTGCGTTGGCAGTAAGAATTTGTCTTGGGAGATTTAGGAGACCACGTCCACCTCTAACCAATAGGCACTTTACAAAATAAGTCAGCTTTATTAAGCATGGTGTTTATTACACAATTACAGACTTGGAAACAGGGAACTCACTTTGATTATCATCAGCCACGTGAAGGATGGTAGCAGGCTCTCTCTTTGCACAGCTTAAAATGAAAACTGCACACCCAAGACAGGCCATTGATACTGGACTTCTTACATCTGAGCTCGAGCCTGTTAAAGTCCTAACAGTGAGAGGTATAGACTGTAAAACTGCTGGGATGCCTATGATTAAACCAACACCATATAGCTTTGCTTTAAAAGAATTATACCATGCAGCATATTTATTACATGTTGAACAACTACACAATATATATTAAGAATCAAGATACAGCCTTGTGCAATGATGTATGTGTCATATACATGGAAGGTGCTAGCAGAAGCCTTGTGCCCATACACCTCCCTTCTCTCAAGTAACTGCTCCATGTTCTAGTGAGTCAGATACTCTTCAGGGTTGTTGCTCTGAAGGATTACTTAAGAGTAAAAAGTGTGCAGCTCTCCCACCCAATGGCCACTCTCCTCTGAGAAAATGGCTCTCCATCTGCTTCTGCCAGGATTCAATCTCCTCTCCTCTTGTTTGTGCTATTGTTGTCTGGCTGCGAAGTGTAGAAATGAATAAATCAGCCCTTCTGGAACAGGAGAGAGAGTTTAAAGTCACTATTGGAATTGTTTCAGTGGACAGTTCCTCCAGCACACATTCCTTTAACAAACAGCACCAGGGCCCTCTTGGTTTCATTAATCTGTTGCTTATAAAAGATTAATAAATTGAAATAGACTCCAACAGGCTGATAACCTTCTACTGATATGCATAAAGCCACTTATAACACATATGCTCATGTCTACCATCTATTAACCCTTTATATAAAAATTGGAACCATAATATAAAGCAAGACTGACTTCTCAACATCTGTTTGGGAGTAGAACTGAGCTACCATTTTTACCTTTGTTTGGGGGATATTTTCCTTCATGCAATGTCTAATGGTAATACTTCTTAGCGCTTCCTTACAATAGTGCAAGTGTCTGCTTAACTAATCCATAATTCATCTCATCTGCAGTTCTGAAAGTCACACAGACATTTCTGTGCCTGGGGCATGTGATCTCTTTTAATCAAGAGCAGAGCTTTGGGTAGCAGTGCAGGCTTCCCTATGCTGCGGGGTCACTGTGCCTCAGACCTGACTTGGGTGGATTCCAGCTAAGGATGGGAAAATAGTTCAGGTTCCATGGCCCAATCAGTCCTGGATGTCTGCTGAGAATGCCAGAGGAGCCAGTTAGTGCTGACCGTGCTAGTGGTTTGTGTGATGTGGACACTTACCTCCTCTGAGCTGGACTGACTCCCTCAATCACATTTTATATAGGCCACCACAGAGCAGTCATGTGGCAACAGCTTACGGACACTACTGACATTAGCCAAAGGCTCCTTATCCCATGTCACAGACCTGGCCAGTGTGTGGTTGCTCTGATTTAATAACTCGCAATTGTGTATAGTTCAGAATGGCAGGCCTATGTGCTACCTCTCCTCTACAGAATAGAACCTAGAGGGCCTCTATTCTCATGCAACAGGATGTGAGCAACTCCCATGGAAACCAATCTGGCCCCTGGATTCCCAGAATTGGTCTTAACAGAAGTTGAAAGATGCTTCGATTTGTCAGACCCTTGCTGCCACGACATCCATCGGCTATGATTACAACCAAAACAAATGTATTTCACTCAGAAAACTCTATAATCCAGACTTCTTGCTTCATCATTTTACAGCAATAATGATATTGATCTTGGTGCACTTACCGTTAAAGATGTGTTGGATCAAATGGATGACTTGCTAAATCACATGACCAAACAAACACCAGTTTGCCCAGTGCCACGGTATGAATTGTTACTGGTTTTCATGGGTACGATAACCTCTGATTTGAAGTGACTGGTTATGGGGGAGAGGGGTGGAAAGAGAAAAATGCAAAAAGTGAAGAGCAAAATCTAGGTACTTTTTTCAATTGAGCAGAAATAACTTTTTTTTTAATATAAACAGTGGGCCAGCTACTCAGATGGTGTAGTTATGATTAATGCCAGCTGAGGAGCAGGACCAGTATTTTTAGCAACTGAAAAAAAAAAAGTCATAGGCCCTTCCAAATTATGGAAAGGCACCAGATTGAGGATGCTGGGGAGTGAAGTCCTCTGGTTCATCAGTACATTGCAAGCTCTGCCATGTCACCTGGCCAATGTGTCTCAACCTGATGCCCCAGGCTCTCCTCCAAGGGAGTGGGAGGGAGTTTGGCTGGCCAAACCTATAGAGCCACTACAAATTTCCATCTGTCCTTTTCTCATCTGTCCTTTCTCCCTCCCCTCTTTCCCACCAACACCTGGTGCTTGGAACTGAATGCATCCACCAGGTTTCCACAAAGCCCAGTGCCGCTTGGTTGCAGGGACAGTACTGTGAAGACAAACCTGGGTCAGTATTTAGAATGGACAAAGTGGTTACCTACTGGTTTTTGGCATCTTTTTTAAGTAGTGCTGACTCCGAACAGAAGACGGTCTTCACCTTCTCGTGCCCCTCGGAGGCTGAACTGCAACCGCAAGAAGTTAGAGTTGGAGGGCTCTGATTGTCCGGCAAGATCAAGGACTCATTAACCAAGTGATCTAGTGACTTGCTCTGTGTCATCTGGGTGTTTTGGTCAAGCTGGCTGGGAGGAATTTGACATGCTAACATGGGAATTAGCATCTTCTTGTCTTGAATGGGTATCTCTTGGCTGGTGCCCATAGGGCTGCTGAGTCTGGATACTTCTGACACTTGTATGATAGGGAGGCTCATGTCAGCCTGTGCATGGCAGGTCATGTGGAGTTTCTTCATGTGGCGCACAACAGCTGCAGCATTGAAGGCTTGCTGAGCAAGAGGAGACAAAACAACCATGATGATCTCCCAAGCTGCAAAGCTACCTGGATGCTGCAGTGTCAATGGAGGATATCTCCTGAATAGTGATTTACTGCAGTTGCATTGCCTAGTGCCGTGCTGCTCTGATGATGGGCCAAGTTCAACCCTGGCATAAGCAAAGGTAGGGGAGAATTTCACCCAACCCCTTTTTGATAAGTCAGCTGTGGAATTAGCTGTTGCTTACAGACTGGTCAGAGCTGCAAGATTTAGCTCAAAATTGAACCCTATCATAGACCATCAGGGTTGGAAGGGACCTCAGGAGGTCATCTAGTCAATCTCCTGCTCAAAGCAGGACCAATCCTTAACTAAATCACCCCAGCCAGGGCTTTGTCAAGCCTGACCTTAAAAACCTCTAAGGAAGGAGATTCCACCAACTCCCTAGGGAACCCATTCCAGTGCTTCACTTCACTTTTTTCAACAAAGTAACTAAAACACCATGGAAGAGGCTGTTCTTGCAGCACTGCCAACCTCACTGCAACCAGGAAGCAGTGCCAATCTCACACACTTAGCTGACAGGAAGGACAGGTGTGGGGGTAAGAAAAGAAACCTGGGTTCAATTCCCACAGGCAAGTCAGCTGCTTGGTGCCTCAGTTCCCCATGTGTAATATGGGACTGTAATCCTTCCTCTTCCCACCCTTTGTGTGTGGGGCTGTGTTTGTATCAAGTTCAGCACTATAGAGGGGCTCTAATTTCAGTTGAGACCTCTTGGTCCTACCATAACATAAATAATCGTCATGTAAGATGTGCAAACTGATTTCTGGGGAAGGGGTCCATTTTGTGGGTGCTTATTCATGGTGTTGAAAGTGTGCTCATGGCTAGAGGGCAGGAACTGGCATTTGCATTGGAAATGGCTCTAGCACTCCCAATGGCAAACAACCTACCTTCCATTTGCTCTTTGCAAAGTTTTTCTGGATCTGAGCACTGACAGATGGGTATATGTCCCGATGAAGGGCTGTATTTCCATCAATCCTGCAGATGGGGAGAGAAGAAACAAGCTTGTAGGCAGATGGCATTTGAGAGGCATTCCATATTCTGGAGGCAGCTAACGGCTTTGTACTTTCAATCAAGAGTAATTAAACCCAAAAGAAAAACAGCAACAAAACATAATACAAAAACACACACTTCAGAGTTGAGGAAATATCAGTGTGGGATTGTTTCCCTTCCATCTTAAAGGAGAACTGTGCACAAATAGCCACTTTCTTCACAGAAAAGAAAGACAGAACATTCCAAGTCAGACTGCAAAGAAAATATTAGAGAATAGTAACACATCACTATTCTGTAGGCTACAGATAGGCCTCTAGTACTAAATGCTGAGACTGGCAATGTTAGGTGCACATGCACATGGTAGGAGACCTGTTCCTCTCACCAGGGATGCCTCAGAGCTCTCTCACAGGTGAATCTCTCATTTGGATCCTTCTCCAGTAAATGAGAGATGAAATCCTTGGCTGTTTGTGGGAAACAGAGATAGAAACATGTTTTAGCACGTGCAGGAAGTAGTCCTCAAGCTGACAACAAATGCTGGCAGATAAAACCTGCTGCTTAAGCGTTAAATGTTCCATGTCTAAACCCACAGTATTGTAACACCGTCCCAAAGGTAAAATGGACACGTGCTCCATGGAGATAACATGGCCCCTTAAGCAATGTAACTCAAGATGGGTCAAGGTTTATTGCTAAAATGTAGTGATTGTCAGAGTGGATCAGACCTGTGGCCTACCCACTGCAGTATCCCATCTCTGACCCTGGCCTGTACCAGATGCTTCAGAGGAAGGTGCATGGAAACCCTGACTGTGGCCACGAAGCAAAGAAAATAACTTGCTGTGGAAAATGTGAGGATGTGATTCACTTAACTCCCCTTCACTTGCACTCTCTTGTAGATTTCAGACCATCCAGGATCAGGAGAGTTCTGGATGTTGTATGCCTGAGAGGGGACAGGGTGCTAATAAAGTGCTTCCCAGTGGGTGAGATTTACCAGACTCCGAGATATCATCCCAAAATGGAGATTCAAACTCATAGTAGCCTTCTTTAATCTTTTCAAACAGTTTGGATTCTGTCTCTTCGTAGAAGGGAGGGTATCCACACAGCCTGGAGCAGAACAGGAAGAAGTTGATTAGTTCCTCTCTCCACACACACACAAGCTTTTTTTTAACTCTACCGATCAGCTGGTGTGGATCCCAGGGATAAGTGAAGAATGGAGGACGATGCTGTATGTATCCTCATCACACAGCATGGTCTGGGCGAAACAATTCAGAAAAAAGCTAAAAGCTTTGGTGCAGCAATGTCAGGACAAAGCCACAGCTGGTGTGCAGCTAATGGAATGCAGCCGAACCTAGAAAGCACAGAGGGGATGCTGAGTGATAGTTATGGTACCGAAGAAATAGTGCACGGGGTGGGTTCTGTAGTGAATTGGCCTGCGGTCTTTATTACACTGAGTTTCACTGCCTTTCACCTTGGGAACAAATCAGGGCTCCTAAGCTGGTGGCATGTCATCCATTTTGCACAAGCGTATGTGGGGGTCACCCAAGGGGCCACACCACTGAAGAATCCTGAGCATCTGTCAAAAAAGCAAGGGTGCTGTTGGCTTATACTCACAAGATATAGGTAATGACTCCTATAGACCAGCAATCGACAGCTTTGCTATATGGCTTTTGTGCTAGGACCTCTGGAGCTACAGGAAATCAAAAGCAAATCAAAGTTATAGGCAATATAAATCATTTCAAGATAGTGAATGACTTGACATAAAAAAATTGGCTTCTCAGACCTCGTTTGTGAGGCTTTCATACTGGAGCAGGAGTTAGTGACTGTTGTGTGTACAAACACTTCTGTGCATTTGCCACCCACCAAACCCAAGCAGCAGCAAGACGACTGACTCGGATTTTATGATCAGAAAAAATATGATGATAATCTAGTCTGACCTGCATAACAAAGGCCAGAAAACCTCACTCAGTAACGTGTGCATCAAGCCTATAACCTTTGGTTGAGCTATAGGCCCCTTCTTTTCAGAAAAGCATTGTGTGTTGATTTATAGACTTGAAGTGATTGAGAATCCACCATGTAAACTCTCAATGATTATTACCCTCACTGTTAAAATTTTTCTACCTTATAGTCTGAATTTGTCTAGCTTCAGCTTTCAACCTTTGGATCTCAGTTCCTGTGTGTTTCGAAGAGCCAGGTTCTCTGTTTTACCTTTTATACCTGGTTGTTCTTACAGAACTTTATAGCCTCAAAATGCTGTCTGGACATTAATTAGCTCTGGCATCCCTTGTGATATATGGTTCATTATACTAATTTGTTTATATTGTGATTTTCAATTTATGGGCTGCGGTCCAGAGCCTAGGATGGGCTCCCTACGGTTACATTTTAGACATATGAAGTAAATACATTTTACAGATGGGCAACATACAAAGGAAGGCTGATTGACTTGCACAAGGCCAGAGTGCAATTTGGAGATGGTTTAGAACGCTGGAATGCTGGAGCTCTCAAGCCATTAGATCAAGCTGTCTCAGACACGTTCTGCTAACCATATAAGGGAATGTCCCAAAAAATTACTACTTACAGGCCAAATCCTGAAATCCTTACTCAAGCAAAACTTCCATTGATTTTAATTTTTAAATTATAAAATGAATTCTTGAATAATTTCAAGATTAGGATGAAAATATAAAACATTTATCTTGCACATCTTTTCTCTTTTAAGTCTTCTGAAATTTTGCCATCCTTAAAATCATGTCCCTAATCTGATTCTTCTGCAGCCTACACAGTGTATTTATTATTAGCATGTTACTAATATGCATAAGCATGTTATTTCGTTGCTTTCTTCTGGAAAGTGCCTGGGAGGCTTATGTGGGCCTGTGTCATGGAGGTCATCAGTGAGAGTCCATCCTTTCCTCCTTGCTCACCAACATATCCTGGCGTCCCACAAGCGGTGGACATGATGCCATTCTGCTCCATTTTAGACAAGCCGAAGTCTGTGATCATGATTTTGGAGTTTTCTTCCGGAGTCAGGTAAAGCAGGTTTTCAGGCTGTTGGTAAGAAATGGTCAGAATTTAAATGCTGCCCCGACAATCAAAGAGGGACAGCTACAATTGACAAATGGTAGGTTCATTTGTGCTTCTGTTCATGCACGAATAAAAATAATCGTGGCCAGGGATATAAAGGTGACTTTCTAAAACCACAGCAGTAAAATGATGAATACATTCCTAGGCTTTCCCCACCATACCTATTTTCTGCTCTACCAAGTTGTTTCCTCTTATATTGGTTTTATTTTAGGTAGGAAGGATGCTTTAGTGGGTAGGGCACTGGGCTGGGACTTGAGACCCAAGTTAATTTCTCGGCTCCGTCTGCCACACAGCCTGTGTGTGAACCTGGGCAAGTCATTTCATCAAGCCTGTGCTTCACTTCCCTTTCTGTAAGGGTGGGTAATGCCTCCCTATTGCACAGGGCTGTTGAAGATAAAAACCCCTCAGTGAGAGCAAGGCATTCAGATACTGCAGAGATGAGCATCAGATAAGCACCCTTCTAGAACCTAAACTGTCAGCTCCCTGGGGCCTGGGCTGCCTTGTGCTACATGTGTGGGGCCCCTGGGCCTTATGATAGTACAAATAGTTTTACTTCAATATTGACACTCAGTCCAAAGGAGTTCTGTATTTTGCTGCTGATGCTGCAGCCTTATTTGGGGAAAAACAGAGAATCTTGACTTCCGATATCATGAGCTGAAGTGACATTGTCTAAAGAATCCAGGCCAGAATAGGCCCATGTCTGCATTCTCACCAGCAATGACTCCAGGTATGGACACCCTGTTACATACCCATATGCTTGTATATGTAGTTCCTAGGGCTGGCGCCAGGGGACACTTGTATAAACAATGGATTATGCTAGTGACCTCTCTTTAGAGGCCTTTATGTCATGAAAGCCATTGGAGTTAATTGGTTTGTAAACAGTTCACTTGCCATTTCAAGAAGCTCTTTGACTTCCAGGCCAGCAGAATGAGCAGGAGGATGACTCAGACTAAAACCTCTAGAAAGTTACTGCACAGAATACAGAGTGAGGTTCCAATTCCAGGCAATGGCTCTGGAATTCAGGAGTCAGGTTAACACTCACTGAGCACAACTAGATGGATAAGTGTGTTTGGTGCAACCTGCTACTGTTACCACCAAATGGAGTTGCCCCTGCACCTTACATAGGAGCCTTATGTGCTTTTGGTGATGAAAGTCCAAGGGGATGATCTATTGGGTGGTGATAGTGACATTAGCATGATCCTAAAAAGCTGGTGAGCATTAGTAGAATTTCACTGTGTGCTTTAGTGAACCCTGCAGTGCTGCATTGCAGACATTGTTAATATCGCAGGGCAATTCTGTTCCCAAAGAGCACAGTGTCTACATACCTTTAAATCTCGGTGAACTATTCCATTCTCATGCAGATATTTCACCGCTGCCAGGACCTGTTGGATCACTACACTTGCATCTTTCTCAGTATAGACTCCTCGTTCCAAAATTCGGTCAAATAGCTCCCCGCCAGACACCCTGAAGGTCAGATAGTACACGTCATCAGCTAAAGAGTATGACTATTAAAAACTAATAAAAGGAAGAGCAGGAAATTTTACTTGACCTAGATATGAAAAAAAACCTATATCTTTATCTAGCTCACACTCATCACTATGGTACCTGGGCTTTCCTTGCTCAAGTGCCAATGGATGCATAAATACTGGTTCAGCAGGGGTTAATCCTGCTCTGTGGGCCAAGGCGGCCACATCCCCTCAGCTCTGCTGGGCATCTTCCAGCTGGAACACTGATATAAAAGGGAGCAACTCAGCTCAGGTGGGACTGACCACCAAAGGAAAGGGACATGCACTGCAGGTTCTTGCAGAGGGAGTGCCAGCAGCACTTCAGGGCATGGAGGCCAGCCAGACGGTGGTGACCCATGACCCCCAGACATCTGACACCACAGGAAGAGGAGAGGCTGTGGGAATCTCAAGATGACAAGTCATGGAGGAACAGGTAGTAAGTGACTCAGGGAAACTTAAAAGGGAATCAGGTATAAAACTTGGGCTTAGCTCGGAGTGTTCTGGCAGGATCCCGAGGTTGGGACCTGGTGGAGTGGGGAAGGCCCTGGTCTTCCTACCCTGGCTGCCATCCACTCTGAGGCAGCAGCCCACCCCTCCAACCAGTCTGGCTGCTAGGCCACACAGCCCTGACTAAGAAGGCAGCTATATGGACTCTGGCCATTAGGCCACGCAGCCCAGTGTAGGAGGACCACCTTGACAATGCCCAAACATTAGGCCATACTGCTCCAAGACTAGGAGTGGTCAATTAAGCTCATTTGGGGGGCCATAATGCTCCTTCACCCTTGCCCCAAAGGGTGACAGGGTGTACCGGCCCCATGAAATGCATGTAGCAAGGTTTGAGGTAGCCCTGCAACCTATTGCCTTGATGCAGCCAATTTGGCTCTTCAATCTGAAACAAGCATTTCCATAAATAATTCACTAGTATAATTCCTGTGCAGCCAATAAGTACAACTGGAAAATTTCTTAAACTCAAATTGCCTTGAGTTGTGATGCTGCTACCTGGTTGTCTGAACCCCAAGGGCTTTGAAGGGTTTCCCTGATGACTTTCAGCCTTGTGTGTTGAGCTGTCTCCAGCCCCCATCACATGACCTGATTTATTGAGAGTTAATCTGAGTAAAACAATCCTCATTAGAGGAATCCACACTTATTCTATCTGTCACAGTAGGGACACCTTCAGCTGTTCTTTACAGCTATCTGCTTTCTTTACTGCTGAGACATTTGCCCATTTTTCCCTTTCACAGACCCCAGTACATAGCATAGCTTTAATTAGAAACTTGCCTGTTCCTGTCCTGCTAAATGTTGAGGAGTCAGATCCTGATCTGAGTTTAGAAACATACTAATATAAAAGGCCCATGCACAGTGAAGAAATGTCTAGGGTAGTTGCATCTCAAACCCCATTGTTCACAGTTCATTGATGAAGAACATGTCAGAGTGGATATTTTTGTGCATTTGACTTTCAGATGTGAGTGCCTGAATCCTGCATGGGGATGCTGATATGGACACTCAGCATCAGGAAAATGTTATGGTTCTTTCTATGAAGCATAGAAAGAGGTACTTACAGCTGCATGACCAGGTAAAAGTGGGTTCCACTTTCGTAAATGTCTTCCAAAGTCACAATGTTTTCATGTTTTATTCTGCAACCGACAAAGACAAACAGAGGTTACAAACCTATCTGATGAGGATAATCATAGAAGTGTAGAACTGGAAAGGACCTTGATAAGTCATCTAATCCAGTTCCCTGCACTGAAGTCAGGACTATCTAATAACTAGATCATTCTTGACATGTGTTCGTCTAACCTGTCCTTAAAAACCTCCAACCCAGAGATTTCACAACCTCCCTAGGCAGTGCTTAACTACCCTGACAGGAAGTCCAACCTAAACCTCCTTTGCTGAAATTTAAGCCCATTGCTTCTTGCCCTATCTTTAGAGGTTAAAAAGAACGATATTTCACCCTCCTCCTAACAATCTGTTATGTACCTGAAAGGTTATGATGCATTATGAAGCTGAAAGTCATGCCCCTAATCTTCCTCACAGAGCTGGTTCTAGGGTTTTTGCTGCCCCAAGCAGTGTTTAAAAAAGAAAAAAGCCACGATCATGATCTGCAGCTCTACCACCGCCGCTTCAGTCTTCGGCAGCAATTTGGTGGCTGGTCCTTCGCTCTGAGAGGGACTGAGGGACCCGCCGCCGAATTGCTGGACATGCCGCCCCTCTCCATTGGCCGCCGCAAGCACCTGCTTGCTGGGCTGGTGCCTGGAGCCAGCCCTGATTCCTTTTGCTTCACAACAGTTACTCTGGGCAAAATTCCACTCACTTCCAAAAGAGTGACTCCTGATCTATGAGAGAGGAGAATCAGGGCTTGTCTGCATGAACATTAATTTGTGGCAAGCTGAGGTGTGAATTGACCCTGCACTAGCCTGCTGAAGACAAACTGACTGTCCACGGAGGCCTGGCTGACATGCATTCGGCTCCTTTGTGGCTGATGCTTTCCTTTCCTGCAGTGTGTTGCCATTTACACCAGTACAAAGTGGGTGTTAAACACTGTCAAAGCAAAATGGTAGCATTTTACACTCCTTCGGTGAGTGAAGGACAAGTCTCTATATTTTGTTATTTTTAGACAGTGTTGAAAATTTAATTTTCACGTCACTCTTTATGCTGTTTGGTGTTAGCCTGTTTCTTTTTCTGGTTCTCCTGCAAAACTGTTGGGCTTGGCAAGGGGCATATGTAACTAAACTTTACAAATATTCCTCTTTTCAGAGAATTTAAATATTGATCTTCCTTTCATCTCATTCTTCCACCTTTAATGAGATGCAAATTTGTGCAGCAACAATGGCAAATGGACCTTACACTTAGGGTGATCGATGGTTTTGGTTCTAAAGGTGAATGTTGTGGAAAAATAGTTTGCTCTGCTTCACATCCAAAATTATACTCACTTCTTCAGCACTGCGATTTCATTCTCCAGGCTGCTGTCCTGGATGACAGGGGACTTCTTGATGCACTTTAGAGCAAAGAGCTTCCCAGTGATCCTTTGCTTCACTAGGAAAACTTCTGAAAAAGCACCTCTATGGAGAAAACACAGATGAAGGACAAAGGTGTTTCAATAGATGGCAAAGTTGTAAGCTGGAAGCAAACACATGTGGAGAAGCAGTTGAAGTAAAAAGCAGGCAAGTAATCAAATAATGATTAAAGCTTCCACGATAAGTGGATGGCATTTGTAATTGGCCACCACATATCTAGGATACCATTATTGTGATGTATATATGGCTTCAAAATTCTATTGATTTCATGTTGCCATTTGGAAATGTACAATTTAAGACTGTGCAAGGTGTCAGCAACATTTGGGAAACAAGAACCTGAGATGTATTAAAAACAAAGAAAATATTTGATTGAAGCTTGTTAACCAAGCCGGTAGAGTTTCACTTCAACTTATAGTACTCAATATATTTATTATGATGTATGTAAAATGATCAGTACCTGCAGACACCTAACAATCTTTTCTGAAAGGGGCAGACAAAGATGTGCCTAATTTAGATAAGTTAAAGCTGAAAAATACAGATCTGGATGTGAATGTCTGGCAGCCCAAATCTAGGGTGTGTTCTGATTCAGGATCATGGTTTGACTAAAAGTATAGAGAACCCACATCAGTTCCAGAATGTGAAGGTCCCCAGTGTAGGGTCATTCTTTGAAAAGAAGGTAGTGAGTAGAGAAAGGGCCGAATACACAGAACATCTAGCATGGAACTTTTCTGACAAATGGATAAAAGGAAGAGAGATTCGATACAGAATCACAGTAGCAACATTCAGGAGACCACCACACCAGTAAAGACAATCAAGTAGCTCCTTATGTACATGCCAACCCATGAGACAACTCCTGTGGTGTCAGGTTTAGAATCCATCTCGGAAAAGGCAGGCACCACATACCACTTGACAGCACAGGTATTCAGTGATCAGTATCTGAACAGGAGGAAGGAGATAGATCTGAGGGCATGGTATTTTACTGCCTCTCAGCTTTTGCACCGTAATCTTTTGGGACCCACTGTCAGGATTTCCCCATGCTAAATGCTAATGCAATCTCAGCTAGGAGAAAGTATTGACAACTGTCTAATGAGGCACAGAGCCAAAGACCCATCTACTCATTACCGTTAAAGATCCTGCAGCACTTTTTTTGGGCCAGGGCAGGGGCATTCATGAAATCTCAGCCAAATTCTAACATGAACGATTTATTATCTTTTGCCTCCTCAGCATCCCTCTGCTGTTTCAGTTAAGGCAGATATTCATTTTCCCAGCTCTGTATTAGTGACATTTCAGAGCTGAACTGAATGGCTGTGTCCTGCCCCAGAGGTGGTGCATGTCAGCTAGGTGAGAGCTTTACTTTACCTATTTCTTGAAAAAAACTGCTTTGTGCATTAATCCAAATTCTCCCAATCAAATACGAAATATCTGGATAACCCCAGTTCACTATATAACATTTCCTTTTGGCATCGGATGGCTTGGGCCCTGGCTTCTCGCACAACCAGCTTAGAACTGTATGCTCTGAATTAATGCAATGGATGAGTGTCCAACGCATCCCTCATAGCAGAGTTCAACTCATTACAATGAAGGGTGAATATTTATAACATTGCCAAAGCCTACAATCTTGTTAAAGGTTTTTGCTTAGGCAGCTAAACGAGTCAGGTGATGGTGCCACTGCACCAAGATCCTCTCAAGTAATCCTCATCACCTGCACAGCAGATTAACTGATGGTGTTGACACAGAATTGCCAGTACAGCTGTGAGCATTTAAGGGAGCTGGAGAAGAAAATGTAAGAGCAAAATGGTTTAAGAGGCAGTGTGATCCAATGGGGATCCAGTGGCACTCAGGAGACTTGGGGTCTGTTCTCAGCTCTTTGACTATGAGCAAGTCTCTTCCTCTCTGTCGGTCTTGTGTATTTGGACTGTAAATTCTTCAAGGCAGGGAGTGTCTCACACCATGTGTCCATATAGTGCCCAGCACAATGGGGCCAGGTTCTCAGCTGGGACCTATAGATGTTATGGTAATGAAAATAACTAGCAAGAACAGAAAACGTGCCACTCTCATATCCCACTCAATAATGCGCCCAGCATGTTGTGCAGATAGCTTGGCACCCATCTGGCATACAGCTGGTTGATTTTGTATTCAGTTGCTAGCCAGTGGCAGTAACTCATGCACAAAAAGAAGAGAAAGACAAAAGCAGCTCCTGGCATGACTTGCCTGCAGTAGGGAGAAGATTTCCTGAGCCAAGCTGCTCATGGTCCTACCCATGTATCTTAGCCTCTGACATGTCCTTTTTGCCCTTCCCCACAGATGGGCAACTGTGCTGGCTTAGCCTGGAGAAGTGCAGATTATATAATAGTCAGCATTGGAGGAGAGCCAACTGAGTTGGAGTAGAACTAGCCTGTGACTTTATTTGAAACAGAGTGAATCCTGAGATGTTTTGAGGTTCAAACATTTTGGGAGGTGGGTGGGAGTGGAGAACTTCTCCTTCCATTTCATGGTCTCTCCTGCACTGTGGGTCCAGCAGGGTATGGAGGCAGAAGGCACAAATAGTGCAAGCTCCTGATTCTCAAATTAGACCATCCCCGATCTAAGCAACCTCGGGGCTCCCTGTATTCTGGAGCTGTGCAAGGGGCCCTTTATCAGGCCCTGGAGCAGGGATGGTCCAAGAGAATTTCCAGTCAATCTGGAAGCAGAAATCAGGGAAAAGTTTGAAGCAGCAAGTCTAGGGAGTTAAAAGTTAAGGATACAACCTTTGTAGAGTTTCACACTGAATCAACTGAGGATTAACTGGCACTAAGGTGTGAGCATCTTGCACCGAAGAGATTCCTCTCGTATCTTAGTGAGCTGTTAGGGGGGAAGGGGAGGTTTTCTCTGGATATCATAACCATCATCATAACCATCACAATACTGTTCTCAGTTTGCACTCCCTGAACATTCCTTCCAGAAGGGAGCAGGTCTGGGGCAGAAAACTCCCCAAAGCCACATGCTCAATCCAGACTGACATCAAACAGAAGGCTTCCAAGGGAAAAACAGTTCACCCTCAAGACCAAATCCAGCATTATTGATTCCAGCAGGTGAGAGCCCATTGACTTCAATTGGTGCTGTGCCCAGGCTCAGTTTGGTCCCCCCCCAGCACTTTCTGCAACTCCATAGAACAAATCACTATTGCTCAACCTTGTCTTGCCCTCATCTCCCTGTGTTCCTGATTCCCAATCTTTAATTCATTGAACACCCTCATAGACATAAGGCCAGATTTTAAAATGCTCAGCACCTGGAATGGGAGCCCCATTTTTCCAAGAGAGCTCCACTTCCATTTACAGGCACCTAACCAAGGACCAGATTTTCCAGAGTTCTCAGCACCCAGCCTCTCCCATTGGGACACTTTTAGGCTCAGTATCCACCATGCTCTCTCTTTCATACTCATCTTCATATATGCACAGACAAACTGGTCCCTCATACTCACATCTGTCCATCCTGCCTGTCTCCCTCGCAGGAGCGTCACATTGAGAATGAAATCCTGACAAACTGGATTTGCAATGACACTTTTTCCATGAATAATTTTAAATAAGTGATCACAAAACAGGTGGGTTTTTTGGGACCCACTCTGCCTGATAGGATAATCTCCCTTGGAAAGCCACTCAAATGGTTTAAGCTACTTCTTTGGTTTTTTATTGCATTTAGAATCCTTGGAACTTCCTAGGATATTGATGCCTCCATTTATTTCAGTTTTTTTAAATCGATATCTCCATTTATTTTACTCAGTTCTCTTCAGTGCTAATTAATGCTGCCCTACTGAAACACCCACTGCATGTGACACAAATCCTCATTTCTAATACCATCTTGGTTTGTAATGCAATGGTAGGAAATGAACAACCTACAGATCAGATGCTAGAGCATCTGTTCCACATTTCATTCCTAAACAAATAATTACACCCCCATATTAAAAATGTATGGATCAACAAATTGGCTAAAAGGGAACAAAGCTTTCCTTGAGCCTCACTCCCCTCCAGGACAGTGCTGCTGGATAATTTAACTCGGTGGCTCTCAACCTTTCCAGACTGTACCCCATTCAGGAGTCCAGTTGGTCTTGCATATCCCCCCAAGTTTCACCTCTCTTAAACTACCTGCTTACAAAAAAAACCAGACAAAAATACAAAAGTGTTTCACCATATTACTGAAAAATTGCTGATTTCCTCATTTTTTGCCATATAATTATAAAATAAATCAATTGGCATATAAATATGGTACTTACATTTCAGTGTATAAAGTAGTATGAACAAGTCACTGTTTATAGTGCTTTTTGTGCAGCCTGTTGTAAAACTAGGCAAATCTAGATGAGTTGATGCACTCCCTTGTCACAGGGCCAGTACACCCCCATCACCAGGGGGTGGGGCAAGGGTATGACAGTCCCACGGTTAAGTCAATATGGCTGCATTCAGCCTCAAGGCTGCATGGCCAAGAGGCCACAGGGCTCCCCTCAGCAGCAGGGAAGCACAGCCCAGTGGCCCTATGAGAGGGGATTAGTAGGCTGCCCCCCAAAGGGGACCCAGACCCTCCTTACTCCACTGTATCCCAGCCCAGGGCCCTGATAGTGGCAACAGAGTTCACCACAAAGCCACCAGAGAAGCCACCCACAACACATCAACTGCTACAGGGACACTGGCTAGTCCCTCCCTGGGCTGCTTCCTACCATGACTCCTGTAGTTGAAGACAGGGTGTCTTCAGAGTCTTAGGGCACCTCAGGTGGCAACTGCAATTTCCCTAGGGCATCCACAGGTGCCTGGGTGCCCACCTGGGCCTCAGCATCTCCTGCTTCCTCGGTCCAGGTTCCTAGCTTCTCCTCAGTTGTCAGCCCAGACTGGGCTAGACTGCTCCCTTTTATACTACAGCAGCAGTTGGCACACGCCCAGCAGGGTCAAGGGGCTGAACTCTGGAGACAATGCTGAATTTCACAGAGGCTCAGCTGCAGGTTCTTAGGTCACAGGAAAGCTTCATTTTATAGAATTCCCTGCTCTGAAAAGCAGCTCTATTCGCACTCCACTGCCTTAAAGTTTTACCAGCTTTGTGTACACATGAGAACTAGTCAAGCTGTTAACTTCCAAAGATGTAACATTCAGCACGGAACAGATCAGTGGTAAAATAGATGGAATATGGTGGGGAGAGGAGAGGAAAACAAGCAAATTTCCAAGCAACTAAAAAAAAAAAAAAGAGTAGAAACATACATATTTGAGGTCTGCTTGGAAGCCTCTATTGTGAATGGAAAATGCATCTAAGTGCTTCTGAGTGCTGAGAAATTTTCATTTAAAATCTTAATTCAATAAAACTCTTCTCATGTTATAGCATAATATTATAGCATCAAAGGGTTCTAGTCAAGGAATTAGGGCTGTATTGCACTGGGCTGTCTTTTAAAGAAGTGCTCGTATGGTGCCTGTGTCACAGAAAATGTACAAACCAGGTTACAACAGGCGAACAAGACAACCTAATGTGACAGAAAGGATAAGGGAAGAGGTAAAACCGCATATTTTCTGCTCAGTGAGTATTAATCATGAGCACTGGCCATATCAGTTCTTAGCAGAACTAGGGGTTGGATCTGAGCTTTCCCCATTAATCAGTGGGGGGGCTCAGATCCAAGTGGTTGTTTAGAATCAGGGACAGTCACGTTTGGATCTGGACCTATTGCTGGGGCCAGGTTCCGCTGTCAGCTCCAGAGAATTTTCAGGGGAACCAGGCCCTCAGATTTTAAACCATTACAGTGTGAATGATAAACTGCACTTATTTATTTTAGTATTTCCAGAGAGCAGCCTGAGGGGCCTTAATGAAGTGCTTTGCATTCATTGCAGCCCTTCTCATTCCTCCTAACATTGCCCTGTAGTAACATGGTGGTGTCTGCAGACTGGAACATCAACCAAACGAATATTCTCTGTGTCTGGGTCATTCTCCTCATTAAGCATGTGGTAAAACTGAGCAGTGGGCTTCCTTATTCTCTCTGCATCCCGCCTGGGCCATTGGCAAGCTGTCTATGGCTACAGACATGTCATTTCGCCACTTCTCCTGATCCCCCCTCCTTTATCTCCCCCCAGCGTATGATTACAGAAGATTTGTATGTTCAGAGTAGCAGCAGATGGATAGTTAAAGCAGAGTTGCTACTCTTCATCCAAATGCAGAGGTGGAATGATTTGTTATGGGACTTGCTTAGGGTGACCAGATGTCCCGATTTTATAGGGACAGTCCAGATATTTGGAGCTTTTTCTTACATAGGTGCCTGTTACCCCCCACCCTCTGTCCGAATTTTTCACACTTGCTATCTAGTCACCCTAGACTTGCTGCTTCTGTTTATACTGCACAGTGCAATGCAGCCAGAGTCTGGGGACCTGAGCTACACGTTTGCTGATTACATTCTTCCAGGGTCTTCCCCACTGTTCACCCGGGGCATTGAAAGAGCAGAGTGATCAGAGGGGGAATCCTGTAATATTGCAATTCAGGGTTGAACTGGGGTGCATGCTCCTTGCAGTGATACATTGTAGGAATGAGCTGGGAAGCAGAGGACAGGCAAAAAACAGGAATCGAGTAATGCAGCTGCGGAATTCTGAGCCCAGAAAGGAGACAGGAAAATAGGGGAGCCCTCAAGACTAATTTAGGATATTCTAGAAATCTCCAGAGATTCTGTTTTCCTGATACTTTCAGATACCCAAAAGGGAACGACGGCACTGTGTATAGAAGCTAGTGCAGACAGGACCAAATTGCTTTTAGTATCATTTCCAGAGCCATGGACGAGCCTCTGAGAGTGTAAGGCATCTCATCTGTGGCTGGCTGATAATGTGGATGTCAGTGTGAGCAAACTTAAGTGGCAGATTTGTAAATTTAAGAGAAAGTGCCTAAGCAGTTATGTCATTACAGCTGCTTGTCTCCCAAACAACCCATTACTCACAGAGCCAGTCCAGCTTTGGAGGAATAACTGGGGAGCGAGGCAACATCCTGATTGGACTGGAGGTAGGGGAAGGGACAGTCATGTGCGATGCTGGAGTCTCAGACATTGAGAGAGAATTAAATAGGATGCAGCATGTGAAGGAGAAATCTTTTGCTCACTCAGCCTTGTAATCATAATCAAGCAACTGATGCTGAAGCCAAGCAGGTTCAGGGACTCTTGGAAACCAAAGTGCTTTTGTTTGTCAAATAGAATGAAAGAATTATAAGGGGGTGGTTAGGAAAAGAGATCCATTTTCTCAGGGTAATTCAGCAGCTTGTGGTGGCTTTTCTGAAGAGTGAGCATGATGAAACAATTTTCATCAGTGATTTAAGTTTCCATGCACCTCATTGGGTATTTAACCAGTTCCTTATGGAGGTGGGCAAGTGGTGTCACCCCCGTTTTAAAGATGCAGGAACCAGGGCACAGAGAGGTGAAGCAACTTGCCCAGAATCGCACAAAGAGTCAGAACAGAATCAAGAAAGGAACCCAGGTTTTCTGATTCCTGCTCCTGAACAATGAGCATTCTGCTTCTCTAAATGAAAAGCCTATGCTGAGGAGCAGTGTAGACTCTAACCACATTCATGGCTGGGGCTCTAGGCCAGTGGCTCTCAACCTTTCCTAACTACTGTGCCCCTTTCAAGAGTCTGATTTTCTTGCATATCCCAAGTTTCACCTCACTTAAAAATGACTTGTTTACAGGGCTCTCCCACCTCCCAGGGACTGCCCAGCCCTGCCCCCCTCCCCACCCACCTTACCCCCCACACCTCCACCCTACCCCCCTCTAGAGATGAGACACCCATGTCTGAGACCCCTCCTTTTCTCAGGAAGACAAGGGCTCCCGCGAAGGAGAGGGGACCTAAACAGGAGTCTGCCACCTCCCTGGTCACCTAGGAGATTGGATTTCCTGTTCAACCCCCTTCTAAAGGGGCAGAGGGAGGATTCAAACCAGGAAATCCAAGGATCTCCCACTTCCTAAGCAAGCACCCCACTGCTGGACTATAGCGGTGATCCTAGCCTGTTGCTGCCCCAATTCCTAGTTAAGTAAAAGGGAACAGTGCCAACAGGCAAGCTGTATAGTGCCCCTGTTCAAATGAAACACCTTTGCTGCTACACTAGGGATTTGGACCAAGCAGGCCAACATCCTAGGTAAGTGCTGTGACCATTGCACCACAGAGAGCTTCTTAGGTTTAAGTCTTGCTTTGGCCCAGTTAACAGATAATTAAAGTGGAACAGCATCAACAAGAAAGCTTCATGGTTGTCACTGTTCAGATTGCTTCTCATACAGCCCAGGGAAAAATCGAACCAGGGCCTTTAACCCTTGCAGTGTGTTTACCCTGCCCATTATGCTACCAAGAGCTTCTGGGACTTAACTCTTGCTTTGGCCCAATTAATAGTTAATTAATGTGGAAGCGCTTCAACATGAAAGGCAGCTAGCATTCCCTGTTCAAAGCCTTTCGTCCTAACAGCCAGGAGCCTTGATTCAGGGTATCTAACATCCTAGCTGAGTACCCTAGCCACCACCGTATAGAGAGCTTCCTACATTTGACTCTTGCTTTGGCCCAATTAACAGATGATTAAAGTGAAACATCTTCAACATGAAAACCCTCAGAGTTGTCACTGTTGAGAGCCCTTCTCATGAGGCCCAGGAAAGAACTGAATCAAGGTTTCTAATCACTCAAAAGAGTACTCTTGCCACTGTACTCTAGAGCAGGGGTTCTCAACTTTTCCAGCCTATTGCACCCCTTTCCAGAGTCTGATTTGTCTTGCGCACTCCAAGTATCACCTAACTTAAAAACTCCTTGCTTACAAAATCAGACATAAAAATACAAGAGTCACAGCACACTACTACTGACAAATTGCTGAGACTCTCATTTTTATCCTAAAATTATAAAATAAGTTGACTGGCATATAAATATTGTACTTTTATTTCAGTGTGATACTTGAGCCTGTTTTTCATTTGTGAGCCTTGTGTGAAGCCCAGACCCAGGGCTGAAGCATGTAACTGAGCTTTGTGTGTCCTGGTAGGGGGCCCTGGACAACTGCCCTCCTCGCCACCCCTGAATGCCAGCCCTGCATTTGCAACCCCTCCAAATCAGTCCTGTGACTCCCATGGGGGCTGCAACCCCCAGGTTGAGAAACACTGATCTAGATGAGTTGATGTTATCATAACCTTAGTCCCAGATTTGGACCTTAGCATCCAAAATATGGGGGTTAGCATGAAAACCTCCAAGCTTAGTCACCAGCTTGGACCTGGTACTTGCTGCCACCACCCAAAAAATTAGAGTGTTTTGGGGCACTCTGGTCCCCCTGAAAAACCTTCCCTGGGGACCCCAAGACCCAAATCCCTTGAGTCTCACAACAAAGGGAAATAATCCTTTTTCCCTTCCCCCCTCCAGGTGCTCCTGGAGAGATACACAGACACAAGCTCTGTGAAACTACCCTCTCCGTTCCCAATCCTGGAAACAAAAAGGACTTTCCTATTCCCCCAGAGGGAATGCAAAATCAGGCTAGCCACTTCAACACACACAGATCTCCCCTGATTTCTTCCTCCCACCAATTCCCTGGTGAGTACAGACTCAATTTCCCTGAAGTAAAGAAAAACTCCAACAGGTCTTAAAAGAAAGCTTTATATAAAAAGAAAGAAAAAATACAAATGGTCTCTCTGTATTAAGATGACACAATACAGGGCAATTTCTTAAAAGAATATTGAATAAACAGCCTTATTCAAAAAGAATACAAATCAAAGCACTCCAGCACTTATATTCATGCAAATACCAAAGAAAAGAAACCATATAACTTACTATCTGATCTCTTTGTCCTTACACTTAGAAACAGAAGATTAGAAAACAGAACTACTTCTCCAAAGCTCAGAGAAAGCAGGCAGCCAGAAAACAAAGACCCCAGACACACAATTCCCTCCACCCAAAGTTGAAAAAATCCGGTTTCCTGATTGGTCCTCTGGTCAGGTGCTCCAGGTGAAAGAGACATTAACCCTTAGCTATCTGTTTATGACACGCCCCCCAAATTGCAGACAGTGGGGAAGCTCACTGGCGGCAATTTCCTTCTAGAACTTGAAAATAAACAGATTAATACAACACATGCACCTTTACATATACCCCTAAGTATATAACTAAAAGACTGTTACATTTTAAGAACACTTTTTAACTACTGGATTCTGGGAAACTCTCACGGGAGAGTGCATCAGCAACTTTGTTAGAAGCTCCTGTGATGTGTTGAATTTCAAAATCAAAATCTTGGAGAGCTAAACTCCAACGAAGAAGTTTCTTGTTGTTCCCCTTGGCAGTATGAAGCCACTTTAGTGCAGCATGGTCAGTTTGTAGTTTGAACCGCCGTCCCCAAACATATGGGCGTAGCTTTTCCAGGGCGTACACAATGGCATAGCATTCCTTTTCACTGACTGACCAGTGACTTTCCCTCTCAGACAGTTTCTTGCTGAGAAACACGACAGGATGGAAGTTGTGATCTGTTGCTTCCTGCATGAGCACTGCCCCTATACCACGCTCAGATGCATCCGTGGTTACTAGGAATGGCTTGTCAAAGTCCGGGGCCCTGAGCACAGGGTCAGACATGAGCATCGCCTTAAGCTGGGTAAAGGCCTTTTGACACTCATCAGTCCACTTAACGGCATTTGGCTGGGTCTTTTTGGTCAGGTCGGTCAATGGGGCAGCGATTTGGCTGTAGTGTGGTACAAATCGCCTGTAGTATCCGGCCAAGCCTAAGAAGGATTGGACCTGTTTCTTTGACCTTGGGACAGGCCACTTTTGGATAGCATCCACCTTGGCCTGTAGGGGGTTTATGGTTCCTCGACCCACCTGGTGCCCCAGGTAAGTCACTCTGTTTTGGCCTATTTGACACTTTTTGGCCTTAACAGTTAGTCCTGCCTGCCTGATGCGCTCAAAGACCTTTTCCAGGTGTAGTAGGTGTTCGGGCCAGGAGTCTGAAAAAATGGCCACATCATCGAGGTAGGCAACTGCAAATTCTCCCAGTCCAGCTAGTAGACCATCTACCAGCCTCTGGAAGGTGGCGGGTGCATTTCGAAGGCCGAAAGGAAGGACATTGAATTCATACACCCCCGCATGGGTGACAAATGCTGACCTCTCCTTGGCAGGTTCATCTAGCGGTACTTGCCAGTACCCCTTGGTTAAGTCTATTGTAGAGATGAACTGGGCACGTCCCAACTTCTCCAATAGCTCATCAGTACGTGGCATTGGATAGTTGTCCGGACGAGTTACAGCATTTAGTTTACGGTAGTCCACGCAAAAGCGTATTTCCCCATCTGGTTTGGGTACCAGAACCACTGGAGATGCCCATGCACTGGTAGATGAGCGGATTATACCCATCTGTAGCATGTTCTGGATCTCCCGTTCTATAGCAGCTTGGGCATGAGGAGACACTCGGTAGGGTGGGGTTCTGATTGGGTGAGCATTACCTGTATCAATGGAGTGGTATGCCCGTTCAGTCCGTCCTGGGGTGGCTGAGAACAATGGGGCGAAGCTAGTGCACAGCTCCTTGATTTGTTGCCGCTGCAGACGTTCCAGGGTGGTTGAGAGGTTCACCTCTTCCACGCCACCATCTTTTTTCCCGTCGTAGTAGACACCGTCAGGCCACTCAGCATCATCTCCCTGGACTGTAAACTGACAAACCTGTAAGTCTCTGGAATAAAAAGGCTTGAGAGAATTAACATGGTACACTTTAGGCTTTAGTGAGGAATTGGGAAATGCTATGAGGTAGTTTACAGTTCCCAGGTGCTCTTGGACCGTGAATGGCCCTTCCCATGATGCTTGCATCTTATGGGCCTGTTGCGCCTTCAAGACCATAACCTGGTCTCCTACCCTGAAAGAACGTTCTCTGGCATGTCTGTCATACCAGGCCTTTTGCTCTTCCTGAGCATCCTTTAGGTTCTCTCTAGCAAGGGCTAAAGAGTGTCGCAGGGTGCTTTGTAGGTTGCTTACAAAGTCCAGAATGTTAGTTCCTGGAGAAGGCGTAAACCCCTCCCATTGCTGCTTCACCAACTGTAATGGCCCCTTAACCTCGTGACCATACACAAGTTCAAATGGTGAAAACCCTAAACTGGGATGTGGTACAGCCCTGTAGGCAAACAGCAACTGCTGCAACACTAGGTCCCAATTATTGGAGAATTCGTTGATGAATTTTCGTATCATGGCCCCCAAAGTTCCATTGAACCTTTCCACCAGGCCATTGGTTTGATGGTGGTACGGGGTGGCAACCAAGTGATTCACCCCATGAGTTTCTCACAGTTTTTCCATGGTGCCTGCCAGGAAATTAGACCCTGAATCTGTAAGGATGTCAGAGGGCCAACCTACCCTGGCAAAGATGTCTGTTAGGGCCAGGCACACAGTGTTAGCCCTGGTGTTGCCTAGAGCCACTGCTTCTGGCCATCGGGTAGCAAAGTCCACTAAAGTCAGTACGTACTGCTTTCCTCTGGGCGTCTTTTTTGGGAAAGGGCCCAGAATATCCACAGCTACTCGCTGAAATGGGACCTCAATTATGGGGAGTGGCTGGAGAGGGGCCTTGACCTGGTCTTGAGGCTTACCCACTCTTTGGCATACCTCACAAGACCGGACATACTTGGCAACATCCTTGCCCATCCCCTCCCAGTGGAAGGACTTTCCCAACCGGTCCTTGGTTCTGTTCACCCCAGCATGGCCACTGGGATGATCATGGGCTAAGCTTAAGAGCTTCCCCCGGTACTTAGTTGGAACCACCAACTGTTTTTGTGGCTGCCATTCTTCCCGGTGTCCACCAGAAAGAATTTCCTTGTATAAAAGTCCTTGGTCTATAACAAACCGGGATCGATTAGAAGAGCTGAGAGGCGGTGGGGTGCTCCGTGCCGCCGCCCAAGCTTTCTGAAGGCTGTCATCTGCTTCCTGCTCAGTCTGGAACTGTTCCCTTGAGGCTGGGGTCACCAGTTCTTCCTCAGACTGTGGACTTGGGCTTGGCCCCTCTGGAAGCGATGTAGGTGATGGGGTTGTTTCTGTTGCTGGTGAACCGCTCTCCGCTGGTGCACCTGAGGGTATTTCAGGCTCTGGCTGAGCCTTTTGGGTATGGCTGTCTGTTGCTTCTGCCAGCTCTGGCTCACTGGCGCCCTCTGGCGTTGAGTTTGAAGATGTGGTTGCACTTGCTGGTGCTGGTTGCTGTTCCAGTTCCGGGCCTGGGACTGGAGATGCTGTGGCTGTTTCAGTGGTAGGCATGGAATCCGGGTCCACTACCTCTGTCTGGGTTTCAGGTAACACAGACGAGGCCTCTGTGGACGGCTCAGGAACAGGAATGGGTCTGGAAGCTTGCCTGGTTTGGCTACGGGTAACCATTCCCACTCTCTTGGCCCGCCTCACCTGGTTGGCCAAGTCTTCCCCCAGTAGCATGGGGATAGGATAATTGTCATAGACTGCAAAAGTCCACACTCCTGACCAGTCTTTGTACTGGACAGGCAGTTGAGCTGTAGGCAAGTCTACAGCTTGTGACATGAAGGGGTAAATTGTAACTTTGGCCTTTGGGTTGATGAATTTGGGGTCTACGAAGGATTGGTGGATAGCTGACACTTGTGCCCCCGTGTCTCTCCATGCAGTAACCTTCTTTCCGCCCACTTTCAAATTTTCCCTTCGCTCCAAGGGTATTTGAGAGGCATCCGGGCCTGGAGATCTTTGGTGTGATGGTGGTGTAATGAATTGCACTCGCATGGTGTTCTTGGGACAGTTGGCCTTGATATGTCCCAGTTCATTACACTTAAAGCATCTTCCATCTGATGGGTCACTGGGCCGAGGTGAGTTACTGGAGACTGGTGAGGTGGAAGGGTAGGGTGTCTGTGGCTTTACTTGGGTGGTATGTGGGGTCTTTGGCTGTTCTCGGTTGTAGGGTTTATGGTCTGTGTGCCCCCTGGGGTAATCGTTCCCCTTGACAGTAGCTTTCTTGCTTTCTGCCAGTTCCATCCATTTGGCTCCAATCTCCCCCACCTCAGCGATATCTTTGGGATTTCCATCTTGTATGTACCGTGTGATGCCTTCAGGAACACCATCCAAGAACTGCTCCATTTGTATGAGGAGGTTCAGTTCTTCCAAGGTTTGAATGTTGTTTCCTGTTATCCAGGCCTCATAGTTTTTTGCAATGTAGTAGGCGTGTTTGGGAAATGACACCTCTGGTTTCCACTTTTGGGTTCTGAAACACCGATGGGCATGATCTGGGGTTATCCCCATTCTGTATCTGGCCTTGGTTTGAAAAAGTTTATAGTCATTCATTTGCTGCTTAGGCATTTCAGCTGCCACCTCTGCTAAAGGTCCACTGAGTTGTGGCCTTAATTCTACCATGTACTGGTCTTCGGGGATGCTGTACCCAAGACAGGCTCTTTCAAAATTTTCCAAGAAGGCCTCGGTGTCATCACCTGCCTTGTAGGTGGGAAATTTCCTGTGCTGTGGAGCAATAATGGGCGATGGGTTGTTAGGATTGGCTGGAGTCTGTTGCTTAGCCTTTTCTAATTCCATGGCCTGTTGGTGGGCTTCCCTCTGGAGTTCTATCTGTCTTCTGTGGGCTGCCTCTTCTTCTGCTTGTTTCCTTCGGTGGGCCACCTCTTCTTCTTCTAGTTTTCTTTTGTGTGCTGCCTCTTTGATTTGTTCTTCTCTTTCTTTCATCTCCATCTCTTTTTGTTTTATTTCTAGTTCCTGTTTGTGTTTTTCCATCTCTCGCCTGTGTTCAGCTTCTTTGAAGTGCTCTTCAGCCTCCATTTTTGTCTTGGTAGACATGGTTCCTGTTTTCTTGTGTTGGGGTGCCCTCCGGTGTTTCTCTTCTGAACTGCAGGCTCTGTTGCCTCCTGAAGTCTGCCTAGCAACAGTGCCTTTAGCTAATCTTCAATGTTAAGTAAACCTGAAAAACCACTTTATTTGCATTTATATAGTGCTGATATGACTCTCAATGGGAGTGCTATTGTGTGACAAAAGACTCGTGATAGCCCTTAACGACTTCTTGCTTAACATGCA
This sequence comes from Gopherus evgoodei, assembly GCF_007399415.2. Lineage (NCBI taxonomy): Eukaryota > Metazoa > Chordata > Testudines > Testudinidae > Gopherus > Gopherus evgoodei. The sequence continues at coordinate 145,799,174 of NC_044325.1, read as the reverse complement.
AGCCACAAACTGCCAGAGAGAGCAGAAAAAAAAAATTCTCTCTGGTTCCCTTTTAAAACCAAACTGTTTCTCTCTGCTAAAAAGCCCTTAGCAGAGAAAAGAAAAATATAATCTTCCTACTGGCTTCTGGATTCTGTCTAGATCCCACCCGCTGCTACACCATATCATAACCTTAGTCCCAGATTTGGACCTTAGCATCCAAAATATGGGGGTTAGCATGAAAACCTCCAAGCTTAGTCACCAGCTTGGACCTGGTACTTGCTGCCACCACCCAAAAAATTAGAGTGTTTTGGGGCACTCTGGTCCCCCTGAAAAACCTTCCCTGGGGACCCCAAGACCCAAATCCCTTGAGTCTCACAACAAAGGGAAATAATCCTTTTTCCCTTCCCCCCTCCAGGTGCTCTGGAGAGATACACAGACACAAGCTCTGTGAAACTACCCTCTCCGTTCCCAATCCTGGAAACAAAAAGGACTTTCCTATTCCCCCAGAGGGAATGCAAAATCAGGCTAGCCACTTCAACACACACAGATCTCCCCTGATTTCTTCCTCCCACCAATTCCCTGGTGAGTACAGACTCAATTTCCCTGAAGTAAAGAAAACTCCAACAGGTCTTAAAAGAAAGCTTTATATAAAAGAAAGAAAAAATACAAATGGTCTCTCTGTATTAAGATGACACAATACAGGGCAATTTCTTAAAAGAATATTGAATAAACAGCCTTATTCAAAAAGAATACAAATCAAAGCACTCCAGCACTTATATTCATGCAAATACCAAAGAAAAGAAACCATATAACTTACTATCTGATCTCTTTGTCCTTACACTTAGAAACAGAAGATTAGAAAACAGAACTACTTCTCCAAAGCTCAGAGAAAGCAGGCAGCCAGAAAACAAAGACCCCAGACACACAATTCCCTCCACCCAAAGTTGAAAAAATCCGGTTTCCTGATTGGTCCTCTGGTCAGGTGCTCCAGGTGAAAGAGACATTAACCCTTAGCTATCTGTTTATGACAGATGTGCTCCCTGGAAGACCTCTGAGTACCTGCGAGGGTACATATATCCCCTGGTTGAGAACCACTACTCTAGGACGTCAATACCACCACTCTATTCATAGACTCAGGAAATTGGTAAAACTCTTTGGAGATGACAGGTCCACATAAACTGCCTCCTTACATTGGCACAGCAAGGCAATGCCAGGAGTAGGCCCCAGCAGTCTTGTCTCCCATTCCCTTGCTCTAACTATTGGATAACAATCCCTTCTCAAGGCCAGGAACAGAACCAAATGTCCTGACTCCCAGCCTCCTGTTTTAAGCATTAGAAAACACTACCTTTCTCTAGCAGACTGAGAGTTGTGAATGAAACAGGCACTCTCGTGTGAATCTAGAGGAAAGGTCCAAAATGAACAATGCCGCAATCACAGGCTTCAAACCCTTCAATGGCTAATACAATGCCAAGATGCTGCAGTTCACAGATTATTATAGCATGTTTGCCTTAAAGGGGCACAGGCATACAAAACAGAAGTGTGCAGAAAGATGATGTCACCCAGCACCACATAGGAATGCGCAGGCAGGATTTTGTACAGATAATTTCCTAGCGCTAGCTGAGGATAGGGTGACCAGACAGCAAGTGTGAAAAATCAGGACAGGGGGTGGAGGGGTAATAGGAGCCTATATAAGAAAAAGACCCAAAAATTGGAACTGTCCCTATAAAATCGGGACATCTGGTCACCCCAGCTGAGGCTGAGTTGCCATGCCTCCAGGCAGCTTCCATATTGCCTTTCACTCAAACGGAGCAGAGAGCTTGGAAGTGACACTTGTGCATTTGAGGCATCTTTGGAGGCACATTCCTGAGCAAGCCTGCTCCAAGGAGATATAGACCACATATTGTCTAAACCCAGGAGTCTTGTATACACAGGGTTTGCACCAGTGCTAGAGCAGTGGGGATTGTTTTCAAAGGAAAGCTTTGGGCTGATACAGCCATTCAGTAACTGGCTTGGGCACCTGCTTTTTTTCTTACATGCAGTTGGAAATGGGACTGCTCTTTGCAATGCAAGCAAAGCATTGACTGAAGATATACTGAACTTTGAGTACTCTAATCTGTGCATGTCAAGTACAGTTTGCATTGAAATCCATGTCCCATGCAGAAGCACAGCAGATCTGAGTATGTTTAGCCAAGAAAGACATCTGTTTTTTTACGGCAGATTGGGACCAAGGTTTCAACATGGTTTTAAGCAAGGCTCCATGTTTGCATGCGCAAACTGGACTGACATCTTACTCTTCTGTTTTGCATGTGTAAATGTGGGGGAACTTGCAAATGTAAAGGCTGCCTTTCAGAATTTGATCCTTATGGGCAAGAAGGTGCTGGCAGCAAGAGAGCTGTGTGTGTGAGCAGGTATGGAGGCAGGAGGTCTCACACACAACAATGACAATAGTCCCCTAGCAATATAATCAAATAACTACAAATAAAGATTCTTGCACATCTCCAGCACCTTTCATTAAAGTAGTTCAAAGCATTTTACAAACATAAATGAATGAAAATAGCATGAAATGCTTTGGGGTTGTACAACTGCCAGTGATTATTTGCCTTATTACCAAATGTTCTCACCCAGGATCAATAGGGCACAACCTCCCTTCATCTCCCAGGAAAACAGGCAGAGAGATTAAGGGACTCATTCTACACCAGAAAGGTCATTCCTGTCAAGGCTTGGATTAGAATTCAGGAGTTCCTGACTGAGACTTCAGCTTTTGATGTCTCTCATGTGGTCCTATGACTACATTGTGGTCCTAAGACTATAGCTGGCAGATACAGAAATTAATGGGAGATGGAGTGACAGTGAAGCCTTGGAAAGGGAAAAGGAATCTCTTTGAGATGAAGTTGAGAGGCAGGGATAGAAAAGGCGTAAATAAATTTCAAATGTTTGGAGGAAATTGCCACACCCATCCTAATGTCATGTAAAGATGTTATTTCCCAAAGATTGTCTGAACCTTCCATTACTAAATAAACAGTTTTATTCTTCACTTTATTTAAAGTGCATCTCTTTCTTGCTTAAGTAACATGTGCATTACTCCTTCTACCACAAGTTCTAGCTAGTAAAAGCCTTGCTTCCAATTTGGGGGAGGCCAGAGATTAGCCATGATACTCAGGTACTCACGATCCTAGTGCCTCCATGAAGATAAATGTTTTTCGGATGTTGTTGGTCGGTTTCTTCCAGGAACGGGTGTCATCCACTTCCTTGCGGCCCATTTTCTCCAGAGCTGAAGCGGGGAATTCTGCCAGAAAGAGGGGAAGAGCACTGGTTGAGTGGTCAGGTGTTCACAGTATCAAGAGCAGAAGCTAGTGGTGTATAAAACTTAAACCTCTGCATAGCATCCTGCAACGTACCCATTTGCTTGGATTCTCCTTTGGAGGTTTTTGAACATTTCCTTTTGGTTCTGTCAAAGCCAAGATGCAAGGATGTCAATTTTGCATCCACAAAATAAACTGTTGGTGCAAATCATGTGACTACCAGGTAGAATGATGAAATAATTTTACCCACAATTGCCAGTACAAAAATGCAAGTACAAATTGTACCCCTTTAAAAGGAAAATTGTTTTTCTGATAATTTGACACAAAATAATCACTCTCCTTGAAAATTACCAGTACGCTCCGCTCAGCCACTAACAAGATGAGACTTCAAGTTCTATTGGATCTTACATATTAAATTGCATCAGATTCCAAATGTGCACTACAACTAATATTAGACATCTTGGCTAAGAATTTAGCACTCATATGTTGGGACTTGTTATTTGGGGATAGTCATTTAATGACAAATGTGAGAGATTGGCAATTACAAATGTTTATATTTTGCTGAATATATAATAGCTAAAGCTGTGATATGCTGCTGAGTGGCTGCTAATGCTAACCTATTAAAGCACCCTTGATATAATGGATTAAAGTTAGATGCAACTGAAGATGCAGGCAGGTTATATTAGAGCTGCTTAATTGCTTGAATGTTAAAATAGATTAAAGAGCTGGTGTTGACTCAAAGGAAATTTACTAAAGATTTGCTGATCTAGCTAGTATGCACTGTATCTCTTTTGTTTTGTTTTGTATTACTAGGGATATTTGCCTGGAAACTGGATTGTTACTTAGGAATCTCTACCTTTCCTTACTGCTTATTCCTTATGAGGAGTCACAAGCTTGTGACATCACAATGATGGCTGTAGAGAGAATTGTGATGTCACAAACAGATGTAGCTTTTGGTTTTGGTCTTAATTTTGCTTCTGATGGAAGATATCAGGCTGACAGTGCAGTAGGCTGGTAGCCTGGTACTTATCCACAGCCAGGCACAGCATGGGCAGCAACTGTCATAGAGCTCAGTCTATTCCCATTCCAAGCAACCAGCACTGCAAACAAGCTCTCCTTAAATGTAACATCGACCCCTCGCTGGCTCCCTTTGTTTTCTTTCCATGCTCCTTGGTGAATCAGCAGCTGCCTTAGGACTCACCACACAGAGGACTTCCATTCCATTGTTTCCAACTCCATCTCAACTCATGACAACAGTCACATGGGACCTCTTCATTATGGTGGCTGCCTGCATATTTGCATGCAAAGTGCAAGGCCTGGGACTGTGAGCACATGAGTTTAGAGGACAATTACTGTAAATTTAGAGCAGTGATTCTCAACCTATTTACCATTGTGGGCTGCTTACACAGCTCTCTGTATTATGTGGGCTGCATCCACAGAATATGTATACTATCTGTATGGCCCTGAGGATGTCACATGGACCGCAGCTGTGTGCTGATTGGGCCACAAGCAGCCCATGGGCCGTGAGTTGAGAACCACAGGTTTAGAGGGACGACAGAGCTGCAGCACCTTATCTTGGTTCTACTCATCTTATTTAATGAGCAGCAAGAGGGATCCAACTCGTTACATGGAAAGTTAGTTAGGTCTCTATGATGATACCCTCTTCTCTTCTGTTGTTACTGTGCAGTGTGTCAGGAAGGCAGCATTCTCTAATAGTCAGAACACAGACTTAGGAGTCAGCAGCTCTTAGGTTCTAATCCCAGTTCTACCACTGACTTGCAGGATGGCCATCAAGCAGTCACTTGTACCATCACTTTTACACTTAGGTACCTAGATTTAGGCTAGTTAGCAAAGACTTCAGTGGGAGGTGTGGGAACTCAGCACATCAGAAAATCAGGCCACTTATTTAGGTGGCACCCTGAAAATTTGGCCTGACCTCATCCCACTCTTCTCTGTCTTGATTTTCCCAGCTCATAGGACTGGGACTCGGGAAATCTAGTTATCAGCCACTTGCTGGAGTACTGCATCCAGTTTTGGCCCCCCGCTACAGAAGGGATGTGGACAAATTGGAGAGAGTCCAGCAGACGGCAACAAAAATTATTAAGGGGCTGGGGCCCATGACTTACAAGGAAAGGCTGAGGAAACTGGGTTATTTAGTCTGCAGAAAAGAAGAGTGAGAGGGGATTTGATAGCAGCCTTCAGCTACCTCAAGGGTGCGGGCTTCAAAGAGGATGGAGCTTGGCTGTTCTCAGTATGGCAGAAGACAGAACAAGAAGCAATGGTCTCAAGTTGCAGTGGGGGAGGTCTAGGCTGGATATTAGGAAACACTATTTCACTAGAAGGGTGGTGAAGCACTGGAAAGGGTTCCCTAGGTAGGTGGTGGAATCTCCATCCTCAGAGGTTTTAGAGGCCTGGCTTGACAAAGCCCTGGCTGAGATGATTTAGTTGGTGTTGGTCCTGGTTTGAGCAGGAGATTGGACTAGATGACCTCCTGAGGTCACTTCCAACCCTAATAGTCTATGATTCTATGAGCATTCTTAATAAGATCAAATCTAACAGTCCAGAGAGGGAAATATTTAGAAAATGATCAATGAGGCTCTCAGCTGAGCTGAGAAGAGATCTTTGGAACCAACATTGACCTTGGATACTGGAGGAGACTCCCCCATGTCAAATGTACTAAGGAAATGCATTAAAAATTCTCCATTTAGCAGAATCAGATTGCATGCTGAAAGCACTGCCTTTAAGACACTCCATTTCTCACTACTCACGATCAATCACATCATTCCATAAAAGACTTTAAGACATGGCTGAATCTTTGGCAGACAAAATGGAGTCTTTTGTTAAAGAAAAAAATAAGTGTTCAGAAGAGACAGAGAGCACCAAAGCAAAAAAAGAAGCTGGAAGCTAATGTCTCATGACAGTTAGCTTAGATTTTTGATTCCTGCCAAGCTGATTTTGTTACCTTAATTAACAGAGCTACAATGATTCTCAGATCCCTAACATGAGATTTCAAAGGTTAATTCAACTTTGTTGAAAGAGAAATTGACTCAGCTGCAAAAGAATGACAGCTTCAGTCTATAAACTCTTTAAAGGCCAAATCAGACTTAGTTTTTATCCACTTTATAGATTGTGATGTGCACATGACAATTCAATGCAAGTCCTGTGGACAACAGCCCTATTTTGTTGTTTATTTAATTAGTGCTGATGAAGAGTTCTTAGCAGCGTGGAGCAATTAGTGCAAAACATTGTCTGCACATATTTGTTTGAATTCGTAAGCAGGTTTTCATTCAAGATCATTCTTTCAACACTTTCACCTTTGCTCTCTGAAAAATCACTCGCAGAAATGAATTTTAAGCATGAATGCTTAAGGATTGACTGAAAGTGAGTTTCATATGATGCATACAAATGTAAAAGTTGCAAAGCTTGAATGAATTTGAACGATGGAAATCATTGCTTTGTATCTGGGGTGGGGGAGAGGAAATTGGTCAAAATAATGACCAATTGGTTATGAATTATTGGCCCAGTTCTAGCACTTAGATTAGCCACCAGCAGCATAGACTTCCTTGAGACCGTACCCTTCCGATATGCCTCCTCTCTTCCCCCAGGGCCGGCTCTGGCTTTTTTGGTGCCCCAAGAAAAAGAAAAAGAAAAAAAAAAGGAGCGGGGCCACTGGAGCAGCAAAGCGGGGGGAAAAAAACAAAAACAGTGCGGCTGGAGCAGCAAAACGGCAGGGGAGAACATGGAACGGCTGGAGCAGCAAAGTGGGGGGGCAGAACACAGTGCGGCTGGAGCGGCAAAATGGTGGGGGGGAACATGGAACGGCTGGAGTGGCAAAACGGGGGGGTGGACACGGCACAGCTGGAGCAGCAAAGCAGAGGGGGGGAACATGGCGCGGCTGGGGCGGCAAAGCGGAGGGGGAACAACACAAAAACGGTGCGGCTAGAGCAGGAAAGCAGGGGGGCGAGGGGAGAAACAATGGCGTGGCCGGCAAAGCAAGGGAAAAACAAAACAAAAAATCCTACAGGGCAGCCGGAGCCAGGGGACTCCCTGTGCTGCAGAGTGCGCACCCGGTCTAATGGGGGGGAAGGAGAGGGAGCAGGGGGAGAGACAGAAGCGGGGCGGCCAGTGCTTCAGTGGGGCGCTCACCAAGCGGCCCTGACCGCCGCACCGCCTGCCAGGAGGACTCCGCGCCACTCTGGTCGGCGGGGAGGGAAGGACGCAGGCTGCCCTGCCGAGTTTGCTGCAGGGCGCTCCCCTCCTCCGCACCGCCACCCCTTACAGGGTGGCCAGAGCAGTGAACAAAAAAAAAAAGTGGCCGTGCCACCTTAGGTTTCAGCTGAATGCTGCCCCGTAGAATCTGCCGCCCCAAGAATGAGCTTGCTCAGCTGGTGCCTGGAGCCGGCCCTGTCTTCCCCAAAGGCATACATCCCAATCCCATCCAATCATTGTGCTGCACAGGTGCCATCTGGTTCCAGCTATAATGGTGATTTATGTGATGGTGTCACCTGTCCATGAGGAAATGGACTAACAGCCATTCATTCCTTTTCCCACAAGCCACTGCACAGCTGTCATCGGAGCAGCAAAGTAGTTGTAGGTACCACTGGAACAGAACTACGCATGCCCCCTTACATGTGAGGAATGACATACTGACCAGCCAGTGTGTGGAAAGAGCCCAGCCAAGCATTCCCACGACATGGAGCAACCAGCCAACTCACATGGGCCCCAGCAGGAAGCTAAGCTCCTGAGAGATGGTTGGACTAGGCCATGAAATGGAACATCTGAGAAGCAGCAAGGAAGCTACTGGCCAGCAGTTCAGGCTTGCTTATATTCAGCTTGTGAAAAAAGTGGGAGACAGCGTTCGAATGTGAGGCAGTGAGCTGTGAAACAGAAAGGGAGCCCCTTTCCTGGGACGCTTGGGACCCAGCTGTGTGCAACACTGAAGAGCAAATGAGACAGTCCCCAGGCCAGAAACAAAGGAGATTGAACATGTGACATTCAAAAGAGCACTTGGGCTCAGTGTGATCCCCCGCCGGGTGAGTACTCATCTGAAACCTACCAGGCAATTGCAGAATTATGACACGTGAAACCACCTCTGAGCTCATACCCTGCCCCTCTCCAGCATTACCTAGTCTCCCTACTAACAGAACAAGTCTATATCTGTGTGCACAATGTACTCTCTCTATTGCTTATACTCATTAGAATACTAGTTTTGCGTTGCCTGATGTTTGCTCATTCAGACTAGATCTCTGGCCAGGGTGTGGGAAGGGGGATATACTTAATTCTATTTGCAACAGGTTTTTTTAACGGATACTGCTTTTAAATAAGGAATCATGTGTTTGCATATTCCTTTATCATTCATCTAATCATATGATTAGCTTCCCCTTCCATCCCCTCTATTTTATGGGGGCAGTTACTTTTTGCCTGTCTGTGCCTGTGGAAAGGAAGGATGATCTTGTGCTTTAGGGATGGGTTGGGACAGGGACTCAGGAGATCCGGATTCCATGTCATGCTTTGCCACAGGCCACCTTGTGTGACTGAGCAAGTCACTTCCCATCCCAGGTCTCCTACCTGCCCCAGAGGGGAGAGCAGTGACATAGGAGGCATTACTGTGAGGTAAATACTCTGAATGTTTATGAGGTGCCAAGATATGGGGGCTGTGTAAGTACTTGACAAAGTGGCCATCTGCCTCATCTCATGGCAGAACATAGAGACTTTCAAAATCCTTCCTCCCCCCGCCAGACATTTACTAAAGAACTAGTCACACAACACAGAAGCCTTGCAAAAATCCCTGGACTACTCTGACCTGCGGCTGGTGATTTATGCAATTCACCCATCTTTACTCCTACCTTGTCCTCCACCCTTCCTTCACTGGTCTGTTTATGCACCTCTTGCAATTTGCCCTAATCCTAGAAAGTGGTGTGGTGTGGGACAGAGACTGTCTTTGTTTTACTTAGTTCATTCAGTGCTTAGCGTGCAGACCCTGACTTTTCCTGAAACCACTACCACAATACAAATAAATACTTACTAATTCTACTCACTTGTTTGTATTAGTTTTATTTTTCCATGGAGAAGTAAAATATCATGGTAAAAGTTGGGAAAGCAGATTTTGTGCTTGGCCTGGTGTATTTTTCTAACAATTTTGCATACATGTGTTATATCTATATACTTAACATACACTTATATTCCTTCTGCCAATCTCTTCCTGACGCTCTATTAGTATGTGTGTTATCCTTTTGTTTCTTGTGTATCTTCTATTTGCATCAATGGAAAATACACAGGGAAAGATTGAACGGGAGCAAAATAGACTCAATACATACTTGAAAAATACATTCTTATAGAATCCTAGATGTCAGAGTGAGAAAAGGCTTCTCTGTTCATCTTTTCCATACCCTCTTGGCAATGCAAGAACAATAGGCTTTCTTTTCATTTTCAGTATATTGAGTTTGCATAATAAAATGGAAATACTCATTAAGTAGTTACTACTTGTAAAGCCTTTTGAAGTGCTAAGTATTATTTTAATGTATTTAGCCACCACACAACAATGAATTAATTAACCATGCAGGACTGTATAATATCAATCCCTTCTGCTACTCCAGACTGACAAGTGTCTGTGTTGTAAATGACAAGTAATTTCAATTGTCACGTCTAACCTTTTTACTCTTTCAGGGTCTAGAGCAATAAATGGGACTGCTGCTTTGTTCAGTCTGATCCAGGGAATGACACACATCACTGCTTAGAATTTAATGTGGTGTTAGGATCTTGCTTAAATATTTCCCTGAGAAATTGGTTCAGCTTTCGTATTAGACAGTAGCAGATCCAACTGCAGACATTCTTCTTCTGAATTTCCTTAGCAAAAGTGCCATAACACTTGATTCATAATCTTGCGACAACAATGCATGAGAGGGGGGAAAATGAAGAGGTGGTTTTATCTTTAGAACAAGAAGTACATACAAAAGAGGATAGGGTGGGAATACAGGGTCAAAAGGATTTCCTTTGTAAAATGCAACAAAATAAGTGTTCTGCATGTAAATGAATGAACAGATACAGACAGTGTTAGACTTGTTCAGGGGACAGCATAATGAGGAAGTGAACAGCAGAGAGACCCAGCTGTTATGCATTAAAACCAAACCTACATTAAACATCTTATATTCATCTAACTACACTACTGATACAAAAGCAGTGAATGAATTTGGAGTCAGGGATGAACTTCTGCTGAATCACATTTTCCAGGTAAATATATTAGGTTAGTTTAAATAGTTTAAAAGTAAAACTGTACCGCCCATATTATATGAGATCACATGTGTAACATATGAAAGCTGAGAAATATTAACCACCTCTGCAAAAGTGTACTCCACTCCTTTGGTATAACATAATCAAAGTGATCTTAAAACAGAAAATACTGTACAGAACCTAAAGTCTTATGCACAGAACAGGCAAGGAAGGCAAATGGTTATTAAGAAAATATGTTTTGCTTACCCAAATGATCACAGATGAAGCAGCTCCTATTCTGACTCCTGTTCCACTCCTACAGGTCTGTGGGGATTAGAGACTGGTCTGGTGCTAGCAATAAACTCAGATTAAAGGGGAGGAATGCAGGGGATTTCTTTCCTGAGATGGTAACCAGGCAGCACTTAAAGGGGAGTAAATTGACTATCGGGATATGCTTGTCTGTGGGTGTGCACCTCTCTCTCTCTCCCCCCACCCCCTCCGCCTCTGGCAATAACAGTAATATCTGGCACCTTTCATCTGAGGATCCCAAAGCACTTTACAGACAAGGCTTTATCAAGTTTCATCCCCACTTGTGAGCTAGGGATTGGTTTTGATAACAGCAACAATGCCCTTTCTCAAGGAAAGCACTTCATATCAAAACATTTTTGCATCAAATGCAAAGTAATTTGATTTTCTCAAACACTCAACTTCTCGGTATACAAAATTGCCAGACTTTCTTTTGCATTACATTGGAACTGTTCAGAGAGAGGCAGTGGGATCTAGTAGACAGAGCACTGCACTGGGATTCAGGGGACCTCTGTTCTGTTGCTGGCTCTGCCACTGATCTGCTGGGTGAATTTGGACAAGCCTCTCTGCTCTTCAGTTTCCCCATCTGTAAAACTGGGATAGTGATGCTTTCCTCCTTTATAGTGCACTGAGGTCTCTGGCCGTAAGTGCTATCAGAGGAGCTAGGTATTAATATTGTCAGGGACTCTGGGCTCCTTTAAACCAGCCAATGTTTTTTGTCTAGTTTTCAATCGTACCGTGTGTTTACCTTCCATATAGTAAAAAATAGGAAATAATAGCTGCCACGTCCCCTGGCTCCCATTCCCAATCCATGCAAAGACTAACCCACACTTCTTCCCATGTCAGAAGAGGTCAGTTCCGTTCATTGTGTCATACACAGACTACTGAGTGCCAATTCTTCAATGAGACCATGAATTCTATTCCTCAGGAAGCACATTTCAACTTTTTTCCCCTCACACTACAGAGCAAATATTTCATCAGCAGAAATGTTAATCTTAAAAAAAAAATGCTGTATTTATAAGAAAACGTCCTTCCTAGCTCATAGCTCTGGACTATATAAATGCCAGAGGATTCTCATTGGGCAGGACTCTGTCTCAGAAATTTGCATTCCACTCTAAAACAAATGGCACTTCAGTCTATAACTTTGCCTCACAGTGATAATAAAGAAAGATGGATTTCATAACAGAAATCTCCAGCCTGCCAGGGCACAAAAAGGCAGTTTACATTAGCCCCCTAAATGTGTAAGTATATGCTGCCCTCTAGTGGCAGATATTGGCCATGTTCCGATCAGATACATCTCGGTTAAAAGCCAAGCAAGCACCAGACCTCTCAGTTGGTTTAAATTGGCCTAGATTCATTTATTCCACAAACATCTGGCCCAAATGTACACTCCTTGCTCATGAAAAACTCCTACTGAAACAAAAGAACTGCCAATTTTCATATTCTGTTCCTATCCTTCATCTTATAAAAGTGGATGGGTAGGGTTCTGTGGCCTGCCTTGTGCAGGAGGTCAGACTAGATGATCATATTGGTCCCTTCTGACCTATGAGTTTATGAGTCTATCTTAGTTTTAAGGAAAAAAATTAATTTTATTGTTTCATCATTATTAATGGTCATTTATCTCTGTTGCATTCACTGCTCAGCTCTTCACCATAATTCCCATTCCGGTCTTCTTATAAATATGTTCAGCATTTAGTAGTTTAAAATTCATTTCTGTAAAGAAAAAATAACAAAGCAGAGCTTACCTAGAATTTTGACAGCAGCAAAGGAGTTACAGTTTTCTAGTTAAGACACTGGATTGGGATTCAAGAAATGTAGATTAATTTCCCATCTTTGTTACAGACTTCCTTTGTGCCCTTGGGCAAGTCACTTATGTCTGGGCCTCAGTTTCCCACCTGTAAAATACTTCCTTTTTCTTGTTTGTTTAGATCACAAGTTCTTTGAGGCAGGGACTCTCTTATTAGGTGTATGTACAGTGCTTTGTACTATGGGATACTAGCCTTGGCTAGGGCCTCAAAGAGCTAGTAGCATATAAACAATTAATAATAATCTTGCAGTGTACATCAGATTTGCACGAAAGAGGAGCATAGTCGAGCACAGGGGCAAGTGTTCAGGGTTTGGTTTATGTCTCTGCTCTGGAAACATTGCAGTCAGTTAATCTGGGCACCTCACTTTAATTGTACAGCATTTTTCCTGCACAGATGGCTAAAAAATACATTCTCCATGACACTGCTCAATGCTTTAGCCCCAGTCCCACATCAGCCAACAAAATGCCCCATTCAGGAAACAGTCTTGTAAGCCAAGACCCTGATTAAGTAGGGGGCAACCTTGGCAAAAGGGAATGCCTAACCGTAGCCAAACTTGAATAAGACATTCTGATATCACAGTGATGGGCACAATATAAAATGCCTTAAGGAAGCTGGTGGTGTAGCTAAGAAGAAACTGAACAAAACAGCAAGGTTTTTTTATTAAGAGCAATTCTTTTTAACCATTAATTCAAAGCAAGCTACTGTACACCACAGGAAACATACCTCCCCAGCTTGGGTTTCAGCTCCCCTCCTCTCCCTGGCTTGGAGGAGCAGCTTCCCCTCTTTTTTCACTGGGGTGATAAGAGTTCCTCCTCTTGACTGAATCTATAACCACTCCCCTTGCTTGCTGGGGAATTGGTATTGATTCTACCCTGTCAGACTGATGGCTGGAGCGCCTTGTGCCTGGGCATTAAGGCAGCCAGCATTTGGTAAATTTCATGACAGTTAAATGTGAGTTAATTTTTAAAAAAAGTTTACTGCTCAGAATGACTTGATTGCCTTGTGAACATGTTTAAAAGTAAGCAACATGAAAAAAATAATCAAAACTTTTTGCACTGCGATCTTTGGCTTTTGTGTGGTATTTACTGTATTCAGAATGAGAAATGATGCAAAGCCCATGATAGCAGCTTTAGAAGGAGTATGAATATACTGAGGGAATATTAGAAACAGCCATCGAAGAAAGTTGATCAAGCAAAGAAACAAGCAGAATGGCTCTATTTAGACTTGGTAGACAAGAGCCATCGAGTTCCCTACATCAGCTGTATTCAGAGTTTGACCTTCAGAGAAGTATTGAGAACAACATCAATAATCCAGTGGAAGCAACAGGAATAAAAGTTTCCCCATGTGCCTTATTGTGAAATAAATGTATCAAGATTGTGCCTCTTAATCCTGCACTTAGAATTCTGGGAAAATAGGCTATTCAATTCAGGGCTGCTCACTGAGTGGTAAATGGATTTGAATAAAACTAACAGTTGTTAAAAGAAAAGCCAATGCTTCTGCAGAGGCATAATTTAGAACATAAGAGTGGCCATACTGGGTCAGACCAGTGATCCATCTACTCTAGTATCCTGTCTTCTGACAGTGGCCAATGCCAGATGCTTCAGAGGGCATGAACAAAACATGGCAATTTATCAAGTGATCCATCCCCTGTCAACTAGTCCCAGTTTCTGGCAGTCTGAAGTTTAGGAATACCCAGAGTATGGAACTGCATCCCTGACCATCTTGGATATTAGCCATTGATGGACCTATCTTACATGAACTTGTCTAATTCTTTTTTGCTTTTTTGCTAATTCTGTTATGCTTTCAGCCTTCACAACATCCCCTGGCAATGAGTTCTACAGGTTGACTGTGCATTGTGTGAAGAAGTTCTTCCTTATGTTTGTTTTAAACCTGCTGCCTATTCATTTCATTGGATAACCCCCTAGTTCTTGTGTGATGTGAAGGAGTAAATAACACTTCCCTATTCACTTTCTGCACACTATTCATGATTTTATAGACCTCTCTCATATCCCGCCTTGCTCATCTCTTTTCTTAAATGAACAGTCACAATCTTTTTAACTTCTCATCGTATGGAAGCTGTTCCAGACCCCTAGTAATTTTTATTGCCTCTCTCTGTACTTTCCCAATTCTAATATATCTATTTTGAAATGTGGTGATCAGAACTGCACGCAGTATTCAAATTGTGATTGTACCATGGATTTATATAGAGGCATTATGATATTTTCTAATTATCTCTTCCTTTCCTAATAGTATCTCACATTCTATTTACTTTTTTGACTGCCACTGACATTGAGCAGATGTTTTCAGAGAACTTTTCACAATGACTCCAAGGTCTCTTTCTTGAGTGGTAACAGCTAATTTAGACTTCATCATTTTGTATGTACAGTTGGGATTATGTTTTCTAGTGTGCATCACTTTACACTTATCAACATTGAATTTCATCTGGCATTTTGTTGCCCAGTCACCCAGTTCTGTGAGATCCCTTTGTAACTCTTCCCAGACAGCTTTGGACTAATCTATTTTGAGTGATTTTGTATCATCTGCAAACTTTGCCACTTCACTGTTCACCATCATGTATGAAATTAGAGCACTCTGATTGGAGAAGAGTTGTATCCTTCAGCATATTCCTCAACGAACATCAGGAAGAACAATAAACCATTATGGATGGGTAAGAACATACAGGGGAGATTGGGAAGGGAAGTAGTCTGGCTCTGCTCTCAGATCCCGAACCTGAGAAGGGTCAACTCCAATGCCCTGCAGTCAGAAGCTGCTCCTAATATCCAGCACTTATTGGACTATGTCAATTAACACCAGCTGAGGAGTTCCCTATACTTCAGCTAAGAACAGGGGGCAGCCCCTGCAAAGACAACAGAGCTGTGCTGATTTACATCAGCTGAGGATCTGCCAGGAAACATTTCTGTGGATCTTGAGAGGAGGAAGGAAAACAGAGAAACACCTTCATAATGTTGCCAGGGAGACGGGCAATAGGGCAGCAAGATTTTTTGTCTCAGGGTGCAAAAGAAAAGAATTGAAATGAAATTAGACTTCTCCAGAGCACAATGGAAGGACCATTACCCCTTAGTTGCTTTAACATAAGCTAAACTCAGTTTCCGGGGTTCAGGAAAATAAGTGATTCAGACCAACACCTCAGCAGTTGCTAAGCACCTGCATCTACCATTGAAACCAGGGAGTCGTTCAGGAGGTTGGCATCTCTTAGGAATTGACCCAGTAATTATAATGCTTTGCACTTCCACAGTCCCTCTGTTAGTGGACCTCAGAGTGCTTTACTAACACCAGTTCATTGATCCTGATGACGTATTTTATTTCTACTGCACTATTATTTCTGTGGCATCACGGGAACCATAAAGGGCAAACATATCAGGGGAGAATACAAGAAATTCATCACAAACTCAGTTTTTATACATGCTACTTTATAGTGGGCTCAGAAGTTGTGTGCACACGTGGAATCACAACTACTGCATGCTCAAATGAAGAATTAGACACAGGTGGTAATTTTACATGCACTCTGCCCACAGCTGCAAGCCCAAATTATGATATTTGTGCTGCAAATGAGACACTCAATTGTGAGCACAATTTTATGGATGCATTTGCATGCCTAAACTTTTGCATATCAGGTCCAGACCCTAACAGAAAATCTGCACTGTTACTCATTTCAAGTGATTAAGTGTTAATTTAAGTGCCCAAAAGCAGAATTTGTGTCATATTGAATTCCCAAGTTGGAACACTGAATCCCATCAACAGGACACTCCAGTAATGAGACTTCAGGAAACAAGGTTTTATAGATTGCTGTGAGAATCATCCATCAACCATATTTAAAGCGTTGTAATTTTGCAACAAAAGAGACACCACTCCAAAATTGTGTTTTCTTACAGCTGACTGATTTTCTAATCATCAGAATACAGAATTGTTTTTAATTAGTCTGATAATTAGGACAAAGCCCTTCACAGCTTTGGTTATTATCAATATGTATGATGAATGCAGTCATTTGCTAGTGAGGAACCTCAGTGGAATTCTTATTTTGTTGTTGTTGTCAGTTTCTCCTGGAAGCCAATATGAATTTGAATTAGCAAAATGTCTAATTGGATGGCAGCATCAGTTAGCAAGAAATATCACCACCAATAAAGCAACTGCTCTGTTTATCAAAAGGATTTTTACTAGAAACCGTCAAAGCCATATGGAAAACAACTAGAACCCCTATCCCTCTAACCCACACTGGTGAGTCTTTGCCAGAACTTGAATGAACAACAAATTCCCATAGGAACTAAGGACCATCCCAACCTCCCCACCCCCTGCACCCAGTGCCAGGTACATGTCTTTGACCTGTGTTCTCTTATATAAACACAGAGTAGTGTGGACATTAAAAAAGAAAAAATCAAACCCTATACTGCTCACACAGTCCTCCCCGCCCTGGGAGAGGCTGAAAGAACACATCGCACTGACAGGTGTTAGTCACGTTGTTCACTGCACAACTGGAAGATACGCAGATACTACACTGAGAAGAAGAACCTATAGAGACTAGGATCAAGCCCCAAAACTTTGAGGTTCACAAGAATCTAGATGAACATCTAATTTTCTCTGACTTCAGCCCCTCTGTACTTTTTACACTTGTGGGTTGTGGATGAAAGTAGAAATACTGAAGAAAACACGCAACCCTCTGCACCACTGTACACAGCTTGTGTGGCTTTATGTGTAATAGGAAAAAACATTTCTTACCACACGCCGGGATCTATACAACACTCTGAAATCTGGAGAAATTCAGGTCTGGGTCTGAATGCTGTCGCTGGGTCCCATCTTTAAAAGCAATGCTTTAGGCTTAGGCAGACAGTATGTACACGTGATCTCAAGCAAACAGCAGGAAACATGGAGACTTTACAGGCACAGTCCAAGGGGCTCCAGGTTCTGTAAAGAGCAGTGAAGCCCAGCATGACATGCAGGATGAAGACGTGATTTGGAAAGAAGATAGTGTACAGTGACAGGCAGCTGAGGATTCCCATTCCAATCACAGGTCCCTGACGCTAATAACAGGGCTCAGGGAATTTTGCATATTAGGGAAAAATATTGTCATCTCAATCATCATTTTGAAATTAGGCACTGGTATAAATTACTTTCCTGGCCCTATAGGCCCCTCTCCTCCGAACAATTTTTATTCCTGTACTTCCAGCACGATGGCAGCTTACCCTAAACAATCCCTGTGTTCGGTTTTGTCCGTCAGTGTGTGGGAGTGCCTTCCTTAATTAAAATGGCTGGTGAAAGTTACTGGTTGTATACCCTTGAAGACTACAGTCCTTTATTTATTCACAGCACCGAGTCCAATCCCTCCACATGCTGACCCTTGCCAGCAAACTTGACCTGGAGACAGGGGCGACTCTAGGTATTTTGCTGCCCCAAGCACGGCAGGCAGGCTGCCTTTGGCAGCTTGCCTGCGGGAGGTCCCCAGTCCCGTGGATTCGGTGGCACGCTTGTGGGAGGTCTGCCGAAGCCACAGGACCAGTGGACCCTCTGCAGGCATGCCACCAAAGGCAACCTGCCTGCCGCCCTCGCGGCGACCAGCAGAGCACCCCCCTTGGCTTGCTGCTCCAGGCACGTGCTTGGCGTGCTGGTGCCTGGAGCCGCCCCTGCCTGGAGGGGTATGTGTAGAGCTGAGTCTCTAAGGGTTTATCTACATTATAGAGTTACATGGCTGCAAGCTGCCACACTCATGTAACTTACTCTGACTTCAAAATGGGTAAGTCACTTCACTGCAGCACATTACAATGGGTATTACACATTGCACATCCATGTAGTGATACGGTTGCAAAAATCTCTAATGTCGAAAAATCCTAAGTCATTTCAGTATTCAGAGCCCAATAGAAATAGCAGCCAGGGTACAAGACAGCAGGTCAGAGGAGTTTCTGGGGGATTGTTGACCTGGAGGGTATTTTAAAGCAGGAAAACTGTAGGTAGACATTTTGGAATGTTGGATGTGCCATGGGATATTTAGAAGACACCAGAAACCAGGACCAGAGTTTTACATTTCAGCTGAGAAATGTTTACTGTTAGGAGGAAGACCAACAAAATTATATTAAAGTATGTTTAGCAAAGAATGCCATTATACCAGGGGTCGGCAACTTTTCAGAAGTGCTGGGCCGAGTCTTCATTTATTCACTCTGATTTGAGGTTTTGCGTGCCAGTAATAGATTTTAATGTTTTTAGAAGGTCTCTTTCTATAAGTCTATAATATAAAACTAAACTATTATTGTATGTAAAGTAAATAAGGCTTTTAAAATGTTTAAGAAGCTTCATTTAAAATTAAATTAAAATGCATAGCCCCCCAGGCCAGGACCCGGGCAGTATGAGTGCCACTGAAAATCAGCTCATGTGCCGCCTTTGGCATGCATGCCATAGATTGCCTACCCCTGCGCTATACAATCAGTGATCGGATGGTCTGTGGTAAAATTGCCAGTGACAGACATAGAGTGAACATCCAGCCAGACTGTCTTAAGGACCTAGCTAGATATCAATCTCCTAGGACATGCTCCATCTACAAGGAGGCTAGATCACTTTGGGATTTGCCCTGATGCTGCTGCTGCAGCTGATAAACAGCACCCCCAACAACAAAAGAGTGGCCGCTACTTGCTAAGATGAAGGCACCTTGAATCAGATAAAGAGTGTGGACAGACAGTGCCCTTAACATCAGACAGGGGGGTTGCTTTAGTGCTAACCCAGACAGAAGAACCACCAACATTGTTCCCAACCCTGATTTTTCCCAAGTGATACAATATTTGGAGTCGCACTGAATGAGAATCTCCACTTTCATAGAAGCAGAGGACATTTCTCACCCTTCTGCTAGCAGCGAAAAGCTTGAGTATGTGGCCATATCATAACCTTAGTCCCAGATTTGGACCTTAGCTTCCAAAATATGGGGGTTAGCATGAAAACCTCCAAGCTTAGTTACCAGCTTGGACCTGATACTTGCTGCCACCACCCAAAAAATTAGAGTGTTTTGGGGCACTCTGGTCCCCCTGAAAAACCTTCCCTGGGGACCCCAAGACCCAAATCCCTTGAGTCTCACAACAAAGGGAAATAATCCTTTTCCCCTTCCCCCCTCCAGGTGCTCCTGGAGAGATACACAGACACAAGCTCTGTGAAACTACACAGAGACTCCCCCCTCTCTGTTCCCAATCCTGGAAACAAAAAGTACTTTCCTATTCCCCCCAGAGGGAATGCAAAATCAGGCTAGCAATCCAACACACAGATCTCCCCGATTTCTTCCTCCCACCAATTCCCTGGTGAGTATAGACTCAATTTCCCTGAAGTAAAGAAAACTTCAACAGGTCTTAAAAGAAAGCTTTATATAAAAAGAAAGAAAAATACATACAAATGTGCTCTCTGTATTAAGATGATACAACACAGGGTCAATTGCTTAAAAGAATATTGAATAAACAGCCTTATTCAAAAAGAATACAAATCAAAGCACTCCAGCACTTATAGTCATGCAAATACCAAAGAAAAGAAAACCATAGAACTTACTATCTGATCTCTTTGTCCTTACACTTAGAAACAGAAGATTAGAAAGTAGAACTACTTCTCCAAAGCTCAGAGAAAGCAGGCAGGCAGAGAAAAAACTCAGACACTCAAATCCCTCCACCCAAAGTTGAAAAAATCTGGTTTCCTGATTGGTTCTCTGGTCAGGTGTTTCAGGTGAAAGAGACATTAACCCTTAGCTATCTGTTTATGACAGGCCACCCAATGCTTAAAAAACAGAAGGGAAATAAAAAGAACCCACAAATGTATTCTTTTTAAAAAGCTCAGCACTTTTGGGAGCCTGACTCTGAAACAAGTAATAACCCTTCCTACAGTACTCTACTGTATCTACACATCTGACTACCAACCAGCACACCCTGCCGGGCTGGTGAGAGTTGGTGGGATCAAGGCACAAGTGTGGCTGCAGGTCATTATCATTATTTAGCTGTAATATTACAGAAACTCCTTAGTGTGAGCCACTAAAATCTAAATCACTAAAATCAGCTCGCATGCCGCCTTCAGCACCTGTGCCATAGGTTGCCTACCCCTGCTTTAGGGGGACTAAAAAGCTTCATTTATATACATAGAAGCATTTATAGACTACATTATGTGATCAGATCCTCAGCTGCTGTGTATCCACACTGATTTTCTCAAGCTTAATATCTGTCCCTGTAACTTTCAAGGTGCTGTTAAGCAGTTAATCCTTCCCGCAGAACTAAGAGGCAGGGCAGTAGGTATTACTGTACCCATTTTACACATAGGGAAATTGAAGTAAAGAGTTGCAAATGCAAAATGTTAGAGTCAGGTTGAGTTCCTGTTCAGATTCAAGCCCCCCAAAATGTATCTATCAGCAATAACAACACTGCAAAAGATCTTAAAAGAGGAGAGGAATCCATATATGGAAAACTGCAGGAGGAATTGAGAGGCAGAATGTAACATCCGGAGGTAGACGTCAGCTAAGGCACATTGGATATCGTCATGACAGTTGTGAAAAGTGCTTTGAGATCATGTATTTGTTACGAGTGGTAAAAGCCCTTAGATGTTACACTGCTTGTGAAAGACCATACTTCCCATTGCAGCAGAGGGCCCCCTAAGCAGTATGGACACTGTAATACTTCATTGGGGTCCATCCTGCTGATGGAGTCATCTACACCCATCTCGTGCTGCAGCAGAGTTTTCCCTTTAAAGTCAGAGATGCATCAGAGGGTGATATTGATAAAGACACCATGTGCCTCTGAGAATTGTATTTGGATGTATTAGAAACAGCAGAATATCTACTTCAGTGCCCAGTGGATACACATATGAAATCTTCTGGGAAATCTGATCCTTGCTAGGTTCAATCACATTTGCAAATCCTTTGCAGAGTTTGAAATACAGCAGAGTGAATGATAATGTAAAAGTCAAATATATACTCATGACGTTTATGAATTAATTACTATTGCTAGAAAATTGTTAGTTCTCTAGGATCAAGGGGAAGCAAAGGAGGGAACTGTTCCTCCCAGAGGTATCTCTGGAGTCTGCTAGATCTATATCTGCTACAGCACAGGAACAAATCTACACAGACACACCCCTAGAGCCCCAACCAGGGGTATTCTATCTGCTACCCAAGATCCATAAACCTGGAAACCCTGGGCACCCCATCATCTCAGGCATTGACACTCTTACAGCAGGATTCTCTGGCTATTTGGACTCTCTCCTCAGACCCTATGCTACCAGCACTCAGGGGTGTAAGTAACTTAAAGGACTTGCTGGTACTCCAGAGTCCTGAGGAGGGGGAGGGGACTCAACCAGAAGAGGTGTGGCCTCTATCGGAAGAGGTGGGGTCTTTGAATCCCAAGGCTTTTAAATTGGGATTTAAAAGGCTCGGGGATTCAGCTGAAGTTTAGGGCTGGGCCGTTTAAATCACTCCCAGAGCTACCAGTTGCAGAGGCAGCTGGGAGCCCTGGGGTTTGGGCAGGGGTGAAAGTAATTTACATTTCTTACCCATATGGTCCAATCGCAAGCAACCCACCTCTCCTACGTACTTCATGGATCCCTCCCATTGCATGACATAGATAGAGAAAATAAAGCTACTATTACTACTACCAGTACTGTCAGTAATAAAACTTTGCTATTGGAATAAGCCTGAAAAAGTGAAAACTCACTGTCACATTTTTCTGTGTCTTCCCTCCTCCTCCAGCTAGGCTGTGGACACTAGGCTCCATGTTTTCTCCCTGCCTGGCACTGAGCAGCAGCTGCAGGGGCTTCCCTTTAGCTTGCAGCAGGGAGCAGGGAGACTGGCTGAGGGAGGGAGAAGCCTGCCTCCTGCACAACAACAGTTTAAACTCAGCTGTTCCCTGCACAGTTCAGTAACATTTCAAAGAGATCTGCAAGCAGTTTGGACATCACAACCATGATCCTCTGCTGGGAAGGGAATGGGATAGATTTGAACTTGGAAATGGTTCCTGATTTTGATTGTGTTTTTTGTGTATAGGAGATCCCCTCATCCCGGGGGCAGAAAAGAACTGCCCCTGCCATGGTCACCTCCTACCCCAACAACAACTGGGAGTGAAATTATCAAGGATGCCAGAAACGGCTTCTAACCCTGGGGGCTGAACTGCGCAGGAAACAGCTGAGTTTAAACTATTCTTATGAAGGCAGCAGCAGCAGGCATCTCAGCCAGTGTCCCTACTGCAAGCTAGAGCCTAGAGGAGAACCCCTGTTGGGGGTGGGCGGGGGGAGGAATGCAGAGCCTTGTCTGCAGCCTGGCTGGAGGAGGGGAAGGGAGGAGATGAGAAACCAATGTGACAGTGAGTTTTCCCCTTCCATCTGCTTTTATTAGCTCTGGATTTAAGCTGTGCAGCCAAATGCTTATATTTGTTGTGCATATTAGTATTGGAGAGATCCCCTTATCCCAGGGGCAGATAAGGACTGCCCCTGCCATGGTCAAACACACCCTCCCCACTCCCCCCAGCTACTATGAGTGAAATTAACAAAGATGCCAGAAACCACTCCTAACCCCAAGGGCTGAACCACTCAGGGAACAGCTGAGTTTAAACTATTTTTATGCAGTGGGCAGGCTTCTCCCCCACTCAGCTTTTCTTACCGGTCCTCCGTTCTGGCCTGTACCTGCTTACTTTCACCTCTGCCAGCACTCCTAGCTATCTTCAAGACACCACCAACTTCCTGAGGAAACTACAATGCATTGGTGATCTTCCTGAAAACACCATTCCGGCCACCATGGATGGTAGAAACTCTTTACACCAATATTCCACATGAGGATGGACTACAAGCTGTCAGGAACAGTATCCCTGAGGAGGCCATGGTGGGCCTGGTGGCTGAACTTTGTGACTTTGTCCTCACCCACAACCATTTCAGATTTGGGGATAACTGATACTTTCAAGTCATCCTGCTATGGATACCCAGATGGCTACAGTATGCCAACATTTTTATGGCCGACTTAGAACAGCGCTTCCTCAGCTCTCATCCCCTAGCCCACCTCCTCTACTTGCGCTATATTGATGACATCTTCATCATATGGACCCACGGGAAGGAGGCCCTTGAAGAATTCCACCTGAATTTCAACAACTTCCGCCCCACCATCAACCTCAGCCTGGACCAGTCCACACAAGAGATCCGTTTTCTGGACACTATAGTGAAAATAAGTGATGGTAACATACCAGAAACCTACACCAGAAACCTACTGACTGCTATACTTACCTATATGCCTCCAGCTTCCATCCAGGACACTTCACACGGTCCATTGTCTACAGCCATGCCCTAAGATACAACCGCATTTGCTCTAATCCCTCAGACAAAGAGACAAACACCTACAAGATCTTTATCAAATCTTCTTAAAACTACAATACTCACCTGGGAAACTGAGGAAACAGATTGACAGAGCGAGACGGTTACCCAGAAGTGACCTACTACAGGACAGGCCCAATAAGAAAAATAACAGAATGCCACTGGCCATCACATACCGCCCCCAGCTAAAACCTCTCCAGCACATCATCAGTGATCTACAACCTATCTCAGAAAATGATACCTCACTTTCACAGACCTTGGAAGGCAGGCCAGTCCTTGCTTGGACAGCCTCCCCAACCTGAAGCAAATACTCACCAGCTACTACACACCACACCACAGAAACACTAACCCAGGAACCAATCCATATAACAAACTCCATTGCTTACTCTGTCCCCATATCTACTCTAGTGACACTATCAAAGGACCCAGTCACATGAGCCACACCGTCAGGGACTCATTCACCTGCACATCTACTAATGTAATGTATGTCATCATGTGCCAGCAATGCCCCACTGCCATGTACATTGGCCAAACTGGACAGTCTCTACGTAAAAGAATAAATGGACACAAATCGGACATCAGGGAAGGCAACATACAAAAGCCAGGAGGAAAACACTTCAATCTCCCTGGACATTCTATAACAGATTTAAAAGTAGCCATCCTTCAACAAAAAGCCTTCCAAAACAGACTTCAAAGAGAAACTGCAGAGCTACAATTAATTTGCAAATTTAACACCATTAATTTGGGCTTGAATAGGAACTGGGAGTGGCTGGCTCATTACAAAAGCAATTTTCCCTCTCTTGGTATTGACACCTCCTCATTGATTATTGGGAGTGGACCACATCCACTCGGATTGAACTAGCCCTGCAACACTGTTTCTCCACTCATAAGGTAATGCCCTTCTCTTCATGTGTCAGTATATTTATGCCTGCATCTGTAATTTTCACTCCATGCATCTGAAGAAGTGGGTTTTTTACTCATGAAAGCTTATGCCCAAATAAATCTGTTAATCTTTAAGGTGCCACTGGACTCCTCATTGTTTTTGTGAATACAGACTAACACAGCTACCCCTCTGATACGTGGAGTCGCACTGCCTCTCAGGCTGTCCCTGGAACAGCACGGCTCATGTTCCATTCAGTGCTCAGGGCTATGCCTAAAAGCACAATTTAGTCTTAGTAGAGAGACAAGGTGAGTAAGGTAATATCTTTTATTGGACCAACGTCTGTTGGTGAGACAGACAAGCTTTTAAGCTTACACTGAGCTCTTCTTCAGGTCTAGGAAAAGTCCTGAGCCTCACAGCTAAATACAAGGTGGAACAGATTGTTTAGCATAAGTAGTTATGTAAGTCATGTTGTAAGAGACCATTCAAGGTGAAGTGGCCTGTTTACATCTTTACAATCATAGGACAGCAAAGGGAGGGTTAATGGGCTACCGATTATTGTAATAAGCCATAAATCCAATACCATTATTAAGACCATGATTTTTAGTGTTTAACAAAGTTAAAAATTTAAGCTCCCAGGCTCGTTTTTTGAAACTGTTGTCCAGGTTTCCTTTGAGAATGAGGACTGATAAGTCAGCCACAGAGTGATCGTTATGTGAAAAGTTTTTGCCCATGGGCGCAGATGGTGCTTTTATCTTTTATTATTTTCCTCTGTGAGTTCATTAGAGAGCATAGTGGTTGTCTGGTTTCACCTGCATTTTCATTATTGGGCAATTTAGTGCACTGGATGAGGTACACCACATGTTGGATCATGAAAGGCATGTGTGTTGGGGGTGGGGTGGAAGGGGAAGGTATTGATCACCATAGCAGTGAAGATGTGGCTGCAGGTTTTGCATTTGTTGTTCTGGTGGGGTCTGGCGCCTCTTTGAGTAGGTGGGTCCTGATCTGTGGGGAGTTCGCTTCTGGAGTTGAGCTTGGTGAGGCTGGAGTGTAGTTTGAAGGCCAGAAAAGGGGGTTTGGAAGATATTTCTTTCAAGCCATTGACCCCATCCAGTATGAGAAAAGCAAGGACAATACTCTAGGCACTCAATGCTACTTTGCCCATAACACTTCTCTCTAGTTCTCTCCCAGCTCAATGTGCTATCCTCCAGTTCTCGACTGCGGTTGTGACTGGATTCTTCTAGGACCCACCAAAAAAGAGATGGCATGAATCTTCAGTGCAGATCCTTCTACACTGCAAAATGTGCTGTTCATCTTACATATCTCAGATACTGATGAGTTCAAGCGAGGATTGTTCCAGTGAGATGCATGTGGGGGAAAAGAAGGCAATTTTCACCATAACAGGCTAGCCTTCCAATTTCTAAAACCCAAAGCAACTTCAGTGAGGCCCATAACAGGTATGCAATCTATTAGTATCTGATTTTTAATGATATATTAAGAAAATAGTTATTAAATTATATTTTAAAATCTTTAATAACTTCCTGACCTACACATTCAACTCAGTTCCCTTCTGGAATTTTTCCCATGTGAACCATTAATCTTTTCTAATGAACTTTATCAATTCCAGGTCTTTGAATATTTATACACTTGGCAGACAAGGAGCAGAAGATGTATTGTGTCTTTCTGATTTAACAGTTGGTTTTGCTTGGCTGTCTATGCTTAAAAAGCCTGCCTTATTAGTAAGTGAGATACTAGACCTAGTGAAACACAACCAGCGTGGGAGGCAGTTTAGGAACAGTTTAAGTTCTGGATCCAGCCATCACACTGTAGACATTTCTACAGATTTATGAATATGCCATAGATAGAAAATTTCTCAAATCTCACTGTTTATTTTCTAAAGTTTGATCCAACTCCTACAAATTATTTTCTAGCCATATAAATAAAACCTACCTGAAGTAATCTTCTCTGATAGATTTTGGAATGCAAGATTTGTACGATAAACTTTTTTCATATAAGTGGCACTTCTGCGTAAGCTATTTTATGATGGCCTTTCCCTCAGGGATTTTAGATTTCACCTTTAAAATATAGGACATGCAATTAGGGCTCTGTTCTTGCTGTAGAACAATAGTATGTGAGCAGATGATCCTAGAGAATATGCCTTAGAGTAGAGGCAATGGTGTTTATTCTTGGCCATAACCCTGAGCGGAATGGTGTAGGAGTTACTGCACCGCAAGGTGGCAAGAAACTCCATTTTTCAAAGTTTAAATTAGCACCTTCATTTGATCAATGAGCATGATCAGGACAAGTATAGAGAGACACTATTAGCAGCATTCAAATATTGCCCTATTAAATTAATGAGGGAGGTTAGTAATGATCACAGTGGCACAGAGATGCAAGACAATTAGTCACAGCTACTCAAAAGAATTGTGTACATGTGTGTGTGTCTGTCTATCATCAGGAAGGTGAGAGGAGCTTAAATCTTTTGCACTGAATGTAAGTGGTATTTGGTAACAGGAGAACAGACAAGGGGGTTATTTATTAAATTTTAATAGAACAGAATCTTTCCCCCGATGGAAAGTCAAATAATTTTATGTGATGTCTGATTTGATCCACAAGTGCAATGATCTTCAGTGTCAAGCATGGACAGCATTGTTAAAAACCACATCCGCTTGAAAATAGTCTTGTCTTGGTGATTCAAGCAAATGGAAAACAGTGGCATTTTTCAGAAAGAATTGTCATTTTATTTTTCAGAATGATTTTTTTATAACATTTAAACCAGCACCAACTTCCTGCACAACTTTGAAACATACTATATTAACAAGCTGCTGGACCAATCCCTTACAGCTCAGTGTTAGGTGGTGAAATTGCATCATTAGTAGTGGTGTCTCAACCAGTCATCTTTAAGCTAACTAGTTAACTTGCATTCTGCAGGCCTATTGGTTAACATGCTGTAATAGTTGGTGGGGAATTTTCACACATTTTAAATAGGCATCTGTTACACTTTTGACATGCAGCCTGCCAAAGTCTGATTTGCATTGTGTTGAGAATCCACATATCCACCTGAACTCAACGAGAGCTGCAGATATTCAGCACTTCTGAAACCAAGGCCACAGAACCATGGGATAAAAATCTAGTTTTTACTATTTGAAAATGAGATTTGTGTTGTAAACATTAAATATTGCAGTGTTGTATATATTCAAAAAGTCTACCACTGGTTTTGGCTCTGATGTGGCTTTCATCTTTGGTTTATAGACATCAAAATGCATAAGTGACATATATTAAATTTAAATATGCCTATTAAGCTTGTGACACCTTCTCCAGGGTTTAGACATGTAATACGAAGATAAAATGCACATTTACAAAGCATCAAGGAACAATCTAATAAGTCTGGAAGTTATTTTACAACAAAGTTATTGGCATGCATCACTTTCCAATTTCACTATTTCAGAAAATGTACCCTTGTTTTCAGGTATATTTACTGAAACTTTGGTACTTATTTAGATGGGAGGAAACTAATTTCTTTCTCTATTCACATAGCAAGTCTATGGCTAAAGTGGGAATCAAACCAGGTTTCCTGAGTCGTGCTTTAATTACAAGACCATCCTTCCTCTCTTGTTATTGCCTGGGTGTACTGTCAAATACAGATTTTTGTACCCTGTGTTTTCACTCTGTCTCATGGAGAATTTACTTTTGTTCTTTTTTGTTTTGTTGGTCTGAGATACTTGAAGTATGAATTGCTGGGGGGATGTGTGTGTGTGTGTGTGTGTGTGTGTGTGTGTGTGTGTGTGTGTGTGTGTGTGTGTGTGTGTGTGTGTGTAAACAATTGCAATATTACAAACAAAGTTGAATAAGCCTTAAGCCTAAAAGTTGCTACCTGGCCCCTTTGTTTCTTATTGGATATATTGTGAGATGCTGTCTCCACCTGGTAACTGTCTCCTCCTGGTTGCACATTTCAGACCTGTCTGTACCTTCTTGTTAGTCAGGATAATCAGCAGTGAGCTGATGGCCGAGTAGCAGGAATCAAGGAACATCCGGGCATCAATGAGGCTCAGTGAGACAGGGTACATACAGAGGGTATAGACCCAGAAGAGGCTGTCCAGCCCAAAACAGAGAAGGTACATGATTAACAGGGCCACCACGGCTTTGGCTGCCTGGATTTCCACGTGCTTTGTGTGCAGCCCCAACAGATGTTTTGCCTGCTTCCCGTGCTGATAAAACATGGAGAGAAGGTAGCAGCTGGAAAGAGTCATGATTCCCAGGAAGAACAAGTCCCGAGTGACAGACACCGACCCGTTTCCTAAGTACAAAAGGTGGCTGGGGAAAACCATGCAGCAGAAGTTGTACACCACTGTGTGGCTTTTGATGATTGAGGAGTTTGCAGCATCCTGGGAGGAGGAATAAGCCAGGTGGGTCCTGCACACAAAAAGGTTGAAGCACCAAAAGGAAATCATAACTGAAGAGAGATTTTTCAGCAGGTTCTCTCTCAAGTGCAACCATTTGCAAGGAGATGGGACAATGAGGATACACTGGAAACAGCCCAGCAGGTAGGTGATGCAAATGCTCATGGCTCTGCCCACGCAGTAAATATAGAGGGTAATTTTGCAGACCAGGTCATTGTATGTGTTCTGAAGCCTAAAGTTTTTGAGGGTAATGGGGATCCCCTGGGTCAGGATAACCAGGAGGTTGGAGAGCGCAAGGTTGCTCAGTATAATTTCAGAGGGCATGACTTTTCTGTGGCATATTAACATGTAGGTGAAGGCATTTGGTATTGGAATTCTACAGGCCACTTCCCTCAGATCCCACTGAGGAATACACTGCACCATCTACTCAGGACACTCCCTACACTAACACCGGAACAAATCAACATACCCTCAGAGCCCCGACCAGGGTTATTCTATCTACTACCCAAGATCCACAAACCCGAAAATCCTGGACATCCCATCATCTCGGGCATTGGTACTCTCACTGAAGGACTGTCTGGATATGTGGACTCTCCACTCACACCCTATGCCACCAGCACTCCCAGCTATCTCCGTGACACCACTGATTTCCTGAGGAAACTACAATGCATTGGTGACCTTCCAGAAAACACCATCCTAGCCACCATGGATGTAGAGGCTCTCTATACAAACATCCCACACACAGATGGAATATAAGCTGTCAGAAACAGTATCCCTGATGATGCCACAGCACAACTGGCTGCTGAGCTCTGTGCCTTTATCCTCACACACAACTATTTCAAATTTGATGACAATCTATATCTCCAGATCAGTGGCATCGCATGGCCCCACAATATGCCAATATTTTTATGGCCGACCTGGAACAATGCTTCCTAAGCTCTTGTCCACTCATGCCTCTTCTCTACCTATGCTACATTGATGACATCTTCATCATCTGGACTCATGGGAAGGAGACTCTGGAAAAATTCCACCACGATATCAACAGCTTCCACCCCACCATCAACCTCAGCCTGGACCAATCTACATGGGAGGTCCACTTCCTAGACACCACGGTGCAAATAAGTGATGGTCACGTTAACACCACCCTATACCGAAAACCTACCGACCGCTATGCCTACCTTCATGCCTCCAGCTTCCATCCTGGGCATATCACACGATCCATTGTCTACAGCCAAGCACTGAGGTACAACTGCTGCTGCTCTAACCCCTCAGACAGAGACCAACACCTACAAAATCTCCACCAGCATTCTCAGAACTAAAATACCCACGCGAGGAAATAAGGAAACAGATCAACAGAGCCAGACGTGTACCCAGAAGCCTCCTACTGCAAGAGAAACCCAAGAAAGAAACCAACAGGACTCCACTGGCCATCACATACAGTGCCCAGCTAAAACCCCTCCAATGCATCATCAGGGATCTACAACCCATCCTGGACAATGATGCCACACTTTCACAGGCCTTGGGTGGTAGGCCAGTCCTTGCCCACAGACAACCTGACAACCTGAAACATATTCTCACCAGTAACTACACATCACACCATAGGAACTCTAGCTCAGGAACCAATCCATGCAACAAACCTCGATGCCAACTCTGCCCACATATCTACACCAGTGACACCATCACAGGACCTAACCAGATCAGCCACATCATCACAGGTTCATTCACCTGCATGTCCACCAATGTAATATACGCCATCATATGCCAGCAATGCCCCTCTGCTATGTACATCGGCCAAACTGGACAGTCTCAACAGAAAAGGATAAATGGACACAAATCAGATATTAGGAATGGCAATATACAAAAACCTGTAGGAGAACACTTCAGCCTCCCTGGCCTCACTGTAGCAGATCTTAAGGTGGCCATCCTGCAGCAAAAAAACTTCAGGACCAGACTTCAAAGAGAAACTGCTGAGCTTCCGTTCATCTGCAAATTTGACACCATCAGCTCAGGATTAAACAAAGACTGTGAATGGCTTGCCAACTACAAAACCAGTTTCTCCTCCCTTGGTTTTCACACCTTAACTGCTAGAACAGGGCCTCATCCTCCCTGATTGAAATAACCTCGTTATCTCTAGCTTGCTTGCATATCTATACCTGCCCCGGAAATTTCCACTACATGCATCCGACGAAGTGGGTATTCACCCACGAAAGCTCATGCTCCAAAACGTCTGGATCTGTATATTCTGCAAAGCAAAAACAATGTGCACTAGAAATGGTATGTACATTAGAAACTGGTGAGTTTCAGGTCATATAATGTACTTGCAAAATGTGTGTCTTTAATGCCGTCTAACATTTGGGCCAATCTAAGAAAACAACCTACTAATGCTACCAGTTAGTGAAGTTACTCCTTTAGCTCAGCTGTTAAAAGCTTGTGTTGTGGTAGGTTCTAGATTCAAACCCGGATTCTGATCTTCAGAGGTGTCATTACCTACTGATTGCTAGGACATATTTTGACCTTCTTAAAGATTGTCATCGAATAATGGGCTCAGGTATCACTAGCCATGTCCAAGTTGTGAGGGAAAGAGCACCAAGGACCATCCTGCAAAAGCAAATATACCAAGCTCAGTCACAAACTTGTACTCCATGTGCTCCTTTGATGTTTGTTCAACAGCCTATATGAAAAGGGTTATTGGTCTGAGGCTTTTTCTTAGTGAACAAGTGTTAGAATTAATTTTTACTGGTCACAAACCAACTGGCAAAATTAATGAATGCTATCTACATGTAGGTCTTTACAGAGTTCCAATCGGTACAGTGTTTATGCACTGAATCCGTTTATAAATGCTACTTATTATTGATACGTAAATATAGCACTTTACAAGCTACATTCACATAATACCCCCAAAAGAGGCAGGTAAATATTATTGTCCTTATTTTATATATGGGGAAATGAAGCAGAGGGCTGAAATGACTTGTCCATAGCTATAAAGCAAGTCTCGGATAGAGGAGGTAGGAAAACCTTCCAACTCCTACATCTTCACTCATTCCTCCAGACCATGCTGAATCATACTGACAGGAATTTCTGCACAAAGGAGTGTTTTCATTCAAGCTAATAGCAAGTTTGTTTGCACAGCTGCCAAAGATTTTGCATCCATGTAAGCCCTCTCTCCATAACTAAACATTTTCAGAAGTGGGTGATCAATTAGATTCTGTAAGATCTGAAAACTTGTAAGACACTGTCTGAAATTGATTGTATTTATGGATTAAGATGTAGCATCTGATGAGTAAGGTAAAAAGTTCCAGAACAGATATGAGAAGAATGCACTCTCTGTAAAATCATCGCAATGAAAGCCTGCTTTCTGTTCACAGTTTCACTGAGACATAAAAATTGTCATCAGAAAAAACAAACAAACAAATCCCCAGATTGTTCCAATGCTCCCAGTCCAGTTTCAGCATGAAATGCACTATTTTAATACATCTGCCTGTGTGCATATTTCCAGCAGCATCAATTTAGAAAAGGTTAATTCCAGAGATGGAGCAACTATAGCAGAGATAGCACACAAGCTGCTGATGGTGTTCAGATCCCCAGGGGCAATAAGTTTTATAACAGTGATTTTCAGTTAATTCAACAGATTGCAAAAAAATAAAAAACAGAACTTGCGAAAAAATGGCATTTGAAAAATACTTCAAAAGTTTGCATACACACATACCTTGTGTGTTTGGGTCATTGGCCATTTAGAAGCAGGTACCTTGCAGCACACCGATTAGTGTACTGAGCATCTCATAAAAACCATATGCCAGGGGTGGTGTTCTTTATGTCCAGGAATACTGTACTTCTAATGATTCTTGTTTCTCAGTAAAGAAGATATATTTAGGACCTTCTTATTTGGAGACTCCCACAACATTAACAAAGTAATATTTTATAATTATAAGAGGGTATTGCTTTACCTACACAGCCAAGGTTCCTTTCCATCAAAGTGCATTTTACAGATTATTGGTGAAGAAATAATGAGACAAAGCAGTTATTTTACCATTATTGGAAAGAAGAATACATGTCTGTTTTTGAACTTCCAAGTAGTACAGACCTGGTTTGCCTCTGTTTGGTGAAAGGTGTTATTACCCTCAAACAAGAAAGTGGATATATATTTTTCCTTATCTTAGGTCTGCTTTTAAAGGCCTAGTCAAAAAGTGCTTGAATTTCCTCACCTTGTGTTAAAGTCTGAGAACTGAGAGTACTTACCACCCAAGCATGACCAGGCCCTAATTTTTATAAGAATAAGCCAATAAAATATTTCCTATATAAAAACATTATTCAGAATGGTCAATGCACTTTAAATTAAAATAGACTACTAAGGGGAAATAGACACTGAAAACAAAGCCGGGGCAACAGTTACCAGTCAAACAGCATGTTCAATGAAAAAGGCAATATTTAAAATTATTCTACAATACCTGCATCTCCAGGAAATGATTCAAGACTTCTTGCTGCAATCTTGTCCCTTCGTTCTCATGAGTTCCAGCAGTGAGACTGAAGCTGGAACCAGACAGATTTCTCTTTATACTCCCCCCCGCTGCTGGTGTGTAATTCTGCTGGGAGTTGACATGCTTGAGATTAATCCCATATGTTCTAGTAGACATGCATGGGCTATGGGACGCCCAGCATGGAATTGCAGAAGTCTGCTCTTCTTGAAACATCATAATACAGTTGGACAGTCTAAATTAGAATATGAAAACATCGAAAGCCACATGTAAATCTTCAGCATACTGGCAAAAGCCCAGGCATAGAGATGCAGTGTTTGTGAGTTATAGCAATAGAGCTATAGGTCTCTTAGTCTTTACACAGCTACTTTTAATTCCATGCCTTTGTGCTTTTGCTTATACAGATCACAATTCAGTGCACCAGCATAGACTGGCATGGTGAGAATCAGAGGCATGGACATTTCAAGATTCCCCCTTATGTACTGAGTGAAACCATAGAACAAAGCCCAGAAAAGGGAGTAGGGCTGGCTCTACCATTTTTGCTGTCCCAAGCAGAAAAAAAAAAAAAAAGCTGCCTGGACTGTGCTGCCCCAAGAATGGACGGAATGCTGCCCCTTAGCATGTGCCGCACCAGGCACATGCTTCCTCCACTGGTGCCTGGAGCTGGCCCTGACAGGGAGGAGACTAAAGACACAATGTGCTCCAGCAGAAACACAAAAGGAGATTCTGCAAGCCATCATGGGCATGGAAGTCTTGTTTAAACTGCTAATAGATGTTAGTCAAAGGACTAGCAGGAGAAGTGGTGTCAGAATTAGAAAAGAGACAGCACCTAAAAAACAATCTTCCTGTAATCCTTTCAACAGGTGGCTTTTGATGTTACACAAAAATAATTGAAACTAGCCTGAGACTTAGTCCAGACTCTTAGGTTCCACTTTAGGTATAAAAACAGAAGAATTAATAGGAAAATTAGACATTACTTTCATCCTTAATCATAGCTGTTCATACCTATAGTGTCTCAGCATTAATGCACCATGGTGTCTTATGGGAGATCCATGTTTAAACCTTCTGATATGGCCTTTGGATTTCTAGGTGAGACGATGCTGTGGCACAAAGACTTTATTCTTCAGTGTGCAGACTCAAAATCGTGAAAGCCAGGAGAAAATTACTTTATCTGAATTGGTTTGTCCATTGCTTCCATATGCTATGAATTGGAGGACATTTTTCCTTCCTGGGGACACCTCTGTGTCTATGTGGGATGCAACTGTGAGTTTCTGTTGGATAAGTAGGTCTTTTCAGGTCCCTGTTTGTAGAATGAAAGTAACAGTAAATGATTAACTCTATTAGCAAAAGGACTCTGCTACAGATTTTGCATGTTCTCCTTAACCTTGGTCAATTAGATTCTGTGGACTAAGTGGCAATCATTAATTTTAAAATATGCTTAGGGATTATGTAATTAGCTCCTAATAAACATACTGCTAATTAAGCTGTTCAGTGGTACATTTACTCTAGAGCTTAATTAGGTCTCTAAATAAATCTAGACAGAGTCTTTTCTGATGCAACTCTGATTTCACAGAGAGGCTCGTCTTCCTGGAGCATGCCCTTACATGTAGGAGAGAAACTTGTCTGTAAAGAACAGTAAAAGCTTGCACAGTTGTTTGTCTGGTTTTTGCAAGATACCTTTGTAATATGAATCAGTGCATTTAAGTTTCACTGAAGCTTGATCAAAGTCTCCAAGCTGTTCAATAAGAATATTTCATATAGAATTATTCAAAATGATCCTTGCTGGAGAAATTCTAACATTCATTTAAGTGTTCAAACTCTTGTGCAAAATGCAAAAATAGTTTTCAGTGTATGTGTTTGCATCCATCAGAAATCCATACACCATAGTCTGCCCTGAAACACTAGGGATACTGAATATGGGAAAGTTTGTTTTTCCTCTAGTACCTTTAAAGCTCCAGGCATCTCAAAGTGCTTTATAAAGTAGGGTGTTAAAGGCATGTGGCATGGAGATTATGTAGCCAATCAGGTAGTGTTGTTCTCTATAGTCACAAGGAATGCCAGTTAGGTCTCAGGATTTTTGAGTATTTTTAAAAGAAGTGCCATAAGGAACCATTAACTTTCATCTGGTCAGTGACCCAACAGAGACAGGAAGGGGTGAGTATTATACACGTTAGTGCCAATTTTGAATAAAAAAATACTTTTAAACTTGTCAATTATCACTGCATCTTCTCTTATTCATTGGTATAACTGGAAAGCCAAAGGCTGTCTTTCCTCAGATAGCTGCATGTCCAAAGATAACTATTAAAGCTGAGCAAAACTTTCCCTGCCCCAGTTTGGTCAACCTTTTTTGCAGTAAAAATGTTGATGCCTCTCAGTTTCTTACAAAATACATATTTTACAGGATATTAAAAAAAACCACTCAAGATTTCCTCTGGATGGGAAAGGTAGTTGATCCACATGAGAGATGGTTGACTTCTCTGAGGCTAGTAGGTGGGAAACTTGGCAAGACAAAACAAAGGCTTGAGGGTCAGTATGGCCTCTCAGTGCCTTACTGCATTGGTATATATAAGTTTATGGGTCTGCCCCTACCTCTGGGCCGGGTCCTTTATCTCAATGGGAAAGACTCATGATATTACATCTGGAGGCCCCATCTATGGGCCTAACCAAGGATGTCACTAAAAATGGCACTGGCATGATACAGATACCTGCCCCATGGAGCTTACAGTACTCAGATAGTGCCCTGCACCCTGAACACAGCCAGTTTGGGTTTGTGCCTAGATTGTTCCAACTCGAGTGACACCTGGTAGCAGATTTAGTTTACATTCCGCAGCTGCAACATGGGTGAAATGTATTTGGCCAGCGGTTCAAGACACCTTCCCATCCCACTTCTGTGTTGATAAGCTACTCACGTCCCCAATCACTGCATTACTCCTGTGAAAGTAACTTATTTCCCAAGTTGGTAATTCATGCTCAAAGTGAATGCTAATAGGAGGTATCAGCCAATTAGGAACCTAAAAGGGCCTTTCATTAGCTTTAGAGAAATTAAGTACTAATTATGGAGGTTTAAGTAGATGCCTTCTCCAGGGGCTAATTATGGTTCCATAATAAAGCAGAACTTGATGTTGTGCATCTGGGGAGGGAGAAGCTCATAAAATCTGAATGTTGTCTGCACTAGGGTAAGAAGTGAAGAATGAGGAGCTTAAAAAACTAGTTCTTTAACTTTCTTCATGGAAGCTCCCCCACTGCCTTGGAGAGCAGCAGAGCTGGGGAAGCATCTCAGTGGCCAGGAAAATGTAAATAATGTCAACCCACAGGCAAGGACAATTCAGGTCAGTCAATGCTGTATTCCTAACAGAGGCTCACCTGAGCTACTTGAAACATGGCTCTTGGCAGCACTTTCACTAGCTGTCTATAAAAGTCCAAGCAGGAGGGCCAGAGAGAGGAACTGTTGCATGAGTTCCATAAAGCCAGCAAGGGACAGAATCCAGAACATTTCGGGGTAGATTATACCTTTAGGCACAACCCTGAGCAAATGGTGGTCTATAAGTTGCACCATTCCAGCAGTAGCCGGAGAAGGCACTGTGCCACCAATGCTGCTCTGAGGTATACTTCCCTCCACCACGCTCCTCCTGCTCTTAGAGAAGAGGTTGAGTGTTGGGGTTAAGATGCCGCAGCCTTTGAAAGGATGCAGCTTACTGTCTTCAGCCTCCATTCCTGGCCAGTGAGTGATGGGCACAGGATCTATCCCACCTCTCACTCCCTGTCCCTCTATTGACAGTCAGGAGTATCTAGAGGGGAAAGGGCTGTGCTTTGTACCAGATTCTGACCTAAGATCCAGCTAAAAGCTAACATTCTAAAGAGAAGATGAGTTTACTTTTGGGAGGAGGGGGGGAAACAAACTATTGCTGGTTTCCCAGCAGTCATTATTCGGAACACAGAGTAATTTCGATGTGTTTTCATTGTCTGACCAGAGCTTGATAATCCTTGATCACTGAGGTGGTGAATAATAAACATGTTGACTCATGCCATCATTGTCCTCAGGTGCACATGGGCCAGGATACACATTGTTTCCTATGTGTAACAGCCTTGTTTGTAAGCCCTTTGATGCCTAAGCCTAAAATTTGTCACAGCATGAGTACAACCCAGGAGGCGGCAATGCAATGATTAAATGCTTTAAGCCTCTGGTATTTTCTAAATAGGATAGATCCTGAGAGTGAATTCTACAGTCATGAACATGCTGTTTTATCTTCACTCCAATACATGTGAAAGTGTATCCACGGGATTCTACGCTGAACTGCTGACCTCATTCTCAATAGAACCTTTTTGTCAGTGGCCATGATTATAAATAGAATAAGAGTATATCAGGAACCAAACAAACAAACCCTCATCTGCAGCTGGTCTATCTGAGGCATAGAGGGGATCCATCCTTGTTACGTTGTCAACACGAAAACAAAAACACTCACGCGCAGCAGCAGGATACAGAGACCAGGCTTCTTCAGTTTCTGCTGGATTCTCCATGCTTCATTCAGAGGTTCTGAAGGCTCGTGCCTGTTGCCTGCAGTGAAACTGAGGCCATGTCTACATCTAAAATTTTGCAGCGCTGGTTGTTACAGCTGTATTAGTACAGCTGTATAGGGCCAGCGCTGCAGAGTGGCCACACTTACAGCAACCAGCGCTGCAAGTGGTGTTAGATGTGGCCACACTGCAGCGCTGTTGGGCGGCTTCAAGGGGGGTTCCGGGAACGCGAGAGCAAACCGGGAAAGGAGACCAGCTTGATTACCAGAGGCTTCCTCCTTCCACGGAGGTCAAGAAAAGCGCTGGTAAGTGTCTACATTGGATTACCAGCGCTGGATCACCAGCGCTGGATCCTCTACACCCGAGACAAAACGGGAGTACGGCCAGCGCTGCAAACAGGGAGTTGCAGCGCGGGTGGTGCCCTGCAGACGTGTACACCTTCAAAGTTGCAGCGCTGTAACTCCCTCACCAGCGCTGCAACTTTCTGATGTAGACAAGCCCTGAATGGGAACAGTAAGGAAAACAAAGTGCTATTTGTGTACATCTTCCGAGGCAATTTTAAGCCTCAGGTTATGCTCTGTCCAAAACAGGTAACTTTTTCTGAATGCATTCACCATTATCAGCTCACACAACAAGGAATCCTTTTGACCCAGGATTAAAGTTAAAGTCTGAAAACTTATGTAAAAATTTAGACCAGTGTCTATTTTAGTTTCCAAGCCATGATCGAGGTCAACTGCCATTATGCTCACTTTGCAGATATTAATTAAATATAATCCGCATACCGTGCACAAACATAGCAAGCCTTTTTATCATTACGTGTCTCCCTTCTTTCTCACTGACAATCACTTGCCATTGCCTTCTTGATAAAATGTAAAGTCAAATCAGGCACATATTAAATATTGTTTACTTGTCAACCTCACTTACCAAAACCTCCCGGTTTGCTAGGATGTGTCTTCTGGAGACTTATCCAGACAATATAAAATATACATTGTATCAAGTGCAATCTGTTTATAATATACATCGATGGATTGGAGCATCATCAGTAAGTACTGGCAGTGTGGGATAATATGATGGATAACCTGGAATCCTAAAAATTAGAGATGGAAAAGATCTAAAGGGGTCCTTTTAGCATCTCCATGTTATGGGCAAGGGTCAAAGCTGTGCAGGTTTCTTGAAACAAAGATGCATGATTTAGAAAACTTTTACACATAGGCTATATAATAGGTCTGAAGCGGCTAATTTGAGGCTGATATCCATCTACAAAAGGACAATGTATAAACTCCGTGTCAACTGAATGGTTTTAATCCCTAATTTTTTTGAAAATTAGAGATTTTAAATAGCCCAGGAGTCTGGAATAAGTGATCGGCTGAGAATTTATATGTGCTTCCCCCTCTAGGAATGGGAACACATTCCAAACCTAACACTGTGATAGAGACACACTCAGCAATACACAAGAGCCTACAATTGTAACACATTTACATGAAAGAGTCACCTGTCAGCTTGCATTCTTTCGAACGACCACTAACAATTATATGGATTAGTGCCCAATTAGCAAAAGGAAGATGTGTCAAAGTGGTTCACGGGGAATCTGTAGACATTTTGCTAAATGCAGCATGTAGATCAGCACCTGTGAAGAGCCTGCTTATGCCTCTGAAGACAGAAATTACCTCACAGCCATATTTCAATGTCACCATGTCTATTTATTTCTTCTCCTTCTCGACCAGAGAGTGAACCTCCGACCCACTATTTTAAATTGACCTCTGCCCTGATCACATTGACACCAGCAAGATGATACCTCTCAACACCGTGGTTACAATACTGGCATTCATATACAGTACTGGTTTTTGCAATTTATTGAAATGTCAGAAATGTAATTAGGATTTGAGTTATATTCCTGACTCTGCTATTGAATGTAACATTGGGAGAATCACTTCTCCTATCTGATTTGTTTAAGAAAAGGGATAACACATAGATGATGCAAAACTTAATGGGAGTTGTGAATTATATTGTGGTCTTATACATGACTGGATGCTTTGTCAGCAGCAGGATTTGGTATCTGCCTCTCAGGATATTTTCTTTTTTTCTTTGCTGATTCAGAACAAGTTTATCCTGCTGGATGCTGCATGTTCCACTGACAAAAGTTTTAAATAATAATAAAATAATAATAAAAATCCTTAAAAACGAAAATAAAACAAACTCCCTCCACCCCCACCCACAACATTTCATTGTTGCCTTAGGGTGACAGGTTTGTCTCACTTCACAAAGTTTTAGATAGAAACTACCGATTCACTGCTATGTGTACAAAATCTCACTTTAGAACTTTAGAAAACACAAAAACGTGTATGTAATATTAGTGGTGGCTGTATGTGACAGATGACTTAGTCTTTAGAGGCCTGGCCCAGATCACGTGGCTGGAGCCACAAAATGAGTTTTCAGACCCCAACTCACTATTTCCCTGCATCTTTATCCCAATGGAAAGTGGAGGCAGAGTGGATTTAAAATGCTATCGTTAGATTTATACCGTTGAACTGGTATAAATGACAAGACAAGGTGCAAGGCAGTCATGAATCAGGCCCCCTCAGTTTCTTATTAGCACTGTACGTCAGATCCTTGTTACACAGGGCATCTTAAATTTCAAAGGTTTCCCTGAAAACAAATATCCTGTAACATTATCAGCTCCAAATAAGACAACATATAATGGGACTAATGGGACTAATAAGAGGCCAGTACAGTTATTAATAGCACAACAGAAACAGAATAGGCTATGCCTGATCCTATGCAAATTCTTTTTAACCTTTCTGCAAAAGTATGTTCAAGAAAAAAAAATATGTACTGGTATTTTCCAGTATTTATGTTGAACTGTGGCCACAGAGTGTCCCACTAGGAGCAGCAGGGTGTTGATTAAGAAATGAAGCAGGATTTACATTGGAGACCATTAGTACTTTTGCATGATGGCTCCAGATAGGTCGTGGCAGTGAATTTACTCAAGGGCATATGCTGTTGGTTTTGCAAGCTAAATCATGATGATAGGAATTAGGGTTTGACAAGGTGCAGCTGATCGTATGGCTGCACCCACAGCATTTATTCTGAAGGATACACGGTTTGGGCTGAAAACTGTACTGGCCTCTGTCAACATGCAGAATTTTCATTATTGTTATGGCTAATATAACAATGATAATTATATTTGCTACTGTTCTTTATGCTGATAGCAAGAGTTTGTTACAATGTTCTGGTTGCTAACAAATGGTCAGGCTTTGGTTCGCAAGAGTAACATGACCGAATGGAATTATTCTCGTCTCTCCCTCAATCCCTTACCCCAGAGGGAGACAATAAAAGAGACATTCAGATACAAGACTAAAAATGTGAACTATCATCAAGAGAGAAGGAGGATGGTCTGATGATTAAGGTATTGGACCCTGATTCAGAAGAGGCAGATTCTGTTCCTAGCTCTGCAAGACATTTATTCTGAGATTTCAAAAATTGGGATGCTGATAATACTTCTGTAGCGCACAGGAGTGTTGGGAGGATGATTTCATTTGCGGGATACTTACATATTTGTGAGCTGCAATGGTGGGATATTTAAAACAAAAACAAGCTCAAGTGTAGGCAAAACTGTAGGTAAAAGCGAAGAGTAGCAAAAGGAAAATTCTCTCTGACTGAGCTACAGTTGAACGAACCCCCAATAATAAAATATAAACTGAGTCAGAGAACCAAACATAAAAATACCAGCCCAAATCTGCATTTGGCTAACAATGCATTCTATTCCCTGGACAAAGCTGCAGGCTGTTGAGAAGTAAATAACTTTGGTTTTGGTTCAAGTCTAAACAAACACAGTGTTGCACATCTTTTCCTATGATTTCTCTCAGATTCTTTCAATGGTATAGGATTAATTAATTCTTAAAACAGGTGTCCTCAAAGCTTGTGAAGTGGCCCTGAATCCAAATGCAAGCTACATCTATCTATCACATCCAGTCAGTGTGATGATTTCTTTGCAGTTTGGCATACCCATGACCTTCCTACCAGTGAGATTGCTTGGTCTGTTGCTCCCTCATATGGATGCATGAGAAATTTCAACCCAGTCGTAATTCTGAAAGGAGTTTATTCTGAGAAATATAAAAGATTAGAGCCTAATCCACACATCCCTTTGAATATAGAGTTTACACAGAAGAATATTTCAGTCCAGAGACTAGTTCTGTCAGCTTCTTCCACAATTCCGCAGGAAAATTACACATCAGCGGTCTGACTTCAGGTATAAAACAGACCACAGAATGTCCCCAACAGAATTCCTTTTGAAATAGAACATATCTTTTAAAAAAAATCCAATATTAATTTAAAAATTGCCAGTGATGGAGAATACACCACGACCCTTGATAAATGGTTAATTACTATCTCCATTAAAAATCTACACCTTATTCCTATGTTACAATTATAACTATTTTTACATTTATATGTAGTCTTGGAAGGATTCGATTTTTAAATCGGTAAATGCTGGTAAACAATTTCACAACAAACAGATATTTCCATTGATAGTTACTGAAATTTACAGACAGGCAAAGTAAGAAAAATGCTGTTTATGAACTTATTATACTTGGTTTAAGAATATTAATTTGGTATATTTTGACATGTATTGGTGACAATTTGTGTTTTAATGGTTATAAAGCTCAACATCTACTGTCATTAAATAATTGCACTACTCCCTCTATTGTCTGATCCCACCTCATAATTTCCAGCAACTCTGAAAATTTAAATAGATAAAAATCGGAAAAAAGTTTAAAAATAACCACCAATATTATCCACCTACATTAAAAAATTAATAAAAATTTAATTCTTCCAAGCCAATTTATATGGCATCCTACATTACAAGGGAGCCTAAAGTACCTTTAAGCACCACATATGCCAACATGGCAGAAGCACGTTGCTTGCTACTGAAATGCAGCCACCTCTGGGGCAGGTCACAGCAGCTGCTTAAGAATGCACAGCAACATTGCAAAAGAGGTTAGGAAAGGAAGAGAAGAATAATTTGAAATCTAAACTGTATAAGGAATTTAAAAGGAGGTAGAAAATATTTAGCCAACTTGGAATTTTGGCAGGACCAAGGAGTTAAAACCATTAACACTTGTGAGATCAGGGAAAGGGCTTTGTTTTTTAGCTTTTTTGTTCAGTGATCACAAGTAAACAAGTTCTCTGATTTATATCAGCTC
Source organism: Gopherus evgoodei (assembly GCF_007399415.2). Lineage (NCBI taxonomy): Eukaryota > Metazoa > Chordata > Testudines > Testudinidae > Gopherus > Gopherus evgoodei. The sequence goes on along the minus strand of NC_044325.1, from coordinate 145,755,789 downwards.
TGGAAGACTTCTATCATTCAGTGCAAGTAGACAAAACATACCAATAGGTGGTGAGACAACTCACTTGATGAGTTAGTTAGTTTGTTTTTTCAGTGGCTTGCTGAAAACTAGAAGATACATGACAAAACATTTCATAAGCAACTACAGAGTCCATCAGTCAGCTCAGCATGTGAGATTGCTGATGAAACCCAGTTCTGCCTGTAATTACAAACTGCACATTAGTACTCTGGACTTGAAGCTCTGGGAACATTATCACTGCATCTAATTGACCATCACCTCTTGTGAGTCCTTCACTTGATTTGGCTCCCAGATGAGTCAAGAACGTAGACAAATAGGAATATTTTCCAAGGTAGCATCACACAATCATTCATTGCTCAGTTTTGGGGCTCAGATAAATCTTTGTCTCCATAGTTATTAGAGCAGGGGTGGGCAAACTTTTTGGCCCAAGGGCCACATCTGGGTGGGGAAATTGCATGCAGGGCCATGAATGTAGGGTTGGGGCAGGGGATTGGGGTGCAGGAGAGAGTGTGGGAGGGGGTACAGGAAGGGGCAAGGGATTGGGGTGAAGGAGGAGGTATGGGGTCTACAAGGTGCTCAGGGCAGGGGGTTGGGGTGCAGGCCCTGGCCCAGCACCACTTACCTGAAGTAGAGGGCTCCACACTCTGCCCTCGCCTGTGGGTACCTCCCCCGAAGCTCCCATTGGCTGCGATTCTCTGTTCCTGGCCAATGGGAGCTGCGGGGGGTGGAGCCTGCAGACAAGGGCAGCACACAGAGCCCTCTGCCTTCCCCCAGGGGCTGCAGGGACATGGTGCCAACTGCTTCCAGGAGCAGCGCAGGGCCCATGGCACCACGGGGGTGGTGGCCCACAGGCCATCATTTGCCCACCCCTGTATTAGAGTGACAAAGTAGGTGAGGTAATATATTTTATTGGACCAACTTCTGTTGGTCACCAACCTTGTCTCTGTAATATCTCTAATATCGAATACTGTATCCTGGGACTAACACGGCTACATCAATACTGCATACATTCATAGTTATTGATAGATGTAAGTAATAATTCAGAATCTCTCTACTCTAACTATTTGGGGATTGTTATATTACACTTGCTGGCAGTTAATACATCTGCTAGAGCTTAAGGAGTACATCACAGTCTGTTTAAATTATCTTTTCAACATACTGTTTAAATAGAAAGTCGTTATCCTTAGGAGCAATGAGTCAGTTTTAGGCAAACTGTACAGTTACTTATAGCATCCTTAAATCAACCCCTCTTACTTTCCTGCAGTAAGCTTCCTTCCTATAAAATTTGACAACATACAAGGCAGATAATAACTGTACATGTTAAGGTGACCTGATATTCCCTTAAATTACATTGTGTAAGTGGATAATGGAGACTGACATCTTAAATATTTCTTTCCCTTTGAAAACGCAGGTTTTGTAAGCAGCTTAGAAAATATGGATAGAATAACTGAATGTGGGCAGGAGAAATTATAAAGGCAGGTGCTGAATGTCGCTGGGATTTCTGTATGCAGGGAAGCAAAACATCAGAACTTAATGTTGTTGGCTAGAGAATATAAACCACAATGCACAAGAGCATTGCAGTACAATGAAAAAAAATAGTTAATTTAAATGATAGATTTCAGCTGTTAGTTTTAATAGTTAAAGGAGGAAACCAGTAGTAAGTTGCTTTTCATTGTGGCTAAAGATGCTGCAACAAACAGGAGCCACTTAGGAACTTAATGGTGGTATCTGTGTTGCCTGTGAACTCACAGCAACACTGAGGACAGAGTGCAGGATCCTGCCACTTGAGCTCAAGGGAGTATCTCATTAGCTTTCAGCAGTATAAAGCTTCTGACACACAGCTGATCAGTCAGAGGACAATAGTACTCCACCACACCAACTAGCTAATTACATCTATATAGATGCATTTTCTTAAGTTCTTGCAGTTTCAGGGTCATGTGGCGTTCACAAGAGTTCAGTTCCATTTTCACATCAGTGTAACAAATCCATGGACTATCTAGAACTTTTCCATTGTCACTTTGCTGCACTAACCCTGGGCAAAAGGGGCTGCATATTGGCAGCAAATCCTCTCCTCCTGCTGCAAAAGCACAGACCCCTTCTTCCTGTGCTTAAGGAGAATCCCTATGACACACAGCTGAACAATTCTGAATCTAGAGGGCAGTAGCACAAACTATATGCAATAGGAGCAAGAGCACTGCGTTTGGAATCTGGAACTCACTTAGTTTACCAATTAGGTGTACAAAGGCGGCTTGAGGTTTAGTTCTAAAACTAGCAGATGCTCCCACTGATGACGTGGGCATGGAGATATTTCAGAACCAGTTTTCCACTCCCCAGTATCCTGAGGTTTACTAGAATTTTCTTTTTGCAAGGCTAGTAGTAACTGCATTACGCCATCTTTAATTTAATTTACAAGTATGAAAATAAAAACAAGAGTTAGGGCGGTTCACGGAAGTTCATAAATCCATCCTCCTTCCTGCGACTTCTCATGATCAAGGCCTGAGTTACAACAAGGTCTACTAATGGCATTGCGAAGTGCTATAACTTCTGAGCAGCTGAGATTTATACAGATAGGTTTCCTAAGAGGGCCACCTCCTTCCTCATAAAAGCTGCACATCAGCTTTGAGATGCCAGCCAAGAGACCACCTGCCTTATTCTGATTTATTATTTGAGTCATCTGTTGCCATTGAATTCCACCCAGAATAAAAGCTGTTTATTATTTATATTGCAAAAGTATAGGGATCGCTTTCAAGTGTCCATTCTGAGAAGGTTGGCATTGGGGAAGAGAGGCAATATATGCGGAGTCCTCCTTATCAGAGTGCAAGATACAAAAGAGAGGGACTGTCTGTGATGCCACCTTAGAGGGAAAAAATTCAGAAGGTGATGCATTATTTATAGCCAAGAAGTTGCTTAGGATTCTGATCTTTGTGGATGGAATAATAAAAAGCCAGGGATGTACCAGATTTACAGCAAATCACTGCTAGTATTCTCAGTATAAAGAGATATCAGAAAGTAGTGAAAAATTTAGTATATTTTTTTCTGTAATGTTAAAGTCAGTTTCTATGTTTTGAGTTCCACAAGTTGCAACAGGTTCATACTACTCACACAACTAAAAGCAAAACGAGGCCGAAACTACCATCTCTTACTCGTATTTGTTCTAAAATCATGCAGAACTACAAATTTTGCCCAAGTCTAATCCAAACCATAACGTGACTTAGTTCAAACAACCTTTAGCCAAGTTTAATTGAAAGGTTCATCAACCCTGGCAAACTGGGTCCAAGTGTTTGTACAGGTGAGTCGCATGTGGTTTTAATGTGAACATTTTGCACTGCTCCAACCCACTTATTTATTTTTATGACTCAAGTCTCTCCTTTGTCATAACTGGAGATATGTATGGGTTTGTTGGGTAAAGGTAGTATAGAATGGAAAAGGAAGGCCTCTGAAGGGTTAACTTGATATGAACCAATGAATTTTAGAGACGATACTTTGTGTAACATATTCACATTTTATTTCAATAAACAATCATAAATAGTCAAGAACAGAATGACAAACACAACTTACTGAAGACTCTCTGACATTTCAGACTCTACCTTTACTTGTGAGTTTCTCATTTCATATTACTTGTCTATCCTTGTTATATATTAAAAAAAAAAAACTACAACCCACAAAGCAAAAAAACCCCATAGCCTGTATCATAATCCAAACAAACAACATTCAGACATATTTTACATTAACAAGGAAGATGGCAGGCTACCTGCTGGGTGAGCAAATAAGGATCAGCTCCTACAGATGAACCTTTAGAGACTCCCGCAAATGAAATTTCCACATCTCACTAGGCTGAAATCTCTTTCCCTATCACATTATTAGTTTATCCTCTGGCTCTAATGCTTCCTATTTATTTTTTTCTAATAAAATAAATTTACGTTTTATTGAGTTAAATTTTAGAACATCTTTTATCATCTCTGCTTAAATTATTTACCTGATATTCATCCTCATCATCTGCAGTGAGTTGTAGAATTTTAGAGTCTAATAACTAAAGAGTTCATTATTTATTACATATAATTTGCCCATTCTTCATAAAGCTGACTGGATAAGGCATTAGTCATACTTAACATACAAACTTGGGCTGATGCATCATTTATGCAGAAGAATATTTTCTCCTACCACTATGATTAGTTAACCTTGCTAGAAGTAGTGTACATCAGATTACAAAATGTGTTGATATGAAAGATGGTTTTTAATATGTTCTTGTTAAGGGAATGACACATGAAATGGCATGTCACTAATCAAAGTGCTCTAATGGGATGGAGTTCAGGCTGTCTAGGGTGTCAAAGTGAATAGAATTGTGGTATGCTTTGTGGTTATTGCTGTATTATAATGTTATACCAAATGACAGCTTGTGCTGTGATCAGTGTTCGGGCCGGAAACAAAAACCCATTTGCAGTGGATGGAAAGATTCTCTTTAATTTCAGTGAGGTTTGGCTCAGACCCTAAGCTCTTAAATAAATTAAGCAGGATCAGACTAGGTCGATACTTGAATCAAAGACCTTTAAAGTGTTTAAATGCAAAAGGAAGTATTCTATGTACACTAGATAATATTCTTTCCTCTGATTCAGTACTAGATCTATAACCTTGCAAGGTGTTAAGGAGCATTATGTTTCCAAAGACAACATCCTTCAGGTGACACATCATCCTTGAAAGATTTAATGATACTGTATATTAGCTGGAGTTTGGCCAGGGCAGTGACTAGGTGATTATCTTCTGCCTACCAAAACAGTCTTCTCCAGTTATGGATAAGTGTACACAGCAAAGACAAACCTGTGGCTGGCCCATGCCAGCTGACTTGGGCTTGTGGAGCTCAGGCCGTGGGGCTGCTTCAGTGTGGTGAAGACTTCCAAGCTCGGGCTGCAGCCCGAGCTTTGGGACCCTCCCACTTCAGAGGGTCCTACAGCCCGGGCTCCAGCCCAAGCCTGGAAGTCTACACCACAATTAGATAACCCCACAGCCCAAGCCCAACAAGCCTGTCTTAGCTGGCCCAGGCCAGCTACAGGTGTCTAGTTGCTGTGTAGGCCTATCCTGTGTGGGAAAGGGGACTATTCTTCACTTCCTGTCCCAAATGAAAGTGTAATGTTGTTGTGCTCTGCTAAATAATTGCTGGATTTCACTTGAGAAGTGGCTGCATGTCAGTGCATTAATCTCCACCATTATCAGGCTAGCATCTTTTAGCTGGCCCTAAATTAATTACTCTTCTGTTTAGTTTTGTTATTTCAGATGCAACTTCAGCAGAGACATCTGGCAGGTGCCAGTGGGTTATTTTTGCCTGAAATCTAATGAAAGTCTAACCAGATTCTTCACATTGCTCACTACCTATTCCCCATATAAATCGAACTTCCACGGGTACTGTATATTTTCTGGAGCAATCTTTTGCATTAGACTCCATTAAAATTTTGCTGAGTTACTAAATATGTACTCCCTGGGCAAACAGTTTGCCATAGAACTGCTACTACGGTCAGAAAAGAAAGAATAAAGGCTGGAGGTTCTCACTTTGCCATGGGAATATGATTGATACATGGCACCAGCTATGCCCCCTGATATATTCCCTTTGCCTATATAACCAGTTAGTCTGGCTTGCAAGTCATTCATATCAGACTCACTAGTATTTAACATTCAGGTAACACCAAGCTTATCTGCTGTAGCTCATTTGTAAATTATTAATGTTTTAGAATTCAATATTTGTTCTTTACCTTCCCACACCATGAAGAATGCTCTCTTAGGAAAAAGTCTTTTTATGTCATGTGGTGGAAAAGACAAAAAAAAAAAAAATCAGACCCCTTTTCCCATGCCACAGAATTTGTAGGATATCCTTTTCTCGGTGTTTGTTACTGACCTTTCATTCCTTCTCCTGAATGTTCCTTTCCCAGCAACAGATTTATTTTTAGCCAATTTATTTTTAGCATTCTGCTTGTTTTGACTGAGCCCTAAAGCAAGTGTCCTGCATTTAAGCTCTGTGATTACCTTGGAGGCTAAGAAGTTAGGCTCAGAGCTCTCTGCACAAGCATCTTCATGAGTAAGTGAGTAAATAAGTAAGTGTGTGTTGAGTAGTGAGAGAGTAACAATAAAAATCCTTGGCAAAGTGCAATTGAAGAAGACTACTCCTGGTACTTAGCAGTAGTTATATTATACTGCTGCTATTCTGCACTTCTATAGCACCTCACTCAAGAAATCAGAAATGTTAACTGACATCCCTGTGAATTAGTTATTATCCTGTTTTACAGGAGGGAAAACAACAACAAAGAGGGGAAGTGATCTGACTGATATCACAAAGTGACTCACTGAGGAAGCCTGAAGGCCTGCCTTCTGGTCCAGAAGTCTAACTGCTAGGCAACACTCCTTTCCACTAACAAGCAGAAAATGACAACTCGTGGGAACTAGAAAAGGATGCATTCTCTGTGAATAAATGGAATGTTGTGGTAAAGTTTCCTCAAGTCACAAGTTCCCTGCAGCTTGTGAGTATTCAGACCCAGGCTTTTTGTTCAGACTAAGGTCAAGGTAAAATAAAATTCTTCCTGAACTAAACAAGAACCTTGAGTTGCTCTTGTTAATTTGAACAGGACACCCAGAAATGATTTTGGGTAACAAGTCAGTCTGCCTGTCATGGTACTGTCCTGGGACTCAGTTTTTAATTGGGAAAGCAGTTTGCACCTGGTGACAGTTCTTTAGTCTGAAACACTGACCTCCTGTGAAGCTTCCATATATCAGTTGTCCAACATACATGCTTGTGCAAATGGAAAATAAAGTTCAATTAACTTTCATTTTAAATTCTCACTCATCTCTTCACTTTCTGCTTTGCCCTTTCAGATTCTAGTTTGTTTGTATGAGGACGATACACATGCTTGTAGCTATTTAGACACTGAGCTAGGCCTACCCTAACAAACCTGTATTTTCCCTTTGCTCCTGCCTGATTAAAAATGTTGCTTTCATGATTAGCGCCCTTTTGAAACCCAGTTGTGAATCTGTCTGAGCACTCACTTATTATGACTGAGCTATCCAGATTCATTCAGGTTTTGGCTTTAACTCGCAAGGTACCAAATAAGAAACATTAATTTGCATCACATTTAGAACACTCCACTGTGCATAGTCCTATTAAATATTTGGAAAATGGAGGTTGTGTTAAAGATATTAAGACATGAAAATAGAAGAAATGTTCTCTTCTACTTTGAGCCATCCATGGTAGGCCTAGGGCAAGGCAGAGTTGTGCTAAGGGAAGAGATTGTGATACTAAGAATCTACATTTTACATACACTTCACATGAAACAAAAAAAACCTTTCCCAGTATTGGGTATTATATTTCTAACATATCTGGCTTACAATAACTAAGACTAAAGCAGCAAAACCAGGTCAAACTCTACTATACACTATCATAAGTACTAAACAGGCAAGCTTTCCCCAGAAAGAAAAGTGTGCACATGAATTCCTTCTTAATTAGCAGGAGTCCTTTTATTCTTCCCTAAATTGACTCAACAGGGATCACCTGTGCTGATCAGCTACAAGCCTGCACTGCCACTTACACCTGTTCTAAATAGGATATCTTTTAGCCATTCCACTTTAAAATATCCAGTGAAGTTCTACCCACCTTTCATTTTTTATTCACTTCTGAGCATGACTGTGTGATGATGTGGGAATGTTCTTAATGTTTTCTCTGAATATTATGTTGGTGCCTCAGTGTCCCTTATGCAGTTCTTAAGCATCTAGGTGGTGGAATAAGGGTATATGGTTGCTGCAGAGCAAAGGGCCAGTGTACCTAAATGCCTGACACGCTGTCTTCTAGCAACTGATGGCCTGCCCCCTCTGCAAAGGTGCCGACTGAAGGTGTTGGAGACAAAGAGGTCAGGAGACCTCCTGGCCCAGGAAAGGAACTAAGCAGAAAAGGAGGGGCTGCAGGAGGATGAGGAGTGAGGGTAGACATGAGGGTCTGCCTCACTGGGCCCCAGAATGGACCCGGCCAAGGAGTCCGGTTCTCTGTACCTGCAAGCTCTGTTTTAGACCGTGTTCCCGTCATCAAATAAACCTCTGTTTTACTGGCTGGCTGAGAGTCACGTCTGACTGCAAAGTGGGAGTGCAGGACCCTGTGGCTTCCCCAGGACCCCGTTGGGGCGGGCTCACTGGGGGAAGCGCATGGAGGGGCAGAGGATGCTGAATGCTCCAAGGAGAGACCCAGGAGGTGAAGACATGTGAGCTTCTTGCCCTGAAGATAGTCTGTTCCAAGGGAGAGGAGGCTCCCCAAAGTCCTGAGTGGCTTTGTGGGGAGCAGTTACAGAGCATGGCCCGGGGACTCCGTGACAGACTGTATTCCATTTTAACAATAAAAGGAATAAAACCTCTGGGTTAGGGGGATTGGCTAGTAACTGAGGCTAGATTCATAAGGGGGTTTTAATGTAACTTTTCTACTTTACATAAATACTTAGTCACTGGACCAGAGAATGTGTGAGATTGACCTTATAGCTTGGTGGTAAGGTAGGATGACAAGACAGCAAGTGTGAAAAATTGGGACACTTTTGTTTGTGGGCGTGGGGAAGAGTATAGTTGCATATATAAGACAAAGCCCCTAGTATTGGGACCTTTCCAATAATATTGAGATGTCTGGTCACCCTATGATTAGGGCACTCACATGAAAAGTGGAAGGTTTGGATGCCTGTCCACCTCCCCTAGTAATAGTTAATTAATTGTACATAGTGGGGCAGCTTCAGCAGGAGAGACTGAGAAATACCCCTCCAGAACATCTTATAGCCCAGTGCTTAGGGAACTTGCATAGGAAATGGGAGGCCTGGTCCCACCTTCATTGGGTCACAGAGGAAAGAGAGCATCTGAGAATGATTTTGTCATCTAAAAGTTTGAGCTCCCATCTGGAGGTTAGGAGACCCAGGGTCCATCCCCATAGCTCTTTCATTAGGTAGCCATAGAGGAACACTTTCAACAAGAGAAACTGTGTGAGTCCCACACAAGACTATCCCAGAGCTCAGTGGTTAACATACTCACCCTTGCTGAAATTCTTTCTCCCCACCAATGAAAGGGAGGAATTGAAGTTGGATCTCCTAACACTGCAGGCAAGTGATCCAACCATTGGCTTTAAAGCTATAAGATTGGCTCCTCCTCCAATTGTTAGGTGGGACCTAACTCATTCCCTTAAGAAGTGGCTTAGGCACTTAGGCCACCGGACTCCAGGAGATGAGCTTCCATTGGTGGATGGCTAAGCAGAACTAAGTGCCTCTCTGCAGTCAGTCTATCTCTAAGAGAGGGACAGGGCTTAGCAACCACCCTGGTAGCTGGCGTCTCCCATTGGCTAGCTTAGGTGTCTAGAATTGTTAGTCATCTGTCTCTCCCCATTCATCATACAGAGAGCCTAGACATGGAACATGGCTCTGTGGATGGCAGTGTTGTTCCTGTGATTTTCTAGGCTCCCAGAAGGTAGATGGTGTGACATGCAGCATTGTAATGCCTCCGTCCCCTTTGTGAATGCCAGGAAAGCCTAAATGTTAGACTTGGGGAATAAAATGGCAGTTAGGTTTCTAAGTCCTGCTTGTGAATCCAGGCCTGAGTCACCTTTTTCAGTCTGTTATAATAATAATATTTTCCCTCCAGTTCTCTTTCACCTATTTAGGGTGTTCAGTTCTATGTCAGAATGGTGCTTTGGAAACATAACCATGTACAGCTCTTTGTGGCACATTAGTCAGCACACAAAAGCTTTTTCCTCTTTAATGGCTTTTAATAATTAATCTAATGGAGAAGCTTTGATTGGATTCTTCACTCAGAGGGTTAATTAGGTATTTCTAAATAAGTTACAAAATTGGGGTTTTTTGGACTCAATTTTTTTTCCTTTACGCCAACTATAATACTCAGTTCTCTGGAAAGCTCTTGTCTGAGAATTGACTGGAGGTAATTATTCCAGACAATTAAGAGCACTAAGCAAAGTAATTTAATTTTCTTTCCCTCCCATTCCTTCCCTCTCCCCAGAAATGTGAAAGTCTGTGTACCACACTATCAATAAACCCCCCTTTTAAAAGGTTAAGTTGGTGAAGTATTCTGTTAAATTAGGAGTGCTGAGAATCAAGTGAAATCCAGTAAAGATATCTAGCAGAGTAATGAAGTCACCCAGTGAATGAATGGCTCTTTGTTCCAAAAGCGTCCTTGTATTCTGCATACTTAACAAGGAGAGAAGCAGAGACAGCAAGTGCAAAGACATAAACCCACTGAGCCAAATTCATCCTGTTGAAATCAGTGTTGCTACAATAAGGTTATGCTTGGCTACAGCTAAGCTGGTGCACAAGATGTAAACTCAGCAGGACTAAATTCAACTCCATTCAAGTCATTGGGGCTGCACCTGTGACATATTTGGCTAACACTGTTTAACAAGGAAGACTGCATGTCCCTGGAGAAAAGAGAAAGCATGAATAAAACCAGTCAGAGCTTTGAGATATTAAAGTAAGAGATTATGATTTATGTTTTGATAGCTGATTCCTAATTTCCCTAACATCCTTTTGGGGGGCAGCAAAGGGATATATAAATATCTATAGTTTATAAGTAGCAGTGGGCCAGGCTCAGAAGTTCTGTGTGGTTCAGGAATTTACATCATATGCTGGAAACCCTTGAGTCTGATCAAACAAGGTTTGAAATTCTCTGAGAGCCATGTTGTTTGCAGCATTTCAGTATTATTCCTGCCAGTCCTTGGCAGAGTCAGGGAACCAGTGGAAAATAAAGTGGGCTGAACCTTCTTTTTGACCCTCTCATCATTCTTGGGCTCTCTCTTATTTTGTCAGGATCCAGGGTTCTTGTCCTCTAGCAACAGACAGGGGCTAAAGAAAACAAAGCTCCAAACTTCCTGAGGATTTCAGGGCCCTCAGGTTTGACCCATTGTAACAGAGAAAGGACACTTTTGGAGTTTAAAACTAGATTGCAATCCAGGCCTCAACTTTCTTAGAGTTCAAGGGTGTTTTGGGAATTAAGGGCCAGATTTTTAAAAGCATCTAGCTGCCAAGTGGTATTTTCAAATGGGAGTTAGGCACCGATCTGTGTGAAATACTGTTTAAGATTCAAGCCTCTGATTCAGTGCCCCTTTTGTTTGTAAGACCTGCAAAGGGTGGGAGGCGACTCTCAGCTCATTGTAGCTCCTACCCACTCAGACAGGGATAATCTGGCAGAGCTTTTGTCTAGAAAATAGCAGGTTTCAAGTTTCAGGTGCCCTTAGCGCGCACACAGCCACCTATTGGGACAGCTTCAGTGAATATCCACTAGTGATAGAGAACTTGAATATCTCCTAGGTCTTTATGCTCACATTTCATACCACAAACCATTTTATGGGACAGATTAAGGAAATGCCATATGAGGCAGTCTGGGAAATATGTAGAAGTTAGGAGTTCCCACGGTTTTCTACCAGAGTTCCTTCAAGCCAGTACAGCTATTCCTTTGCTCTGAAACTCTTAATTACACCATAGGAAGTGTCTCTTACTGATCTAATCTTTGCTACCTCAAGGAAACCCAGGAGGTTAGCGTTGTTTTGCTCAGTGTGGTTGAGCAAGTCTATTCATTCATTAATGCTCCATGGTATAAATTAAGGTGAATTAACCCTCCAGATTGTTATCCTTTTTCAACAAAAAACTTAAGAAAGTAAGGGTATGGAATAAACAGAGCATAAATATCCACTGCTAATTTGAAAGCTTCTGGACTTCCTGCTTTTGTAGAGATTTAGTGCTAGTTGGGAAATATTTGCACGTTTTTCCCCAGTTTAAAAAAAAAATTTATGAAAACAAGTTTTGCTTTGTTTGCTTGTTTTGGTCAAAATTTATCTTTTACATTTGCCAGGTATTATCAAAAAATTTTTGTTTTTGTTTTTCATTTTTTTTAATGAAAACGTAAAAAAAATGATGAAAATAGATAGGTCCTGTGGAAATTTCCATTTTGACTGAAAAGCCATTTGTCACTGAAAAGTATTTTTGATAGAAAATTTTGACGAGCACCAGGAAAGTAGAACCTCCTGCTCACATTCAGTTTTGGTAAGAGGATTTTCCCAGCTCCAAACCCATGGTGATGATTTTGGGTGCAATTCAGATGCAAAGCTTAAAGGGACCTTTTTTTGCCAGATTTGGTTACTGTGTGGTTCAAGATGGCAGTAATCTCACAATGATCCATCTTCCACTTTTCAAGGAGATTCTGGACTTCTGGTTCAAATCACCTCTAGTCAACCAACATTCCCATTTTCTCCTGTTTGTTGGTTTCTCACAGAATTGCTTCTGTGCCTTCTTCCGTGTGGCTCTCTGACTAATTAGACTTCTCTCAATACACCCACAAGGTTTCTGCCCTGTCTACTTTTTCATCCCTGCTTTACTGCCTAGAGCAATTCTAGTTGGTTTGTATAAAAAAAACCAGTTTTTACTGTTCTCTTTCCCTGACCCCTGTCTACTTGTTTGAGTTCTTAAATGGTGAGGTCCTCAGACTAGTGACCATACCTTCCTGTATGTCTGGACAGTGCTTAGCGTGTTATGGCCCTACTGCAAACAAGTAGTAAATAGCAATGATAAAGCTGAGGCAGCTTTCAAGATTTGGATGTCACTCAATTCCATGCCCTAGCCTGGATTAAGCCTTGAGTCCAAACCTAATCCATATCTGGATCAAAGCTCTGTGACCCGGTTAAAGAACAGTCTGAACCAAAACACTGGACCATGTTGGGAAAATGTGGATTCAGATTAGAACCTTGTAGATTGGTCCCTTTTCTGTGTATAAAAGCAAATGGAGCCACAGAAGCAGCAGAGCAAACCATGCTGCTGAGAGAGACAAATCTTGGAACACTTACCCACCTCCATACCCAGATGTAGAGAAGCCTACAGGTGGGTGGCAAGCTACTAATGCAGAAATCGGATCCATGTTCAGTAACTGGTGAGAACATTGGAAAAGCCAATACTGGGAGGCAACATGGTAAAATGAATAGCACAGCCAGTTGACTAGCAGGAGTCTTGGATTGCATTCCCAGCCCTCCTTGTTATGGTTGAGGGACTTCCGAGAGCCTCAGTTTCCCCATCTGCAAAAGTGGGGGGAGTAATTGTCCCTAATCATCTTTGTAAGCACTTGGGCATGATTCAAAACACACTGAAGTCAAAGGAAAGACTCCAACTGACTTCAGTGGGTGTTGGATCCAGCTGTCTGAGACTTCTGAATTGTAACTGTTCAGTGTTATTACTTATTGTCGAAATTTTGCTTCATTAGTCTGATTTATGCTCATTATCCTGTAAAAAGAAGGAAATCTAAAAATCTCTAAGTAGCATTACATGCTTTAAAATATTCCATTACATTCTGTATGTATTATTCACAGAACACATGACCCAGACAGTGTACACTAAACACAGTCCATTAAATAGTTCTACCTCTCAGTCAATTAAACATAGCATGATGTTTAGAAATTGTGGCGTTCTGTTTCCACAACAGCTAATATGCCCTGCCTTCAATGTCCAAAGTTTTGCTGTTTTAGCCATATAATAATTTCCTACGTCTCTGAACATTTTTCACCATATGTTCATTATTCTTTTTCCTTTGCAAAGGCGGCTCATTTCGCACACACACACATTTTAGCAAACTATCAGTGTTAGGCTTGAAACCAGTGCAGACAAGAATAAACATAGATCTGCTATCTGAATTAGAAGGAGTAGATACAGAGATGTTAGAACTTAATTCTTACAACGCTCCTTCCCATGAGAAAAGGTTGTGGGATCTGGCCCTTGAGTAACAGAATGTTTGTCTGCACTAGAGTTTTTTAACTCAGGTTAACAGATTAGCCTTCAGTCAAGTGGCAAGACATTTGTTCATGCTGGTCTGTGCATTTCACAAACATTTGTTCCATGGTTCAAACGTTCATGGTTTACCTCAGGGTAGAAACTGGAGGGAAGCCCTCCATTCCTTTGGCATAGACTTCTGATGGTACAGTGATTTTATTCTGAGCTATTTGAAATAGTTGCTAGAACCTAACAGATGCGAGTTATGACTTTTCATATATATATTTTTTTCCTCCAATTAGCCTCTCTATTGATGTTTGAATTAAGAAGTGCTGTGCCATACATAACTGCATCCACACAGTCTACTCTACAATATTATACTGTGTGCACTGCATAAAAATACCGCTAGATGGCGGCTAAAACAAATTTTGTTTCTATTTTATAATAAACTTTTAAATATAAGGCTGCACATTTGGTTAGAAGGAAAAACTCTTAAAAGCTACTGCTTTTTCTTCTACTACAGAGCTCAAAGTGATGTGGATCAGACTGGAGCACCATTTCAACATTTCTTTGGGGGCCTGATAAATTTTTGCACAATATACACTTTGAGAAAACATAGTTGTAGCCCCAATAATTACTCATATAAATAGCCTTACTCACACAAGTGGTCTTTATTTTTGCAAGTGATCTCTTTGTGACTAATAGGAGTACTTGTATGGTAGAGATTGAAGGATCAGATCTAAATTTTAAAACCATTGGAAAAGTAACCTTCTGAGCCACTACAATGGCTGATTCTACTGCACATGGTGAACCTGAAGTAACAGCCCTCAGAACATACTGTCTTCGTTCATCTCAACTGTGATGCCTGTTGACCCTGAAGCCTGCTGAGAACAATTTGAGTCGGTTTTGTTAACGACTTCTAATTTTAATACAACATACTGCAATTGTGCTTATCCCTTGTGCTCAGGTCAAAACGTAGCAAAATTTAAAAGGCATTGGACATTTATATGGCTAACAAGAATAACCAGAGTTATAATAGTTAATGCTAACAATTTTTGGAAGAGATATTCAAACTCTTTCTTCAGGCCGTAAGTCAGTCTCTGACTGCTAGGAAGGAGTTTTCTTTTTCCTTCTTCTGAATTATCTGATGCTGGCGATTGTCAGAGACAATGGGTCTAATCCAGTGTGGTATGTCCTATCTTCCTGTGCATGGAGTATCATAGATGTCGGAGAAAAAGAAGACACATTAGGTCAAATCTAATCTATCCCCTAGCCAGTTCTGGAGAGCTCCCAACATTATATTCTGCAGTGTTTTCTCCAGTCCACTTTTAAATGGCTCATAGTACAAAGCTCCCAGCACATCCCTTGGGAGACTACTGCAGAGTCTCTTATTTCTTATTGACTCTGTCTTCCTTGATTGTTCCAGCCTAAACTTTAGTTTCTTACTTTTATCCTGTGACTCCCAGTTATATCCCATCACCTAAAATGAATCACAGAGAAGTAGGGGGAGGAATGAGAGAAGTAACCACTGGGGGAGAAGGAAGTGGGGGTTGGGTGAAGAGAAGGTGTTGAAGCAGAGGTGCACTCATAGCAGGGGCCTTCTTTTCACATTGACCCCTAATACATTTCATTGACCGTAGCAAACTCATTTAGAACAAGCCCTGCCAAATTGCCAAGCTAAAAACAAATAGCATCTTTAAGCAGTGCTGTATCATTTGTCATTCCATGCACTCTGTTTGCTTCCAGCTTTTTCAATGTCAATGAGCAGCAAATGAGGCAAGAGGGGCACATTGTCTACACTGCCCATCAGCATGTAACCTCCATCCTCTGTGGTTGTATGGCTTTCCTCTGCCAGGGCTTCTGATGCTGCTTTCCGTGTTTTAAAGAGAAGGAATCCACAGAAACTTTGTAATATCCATAAGTAGTAGGATGCATAATTATTGTTAATTCATTCTGATTTGTATTACGGTAGCACCTAGAGGCCCTGATCAGAACCCCGTAGTATTAGGTGCTGTACAGAAATCAAATAATAATACCAAGTTCTTTTCATTCATACATCTCAAAGCACTTTTAAAAGGAGATAAATGTTGTTATCTTTATTTTGCAAATAGAGAAACAGTCTCTAAGAAGTAAAATGACTTGCCCAAGTTCACTCAGCAGGCCTGTGCCAGAGCCAGAAATAGTTTCCAGGTCTCCCGTCTCCCAGTACAGTGGCTGGGTCACACTATCTCAATACAGAGACAGTCCCTGCACTGAAAAGTTTATAATTATGGACTCTGATCCTTCAATAAGCTCTTCATGGGCAGGTCCTTGCTCCCACACAGAGCAGGGTCTGGGCGGGTGTAGGGGTGAGTTCTGCCCCTACACCCGAACAATTTGGGGTTTAAGATAGTAATCAATCAGATGCAATGGGTGCATGAAATAAGTAGGTGCAGGTGGAGAGAGGTGGTAGAAATATGAGTATATTTTTACACAGATTAGTTATCTGAACAATGTAACTCATCACCTGCCTAGCTTCTGTCAATTGGCAGCATTCTGTAGACACGCTGGCAGAAGGAAGTCTTAAGGAGGGATTTGAACGAGGCTGAATTAGTGGCTGTGTAGATTTCTTCCAGGGAGTTTGTGCTACTCATCAAGTGAGGTACTGCTCAGTGTGTGTAAGGGTGGCAAAACTGAGCCTTAATTAATTATCTTGTTTTTTTTTATTGTGGTGTTTGGTGAGCCTTCTTGGCAGCTGGGGATCTCATCTCTTTGATCCAGAAGTGGTAATTTATTGGTCAATTATTCATCCAGGCACCATCAGTCACATTGGAAAGGGGCATTGTGATCTCATCAGTCTAAGTAAAAGTGACACGGAAGGATTTTATCAAGTGAAAGGGGAGCTGATGGATGGCGATCTTTACTAAGTCAGAGAAGTATTGATTCAAGCCAATATAGTATCTGCTCCATTAATAGAGCGCCAGCTGTAGCATGTAGAGACACTGCAGTATTATTAGTGTTTTTTACATGATGAAGAATTGCCTTTCTGTGCAGCATCATTTCAATGAGGGGTGATGCACTAGGACATTAACTGGTTTCTTATGGACATGTTAGTATGCTCTCCCTCTCATTGTAATAAGAAACAGGCAAAATGAACAATTATATTCCTAACTTTTCCAAGAAAGAAATGGAATGAGATTGCTCTTCCTATAAAGAGAAATCCTACAATGCAGGATAAAGGTGGGTTTTTTTTGAGATATAGGATTCTCTCATGGGCAGATCTTATCAGAAGGGGACACACTGTAAGCAACATCATGTATGGGAACATCATGATTCCATCTGAGTTTGCAAGAACAACATCAACACATGGTATTTTAAGATATCACAAGAACAAGATGCTGGAGGAGATGTTGTATGTCACCTTGTGTTAATTCTGCATTTTAAATGGATCCCATTGAGTAAAGGAACTGTTTGCACGAGTAATATCAGCCGATCCTGATGGTATAAGCAACAGCATAGCTTCTTTAAATACACAGGAGAAGCAGCACTGGCATTCCTAACTGTGGAAGTGCTCATTCATAGAGGTGATGGGTAAGTTCATCTAATTCAGAGGTTCCCCCTTCTCTGAACTAAGTCCCAATGCCTAACCAAACCAGAGTCTGCAATGGTCACTGGATAAAAGACTTCAGTGGCGATTGGATCAGGTGCTATCTGAACTTGTGGGATGCACAAATCTCACAGGAACAGGATCTCCTCTGATATATTGGACCCTCAGCTTCTGGTCCTGGGACGACTCCGGAAGTACAGAGAAAAAGATGGAAAAATAATGATGGAGTGGCGGCAATGGCACTTAGAGCTATTGGAATGGCTGCGTTTTACAAATATGAGACAGTCAAAAAATAAATCTACATTTGCCCAAAATCATACAAAGTTATAATTTCATTCTGAAGACCATTCAGTGGTTACTGAAAGCCATTTATTTAATCCAAAATAGTTCATCTACCCCTACATTGTTTTTATATTACTATCATCTCACTTCTAAGGCTTCCATCACCATAATAGGTAACTATCTATCCATCTATCTAACTGTATTTCAAGTTCTTTCCCCAATTATGCTCACCCAGAGCTGTAGACCATAACATTTCAGACACTTAACAATCTATATACCTAGGCACCAGCAGCACAAGCAAGCAAAATGAGAGCTGAGGAAAGTGTGTAGAGTTGCCTAACTTTGATGTAACAAATAACTTGTCATTACCTGCTGGATGCTATAGAAAGGTCTCTTTTTGCCCTTGGTACATGCTCCCGTTAGAATTAATGGGAGAATGGTGCACACTCTCAGAGGCAAATACATCTCTCTAAGACCCCAGTTTTCAGAAACTTCTGCACAGGCTTTTCCCACAACCCCCAGACATTGACTTCAGTGGGGATTTGAGCTGGTGCAAGGTTCCCTTTGCCTGGATATCATTGCAGAAGTGGGCCCTAAATGTTGAATCATAGGAGAGGCCCTGGTTCAGGAAAGCATTTAAACACGTGCTTACCTTTAAGCACGTGCTGAAGACTCACTGACTTCCCAAAGGGGAATTTTTCCTCAATCAGGGTCAGAGTGTGCATTACGTGACCAAACTTCTTTCCTTCTGCTACTGTTTGTCTTTTTAATTTGAAGGTCATTCCTGTGCATTTAGCTGAAGCTTTTGTGTTAATGACTGATATATCTTTCCTGCTATCTAACATCCTTTCTAGCACCAACGTTATTAATGTGTCAACAAAGTTCTCCTCATATTCGTCAGCAGCAGATGGTGATAGTGGAGGCACTCCTGATTTTAAAATTATCTACCTTCCATAAAGAAAAGAAAGTGAGAAGATTAATCTTAGGCCAACAATGCCTCAAAGTCAACACCTGTCTCCAGAAGTCATTAATAAGATGACAACCAAATAACAAGGCTAGTGTAAAAGACCTTGATTTGTGTTGACAGAAGGCAGAGAACCACCATGCCATGTTTTTATTTTATCAGGAATTCAGCTGCCTTGTGCAAGGTACAGCAGAGACTTTGAATTGCAAATGCTGACTGAGAAGCCTTCCGTGCATAGACCACACATGTAAATGTAACTTTGCTGCAGGTAATCAAATATAGCTGAAAGATCAAGGGGATGGCCTATTTTTTTTAAACCATCTCAAAGTCTGAGAAATAAGAATGTTAGACTCTATGGAAACGTCTCACTCCCCTGCTGTCAAACAGGTACAACATTTTGCCCAGAATCAGGGCTGGATTTACGGGTAGGCAACTCAGGTAACTGCCTCGGGTGCCAGGGTTGGGGTACTGTTTTTGTTGTTAGTGACAAAACGGAAAATCGAATGTCTGAAGTAAAATAGGTTTACCTTTGTTTCAGGTATTCCATATGTGGATTCATTTTTCACTAACCTCCTAGAATGTTCTGGACCTCTGTAGAATCTCTGGAACCTTCCTGACTTTCTGAGAATTACATTCTCCTCAAATCTCCTAGAATGTTGTCAGCCATGCCCTTGGTTGAATATAAGGGGCACGGCATTGCCAGTCAGTTTTATATGACAGGGATCAATCATGCATGCAAATTTTGCATCAAAATCATGAAATGGGCTACAAATGCAATAAAAAATAAGGTATTGAAAAGTTTAACAAATGGACGGGGAGTGGGGTGGTGGTAATGAAGACACTCCTCACCTGAGGAACCATTTGATTTAGGGCTGGCCCTACCCAGAATAGTCTGTATTTCAGTGGTGCCTGGAGTAATCCCTAGCACTTTGAGGTCACCTGAGATAGCAAATACTATGCATACGATGTCTTAGCTCTGTTGCCCTATTAATTCATCATCAGTTACAACAAGTAATGGGAAATTAAAAAAAACCAAAAAAACAAAAAAAAAACCCAGCTGACTGAAAAAAGAATTCTTAGACAATTATTCAAGTTTCATTCACACTATACCCAGTCAAAATTCTAGAGACTACACTGGGAATTTGCCTGAGTAAAAACTAAATGAAAACTTTATGAAGACTTACTTCAGGATCTCTTCCTCTGAGTTTGTTTCCAGTAAATGGGCCAGGTATCCATAGTCTGGAACTTTCCCTAGCTGGACTAGACGTTTCTGAACTGCCAGGTGTCCACCCATGCCTACAAATGCATTATGTTGCTGAATTTTCTTAACTTGGGCACAAAAGCAAGACAAGAGATGTCATTGTATCAAAGACCTTATCTACCTTAGAGCAGCAGCAGCCTCAGTGCTCCCATCCATCATAGAAATGTCTTGTGCAAACAGCCTCCTTTATTTTGTTTGTGTTCTTGCTGTCATTGCTGTAGAAGGTAATGGCCTGAGATCATTCACATCATTAGTTTTAATATATTATAACAGCATCTAAGCTAATCACAGGTGTAACTTCATTTGCAGTGCTCACATGCTGAAATGTCATTGCTTCATGTTACTGGGAACGAAAAGCTCTCCATTACCTTAAGGAGCAGGATGGATGTATTCCCCCCATGTCTCCACTGGAGGTCAGTGCTACATCGTTTACTTTTGTCTTTTAGAACAAAGGAATTGCAAAACTGTAACATTTTAAGGATGATGAATGTTTATATTTTCAAAGATTTTTTATCAGTTTTATGTATAAAAATAAATCTCCAAATTACCCCAAATCTCTAGGTATAAAGGGATCCTTAATCCTTAAAAACATTTCTGTTGCTGTAGGTGACATTGCCTCAGTATTTATTTAATTATGTATTTAAAGACTAATAGAAATGCTAAGAAAAATGCACTAGGTGCCCTTGCCATAGCTTAACATATGTATACGAAGTGCAGCAACACACTTTAAGATACCACCATTGCCAGTAAGGAACAAGAAAGCTCAAATCTCTCTGCAACTTTGTAGTGTGCCTTGAAGGTCATCAGAATTGGGCTGTTTCAGACCGGGATTGAGGGGAGTGAATTCCAGCAAGACAAGGCCCTGTCAGCAGTGCCTCCCATTCCCAATTTAAACTTAATGGGGCTCCAGCTCGAACACCCCTGCTGATCCCAGCTGTGTATCTCCTAGCACATGCTAGGAATTCCCTATATTTAGTGTAGGGAGCATGGCCTAATTATCAACAGGAAGACAAGTTTGTATATATACATGCATATACACATTAAGCACAAATATTGTAACAGTGATATAGCTTAAACTGGTCTATACTATAATCCTGTTCACTCATTCTAAGTATCCCGTAACTCTTTGAATATGCTAAAGTAAGCATTTGGCATAAGCAAATAAATCAAAATACATTTGTTTAGTGTCTTAGCACAAACTAGAAAAGTACCTTCACGGACCAGAATCTGAAATGCGAGTATCCAAAACAACAACAGAAAACCCTCCCCAGAACAACAAGTTCAAAACCTAAAACTAAAAGGTTTAATTTCAGTAACATGTAAAAATGTGTAACCTGTAAAATCATGTTAATAATTCCAGTTAAAGTGTGTAACTTAAAAAGCACATCTTCTGAGTAAGGTAAATGTAACATTGCTTCAGAGAACTGCTCTTCAAAAACTAGCATTATATAAAGCCTTTTTCCTGAACAATATTAACAGACCTAACTAGCATTGGTTATTTGGTATCTTAAATATATTTCATAGTGAACCAAAGTGGGGTCAAGCAATTAACTATACAATTTATCAACAGTCCCCTCCTGCTTAAAAACTTACTAATAAGAATATTATGCATAGTACAGATTCTGCTGCCAGTTACATCAAGTAAATGTGGAATGACTCCATTAGAGTCAGTGGACTTACTCCAGATTTACACTAGTGTAAACTGAGCAGAATGTGGCCCAGCATGTTTAGAGTGTGTAGGGAAGGGACCTCTTGCAAATGATTAAGCACTTGATGGATTTCAAAGGACAGGACATGTTGTGCATTTGTCATTATTGTTGTTGTTATTTAATGAAGAACTCTATTATTTCAGCTAAATTATTCCCAGCATCACTGGTAATTCTAGTGTCCCATTTATTAGCTCTTTGATTTTGAGATGCTTAATTATATTTCAGTGATTTGAGTAAGTTCTGGTCTTCCTCCTGGGTCATCTGAGTAATCACACTGACTGGAGTGGGCACGCATTTTAGTGGGGCTTTTTACCTGAGTTAGGGCTGCCCCATTGGACTTTTTGCTATGAAAAACTAAACAGACGGTTTAGAAAAAGAAAATCAGGAAATGAACTATTTTCGCATGCCCTGAAAGATAGGCATAGGGCCCTGTCCTGAACTTTTACCATTGAGTTCATTGGGAGCAGAAGCAGGGATCATACAGTCCGGTGCACCGTTATGAGTATCATGTTTGTCTATGGCACTGTATAAATGAATTAGTACATAATAATAATATTAAGTTGTTCTGTGCTCACTCACGCATGCATGACTCAATCCTGGTAGGTGCTGAGCACTTTGGCTCCTTGACTTCAGTAGGGCTTTTCATGTGTTTCAAGTTTAATATGTGTTGAAGTGATTTGCTGCATGAGTACCAGAGCACTCGGAGCTGGGGTGTGCAACTTTCTCTTACCAAGGGTGCAGTTTTTAGCCAAATTTGTGGCTTCCCACTGAATGTCAGATTGTTTTTTGCCATAGGATGTGTCCATTAACCAGCAACAAAGTATGTTTAGAGAAGATGAAAGATCAAGATCCGTGGGAGCAAGAATGCCAGCAATGTTCTCTCCCTTTATCCCATCTCTGTTACCCTCACATGCCCTGGCAACTTTACTGATAATTTGTGGCCTTGAACCTGCAAATCCTGGCACAGTGCACAGAAAGTTACGTTAGTCTGTAGCATGCCAGCACTAGTCTGTGAGCTCATGCCTGGGTGCATGTAAGGTTAAATGGTAGGCATACACTTTTGCGCTGACTAGAAGTAGTCTTCATGTCCCTGCATACTCACTGCCTTCCTCTCTCAGGGTAAAGAAGAGGTAGTGTGTGGATGGAGAAAGGGAATGTTTGAGGAATTTCCCATTGACTTTGATAATGGGGCCAAGATTTTACTCTTGATCTTATATAATCCTCCTGCTGCTAATGAGTTGCTTAGTCACATGCCTTCGGTTTTGTCCACAGGGGAAAAGTTGCTCCAGTTGAACCAAATAGATTTTAAAGCGGTTTAGCTTTATCAATGCAACACTCTAATACTGAGTTGGTAATTTACCAATGAAAACTAAAATCAATTTAAACAACAATTAATCTGTGTCTATATTAGGGGCCTGGATTGGTTTAAACACTTTGATTTAAAATTGGTTTACTTAAACCAATGCAACTTTTCCACTGTAGACAAAGCCTTAGCAGTGGATCTTATTAATGCATTATTCTTAATGCTCATCTCCAGGGAAAGTGCACACATTAATGCAGAACTGAGATCAGCTTGGCTTTATGTCATTTCTTTATATTCACAATATTCCACACCTACGCTGTGCAGCTTCCACTCTCGTATAGTGATCAGATGGAGGGGGCCAGATCCCACAGAAGTGAATAGAACATCTACTGCCCTGCTCCTCTTAATGAAAATGTTAGCGTGGCAAAGAACTTTTAGGAAAAAGAATCTTGATTGTGCTCGGTTGGTAATTTTCTGAACCTAAATAATATGCTCATCTCAAATTGCTGATGAAATGCAGGAACCTTAGTCTAATCCTGAATCATGGAGATTAGATCAATGCATTAAAATAATGAGACACATGATCAGAATAAGAATGTATTTGCCTTTGAGTTCTCTGTAATATTCTATGCTCAAGGAACAGTCAGACAGCAGTTCTGCGAGCACAATGCTCCTTTACTGACCTTTAGAGTTACATGCTCAATCATGGGGGTGGGTGACATCTGTTCCAGACATCTTACCATAAAGATTTAAACTACAATAGGGAGGATATTCTGTTCTTGGTTGAACATTTTAGCAACAAGGGGAATGAAGACTCCTTCTCTGGATGAAAGCAATCCCCCCCCCCCCCAAAAAAAAAAGCAGCAACAACCAAAATTATTGGTCTTCTAATGGAAAGCCTGCTTCAAGGATGTGAAATATTATGATGCACCTTTGTGCCAATATGCTTTAAATATCGCTAACCATAATTCTTATGTGTATTTAGAATGAAACTTTCTTGGTCAAATATAGTTCCTAGGTTGCAAAGATCAAAAGGCTGGGAAGAGGAGGAGAAAGGTAGATGTTCAAATAGCTTCAAGCAACTATTGGAGTAAATGTTTGTAAAGTCAGTTCAGGAGAATGAAACAATATAACTTTAACTAGTGCACTACTGTATATGACACGCTGTCTTAAAGGGGTTGAACCCTAAAAAAACTTGAAACACTACCTATCTAGCCACTATTTCCATAGTATTTTAGTGCATTACAATCCATTAAAGGAAAGGTAAGGTAAAATATTACTCCCTTTTACACATGGGGAGGGGAGGCACAGGGTAGATTAATGGACTTGCCAAAGGTTGTGTAGAAAGTGTGTGGCAGAGTCAGGAATTGACCCCAGAACACTTGAGTGCCAACACAGTGTCCTACCTTCTAGACATCCTTCCTACCCTATTGCCTCTATTGTGGCTAAAGTATCTAACATTTAATTTGCAGGTAGGAAAGATCATGTAGCTAGTGAGTCCAGTCTAACCATTACAGAAAGGGTCTGGACAGTCAGAGACAGATCTGAAATGGAGTCCTGTGTCCTCTTGCCAGGGACTGGACCTTTGTACTTCATTTCTCAGTGCCTCAATTTTCCTATTTGTAAGATGGGTATATTGGTACCTTCCCCACAAATGTGTTGGGCATGGTTTTGGCCTAGTGATTTTGAAGACCTCCGTTTTTGGGTGCCTATATTAAGCCATCTGAAAAGAGCACTCTGAAAAACCAGGCTCCTTTAGGGCATCTCAGGTTGAGTGCTCAAAATCACTAGTCACTTTTGAAAATCTTGGTCATTGTATCTCTTAATTAATTGTTGCAAGGCTCCAGGGGATCCCTGAAGAGCCTAGTACTATTATTTATCTAACTGTTTTCTATTTAACAGTCACTCTGAGAATCCATGTTAAATACCCCTTGAACACACACAGCTATATAGAGAATGGTATAGAGAATTTTTGCTATAGCTTAAGAATGTTCAATAAAATATACCTCCTATCCACCACTAACCTTCAATAAGAACACACATCATTAAAGTTAATTGATCATTTCCATGGAGCAGAACATTATCAGGATTATCTCATTTATTCACATTTTTCTCTGACTTTTTAAAAAGAGTAACATCTATCAAAGGACATTTCTTTATACAGTTTGATTTCTTTTCTTCCATTTAAAATTATCTCCCCATCTACAGTGCATTTATTTGAAGGAAATACAAAGTAAGTTTGAACATCAGCTCCGTCCTAATCTGAACCATTATCAAACAAGTCATATTTTGCCAATTAAAAGTCAAACTGTTATCAAGATCAGCTAGTTCTCATACATGACTTTTTTTATTTTTAAATAGAAGGCATAGATGTCATTAAAATCATGTTCTTTCTCTGAAACATGTTTAAGCTGAAGACTCTGCATGGGCTTCAGTAAGAGAATTCTTTCCATCGGGTGTTAACTTTATTTGTACTGATGGTGATGAGAGCAGTATAAGAACCTGAAGAGAACAGAAGGGGATAGAACTGTAATACCTTCACTCACATGTGTGGTGTGATGATGTTATGCAGTATTCAACAGGAATAAGGGAAACCCAATCTGGCCCTTTTAAAATCATTCAAGATCTGGTAAATATAAACTGTGCCTGCAATTCTGCAGTGTCTTGATTTAGAACTAAGGCTGCGCAAGATAAGTGCAGTAAAACTGGGAAACTTGGAACATTACATATATTTTGCTTGAAAAAATATATATTTTGAAGTGAGCTTTCAACATGGAGAAGAATCTATTGCTGAAACTGCCCGTTACCTACCACAGATATCCTATCCATAGTCTTGAAATATGCTTAAAATTATAGAGATCTTGAAATGTACCCTTTGAGTGATTATAAGAGTTGACTAGTTTTCCTGCATGCAAGTATCTTATTGCATCCACTTAGAAATAGATTAGGGTGAGCAGACAGCAAGTGTGAAAAATCAGGACGGAGGTGGAGGGTATATAAAAAAAAGCCCCAAATGTCGAGACTGTGCCTATAAACGGGGACATCTGGTCACCCTAAAATATATTTGTGTGTGTGAGAGAGAGAAAGAGAGCGAGTGAGCGCAAAACTTAAATTTGGATAGAAATTCTGTAAAATTCCCTTTTCCTTCTTCCACCTCGTTTAAAAATGATCCTTAAATGTTTGCCTTGATGCCCTGGAGTTCTAGGAAAGAAAATGCAAATAATGTGACTGTTCTCCCAAGAAAGCAATTAAGAAACTGGGTTAATAAGAAATCAAGTTGTTTGTAAATTGTTACTATCTAAAATGTGCTCCAGGGAAATCACAATCAAATAGGGCATTGGATTTCATGCAGACCTTTGCCAGCTGATCAGCCCCACCTATGATGTAAATTAGATCAATTAAAAGTTATCTGGATAAAATGACACATTTTTTAATTTGCCACGTTTAGCCAGAGAGATGTTGTAATGTAACGATTAGCAGCGTCAAGGAGAATATGCTTTGTTTGAGAAGATGCATCATGCTTTCTTGTGTTTCTATGTCTTACTGGATAGATTAAAAGCAAATCAGTGAGACCGTATATGGTGGAGGTGAAAGTTAACCTACACAGGGTGGTCAGAAAATGGGTGTGATTGAGTGCACGTGGCAAAATAAAGTAATTTGGTTTGATTGGACAATGAGGACTTGTCTACACTGTGGATTTGCACCCATTTTAGCCATTGGTAGCCAGTCAACAGGGTAACTTCACCAGTTAAAGCACCAAGTGTACACAAGCAAAGACATTATTTGCACTGATGAAATTTATCACTTCCTGAAACCAAGATGTATTTCACTGGTGAAAACCATGGCTTATGGCAATGGGGTTTGAAATGCTAAAACTGTGCTGATGGGGAGCCATTTGAGGCTAAAAACAGCACAGATCTTCAGTATAGACAAATCCTCAGTGCAGGCCTGATTCTTTTCTTGCTTACACTGTTTTCACAAGACTCTAATTCCATGGCGTTATTCCTGACTTATTCCATGTACCGGAAAGGAGAAAATCACTCAATGTGATGTTTGAGGTATCGCTGGGTATGATGCTGCATATTAAAAATAGTGCGGTCTGCTTTATTAACACTTACCTGTTCATTAATTTTGTCCTGGGACATATTTCTCCCTGTTCACTTCCTTGGTGTGTTAAGTTGCAGTCTTTTGCATAAACACTGAATACCAAACAAGTGCAAATTAGAGGCCTGTGTTGAAGTTTCTGGGTTCAGTCCCTGCTAATGCTTTGTAACAGTTACCTATCACTAGAGGGGGATGTGGCACACTTAACCAGTGTGTTACCGACTTCGCTGTGTTGCCAGCTCTTACGATATTTGGTGTTTTTTCTTAAGCCCCAGCTTCTGGAGACATAAGATTATGTGAGAATTTTAGACTCTATATTCATTTAAAAATAGAACAAATTTCTGGTCATCTTAAGTTGTGGAGAATTATTTGAAAATATGCCCTCTAAAGGCTCAAAAATATTTTAAAGCCAGTTTCATGATTTCAGGGGAGCCTGACTTGTTATTTTTTGAACAGTTGGGCTTGGCAATAATTGCTGTTGACTACTGTGCCTGTTCTTTTGATAAGCCCATGCAAATATGTACTTGCAGCCTGTAAAGAAAAACCCAAACATCCAAGTGGTGCAGAACATTCATAACAAAAAGTGCCTGGGCTGAGATGTTGTTACAAACTAAATGGTTGAGGGAAGTCAGGGCAGAACAGGGACAGAGAATGGTGGGGCTTGAAGTAGTAGAGTATTTTCATGGGATGCAGATAGTAAAAAAACAAGGAGTTAGTTGAGTAGGTGACTTAAATTTTGTGGTGTTACTACAGTATGTGGTGTGTGTGTATATACAGAGATAGCTATGGTACAGTGAGAGGTGTGTGTGCGTGCGTGCAGAGTTGCATTAATCCTAACATATAAAAGGTTCATGGAGCCACCCTTTTTTATATATGAAAAAAGTCTCTCTCTTGCGCGCACATACACACACACAAATCAACAGAAAATTATATTATTGCCAGGACACATTCCTTTCTCATTGCTCCCTCCTATAATTATTACAATTTGTTTCCTCTGAAATCTCCGTAAAGCTTGACAAACACTGAAGTTATGGTGAGCTTCACAAAGGCCTCCTTTGCATACTAAAGACATTGTATTATCACTTGACTAACTTTGGGAAAAGGGCTATACAACTACTGCAAGCTTCCTTCCAAGTCTTGTCTCTGTTCATTTTACTCCTTCTTGTCTCCTTTTACCTGTCTTGATCTCTTGATAATCAATCCAGCCACGAACCCGAGTCGCTTCCAGGTTGATTTCTCTCCACTGGAAGAAGTGATTCTTAAAATTAGATTTTCAATGTATTCATTGTTGAAAATTTTAAAGACTCATAGACTTTTTAAGGTCAGAAGGGACCATTATGATCATCTAGTCTGACCTTCTGCACAATGCAGGCCACAGAATCTCACCCACCCACTCCTGTATCAAACCCCTAACCTATGTCTGAGCTAATGAAGTCCTCAAATTGTGGTTTAAAGACTTCAAGGTGCAGAGAATCCACCAGCAAGTGACTCGTGCCCCATGCTGCAGGGGAAGGCGAAAACCCCCCAGGGCCTTTGCCAGTCTGCCCTGGAGGAAAATTCCTTCCTGACCCCAAATATGGTGATCAGCTAAACCCTGAGAGTGTGGGCAATACTCACCAGCCAGACACTTGGGAAATAATTCTCTATAGTAACTCAGATCCGACCCCAGCTAACATCCCATCACAGGCCATTGGGCATATTTACTGCTAATAGTCAAAGACCAATTAATTGCCAAAATTAGGCTATCCTATCATACTCAGAAAAGCTGCTGGTTTAGAGACATTGGCTTCTATCTCAGTATCTCCTAATTTTTCTGTTTGTTCCTTGGTTACAGCAGGGGAGTATGGGATTGGTTCTATGTTGTGATAAAACTCCTGTTTGTGGCTCTAGTGGCATAAAGGAGCCTGAAAAGATCAGGAACAGCCCTGAGGGAACATGATTCAGTAGTTAGAGAGCTAGCCTGGATTTCTGTAGACCTGGGTTCAAGTTCTTGCTCTATCTCAGACTTCCTGTATGACTTGGGCAAGGCATTCACTCTCTCTGTGGTTCAGTTTCCTATCAGCAAAATGGAGAGAATAGCACTTACCTACTTGACCAGCAGCGTTGGTCAATATATATAAATATATTAACTATACTATGGTAATGGGGGCCACATGAGTACCATATCTAGACACATAGGTGCTCCATATAAACTGGTTACAAGTGTACTACAGAGCCAGCTCATAGTCTCCTCAAGGCAGGAAGAGGGTATGGCTGGAATGTTCTGTACTTTAGCTCTTCCCTGAGTCCCAAAATTCAACAGAAACAATCAGTGTTCAAAATGATCCTTCCTGCGGGATTTTCAAAGTGGCACTGAAACCCATCACTCCATTTCCATCTGGTACAGTGGTTTGTGTCACTCGCAGAGGTAAAAATAATGAGTTGAGGAATAAAGAAAGAAAGATAACTTAGAACTTGAATCTGTTCTCTTTTGAATACTAACCACTACCTTGATTTCCCCATGCGTCCGAAAAGCTTTATATTATGGGTCTGTTGATGGCAGCAAGAGGAGAAACCTTCAAGGCCTTAAGTTAAATATGATTGGAATTTACAGTCGAGTAAAGGGAGGATGATTAATAGGTTTGTCTTTCAGCAAGCAGTAAATTTGAAACTCTGGTGCTGGCTTTGATGGTAAATTTCAGGTAGAGGATTCCAAGTTTCAGTGCTCTATATATATGGTTGGCATTACAAAGTTGGCACAAATAGCTCTCTCACTACTAAAAATCTCCACAATGGTCTGCTGAGACAACCATCATCATCTCACTCTGACCTTGTGCTCCCCACTTCTGTCTGTCTGTCTCCACCTCTTCTCTCTTATACGTAGTCCCTGTCCTGAAGTTCTCTCTCTTTTTGTCAAATGTACCTGGTGTTTAGCAGTATGGGGCTCTGATCCCTGACTGGGATCCCTAGGTACAACCACAACACCAATAATACAACAATAATAACCATTTATGCCACTATCTATATGGAAGGAACTCAAGGATTAACCGTAGACATAGGCTTTGCCTACAGTGAGGATGCTTTGCCAGTTGCTGGTGTAGATGCACCATGCAGAGCCCTACTGTAAACAGGCAAGACTGCTATTTGCACCACTGCAGGTTGCTCCAGTTTCAAGCAGGGGTTAGTTTGACCAGTGCAACTGATGGCTTTGTCCATGAATGCTAGAGGTTTTGCACTGGTTTAGTGACACCCATGGCTGGTGACTGCTGCCTGAAATCAGGGCAGTTCCCCACTGCAGCCAAAGCCATAGGCCCTGATTTTGGTCTCAGTTATCTTGATGTTGAACCAGTGTATCTCCATTGAATAATGTGGATTCACCCTGCATTAATAGAAAGGGGAATTGTGACACAGAGACTTGGACAAGTGATTTGTCCAAGGTCAGCTACTGAATCAGGTGGCAGGCAGGAGCAGAACTAGGGTGACCAGATGTCCCGATTTTTCACACTTGCTATCTAGTCACCCTAAGCAGAACCCAGAATTCCTGAATCCCTGCGCAGACATTTTCCCTCTTCTGTTTGTGTACAGAACTATTCAAATCATGTATATTTATGGCAACATTTTAAGAAGTGGCTAGTGATTTGGGGGCACCATGTTTGAGACACCTGAAGGGAGTCTAATTTTTCAGAAAGTGTTGGGCACCCATTTTTTGATGACCAGGCTCCTTTAAAGCATCTCCAGTTGCACTCCAGAAACCACTAGTCACTTTTGAAAAACTTTGCCAAAATAATGAAGACATCTTCCCAGCAACTCAAGATGCTGCTATTTTGGCCCTTTAAAGCAATTATTGAGTTGTCTTATGCACCTTTTTTCCCCATTCATTTCAGGACACCACTCTTGGGGGTGGAAGTAAAACGCCTGTCATATTTCATATTTGTATGTAATTGTGTCTGATTCCAAGAAGCCATGAAGATACAGGGGCAGTTTAATTCAGATTAATCCCTAACCATTCCTTCACGCTGGTTCGAGGAAAGATGTTGACAATGTAATTATCGTAGCATTTTGTGTTTCAATGCTTCCAGCTTCTTCCTTGAGGGAATTGAAGCAGTTGGCAGAATGCAAGAGACAAGATGGCAAACAGGTGCAGAATGACTGAGCCAAAACACATGAAATTCCTAAAGAAACGGAGAGTGGAAATCCATATTCAGGGCACACATGCCCTGATTTCTCCACTCTGAGCACACACCAAGGGGTGGAGAAGGTAAACTTTTTGGAGTCATTAGACATTACAGTGGTTTAAAATACGTTTGAAACTAGGGGACACAAACCAGAAGTGCTTATTCAGCTCCCTGCCCATCAATCTCCAGAAGTTCCAGAATCATTAATTAAAGCCGAAGATGTGTTCAAGGAAGAAGCAGATGCTATTAGGAATCAGGAAGTGTGAATAAACTGCTGCTGGGGTTTGAATGTATCACACACAGTGATGGGGCTTGTGATGTCACAGGGTGGTCCCATAGCTGTGCCTTCTTCTCTGAGGACCGTCACTGACAAAGTCAAAAGAGGAGTAGAAAGAAGTACCATGAAGAAAACAAAAAGGTCCCAAGGTTGGGCTCAGCGCTGTGAAAAAGCTCTCACGTTATTTCAGAGTAATTAGCTTCCATATGTGGAAGGGTACAAAGAAGCATATAACACAAACACAAAGGCCTGTGAGATCAGTGGAAGCTGCTGGTGTCTGGTATCTTGGAAAAGCGGGGGATCTGTAGGAATCTGAAACCTGTTTGCTTTCTGTCCTCACCCTGGGCCTAAACACTGCTGAACTCAGAAGAGGTTTGAACCCAGATCCAAATTTCATTGACTGTCTCTGTAATAAGCTGAACTAAAACCCTGGGTTCAAACACTCCAAATCATTCTGTTCAATGGGAAAGGAATAAAGATGCTCTAAAATAGCTTTACCATGTCAAATTATCTAGGGAGACCTTGGGACAGATAGTACAAAAATTAGGAGAGTCAGTGTGATCCAGTGGCTAGAGCATTGGGCGAGAGGATAGGAGTCCCAGGCTCTATTCCTGGCTTCGCTACTGGCTTGCTGTGTGACCTTGGCAAATCACCTCTCCTCTCCTCCCTTCGCTGCACTGCAGTTTATCCATTTGTAAAGTGATTCTACTCTCCTTAGTAAAAGACTTTGGGATCATTGGATGAAAGGTGCCATATAACAACTTTCTCACACAAGGCACACTTTGCCTGGAGCTCATTCTCACAACATATCATCGTGGCTCAGAGCAGAGCAGGGTTCAAAAAAGGATTGGCCATGAATCTCCAGAATCGCAATAGTCAGGATTATTAAAAAAAAAAAAAGCCCAAGGAGACAGGATACTGGACTAGAAGGAACATTTGGTCAGATCCGGTATTGGCATTTCCCATATACCTAACAATTACTATGATTATTACTGCCAGCTTAGGCTTTTCCTGTATACATTTTCCATTGTAAATTGAACATAAATTCAATGACTCATTGGGGGGCGGGAGGGAGCAGAATTGAATGAACTTTAAATTTGTTTTATAAGTAGCTGCAACAAGCCAGGTAATTTGCACAGAAATTGGTCGATTGTGCTCTCTCATTCACAGTTTTCTAGCGACTGCCTCTACCTTCTGCCATATATGATTTGTTTCTCCAGCAAGAGATATTTCCCAGAGGTATGTGAGCATGTGTAGTTACATTTCATCCCCTTAGTTAATTCTAACAAAGAGGATACCGTAAGGCTAAGTATCAGAAAACAGTCTCTCTGTATTCAGAAAGTAAAAACGCATGATCAGCCCGCACCATCAGTTCAGACACATTTAATAACTTCATACTTCACCAGTCAGAATAATTAAACAGGCTCATTATTTTAAATATTCATTGCATCCAGATTCTGTGTTTGGCTTTTTTGGTCAGTTTATCCAATGGTTCCTGCTAATTTGGGCAAGGCAAAAGTGTTCACTAGTGGTTCATTTGCATTGAAAAACACTATAATTTGTAAGTAAATTGGAAAGCTTTTAAGTGAAAAGGGAACATCAGTGACTTGACAAAGCTCTCCTTTGTTTTTCAAGCATAATGTTCCAGAAAGATGCACTCCCTTCCTTTGAATTATACTGCAATATGAACATAGCCCTGTAATTTTTCAATAAACCACAGCTATTAAGAGTCCACGGGAAAAAACAAAGCAGGTAATATTTTGTCTGTAATATCTTTATTGGGAAATTGACTTTAAATAGCTTAAGCTGTGTAAAGAATTGAGATTGACTGTCAGGATGGAGCAAATGAGTCTGGATAAATATAAATCACTCCAAAGTGGCTAATGAACAAGAGGCTATTGGCCCAGCAGGCAAGGCATTGCACTGGGAATCAGGAGTCCTGGGTTCTAGCCCTGACTCAACCAGTGGCTGCTATGTGAACTTGGGCAAGCCAGTTCCTGTGTTAGTTCTTCCATCTGTAATAATGATACTTATCTTCTTTGAGATTTATAGAGGAAAAACTGCTACATAACAGCTAGGTCTTATTGTTAATGGCCCCTGAATCAGACTGTAGAGTCTGTTGCAGCTAGAAGTCTAAAGTAATGGCTATGGAGTAATTATGTCAGAGGGAGAATTTCTTCCCTGTCTGCTCCCCATTCCCAGTCCAATCCAGCTCCTCAGCCTGAGGGTTGGGGACAGAATTTTGGACCCTAATGGTGCAAACCTTCTTTAACTGCTGAGTGGATGGGAACTCTCACGCCTAAGTCAGTGCTTGCTGATGGCAGTAATGGGTCACTGATGGGTAAATTCCCATGGCTCCATTAAAGTTTATGCGGCTAACTTGATTTACACCAGATGAGGATCTGGCAGAGGGAGGGTGATTTTTGATGTGTTAGGTTTTTAATCATGACCACTCAGCAGAGTTTCTGCTTCATCCTCAGATTGACAAAGTAGTATGTGGCTCTTCCTTTGTTTCCTTGCTTCGATACAATATCTGGCTTCATGGACATTGCTTGAAAATGATAGTCTCTAGTTTACTAATGATATTTTCTTTGTCTCCCCAACTCTTCGTTTGAAAGGAGGAGGGGAGAGGAGTGAGAAATGTAGCAGAGGATCTTATTTCAATGCAAATCTATTGTTGATAATTGCAGTTTAAAAATCTTCACAACCTTCAGCTGAACAATGATGAAAGAATAATAGCTGTGAATTATTAGCTATTTCACTTACCTTGGAAATAGCTCTTGCATTGTTGTGATATTCTAATATATTTATTTTTGTAGGTCTTCTTTTGTTTCTTTAATACATGTGTGACTCCCATTATTTCTATTATAGTCTATTCTGCTGAGAGCAGTGTGGGTATAGTCACTTCTTTCTGTATACTTTTTTGGAGGCTAAAATCAATAACAATGATTTTTAAACACACACACACACACACACACACACACACACACACACACACACACACACACACACACACACACACACACACACACACACACACAGTAGGTTTTGTTTCCCCACTGCCTTAGTTCCATTTTTTTGCCAGTGTAACTCTAGTGATTGCAGTGGAAATACACAGGCATAAAATTGGAGCAATGCCATAGTGGCTCAAGCACAGGGGGCCTGAGACATCACTACCGTGAACTTGATGTATTTGTTTACACGTGGGCTAAGTAGACCTGATCCTCAGCTGTTGTGAATTTCCATAGTTCCATTAAAGTCCAAATTTACACCAGCTGAGGCATTGGCCTAGCAAGTTCCAAGTAGGTACAAAACACAATCAGATCAAGGTGGTTGCATTTCACTCTCAATATGCACAGTCTTTGCTCTGACGTGAATGATGATACAAGTTGCAAGTCAGTGGAGAATCAGCCTCAGGGGGAGTTTTGCCATTGACTTAAGTGAGGACAGAATTTCTCCCAGTGCAAATTTGGAAAGTCTGAAATGTCCTGTAGAGCTGTGAGTGTCATTATTATATGTCTTTTGGGTGGAATATTTAATTCCTTAAATGTTTACAGACATCAGAGGCTAGGTTGATCCTTGGGAAAAGGCCCAGGAAGAGATCTCTTGCATAATAAAGAAATTATAATGGCAAGAGTTAAGGCCACTAAATGCAAATTTCAAATTAACTCATGAAGCTACAATTTTTTTTGCTTTTTTCCACAATTCGTGTTAATGCCTTCTCCCTCCCAGTTCTGATTGTAAAGCATGCCATGTAGCAAGCAAGCACCGTAACTGATGGTTGTATTTATTTACCATGGCACAGGCATGGCAAATCAAGATGGATACGTTTCCATCCATCTGAACTGACAATTTATCACCCTGACTCCTTACAGATTGAGCATCTGCTAAAAGTGGATAATTGTTTGATGTGAAGCTTGGCTTTCTGATGTGAGGGATTTATGATGTGTCACATTGCAGACATAAACTATAACATATTATGCTAAGTCCTGTTATGCTTACATATGTGATGTGACCCGAGATAATGCAAAATGACACGCTAACATTTAAAGGGAACATGTGTCTGTCGTGGGTATGCCCACTGTTACTTCATATAGTGATTATCAGATGAAGCCAACACACTGACAAAGGTTGGCATCCTGGTAAACACTGCCACTTGCCAGGTAGCAGCTGTTGTTATGGATGGAAAATAAGTAAATGCCCCTTTTATGCCAACTGTATGCATGGCACTGGAATGCACACTCTTCACAGGTGACTTTACTTGAGTCCATATGAACGGCTTCTGGATTAAGTGACTGGAAGGAGAGCAGCAGAGACAGAAATAGGGTGAGTGCTATAGCCCTGGAGTCTCTAAAAGCCCCACTCCTCTGCAGGTAGGGAGTGTCTTTGTCTTTTTATACATTTACCCAATGTCACCTTCCTCTCCACAACTGGTGAAACTTTTGGAGGGGAGAGTGAAATGTATTTTTATCAGAATGATCATACTGTTGAACTGGCCGGGGAGACAACTAGCCAGGGAAAAGGAGGAAAAACAATAAAATGCCAGCTGCCCATTTAGAATACAGACTTTTAGTGGCAAACCCAAGGGCTTTGGGTGCAGTCCTGAAATCAGTGGAAGTTTTGGCATTGACTTCTGCGGGGACATGATTTCACCCACAGTGTATGGCCTCTCAGAGCTGGATGGAAAATAGAAATCCCTTTCATGAGATTTGATGTTGTTTTTAGGTGGAAAAAATCATCCCAGCACAAAATCTTTTGCAGGAGGAGATTCTCAGAAAAAATCTGTTTTGGGAGAACATGATCAGTAATAAAAATCTGAGAACTCTCTTCCACACTGTGACCAAAAGGGCTGATGCATAAACAGAGGAATCTTGAATAGGAGTAGAGATGTTATTTGACCTCTATATTTGACACTAGTGCAGTTGCTTCTGGAATAGAGTATCCTGTTTTGGTGTCCACAATTCAATAAGTATGTTGAAAAATTGGAATGGGTTCAGAGAAGAGCCACAAGAATGATGAAAGGATTAGAAAACATGCCTTACAGGGAAAGACTCAAGACGTTTGATCTATTTAGCTGAACAAAGAGAAGGTTAAGGGGTGACTTGATCACAGTGTAGAAGTACCTACCTGGGGAACAAATATTTATTAATGAGTGCAAACTAGTAGAGAAAGGTATAACATGAACAAATGGCTGGAAGTTGAAGCTAGATATATTCAGACTGGAAATGACATACATTTTTAACAGTGAGAGTAATTAACTATTGGAACAACTTACCAAGGGCTGTGATGGACGCTTCATCACTTGCCATTTTTAAATCAAGATAGGATGTTTTTCTAAACCATGTGCTCTACAAATTATTTTGGGAAGTTCTCTTGCCTGTTATACAGGAGGTCAGACTAGATGATCATAATGGTCCCTTCTGGATTTTCAGTCTATGAATCTGTGAAATATCCAGAGAAATATCACTTGCTCATCAGAAAGAGAAAAATTGCCTTGTTCAGAAACAATGCAATGTGTGTATTTCAGATACTACCTGACACACATGAGTACAAGGAGGCATTATTCTTAGCAGGAGGTGCTTGAGAGAGGAACATCAAAGACCCTAATGACTTGATGGGAATGACGCTTGGGGTAAGACTAATAATAACAAGCAGATGAAGGGGAGCTCACTCTCGGTGGAGTACCTTTCACAGCTTGCCAGAATAGCAAAGATATGTCTGATCTCCATCTACATGGTAGGACCACAGCCTGTAAGTGCATACAGAGAGAGATGAATTATTAACACAAGTGGCTGGATCATCATCTAAAATCCTGGAATTTAACATGCTATCCTTGTTAATATGCTTTTTTAACTATCACCTAGAAGAATGTGCAGACTGCTTTCTGAGAGAGACTGGGTGGCATATTGGGGGGAATTGTACCCATACAAAATTCAAAAGCCTCTGGTTTGAAGTTGCAGCCAGCATATATTATCCATATTGTATTACATTTAATTCAGGAAAAGGACAAACAGCAAGGTATCAAGGATCTGATTGTTTTTCTCAGTTGAAGGAGTGTTAGACCATATTGTTTTTGACACTGTACCTCAATTAAGCCTTAAAAATAAAATTGGTAGTACAGGTACATGCTTTGTGAAATTGGAGAAGCCGTGGTAGATTCCTGGGAGAATTGAGCTGCTTGGTTTAGGCTTGAGAGTGAAGTTTCTCCACAAGGGAGCCGCCAGTCACAATAATTATGCTGCTGTCTTCTCATAATATGATTTATTTAGATGTTGCCTTATGAATTAATTCCCTCTAATTGCTCCTCCTCTCTCTGTAAATCAGGGTTTCCTGCTTTCTGGAGAGCCGTGAACATGATCCTACACTGCAGTAATTAGTCCAATTAGAAAGGAAGGCAGATGTGGAAAACCAATTACTTTCAGGAATATGCCTGTTCCTATGTATTCCAATTGCTAGTCAATTGAAATTTAATAGTAACTTAATAAAACATTGTATTATTCATAAACCTACTCCAACATTCAGGTTCCCTGTAGGTTATTTATTTGCTTTTTGAGAAGCCAGTTCCAAGGAAT
Source organism: Gopherus evgoodei (assembly GCF_007399415.2). Classification (NCBI taxonomy): domain Eukaryota; kingdom Metazoa; phylum Chordata; order Testudines; family Testudinidae; genus Gopherus; species Gopherus evgoodei. The sequence continues at coordinate 145,717,805 of NC_044325.1, read as the reverse complement.
TTTATGGCTGGTGAGTTTGGGTCTATTTTTCCTCTGGCTTACTAGAAAGTGTAAATCAGGAGTAACTCCACTGAAGTCTATGTCATTACACCAGTGGATAACTTGTATAAAGGAGAGCAGAATCAGGCCCTTTGTTTTCAGTAACATTGTTATTCTCCCTGCATTGAGAGTGAAACGAACTTCTGCCATAAAAACCAGTACATTTTTCAAGGAAATATCCAGCAGTGATGTGAATAGCATGGCCCCTTTTTTCTGTGGTGAATTTCACCTAAAGCCTTGCCTTAAGCTAAAGCTAGATCAAACAGACCAAATCAAAATAAACACAGAGCCACCTGTCCAGCTCTGTAAACATTTCCCGAAGCCTCGAGTCAGCTATCTCCGCAAGCTTGATTCATTTGTGATCGAATATAAACCCATCAGCAGAAAGACAAGCTTCAAGCAATGGTGCTCAAAGTTGCCCTGGCCCAGGTTCCTGAAGAGCTCATCCTAACAAAGCAAACAAAAAAGAATAATTAATAATAATTATTTCGAAATGTGAGCGTTCCCAATTACAGCCAGTTTGTTATTCTCTCTAATCAGGCTCAACATGCTATGCCCACTGTAGAATATCAAAAAATAGAGCGGCCACCTCCCCGTGCTGGGTATCAGGCAGGAAAAAGGGTACTGCCTAGGGTGTGAAAGTGGATATATTTATAATCCTATGTGGCAAATGTCCTTGTCAAGTCTGTTTTATTTTAACCAGGATGATGATGTTGAAGGGGATAGTCTGCTTTTCATCATAAATAATGTGGCAGGTAGAATGTCTCATTAACTGGAAATCTCTATTCATGACTGCCCCCCACCTGCTAGGCACTGTGGTGGACTTGTGATTGATGTCACTCATTATACATAGCCTCAGTGATTCACTTCATTTGTCAACTTTGCTGTCATGAGGTCACTTCCTCCTAAAAAGCAAGATTTAGTGAGTAGCTGACGAATTTATCATTGGGATAGATTCTGCTCTTTGCTTCATGGGTGTAAATCCAGAGTCACTCCACTTGCTTCGGTCATGTTCCTCCAGGCTTATACGGAATGCACAATTCACCCATCCATAGTTTGGTTTTCCAGTTGCTAGACATATGTAGCAAAGCTCCAGTAGGAGAGTAGAGAGTCTATAATCTATCCCCTTTATAATAGACAGTTAATGGGATAATTTGAATGGGGCTGCAATGGAGAACACAGGTAAGGGGATCATGAAGCCAGAGCAATATAAGTGCTCCAGTGTGCTTTACTCCCACCCAGGAATTTGCCAATGTGGCATGTGTTAGTATATGTTACCCATCTAGTTTACGTCTCTCTTGTTAGGTGGACAGCAGACTGCAGTATTGCACCCAACCATTGGATCCCACATGCTTCCAGGCCTACTGTGCCTGCACAGCATCCAGACTCGGTCACTTAGTCCCACCTCTCATGCACGCTCCCATAGTGCAGATTCCGTGTCTCATATCCTTTCTTGGGAAGTGCTGAACTCCCAAGTCTCCCCAGCAGCTTAAGTATGCCCTCCCCAGAAGTCCACCTGCATGGGCGCTCTGGTTTATAATTTAACTCTTTGGGGACCATGAGCTACTTAAAGAAAGGAATATGCAGGCTTTGCAAAGGCATTTCTTAACCATACACACTTTACTTATAAAAAAGCACAAATATTACAAAGCTAAACAAAAACAACTAACAGCTGCAGGCAGTTCCCTCCCTCACTTTCCTCACCATGCCTGACAGCCATCTGGGTTTTGGTCAGTGTCCTTCAGGGGTTCCAGGCCCTCTCCTACCCCACTCGTTCTGCTCGGTCTTCTCTTCCTTGGAATGGTCATCTTTGCTATGGTGCACGTCTCTTTTTAAAGCAGTTTTTAGCATCTTGCTTCTTCCTGTCCTTCCCCTGGGGTTTTTCAATTTTCCAATATTATATGGGCTGCTGGGCATAGAGATTTGTTAACAGTTTACATTTCTGTTGGTATGCTGGTTTGTCCTTCCAGGATAAGGCTAGTAGGTCATTCAGTTGTTGATGGCCACCTCATTCAGGGTCAAACACCCAGGCTCTAAGTCACCTCTAGCTCAAGAGTGATAGTGCAATGTAACATGATGGTTACAATATCCAGATAAGCACATAATACAGGTGACACCCAGTGAAGCCAATGATTACGCTTCCATTGACTTCAATGGTGCAGTAGTGGGTTGTCGGTATTGGGCAAGGTGCAATGACATTGGTGGGCAGAACTAATTCAGGGAAAAATAACATGGATCCCTTAAGGAGTAAGCAGAAGAGGGCCCACCATGCAGAACTGAAGAAATAAAACGTAAGCACAATGCAGTCAGCAGTCTCTTCCCTGACTGCTTATGGGGCCCGGGGAAGGCAGTAAAAAAAGTTGCAGGAGGTGCACAGCTGAAATACAGTGGGCCAAGGCTGGACCTGATTACCCCGGGTAACTCAGTTAATTAGAGTTACTCCTAATTCTCACAAGTGTGAGAACAGAATTATACCCATTAAATTAAAGGTTTCTTGAGTATTCTTGGTTGTGGTGGTATATATTGGGCCTGATTCTGGTCTCTCTCTGGGTTTTGTGCTTGTGTACATCCAGTGACATTCATTGCATCTCTCCTGGTTTGCACCAATTAGAACAGAATTTGCCTCAATAACATGTGTCTTTATTATTTATTTATTAGTTTATTACTATATATTGGACCTGACTGTGGTCTGTGTTACAGTGCTTTAACATCAGAATAAGCCCATTCATTCAGTTGGAGTTACTCCTGAGCTATTCCAGTGTAAGGTAAGAGGAGTATTAGGCCATTTGTGTTTGCTTGGGAATAGTATATAAAGTTACCGGCTCATCTCTGGGGCTGCAGAGCAATCAGACTGCAGCCAACATCCGCAATCAGATTTGATCAAGGTTATTTGGAAAAGTTTTTATTCTCACAAACATTTCTATTAGAGAGGCAGCAGCTTGCGCATTTGCAAATAATGGTCCTTTCCCCATTTATATGCCCATCGTGCTGCTTCAGTTTGGAGATGGGATTTATTTTACAAAGAATGCACTTTGTTTGTTTAGTATACAAAAGTAATCGATAAAACGTTAAGTGCAAGAAATGGAGAGAAGCAAATGCTCAGCGCTTTTCCCTGTAATTAATTTAACAATGCAGTGCTCACAATGCTAGTTGTTACTGTGTCTCATGGAGAGAGGCACATCCAGAGGAGAAACAAACACAACACATTTTATAATTTGAGCAAAACACAGAATTGGAATTGCTTGTTTTGGAGTTGTTGTTTTGTTTTAAACTCTCCATTAAAATACCTGCAGAGGAGTTTTGCACTGGAACTTTGCCCATCTATTTTTTCCTATCTAGTGCACATGAGACAAGTCTTCTCCTAATTGGGTCATTAAAAGAGGTGTTGAAATGTTACTAATTGTCAAAGGCAATTAAGTGTAGCAACATGTCACAGGTAAATTAATGACAGTCCAGGTGTTTAGAGCAAATTGCTTTTATGTGGATGTAAAACAATTTCTATCGAATCTGGAAGTTGGTTGGTTTTTTTTTTCTTTATAGCATGAAATTATGCGTCAGCCTTTTGTACTGATTACGTTTATGGGGCCACCTCCATCACACAACACATACTATAAAGCCTGAATTTTAGAGGTGCTACAATTACCACTGAATTCAGTGGAAGCTGTGGATTTTTGGCACCTTTGAAAATCAGGTTATAGATCACTTGGCTGCAGAAGTTCACTGGCAAGTCTTGGTTGGATGCAGAGAAACTGAACCTTTCATTTTCCTTATCACACCCTATGCTGCCATTTGTACAATAAGTAAGGGAGTCAAAAGGAAACTCCTTTTGCCTGTACTTGCCTAGCAGCAACAAATGGCACTAAAGAAAATCAATGCATCAAACTTACTGGCTCACATTTTCAAATGTGTCCTCTAAATCCCATCTTAGGTCTCCCATTCACATATGCATACAAACCAAATAATGCCTTGCCCAACTGCAAAGTGGCATATACAATGGGAGGGGGGCTTTTTATGAACACTGTGACAGATATGTCAATTTCCTGCAATATCTTTAAAAGGCTTTATGGTATAAAGTGTCTGCATTATTGCTGGCTTGGACTAAGTGTAATTTCTTTATGGGGGAGGTGTGACTAAGATTGAAAACCCTTGTAGTACCGTTTGGGATCCAGGTTTTTAAATGAATGGTTGATGTATGATTGTATTCTCCGCCAGGGGGAAGGCTACCATGCACCTCCAGGGAGAAAAAACCCAGCAGGTGATGGTTTAGGCAAATCAGCCAATGTTTAACCCACTCAGAGAGGTACCACTGCCTGGCTTGCATATACTAGTTCAAACTGGGTTTTCCAGAGACCAAAAGTAAAAGAAAGAACTTTGGAATAAATAGTCTGACTTTAAATAGATGTAGGGCCTTCTTTCTGACCCAGCAAGTGGATAGGACCTTCTGTCTGGGAGGGGCCTCATCCTTGTGAAAGGGTTGAAAGAACTTGACCTACTAAGACCTCATAAGACTCTGGATGGGTGGCCTCTGGAAAGCTTATTAGTATGTGTGTAGGTTCTTTTATTGTTTTTAACATGTCTTCTCTGTAACGTTTTCACCTTAAGAATAAACATGCTTCCTTATAAAGAGCTGTTTAGTAACTTATGACTGTGGACAATTACAGGTGTTCATAGCTCAGATGCTGGCTTGTTTAATGGTCTGGCTTGCTGGGATATCACAGTGTGAACAGGGAACCATGCAGCCTGGAAATAACCCAGTTAGGAGGGAGAGAAATGCAGGTTTCTACCCAAGAGAGATGACAGCTGAGAACCCCGGAGCCTAGAGTGGATGCTTTCAAGGGACCCTGGACTGTGATAGACACAGAGCATGTGCAATTGCTTAGAGGTGCAATTCTTGTGTTGCCCTCTGGCGATTTCCTTACCTATTGTTTGAAGCCCATGCTAGCTTCCACCCTAATTGTAACTGCTTTTCTTTCTCTTTTCAATCAGTTGTCTTAGGACAATTTTTAAAATAAAGGAAAAAATAGGCTTGTTACAAGCATCTTGTTAACAATAAAAACTAGGCATAAAGGGAGAATAGCATTCAGAGAAGCTCACTGATTGGATCTTGCATCTCAGGAGGAGTATTTCATAGTCTCTGTGTTTGCGGTGGAAGCAACTAAAATGAGGCCTTAATGGAGATATCTTCTCCCCTCTACATTGGCCTTGCCTTGCATCCTCTGGTTTGTCAGCTGTCTGTGTTGAGTTATGCTGTGAAACACAGTCTGACCTTCATTCATTTCTTTTGCCATTTCCTTTCTGGATCCTCTTGTAAAAATGTATGTATTTGTACAGCACCTACTGCAAGAGGGCCCCGATTCATTACTGGATGTTACTGCAATACAAATAATAAAGAATCATCTTGAAAAAGTACATTTCATAAATGTAAAAATTAAATATAGAGTGGGTCAGACAAAATACATTTATTGAGGAATATTTATGTGACAAAAGTTGCTGAGATTTGCAATGAATAATATCTCCAATAAATTATTTGACTGGCTCAGGTACAGAGTAACGTAATGAAGAGGTTTGGTTCACATTTGGAGTGAAGGTTCAAGATGGTTCTTTGTTTTATTCAAACCATTTCAATCATCCCTGAAGGTAACCTTAGCTAATTATATCTATCTATAGCTGAAGTAAGATATTGTGAGGAGAGGAACTGAACAGTGACCGCATTGTTTCATTTTTGCTATTTACTCACATTGGGTTAAGTTCATCCTGGTACTAGCTCAAAGCCCAGGTGCCTGTGAGTCTCATTTAAGCTTATGGGCCAGTGCTAGCCATTTTACCAATTATCTGTAAGCGTGCGCACACAATAGCACTCCTTCCAGGCTATAATGGGTCAAATTCTGCTTTCATTTTCACTTGTGTAAAGCTAGAGCAACAGCTTGCAAATCACTGCCATTACTCCAGATTCACACCCGGATAGCAGGGAGCAGAATTTGGCCACGTCTGCTGAGCACACAGTATTTGTTCCCAAGTCTGGTAGATTGTTGATACTTCTTGGCATGATGTATTATTCATTTTCCTAGGTACAAAAGGCAGCCCTTTTGGATGTCTGCCTGTAGCAATAACAATCTGTCTTTGCCAAAATGTTTGTTTGACTTTTAAAGCTGAAGATGTAAAAATATATCATTTAAAGATGGTTACATAAAGTGTGTGTGTGGGGGGGGGGAGTTATGGCCCAGACCCTCGGTTGGTGTAAATTAGCATAGCTGTATTGACTGCAAAAGTTGGAGTATCCCTAACTTCTCCAAACCTCTCTCAGACTCCATTAAGTTTCCTTACAATGACTATCAACAGAACAGGATTTGAGAATGCACTATATGTCCTATTGTCCTCTGGAGTTCAGGATGCTTCAGAGGCAGTTAATAAACCTCCATGATGCATGGGAAGACCCGTGGCAGACATGTTCCATTAATTGCATTCAGGTGCAGCACTTTAGACAATAGCTGGACTAGTTGGCTTGTTTGATTAGATCTAGGCACATTACTAAAAGTCTGTTAGCAATGTGAAACGTTTCCAGCACATTAGCAAAATAATCACACTATGTTATTCTGTCCTATTATCCTACTGTTAGTCTCATTTACATTATATGACTGGAAGATTCCCTGTTATGTACATTTATATTGTTGATCAATGGTAGCAAGGAGGAAGTCAGATGTTTTACTGGTTTTACTGGTATTCCTCCATAGTTATATTCATTTCAAGATTCTTGTATTTTTATATTTTCCAAATGATTAGGCAGTGCCGGAGGAGAGAGAAAAATGACTCACAAGATGAATTAAGAAAAAAAATACTGATTGATTTAATTTATTACATTAAGTATGAATGCCTTTTTCTAAAGACACTTGATAATTCATTAGTAATCCAGGCTAAAACATTTTCAGAAATGTTGGAGCTTAATTGTTTGACTTTGGTTTCAGATGCTGACATGCTCTCTCTACGTTATTTACACCTTGTGTGCCTGGCTTATAATCAGGGAATGTGTATGGGTGTTTGTCACCATCACTGTGGTTGGTGCTGAAATTTCTGCTTCTTGCAAACTTCTAATTACCCACAAGAATTTGGCTTTTGTTAGTTTATTTATAGTATGTAATAAATGTGCGAAAGTGGTCGCGGTTGTTTGTTGCATTATGACAATTTCTATGCATCTCATTGTTCATCTAACAAGAGCCTGTCAAGGACATGAGCCGAGCAAGTACTTTAGGCCAGAACTGCAAAAGTGCTTAGCATCCATAAGTGGGACCAGATTGCAGTTTGCAATACGACTGTGTGCATGTTGCTTGCTTCTGAGCGCCTTTGAAAATCTGTCCATCACTATCATAATGGGAGCTGCTGGGTGACGGTCAAAACATTTTGGTTTTAAAACAAACAAACAAACAAACAAACAAAAACCCCACAACAATTTAAATGAAAAATGTTCTTTAAAGGGATTGCAGGTTGGTAAATAAACTAGAAAATTATACAAAAACGTAGGGGAGGAAAACAAATTTCCTTTTGAAAATACTTTCCATTTTCAGACCCCCAATAATGTTGTGCACTAGAAGACCAACCTCCACAACATTTCATAGTTATTCAGGCCTACTGGCATATCAGGTGACATTCCTGATTCATAGTGCTCTGTTGGATTGCTTTATGACTTATGACTTTTAAGTGCTCTAAAAAGCGTGCTTGGCTCTTCACAGAAACAAGCAAAGACACAGTCCCTGCCCCTGAAGTGCTAACAATTTGCACTATGTATTTAGAGAAACAGACAACAAAAACTGCTAGTTTTGCAAGCTCCACTCAGCAGGAGACCATCTTAGTAAGGTAAACATACCTTAGGATATGCTTGGTTTTAACATTTTTGCACAGAGGCCTCCCATTCTCCCACAATAAGGTATGAATAACTCCCTTTACTGTCAGTGGTGTTTACATACATCCTGTCCTCTAATATATATTAGTGTAAACCTGAACTCAAAAGGCCAGATTTTTTTGTAAGTTCCTTCCCTCTTGCATTGCTCTGCTCCAGGACTCCCCTGGAGACTCCCCTGCTTCTACCCCACCCCGGACCTTTTAAATAGCAGTGGGAGCCCTGGGGAATGCATGGGGGCTGTGGGGCTCCGGCGGCTATTTAAAGGACTGGGGTGGCAGAGGCAGCTGGAGCCCTGGCCCTTTATGTAGCCCCCAGAGCCCCTTGCTACCCCAGGGTTCTGGGGGCTATTTAAAGGGCCCGAAGCTCCAGCCGGGGGCCCGGGGCTTGCCACGCTCCAGCCGGAGCTCTAGCCAGGAGAGCGGGGCCGCAGGGCTTGCGGCGCTCTGGCCGGAGCTCCAGCCGTGGCCACGGGGCTTGATGCGCTCCAGTCAGAGCTCCAGCCGGGGCCGTGGGGCTTGATGTGCTCCAGTCAGAGCTCCAGCCGGGGCCGCGGGGCTTGTCACGCTCCGGCCGAAGCTCCAGCCAGGAGAGCGGGGCTGTGGGGCAGCCGCGCTCCCGCTGGCGCTTTAGTCAGGGGAGCTGGGCCATGGAAGACCCTGGAGCAGACCGCAGCCAGGGTAAGTAAAAAAAAATTTAAAAGGTGCCTAAAGCTTGGGGCCCTTTTAGGTGCGGGGCCCGATTCCTAGGAATCGGGCGAATTGGCCTAAAGCCGGCCCTGCCTATTCCTTCACCACTCGCAGCCATGGTGTAGCAGGTTTGTCAAGGGCATGGCTGGAGCACGCTGGCAGTTCTTAGCTGGTGACACTTTATGATTGTTGGCAGCTGGAGTAGGACAGACGGCTCTGATTTATGATAGGGTGAAGGATGGCTATATTCAACTTTGGGTCAGCATTACTAGTCACTTCCTGATTGAATTTGGGTGCACACCAAAAACAAGAAAACCAAACAAATTTTGAAAAAAGAACACACTTTTTTCATGAAATTTTCACCGAAGGGCTGGTCTCATCATTTTTCTGACCTAGCCAAAACAGGGATCTTGTAAGTTCTTGTGACCTTCCCGAACTCAAAAGACCTGGTGTTTAGAGCAGTTTTTGAGAAACATCCATGCTTTTAAGGCAGTAATATCCATATAGAGTCCTAACAAGTTTAATGCATCTCCACCCTTGTTTTGTTTTGAGGTTGGCAGTCATTAATTCATACAGATTTTTTGGTGTCTGTTTAACAAGGCCATTAACGAGAAAGGCAAACAGCTGCTATGAGTGCCTCAGCATGTGAAGACTGAATTCAGAGAGCATAAACCATATCACTGCAATTTCTGTCCTGTGCTTTGCAGATGGCGTCTTCTCCTCATTTCAGCCCATTTGCTGTCATTCGGTTTCCCTTTGATCCCAGCATTTTTATATGTTGTTGCCTTTCAGTGGGAGCTCAGCTGCAGCATTTTCACTTCATAACTCAAACACAGCAGCCTTGTTGCAGCTTTGGGTAGCATGACCCCTCTTGTGAAGTATGTGCCATTAAGACTGAATTTGTGATTCAGCTGCTCTGGCTGACCTGCAGCTTCAGTCTTCCTTTCATACTCCAGTATACAAGGCATACAGAGTGAGGTTTGTTTGGCACATATATCTGCAAACATCAGAGCTTTACAAGGGAAGAATATAAATTGTTTCAATGTATGTCAAGAGCAGGTCCTTGTGTGCTTGTGTGTACTGTAGCATGAAGGTAGGCAGTTTAGGGGGGCTGGAGAAAGCTCTAGGCAGAAACTTTGTGTTAAATCACTGAGAAAGAGAATAACATTAGGGATAATCTTGCTTTTCCTTTAGGTGGAAGGATGGTACAGTGGTTAGGCATGTGAATTTCAAGCACATGAGTACTTCTGTTGACTGCTGTGGGTCCACTTGTGCTTTAAGTTAGGTAAGCGCTTACTACCTTCCGAATTGAGGCCTTTGGTCTTGCCCCCACAAACACACAGACTTATCAATGGAACTAAGGAATAAAGCTATCAATGCATATGTGTTTGCAAGATTGGGCATTAATGACCGAAAATCCCTATTGACCATATCATGGGCTTAACCTTTGAGCCAGCACACTGGGCAATCTCTGTTCTTACCCCTTTAATACAGAAGAGCTGCTGGATTCAGGGTGCTATAACTGGCCCAGCAGCTGTATCTTTACATCCAGAAACGTCCTCCACTGGCTTCCCCTAGTTTATAATACTGCAGATATGGAGAAAGATCCCAAAGGGATTTAGCTGTCACATCACCACAATTAGCACCCTTTGTTTTCTTCTCTGTTCCTGATGCGTTAGGTCCCCTCCCTGCAAAGGGGCTTGTAATTTTGTGTGTGCATGTGTTTGGGGGGTGGGGGGGTCTGAGGGAAACTCTAATTATATATTATTAAAATATTATGATTTCCCCCTTACAAATGAAAAGCAATGCTCAGTACCTCCCTGATATCTAGTGCAGCTGGGTTTGACTGGCACTTGTAAGGTTGTCCTCCAGGTGCTGCATCAGAAATCTTTTGACACAGTGTCAGTAATTAAGTGTACAATTAAGAGAATGTCTACAATTAAGTTGAATCAGTCTGTCAATCAAATCTATATTTCTAAAGGGCTTTTCATCCAAGGCTCCCCTATTGCTCTAGAGCTCTGTGAAAAGTTAACACCAGGCACAATGTAACATTTCATTTAGAGAGAAGTCAAAGAAAAGGGTATCAGTTTATCCTGGGAAAGGGAAAGGAATTTAAGGGGTTACAGTAGAACGAAGCTGTTTTTACTGTAGTGAACTTGAATACAGCAATAAACTAACAGTTAAAAGGACGAGAACATTGCCTTTTCCTCTAGATGTGCGAAGTTGCAAGCATTCTTCCTAATTCTATATTGATTATTATTTATTAGGATCTGAGCATTATCTTTTACATGGAGTCTCTATGCTGTAGGACCAGATCGTCAGCTGGTGTAAATTGGCATAGCTCCATTCACTTCAGTGCAGCTACACCAATTTATGCTAGCTGAGGATGTAGCCCATAATGTGCAACTGCTCAGTGACTGAATCCCATCAATGGAAAGAGTGGTCTAGTTGTTTCAAGTCATCTGTATCAAAATACCTGTCTGCTGCTTGTAAATTTAACCCTCCAACAAGGAATGTAGCACTGTAAAGCACTCTTAATTTAACAGAGATACATACATTTTCAAACTCTAGTGATTGACTGGCAGAGAATGCCGATGAGGACACCATTTCTAATTCCTGTTTCTGTTAACTTGTAACCTTCCTCTGAAGGATCTGTTTTTTCAAACTGTTCTTTATTTGCTTTGTCCTCACATTTGTTTGGCTAATATTCTGCAGACAGAGAAATTAGATCCGGGGATGTCAGTAATCAACACTTCAATAAAATACACTCAAGATCAACCAGTTCTGAGTGTCTCTTCCCTCCCCCCGACAACTTTCTCCATGAGCTGCAGTGACACATGCTGTTCAGGGCTGGATTCCACCAAGCAGCAGCAGGGGCTGGTGCCAGAGTCAATGGTATGCTCTGCACTTAATTAAAATTCAAGTGACATCTTTAATGAGCCTGAAAACACAAATGTGTGGGTTTCCTGAGAAGCAGGGGGACGTGTTTCTTTGTGCAGATGTATGCTGGGTAAAATAAAAAGGCTCTTTACTGGCTTGTTTAAAGTAACAGCTCTAAACGGCAACTATGACAGCACAGGACAGATCCTCTAAAGGCTGGGCAAACTCCTTGAACCAATACTGTGTGCTTTGATTAACAGACTTGCTTATGTCTGATTCCATTCAGTGGGAAGACAGTTTGACAGGTCTCAGGAGTAGCAACAAATACAAATGATGTAACAATAATACTAGTAATCCAACGCTTTTACTGATGTACAAACATGTGGCACTAAGAACATAAGAAAAGCCATATAGCCCATGTAGTCTGGTATCCTGTCTTCCGACACTGACTGGTGCCAGATGCTTCTGAGGGAGTGAACAGAACGGGGCAATTTCAAGTGATCCATCCCCTATTCTCCAGTCCCAGCTTCTGGCAGTGAGGCCAGTGAGAGCTCTGTAAAAGAACAATGGGAGAATCAGGTCCCCAAAGGGTAAGCTTACATTCCGTCAGAGCCCTGACTTATCAGACACACAAGAATGCTAAGAGTGAAATCCTGGACCCCTCTGAAATCACTGGGAGCTTTGCCACTTTCTTCAATGGGGCCAGGATTTCATCCCAGGACTTTGGTGTATAAGCCACTGCTTTGAATCTGAATGCTGCCTGCAAGCTTTTCCTCTTGGTTTAAATCAACAAGGTCAAGTTGCCATAGGTCTGTACGTATAAAATCCATAGGCAAGCACAAATTACTTTGCAGAAGAAGTTTGGGGTTCTTTTCTCTTGTCTTCAGAGCCACATCAGTGTGAGCAGCAAGCCATGTGCTCTTTGATAATGATCTTGAATTTATGTAGCAGCTTTCATCTATATTAAAAGAGCTTTGCTAACTACACGGGTAAATTGACAGAGTCACCCATAAGGATGCATGTCTTTGTTGGTTTATGTCAGTTGTCTCATTATAGTCATGGCTTTAATATATGGAAAGCCATTTGCCAGTGTGTCTATCCTCATGTATGGGAAGAACAAACTGATCTGTGATATATTATGGATAATACCGTGATTATTCTCTGGCTGCTGCTATTTAAATCACAGAGTGTGGTTTTCAACTATGCTTCTCAAAGTGTTTTACAAAGGAAGGCCAGGAGCCGTATCTCCATTTTACACATGGAAAACTGTGTGTGTGTGTGTGTGTGTGTGTGTGTGTGTGTGTGTGTGTGAGTGAGTGAGTGAGTGAAGTGAAGTGAAGTGAAGTGAAGTGACTGGCCTGGGAATAGACTTGCTGGGAATAGAATCAAGGTTTCCGTCCTGACTCCTAGCACAGAATCCTGCCCACTGGAACTCATTGCTCCCTCACATAGGCAGATAATTTCATTATCACATATTGGTAAGTCACTGACAGCTCTATATCTTTCATCTGCTTATATTTGGTCTGTAATACTGACCCTTATGTTTTGCTTCTTTGTCCCAATAAAGAAAGAATGGGGCAGGAGAGGGAAAGGAACCTATTGCCAGATATATATTTAACTCCCTCATTAATCATCATCAAACTCTGTTCCAAGATTGTTTCCTTGAGATCTCAGCTTCGCTGCGATGACCTGAAGAAAAATGCTTCCTCCCGGCTAATGCAAATGTAGAATATTTTCTTTTTAAAACGATCAGGAATTACCTGTGTGGAAAGGGACTGTTGATTAAAGAAAACTGCAGCAGGACTTTTGTAACATTTGTATTTTGTTGGTAAGTATAAAAGTTGTGCTTTTAAAGGAAAATACTTCTAGGAGTATTTAATAAAAAAGGATAAATCGTGTTCAGAGATTTTTAACCAGCCAATAGGATTTAATAGAGAACTAGAGAAGCAGTGTTGCCTAGTGGATGCAACACAGGCCTGAGACTCAGGAGGCCTGTGTTCTATTTCTGCCTTTGCACTAGCCTGGGGTGTGACTAAGAGCAAGTCATGGGCCATCTCTGTACCTCAGTTTCCCTGTCCGTAAAATGGGGATAATGAGCCTGACCTCTTTTATAAGGTACTTTGAGGTCTGTCTACTAATGAAAAGAGCTATGCATTGTTATTAATTATGTCCCTGTTATAGACTTCAGCAGGATAATTAAAAACTACAGAAAAGATTACATTATTATTTATGTAGAGTTTTAGAATAATTTCCCTGGAGCCTAAAGATCTTTTTGATTTAATCCACATTGAATTCTGTAGGATTTTTCGGTAACGGATAAAATAGCTATCATAACAGACCTCATCATCCAAAAGGAACTGATGTAAAATCTTGCTGATAAAACAGGTAGAATTAATAATTTATTTTTATTTTATTTCATTACTAGCTCCCAGGAAACAACCATAGGTCCCACTCCAGCAAAGCAGTTAAGCATGTGCTTAATTGCAAACATGTGAGTAGTCCCATTGATTTCAATGGGATTGCTCCTATGTTTAACATTAAGCATGCCCTTAATTGTTTTGCTGAATCAGAGCCTTAATCTGATGCAGATTGCACACCCTGGACAGGGCTAGGGTGACCAGAGAGCAAGTTGAAAAATTGGGATGGGGGTGGGAGGTAATAGGAGCCTACACAAGAAAAAGACCAAATATTGGGATTGTCCCTATAAAATTGGGACATCTGGTCACCCTAGACAGGGCAGCAAGCTTGATAGACCTCACAAGAGATTCCTGGTAGTCTCCCTGTCTCATTATATTGGGGGAGATGTGGGATGTGCAAAGTTTCTGCCCCTGTGCCTTCCAAGCCCTGCTGATGGCAAGGGATTTGCAGGACTCCAGACATCTGTGTGAATAGGGTGGGGCCCTTTATCTCCTGTTGGCTTCAGATTCCCTTGTTGCTTTTCCTAGATTTCCTGATGGTGCAGCTCCAGAATGGCTATGCTCCCAGGCTTTTCCCAGGCTGCACTGAGTCTTGGAAACTTTTTCTTAGGGGCTGGCAGTGGAGACAATAAATAGCCCCACAGCTTTGTCCTTTCCTATCCATGAATATACATAACCTGGGGAAGGTTGCTCCACAGAGTTGGGAGGGGAGGGGGTTAAGTATATTGTGAGGATAAATGCATTACAGACTGTGGGGTGCTCAGATATTATGGAATGGGGGGATAAGTACTTAAGAGACTGAGTATATTGGTTCTAAGTGCTCTTAAACTTAAGACCTATTTTGAACTTACTTTATCTAAAGGAAACCATGATGACATAATACTTAATGAATAAGGCAATGCAGAAAATCAGTAGAAAACTACATAGGAAAATTTATAGCTTGAAAATATGTTGCAAGCAATGTAGTTTAGAGCTGTTGTGACTTTAATAATAGTTAGCCTTAAGGGGGAGATTCAGGTTTTGTGAGCTGTCCCAGGACAGGGTAGAAGTTTTGCTTAACAGCCAGCCTTCTTGCAAGCGATGCAAGGCTCCTGGAGCATTGTCACCCGTGTTTTGACTATGAAAATCCAACATTATGTTACCGTAGTAATGGATGTTAGCTTGCTGAACAACAAAACCCTTGCAGTGTTCAGGATTAGTAAGGAGTGCCACCTCCAAGCAGTTTTTAGAATGCTTTTAAAATCACAGGGGAAAAAAATTAGGCAAATAGCAGAGGCATAATGCAGAATGATAAATTCTTGGAAACCAACACTAAATCTAACCACATAAATAATATGTCCCAATGGTGGAGGGACATTTTGTTTTTTGTTTTAAATTTGCCAGACCTCTCTCCTTTTTTTGGAGCATACATTTCAGGGAAAGGAGGACTATGAAAAGGCAATTACAATCGGTGAATGATTAGTGGTAAATGTGACATTTTTATGTGTCAAATATGTTTAACTCCATTAGCCTTTGCAGAATTTACACTGACATCATAAAAGATATATTTCACACACAGTCTGAAAAATCTGAAACCTACTTCAACTTAAATCTTATTTACATTCATTTTATTACAAAATAAATGGGCCTAAAATTTTAATAGCGTTGCCAGATTCTGAAGGTGCTGCTGCAGGGAAATCAGATGGAAGCAGGTGTTGCATGTAGATTGCAAAGGGAAAGAACTTTTAGAAAATGCACAGCATTGTGAACCAAAGAAAGTCACATTCCAGTTTCTCTAGAATGTATGTGCCACCATGGCAGATGGAAGATCACTGAAAGAAACAGGGTTACACATCTAATTTATTTACATAATGATTTAATTTCCTGTTAATGAGTCATTTCAGCTTTCAAGAACGCAGCTTGTGGTCTTTTGTAGGCTTTTTAATCTTTACATATTATGTGGACTGTAAATACATTTTCAAAATCATTTTTGGAGACTTTCAAAGAAATAAACAGGCCATTAAGATGCTTGGTTCAATGCTCCTCTCATTGTCAGTTTCCCTGTGTGCTTGATATTTGTTTGCTTATCCAATTTTCCTTGGGGAGTGTTTCCTCCTTTTGAGTCAGTGTAGTAGTTCCTCTGGTTGCTGATTCAGCTCCATGTCTCTTGTGCTTCACTCCACTGAAATCTGATTAGGTATGAGACAGACTCCGGTGGAATGAAGGACAACAGAATTCATGGATGATTCTTAACTCACTCTGAAACTGGGGCAAACATATAACATTGTTAAAAAGAAACAGCAGATACAGTTAGGATGTTCAGGTGACATACATGAACATAACGATTGGCATGAAACTTTACAATCAGTTCCTATGTAGGTTGCTATGACTTGAGCTCAGTGATGTCTCATTCCACCAGTCTGGTGTTTTCTTTCTAGCATATAACCATTGTGTCCATGTAACCATTGGATATAACTTGTAATATTAAGCCCTGGAACAACTTACCAAGGGATTTGGTGGATTTTCCATCACTTGAATATTTTTAAATCAACACGGGATGCCTTCCTAAAAGATATTTTCTAGCTCAACCAGAAGTCAAGGTCTTGATGCAGGAATCACTGGGTAAAATTCTCTGGCCAGTATTATGCAAGATGTCAGACTAGATGATTGTAATGGTCCCTTTTAATCTTAAAATCTATGACTCTCTAAAAACAGCAATGTGTGCAGGTATCATTTTCTTCTGTACATTCACCCTTGTTATAAGATCTTTATCAGCAGGAAAAGCCACTAAATTCCTAATGCCAAATCCTTCCTTTTAATCTTGATAGGAAAAAAAATTCATTTGTAAACAGCCTGATACAGGAATTGAAGTCTGATTACTTGAGATTTGTTGTCAAGTACAGATTGATAGCACAGAAAGAAAAGCATGTCTTGTTCAGAGGTTGATATACTATCAGACTTTCACTGTTTTTTGATGATATCTTAGTACAACTGTGAAATGTATTATTTATGTTACAGAGGTGCTCAAAGGCCCCAATCAGGATTGAGGTTCCCTTTGTGTTAAGCGTTATACAAACCCATTGGAAGACATGCATCCTGCCCCGAAAAGCTAGAATCTATATGAAAAAATCAGAGGGTGTTAGAAGTGTCATTTTGATTATGTTGAAAAAGGTCTGTGTCTCTACAATTAAGGTTTTTCAAAGAAAGGAACTGATCACAAATTGACATTTTTTTTTAGTCTTTATTGGAGAGTATTCTGATTTTCTCTTCTTGCAGAATTAATATTGGAAGCTTTAATATAACATGTATACATAGCACCTTTCACACAAGGAACTAAAAACACTGGGGGGAAAAATATCCTGTATGTTAAATTAACCCTCGGACCATCTGAATGTGGTAGGCATGTATTATTATTTCCATTTCACAGATTGCGAAAGTGAGGCACAGAGAGGGTAAATCACTTACCCAAGGTCACAACAACGAGGGGTGGCAGAAGTAGGAACCAAGCCTAGAACTCCCATCTCCCCACCCCAACAACAGAAAAATGACTCTTCTTTGAAGGCATTTACAATGACATTATGGCTGAGCTTTTCAAAGTTGCCAAAGGGAATTAAATGCCTGATTGCCATTTAAAAATAAAGCTACTCCTAGGCAGCACTGAAAAATCTTGGCCCAGAGCTTTCTTAAAAGTGTGGGCTTTAGCAATAGATAGAATGGAATGTGAAGATTTAACCTGGAGATTAACTGAAATGTTTTGTTAGGTTGGGGAAAAACAAAAATGACTGACAGAGATTGTTATTCCCGCATTTATGAAGTCACATAGACGCTGATACAGGGATTTAAAAAGCAAACCGCTTGGGGGCTTTTTTTTTTAAATACCAAACCTGCTGTCACGTTTAGCCTCTCCCTTAGGTCTGTCAAGACATGTTAAAAGCTTTTAGGTAAGTCCCATGTAAGGTGGCCTAAACAAGAACTTATCAGCTGAAATTCCTCCATGCAATCCTGGCTTGTTTGAACTGTCTTTATATCAGGCATGTTCTGGCAGGCTATGGTACAGCAAACACCTCATGCACAACTTTCAGAGTATTAACCCTTTGTTGGGGATGGGTGTCTGGAACTAGCAAAAACAAACTCTTAAGAGAATGCCTCATTCCAATGCTTCCTTGAGGAACAGTTGAAAAGATAAAAGTGAAGGTGGTTATGGAAAGAAACTTGCATTTTTAAAAAAAGTAATAAAAACTTGATTTATCTGCTCCCCACTAACAGATCTTAAACAGCCAATTTAAAGTATATTAAAGGCTATTGTATCATTTAAAAAAATATTTTATTAAAGACACACCTGGGTTTTTGCTGGTCCCTGGAAAAAAAACATTTTGAGATTTAAGGTTTAGGTTGAAATCTGTCTTATGCACCCACCCTAGGGAACAGCAAAGATCCACTGCCTGCTTACAAGTGATGGGCCTTTAACGAAAGGTCAGACAAGACTGTACGGCATACCTTGGGTGAACTTTAGAGAGAGTGAAAGTTTCTATAGTTGTTTGCCCAGAGGGGAGTGGAGAGAAAAAGATATAGGGTCTGATCCAAAGCCCATCGACTTTCTGTTGTCTTCAAAGAACTTTGGATCAGGCCCATAGACAGGCAGTCATTGAAAAGTTCAGATTTTCCTGGGAGATTCTGTATGTTCTCTGAGATGTCAGTAACCCAGGCCCCACTTCAGGGACATACTTAAGCAAGTAGACTTCAGTGAAACTTAAGCACATGCTTAAAGTTAAGTGTGTGCTTAATTGCTTTTATGAATTGGGATCTAGTGAGGCTGATTTTCATAAGTGCTAAACATCGGAAATTCTTAATAAATGTTCTGGGGTCATTTTGGAACACTGACATACCTAATGCACATTCCCTTGCTTACCTGATCTCAGTCTACTGCCTGCAGTTAATTTCTGCTTCTCAGCTGCTTCCCCTCCAGCACCCTTTCATGCTACGCTGAATACATTTACACCAATCAAGCCACTGAAAAGAAGGAAATGGCTGCTGGTGGTTTTAAAGGAAAGGTTCCTTATCATCCGAATTTATTCTGAGTTATTTTCATCAACACATGAATGACTTAGATTGTGCCAACCCATGATGGTCACTTGAGTTATCGCTGAAAGCTCTCTGATTTTAAAGAGATGTCCAAAAGCAATTCACAAAGCTCAGGACCCAAAGCTTTTAAAACCTCTGAAAAGGTCTGCCTACTTTCCTCTCCGTGTTAGTGCACAGCAGCCAGTAGTTCTGGTGGGAATAAGATACATGGATCCAGGGGAGAAGTGATTGTGAAATGCATGGTCCATTGGCTCCACAAAATCAAACAGCAAACCCCATAGTTAAAGAAATGAGACAGAAGAGTAATCTGGATCATATTTCAGTATCAATGGTAATACATAGCATTTTTCAACTTTAAAGAATGTTACAAACATTATCAAATCAAGACTGGTTTTAAATCTTTTTCCCCTTTGAGAGATAACAAATTGATACACTGATATTCTTGAGGGCTAGTATTTTCATAAATCTTTGACTTTTTTCAAGCTAATATTATACCATGTTCTCTCTAGTAATATAAGGAAATATTTTAAAACACTTTAATTAAAACGTACATTAAATGTTTAAATATTCTTAAAATACAAATAAGGGGAAAAAATCAACCCATTTGAGAATTCAAAGCTAAAACTCTATACACAGTAGTTTAGGCTATAGGCTAAATTTGTCATTAATTTACACTGGTATGACTCCATTGATTTTAATTGAGTTACATGGCCCCAAAGGTCAAATGCTACTGCACATCATTCTTAACTGCTGGGAACTAATTTGGTTACTGAAGATCTATATATTTCAGTTGCAGTTATGTATAATCCAGTAGTTATATCTGATTTAAAACACCCATTACAAATGTTTAAAAACTGACATGTGACATCAGTTTGTCAAACAGCAAAATGGCAACTTTTGTGCTGTTTGGAATAGCTAAATAAGCAGTATTCCTGGTATGTGGACTTACAGCCAATTTCCTTCTCCATAAAGTACCCTTTCTAAAACTCTGTATGTAGAAAAAAAATTACACCCTTACCACCTAACTCTCACAATTTACAACAGTTTTATATGATACATAAGAACACGTAGCACTGTTCACTCACCTGCCCTTTGATAAACTAGGTAGAGTGTCAGTCTTGAAACAGCTTTACTTAACTTTAAATCAAAATAAAATAATACTGTGAGAATGAAAGAGACAGAAAAGCAAAATAAAAGGATGAATAGTTTGAATTTTCAAAAAATTTAAACTCTGATTTTCATTCTGTTCTTCTTCTTCTTCTTCTTCAAAATAGCTGCTCAGAGACAGTGAAACAAACAAATAGAAGAAAATGAATCGTCCTTTAGTAAGCCTGTGCTATGCCTTCAGTTATCTTGTCCATCTAGATAGACTAAAAGCAAAGGAGAAGGTTTGGAGAGAGAAATTTGGTGCGGGAAAGAAGTAAGAGGAGGAACAGATATGAATGAAATAGTGTTTTCTTAAAAATAAACAGAGGACACTTTTTTGTAAAGTAGTAGAGATGGAGCAGAAAAGTTCTGTCCATTTTAAGGTGGTGTCCCTCAGATTCAGACTTTATTTACGCTATTGTAAAAGAGGGCTCCAGTTACCTGTCAGACCCAGCCAATGAAGAACACAATTGCTTTACCTGACTCCACCTCTCAGAACCCTCACCCTCCAGGGCATAAATGCAGCTTTCCCTATCTGACAGCAGACCCCCACCCCGTTTCAAAGAGAGCCAGACCAACTTTGGAGTTGCTTTTTAATCAAATCCTTTGAAAGACTAAAGGAAGCCATGTGAATCCAACCCTCCTACTGCTCACTGAAGGTGGGTCTTTGATTCCAATCAAGCCTGAGTTCTGATGTGAGCAGAGGAAGAGAGAGAGAGAGAAGTTTCCTGACCTTGTAAATGGGTCTCTGATCCATTTATTGATTGCACCTTGTACAATGCTCATTGATTGACTTGTGTGGCAAGCATTTCTCACCCCTGTTCTTGTCAGCTCCCTCCTCACCAGCAAGCCCTCCGTTGCAGGATGGGGGCTGTAGATTAAGCTCTCCAAAAGGCTAGTTAACCCAGAAAGAACCAACACGCAGTGGCACCATCCCACCTGCTTATGAGAACTTGGACAAAGTAAAGTTTCAGTGTATGGCAATGTGCAAATTTTAATTCCAGTGCAAATGGAAATCTGTTTACAGAGAGCTTGTCTGGAACAAAATTGTTTTGTGTTATTAATGTGACTTCCCTGAGCTCATCTGCAAGACCCCTACTACGTCCATGTTTAGGTCACTATTAAAGTCTCCCCTCTGCCTTGCAGTTTACAGTGAATTGAATTCATTCATGCATAAATTCTCAGTTGTTGTTCTCTTACTCTACTAACCTCTCTCTTCTTGTCTTGTCAGTCTTTACCTTCAGCGGGGTAGCCGTGTTAGTCTGGATCTGTAAAAAGCAACAAAGAGTCCTCTGGCACCTTATAGACTAACAGATGTATTGGAGCATAAGCTTTTGTGGGTGAATACCCACTTCGTCAGACACAAGCTTATGCTCCAATCAGGGCCGCCCAGAGGATACAGGGGACCTGGGGTCTTCGGTCGGGGGCCCCCGCTTTGGCGGTAATTCGGCAGCGGGGGGTCTTTCCGCTCCAGGACCCGTCATCGAAGAGCCCTGAAGGCCCGCGGTGGGGACCTCCCGCTGCCGAATTACCTCAGAAGACCTGGCACTTCGGCGGCAGGTCCCACTTCGGCGGTAATTCGCTGGTGGGGGGTCCTTCCGCCCCAGGGGAAGGAACCCCCACTGCCAAAGACCCAGAGCGGAAGAAGCTCTGGGGGCCTGGGCCGCATGACAGTTTTCCGGGGCCCCCAGAGCGAGTGAAGAACCCCACTCTGGGGGCTCCAAAAAACTCTCGTGGGGGCCCCTGCGGGGCTCGGGGCCTTGGGCAATTTACCCCACTTGCCCCCCCCCGGGGGGCCCTGGTTCCAATACATCTCTTAGTCTATAAGGTGCCACAGGACTCCTTGTCAGTCTTTAGCTTGTGAACTCCTCAGAGCAGGGGCCATCTTTCTTGAGCGTTTGTAAAGTATGTTGCACTTGCGGCCAGATTTTCCAAAAAGCACAGGATCAGATTTTCAGGTGGTTGGTACCCACAAATCAGGGCCAGATTTTCGGCAGAGATCCGCTCCCAATTAGGCATCATAATGAGGGCAAGATTTTCAAAGATGCCCTGCAGTCAGAAGCTCCCATTGTAACACTTAGGGCCACATTTTCAAAAGAGCTCAGCATCTAACAAAATGAGCTGCTTTGTAAAGCTGGACACTTGTTTTGGTGCCCAAATGGGAACTGTGCAGTGTTTTGGGGGTAGGGGGGAAGAAGGCCTAAGTAGGTGCTACCAGAAATGTATAATGACAACAATATGCAATTTGAACGTTCTTTGGGGTGGGGAACAAAGTCGTCTTATTTGTATGGAAATTTTGTAGCAAATGGTGGGCTGTACTGTAATGTAAATAGCAATAACTGTGAAATTATCGCATTCCCATTCAAGGACAGTTGCACAACTGATAGGTGAGAGTCACAACTGGAAAAACATACTGGAAGCAGATTTACTTCTGGATTTTTTTAAAAGCCCATTTGTCTACATTAGGCAAATCAGTTCAACAAATGCATATTTTCCATAGAGCAGGTATAGCTAATTCATAATGGCGTATGGCCTGTGTTATACAGGAGGTCAATGTAGAAGATCATTCTTGGCTCTTCTGGCTTTATAATCTATAAATCTATGGATTATTTCAATGCATTTCACCTCTTTTTTTTTTCTCTTTATCAACGGTCCTCTCACAGACTGTGATTTGTTTGAAATTTACCCATTATTCAAAATTATTCCCCAAATAATTCCTGTCAGTTATTCTTGGTCTTCATTTTGTTCACTGTGAGTATTGGATATTCAAGATGTAAGCTGTTTTGACTGGGCATGTTTCTCTTTCCTGATTGCATGGACACAATTCTCAGCAGCAGGGTATTCAGTGTGACCACCCATGATTACAAATTCAAAATATGGATGATCTGCAACATTCTCTTAAAATAGGCCATGTCTATGAACATTTCTTACAAGTGAATTAATCAGGTGGAATCATAGACTATCAAGGTTGGAAAGGACCTCAGGAAGTCATCTAGTCCCAGTCCCTGCTCAAAGCAGGGCCAATCCCCTGATAGATTTTTGCCCCAAATTCCTGAATGGCCCCCTCAAAGATTGAACTCACAAACCTGGGTTTAGCAGGCCAATGCTTAAACTGCCAAGCTATCCCTCCCCACATTTCATGACAAATGAAAAAGGAGAGGTATAAACACTGTCTCTCTGAATTAAATTACAAATTTGAATACATAATTGTGGAAGGTGGGGTTTTTTTTGTGTCTCCTCCTCCCGAATATTCACCCAGCTGGAATTTTGTCTTGTCCAGTTTAACCAATGAAGTTTTCACAACGTCTCTTGTGAGAGATTTTCACTGTCTAATAGACTGTCACTATTATGATAGTTTTATCGATATTCATCCTCAGTTTTTTGCATTGCTCTCTTTTATATTTGTTACAGCTGTCTGAACCAATAAAGGGCAAATTCCCCACTGAATTAAACCACTGCATGGGGTATGTTAGCACAGAATTTAATTCTTGGATAAAAAAATTAGATCCCTGTATTATTATTATTGAATAAACAGCAAATAAATATTACCCTTTACCAGAACCATTGCCAAATACGGACATTTTGGTGATGGGTGAAGAATGAAAAAGTAGACCGAACACAGTCCCACTCTATAACCCTAATCCTTTTAAGCATCAATCCTGTAAATCTTTCAATGCACGTAGTTTAAGTGGAATGAGCTGCCAACGCATCATAAAACTGTTGGACTTACAAAATTTGCTGATAGAAGTATGTCAGAGAAGAAAAGTTCTTCTCTGGTTCTATCTCCCAGGCACATTCCACATTTCACCTGAGGAATAGAAAACCTGTGTGGTCTTGAAGGCTTGTCAGTTTTGACCTCTAAATTTGTCCAATAAATGGAATCAAATTATTTACTACTTCTGCAGGCTTGAGACATCAAACAGAGCAGAGGAAAGCTCAGGGCCACATCTCCTGAAATTGCCCACTGTAAATTCAGTCCACAAGCAGGTGGAGAGTAATTACTTGAGGCTTTTTCCCCCCCGTTCCCTCAGATTTATTTATGCTTGGTGAAAAACTATGCTATAAAGTGGCTGACTATTCAAGAACAGGAATATAGCTGGGGCCATCACACTTTGCATTCTTAACGCGTCCCATCTCAGGAAAATGAACAGTAGATGGATGCTCTAGTTATTTAATTTTTAGTTCACACAACATGTATGTCTTTACTGTTCTGCAATGTAGTCAAGCCCCCTGTCCTCTTTGTGCATGTCGGGAGTGTTGTAGGGTAAAGGGAGAATTGTGTAGCCCTCCTAGATGTGAAAGAATGGAGAAGCCTTATTTGGCCATATGCTGTCTACCTTTTTGCCACTGCAGGATTGGCCCCCTACATTCTAGCATATTTTCCTAAAAGTTTAGTTGCTATGAGAACATTCTTTTGTAGGACTCATATGCATGGTATCCACTTTTGAACAGAATCCATTGCTGAGAGCACAGCTCAAGGAGTCCCTGACTCAAGATTATAATGAGCATGTCAACTGCTCGAACCTTCAGAACATTTCCCTGTATGCTTGTGTTTTCTGTGAAGATGGGCATGTGCTGAATCCCAAAGCAGCGAGGGAGAGAAAAAGAAAATAATTGCAAACTGAAGGGCAAAGCCTTGGCGATATAATCCGGATGTTCTCTGCACCGCCCAGGCATAAATAAATACACAAATAAGTGAAAGGAAATAACTATAGAGCAAAAATAATTGTACAATAGGGTAGCATTATAGATAAGGGTGTCTGGAGTGCTTTAAATGATTGGATGTCAGTGGTATTCTCTCAGAGAAGTAATTAAATGATAGTACAGTATTAATATTAGGCTGGGGTTTTCAAACAATCCAAAGGAAGTCTTTATCTTCAACTTTTGTGTATTGTCCTTGATACTAAAGTGCTTCAAAGACATAAATAACTAATACACAAAGATCACTCCACCTACCACTGAAATGCATCCATTTCTGGGGAGGAATGTGGCCAATCTAGCAACACTATATAGATGTTTAGGACTGTATCCATTGGAAACTACAGGGGAAATTAAAGAGTCACAATACTACTCTTCACACTGGAATTTTTCCAGGACATCAGTTCTGATACCTTCACTCATATAATAAAAGAAATTAGATATTTAATTACTACAGATAGCCAGGATCTTAGTTTTACTCTTCATCCAAAAGATGTTTGTATAGAGGTCAGAGTCAACTGCTGTTTGCATTCCAATATATTCTTTTAAAATGCTTTCCCCCATAACTGCTCATTTGCAAAATTCAGAGAACTCCCCCTCCCCAGATCATACCAACCTTCTTTTACCACCCTTTATCCCATCCCGAGTCTCCACAGAAGTGTTTACATCCTCCCTCACCTCCACATTTAAAAGCAAATATCTTGGGAGTTTGCATTAGTTAACAGAGCTGGTTCTGAAGCTTAGAAATGAAGAATTTTGCTCCTCCATGCGAACATGTTTGGCTATTTTGTTCTTTGGGGGAATCTGATTTAACAACAGTCATCATCTTTGACAATCCTTGCATCTTTCTGAAAATCCACTGTTACTGCAGAAGAATAAAGAGGTATTCATCTGCTCAGCATGACAAAGTATTGCAATCCTGATTTTTGAAGCTGTGAATCTACATTGGGGCAATCAAATCTTTGGTTTAGGTACCCATTTGGGCATATCAGAGCTCCAGCTATAAGATTTAGAAATTCATATTTAAAAATTAGGTCCATTCTATTTATTACTCAAAACAGTGTGAAATTTACAATGGCATAATCACCAACATGAAAACTGATTCAAAATATTCTGAGGGTAAAAGTATCAGGTACTGGTTCATTACGCATGCAAAAAAAATGATCAAATTTTTTTGATTTTTTTTTTAAATGGACCCAGACAAGTTCATCTCAAGCTTGGGATGCTGGTCTGACAGTGGAGAATGTGCTTTATATTAACCCCTTAATTTATCTGTAATATTTACTCTTTAAGGCTGGTGCCTAGCTTCTGCACTATTAAAGCTAACAGGAATTCTGTGTTTGTCTTGTGACTTGCGCACCTTTCTTATCAGAGTCAGCTATTCTGTGAACTACTCTTAGGCCTTATCTACATACAAAATTGCTCCACTTTACTTGAACAGGTGCAAAACCCTGTGTGAATACTATTAAGCTTTTCATCTCTCTCTCCCCACTCCCCCCCTTCTTGGATCCCATTTTCCAGTTGCCAAATGATAAAATGGGGAAAGGGTAGTGAAGGACGGAAATGACCCCCTCAAATTGTCATTTAAAAAAAAATTATTGCCAAAAAATCAGAAAGTATTGAAAAAGAGCAATATTCCATCAAAAGGCTTGGATTTTTTGGGGGTGGTGGTGGTGATTTTTTTGTTTAAGAACAGATTTTGGATAAACAATTTGTACTAGTTCCATTATTACTTCCTTCTAAGGTGTCATTCATCTAAGATGCTACTGAAAAGGGCAGCAAGCTATAACCTGCACATTTTGCACCATTCCTTCTAGGTGTCATGTCCTTGTTTCAACAGAGCCCTCTGGGTTTGTTAAATGATGCCAATGACACATCATATTAGCAGTATATTTCCCACCAATGTGTATAGGAAGGCAAACCCAAACTGAGTTTAATAGCATGCCTGGGGGATGGTGAGACACTTGAAAGGATCTTTTTGCTTTTGCAGTAAAGTGGAAAATTGGAAACTTTGCTGTTCCCTCCACAATATCGTTAAGTCTGGCTGCTAGAGGTTCCAAGCACATCCTACGAAGCATGAAATACTAGCTAGCTGGTTCAAGACCTGCTAAAGGGTATTCCCCATCATTGATTCCTGCTTTAACAAATAGGACGGATGGTCTTTTTTATTTTTTTTATTTATTGTTTTTATACGTACAGAAACAACTGAAAACTAATGTTTCTGTGACCCAAGGCCTTTGAAAAAGGACTGATGTTAAATGGGCGCAATTGAAAATGACATATGTTTGAATAAATTAAAAATGTAAAGCCTAAAATTGCTTCTGCCTTGTCCACATCCAACAGGCATAATCCTTTGTTTTACCAGTATTGCTAAAGTGGTACAATGCTGCTAGCAGGGATGCTGTTATACCAACGTAAAAGTGCTTATACTGGCATAGCTAATTCCTCTAAGGGAAGGGGGTATATGCTATACTGGTATAAGGCTGCTTTATACAGGTATAACTGCATCCATGCCAGGGGTTGTACCAGAGTAAATATTTTGATTTACAAACTGAACTCTTAGCCCACTTAATTGTGTCAGAACAAATCCTGTGAGTAGACCAAAGTTCTAAGCCTAGTGTGTCAGTCTGCTCTGCAATCCCAAACCACCTTCAGGGGAAAAGAGGCAATATGGACAATTGCCTTGACCAGGTTAAGGAGCTCAGAAGGGACTGTCATGAAGGAAAGAGATAAACAATCTTCAAGCAAAACAATTAGGGATCAGTTGTAACTTAATTGTAGGACAGTGCCCTGGGCTCAAAAGGTGCTGGGCCTTTTCATTTTCTGTAACTGAAGATAAGTCAGAATGACCATGTTTAATTACACCTCTACCTTGATATAACGCTGTGCTCGGGAGCCAAAAAGTCTTACTGCGTTATAGGTGAAACTTATATATCAAACTTGATTTGATCCGCCAGATCGTGCAGCCCAGCCCCCCCCCCCGAGCACTGTTTTACCGTGTTATATCCAAATTCATGTTATATGGGGTGGCCTTATATTGGGGTAGAGCTGTATTTACAGATTCCATGTATTTTCTGTCTCTGCAAGAAGATGATGATTGAAGTTTATGATAATGATCCAATTGCCCTTTTAGGACTGTACTCTGTCATTTACTGCGGTGTTTGTAAGACTGCAACTGAATAAAATGATTAAAATGCAAAATTCAGTGTTGCTTCTTTATTTCTCACACTCTTGTAATAACAATCACTGTACATAGCTCAGCATTTTGAGCAACCCTACAAAAACAAACTAATGATGTGTTTTGCAACAAACTCCCATCCATAGCCCAAAATTCATGAGCAACCCTCAAATAAGCAATCAGACTAATAAGCGATCCTGAAATGCTAATTCCTTAGGCATAGCTCAGATTCCATACCATGAGTAAGTTACAACAGTAAACCAGTGAGTCCAGCTCAGTCCTTAATCGATGAACCTAGAATGTCAAGAGCCATGTTCATTCAGACCAACATTCATAAGAAACCTGACCATAACAAACCAGCCCCAATGCTCATGACTGACTTCCCAATAAAAATCCAACATACACACTTTGGTCTTCATGCTTTACCCACTAACAAGAATTCAGTACACACAGTCCTGCAGACAAGACCAACTAACCAATAGTTTAAAAACAAAACCTTAAAGCTAACACCTGTGGACTGGAGACACCCAAATACTGGTAAGATTAAACACAGATTTCAGTTTTGACCTTGCAAAGTGAGTTGTTAAGTACAACAGTGAAGACAAAAATCCTGATATCCACCCTGACAGCAAGTGTTCTTTTAAGCAGAAAAGATGAGATTTCTGGCTTGACAGTGATTTTTTTTTTCCCCAAACGCTACTCGAGAAGGTTATCTTGACGAAGTTGCATGCCTGAGTAAACCGATCCCACTTACCAGCTTTTGCAGCTTGCTACAAACTAGGTATTGGAATTTTAATGCCTAAGCTATGTTCCTGAAAATACCATTTGGAATTGTATGAGCTTCCATTCTGGGGAGTCCTGTATAGCTCTGGTATGCAGCTGGGTTAGTTTAAGAGTGCTGCCTTCTTTTTCTAAAACACAAACAGGCTAGTCTGCAATATACTCTCAATTAAATAAAATAAATAACCAGGGAAATACTGAGTAGAAGAAAGAATATTTCAGGAACTTGACGTAAATGAAGTAAATTATACATATAATATAATCTTGGCATTATTCTATTTACTTTATAAAAACACAGAGAGAGAGAGAAAAAATGACACATAGTGAAGAATTAGATTATTTAGGAAGACATTACCTGCAATATGTGGAGGCAATGTCACATTTTCCAATCTGCTCTTTAGAGCAACACTGATGAAGTTAGATACCACAATAATAGGCACCTTAGACATCTGATAGCTACTGTAGGTTAAGGAGACAACCAGATAGCTAGATTGTCAAACAGTCTGTAGACTGAAGGCACAATTTTGTTTACAGGGAGAGTCATGAGTAATAAACATGTGTGTCTTTCAAAACAGTAGGGGCCTGATTCTGAACTCATGCTGGCTGTAAATCAGAAGTATCTCTACTGAAAGCAACTGAGTTACTCTGGTGTGAATCTGTGGTGAAGGGTGATGTTGGCCCAGTATATACATAGAGGTCTGTTTTTTTTCACGTGTGCCTAAAGATAGGCAGCTAGGAGTGGAAAGAGATGTTAGGCACCCAGCTCCCATTGATTTTTAATAATTCTCATCAGTGTTATTGAAAATCTCACCTCTAAATCCATATTCGGGTGCCTAAGGTAAGTGTTCTGATTTCCAAGGTTGCCTGAACACCCTCAAGACAGTAAGAGATGCAGATGCTCAGCACCTCTGAACACCAAGCTGTTTATTTAGGAACAGGTCTATGGATGTAGGAGCCTAACTTTGGGCTACTCCCCTTGAACATTATAGTCACAGTGTTCCTGTTAATATTGTGCTTGCAGCTAGACCGCACTCCCCATTGTACGAGGTGCTGTAAAAACATATACAAGTGAACACACATTTTCAGTCCAAGAAATGTATATTTGATTTTTACAGACAAACAAAAGATTGAAAGCAAGAGCTTCCCTGTTTAAATGTTTGCACTGTGCCCTGTACTAAATTAAACATTTGAAAAGTTGTTGGATTCCAATTTCCTTCCTGTTACCAGCCACACACACATCCCCTCCAAAAAAAAGAGGAGGAAAGAAGAGTTCACTCTTGTTCAGTCCTGCTTAGTGTGTGAATACAACAGTATGGAATATTTGATTTCACAATTAAACCTACCCCCGCCCCCAACTTTGCAGACAGCGGGCTAATGTACCAACATAATGGCAATTAGTAAGCTGGGTGTTGCAATCTGGGGGTTGATTTTACAGTTTCAGAAGCAGCTAAGTCTAATGAATCTTGTCATGTTCATGCTTAGGGCACTGGTTCTCAACCAGGGGTACATGTTCCTCTGGGGGTACACAGAGGTCTTCCAGGGGATACATCAACTCATCTAGATATTTGCCTAGTTTTACAACAGGTGACATAAAAAGCACTAGCAAAATAATTAAAAAAAACTACAATTTCATACAGACAATGACTTGTTCACACTGCTCTATATACTGGAATGTAAGTACAATGCATATATTCCAATTTATTTTATAATTATATGGTGAAAATGAGAAAGGAAGCAATTTTCAGTAGTAGTGTGCTGTGACACTTTTGAATTCTTATGTCTGATTTTGTAAGCAAGTTGTTTTTAAATTAGGTGATACTTGGGGGTATGCAAGACAAATCAGACTCCTGAAAAGGGCACAATATTCTGGGAAGGTTGAGAGCCGCTGGCTTAGGGTAAGGAAGGCAACATCACTAATATCTCTTACATTATTTGCAAACAGAGCGCTCTCCCAGTTTTTGTAATTAATCTATTTGCAATTTCACATGCAGTGGGCTTCATTTCCTACAGCAACACTTTTGCTACCTCTGACATGTGCTAGAACATTCCTTCTTAAAAATAAACTTGTATTCATTGTCATTTTAGGCAGGGACTCTTCTTCCTGCAACAACCCTTGGATATCCCAAATGGAGGGGATGTGGCATCATATGTATGAAGAGACTCTACAGCTGGGATGGGCTGGCAGGTGCCAATAAGGGTTCTATAAAATGATCAAAAATAGGCATGCATCATGTCTTGGTACTAGTCCCTTCTTATGCCTATGAGACCTTTGGAACAGCCAAAGGAGGGCATGGTCCCTGTTGGGTATGAAGGAGGAAGATAGTCCCAGGGGGTGGTGGAGTCCCCCTTGCATTTGTGGTGGGTCTCACTTGTGTGGGAACAGGACTTTTGGAGTTTAGTATGAACTGTGTGAATTGCCAGCGGTGCGGACATATTCAGTAATATTTGGAGACATGCACCTTCTTATAATCTCTCTGTGATCTGATTTAAGGAACTCCCAGTGCCTAAGGGCCCAAAGGTGGTGCATGTGTGTTCCTCTCTCCTAAACAAATGTTAGCTATTTCTTTTAACGCTCCCCACACTGGTGATGGGAAAGTTCTTCTGCGTCTCTCCAGAAAATAGATGGAAGGGAGAATCTGCTGGTGGACTTCAACCTCCCAGAGTTATAGTCTAATATATATACATACCATCAATCAGGATGCTCAGAAAAATCAAGCTGACCAAATGCAGTGCCAAATATTTTGGTAATGAGATGTACTAAAATAGTTGCATGCACATTTATGCACAAATTCAGCCCTGGTATAAGCAGGCACCTCTTCAATGATGCTAAATTTTCTCCACAGAGTAATAACCTAATACCACAAGTAATGAACCTAATAACTTTTGCCCTATCTTTGCTGGGCTGGATTCCTACTGGTGAATCCAGCCATTAAGCATCCTCATGAACCAATCCAGTCCCCTTACATCAAAGCTGCTCTTCTGGGTGGAATTATTCCCTGTGCAGAAAGTAAGCACGAGGCCTATGCACCACCCAGTACTCAATAAGGGCTTAAGTTAGACACAGTAGAGTATAAGAATTCTGCTGGCCCATCCTTCAATCAAGAGCAACCATTTAGGATCTTGTAACGTGACAAGATGATTACTCAATTGTGGGGTGATAAAACAGTAGCACTGGCCATGAGTAAATGTACCCATGATATTGTTTCTCTAGGGAAAGTGTACTTTTCCATGAAGTAAAGTACATCATCATCAAGGGACTGTGCAATCACTCTGTGTGTGTGCATGTCTCCCTGCTTCCAAGACATTCTAATAATCACCCTGAATCATGTCCTTTTAAACAACAATGCTGACAAAGTTTAATTCATGCCTTTTGTACAATCTCATGCCGGGTCGTGGCATCAGCATTTCTTTTCAGATGATTGTTATTATAGTGCATGTCCATAGTAAGAACTTTTCACTAGTGAGGGAGAAAGGTGAAAAAGTTCCATTTAATGTCGTTAAGTATCCTAAATTTCATAGGCTTATCTGAAACTTTTCTGAATTCCTTCGGATCCTGGAAAATGGACTGGAAATCTCAAGAAATCAAGTTTCCTTGTGAGGATTTTTTGTATTTGGTTTGAGCTGAGCTGGGCAACTAAAAATGGTCTTTCTGCCAGGATTTATTTTGTATTTTTTTGCTTCTTGCACTAAATAATACCAGGGAGCATAGAGGTGTGTGAAGGTTTAAAAGTGGAAGCAACATTTTCTGCAGCCTTCTTAGTCATTAATTGCATTGCTGCCTAACATTCTCCGTGCATGGAGCATTAATGCCCCTCTGACACTGAACGCAGTAGAGCATATCCTTGCTGAAGTGACCATGTTGAGTATGCTGTGTTCAGCTGGGAAGCAGAGAATAATAAAAATTATCATAATTATTAATAAAAATCCCAGTTCAATTCGGTTTCTTTTCAAGCCAGATCCAGACTGATCTCCCCTCTCCCTTGGGACATTGTTTCCTGTCTGTGGCACCTCCCTCACCATTCTGAGTTATTTTTTGTGAGGGAGACTATGTTCCATGTGTCCCATTTCCTGTCCATCAAACAGTGACAATCTTCCTGTAAGCCTGCTCCCTGTATCTGTCTAACATGCTGAGCAGCAAATCTTCAGCTAACTCTTGGCTGCCTATCTGCAACATGAAGTGTTATTGTGAGTAAGCCAAGCCCTTCCCTTTAGCAGACATGAAGACACATGCTGGCTTATCTGAGCAGCACTTCCAAAGACACGCCTTTGAGAACGCTCCTTTCTTTTGCTCATTCAGCTTTGCATTGTCTCAACTTGTTCTGTAGTTTTCCTAGACTAATGAAAATACACCCTTTGTGTGAAAAAAGCAGCACATTCAGGCACAGAGCAAATAAAGCTGCATTGATTGTAGCCAGAGACCTTCAGAGCCCTTTCAGTTTGCTGGATACATCTCCTTATGAAACCCTAAGAAAGGTGGTGAAAATCTAAGTTAGGAAAAGCACTCTATACTGTGTATTCATGTGTAGAAGCATGTGTTACAGGGAACACCCAGATTATCTCATGTGATGTCTAAATAAATAATTCCGTTTGAGGTTTCATTCTTCTCTTGTGACTAAGCATCCTGTAGCCAAAGTTTGGGTGCATACAAATGGGAGTGGTGCCTGGTAACCACATTTCTGAGATACCGTGGAAGTTTAGAGCTTGCTGGTGTCTCGTGGGAAAAAATGCTTTTCTACTATAGTGGGTCAACAAGAGACAGCTCCAGTGGCAAGGGAACTGACCCGGTTGCAGGAAGCCCCCATATCCCACCCCAACTCTTGGTTATTACCTACAGGAAAAACGCAGCCACCAATACATATACCATGGAGAGGTGGGGGTATCAGCCACATTGGGATGGCTTATGGCAGCCAGTACAATGGTGCTGACAGTAGTATACAAAATACTGAAAGTGAAGAAGAAAATTTCATCCATCTGAAGTAAGTGTAGGTAGGCAAACTATAATTAGCTAGTTGACATAAGGTAACACACTCCTGCTCTTATGAACATAGCCATGTTATCTTCAGTGACCATGAGTGATCACTGTGGGGGATGTGGAGGTGTCTGTAGTATTTTGTGAATATTATATATCCCTGATTATTATTGTGTGACTGGCTACATGATTACCAGGGGGATCATTCCAGCAAGAGCTGACCTGGACATAGGCAGCAAGGCAGACAAACATTTTCTAATACTTAAAAGATAATTCAGGAAACCAATTGCTTTGAAGTCTATCACTGACTAGAGCTGTGCAAATAACTGGTTTCTTGGTCTGGTGATTGAAATATTGGTGAAAAAATTGTTTCAGGCCATCCCAGAATGAAATTTATTTTATTTTATTTTATTTTTAAAATTGTATTTCCAACTTTTTGGTGAACCGACTTTTTTAAATTGAGGGTTTTTTTTTTTACCTTTTTAAAAACAAAATTTAAGTGAAATTCAAATTGAAATGCCATTCTGAATTAAATTGAAAATGTTTCATTATGAAAATGTCAAAACAGCTCATTTGGATTTTTTCTGAAGTTTTTGTTTTTTAATCAAACAATTTGGCAAATTTAACACAAATTTGGAAAAAAAATTTCAGTCAACCCAAATGTGCATTTCTCCGCCAAAAAATATAAAATTTCGCCCAGCTCTGTCCATATGGATGGTATAAATCAGTTTCACCAGGTTCAAGAGACCCGGGCAAACAACTTTGAGACTGATAAAGGCCTTGAAGCACAGGGGAAGGCGGCAAGGGACTGCAGGGAAGCAGACTGAAACCCAGTCCCAGAAATGGGGGTGCTAGGCCTCCCTAAGCTATAAGTAAGACAGTTAGGTGTGCAGGCTATTGTTGTATTAATGCCATGTTTTTATTATGCTTTGCTCCTACTGCGGAGATGAAACAATACCTGCTTTGAAAACACAGTTTTGGCTCCCTGTACACTGGTCACATCTCCCAAAGGGAAGACTTTCAGGCTTTGAACCCAGTTGTGCCTGCTGAGGAATTACAGTTGATGCACAAGGTGGTGTGCTGAGCAGCCAAATGGGTGGCTCCAAGCGCGTGCCTGGCGCAGCAAGCCATGGGGGGTGCCCTGCTGGTCCCTGCGAGGGCGGCAGTCAGGCTGCCTTTGGCAGCTTGCCTTTGGCAGGTCTGCTGGTCCTGCGGATTTGGTGGCAGTTCGGCGGCGGGTACGCCAAAGCCATGGGAGTGGCAGACCTCCCACAGGCAAGCTGCTGAATCCGTGGGACTCAGTACCTCCCGCAGGCACTCCGCCTAAGGCTGCCTGACTGCCGTGCGTGGGCGGCAAAAAAGCTCTCATTCAGCACAGAACTGAAGCACATGCTTTAGCTCTGTTTAAAATTTTCAAACGCTTTCTCCCATGATACCTCTCACACTTGGGAGGAGCTCCCGGTAAAACATCCCACCTGTTACTACATTATCCACCTTCACATCCATTCTTTAAAACTCTGCTTTGCCATGAGGCTACAAAAAGCTTGACAGTGGGTAGACGGCCAGTGTGCAGTGACCACAGCTTATCACACTATTCAGTATTGTCTCACTGTTGACTTATGCTCTGTCCACATCCGTCTGTTGTCTCTTGTCTTATTATTAGATTGTCAACTTCTCGGGGCAAGTGCTGTCATTTTGTTCTCTGTTTGTACAACATCTCGTGCAATGTAGTTCTGATTCGTGAGTAGCGCGTCTAGGTGCTGTGGCCACATCAATCATAAATAATAAGTCAGGACACTGAGGCCTGGTCTAGACAGGGGTTTTGTAGTGATTTAACTATTTTGGTTAGAGGTATGATTTATTTTATGAAAATAATTAAATCGGTACACAGTGCCGGCTTTAGGCCGAGTCCCCGTGAATTAGGCCCGCAGGTCTCCAGAAGAGGGGCCCTGGAAGGTAAGGCCCCGGAAGGACAACCGCTGCCAAGGAAGGACCCTCTGCTGAAGTGCCTCCGGAAACAGCGGCAACCTCTTGAGCGGACACCGAATTGCCGTCACTATCTTTGGTGGCAACTCAATAGCTGCCGCTGTCTTCGGCGGCATTTCAGCAGCAGCTCTTTCGAATTGGGCCCCGCATGCCCTAAAGTCGGCCCTGTCGGTACAGCCCCTCGGGTGGATACATTCATATTGATATAAAAGTGCCTTCTACCAGCATAGCCTATTCCCCTAAATTTACAAAATAGATATTCAGTATAAATACCATTGAATTGATACAAACCCTCCTCCCCCCAGTGTGGATGCAGTTATATGCTTTAATGATACTGGTTTCAAACTGATATGGTGGCACAAAATCTGTGTAGAGAAGCCCTGAAGCACAGCCTTAAAGTTAAGCACATGTTAAAGCGCTTTGCTAAATCACTCTCAAATGTGCCACACCTATTAACAGTAGCCAAATGGGTGGCTGATTTGCTGGTGCCTTCTGTCTCTGTATGGTGTTTCAGCCCCATTTTTCTTTCTCCCCTCATCTGATACTGCACCCTCTGTGGGATTTTAGGGGATATACACTCAAAGCATACTGACTGCATATATAACTTTGGCCACACCCTGGGAAAAAAACGTTTTAAGAACTGCAAGCTACCCTGTTTGCAAATGCCAGGATGAATCCTTACCCCACAAGGATTCCTTAAGGCTGATCTTATTCTGCTCTTTTTTTACTGTTGCAATTCATATTTTAATGTGCTCCTTTGTAAGGTGACATCCCAGTGCTGGATTTTAGTGGTGAGAATTATAATGAGATAAAGGATGAGATGAGATATAGGTTTGATTAGGATCTTTTCCCCTTTTTTAAAAATTGAAGACTTCTAACTCTCGGCAGAATCCCCACCTCATGAGATTGTGCTTTACATGTTGCCAGTTTGC
Source organism: Gopherus evgoodei (assembly GCF_007399415.2). NCBI lineage: Eukaryota > Metazoa > Chordata > Testudines > Testudinidae > Gopherus > Gopherus evgoodei. The sequence continues at coordinate 145,681,139 of NC_044325.1, read as the reverse complement.
AAACCCATTCTGCTTTGATATAAAGGGGTTTTATTCGTAATCCCATCTTGCCAATGTTCTATTAATGATTTAGAATCAGATGTTAACTTGCATTGCCTGACAGATTATCTTGTATTTCATGTTCTAACTGAGAAGTAATTTATTTTTTTTGATGTGTAAGGGACCAATATTAAATATAAATATACATACTGCTTCACGGAGCCTGTCTCATTGCTGCTCTGCACCAGACTGGAAATGGAGATATTTCACAATTAAAACCCTCTCATTTCATTCATTTGTTTTTTAAATTGACTTTTGTTCATGCAAGTTGGGAAATGCTGCATTGATAGCTCTGAGCAACAGAGTCCTTCATTTGGACCAGAACATGCAGGGGAAGGTTTTCAGAAGTTCCCAATACTCAGCAGCTCCCACAGAAAACAATGGAGAATATCTCCTCTCCCGCATTGAGAGCAATGGAGACTTTTCTTCTTCCATGTGATAATTCTTCTCTTCCCCCATTTGAGAACAATGGTGAATCCCCTCATTGAGAACAATGGAGAATTCTTCCCTCTCCTCATTGAGAACAAGAGAATTCCCCACTGCCCCAGTGAGAACATCTGTGAAACGTGAGCTGCCTAATGTTGAGTTCTGTAGGCCTCTAAAACACAGACAGAAGCAAGGGAATTTACCCCTGCTGGACTGCAGCTCCCTTGTAATAGCTAGACCAGGGCAGAGGGGCTACAGAGGTAATGCCCCTGTAGGGGCCATGGAGGCAGCTCCACCAGCTCTATGTCCTTCTACATGAAATCCATAGAAGCTGTTGCAGCAGGGTTGGGGTAAGTCATCTCCCTTTTGTCCCTGGGCCAGTGCCAGCGCTGGATCTGACCTGATTCTGACCTCATTAACAACTGGTGTAAATCCTTTCCCCTCTCTGGGGTTACTTCCAGTTTAAACCAGTATAAGCAAGAGAAGAATCAGGCCCAAACAATACAAACGTTCTGGCACCAACACTGCCTTGCAAGGATGAGAGGGGAAGTCAGATGCCAGAGGCCTGCTTCTGATCTCTCTTATGTTGGTGCAACTCAGCAGTGATTCCACTAAAGCCTTTGGCACTACATTGTGTAAATCCAGAGTTAGATCAGAATGAGGCCATGGATTCTCTCTTGAGGCTGTCAGCAAGATGTGATCCTGGATTTTCTCTCTATTGAGAATTGGATTCAGACACCCTTCCAAATCTTTTCACATATGTCACAACAGAACCATCAGGTGGTAGCACTAATTTCCAATTACTGCTGACCTTACCTGATTTGAACCAGGGATCTACTGGTGGCAGGATCTGTTTGTCTCTCTTTGTCCAGTTTTTTATAGGGTACCTGAGCACCTTCCATGGAAATGAAAACACCCTCCCACAGAGCCAAATCAGTTATTTAAAGAAGAGGGTATGCACATAAAAATATCTAAATTCATGTGCAAATCCCTTCATCTGTAATTGCCATGAGGTCTCTCTTCAGTTTATTTCATCTTCAGAGTATTTGCCACCCATTGTGCAAGAGTTGCCCCCCTCCTCCCCTCGAAAACTCCTTTGAATCCAGCCAACTCATGATGCCACTATTCATACTTTGCAGCAGCTGCCCATCCCTAAAATCCAGCACAGACATAAAACAGCCTTTGAATTAATTCCCTTCTTTGTCTAGGCAGTGAACATGAAAGGACACGCTTTGCCCTGGAATTACTGTAGAGAAGGCAGCAGGCACAGCCTGGGGAAGCTGACATCACTCACTGTCTTAAAGGTATATTCAGTTTCACAATCTCATGCAAACCATCCTCTGTCTGTACTTGCAAAACCTTACAAGGTCACAGGATTTGGGAAGCCCTTCTGTGAAGGTAAATGAAATCAGGCCCACAGGAAACCACATTTAGGTTATTTACAGCATTGTCACTCTCTGTGTTGAATACTGTATCTGCCCATTGGTGTGCAAAACTAGCTTACTTGTGAGCGGGGTTCATTATCACTCCTTGTATCCAAACTGCTGAAGAAACAGCATGTAAGGGCTGTAACGTTCCCTGCACAGATGGGAGGTGATGGAATAATGTTTGGTAATAACTGCTGGGCTCACATGACTGAGTGGAAGACACGAATAGGGCATATCCTGCACTTGGCATTCTCGCTGATATCAGTGGTTCATGCGTGCAACATGTGCAGAACACACACCAAAGCCTTTAGCAACTGTTACTCTGTGCTTAGAATAAACAGGGGATGCTTTAGGTCAGTGTTACCTTGGCTACATGTACTGAGGGGTGAGCCAAGTGAACTCGTTTATTATTTATTTATCTGAGTTCTGCTTCAGAGGAAAAACCTGGGTAGGGAATAATGCAACTCTTGTATTTCTCCATTGTTCATATAATGTCTGTTAGGTTTGATCATTGCCTGTTAAGTTAACTCCCTCTGGGGCACCTGGCATTGGCCGCTGTCGGTAGACACATACTGGGCTAGATGGATCTTTGGTCTGACCCAGTACGGCCGTTCTTATGTTCTTATGTATGTTAGAGGCATCTGGAGCCTTGGGACCCAGTTCAGAGAAGCACTTAAAGATGTGCTTGCTTAACATAAAGCCCATTCTAAAGTGCCCTTGAAGTCAAGAGATATAGCCCATTTCTGGAGTTAAGTGCACACTTAAGTACTTAGCTGGTTAGAGATGGACTGCTGAATCAAAACCTTCAATAGAGGCCTCCTTTTCATTTCTGAGTTTATCCAAACAAATATATAACTATTTGTCCAAGAGAAAACTCTTCAGAACTAATTCAAAGTAATGATTTAAAAAAAAAAAGAAACTACTGGCAGCCTCTAGTTTTGCTAATATTAACAAAAATATATATATTTAGAGATGCATATAATTTTCCTTTGCACAGAACACAGTAGTCTGATGTTATGCAGTATAGTTGCTGTAACATTGTTCTATAGCAGTATTTTTATTTTCCTTGAGTGCTGGGAGTGGGTAATGTTTTTAAGGGATTCAGTTTTATTTGTATTTTTACTTTGCAGTTTGAGGACTAGGGCCTGGCTCCACAGCTGGTGTAAATTAGCCTACTTGCATTGAAGTAAACTGATTTTCACCAGCTGAGGGTCTAGCCCTTGATGTGGGGAAAGGAAGCAGGTGGATGCAATTTCTCTAAATTTCCACTCAGGCTGTACATGCCTGGAGCACCAGAAATTGAACAGCACTTTCCCTAAGAGTAAAAAAAGATATTAGCTTCATATTCGTGTGAGTGCTTCGCTGCTCTCCTTTTTGACTTGATCATCTCATCTAGCCACAGGCTGTCTCTGGCAATGACTTTGTCTCCCTGATAAAATTAAAAATCATTTTTGTTTTGTATCTTTTTAATAAAGGCCTCTCCTCTTTAAGGGGGGATGTGGTGATGAGCAGCCTGGCTTGGAAATTATTGAGTTTCCTGGATTTGAATTTCTCTTTCTACAGTCCTGTTGTAACTATAAAACATAGTGAAACTTTTAGAACTGGCTGCAATTTCAGTACAGAGCCATCTGGATGGAAGATTTGCTACAAACTTTGGGTTGAATTTGAGGCCCAATTCCAAGTGAGACTAGGCTAGATGTGGCAGTTCTGCAGATTAATTTGAGTAATACATTTATTCTTGAGGTTTTTAATGTAAGAAAGTGGGGAGGAGTTGATTGAGAAACACATAGGGTGAGATCCACTGCTGGTTGAAAATTAGCATAACTTCATTGCAGTCAATGTTGCAATAATATTTGAAGGTCTAGGCCTTGTCTCAAACTACAGATGTCTTCAAGATAACAGTATATTAAATGAAGGAAGGGAGCAGGACAGGCAGCAGTGAGCTGAAGGAAAGAAGGAATGATTCTATATAACAGACTAAACACATACATACATGCACCCCCACCTTTCCTCCCATTTTTTTCCTGGATTAGGTGAAGTGCTTACCTAGTTTTTGTTGCAATGCAATAGAAAATTCCAATTCTGCAGCAAAATTGGAGAGAAGCCTCCAAGAATGACTGTGGCACCATTTAGGCTGTTACTCCATAGTTAATGTTTTGTCAGCTATTATAACCTCCTATAGTATTTATAGCGTTTTATATCTCACTGCAGAATGACGCTTTAGGCTGCAGACAGGTAGGAAAAGTCTCAGACTAGGAACATAATATCTTTTAAACCATAAATACGAAGAAACTCCACTGGGACATGTTTAGTCTGTAATGTCTGGGTTGCAATCCTGGCCAGTCCCGGGCTCTTACTATGTGGTAGAACAGTGATCCAGGGAGTGAAAAATACCCTTTGTTTCCAAACAATTACTTATAAACCTGAGTGAAGATAGAAAATGAGGATCATTTGACAAACTTTTCTGGTAAGAGAGACTGAATAAATTGAAGAGTTCTTAACAATGTGAAAGCAATGAATACTATCTGCACCCAGAAGGATTTTGGCTTGAGGCCACTTTCTCAGCACCTGATGCCTGAGCTGCATCCACAAATTATTAGAGACAGGCCACAAAATTCATATCTAAGTTGCCCTCAGGTTCGGAAGGTGTATGGAGTCTGGATTCCAGTTTAGATCCGTTACAGAGATACACTAGAGCAGGGGGTCTCAAACTGCACTGCACCATGACCTGTTTTGACAAGAAAAATTACTACACGACCCTAGGAGTGTCCCACTGAGAATTCCCCAAACTGGTGTAAAGATGGCATAACCCTTTCCTATATCAACTGCCCTGATAGAAGGCATTTGAGAGAGGAACAGAGCTGCACTCCACACGTTCTTAATATTACTTGGGGACCACAGCCAGCTTGCATAAGTTAGAGAAGTCCCCAGGCTGCTCTAACTCATGCTAAGGCTGGCACAGACTAGCCCACACAATCAGAGAGATGCAACTTGCTTACTGATGCCCCCACTCTCTTACACTAAATGGGCCTTGGTATAGGAGACGAGATGAATTCTAATAAGATATGCAAGGAATCCTAGGCTTTAGTATTCTGGTACCACAGTTGGGTGAATAATTAAAAATATATAGTCAATTAATTTATTCTAAAAATATTATGACATTTCTGATGAATGTTATTTGACCATCTCTTTTTATAACTCAGATGGCTGATTGCCAGCACAGATGGAAAGGGAACTGGGATAGGAAGCTTCAGTATGCATGCAGGAGGCTGTAACTCCTCAAAGAACTTTTGACCGGTCAAATTCATAAAACATTACTTCATCACTTAAAGTTAGTTCTTCCCCCTGAATTTACTTGTAGGGAAAAGGCTGATCTTTCACACACTGTGGGCAGCTTCTTTGTTTTATTCTTGAGAGATTGATAGGAGGTGGGAGAAGAATCCTTTTTGTTCTTAAATTACTTGCTTAACTTACTTCAGCACTTATAGGATTTATAATGCATGCCACTGGAAAGTAGTCTGGCCCCAGGTGAGATTACATCTGCTTCCTTGCTGAGAGCCTGGCACTCTTTTCTCACATCTCCTATTTAATGGAGACAGAGCACAGGATTTCTAATAATGACGAGCTGCAGCAAGGAGGTAACCTGAGATCCAAACTCCAGCACACCATTTGCTTCATTAGCTCTGTGTCTATTCCGCTCTCAGCTGAATCTTTCTATTGGGGTATGATACTGAGGTCCTGAATACCTGTGGCATTGGAAGATCTTATTCGCAAAAGCACTAGTGATAATCTAGGATCCTTACCAAATCTCATTTGGGGTAATTATATGCAGCCTCCTTAATGCCTCTCTCTCTTGAAGTCCTAACTTCTTCACTTGCTACTTAAACTGTGCCATGCAAATGCATGACTTCCAGAACTATTGTGGGCAAAACTGGTTCATATGGGGGAACATCCTCTGTTGCTGGGCTTCAGTATTGCCACTTTCAGGCAGAAGCAGCAAATGGATCCACAGAACAATGCTTATCAAAATTCTATTTCCAGCCTTAAATAAACAAAAACTACACATGTGCGCACACACAGGTTGGAGTCTAGGGATGAGCTGCAGGTCAGTTGAGTTCTAATTTAACCAAATAATAATAATTAATAAGCAGTATATCTAGGTTTACTGAATCTAAGTTGTTCCCAGGTCGAAAAACAAAACCAAAGAAAACTGTGTGTTTTGTTTAACTTTGGTACAGTGGCTCATCCATTTGTGTATAACTAAGAAACAACCAAAGGTGATTTTTAAGTACCAACATTTTAAAAAGGGAGCTAGCCCTACACTTATCTACAGTTTTGAAACTTACTCTGCTTTGAATCACATATGTTTATTACCTAAATCAGGCCTGCACAACTCATAAAGTGGTGAGGGCTATATTACTCCAAAGAAAGCAGCTGAGGGCCGAAACCCCCTGGCCCCACTGAAACACTCCTCCCAGCGCCGCCCAGCCCCCCTGAAACACACTCTCCACCCCAGCACCCCCTACCCCATGGAAACAAACCCTCCTTCCCCAGCGCTGCCCCGCTGAAACAGCTGTGGGCCGAAAAGGAAGGTTTGGGGGAGGGGGAGAGGGGAGAAATAGCAGACATAGAGTGACCAGATCACAGCAGTAAAATAGGACCCACTCTCTCCCCGCTCAGCCCCACCATCATACCCTTCTTCAGCCCCCCAGGGGTCACTATATTACTGCACACAGCAGTACCAAAAATTAAAATACTGAAAATGGATGCCCCCCTACGGCCACCGACTCGCCACTCACCTCCTTCTGCCACCAAGTATAAAGCCTCGCCGCCACTGCCTGCCCACCCGCTTGGCTCATCATCCCCCCATGAAATAAGGGGAGGGGAAAAGGGGGACAGTTTGAAGGGATTTTGGGGGGTTAGGAACTAAGGGGAGGGAAAGGGGGGCAGTGTGAAGGGACTGGATGTGACTGTCCAACCAGGGGCATCTCCAGGCACCAGCACGCCAAGCAAGTGGTTGGGGCGGCAAGCCACTGGGGGTGCTCTGCCAATCATGGCGAGGGCAGCAGGCAGACTGCCTTCAGCGGTTTGCCTGCGGAGGGTCCGCTGGTCCTGCGGCTTCAGTGGACCTCCCGCAGGTGTGTCTGTGAGAGGTCCGCCGAAGCCACAGGACCAGCGGCTCCTCCGCAGGCAAACTGCCGAAGGCAGCCTGCCTGCCATGCTTGGGGCGTCATAATGTCTAGAGCTGTCCCTGTGTCCAACACACAAACACAGCGGCTTCAGGGAGCCCGGGGGGGGGCAGTGTGATAGGGGCCGTGGAGGGTGAAGGTCCCTGGACCAGGGAAGGGGGCAGCAGTTGGGGCAGGGCAGGTGCAACACACACACACGCACCCCCCCCCCCAGGGATTTCCTGGCTGTCCACAGACAGTTCAACACCACCACCACCACCCCCTATCCGCAGCTCGAGGCCAGTCTGGGCGCCTCTCCCCTTGCTCTGCACTTACCAGCTCTGTTTCGTGCCCAGCGCTTCCCGCCTCAGTGGGCCGTGGAAGTGATGCACCCGCTGTACGCCAGGAGGGGGGAGTGGGAGATGGAGACACGTACGGTCCTGGCTATTAGGGCAGTTGGAGCGCGGGGCATGGGGCTGTGAGGTGGGATCCCCTCCCAGGCAGGGGGCGAATCCAGCAGCCCCACCCTGCTGCTTGCCCACAGGTGGCACAGTGAGCCCACAAGGGCCGCATGTTGTGTAGGTCTGGCCTAAATGTAACTCCTATAGGCTGGATTTTCAAAAGAGCTCAAGACGAGTTTTTTGGATGAAACCCTTTCTCACCAAACATTTCACTAATTTGTATTGAATTAATCAAATTGTTTCAGCTAAAAATAAACAGAGTTACAAAAAAGTCCAGATTTAAAATCTGAAAGCAGGGCCGGCTCCAGGCACCAGCATTCTAAGCTGGTGCTTGGGGCAGCAATGCGCAAGGGGCGGCAGTTCCTGTTGTTTTGCCGCCAGGCAGCGCGCTGAATTACCACTGTGGGTGGCAGGGGAAGTCCGTGCGCCGTTAGGGCGGCAGGCGCGTTTCTGCGGTAGCGGCAATTCTGCGGCAGCTTCTATGTTTACCTGTCCGTGGCAGCTTCAGCTAAACATAGAAGCTGCCGCCGAATTGCTACCACCGCGGAAATGCACCTGCCACCCTAAGGGCACATGGACTGCCCCTGCTGCCCGTGGCGGCAATTCGTCGCGCTGCTTGGGGCAGTGAAAACTGTAGAGCCGGTCCTGTCTGAAAGAATGTTTTGTTTTGAATTTTACTTCCATTTTATTTTTAAAAAATGTTTTTAAAGTCCTTACAAAACATTTTCTTCAGCCCAAAATAATTCTTCTTCATTCTGCCAAAACATTTGAAAAATGTTAGTGTCAGTGAGCCCCAAGATCTGGTAGTCACAAGGCTGTACTCAAGAGGAAATATTCAGGTGCTCAGCACCCATATAACTGGGGCTAGAAATTCATAAGCTTCTAAATGAGGGCCATGTGTTCCAAAGCACTCTGTGTCCATCAGCTCTAGCTGTGGCACTAAAGGCTAGAATTTTCAATGGAGCTCAATATGCAATGTGCACCAATTGTTCTGACCTTTCTTGAAAATTCTGGTCTGTGTGTCTGCTTTGATAAATAATTTCAGTTCCATGTGAGCTCCCATGACATAGATGAATGAAATGGAGTTTACACTGTTGACTGCGCAGACTTAAATTAGAAGTTGCAATAAAAGCTTCAGGCCAAAAATGTGGCTGGCAAAAAAAACCCCAGATGTTGGGTTGGGGAGGGAGTTCAGAATCGGAGTCTGGTTCTCAATGTTGCAAGTGAATTTTATCTCTGTAGTGGTTGGATCCCCCACAAACTTCAGGGTGTTTTTAAATCTGGATCCAGAATTTGATGATTCAGTCCATCTCTAATTTTTGGATGTTGCTCCATACAGATTATCATTACAATATTAACAGAAATATATAATCATCAAATTGTTCAGCCTAAGGAGGAGTCTCCCTGAAATATACATGAAATACTATACTTTAGAATGCAGTAGTTCTCGGCTTGTTTTTCCAAGAAGTGTTCTTGTGGTTAGAGCTGGTAAACTGAAAGTAATGACTCTTGGGTCCTCAGGGCAAGTAGTTTTCACCTCTCGTGTCTAAATTTGCAATATGCAGGATGAGTATAACTTCTTCATTGGGATTGGGTTAATGAACGCAAATGCTTTTACAATTCTGGGAGATCTGTAGATGCAAAGTGCTATCGGAGGGAAAATACAGGAGGTGATTCATTCTTGGTGGTTTTTCATGAGCAAAGGAACGGACTCCACATACCCACCACAGGGCCTGCTTTGTGAGCTCTTCTCAGCCTGTATGCCTAGTGACTCAGAGCAGCGAAGCATGCAACCCTTTCTGTCCATCAGAAGAGAGTCAAAGAAACCGCAAGATGATCAGAAACACTCAGAATGGAAGAAGGAAACATCTACTCTAGCAGGTTTTGTTTCCTTAGTTCTGCTTCAAGTGAAAGTAAAGCATAAAGAACAGCTGCCTTAACCATGGTTTGTGTTCACATTGACTGCGTATACCATTACTGTCACTACACCTTTTTTCCTTTCAGTTCTTCAGAGGGAGTGAGGCTGTGGGTGAGTAGAACCTGATTTAGCAGGCCGGGTTTGTTAAGCGAGGGCTTGAGCGTCAACTCTAGTTTGTAACCCCAAGTTAGGAATTGTTAAACCCTGGATCCCAACCTGGAGCTCCAGTGTCTACACTGCATTATGCGGGCCTGAGTCCAACCATTCATATCCCAGAATTCCCAGCACCCTCCTAAAATGTGGCCACTCTAGCCATTTGTTCATGGCGCACTGTGAGAAAACTTGACTGTCCACCAAACTTGACTATCCAGAAGACAAAGAAAGTTAGTCTATGAGATTGTGGGATACTTTTGGCAGACTCTACAGGCTGGTCTACATTGGGAGCGGGAGGAATCAAACTAGGATATGCAACTTCAGCTATGCAAATAGCGTAACTGAACTCGAAGTATCTTAGTTCGACTTACCTGGCTGTCCTCATGGCAGTGAGTCAACTGTCGCAGCTCCCCTATTGACACTGCTTACTCCTCCTGCCGAGGTGAAGTACGGGCGTTGATTGGTGGATTGATCTATCATGTCTAGTTGAGACACGATAAATCGATCCCTGATAGATCGATTACTATCCGCTGATCCGGCGGGTAGTATAGACGTACCCCAGGAGTATGAGTCCAGTGAGCCTGGGTCTACACGGCAAAGCAATAAGTTTTGAACCCTGGATCCCAGCTTGACTCAGACTTTGACACTCCACCCTGGGTCCAAGCCCTGGATTAGTGTGATTTGTGTGTAGAGGGAAGGGAGGGTTAGGCTTGAGTCTGAGTACAAACCATGGGCTTACATTGCAGTGTAGACATACCCCAAGATATCTCAGTAGATGAGAGAAATATTTATGACAGGATTACATTTCCGCATCTTCTCTCTTGTAAATTACACACCATTTTACTTAGACTTTAAAGAGAAAATAAAACTTGGCCTGACCCGCTCTCACCAGAAATGTAGATATATGGAAATATATATGGGATTAATAAAACTAAGGATGTGATTGCCCTTCTTTCTTTAACACATTATGCTTTTTGATATTTTGAATCATAACTTAAAACTTAACATTCAGCTGATCTTCCTAACAGCCTGTTGAATTATTTCTCCTTACGAACCCTTTGACATCTTCAGTCTTTGATTGATGAAAACTGCTCTTTTGCTCTTCCATGCTTTGGTTCAGGAAGTGCTTCAACTTTTTCAGGTGAGCATTCAGTTTCAACTTTGTTTCCAGAGCTCCGAAGAGGTGATAAACTTTTTTAATTAACCAGAACTTTTAGCTCTCATTATTACACATGTGCTGTGTTTCCTGGGTTTTCTAGTGCAGGAAAAAAAAAACACTTTGGGCAAGGTCTTCAGCTGTGGACAAGGGAAACGGACATAAGGGTGGAATATCTCTCATCCTAAGGTTTCCCTGTGCTGGATCTGTACTTGATACAGGTTAGAGCACAGGTATGCTACCTGATGATCTCCATACAGAATGGAGATCTGGCAAGAGCCAAATCTACTGAGCCTAGAGTAGATTTGTATTGCTAGAGTAGAGAAAAGAGGGCAGAGCATGTGCAGAATTGAGGCATTTATGGGTTATGTGCCAGATTTATAAAGGTCTTTAGACATGTAAAGATGTAGGTAGGAGCCTGTATAGTGCAATTTGCAAAAGCACGTAAGCAGGTTAGGTGCTTAACTCTGTTTGACTTCAATAAATAATTTATCGTTGGTAAATCTGACCCTATAAAGAGAATCAGGCAATGGAGCAATTATGTCAGGAGGTAACCAGCCTTTGAAGTGATTTAACAGGGGGTTACACAGGACACATTCGCTTTTGACATACCAGAACCGTATTACATCATTTCTGAATGAACATGCCAACCACAAATCTCAGATATAATGACCCTTTACGCTGTGGGGAGTTTTAAATCCAGGTCCAAATCTAAACTTTGCAGCTTAAACTTATTCCTTCTCAAAACAACGCACCTCAGCTTTATTCAGAAACAGGTGGAACTCAGCTCTGTTGCACTCTCTTTGAACCCAGAAAGGGAAAGTAAGACTGAGAGGGAGCAAAGGAGAACGTTGGAATGGCCCCCTGAAAAATAGAAATGCTACATTTTTCTCAGATGTAATCAAAATGCCCCTAAACATCTCTTGCATTTACCAAATTCTGAATCAAAACAGATTGGGCCAGATTTTCAAACTTTCTCGGTGTTAGATTTCCATTTGCTTGGCACCCATAATTGGACCTAGGCTCTCAAAAGTGTTCAGCTCCCAGCTAGTCCCATCATGACACTTAAGGACAGAATTTTCAAAACAGTGAGCATTCCATGTGCTGTGGTGTTCTGAAAATAATGGTCATAGCGCATTGACTGGACCATCCCCCTAATTGTATGCTATCATGTTTCAAATGCTATTGGAATCTTTTTCTATAAAGAACAAGTGTTAAGGTGATCTGAAGGGAAATTAATTTTAAATAACTGTAAAGGTTTAAAATATTGCTGACATTTGTCTTCCTGCTTAGCCTACAGCCGCTTATCATCTTGGTTTTACATGTTATCTTTTCTTTTCTTTTCTTTTCTATCCAAGCAGTGACTGATAGGTATAGATTCCAGGTGCATGAGCCACAAGAAGTTTCCTGGTTGAGATTCAGAAATTTATAGCCTGCAGCAGAGGGGAAAAAAACATGAGAGAAAAATGAAAAAATAAAGTGGTCTCCACCACCTGCCATTTAATGATCACTTCCACAGATAAGGCTGTTTTAAGGTGCATTCCAGACATATGGGACCTGCCCAGACTTAGCTCAAAAGTAAAGGGGGACTTAAAATTAACCAACAAAGAGTAAAAAATACCAAGAGGGAGGTAGAAAATATCCAACCTTATTGTAAAGCTCTTTCCTTACTGTATTTTCTTACCGTTCCAATTCTAAACACCTTTCAAACACATAAGCACATGGGCACACACACACACACACACACACACACACACACACACACACACACACCCTAATCTAGCTGACAGCTGTCACTGGAGGTTAAATGTACATGATCCAAGATAAATCAGAAACTAATATTGCACAAAAGAAGCTGTTGGCAAGAGGCACGTGGAGTCTAGAGGATGTCACACCCCGTTAGTGGTAGTTGCAGGTAAATTTGGCTTGTATATCAAAAGCTAAATTAATAACAATTACACACTCACTCTCTTGGGGTGGGAATGCTCCCTACAACAGCTTCCCCCCACCCCAGGAAAAAAAAAGTTAGCATTATACCTGGCAGAGCAATAATGAAAACATGGGATCTGATCCTGATCTCACACCAGTCTGCCAAGGATGTGACTCCACTGACCTCAGTGAAGTTACTCTGGATTTGACACCATTGTAACAGCAAGCAAAGTCACAACCTTCAGAGATGCCAGTCTGGGTAGGGTGGAAGGATGGGTACTTCTCAAGGGGGTGCTAGACTTTTTACAATTAGGTTTTCCCTATTTTCTCATGACTGTGAGCCTCCTTCAAAAGAGGTAGGAGTGATGCTTTTAAAGTTTCTGTGAGATGCTGATGATGGCACAATAAATTTTAGTCTCTGGGGCTTGAGGTATGTTTCTCTTTTTGACAGATACAGTATAAAACTGCTAATTCATTTGGATTTGCCCCACTGAAAGCTGAAGATGGAACAATGGGCAATTGTTACAGCACCTTAGGAAAATGTTGGTGCAATAAAATGGAATTGTGCAGTAAAAATGCATCATAAAGCTCCTAAATTTCAGCCCCTACTTGTCATGAAAACTCCAAGCAAATTTGATCTCTGTTGGATTGTAAAAATCAAGTGGTAGGCACCAGCTTCTGATGCAAAAAATCAGAGCATCTCTCTGCAGGACAGAAATATTAGTTTGAATCTTAGAGTGCTGCTTTTGTTCTCCCCGCAAAATATAGTTAATTTCAATCATTTACCAGAGATTTTCTGCTTTAACTCCTGCCTCCCAAAACTTCCTAAAATGAGTATTGTGGAGATGGTTAATAAGAGCAATAATATCTGCTTGTAAGATCATGTACTGTGCTTGTATGAATGCTAAACCAAACTGGAGGAAAGAATTTAAACAGTAGCTACAATCCTATTTCTAATACATCCTCTGCAATTATGATAAATGTGCTCTTTTTAATTAAATAAAAACCCCACCCTCTAATTTATTTTAATCAAATTTTTTTTTGCTCCTAAGGACCTTATTAAAGTTTGACTGTGTTTAGATCTGTATAACACACCGTACTCAAACAATGGAAACAAGCAATACAGCGTGAATATGAAGAACAGAGAGTGAGGGCTGTCCCTGTGCTGCTTCTGCATGAATGCACATTGTCTTCTAGACAGGCAATGGATCCTTATGGAGCTCAGTGGTAGGCAGTAGATACTAACAATATCATTGACAATAACTCAGATTTCTTTACCTGGGTCTGTTGCATACACACTGTAATGATGGGAGCCATAGAAATCTCTATAAATAAATCAATTCCTATATAGTTCCCTCCCTCAAACTTTGCAATTACTTTATTCCATTCTTCATGCCCAATGTTGCAACCACCTGGACTTGCTACCTAAAGCCCTTATCTTGCAGTTGGCTCTGGGCAGAGAGTTGGTTGCAAGATCAGGATCTGAGAAAGTAGAGGGGACTCCTTTTGGAAGTTAAAACTACAAGGGTCCCTTAACTGACGGCAAGGCTCACTGGTGAACAATATGAGGCACTCCCTTTGTTCAGCTCAAGTGATGAATACACACAAGCCCTGATTCAGGCCAGGTGTACAATAAAAAATTTAATTGACCTTGCTATGTCTCTCAGGGCTGTGAAAATATTCACACCTTGTGTGATGTCGTTAGGTCGACCTCACAGTGGAAGAATTCTTCTGTCGACCTAGCTATCACCTCTTGGAGAGGTGGACTGATGGAAAATCCCCTTCCATCGATGTAGGAAGCATCTGTGCTACCATGTGACAGCGGCAGAGGTACAGCGCAGTAGCAGCTGTAGTGTAGACATATCTTCAGTAAAGCATATACAGAGCGCTTAACTTCCAGCACTTAATCTCATCTCTATTCAGCAAAGCACTTAAGTATGGGCTTAATAATAAGTATGTGCCTACGTGCTTTGCTGAATTGGGTCCTTGTCTCATTGGGCTCTCAAATAGACTCTGGGCCAGTGAGTGAGGCTGGGAATGAAAGATAGGCCCCTGTGTGGCAATACAGAACATTTGTGACAATCACCATTATGTTTGACAGCGGGGATATCTACAGTTTGTGCTAAAGAGCCAGGCTCTCAGGCTGCAAGCTGTAATTCACTGTGGGTCAAGCCCAGAGGGGCATGTGTAGCGTAAACTGACCAGGGCATTACACATTTTCTTAGTAACAGGGCAGGCCTAAGAATGTGGTTGGTTTTCTTAATTGTATGAGTCTTTAATTCTACCCTCAGACTTGTCAGTGCAATTTCTGTTGAGCTGAATATAAAAATTCCAGGGATCAGAGAAGATTTAGGCCCAACTATTTCATGATTCAGTCCTTTACAAGTCCTTTTAAAATACCCTACAACAATAAAGAGACGATACAGGCAGCCACAGTCACTAATGCTATATTACTGCCTCAATATTCAACATGGAAAGTAATGAAATTGCAGAATTTACAAAGCATATAAATCTCTGATGCCATTTAGTGTTCTCCTCCCGGCATGTTACCCTCAATAATAGATGATCTCCCTTTACAAATAACTTGCTTTAAAATTAAAACCTTGTAAGTTTTCTTCTGCCCTCGAGTGAAAGAACTTTATTTCAGCTGCATCTGTTGAAGCCTGCAGTGAAGGGAACTAAAAAAGTCCATCTTCCTCCACTGCGGCTTTGAACAATTGTAAATGCTCATTTGGGCGAAACTCAATGCTGTGCAAGGCCAATGAACCAATTAAGTCCCATGGAAGCCGTCGAAATAGGGGCTAAATAGGACTAAAGTGATGTATAGGCCTTGTGTTGGACCTCTGCAGGGGTGTGAATTTCATCCCTTAAAACATTTTATTCATGTCTTAGTAGCCTCTCCTTAACTGGGATTTCAAATTCTCTTCAGGACAGAATTCCTTTCATAGGCAGTGTTGTCTACTGGGTAGAGCACTGGAGTGGTACTCAGGACATGTGTGTTGTATTTCTGACTCTGCTGTTGGCCTGCCAGGTGACTTAGCTCTGCCTAGCTCTGTGCCTCAGTTTCCCCTGTTGTTGAGAGAATGATACTGATCTCTTCTGTAAAGTGCTTTGAGATCTATTAAAGAATAGTGTTATATAAGGGCTAGGTATTATTTATTTTATTATTTAATTAATTTATTACAATTAGCCACGTTCATTAAAGTAGGAATGCCTTTGTATGAAGCAGCAGGTAATAACCACTTTCAGAGGCCGAGCATCAGACTTCATGATAGCCCGATCCTCTTTGGCAATGCCTGTGTTCCCTAGATAAAAATCCCATGTCTGCACTATTCATTTTGGAACCTCAGGCAGACCATGAGAATCTGGGGAGGATTACTGTTGATTAAAAACATAGGATGGGATTTTCAAAAGTGCCTAGTTTTGGCCTAACTGTTTCCATTGGTGCTAAACTCCAATTGGCTTCAAGAGAAGCAGAGGAACGTGTGAAGGAGCACATTTTAAAACCTCACCTTATTTTTAAAATGTTTTTAATGTCTCTTGAATTGCACTTTGAGTTACGGACTTAGACTC
The DNA here is from genome assembly GCF_007399415.2 of Gopherus evgoodei. Taxonomy (NCBI): domain Eukaryota; kingdom Metazoa; phylum Chordata; order Testudines; family Testudinidae; genus Gopherus; species Gopherus evgoodei. Next base: position 145,664,889 of record NC_044325.1, on the reverse strand, counting down.
AGCTGAAACTGCCATCTGAAACCATAAACTGGCCCAGGCTCACTTGAAACTTAGCCTCAATTTTAATCAAAAGTCAGACCCAACTTCTCAAACATTTGCAAATGGGTGACCTGTTTCATTGGGCTTGGGCTGCTTTGGCAATGCAAAGTAGCCTTAAGTAGTTTTAAATTAATGTGTGTCACAAAGCAGCCAGAGAACATCATTGAATGGTGAGTGGACTGAGTGTGTAGAAAAAGTTGTGTTTTGCTTAGTTTAAGGTTGCATCATAAAAGTACCACACAGCTCTCATCATGTCTGGGAACTGAAATTCCCTGAGAATGGAGTAAATCTGTGTAGGAAAATAATGTCTTTTTTTTTTTTTTTTGCACATCCCCAATCCAGTCCAAATCATGTGACATTATTTTTTCATTTATCTTTGGTGAGTGTTTTCCAATTCCTTTGGGGGGCATCTTCCATTGCCAATTACTCCTCCTCTTTTTGTGGTTATATAAATAATTGCAACATAACATCGTCATTGGAAGGAGGAGGGGTTCCAGCCTGGGAGGAGCTAGTGACAGCAATTGGGTAACATGGGCAGCTCTGTGTGAGATCCCCCTGTTGGGCCATCAGGTCCATAATTTTGTCAGTGATGTTGGTAATATTTGCCCTGATAAAGCTACTATTTGCGCCCATCCAAGTACATCATGAGGACACAGGCATCTGTCCTGAGTCACATCTGCATCCACTTCCCCTTCATCCACTAACACACATTAACGAGCACCTTTCAAAGAAGCAAGAATAACTTTCATGCTGAGACCCCAACAAGCCTCTGCTGGCACAGAACCTTCTGCAATAAAAATAATAATAAAAAGCCATTATCTCATTTTGATGTGGAGATGGATGATCTTTCATTGCATTTGCCCGTAGGGCCCAGCTTCTATCTCTTTTCAAATAAGAAGAAAGAATCTTCTTTCTTTCTCTCTCTCTCTCTCTATATATATATAGTGACAATTTGTAATAAACTCCTCCATGAACTGCTGAGGGGAACTGCCCTCATACATATAGGTGATGACTTTTCAGATTGCTGTAGCCATAACATTTTAGTTTTATCCTTCTCCTGGTGCCAGCTTCTGATTTCTGTTCACTTAGTGAATGTAAAGCAGGAGTAACTGAAGTCAGTAGAGTTGCTCTACATTTACACCAGTATAATGGAGATCAGAATCTGGCCCTTGATCACTCTCAAAGTGCAGTAGTGGTTTAGCCAATAGGTAGAGATTCTAGGTGTTGGTTATTGTTCATTATTTCTGTTAGAGTAGCATCTAGCAGCCCCAGCCAAGATCAGGCACCTTGCAGCAGATGCTGTACAAAGACACAACTCCCGCCCTGAAGAGCTTACCATTTGTATTGACATGACAGACAAAGGAAGGGAGAAAGGTGCATTACCATTCTCCATTTTATAGAAGGGGAACTGAAGCATAGATCTGAAATCAATGTGAGTGTAATTTTCTGAGGTCACCCAGGACAGAGCAGAGCTGGAACTCAAACCTGGAGCTGCTGGGTTCTAGGTTAGATGCATAATCACAAGACAAGTTTTCCTTTTCTAGATGCTGTGTTTCTTTATTTCCTTGTCACGCTCTCCTTGAACACTCAATCCACTTATAAATTCTGGCTCTGAATCTCCTTTTAAATTATTGCTATTCCAAAAGCTCACATTCTGACAGATGATAGTTTGGTGCCTGTTGGGTCCATGGGCATAAGGCAGCCATGCCCTCTTATTCCAGAGCTGAGTATGTTTCTGTTTCTCTGTTCAACGCTTAATATAACATCAAAATGCATCCTGATTCTGAATTTCAGTGCTTATCTCAATGTTATTTCCTCCCATCTCCTTGAGTCTTTCAGTGGATGTGGCCAACAATGGAGAGGTCTGAATTTTATTACAAATGAATCAAATAAGGATCCAAATGGAAAATATATCTATAAATAGATTAGAAGATCTGAGCTGAGGCAAGTTTCTTCCCCTAAGGGCCAAAGGAAATGTTGATTTACAAAAGTGTCCTAGCACTTTAGAGCTGACAGTTTTAAACACAATCTTTTATTTTAGAGAAATATCCAAATCAATTCAAAATGAGCTGCAGCCGAGATAATGGTTAGGCTATCTCTTTTAGCCATTTCCCTATCTCAGTGCATTGTATGGCTTGCTGCCTATTTAGCCCATTCCTATTCGACTCATGGAAGTCTCCCGGTAATTACTTAGCCCCATCTAATTCCCCCAGGTCTCAAAATGCAAACCAATTCTTTGTGAGAGAAAGATTATTTTTCACTACGAGCTTTAACAGGAATAAGAAAAGTATTAAAATGATGTGATATATGATAGAATTTTAGTGCTGAGCCATTTTTCTGCGGACTTCAACATGTACTGTGTAAATAGAGAGCTGGATTCTGCATGCACTTAAACAGGTGGAAATGGAGAATAACTGTACTGAAGTCAAGGGCCAGATCCTCAGCATAGCTGCACTGAACTCAACAGTTATGTTAATTTACACCATCTGAGGAGCTAGCCCAGGGAGAAGTATCTAGCCCAGGAAGTTTTAGAACCCAGGCATGCTAGGAAGCCTATGTATTTCATCTCCTCATTTTAAACATCTGTTTCTCTTTCTTTTTCTTTTCTTTTTCCTTCCTTCTTGAGGGGTATAGGGCATCCACCTACCTCCACCATTTATTTCAGTCTTGTGCTGTCATGTGATGGCTGTGGCTTCTTTATTGTTCTGCATAATGTTTGTCTAGACTGCCCTCTTTCTCTTCCAAGTGGTGTATGTATTATCACCTGCTGGGGAAATTGTGTTGGTGTCATATTTAAAGTCAATCCTAAATATGCCCATCGTCATCCTCTTACCATGTTTGATGCTTTAGGTTGGTTTGCTTATCTTAGACTCTATGAAGTTGCAAGAAACTCAGTCCAATGGACTCTCAAGATCTTCCACAGGCATTTACTTTGAAATAAGCTGATCTTCCTATCAATTTTCATGGCAGATTTCCATGACTCTACTCCATAATGGAGGACAGACATGATGCTGGTGTTAAAAATGTGTATTTTTGTATTGGGCCAATCATGTTACTTTTCCAAATATTTTCAAGTTTATGAAAGTTGTTTGTGGCTTTTGATATTTGTTGCTTTACATCTAGCATGATCTCACCATTATTGCACATCTCATTTCCTGGAGAGGTAAAATGACTTATCACTATTAGTATTTTGCTGTTTACTCTGATGATTATTTTGGGATAGTGATAGCCATATATTTTATCTTCCCTTTGATGATGAGCAAACCAACTTGTTTTGCTGTGTCTGTCAAAAGCTAGGTCTTTTCTTCCATTAAGTGATGTGTTGAATTCAGCAGGACAATCTCATCAGCAAAAATGAGGTCATCCAATTGTGCTTTATCATTCATCCATAAAATTCCTTAGTTGCCTTCTGTGGTTACTTTCCTTTGCTCTTTCTCCAGTTGTCACTGTAAACCATTGGTTGATGCTGTCACCATCATTGACTCCACATTCATCATTATCATCCAGATGCTTGATTATTCTAATGATTTTGACTGTTATTCCATAATATTCCAAAGACTGTCTCTGTGTAGGCAGTCAGAAACATTCTGGAAATCTACAACATTTAACACATGAGGTGACTGCCACTCTGCATTTTGTTCTATAATATGTTTGAGACCAACAATATGGTCTGCATAGGAACTCAATGGTTTGAAATCTGTTTATTCCTGCTTAAGTGGAGAACCATTTTCATCTGTTTACCCTATGCAATTTTTCCTCTTTAACCTGAGCAAGGATTTGAAACTCACTGTCTTTCAGTGAAAGGCAAGTGCACAATTCCATTATCCCAAACCTTTTAGAGTCCTCTCATCTTCATTGTCACATGGACCAGTCTTCTGTGTGAAAAATCTTCTGAAGTTCCATTAAGGTGACGTTCACCCCTGTGCAGAAGGCCAGCATGGCCTAGGCACCAGTTAAGACCTATCATGAGGGCATAAATAATGCACAATGGTGGATTTCACAAAATGAATAAAACATCACATAACTGAATGTGATCACCAACATATAAACTATGACTACCAATGATGATAATACCTAACTCTCATATAGCTCTGCATTTAAACTGATAAATTACTTTCCATGCATTATGTCATTCTATCATGCTAAATCTAATATCTGAACAACCCAATCAAGATCAGGGCCCCATTGTGCTGTGCCTTGTATCTATACATGTTTCTATCCTGAAGAGCTCTACAGTGTGGTAGACAAAGAGCAGGGGCCACAGAGAGGGGAAGTGACTTGTCAAAGGTCACATAACAAATCAGTGGCTGAGTTGTGACTAAATCCCAGGTCATCTGACTTCTAATCCTTTGGCCTATCCACTAGACCAGTGTTTCCCAACCTTTTTGATACCAGGGATCAGCTTGTTGCCTTCCTAAACTGTTTCAGGAAGAGCTCAAGGACAGGTGCCAGTCCATGGACCCATCGTTGAGAAACATTGCACTAGACTGTGCTATCTTGCATTGCTGTAATGATCACTCATATGTCCCTGTAGGTGTGTATGAGCCTTTATAATCAGTCAAAAGTGGCAGACAGAGAACAGGGTCTCTGCTTGGAAGTGGGTACTACAGGATACAAATGTGAACAAAGGCATGTGGAGAAAGGGGGTTGTGGATATTTTTAATGAGATGAGAGGGATGGTACATCAACAGAAAACTGTCTCAGACATGAGAGATGGAAGATGAACAAAGATGAAAAGTCACAAGGAAGCTGTCAGGGGAGGAGACAGTGTCCTGGACAGACCAGAGAGGAGTGTGGGTGGAGAGGAGGGCTGAAGTGTACATGGGATTTGGAAATGTGGAGTGCCTGCAAAGTAAAAGCAAAAGCTTGACTTTTCTATGGAAGGACTGGAACCCAGCGCCAAGGATTCAGGGAATGGAGCAGACGGGACAACCTGAAAGGAAGAGCTATGGATCTCCACATTAGTCAAGTGCTCAAAATTATGGGAGATGGTGGAGAGGACATAGCCTAGGAAACTTGAACCTAAGCTGTAGAGGAGAGTACAGTTGACTCCTGATCCTACCCTAAGGACTGATCCCTCCAGAAAAGGCTTTTCATGTATGATCAGACAGCACTTTGAAGGTGCAGGGCGCTGTCTTATTCATGCAATGAAAAACAAGGCTCCTGTCCAATGTCTTCACCGCTTTTGGCTTGCAGGAGCCTTCATTTGTCACTGAAGAAAGGAATTTCAATATTTTATGAAAAGCATTTTAATGTGAGGAAAGCTTTTGGTGAATGCTAGTATAATTTAACCATGATTTAATGTCCTTTTTCATTGACTTGTTAAATTACGCCTCTCCATCACCTGCCCTATGGATCTCCCTGCTTTTCATCTCACAAGTCCCATCACTTATTAATTCTCACATAATACATAGTAGAGGCAGAAAAGCATAAAGCATCCTGTTCAGAAATGATTTACTAGCCTCTTGGTTTTGAAGCAACATAAGAATGAGCAGACACTTTGAGCTTCCACTGTGTGTGTTTTCTTTGTAAAGAAATATAAAGCAATGAGTCTGAACTTATGGCTTTTTCAGGCAGCATGCTGTCAGAACAATACCATGCTGTAGCAGTGCTCTGGTGTTGCTGCTCTACAGATAACATATGATGAAGGTTACAGAAGCACAGTAAGGCAGAGCTAACAATGAAACTGTGAACAAGAATGGCCTAATGCTCTTTATGATAATAGACATCACATCCATGGGAATGCTGGTGGGGTTTGCTTAGAGAAGAAGGACTACAGAAAAGCAAGAACAAAGACCATGGTTTTGTTTGTTTGTTTGTTTTTTAACAACAGGCCCAATCAGGAGTTTTACTGAATTGTTAGTCTCTCTATAGACTGGCCACGAGGAACTTTAGATTTCCATGGTGTTAGCACACGCCAGGCATTAGAGGGTTTCATGTGGGAACAAGGAAACCATTATTCATTCCACTCTGGAATGAATGAGCATCTGGCGGCACATTCTAAATTTCTGTGAAGGCCAAAGGGGAAAACAGAATCCCAGCTCCAGTTCATCTCTTGTTAGCGCAGCATGTGAAGATTGAAGGAGATCTGAAGAGAGGTCTGTGCAACTGATCTATTTTATGCTTACTCACTGTATCCATCTATCTACTGCTCCAAGCATTCTTCCCTACCAACCCCAGGTTTGCAATGAAATATATAAATATGAATTCACCCTGTTAATGGAGAGACTCTGTACCAGATTCCTCATGGGAATTGTGTTCTTGAAATTCACTCACTCACTGGAGAACTTCAGAGGAAAGCCATGCTGCAGTTAGCTGGCATGCATAATCTCCTTGAGTAATGGCTAATACATTATTGTAGCCAGATTTGTGTGTGTGTGTTAATTACATATGTAGTAATATAGTTAATATACTATAAATCCACCCTTCATGACTTACATTGACTTACACTCACTGTTTATGATTATCTTGGGGCTCATCAGTTATGACAGGCTAGGGGAAGACGTTATCTGTAGTAACAAAGGATCACAATTGTTTGGAAGAGAAGGAGCGGCATTACTTGTACCTTAAAATTATCGCTTTATCTAAGAATGAGAGATGGGCAAACCAATTTGGAGAAAATAAGAGCCCTCTGAGCTTCTGTCTGCCCATTTTTAGAACTGAATTTGAGTCAGACTTTTTTTTTTTTTAAACTCCCATCCCCTCCTCCTTCTGCAAGTTGAAATATTCATTTCTTATTTTACTTTTTTAGCCTTTCTGGCTTCCAGCAGAGCCTGGATGGGGAAAAACAGATATACTACCAAAAATGCATTCTAGCTTTATCATTACCTTCGGAGTGAAGTGAAAATGCCAGAAAGTCTTTCATCATGAGCTTTTTAGCTGGCTTTTTAAAGCTTACTGAATTTTGGATAGTTCAGATAAGCATCCTAACTTTTGGGTGCTTGATGGAACTAAACCAAAATGGATATTTTGTGGTTTTCCCCTATCGTTGTCTGCTTTTTCTGTCTTTTTTTTCTTTGGTAACTATTACAAGGCACCTATCTCCATAATATCTAGGTGCTATGCTAATAAACCTGATAGAAAAAGGGGAGTGAAAATTCATAAAATTTAAAATTTCAAAGTTAAATAAAATGTAACCACTTCTCTAACTAATCAAAAATGGTAAAAATTTTGTATAAATAATTTCTTTTAATTTCAAGATTTTTTTTTAAATGATAGTACCACTGTTACTATCATCACTGGTAAAGTGCTACTCAGTCTGACAGATTACTACTGTACAACTACAGTCAACTATTCAGTGAAGTTCTGAGCCCTGAAAATGCTTTCCCTCAAAATCTTTGTTTACTGCAGTTCACCGAGTAGTGTCAGTGTTCTGCGCCAGCACACCAGTGAAATGTTTTACAGCAAGATAGCTGTAATTTGAATGGACAAATTCACCAATGGTGCAGCTCCACTGTGTTACACCAACATGGAAATGTGGCCTCCAAGCTGGAGCAAATGCACATTCTCCGAAATCAGAAGCCAAGAGAGCTGTGGAAATGAAAAGTAACTCTCTCCATGTCATCTCTGTGATGAGATCACATTCCCGTGTTTGTTTATAACCAGCCAGTTAGTGCTGGTGAAAAGCCCTGGTGAATACAGCCCTGGAGATCGAGATCCTTTCTTTATCCAGTGGGAAGGTGCTATATGGACATGACCCATCACACAGCCCCACTAATGTGTTCCAACCACAATCTGCACAAGTAATACAGTGTCCATGGCCTGCCTAATGAGACTACCATTAACGAGGCCAGTTTGTACTATGTATACACCTGTCCCCTAGGAACTGAACTGGCACCCAGGGAATTGTTTCTCATGGGCCACCCAACAGCCAGCAGTTGGTAACATTGCCAACCTGCAGCACATTTGGATAGATCACCCTATGGCAGGAGGCACTGCGGCATGTTACCAGACCTCATTCTTAATGCCGCTTGATTGTATGTGTACAAAGGAAGCCACTGGGCCTTACAGGTAGAAGAAGAGATGGGGATGGGAGGAAAAGACAAGGCACTGAGTAGGAAGCACCACAACAATGGGGCCCTGGCTCAGTCCCTACTTAGTCTTTACTGAGATAATACTCTCCTTCAAGGTAATGCTTGAGTAAGGATCAGGCAGACTCTGAGTGGAAGCTGAAAAGAGACATTAAAATGTATTTATTTTTCACAGTGGAGAAGTAAAGAGCAATAGGATCTGTAAAGATTCACATGACAAACACTGCAACTAGAAGTAAGGGCGAGTCTCATCTTTTATTGTCCTCAGATTTTCATGGGCATTTGCAAACAGTCCCCATTCTCCTCCCCAACTGACTTCTTTACATACACCCAGAGGCTAGGAGGAACTGAGAGTGAGCAAACCTTTGCTCATGTACCTTGTCCTTATTCACATTAATGGCTCCATTGAAGTCAATGGAACCACTCATGGAAATAAGAATTACTCGTGGCAGAAGGATTGGGCCCCAGCCTGCTATACTATCAGAGGTCTGGCTTACCTTATCACAGTTACAACTTTTATCCAGGCCTAAAAGGTTTCACAGCATTACTCAGAGCCTTCTGAAGGGTGCCAGAGTAATTACAAGGCAAAAGGGAAGAGGCCACATTAGCAACACCTGTGTATAATTTTATTTTATTTTATTTTATTTTATTTTAAACAGCAAAGTCAAGAGACAACCAAGCATGAGGAGGTAAGGTTTGCAAGAGGATGGAATTTTCCCCTGGTTGTTTGGGCTTGTCTCTGCCACAGGAATGCTCACAAGAAGCAACACGCTTCCTCAGCTATTGTCTGGATCCATTCAACCTCCGGGCGGAGGCAGCAGGAGCTGCTGCTGCTCTGAAATTTTAATGTGACATATTTCTCCTTATTATTATTTCTCCCTGGCCCTCCATTTCATTTGCAATGTTTTTCATTTTGTTTCTGTCCCCCATCACTTTCCTATAACCACCTGCCTAGACAGCACACGGATAGACTGATGTCTTCCAAAAAAACAGAGACATTGCTAAAGGTGAAAACAACTGTGTCAAGGGAAAACAATTCTGATTGTGCCTTTTCTTTGCTTCTTTATGATGGAAAAAAGAAGGCTTGAACTGAAAGGCTTATTTTCCAGGAAAAATATTTCTCTCTCTCTCTGTCTCTTTTTCTAAATGACAAACATTAAGCTAGACTTTTCTCTCATTTACATCAAGGTAAATCAGGAACAATGTATCTGATACTAATTTGTTTAAATTAGAACAAGTAAGAGAATCAAATCCAGCAAAACTTGACTTCCATTTTTTTGCTGGAGGACAAAAGAACCAGAAAGAGTATGACACCAGAAGACACTGAAACTTGAGCAACTGAACTCCTCGATGTTTTTGAAATCAGGGAGGAATTTTTATTGAGATGGTTTAAAACTCTACTTTTTTCATCTGTTTAACACCCTTTTAACTCCAAGGCCTAACACATGTGGAATAAAGGCTCTCTTTGTGCAAGTATCTTCAGCTGGGGGGTGATAGGTCTATCATTCCAGCCCTCCAAGCAGTTCTCCCACAAAAGCAAGGAAAACAAGACTAGGTAGGCTTTACAAGCAAGCAGAAAAAAATCCAATGTTACCCCAAGTTAACAATCAAACAGATTGGAATCCTACAAATTGTTGAAATCAATGGGACACTCAGTGCCTTATAGGAGATACCAGAATTTTGAAGGGCTATGTCTGAAGGATTTAAGTCATGCTGAATTGTTTAAAAAATTCCAAGATCATAATGATCAAATGCTATTAAACAGACTTGTGCTTTATTAGTGGGAGGCGAAGCCACAGAAATCCTCACCTGCACCTCGCTACACACAAAATAAGCCCAATCTCTCTTCTGGGGCATCTAGGAGTAGATAGCTGTGTCTTTCTCAAATATGTATATACCTGTGTTTGGTTTGATCATTTTGCTGAACAGCTGCACTGTTTTCCTTTGTATGCAGCCTCTGGAGCTTTGTTCAGCTTCCTCTCTCTAGGAATTTCAAACAGATAACCAGATCAGAGTCACTCTTTTAAAATTGATGGTTTCTGCACTGCAATGTTCCCTCAGCTTTGCATGCCTGGTTTCAAGTGGTTCTGTCCTTTGAAATACAAAGATTCAAGTCAAAAACTGTCAGCAAGAAAACTTTCTTGACTGAGTATGAACATGTGGCATTATGGTATTAAGAAGCTTTCTTCTCTCAAGAGACCATCACAAACATGCTGCCCTCTGTCTTTGGGAGGAGTTCCCTGTAAAAATCCACAAAGCCATGGCATTGTCCTCTTTCAAATCCCTCCTCAAAAATCACCTCTGCCATGATGGCTACAAATCAGTCGACAAAGGCTAGGGAGGGTTTGAAAAATGCTACTTGATGAGCTGTTTAATATGGCTTCACTGTTTACCTTGCTGTCTTCCCCTGACTCTGTTTGAGCTGCCTGTTGCTGTCTCGATAAATAAATAAGTTGTAAGATCTTTGGGGAAAGGACTGCTTTTATATTATATTTCTGTCCAGGGCCTAGCACATTGAGGGCCTGACACTTGGTTAGGAGCTGTAGGTTCTATTGTAATCATGTTTTTAGACTTTAACAACATCTAAGGAAACCATGTTTTCTTATGCCTCCTCCTTACAGGAAGCAATAAAGCAAATTTTGATTCCAAAGCAGACACCTTAGTTCTAATTTTAATGCTCAAGTATGTTTTTGATTCAATTATTTGGAATTAGAATATTTTTTAAAACACCCTGACAACCTATAATTACAATTGAACCTTTTGTTAAGTGTAAATCTAGTAAATAAATAGTTTCAGAAGTTTTTAATTCACTGGGTAATTAAAAAGAAAAATGTTAGATGTTAGGCGGTGAACAATGCCATTGAGTGTTCAGCGTCTTAAGTTATCAATGAAACTTTTAGAGGAATGATTTTTCCATTGATTCTCATGGTTTTAAGAGGTAATCCTTTTAGCGCACAATCGTTACCGGTACTTAATGGCTTCTCTCGTAAGCCACCAGTGAAACTGGGATCAATAGAAACAAGCTGACCAGAGGGTTCCTGGCAGCATCTAGGTGAGACATGTCAGTGTGCAGAGTCTCTAGTTACTAATGTCTAAACAAAAACTAGCTAAGTGCCACAGAAAAGAACCTTATAAATACACTCAAGGAGGGGTCAAATCCTGCAATCCCCATCAAGACCTTAATCCTGCACACCTTGGAGTGGCCCTGATGCACTAATGCAGTGAGAGAGGGTCCTGTTGGCTGATCCCAGAGGGATTGGACAGGACATCTTCTCACGTGGAAGTGCTCTTCCAGACATCACTAATAACTCTAGCGTTGGTGCATTATATGAAAAGCCCAAGCCACCTGCTTTCGAAGTCAGCGGGAGCTTTAGTATTGACTAATGGGCCCTTCTGCACACAGACTGCAGCTATTGCATCTGGGTGCATGAGTGCAAGCTCCTACTGTAGACAGGGCAAACTGCCTTAAATTATCATTTCTGCCCATTTGCATTTGAGCCCTGCTTAAAGCTGGGCTTAATTGCACTAATGAAAATTATGGCTCGGAATGGTTTATCCTGACTGTGTTAGGGGTTTGCACTGGTGTAATCATACCACTGGTTGTATTACAGAACCTGCCAAGAATGCCATAAGATGCTACTCAGCATCATAAAACATTTTCCATACCTCAGTAACCCACAGAGCAAGGAAAGAAATTACCTGGAAAATGGAATTCAACTAAGTCTCCTTTGAAAAAAAAGCACGCAGGATGTATTTATTGAAGATTATTAGAAAAATATTTAGTTATTGTTGTATCATGCACTTCTAAGCCATTTACAAACCATAATGAGTTCAGAGCACATTTATAAACTCAATTAAGGTAGCTCACCATGAAGCACATTCAGTGTTATTTAGAGTCACATTGTAAATACAGTTCAGTAGCTGGATCTCGTGGTTAAATCAAACATGTTAATAAAACCTCATTATCAAACAAAGCAGTTTAAAACAAAATTAGCATGAGTAAAAAGAACAACCTGGATTTTTCTCATACCATAATGTTGCTGTGTAATGTAACACTTGGAATTTAAATAAAACATTTAAAAACACATTAGAAAATAAAGTTACCTCTAGTGTAAGATCTGAACTAAAGTATTTTTTCCTCTTATCCTGATGATTAACGACTAAAAGTTATGATTTCATGTAAGAAGCTTCCATATCACTAAATTACAATAGTGTCTGGGAAACCCACTGTTCACTCAGTATAGTGAAGTTGTGAGATGTTGAAGAGTTGTGTCCTATTCCAGACTGGGACACATTCCAGCTTGGGTACAAAGACATGTATATATGTTGCTTGTAGCTTGCTTTAGGACATCTCAGAAAATTACTTGTGTAGTTAACCACCTATTGGTATTTTTATTTTACTTGTTAACTTTTTAGTAAGAAGCTTCTCTTTGCTGATCACTGTCCTGCTCGTATTTGTGTGTGGAATATTACACAATTGTTTAGGTTCTCATGGTTATCAACTGAAATGTCCAGATGCTGAGATGAAGGGCCTGATCCTTTTGTAGCTTTTGTAAATTGATGTAGCTCTGTTGACTTCAATGGATTTACACCATCGGAGGATTGGCCTCATAATATTAAATTCATCCCTACTGTAACTCCATTGAAGTCAGTAGTTCTGGATTGCTGATGATGAACCTGGCCCATTGTCTTACTTAAAATGTGGAAAGCTGGTTTTAATTCTTGATGTGCTTTCTCAGATGAAGCAATGAGAACCATGTGCACTCTGAATTACCGAGACACTGGTCTGCATTTGCAGACTTGGTTCCAGTTAAAGCTTCCTATTTATTTCCTACACATAGTGTCTCTTGTGTTTACATTAAACTTGCTGCTACTAATGGATCACTGGCTGCTGTTCTTAGGTCTGGTCCCTTCCACTTCTTAGCAACAGAAGTTTTAGTTTCACTGCTGGCTCTTGGAGTCACCAGCAGCAATCCCAGTAGAGGTGCAGCTGGATGAATAGCTCCTTGTGAAACTCACAAGAAATGTTTCTAACTTTCCACTGGTCTTCTGTAGAAATTCCATGGACCATACAGTTATATGACTAGCAGTTATGAATGTAAGAGGTGGTGCTTTAGAAGGCAGTATTCTCAGTGTCCACCTGTGCTAATGAAGAATTGAGAGGCAATGGTCAAGATTCTAATCAATAACATGTATTATATATTGCTATACTGGATTATGTGGCGTATATTTATACTATTACCTTGTGTAACATTTGAGTGGTGAAGACTAGTGAGAAGAGGAGGAATGAAGAATAGAGCTGATCAGAACATGTAAAAGAAAATGTACTTCTGATGAAAAACAAACATGAAATTTTATGAAAATATTCAAAATTTTACAACTAGCACTACCACCACCTTTTTTGATCAATTCTGATCAAAAAGCCTGGAAAAAAGTCAATTTGAAATCAGTCCAGGCCTTCATTACAACTCATTAAAGATAATTATTTCAGTTGAAAGGCAGTTATTTCAACAGTGTTGTCAAGCAATGTAAGTTAAAAGAGTTGAAAGTCTGCTGGTGGTGTCAGTTTGTCTGGTTTGTGTGAACATTAGCTTTGTTTTCATTCTGTCTGTGCTTAGGTACCCTTGAAAATCCAAGTTTGGGGGTTGAATGAACCTCAAAATTCAAAGCAAAACTCAACAGTTATTGTATAAAATCATGCATTCTTTCATTATTCCAATACAAAACCATTAAATTGTGGAGAAAGGAATTTGCAAAGATAATTTGAGTTTGGAAAACTTTTTTTCTGTAATTTAATGAGTTTGCTTCTCTCTAGTACTATTTTACCAAAACCTACACATGCTTCCAAGCCTTTTTGTCTCCAGGTTTGCCAGTGTAAATAGCCCAAATGCACACAACTCTGAGATATAGCCCAGATCCAAGCAGCTCTAAAACCTGGGAATGGTTTGAAAGCCAAACTCATATATAGATCTTATTTTTGCTCTTTGACCCAGCTCTATAATGAGTTGAATACAGGGGTCGACACCACCATGTTGCGCAATGACACTTGACAAAACTACTGTACTTAGTGACGGACCGGGGGGGGAGGGGCGTTATGTAATTCAATCATTCAATTTTTTAAAAAATTACCATGGACCTCAAAATTTTTCACCATTAACACTTGTGTCCATGTATGTACATGTTGCTGACCCCTAGTTGAATGAAAATGCCAGATCTAAACACACCCCAAACTTTTTGGAAGTTGGAAGCAAGCATGGGGCTTTTGAAATATTCAGATCTTGAATTTTGTAACTTTAATTTATTCACTTCCTGTATTCACAGGACACTTACTTTATTTTCTTTTAGTGCTCATTGATCTCTGATACAGAACTGCATGATGTTCTCCTCAATGTGAAATCCATTATGGTGATCAGCAGCTGCAGTTAGTTGTAGTTGGATAGGTTTACATGGTTTGGTTTGTTTTTTTGTTAGAACTTCCTCCCATCTGGAACATGGGTCAATTCCATTTGGTTCCATGACCTAGGAAGTTACATCACACTGTCTATCCTTGTGGTTATGCACACCTTATATATATATTGGGGTCATGATAGACCTGATTTTCAAAGTAGGCCTCCATTTTGCACCCACAAGGAATGTCTGAGGAAAATCCTAGCTAAATTTCATGCCCAAAATTGTGGATATGAAATTGTGTCCAGAAATGGAGGTCTGCTTTGAAAATCAGTCCCCCACACATGAAATAATTACCTGTCTATTAAACAGAGAAGGTGGGTGAGGTAATTTTACTGGATCAACTACTGTTTGTGAACGAGACAAGCTTTTGGGCTTACACAGAGCTCTTCTTCAGGTCTGGGAAAGGTCCTCAGAGTATCACAGCTAAATACAAGGTAGAACAGATTGTTAAGCTTAAGGAGTTAAAACATGTTCAAGAGACCATTCAAGGTGAAGTGAGCAGTTAACACCTCTGCAGTCATAGGACAAAGGAGGGTTAGTCGGTTACAGATTGTTGCAATACCCAGTGTCTTTACTGAGTCCATGATTTTTAGTTTCTAGCAAAGTTCTGATTTTTTTAAGCTCCCAGGCTCATCTGTTGAAGATGTTGTGCAGGTTTGCTTTGAGGACAAGGACTAAGAGATCAGGTATGGAGTGACTGTTCTGTGAAAAGTGTTTGCCCACAGGTGATATGGTGTTTACATCTATTAAATGTACTGTAGAATACTACACCAAGATCAGTGAGACACTAAATCAGTTCCAATTCCACAAGGCTCTCCAAGACCTTTACGAACCCTTGTCAGCTTCAGAGATGGCAACACGGCATAATATTTCTGAAGAATCTCATGACTGAGAAGGGAGAGTGAATGTTTGCAAGATCTGCTCAAGCATCAGAGTTAGTGCTGTTTACTCTCTACGGAAGTACACAATACTGTGAGTTTTTGGATGAGTCAATTATAGTTAGTGTTTGACAAATGCCCCTCAGTGATGAGTATGTGCACGGCCATGCAGAAAAGCTGTAATTCTTCTGCTGTGAGATCACTGTGGTTCACCCTTTTGATGACAATGCAACAGTACGGATGTTTCTCTCAAAATTCCAGTGTCATTCAGCGTATGATTTTTTGAATGTACCTGAGATCACAAAGAATTATTAAAAGAATAAGTCGCCACCTGCCACTGCATGACCTTTTCCAGAATGCGGAACATCGGTGAGCACATGAATATAAAAGCATATTGCTTTCTTCCAATTGTGAAAATGACACGTTAGAAGCATTTGGAACCCACAATTTTCATTGGCTTCCACTGGAGTTTTGCTTCTCAGCTCTTCTGAAAACTGGGCCCCTGTTTTATTCCCATCTAGTCTTTCCACTGCTGTATAAAATAAAGGGGTTTGATACATCCTGATTCTGCTTGAGCCAGAAGTACTTTGAGTGGAGCTTTTCTCCAAGTATTTCACCACATCTGATTCTGGTCCCAGTTCTGGCCTCCACCCAGTAATGGAAAGCATCCTACCATTGCAGAACCCCTGTGAAGTTCAGTTCTAGAAATGGGTGAGGGGTTGGGAATTTCTTATTTTGGGCTATTATCTTTTCACTCGTTTCCGTATCTGGTACTATGGGTTTCTCATGTGCTTTTCATAACTCCTTTTCCCCCTCAGCACAGAGAACCACAGATTTTGATCATGGTTTAATCTCCTTCCTTCCTTCCTTGACAAACCTACCTCCTCTCTTGCCTGCAGCAGTTTCCTCACTGAAATATATCACCAATCAGCTTGACAGTGAAGAGCTCCCTTTGAGCAGCAGCCCTGGGAGTTACACTCCTGCTGATTCTCAGGTAGAAAAGGTGTGGAGCATTTTCCACATAAAACCCCAGTCCTGGCAAAATGGAAGCAAATTTCTATTCCATTCCTCCCTTGGTTTGGTATTTTTGCTTACAAAAACTGAATCCATAACCTCAGGAGTGAAGAAAGGCACTATATGTGCAACCCTAGTAGAAGAGATGGCATTGGCAATTGTTACATTTTGTTAACTGCATTTATCATCCATCCTTTAGCTTATCACTGTCTTTCCTAGTAGCTTCAGTATGCAGATCTCAAAACATTTCAGAAACGCGAAATAAGGCTCACAACAGGTAATTATCACTATCCCCATTACACAGATGTAGAAGCTGAAGCTAAAAGAAGTTAAAGAAGAATGAATGAGGCTCTAGAGCAGGGGGAAGGCAACCTATGGCACGGGTGCCGAAGGCGGCACAGGAGATGATTTTCAGTGGCACTCAGACTGCTTGGGTCCTGGCCATCGGTCTGGGGGGCTCTGCATTTTAATTTAATTTTAAATGAAGCTTCTTAAACATTTTAAAAGCCTTATTTAACATATATGACTGGCATGCGAAACCTTAAATTAGAGCAAATAAATGAAGACTCGGCACACTACTTCTGAAAGGTTGCCGATCCCTGCTCTAGAGGTTAAGAACCCACATAGATACCTAGTAACCATGTTTACTGATTATACACAATCGTGCAAGGCCTACATACATATTATTGCTTTGCCTGGTTTCTAAAACACAGAACATGGTAAGCATCGCTAAAATGCTTACAACCATTTAAAGGGTTACTGCCCTATTTGTATAGACTATAACTCTGCAAACTGGACTCCTTTTTCTTACTAGACTCACACCATCTTTTTTATGTGTATAATATCACCACTACTACAGCTAGTATCTTGGACTAACCTTTTGTGTTGCTGTTGTTTTGGCATTTTGAAAGGAAATGCAGGGTTAGATGAGAGTAGAATGGATGCACCTCACAAATATGAAAACACTCATTTACTCCATCAAAAAAAATGCACCTGTGTGTGCAAACTGGTTAGATGCGTGCGCATTGGTATACATAGGAGTGCAGTTACCTAATAAAAATGTATAAACCAAGCATGGATTCTTGCTGTCAAAACCATCTCCTTCAGGTATGAAACTTCTGCCAACACACAATGAGCTCCCCGAAAGGACAGTTACTACAATTTAGAGACTTTAAAAAAAAGAAATTGCTCCTGTTTATGTTAGGGAAAAAGTGGACTCATTAAAAAAAGAAAGAAAAAGGGGTCACTTCAGAGCAACTTCATTTCTAACACATGATAAAGAACTATGGGTGAATCCTGTATGTCAAATAGGTTCATCAGACTCTTCAAAGTTCTTTGCTGATTCAATGATTTTTAATATATTGACTTCTTTCAAGTGCACTCCTTCTTTTGTGTTTTTGGGAGAAGAAGTTGCACCAAATATCCAGATTTAGTCAGAAGTTGCAATCTATCTTTGTGTGATATATTAGTTTTATAAAATACAGATTAGTGCCCAAATCACGTTGTATTTTTTACCTACATTATTATAGCTGTTGAGCAGTGTATGAATTATCTTCAAAGAGTTGGAGATACTGTGAGCAAGCTTTCCCACTGCGACTACCAAGCAAAAGGAAGTGATGCTCCTTCAAGAGAGAAACATAGTATCACAGGTCAAATATACATGTGTGTGTATGTTCTGGAGACAAAGTCAGCAGGAGCCCAGGAGAAAATGGGGAGGACTAGCTCCTATTTCAGAAACATGATTGATAGCATTGGACTGTATAACTTCCGTGGCTGTTGAACAGCTTCTTTGGAATTAGTTTTTGGTGTCTGTCTACATTCTAGTGGAGAAGTGACCACATCAAAAATGTCCACAGCCTGCCCCTTCGCTGGCAGGGAGACTTAGAATTGAACGGGTCCCGGACATTGGATTCTCCCTCTAAATATGAGTCTCTCCAAGTCGGGTCTGCAATGGTAGTGCAACAGAAGAAACTTTTCATTACAGATTTCCCCATTATGCTGCATCTCGTTCTGCCTTCAGGAACTATTACAATGGAATGCTGCCCACCAAAATTAAATCCATTTACTGTCATTTTTAGCAATTGTCTAGGCTCAGCACTCTGTAGCAACGGAGATGGCACAGAATGGATTGAATAATGTTTATGCAAATATAAATGTTGTCAGGGTGTTTCTTTTCTTCAAGATCCAGCTTGTCAAAGGTTTTTGGGCTGATCATCAGGATTATAGAGCTAGTGGCTAGTAGGAGCTTGACTTGGAGTGTGTAGCTGCCAGAGATCTGCGGAAACTTTCCTACATTGCACAAAGCTACACCACTGCCTGCCCCACCATCTCCGACCTTTAGTGCTCTGTGAGGCCCCCAGGCCATCAGCCATATAGATTGGTGCTGACTTTCCAGCATTTCCATACTGGAACTCTCAGAGTTCTCTGGCTTACCTCCAGTTCTTCCTTTCCTTCCCCCAACCCTCAGGTTTTGCAGAGAGAGTAGCTGGCACTCCATGGCAGCTGACATGTTACATTGCTACAGCATTCGACAGTGGGAATTTGGATCATCAAGTGCACAAGAAGTCCATCCCTTTGCATTAAAGAAGTATTGGCATCATTTAAAAAAAAAAATAATGACAATAAGTGGTAGTAGCCATAAAGGAGATGTTTTCAGTGGCCTTCGGATAAACAGCTTCTTCCACAGAGAGGTATTGAAAAGGCTTTTAAATAAATTGGGTGATGTAAAGAAAGCTGTCAAAAATATTTTAAATGACTTTAGTGCTGCCAAAAGGTGTTGGATTGAGAATCATAGAGGGAATGCTAATAAACTCTATTAGAATCCCTCTAAGAACCTCTGATGCTTTCTACTGATCTTTGTTATTTTCAATATGAGATTGTCTAGGTTTCCTCCCTGTGGGATGTTTCCCAATTCCAAAAAGAGCTAGCAAGATTGCCATTTGAAAAGTCACTTGTACCAGGACTCCTGGAAATAAACATTTTTCGAGAATATTCACATTGGAGTACCGGTCTGCATGAGTATTCATGATTTCTCCCCAAATACTCTTGAATGCAACAGCTCAGCTGCATCGGTGGTCAGGGCTACCCCTCTGATACTAGTGTTCTGTATATTAAGCTAATTTTCAGCTTTTGTTCAAACAAATATTTGCAAAAACTGTTCTGCAGCATTCGCAGAACTCTGACCAAGGCTTGATTATTACCCCAAGAATCTCATTGCTCTGCTTTAATACCTAGTTGGCCAGCTGGAATTACTGAACATTTTCATATGACATTTTCACTATGGAACCTTGAAGAAAGGCTTGTAATTACAAAGTGGTGATGCATGTTTTCCCCAACTCTGGCCTTTCCCTGGGTTGGAAGAGTTATTCAGCACTCCTTATCCAGGGAAGTGGGAAAGGGTGTCTCTCTCTCTATTCTTTCTTTTTCCTAATATCTTCTGTAATTTTACATCAATGCAAAGTTAGGAAACTATATCAATGGGCTTTTCAAAATTATTTATTATATTTAAGGGTTCTTATCAGTAATACGATAGCCTTGGACAAATGTCAGAAAGTTCAGATAGACAATTAAAATGTTAAATTATTGCTCCTTTGGATCATGATTTGTTCTTCTGTGCATCTTGGACAGATGCAAAGCAACCTACTTGGACAAAGAATTAATTAAGATATAGCTGAATGAGTTGGCTCTGGGTCCATCATCCTATAGCCTCAATGTTCTTATTCCAAGCTGGAGCAGATGGGTGATTCTCCATGTATTGCTTTTCCTGGCTGACACTTCAACATAGTTTCAGGTGCCTGCCTGAGATCAGCCACTCATGATGCAGAACGGCCTAGCGCCTGATTGTGATTGCTCTGCTTTTACATGGCAGAAATCCACTGACTTAATCAGTATTACTTTTGGCTTATGCTGGCGTGAGAGAGATCAGAATCCTATCCTAAGTAGGTACTTTTGTTAGATTCTAGCATGTCCTGTGTGCCAATAGGAGAACCAATATCCTCCCTACTTGACTTATGCTAGGGACAATGGAAGTCAAAAGATGCCCTTATTCACTCACCACAAGACTACACTTCTAGGAACAGTGCTCCAGTAGTGTCAGTAGAAGTTCATCATGGCAGATAGAATCCCAGCTTTCTATAAAATAAAAAGAAAATCTTTAGATGAAATTTTGAATTAAGCCAATGGTAACAAAAAGGTGGGTGAAATTTTAATTGTCAGGTGCCTTGAAATTTCTTGGCCTTGTCCAATTCTATATGCAGAAATACCACAGGGAAAAAATGTTTTTCACATTGTTTTGGCCATATTTGACTTGAAAGTTGAAAATAGGCCCTTTCAGAGTCTGGGAACTAACCTGGAACCTGAAACCCAATGCTTTAATTAAGAGTAGTGAAATATATCAGTTGTTATAAATAGCTTCCAACAACAGTACCCAGCACCTAGCATTCCAGCCCAATAACCCTTCCTTAACATATAGTGTGAGAACAACCCCATTTTAAAATACACTCACGATAGCAGGCAACAAGAACACCCTGAGCTTTGTTTTGAAAGATGCCACTGATTATCATAAAGTGAGAAAGGAGAATCCAGGACTGAGGACCCTCTGAGTGCTGCAGGGAGCCGTTGGGATAGATGCCCCTTCTCGGATCTACCTTGTTTCTCTTAGGGCTGGTCTACACTACAGGGGAAAATCGATCTTAGATACGCAACTTCAGCTGCGTGAATAACGTAGCTGAAGTTGAAGTATCTAAGATCTAATTACTCACCGTCCTCATAGCGTGGGATCTATGTCCGCGGCCTCCCCTGTCGATTCCGCAACTCCGTTCGGGTTGGTGGAGTTACGGAATCGATATAAGCACGTTCGGGGATCGATATATCGCGTCTAGATGAGACATGATATATCGATCCCCGAGCAATCAATTGCTACCCGCCGATACGGCAGGTAGTGAAGACGTATCCTTACAAACAGTGTCCCAAGATCACAGCAATCTCAGGGGGATTCACTAGCTCTTTTTCATTGCTGACTTCTGTGATCTGTTTTCTACTCATCCATGATTTTGGATCAATATAGACACCTAGTGGCCAGAAAGAGCCATCAGTTGCTTTATTCCTTAGGGAAATACTTGTCTGTTTGTGCTATCTCGAATGTCAAAAAAAAGGAACAAGAAAGCAAGATCTCACTGCTGATACTTATCTAAATCTTGCATTTTCTTTGGTCCTAATCTACCTTTAGCCTTTATCTCTTCTCCAGTTTTATCTTGTGAGGACTAAGGTCAAAAATTGAGGCTTTTTTGTAACCATATGGATTCCTTTCTGAAAGCTGACATTATCTTTATCTAAAAATTGTCATTCAAACCAATTTGTGCAAACTAACAACTTTATCAGGTTCAGAAATGAGGTTAAAATTGCTTAAAATAAAACAGATAAAAAGAAAAAACCTGCAGAAGAAGAGAAGTGGCCAATAATGTAATAAGATAACAATACAACTGATTAATGAGTATTATACTGAGGATGCTTGCAAGGAATTGGCTCAATGGCTCCATAAACAAGTAAGGAGAACTGCAACGTCTTGCACATTTTGTGTGAATCTGTTTTCTCCACTGGCATGTTGTGAAGAAGTGGGACTGTTCTTAATGTTTCCTCTGAATATGGGAGGGGTGCCTCAGTTTCCCTTATGTATTTCTTAAGTCTCTAGGAGGTGAGATTATTGCAGAGCAAAGGGCCAGTGTGCATAAATGGCTGGCACTCTGTCTCCTGGCAACTATTGGCCGGGGCCCTTCCCCCCTGCAAGGAGATAGCTAAAGGTGTGGGAGAACAAAGAGATCAGGTGGTCTCCTGGCCCAGGAAAGGAACAAAGCCCAGAGAGGAGGGGCTGGAGGGCGAGGCAGTTTGAAGCTAGCTGGGGACGAGGGGTGAGTGCAACATGGGTGTCTGGCTTGCTGCCCACCATGATGGACCCGGCTGAGGGATCCTGTTCTCTATACCTGCAAGCTCTGTTTTAGACCGTGTTCCTGTCATCTGATAAACTTCTGTTGTACTGACTGGCTAAGAGTCACGTTTGACTGTGAAGTTGGGGTGCAGGACCCTCTGGCTTCACCACGACCCTGTCTGGGCAGACTCGCTGTGGGAAGTGCACGGAGAGGCAGAGGATGCTGAATGCTCCAAGGTCAGACCCAGGAAGATGGAAGCTCTGTGAGCTTCTTGCCCTGGAGACAGTCTGCTTACAGAGAGGAGACTTCACCAGAGCCCTGACTGGCTTCGTTGGGAGAAGTTCCAGAGCATCGTCCAGGGACTCCATGACACGTGTCTCTCATTAACCATCTTATTCAGAATATCTCCTCCCTGTGTGCATTCTCAGAGCTTTTCTGCTGGTTTGAGTGGCAAAAATGCATCCTAATACTGCATTGATTCCTGTTGGCCCAACAGAGCCAATGCAGCCACAGGAGAGTGATCTGGATTTTATTCTGGCTCATGTATCATAGCAGAATTCTTTACTACTTTCAAGTTGCAGGGCTAAGTTCTGCCCTTACTGACACCTGTGTAACCACATTATTATTGTCTTTGGCAAAAGGCAATGGGAGAATTTGGCCTACAGAATCTTTAATACTAGTGATGGTGATAATGGGAAATCACTGGTGATGGTTGTTACACCCTGACACCCCAACATTCACCACTGTCATGTAATTAGGATATGTCTTATACAAAGTATGCCTTGTGAGGTGTAATTCTAAAAGTCTTGATCTGCTAGACAGTAATATCTCATTGGATTATATGTGCTATTGTCATGTGTGAAGTTATGAAGTTTAGTATGTACATGTTGCTGAAATATGTCCTGAGGTTGAAAACACAGGTGTGACAGTAAAAAGGCCAAACAATGTTAATGGCTTATTGAGGAAATGCACACAAGCACAAGGATTACCCCAGGAACTGTGTACTATAGAAACCTCTCAGAGATACTGCTACACAATTGGGAACTGTTTGACCCAGGACACACAATGATATCTATTTAATTTGGCAAAGAATACCATTGTTAAACCACCAGAGCAAACTCCAATATAGTAACACTCCAAAGTATAGGAGCATGCAAATCTGGACCCCAAATTTGAACTGATGAGCACCCTCCATTTGGGCAGTCTTCACTCGGGTTTATCTCATTGAAGTGACTGGTGGAGGATTAGAAGACCTTTGTTGAGATTTTTTTCAAGCCCATCACTGCAGATGCAGAATTGCCATTGCCATCAGTTGTATTTTGGTTCAAACTGCCCTCACCAAAAGCAGAGACATTGACGTGCTGCTGGGCTTGATTCTTAGAATTGCTGAGAACTTCAGTTTAAGCCAGTGGGAGCTGACTGTGCTCAGCGCTCCTGAAAATTGGGGCCTGGGTCAAATATACTCTTGGAATAGCGCCAGAATAGTTTGTGAAGTTGATGAATCTAGCTCTCTCATTTGATATCATGGTCACAATTAAAACACCCAGGTGGCATCAAAATTCTAAGCTCAGTACAGTGTTGTCCTGGTTGCAATTCCAGGAAATATATTTCAAGGCCAGTGGCTACTTTTTTTTTGTGCTAATAAAATGGACATTTTTCTTCAGTGAATTGAATGACAACAAATGCAGCAGTAATCAGCATAGGCCCCCAAGTGCAGCTACATGTTGCCTTCCTAATGCTTTGTAGAAATCGGAACCCATTAACTATCTTCAAATGAGATTTTTTTTTTAATGAGTGGAATCTTAGCAAACTACAATAGGCAGCACTAGTGCCATCACATAAAACTTTCCCGTTTGTTTAGCACTGGGGAAGGGGGGATTTATTTTCAATTAATTCAAGTACTGTTAGAATTCATGGTTTGTTTTTCACTCCAGAAATAAATATACAGAAGTGATGAGTGAGCAGAGCTGTCTTTTAAATTCATTCATAATCTTCGTTGCTAGATGTTCTCAGAAGTCAAAAAATGGCTTCCCTAACACCAGCTGATCCATCTGAAAGAACTTGAGGAGCTGGAAGGTTTTTTTTTACTTCAGTAAAACCTCCTGAATTATTTTTTTTTAAAAAGTTTCAATTAAAATTTCCTCCAATAAGAATGCACAGCACTTCACATTTTGCCAAGAATCTGCCCCACCCACACCTTCCAATATTCCCACTACCCCAAGTGGAATTTTGAACTTGTAAAGGAAAAAATATCAGAGACTGCACAAAGTACACTAGGAGTTTTGCTATTGCTATTGATTTTACATGGAAGGCATCTAGATACTATCCAAATGGGTGATAGTATAGAACCCTAAAATAGAGTGACAGAATATTAAAGCACAATGCATACAAAATGCATACACTGTGTTCAAAAGAAGTCCTTGGCAATTTACTCTATCATTCATTTTTTAATTACTGCACGTTTTTTGTACTCTTGAAGGTGCTGGATGATTCAGTGGAGTGGTAATGGAGTGCAGAGCCCTTTAGCTCTAGGGCAATGTGTAAGCTGCCCCTGTCAGGTGACTACAATGAGCTAGCATGAATTTAATAATAATACCTAGCTCTTATAGAGCAGTTCTCATCGGTAGATCTCAAAGTGAATTACAAAGGAGGTATCATTGTCCTTATTTTCCAGATAGGGAAAGGAAAGTAACTTGCCCAAATTTGCTCACCAGGCCCTTGGCAAATCGAAGACTAGAACCCATATTTCCTGAGTCCCAATCCAGTGCTCTACCCTACTTAGTCACACTGCATCTTCTAGATGGGGTGTAAAGTCTTTTTTAAAAGTGTGTCAGTTAGAATGTGTTAGGAAATACATTTTAAACACATCTTATTTTTCTAACCTAGACCATAGTTGAATGCCCTAGTTCAAATCCGATCCTGATGGTGGTTGCTTGCCATCTGATCCAAAGGTCATTAGTATCTGTTGACTAGAGTGTTTGAAAGGTGTTTCCATTTCAGAGGGTTGGAAAAAGACCCTTTTTCTGTGTTTTGCTAATTTCTATGATACAGGTGTTTGTATTGAAATTGTTTTCAAAATTTTTCAGTTACCAAAAATTGCATTTTGGTACAGACGATCTAGTTTCTGATGAGAAAAAAAGACTAAAAGTTGATAAAAATCTTTGTAACAATTTTAGCAAGAATATAGTGGAACATTTCATGAAAAATGGAAAATTTCAATAATGCCCATAATTTTTTTGAGAAAAGTTATGTTTTTGAAAAAAGGCCACTTTTCAATTAAAAGTTTTTTTATTTGAAACATTTCTACCCTCTCTGCTGTCAACTGTGCTAAGAGCTGATGTAAAGAGATTCATAGAGGAAGCCATTTACAGTGCACTGCAACCAGTTTTGCAGGTTCTATAAAGCCCCAGCTCTATGCTACATATTCTTCACCACCATCTGCTGGTGCATTATCTATTAACTGAATATTTAAATACATACAAATACTGTCTAGTGCACTTTCCTAACATTGTTTGGTGAACTGTGCCAAAGTAGATATGGTGGTGGTAGTTCTGTTTCCTAGTAGAAAAGAATCTGTTTCACAAAGTCCTCAGCACCAAGGCCTCCAGTTCTTCTCTCAGGGCCCACAGTCACTTCTCAGGTTTGGAGCCACATTCTCCCCTGAAAGAGGTTGAGTTTGCAAAGAGGTGGGAGGTGAGGCAGCTCTTTGGGTCTCTTGGGAGAGGCAAAGTCAGCCCAACCGTGTGCGTTTCCAGGATAACCATGCTTCCTGCATTGTTCTCAAAAGCCTCCACGTCACCTGTGGAGTGATTATAGAGTTCTTGGTCCTCCACAGTTACCAGAGAGGACCGGGATATGTTATAGGGGGAGCTTCATAAAAGCAGGAACTGCCCAATCAAGGAGTTCTCTGCTGCTTAAGGCATGGCTCCTTCTGTTTATGTCTCTACTCTATGTCACCTAGCAGTAGAACTCTCTTAGACAGTATACTTCCAGGGGTTCTCCTCAGCAACTGGATACTGTCGCCTGCCCGAGGGGCATTTAAAGTTGCTTTATGGAGTTAATGCTGGTCCTAAGGAGCATTCTTGCGCCCCACTCCCACCTTTACCCACAACCTTCACCTATGCAGAGTTCACACAGAGAGGTGCTGTTCATTGCCGCCTGTGCCAAAACCAATGAAAATATAGTTTGGAACCATGGTTTAGCCGCTCTTCCTTCCCCTCCCCTGCTTCAGGTTGATTTGCTCCCCTCGGTCATAGTGCAAAGGCATGGCAACAACAGAAGGATGAACAGATATGGAGACCACTGTCCAGGTCGAGATGGAAAAACACTGGTGCGGTAGACACTGTTCACTTGCCCTATCGTTTCTCACAATCAGTGCTCATCATAAAGCTATGGAAGACCATGTCCCCAGGCCATCAAACCAGCACCATTCAGCTTTCAAAAACCCTCTCTTTCAATAATTCCTAACACTTCCAACCCTATGGCTCACATTAGCATTTCTTTAAGGTAACATTAAATTGCTGGGTGTTAGACTATCTGCCACAAAGGAATATAAGCCCTGCCTTCTCACAGGCACTTAGTCTTTCACATCCAATCACATCCAGTTCCAGAGCTGCTGGAGGAGATACTTGTATACATCTCCATGGCAACTTAAGAGGGAACACAAGGTAGCCAAAAACTGTGGAGTGGGAAGAGGTGGGAGGGAGTCTCAGCATGAGAAATAAACAAAGTAATATGGTGGTGCATTATAGAAGAATGGATTTATGGGTTATGACATTCTTAAAATATCTTTATTTAATAATGAAAACTTCATTATCCAGCCCTGTGCAGAAGTGTTGCCATGGGGCCTCCACAAATCCCTGGAAAGATCTTTCATCTTGACAGAAGTTCTAAATTACAACATTAGTGTTCTAACTGAGAGGAAGTTATAGCCTATTTTGTCTGTCCAGGGAAATGAGACATACGTAGCTATGGAGCGCGTTATTGAAATCTAATAGCTGAGAATATTAAAAATGGGGTAGGAAAAAAATATCTCTGTGAGCACTGGGGATAAATTAAGTGATAAACCTTGACTGTTTACTGGAATTTCATTATTTTATGAAAAAGTAATTCATCTTTATTACAGTTGAGGCTATTATGTTTCACATCATTAAGAAAACAATGCATGGAGACCCTAAAGCTAATTTTCAGTCCAACTATCAGAATACATTATGTTTTTATATTTATCACTGATATTGCCATATCCTCTGTGGTTGCAAGTTCTGACCTCCAGAAATGTTTGGTTTGGAATGTTTCAGAGACAATTAGGTAGAAACAGCTCATGCTCAGTGACTAATGGTCAGAACTGATAGCGCTCAAGATCCTGATTCAGTTTATAGTCCCTATAGCTAGGTGGAGAGGACTTTTGCCTTAGTTAATGCTGTGATCTCAGGTCCAAAGTTGCAGTTTGGGTGGATTATATTCTTTAACCACTTCAGGTCTTTATAAATGTGTGACATAACTCTAGCAAACAATCAATCACTCATTTAAGCTTAGGTTTCATGAAGAAGGTCTATCCCCAGGTGCACAATATAGTCCAGTGAGGAAACTAGCATCTTTAATAAAAACTTAGCAATAGAGATTCCCATAATGTGGAACTTTTTACTCGAGTTTCTGTGAATCCTTTTTTTTTTTTTTTTTGGTCTTTTTGTGTAGATTTGCACAAATGGGTTTTGCATTGTGTTTTAAGTTCAGGCAAACCTAAGCTACTGAGTTCCACATAATTTATAGCCAAAAGCATGCACTGCTCCAGGTTATATGGACACCTGACACAGCTGACACAAGGAAAATTTTACCTGTCTTTAATTTTTGGAGTGAAGGTTAAATATGGTTCTAATTAGCTCAGAGGCAGAAGCTGCTTTCAGCAAAATCACTATCTTAAAATAGGAGTGGTGCACTTACAGCGCTGAATGAGTATTTCCATGAAAATTTATTTCAATTTTTAAACTAGCTGGCTTTGGCTAAGTTAGTGTCCCTGTTTATGTTCATGTTCCAAGAATATCATAGTGACTGTGTTCACTGGCTGAAGCCTTTGCTGAAAGAGCACATTTTCAGTAAATACTGGAAAATATTCCCAGAGAGTGAGTCTCAAATTTCCAGTTACAAGTATTCACGTCCAAAACCCTGATTCTAAGAGGTATGTTCATCTTGGTCCAAACGTATTTTGCTGAGCAATGAACACCCAACACCAGGGATGAGACAAACATTCACAGTAGTATTGGAGGGCAAAGCATAAAAGGATCAAACCTTGGAGTCCTGGCTTCTAGTCTTTTGCTCTGACCAATAATCCAAATACTATTATTTTCCATCATGCTGCTGGGTTTGGATTAGTAGGCCAGAGCAATATCTTTCTGAGAAGTTATTTCAGAAGTTGTTTGGTTACTCCTCCTACTCACTTGGACATTCCCTTTGTTGTTTCACCAACATTGGCCTACTTCTCCAGTACTCACGTTAGTCGACAAACTGCTTGCAACTTTAGCCAGTGACTCCACTACACTGATTCTGAGAAAGAGCCAAACTTAATGACCACAACTGTTAAAAAAATCCCAGAATTAAATGAGACCTGAATATCCTCTCAACCATAGTATTTGGCAGGAACACTGAAGGAGCCTGCACTGATCAATCTTTGAATCTTTATTGCTAGTAATCTCTCCATCTCTCTTTCCATGGCTACCACTGCCCCTGTGTATCAAGGAAACATTTTAAATTAGGTCTCATATTTTTAAACGGAGCTTGTGCCTTTGTTATGACTTTTATTAATATACAGTAAGTTCTGAGAGCTTATCTAATTCATAATCCTAGTGTGGTAAAGATCTTTGGGTCAGGGTAATTTTCTGCTCCAAAGGGTACCTGCTAGGAAGAAAATGAACAAATGCCATCATCCATATAAATGAAACAAAAATACTATTATAATTTATGGGTTTATTTAGTTACAATGGATAAAAATAGAAATTGAAACTGACACTTAGCTGTCGAGAGTTCAGAAACAAGAGAAGACTAAAGGTTTTCTGATGGACCCAGGGGTGGAAATAATATTTATTTATATTTTTAAAACTGTATGTTCAGGTTGATTGCAAACAGAGAATAGAATCTGTTCTCACTTACAATGATGTAATTCAAAAGTAAATCCATTGATTTTAGGACTTGTCTATATGCAGATTTGCGCTGATTTAGTCAAGCCAGTTTAGTAAACCTGATGCAGTCTCCCATGTGAATGGCTTATATCAATTTATCTTAAGAAGATTACTTACTGACATAATCTAAATTGATGTAAGAAATTTTAAAACTGATTTAAGAGTGCCCCAGAGGGGTTTGCACTAGTGAACTAAACTGGTTCAATTGAACTAATACAGATCTGCCTACAGTCAAAGCCCTGATATAATTCCATTGACTTCACTTCACTTCAGTTGAGTTAGTCAGGTATACAATCTAAATGAGAACAGAATCCAGCCTGATGTCATCTAGCAAGGGATGTAAGGTATGCTACTTGGGTGAGTGTTTCACAAATTTTGGCTAGGAAGGACATTCATGGAAAGAAGGACATCATTGCTAATGCTCCCTGGTGCTGCTGGCAGTAAGGGGGCATCGCATGTAGTGGTGGAAGCCCCACCTGGGAATACACCCAAATTTGGCATCTTTCTATTAATAATTCATGGTGGAAAACATTGAATTGCATTCACACTCTGCCCTGTATAGGGACCATAGTAAAACACAAGGCATGCAGAAATAGCGCTGTGAGATCATCAACCCTGCAGTACTTACTGCCAGGAAAGAAAGGACAGATTTCCAGAGGGGATTGGATTTTTGAAAGGAAAAAAGAACTGAGGTGGAGAGAGAGAGAGCGAGAGAGTGTAGAGGAAGTGATCTTAAGTAACATACCTGTATGATAATAGACAGGGCATAAAATCATGCAAAGATAAATCTGTTTGAATGTCCTATGTTAGGTTTTTCTAAGGACCTTAGCAACAAATACCGTAGGAAGTGCTCCAAAATGTTCTCACAGTGGGGAATACTTGAACCTGCATCTTTGTGACATGCATATAATACTTAGGGTATGTCTATTCTACAACCACTACCATGGCACAGCTATGGCACTGCAGCTACGGCGTGTAGACACTTCCTACATCAACAGAAGGGGATTTTCCATCATTGTAGTTAATTAGCTAATCCATCTTTCTGAGAGGTTGTAGCTACATCAACAGAAGGATTCTTCTGCCAACTTAGCCACGTCTACACCAAGGGATAGGTTGACCTATCTACTTCTCACACAGCATGACATTTTTCACAATTCTGAGAACGTGACTAAATTTATTTAATTTTTAAGTGTAGACTAGGCCTTAGTGTCTGCCCTACAAAATACCCTATGCTTAAGTCAAATAGTAGAATGCTATTCTGTAGGTGGCAAAGAAGATATGTTTATCACTTAATATAATTAGCTAAAGAGAAATGTATTTCCTGGAACAGGAGTATATATTTTAGGATATTATTATCATTAAGCAATGAAAAAAAGAATCAATTGCAGAATGATCTAGAAATGCTAAGAAGTCCAAGAAAAAGCAATTGTCAGAAAAAACTTAATCAGAATCTTTGGACTGAACAGATAATGGTATTGCTACAGTAAAATAAAAATGCAGTAAAGAGAATACTACTCTGGCATCTGGTTAATCAATGGACTGTGAAAAGACTGAGGTGATAAACCAAGCAGACTCCGCATTAACTTTATGAGATGTAATATGTTTATAGGATTAAACTACTTAAAAATAATTTTAACTGAACTGTTTTAACCAAATAGCTGTTCTGCACTCATTCAGTTTCAACATATGCCTTAAACAAGACAGGAAATGCAGAAACATATCAATATTATACACACAAAATTGAAACAGTATTATTGATTTGAATATTGTTTGCTGAATAAGGAGCTTATTACTTAATTGACATCTTTGTTTTCAATACATTTCTGGGAGCTGGTCTGGCTCCATTTACGAGAATAAACGTTGGAAAGTCATGCAATATCTTGCCCTTAAATGAATAGTCATGTCTAACAGAGATGCAACAACATGTATCAGCCTATAGTTTTCTGAAATCAACCACAGAAATAATTGATTCCAGAGAATGCTGGGGAAGAGGTTGGTGTAATAATGATATTACAGACAGAGATGGTTTCAAACTGCAAACTTCAGATCCATTTCAGACTCTTCCACATTGCAGGTGTTTTCAGATTTGGCCTCCCAGTGTTACATATTATAAAGATGTCCCCCGGAATGTCTCCTCCAGATTCCCGGTTAGAATTTTGGAACAGGGACCAACGCTCAACAACACCTCTCAGTTCTTACACTGAGTCCAGTAGATGTTGAGACCAGATTTGCTTTGGAACATTCAGGCGGTGCTTTGTGGATACCTGTGCTGTACAGATATGATCAACAAAGCACAGAAATATGGATCTCACTATCGTGTCTGACTGATTTGATTCATGGCAGCATTGGAAAGTTTTCTCTAACCAAGGAAGGGGGAAAAAACAAAGTCTCTATGAAGTCCAGTAGTGGCCTTGCTTCACTAGTCTAATTCAACTGGGTGGCACTCAGGTACTGAGGTGATTACACAACCAAGAGAAAGGTAGACAGATAGGCAGTTCATTTCTGGAAGGAACACTTTTCAAGCATCAGGAGTTCATTCATGCTGCAATAAGGATGCTATAGTCAGCCCTGCCATTTGCTGCAAAGGAAGCTGATAATAAAATTAGTGCCCATCATCTGCCCATTGCTCTTGATCTGTAGCTTTAGTAGTCGTGTGGCAATCTGGGATTCTATTCTCCTATCATTGTCTATTCATTTTCCAGGCCATATGCTCGGCCAGCAATTACCTTCTATTTTATCTGCATTCATCCAGTACTTTACTTTTATTGCCTTCCTGTTTTCATTCGCTGAATAATGGCTGGTGGCAGCATGCTGACTGCTGATCAGATTTCCATAGTTCCTTTTCTGTGTATATTTTTTCTGTTCTTCGTATCCAAGTTATTAAATTTTGCTGTTGACATTTCCTGGTTTTGGCAGCAAGAGAACAACATCACCCAGGTCTTTAGCCAAACACCTGCTTGTGAAATACCTCACCAATTTGCTCACATTGCCTTCCCCAAACGTCTCTGCTTTACCTAGCTAGCTGATCTCTGATGAGCAATATTGAGACCTTCTAGATCTTAGAGATATTCTATAGCCAATCTACGTTACTGCCTGTGCTCCATCATGTACTTTGCAGCTGCCTACCTGATGAATGAATATTCAAATAGCAGTTTTATGAATTCTGCAAATAATCACTTAACTTTTATTTCCAAAAGCATCACTCAGTCACTCCTCCCCAGCAATGGTCCCTGCCACATTTCCCAATCAGTTACTCGGCATCTGCTGTGCCTCCAACCTGCCTGGTATTTGTTTTGTGGCATTATGGATTCCCTGTGTGCAGCGCAGCTTGGCATTTTGCTGACTCAAAGTCATTAGGCATCGCTTCCTGGTTTAGTGCTCTGCAAACCTAGTTGTCTTGAATGTTCTCATCTAAGTTTATCTCTGCATAATTTAGACAATTATGGGATGTCAGCGGTTCGTACAAGATCTCTGCTTTGAACTTTGCTGAATACTATGGTAGAAGGGGAGCACAGTCCAAAGGGGGAAAAATAAATGTAAAGGAGTAGGCAGGCAACCAAGTAAAAAAGCTGGGTCTGTGTGAGAATAGGAGAAGCCAGTCTCAAAACATAAGACCATTTGTGCCTATGGATGTAGAAAGTTCCATGCTTTGCTGAAACAGTGGTGCTTTCATTTTGCACTAAGTAATACATCATTCAAATCCTTCTCCCAACCCTCAGAGGCTCACAACCCCTAAAGATTTCAGAAGGTGGTCGTGGGTCCTCAGCACTTCCCAGAATTTGGACACCTGTGAGGGTGGGCACGTTTTTTTCAGATGAATAGATTATTTGATTAAAAATGCCGTTTCGATCGACTTGAAACCATTTGCCAGTTTGACACTAGTAGTTAGGGCCAATCTCAAAACAGCCAGAAGAGAAGGAGATGCTGCTGTCACTGTCACCATCTGGCATTCATCTGGGATGTGGGAGGCCGAGACTTGAATTCCTGTTGTGGAACAGAGCCAACATGAACTCTTTCAATTCATCAAAAATTCTGACAATTTCAGATTTGGTTCAACCCAACCCCCTCTACTTCTCACTCCCCCCGCCCACACTTTTGATATTTGATTTTTTTGGAACTGCTACCAAACCAAAAAATCAGCTATTTACCTACTCCTCAGCGCATACTGACCACCAGGCTGAGCTGATCAAATAAACTCCACGCACAAGATGGAATTGCACAATTTTAATATGGACAAGAGAAACTGCAAAATTCAGGTTTGGATTTCTAATTCTGAACTCCTATCTCATTCCAGAGTTTAGCTTCAGGAGGCTAGGTCAGCCCATCTCTGTTATTTAAAAAGCACTAAAATACTCATCCAGCATCAGGAGTTTATTCCTGCTGCTTCACGTGAAGCATGTTTTCAGCATGATTCAGGGAAAGGTAGCAAAGCTGAAGGAGTCTGGACTGGGACTGTGGCAGAAGAAGTGGAATTGGATTTAAGTTTACAAAAGAATCTGGGTGCTACAGCACAAGTGGGATGGAGTGGAAGCAGAGGACAAGTACCGTGCTGGCATTATTAGCAGCGTAGAGTAGGAGTTCTCAAACTTCATTGCACCACGACCCCCTTCTGACAACAAAAATTACTGCATGGCCCCAGGAGGGGGACTGAGGCCTGAGCCCAGCTGCCCCAGGCAGGGGAGAGGGACAAAGCCAAATCCCAAGCTCTACCGCCCTGGGCAGGAGAGGTAGGGGGGAGCTGAAGCCCTCAGGCTTTGGCCCTGAGAGGTGGGGCTTGGGCTTCAGACCCAGGCCCCAGCAAGTCTAATGCCAACCCTGGTGACCCCATTAAAATGGGGTCATGACCCACTTTGGGTCCCAACTCACAGTTTAAGAACCAATGGTGTAGAGAATCTAGCTGAACTGTGCAGGGTGGAGCAAAGGGTCTCTGGCCTCCAAACTCTCTCTCCTCTGAAGCAGTATCATCAGTTAAGTGCTGTGAGCAGATTTTTACCCTCCACATGGAGAAAATCAATCACCTTAGAGACAGGCTTCCTGGTGTCAGAGGGCAGTGTAGTGAGGGCACAAGTGAAGACTCTCCTGGTTGGGTTTGACAGTCGCTCACCTCCCTGGGGAATAGAGGGTCTTAGGTTCCTATCTTGGGTCGGAATTGTTTTCTTTCTTATGACTTATGAAAGCCAACAGCAAGGCATCATTCCACTAGCTGGTTTTGTCATCAGTGTCTTCGTTATGAAGGCCAGGCTTCTGACTCTTCATGACAGGCTATTTGACTGATGCCCAGTGATATTAAGGAGCACCTACTGAAATCAGCACTGCCAACTCCAAGGGTTCAAAAAATAATGAGTGCTGAATTAGGCCCATTGATTCCTTGTTTAAGGACTCATTGTCCCTCAGTGAATATGTCTGTGATGTTCCCTTCTGGTGTTATCTGGACCAGTGATCTGCTAGGTCACCCCAGTCCTTGACCCTGGGAGCCAGCATTACCCTGCTCTGCTGTGAGAACCCCCACTCCCGGGCTGTTCACACACAGCCTCTGGCATGTAAGCTGCTCCTTGGATTGTGGAATTGAATGACACTAGCCAATATTTCCAGTCCCAGACACAAACATAGGAATCTCCATCTTGCAGTGCCCAATTATGCCCGTTGGATGCTGCAAGTTTATATGAGTTCATCAATTTAACAAATAAATTGATATGCACCAGGCTTGTTATCCCAAGGGGAGCCTCTGACACACTTCAAACCAAACACACTGCTTCAGGTAGATAAACAAATTTATTAACTATGAAGATAGTTTTTAAGTGATTATAAGTCAAAGCATAACAAGTCAGATTTGGTCCAATTAAATAAAAGCAAAACACATTCTAAGCTGATCATAACACTTTCAATGCCCTTACAAACTTAGATGTTTCTCACCACAGACTGGCTGGTTGCTCTTCAGCCAGGCTCTCCACTTTGATCAGCTCTTCAGTCGCTTGGTGTGGTGTCTGTAGATGTAGGTGGAAGAGAGAGAGAGAGAGAATGGAAAATGTCCATAGGCGCCAACTCCATGGATGCTCCAGGGATGGAATACCCACAGGGAAAAATTGGTGGGTGCTCTGCATCCACCGGCAGCTCCCAGCCCTACCCCCCTGGCCCAGCTCATCTCTGCTCCATCTTCTCCCCTGATTGTGCCATATCCTGCTTCTCCTCCTAGCTCCCAGTGCTTGCTGCCGCGAAACAGCTGTTTCACAGCGGCAAGTGATGGGAGGGAGGGGGAAGGAGAGAGAACGTGGCATGCTCCGGGAAGAGGTGGGGCCAGGGAAGGGATTTCGGGAAGGAGTCCAATGGGGCATGGAGGGGGCGGAGTTGGGCAGGGGACTTTGGGAAAGGGGTTGGAACGGGGGCAGAGAATGGGCGGGAGGGGGCAGGGGTGGAGTTGGGCAGGGGGTGGGGCCAGGGACGAGCACCCACCAGCGCTGGGAAAAGTTGGTGCCTATGCGAATGTCTTTCCCTTTTATCATGTCCTTTCTTCCCTCTTGGCTTTGCCCCTCCCCCCCATTTCAGAGTCAGGTGAGCATTACCTCATCGCAGTTTCAGACTGACCAAAGGAAGAAGGATGTCTCCCTGGAGAGTCTAACAGATTCTTTTGTTGCTACCTAGGCCAGTATCCTTTGTTCCTGTGAGGCTGGGCTGGGTTTGTCCCATACCTGTCCTGATGAGGTGTGAATTGCCCCTCTGCTTCTGGAGAGTTTTTTCCTGGGCTTGCTCTAAGCCCTGAGGATACATTTTCAGCCTCATAACTATATACATGAAATTATAACCTATAACATTACTATAACATCACTGTAACGTTATACTTACTATAACACCACTATAACAACCATGCTCAGTGCATCATGAGCCTTCTGAAGCTACCCAACATGACAAACTTTGCATTGGATACCACACAATCATTTAGCAAGGATGAACATGGGGATACTGGGTGTTCCCCCAAGGTACAGAGTGTCAGAATGCCATCCATTGCCCACATTTACGTTGTGAGTCAATAAAGCTTGATATTCCCCTCACTAGAGCCCAAAGAGACAGAGACATTCTCAGCCTGTGTGAATTGATGTAGCTCCATTGACCTCAGTGGACCTGTGCCAGTTTACACTAGACCATAATTTGGCACACAGTCTGTTCATTAAGTCCAGTTTACTGCTGAGCATACTGAAGCACAGACAGCTTAAGTGACTTAGCAAAGGTCACGTATAGAGTCCACAGGGCAGGGAAACCGGATATTCTGATTCCCCAGTGCCCTGCTGTCAGTAGCACAGTGCCCTCCCTTCATCCCTGCTCTGCTCTCTCGTGCTTTATCCAATAGGCAGTCTGAAAGATTCCAGGTTTATTTGTTTTTTTTTTTTTAACTTCAAGATTGTAATTCTAGCTGACGTGGCGTGAAGTTTCATTGTTTTCAATTACTGTGTGATTTGTGGTGGAATCAGTTTAAAAGAAACTTCCCTCCTTTGTATTTGTAGACCTACCCAGTTCGTTGTTTTCAAGAAAAACTGACACGTCAATATAACAGACAGAATATAACCCTTTGCTTTTGTATCTGGCCAGGCATTTTACAGTTATTTTACATCCTTGCTTCCATCATGACTTTGATTAATATACACACACACAAAAAAATACGGGCCCATTGGCAGAAAAACTACTCTGTATGTTTGCTGTTTTCCCAACTGACAACTAAAACTGAATCAAACAGGACAGGTAAGAAGTGGCATGATGCATGAGAGAGAAAGCAGGTATGCATTAAATGTGACATCAAATATTACTTCAAATGGGGTAAATGAACAGGGATGTATTCATGGGCCTGATGCTCATTTAATCCTAGGCCTCTTTACAACATTCAACCAGTGTAAAGGGGCCCTAAAGTGACTGCCAATTACATTTGGACCTACTGTAAGGTGAGTGTAAATGAGAAACTGGCCACATATATTTAAAATAAAAAGATGGACAAATAAAAATAATAGCCGCCATTATTACCGGAGGATGCAGTGTGAGTGGCAGGGGAATAGCTACAGGAACAAAGCTTGACACCAGAGATAATAAAAGAGAGAACTAAACCAAAGAGATCAACCCAGTCTGCTGGGTTTCAAGCGCTTAATCAAATTTGACTTCTACTACTGCAGCTGCAAAAGAAATGTTTCTAGCCTCCCATTAATTTCCATACAATAACCCTCTAATGGGGGAGTTGCTGGGGAAAGGAGGGTGATCAATCTGCTGTAATGACACACTGGAGACTAAGGGAAAATGCAAAGTTGGAGCAATTTCATGGCAGGTGCAACCTTGGAAAGTATGGCCATTTTTCCAAGTTAATTAGTTCCCTTGATATGTTTGAAATCCATATTTGTACTTTAAAGGTCTAAAATGCAAGATGATTAAAAAATATAACCAGATTTTTGTAAGCTTTTCAACTGTATCAAGTGATGTATTAGTCCCCCCTCCACGGCCAGGACAGCTGGATATCTTTTATCATTTGCTGCCAAAAGACAGGATGGGCTTGTTTATTCTCATGCTAGCTTACTATCTATAGCCTTTCCATTCATTTCTCACTTAGCTGAATCAATTCCCGATAGCATGGGATATAATAATAACAACATAGTTATGATGATGGCTGGGATTTTGAAAGGCATTTAAGTGAATTAACAGGCCAACTCTTAATGCAGTTTGGGTGCCTAAGAGCTCTCCTGCCAGCATAATTAAACCACCCACAATGAGCGGCGGTAGCTATGTTGACGGGAGAGCGTCTCCTGCTGATATAGCACTGTCCACACTTGTGCTTTTGTCGATGAAACTTATTTTAGCCAGGAGTGTGGCTTTTTTCACTCCCCTGACCAACAAAAGTGCCAGTGTAGACAAAGCCTAACACAAATAAGCACTTCCATGTTGCA
Source organism: Gopherus evgoodei (assembly GCF_007399415.2). NCBI lineage: Eukaryota > Metazoa > Chordata > Testudines > Testudinidae > Gopherus > Gopherus evgoodei. The sequence goes on along the minus strand of NC_044325.1, from coordinate 145,626,467 downwards.
TGCATGCATAGAGTGTACGGACCAGCTTCTGATACCCTTATTCGCTTTGCTTCTAATTTTAGACCTGATTTGCATTTAGATGCTATTTCAAGCAGCCTTAAAGTAGACGTAAATGACTATGATTTAAAGGCTTTTTATGCTGCCCAAAGTAGTGTAAAGCAACTGCTGTGTAAATGAGAATCAGGGCCGGCTCCAGCTTTTCTGCCGCCCCAACAGGGGAAAAAAAAAAAAGAGCGCTGGCATTTCGGCAGCAGCTCAATCGCGCCGCTTCTTCTGCCACAGTTCGGCGGCGTGTCCTCCCTCTCTTCCTCTTCAGCGGCAATTTGGTGGCAGCTCAAAGAGGAAGAGGGGGAATGAGGGACCCGCTGCTGAATTCCTGCCGAAGACCCAGACGTCTTGCCCCGATACCGAATGGAGCGCCGCCCCTTTGAATTGGCACTCAGGGAGGAGGATTTTTCACACCCTTGAGCACAGTAGCTGTGTCAAAGTATAGACCAGGCTTGGGAATACTCACAGAATTAGTTACTACTGATGGTCAGCAAGGGCTTTAGAATCCAGCCCTAACTTGGGGCCCGGTCCTGCAGTTGACAACCTCCATGCAGACTGCTTGCACATCCTTGGAACCCCACTGAGGTCAGCACGTGTAATCTCAATCCACTTCACTGCAGAAGCAACCCCAGGAAGTACTCTGCCTCAGAGACACCCCTCTGAGTCATAAATCTCACCACTAAGAGATTCCATTGAAGTCATAAGCTCAGGGAGAAAATACATATAAGCCATTTTCTGTATTATCTAAAAGCAGATCACAGAAATAGGACTAGCTGCAGGAGGGAGTGCTACTCAATATCATCATGGGTTGCAATATTGAACTTTCAGTGAGCAAATTACGCTTGCTTTGCCCATCTGCTCCATGCTAAATCAATGAAAGTTCTGTTGCCTTACTACTTTGATCCATTTTCTCAGCGGTTTGCAACTGCCTTGTTATGCAAGCTATCTTTTTTGTTTATGTCACAATTAAATTCAGCTCAGACATTACCATGGAAGTTACCTTTACTTACTGCAAGCTTGTGCAAAGGTGAAATTGGTCCTGAATTTCACTTGAGTTCAGTGGAGTTGCCCTGGAGTTGCTCCTGTAACCTGGAGCAAAATTAAGTTGGAATTTTTTTTAAAATAAAGCCTAGGTGATTTAGAAGCACAGTTGTGCTACATACTTGCTTTGGCCATTTCTACACTATGAGCTGAGGGGTGGTGATTTCCCCTGCTTGTGTACTCATATGGTAGTTCAATGAGAGTCAGCATGCCTATAAATAGCAGTAAAGACCCAGTAGCACAGGCTCTGGCTGCAGAGGCATGGCCGAGCCCTGCCACATACAAACCCACCGGAAAATTGTGTGTATGCTACTATGTGCACTCACACTAACTGTCATCAAACAACCATGAGTGTATGTACGCAAGCAGGGGAATAGCATTCTTAGCTCGTAGTGTAAACAGAGTTTTAGACCCATTTAGGTACCTTGAGTCCTGCTGACACCAAGAACATTTTGAAATCAATGGTAGTTAGGCACCTAAATATTTTTCAAAATCTGGGCCTTGAACACTTTTGAAAATTCCACCTGTAAGCCCTAAATTAGCCTTCTGGTTATTCTTCACTCTGAAGTACACCTTGATGTCTTTGATTTCACTTACTGTCCATTTTCCTAGTCAACCACATTCCTTTGTGTTGTGTGTATTTTTTTTTTAAAGAATTGTTCTGGTCCCTGGAATAATCCTACTCTTTATCCAAAACAACACTCAGAATTCCACCTTTGAAAGAAGATTCTTTCAGTGATATAAATGTACACATGCTACTCCTCTGTTATTAATCATGTCAAATGCTGACCAATGAGTTTGCCTTGTTTCTCTCAATTCTGAACACAGAAACAATCTTTGGGGGTCTCCGATGTTCAGAAGTTATGTTTAACGATGAAGCAAAGTTACTTCCCAGCTCTTTATACTAGATAACACTAGCAATGTTTTCACTATCACTGAACTGGAAACACATAGAGCTATCTGAAGCATATCACCTCCTCTACCTCCTCTTCCACTGCAAGCACAAGACATTAAAAACCTTTGGGTTTTCTCATCTTTTTCTATAGTGATCACAGCACTCAACTAAAAGTGAGAATTCTCTGCAGTAATAGTCCCCTCTGTTGGCTCAGTTCTCCAGTTATTACAAATACCACCAAAGTGGCTGTGTGTTCCATATTCTTTGAGATGGTCTTCTGAGTGCTTGATTCTGCCAGTCTTACACATGTAGAATAGTACTTTGCTCCTTGAGTAGCCCTTTTGAGAGTTCCATTCTGCCATGCTTACTAAAGGTGAGTAAAAAGAACAGGAGTACTTGTGGCATCTTAGAGACTAATTTATTTGAGCATAAGCTTTTGTGGACTACAGCCCACTTCATCAGATGCATGCATGCTGTAGCCCACAAAAGCTTATGCTCAAATAAATGTGTTAGTCTCTAAGGTGCCACAAGTACTCCTGTTCTTTTTGCGGATACAGACTAACACGGCTGCTACTCTGAAACCTAAAGGTTTCCTATTTTCCTCAAATAGGAATACTGTCTGAGAAATGAAGTACTTATTCCAAGGAATAAGGTGCTACTCAATTTTAGGAAGAGTGGAATATTTATGACTCTCATTAATAAGACAGAAAAAGGCAAAAGTGTCTGAAAGTTGAAGTTAGAAAAATTTGGATTGAAAATAAGGCACCAATTGTTAACAATGGGAGCAGTTAACCTTTGAAATAGATTCTCAGGAGATAGGATAGACCCTCCATCACTTGGAATCTTTAAATCGAGATTGGATATCTTTCTAAAATAGTTCCACCACAATTAATGGGCCTGGCACAGGAATCACTGGATGAAATTATCTTGCTTGTGTTATGCAGAATGTCAGACTAAATAGTCATAATTGTCCATGCTGGCCTTAAAATCTGCTACTCTTAAAGAAACCCTAAGGCTGGGATTTTCAATGGCATAAAGGGCAGCTAAGAGCTCAACTCCCATTGAAAGTCAGTAGGATTTGGATAACCCTAGCAATATATTTAACTCTAACTCCCATAGACGTCTTTGAAAATCCCATCCTAAATGCTGATTTTTTAACTTTAGCCATAGAATCAATTCCATCATAGTGAATTAGTTCTCTCATGAAAGCCCCAAATACATCTGAATGAATCAAGTGTGTTATCACCATCCACTCCTAGAAGTCACAAAGAGAGAGGACAGATTTAAAGAACCCAGAAAAGATACCGTAGTTTCCAGTTTTTTGTAATTTCATTCAAAGCTTTTACTTCCACTGGATTGTTTCCTTATTCTGTCCAGTGATTTAGGAAGAGAATACTTCCTCTCATCCATCAAATATTTATGGCTCTGTATTGCTGATGAGCTACAGAGCTGAGCATGCTACTGCCTGAATTATAATGCTTCTTGGTCTTCTTCAATGAGGATCTATATATATTAATACCTTTCTATCTATATCTATCTATCTATCTATCTATCTATCTATCTATCTATCTATCTATCTATCTATCTATCTATAAAAGCTAGTGCTGAAATCAAGGCCTCCCTGATTTCCTGAAGAATTGGAACCTTTAATCAGGTAGCTGGATCTTTTCTCTTTTCCAATAGCTTTTATTGCTTGTTTTCCCATAAGATGACAAAACTTCTTGCTGTCCACCCAAAGGTAAAAATCTGTGAAAGCAATTCCGTTTCACAGGCCACGAAGTTATATGTCCACATTTTGCATTTCTTCTCTTCTTGTTTATTATGTCAGAAAAATCTGTCAGGTTGCAATCTATATTTTGTCTATTGTGATTTATTTTTAAACACCAAACACTTTTCTCTTGCTTTCTTCAATGAGGAGAAACTTCTATCTGTGTATGAGTTCTCAGAGATACATGTTATCTTTCTTTCCTCTGACTGAGTGCCAGTCATGCAAGGACATAAAAAGAGAGAATTAACTATGGATGCTTTTTCCCAACTGTCCCCACACCACTGGTATGTTTCTTTATCCTCTTTGGAATGTTGCTCCATCAATTTAGGTTAATTGGTTAAAAAATGAAATAATTCAGGAAGCAGATGGATAAATTTACTTAATTTTTTCTGTTACCACAATTTATTGAGCTTGATACAGGAATCACTGGGTGAAATTTTATGGCCCAAATTATGTAGAAGGTCAGATTAGATGATCAGAATGGTCCCTTCTGGCCTTGAAATTTATGAATCAATGGCTGTATGTGCTATGTCCCCCTCTAATGACTGTTCCACACACATGATAAAAGCCTACTACTGCTACCAGCTAAATGATGGCCCATATATAGATTTGAACTGTGGTGGATCTAATTCATGAGATGGAAAGCAGCATGTAATCCAGGATTGCTGTCATTGGTAGTCATGTCCCAGAGTGCTAAAATAAGGTGCAGGGAGACAATGATACTGTATCTATGACTGACACCAAATCCAGAGATGCCATAAGTCAGCAAAAGCTCTGTAAATTTAATTTAACAGTGACGAGGATTTCCAGACTAATTCCTCCACTGGGGTAAATTAATGTAGGTCTATTGACATCAATGAGGCTATGCTGCTGATTTGCATGAAGGGAAGATCTGGCCCTGAGTATGATCCAATGTCATCACACTAGTGATGGCTTTATAAATGAGGCACATTAGAACAAAGTATTACTAACTGGCCAATCTTAATTAGAAAGGAAAGTGGGGGTATATACCGGGAATCAGAAACAGTGTCTTTGTCTAACAGTGGTAGCAGATCAGAGTACTAGTTATGTGGATTAATCTCAGGAGAATGACTAATGGATCCAGCATGGCAGAAGAGACATTACACTGAACAATTTTGAAAACAAACTGCAGATGCTGTTTCTGGAACCTCTATCATTACATTGTCTGTTCACATATCAAGTATGAAAAGAAAACACCTTGATTTATCCAACTACCATCTGTTGGTTCAACATGCTCAGTTGATCTATGCAGCAGATACGCACCTAATCACCCTCTTGGGGGCACTATATCAGAGACATTTAGGACATAATGAGTTAAAGTGGATATATAGGCAAACCTGGATGTGAGTAAGGATAGGAGGGGAATCTCATGGAGTTTTCAGCTATGCATTCTTTTGTAATCTCCTCTGTGGAACCAGCTGTGAGTTCAGTCTGGACCAGAAATGCTATTGAGAGGTATAGAAATGTTATTTAATTTAATTTAATTTCTGATGCAAAGTTGGAATCCAACCATTTGTTCCACTGAAGAATGCTTTAAGAAAAGAGACCCAACTTTGATTGCATTTTGAGTGATGGGTAGTGGTTAAAGCAGGACTGGGACTGGGAGTCAGGACTCCTGGGTTTTGTTCCCAGCTCTGGGAGGATAGTGGGTCTAGTGACGGGAGCAGGGCAGATTATACTCAGGACTTCTGGGTTTTATTCTTATCTTGGCCACACATTCTACACCATGGTCCAAGAGCAAGTCATTCCCCATCTCTGAGACTTCATTGTCTCCCTTGTCAAATGGGGATATTAATGCCAACCTACCTCACAGAAATATTGTGAGGGTTTGAAAGTGGCATTTATAGGTGAATGGTGGTGGTGCTAAGGGAATATAGACTGTTATTACTAGGACTGTCAATTAACCACAGTTGTCACATGATTAACTCAAAAAATTAATTATGATTAAAAAATTAATTGTGATTAATCATAGTTTTAATCACATTGTTAAACAATAGAATACAAATTGAAATTTATTAAATTTTGGAGATGTTTTTCTACATTTTCAAATATATTGATTTCAATTACAACACAGAATACAAAGTGTACAGTGCTCACTTTATATTATTATTTTTTATTACAAATATTTGCACTGTAAAAATGATAAACAAAAGAAACACCCTATGGAATGGTGGTTGAAGCATGAAGGGACATATGAATCTTTAGTGCATCTGGCACATAAATATCTTGCAACGCTGGCTACAACAGTGCCATGAGAACACCTGTTCTCACTTTCAGGTGACATTGTGAACAAGAAGCTGGCAGCATTATCTCCTGCAAATGTAAACAAACTTGTTTGAGTGATTGGCTAAACAATAAATAGGACTGATTGGACTTGTAGGGTCTAAAGTTTTACATCATTTTAGTTTTAATGCCTTTTTTTTACATAATTCTACATTTGTTAGTTCAACTTCCATGATAAAGAGCTTGCACTACAGTACTTGTATTAGGTGAATTGAAAAATATTATTTCTTTTGTTTTTTTACAGTGCAAATATTTGTAATAAAAAATAAACACAAAGTGAGCACTGTACACTTTATATTCTGTGTTACAATTGAAATCAATATATTTAAAAATGTAGAAAACATCCAAAAATATTTAAATAAATGGTATTTTATTATTCTTTAATAGTGCAATTAATCATGATTAATTTTTTAATCGCTTGACAGCCCTAGTTATTACTACTACTCTGTATTTGGGCCGTATTTTTTCCTTTGAGCCCCTTCCACCTCCTCTTGTGTGGACGAGGACATAAACCTTAGATTAAATATAGGAAAATATTGTGACTGATTTTAAAATGACATTGAAAGACAGAAATGAATAACTTCTGTTTAGTCCCCAAGAAGAATCCTAGTTCTGAAATATACATATTGTGATTTTGTGGATTGTTCATATCTTTGTTCTCTTCACCTTCAGAACACAAACTTCCACCTAGAAAATTATGTCATTTAATTAGAATTGTGGAATGAGCCTATTGCAGTCACACTTGGTTAGGCTAAATCAGTTTGTAGATTTCATTTTCATTGGGGCTGAAACAAAATATACGTTACACTACCAATCTAATTTTACATGCATATTATGAGAATGATTACAGCTTAAGTCTTTCAGAGCCCCAGAAGTCTAGATTGTCCTAGGATGGCTGCAAAATGCTTTACTTTGTTCATTAGCTGCATGAAAGTAAAACAGAGATCAACAATCATCCAGCGTGGGGCTAAACTGTTCCTTGCAGTGATAAAAGAAAACCACCAGGTGGCAGGAGTAAATAAACCTCACTGTAAGTGAATATATGGTACACACCTTTCTCACTGTAGCGGACTGGAACGGGACAGGGGTGGGGAGAGTGGGTCTTGTTAGGGCTCCTAATGAAGCAATCATTTAAAATATTGAAGCCAGTATGGAACGAGTTCCTCATTTGTTGTGTTACTGCATTTCATCACTTGACCTTGAATTATGAGTCTCCTTCACCACAGCACCATGAGTGCTTTAAACTTGACAAAGCCCTTGATGCTGTGGGCCAGGCATTTGCAAGGGTGCAGTGCACGAGGGAAGGGAAGGGAGAAAACAGAAAGCAAGTAAGTTTGTTTTCTGAGAGTGAGTTTCAGTGGGAGGTGCAAGCACTCAGCATCTACTAGTGCTGGATCCCATAGGGACATCCATGCACCACTCAAACCTGAGTCACTGCTGGATATGTGCACAGCGTTACACCCTCAACAATTTCCCTTAGATGCACACAGAAATGTAGCAGGGTGTTCCACACTGGGATGCTGTGATTTCCATGACAGAGCCATGTTGCTGATGTGTGAGTTCTGGTCTCATGTACTGTCATCAATATCACGGAATCCTGCGCAAGTCTGGAGCAACTCAGGTGTCCTGGGCTGACATCCACAGCAAGAAGAAAATAGCCTACTTTCCTCTGAAAGGATTAGGCTCCAGTGACAGGTCCAGGAAACTGCCTTTAAGAAAGAATGAGTTTTCTATATTCCTCAAATAGTGCAGCTGGATGTTTAAAGGGCTGGGTAAATTACAGAGCAATTAAAACATTTGCATTATACATACTATGGGGATATGTGTACTGTTTCTTTACATCTATGGCAGGAAAGAGGGAGCCTGAGGGAAGGTTTAGGCAAACACACTACAGTGAAACAGAGAGACAGGAAGAGTAGCCTTAGGAATAACATATTTTCCTTATTATAATAAAGCTCAGTGTTAGAAGAAAGCAGATCTCTCTGTGATTCTTTACTGTTGTCATATGACACATACTCAGGTAATGGGAATCCAGTATCATGCTTCAGAGCAGATTGCTGTAGTGATTGGAAAGAAGTATTTACTCCCTCTCCCTCACATGTCCAGAATTGCACATCATCTAGAGGCGTTGTGGGAGATATCACCCTGCCTCTGAAGATGTCGTAAGAGAGAGGATCTCAGGCTAGATGGACTGATGTTCTGATCTGAAAGAGCAACTTCTAGATTTTATAGAAAATGTGTGCCTGGTTCCCATCATTCCCATTTCCTTTCTTCCTGTTCACTCTCACGGTGACTTCATTTTTGTATAGTAAAAATCATATAAAAAGGCGGGGCAAGAGCTCTGCCTGAGAAGAGAAAAGAGGATGTTTTCACAGTGACAGCTGGAACATGTCTGGTATGGTTCTTGACTTCCCACAGGGGAAGGCAACTGATTGCTAGGGAGAGAACATTTCACTCTCTAGAATGATGAAAATCACAATTAGCATCCTGTAGCTCCAGAGTGCTGCAAATCCACTCAGATCTATTTGCAAAATTTCACTAGTTAATGAAAGCAATAGGCTATCAACTCATGTAAACTTGCAAGAAGTTCCCTGCTCCCCCCTGTATTTAAATAGTTGCCTCCTCTTTGCTCCGTTGACCCTTAATAGATTCCACAACAGGTAGGTGCAGACCCTCATTCACTACAATCACAGATTCTGCTTCAGGACCTCCCCTAATCTCCCTGAGACTTTGACAGCTGTAACCTTAGTTATAGTGCTCAAGGACTGATCAGGGTATGTCTACACTGCAGTTAAACTCCTGCGTCTGACCCATGTCATCTGACTTGGACTCTTGTGGCTCGAGCTGTGGGGCTGTACAATTGTGATGTAAATGTTTGGGCTTGAACTGGAACCCTGGCTCAGAGACCCTCCCTCCTCGTAGTCCCACCTTCTCAGGGGAGGGAGGGGCCACAGAACCCAGATATCAGTACTGGGGACACAAAGTAAACAAACAGGGAAGGGAGTACAGGTCATGGGTCATAACAAGAGACCAGAACAGATACCCCAGACAGTGTCCACTGGTCCAAATGAGAGTCCTTTTTGGATTAGGATCAAGTGTGGCTTTCCTTTGCTTCCCCTGCAGCTCTGCTGCTCCTTTTCTGCTGAAGTTAATTCACTGCTGGTGACAGGTGCTGGATTGACGCTGCTGGTGCTTGATTGGCCTCATTTATTATCCATGTGACAAGTGCCCCAAAGAAAACATCATGTCACACACTAGTTGCTTGACAGAATTAATTTTTTTAAAATAATTTTGACTGATAACATGGATGTTTATTTTAAGTGGTTTTTTTATTGTTATCTATTTAAATTTTTACAGTTGCTCAAAATTGTGGGTTTTAAGTTTGGGATCTTTTAGATTTTTTTATTGATGTAAATTTTAACAGTTATGGGAAATTATGGGGTGGGTCTGACAGTGGTGGCAGAGGTCAAACAATAATTATTTAATGACAGTATATGTTGAAAAAGTTGAAGATTTATATCTTTTAAAACACAAATTGTCAATATCACAGGTCAAAACATACAAAGTAAATATCCTTAAATTTTAGTTGTTCTCAAGCAGCATTTTTGTTCCTTTGTCTATCTGTAAATTTCTATTGTTATCAATAGAAATGTCTTTTCCTCAGTTTGTATGGGTATGGTTAAATTGACATTTACCAACATTTTCCAGTAAAAACCTGATCCATCCAAGCTTAATTACATCCTAGCTGGTACAGAACACACAACCCTTATAGACCGTGACCTTCCAAGCGCTCGGCTTCCGGCTTGGGCCAATGTTTAGTAAGAACATTTTAAACCACACACTTCATTATTCTCACCTATATGAGTAGCTCAGCTGGGAGTTTTTGCATATAGGATACCGACTATTCCCCCTTCCTAGACCGAAGCAGAGCCCTCTCCAATCTGAATAGTCTGGTGCAGTCTCTGCACCGTTATAATGATCTCCATGCAGAGAGGAAAGATCACAGGGGGGGATCTCCTGGCCCCATCTTTGCCCTGCTACCACCCTCAAAGAGCTGCTGTATATGTAGCCCTCACAGAGCTCTGCCACATGCATGGAGTGCACAGCCCTTTCCTTCACTCCTGGGACATGCCCCCAATTCTGCTCTGTCAGGAGTCAGCAGCGGCTGCAGAGGAGAATTTAGGCCTTTGAGAACCTAATACCCATCCCTTTAGCTTGAGAGGCAGTGGCCTCAATCCAGCAGATGACCCATGAGGGTCATGACAGTGATACATTCATTGTAGGACTTCATTTAACACCCACGGTCAGCATCATTAGAGCTTTTATCTTACTGAGCTTTCCAGCTTTATTAGTGCCAGATGCTCTCCCCTCCCCACACAGTAACTTCTCCATCGATAAGCCAGAGCGAGCAAAATGTTCTGAAAAGGACACTCTGGCATAGCAGGGAATACCATCTTCTTCTTGAGTCACTGGGCGTGCAAAGTGCTGCTATCCATTATTCAGAAATCCTATCACTGGATGGTCTCTCGGGAAAATATCCCTTAGGGAGGAAGTAGGGGGAAAGCATTTCCATTTTCATAGCGAGATGTTATTTGGCAGCAATAAATGAGCAACTTTCAAGCCTCAGAAGTGATTAATTTCTCACTGGAGCTGTCACTGAGGCTGTCACAGCCTGACAATCCTGACATAAGTGTCATTTATAATGTCACAAGTCTATTACACATAAATGTCATTACACAATTACGCTGGAAATGAAGAAAGGCTCGTTGGGGGAACAGTGTGTGATATTTAGTCAATTACGTATCTTAACATTATTGTTCTGTTGTCCCCCTTGTACAATTACAGTGTGTCTGATTTGTTCATCTCCGTAAATTACCAATTATTTGAACTAGCGATATTACGAGGCAGCCCGGGTAGGATTTGTATTATTAACACACTGGGACAAACCCCTGCACCATGCCATGGCTGATATCAATGAGGGGATCATGGTGCTTTGATAATTAGCCCTCTTGAAAAGAAGGCTCAGGTTCTGTGTTTTCGTCTCTCTGAAAGGCACCGGCATATGGGTGAGACCATTAATCCTGTGCGGTGTCTCAGAAAAGATGACTTGTTCTAATCAGAGCAATTTTTTGTGCAGCCTGACAAAAAAGCCCTTCTTTGTTAGGAGGATGGGAAGGAGCAGCAAACTCCGGTATACGTCTCCTCAATTATTCCTTAAAATTGGCACAAGTGCAGTCTTCGTTTAGTTCGAACAGGCTTTCATCCTCTTTGGCCCAGATACGAATGAGACTTGCACTGTCACATACTATACTGTCTTTATTTGAATGTATTATGTATGAAAGGGCCTAGTAACTTGACTGGCTGGCTAGGGAGGAGAAGGAGATATATGGGAAACAGTTACACTAACCATCTCTCCCTGAATGGATACTGGAGCTGAGTCTTTGGTTTGATTAGAAGTCCCTTGAACTGAGTTCAATTTTGTGGGCTGGAAAACTAAACTGCTTATTAAGATATTGACTTGGACTAGGTTCTGAGTGTGTTGAGAAATTTTGTGCTGCCTTCAGCAAATGGGAGCACTTTGAGCCACATTCTGATCTCATTTATATGTGTGTCAATATGGAGAAAGGCCACTGATTTCCAGGGTGCTAGTTCAGATTTACACCAGAGTAACTGAGATCAGAAAACAACCCTTCAAACTGCTCCCTGTGCCTGATTGCTATTCCAGGGAGCCACTGTTCTCCAGGAGGGTGCTTGAAGCTGAAACTGGCAGAAGAATGATCAAATTTATTTGCAAATAATATATTTGGTGACTGATGGAAAACACTGCCAATATACAATTCACTGAATGCTAATGGACCATTAGATATGGTCGAATAATAAAAACATTTATGTGCAAATAATTTATTCAAAGAAATATGCTGGAATTTATCAACTCAAATATTTTTGGTGAATAATCCAATCAGTTCTACTCCATCCAGGCCAATATAACATGCTGAACAAAGATGTCTTTGCGGACAAAATGAGGCCACCTGATACTGCCAGTTAACCAATGTTTGTCTAAACTGCAGAACTCTGATTTTCCTTTTCTTTAGAAGAACTACAGATAGGGATAGAGGAGGAGGTTTGGATCAGGCAGGCCTCCAACTCAAAAATCAAGCTCAAACCTCAGCTGAAACCTTTTTGGAGGTTTGAAAAAAAATCATCTTTCCTCTCACTATTTACCTAGCTTTACTCCCAGTTTCTGTATTTTCTCTCTCTCTCTGTCCAGGTCTGGCCTTTTTTCCCTTGAAGGCAGTGCGGGTTTATGGTCATTCTCAGGTCTGGTGTGAGAGAATTCCACAGCTAAAGATCAGCTACCAAGAAGTCTCTGGGCTAGAGCTTCAGTTGGCATAAACTGGAATAGCGCCATTGACTTTAATTTACAATGGCTGAAGATTTGGCCCTTTGTCTTTTGCCCCCAACTAGTCTCCTTCTTGACACAGATAGTTCCATTGTTCTTGAAGTGTGTAGTCAGCATGGTAGCCTTGTCCATGGAAGGAGAGAGATTTCCTGGACCTGTTACATTTTGGGCTCTGAAAACCAAGATAAGAGTCTTCCACTCTGGTATTCAGCAGGAAGCCAGTGCACTGATTGGAGCGGAAGACTGATGTTCTCACAATGAACTGTATTGTTCAGTGGGCAGGTTGTCACACATTGCACCATCAGCTTTTCCAGTGTCTGTATTTTCACTTTATAGGTAGAAGGGGGTGAATTGTTTCAGATGCATATCGTTTATTTGATGAAAAAGGCAGTTTTAGTCAACCAGACATTATTTATGAATTTGACATGAATCATTTCAGCCATTCACAAAATGTGGGTGGTGGGACTGCTGTTTTCTTCTTGTATTAGAGCCTGTAGCCTAATGGTTAGGGAACGAGCCTGGGCTTTGGGGGACTTAAGTTCACCTCCCTGTTTTGGAACAGACTAAAAACTGACTTCTTCAATTCACCCAACATTTTGGGTTCAGTTACACCCACACAGATCTTTTTTTCTGGAACTTTTCAAAACTGCCACTGAACCAAAAATATCAATTATTCACCCAGCTCTACTCATAGGTATAATACAGTGCAGCCTGGAGGACACGAATACATAATTCACTATGGCCAAGTCAACAGCAATTGAATTGGACTCTAGTCTCCTGGCAAACTGCAGATAGAAGAAGGCTTTTTTTTGTATGGAGCTGTTGCAATTCACATATCCTGGATCAGTGAGGAGCTCTAGGACAATCAGATTCCAGGTGTATCATAACTTAAGCAATTATGGTGAATGTAATCCAGGATTTCCAGCTCAGTTTGGCTGATCAGAGGAGTTAGAATAAACTTCCACTTCTTTGGGGTGCTTCTCTGAACCCTTGGAAGTCCACTAGTCACTAAAAGCAACCCACCAACTTTGCCAGCATGGACTTGGGCTGAGCAGTCATTTCAATGGTTCTGATTGTTTTGCTGAGCATAATTTGGCCCATTTACTCTCCCTGGTTGTGGTAGGAAGGCTGAAATTTGAAATCTACACTGATGCTGATGACAAATACAATCCTAAACAGACAGTTTATATTTCTTGTTCAACAGTACATAGTTCAGAACCACCAAGTGAAAGATAGAGTCCGCATATGGTCCATTTACCAGTAGAAAATTGTTTTGCATATCCATGCAGCTGTAAGCTGGGTCCCAGGTGATTCTGGAAGATTAAAGTGATTTTGTGTTGATATTAGAGGTAATACTAAAAAAAAAAAATCTAAATTACATTTTAAAAGGAATCTACTCTTTTATCTTTTAACCTTAGTCCCCTCCCTCCCCCAGTCATGCAGAAAAATCAATCTTGACTAATCCACTGACCAAGAAAAAGTGAAAAGGAAAAATGGAAACCTGCATCAATGTCTTCTTGATTTTCCTTAAAGGATTTTCACAGCGAAATGGATCAAAGCATCCAGAGCTTCAGTGGGGGCCATGGGAGAGAACCCAATTACCATGCCTCCCTTACTGTCAGTTCTTTGCTAGAGCTTCATGAGGGAAGTTTCAGAGAGAGTTTGGCTGCATTCTTTGTTACTGTTCCTGAAACATATGGCATGATGAGTAACAATCCTTTAAAGTAAGGTGTCTGCACCTGAGCCACAGCCATCTGATTCTTTAAGAAGAACTAGAGTAATAAAGCCCCTCTGCAGGTACAGCTGTAGCAAACTGGAAAATAAGGAGTCCCCTGAGGCCAGGAAGTAGATAAAAACAGCAGCCTGAGGCAAAGGACGCTAGCTCTGTAAAAGGGGACTTGGAGCTAAGCTGGCTAGGAAGCTGAGGGCTTATGGTAAATAAGGACATTATGACTTTGTTTTTCCATGCTTGTTATTAGTTGGGAGTGGGGATGGTCTGGTTCCTTGTGTTAGGCCTGAATAAAGATATAGCAGACAAAACCAGGTATGCCAACCTGACCAAAGTCAGGCTAACAGAGGTTTGTGGGTAATCCCTGAGTGGAAAACACTGAAAAGCAGCAGCATGTCTCACAAGCGCTGGGAAAAAGTGAGATAAAAGAGAAGCTGCATTCCTGGCATAGTACCAGATGTGCTGTGTTTGGGCAGCTCCTTCAAAGAAGTGATAAGAGCCCTAGTTTCCCAGCCTCCTTGTTTTCACTCCCTGGTTTTGTTCTTTGTTTGTTTTTAACTCCCCTACATTTCTAACTTTAGGCATGCATGTATACTAAAGGTGTCTAGTTTCTAGTTGTTAAAAGAAGGGGGTGGGTTGCTCCAGTGAATAATTTATGACGCAATGAAACTGTCTATATAGGCTTATACTAAGATGTAAGAGGGGGCTGGTTCTCTCTGGAGACGAGCTGCTCTCTATTGATGCGTGCACTTGTCAATAAAGAGCTTTTGATCGGACCTTGCTGGTGTTGCCTGTCTCTCTTGCGGTCAGACAACGAACTTTGCCGTCGGGGTTAGAGTCCCTGACACTTGCATTTCTGGGGAATGATTAACTGTCTTTCACTGTTATTCTATCTTGATTTGTTGGGAGCAACCTTATAAGCCAGCCCAGAAGCTCGGGGAGATTTTCAAAGGCAGACATAGAAATTAGGTACTCTACTTCTATTGATTTTTTTTCCCCCCATGGTATCTAACTGCCTGGTTTGCCTTTGAAAGTCTTCTCTTAGTCTCTGTGGGTATGTCTGCATGGCAGTGTAAGAGCAGGGTTAGTAGTACTTGAGTTAGCAGACCCTGGGTTTGTTAACCTAGGGCTTGAGCATCTACACTGCTTGGTAACTCCAGGTTAGGAACTGTTGATCCCTGGGTCCCAACCTGAGGCTTCAGCATCTACAACTGCATTAGGCAGGCCTGAGTCCAACCATCCATATCTCAAACTTCCCAGCGCCCTCCCAAAATGTAGTCACACTAGCCTTTAGTTCATGTGGCAGGGTGGTCAAACTTGACTGTCCACCAAAATTCTCTTGAGAAAGAAATTCATCCTGTGGGACTGTGGAATACTTCTGGTGGACTCCCAAAGCACAGGCCTAATGGGGCCGTGTCTACACTACAAAGCAATAGGGCTAGAACCCTGGTCCCTATCTTGACTCAGGCTCAGTCCTTCCACCCTTGTGGGGTCCTGGGAACCAGTGTGTGATTTGTATATAGGTAGAAGGGGAGTTAGGCTTGAGTCTGAGTTGAAACCCTGGAGTTCTATTGCAATGTAGATATGCCCTATGATTTTTTTGGATCAAATCCTGTTTGCCATATTCAAGCCAATATTTCCTCTAGAGACCACAGGGCTTCTCGAGCGAGGGGGAGAATGAGCTGATAATTGATGGCCCAAATTTCCTGCCATATAAATCAGCTGAAGTTTCGCCATTGATTGCAGGATCAGGCCCTAATGGCAAATGAAAAGTACTTGTGGATCCCTATATAAAGGCTAACAGGCTAGATTCTGTTGCCCAGATCAAATACGAGATTTGCCTGAGTATGGGCTGCAGAATCAAGCCTATTGTATATTATAAGAATGCCAGCTTTGCTATGGTTAAAGTGAAGTGTCACTTTCTATTTAAAGGTCAGCTATTCAAAGTGCTATAAAATCCACATTTACTCTGATTGCTTTGAATAGCACAGCCTCCTAGTTCTTGTAGGAAAGCCTCCATTACATTATAAAATCAGAAAAATCAGAGCTGGGAAAACCAGCTAGTTTACACCTAGTTCATCTCTGATCTCCTGAGGACAGGTCAAGATTATTTCCTACATTATATTTCCAAGTGACTTTTCAAGTATAGTTTACTTAATGGTGTCAAGCATTATTCATAGAGAGTATGTTCACAATGGAGGAATCTTGGGAGGTTGAAGGCCTTTAGATAAGCCTCCAAAATATAGGTAGTTATTCCAAATGCTCTGGTCTAACATCTGGGTTTTACTCAACTTTGGATCAGATTTTTAAAGGTATTTAGGTGCCTAAATGCCTTTTAAAAATCTTGCCTTTGGCACTTCCATTTTCGGTCCTGCCTGAAACACAGGAAGTGGGGAGATGGGAGAGAATGGAAAAGAAAAGTTGAGAGAACTTCATCAAACTTCTAGTCAGGTTTGGACTGAGGATTTGGGCCAAGATTCAGACTGGTTAATCTCTTACCCAAATTGATTTGCCTTTGCCCAGTTTATAGCAAGCTTCATTTACAGTAGCAGAGAAACGTTTTTGGCTCTGGAACTGTTTAGGTCATCTGAAGCCACATTGCTTTGCCCTCTCGTCACCACGTTTCTTTTCTTGTGAACTGTAATACATTAAAAGAGGCTGAGTTTTCAAAAGTGTTTTCACTAAAAGCTTTTCTGTCTGAAAACCTGGTCCAGAATATTAACAGACCCACAAATTAATAAAAATGAACTCTGCATCTGAAGCTTGGGTCAGGCTGAGCTATGCTCAGAAGGAGTCCTGAGAAGGGTGAGGAAGATGGCATTACACTAGCTTTCCATTTAGCAGGGGACCAGTTTGTCCTTCGATATAGTTTAGACCAGTGGTCCCCAACCTTTTTGTGGCCAGTAGCACATTCATGTTTTCAGAAGAGTGTGGTGGGTGCCAACAATTTTTCAAGGCTTATTTTGTATTTGTACATTAAATAATATGAAAAAACATCATATTTAATATACATAATATATGAATCTATAATATAAAAAGCTTAATTTTACATGTAAAAGGTATTAATTAAATTATTCTGCAATTACTCTTTCACCTTGCCATGTGAATTTGCTCTTTTTTATCTACCTGTAAGAAAAATTAAGGAGTTTTTACAAAATAAATATCAAACAGTTTTCATCTTTTTTATTTTTAAAAAGTTAAACATTGTTGAACAGCTGATCCACATATATTTTATTTATTATTCTTACTTTAACATAGAATGAAGCCTGCAGCCCCGGAGTTATGTCCCTGGCAGGCACGGGGCCTTGGCTTCTCTCCCCTGCTGAGCACTAGGCAGGTGCACATAAATGCCCCGGCGGGCACCATGGCACCGCATTGGGGACCTCTGGTTTAGATCTCTTGCTTACTATTTGTATTGAAGTAGCACATAGAGATCAGGCCCTCGTTGTGTAGGTGCTGTACAGATACATAGTGAGACAGAGTCCCTGCCCTAGAGAGCTTACAGTCTAAGTAGACAAAACATGGTGGAGACTGGGGCAGAAAAGAAGCACATGGAGGTAAAGTTACTTGCCCAAGGTCACACAGCAAGTCAGAGGCTGGAGTTAGAAAAAAGCTTTAATGCTCCTGACTCCCAGTCCAACGTCTGACCCACAGGGCCACACTGACTCTTTAGAGGTTTTGTCAATGACTCAGGATTTCCAGAGGGCCAGGCACTCTAGTCACACCTTTGCCTGTCCCAGAACATCCTTATAATGAGGGACAGGAGCAGGGAGAGCAGAGATCCCATATTGGCTTTATGCCCTCCCAGGGAATCCCTAGCCCTGGCTCTTTAAGACAGATTTCCATCCTCTTTGCAGCACTTGAATGATCTGAAAAGAATGGGGTTGTGCCATGAACCTGCGTTGTATTTTATGTTTCAGCTGTCAGATAGCACACACCTGACCATACAGAGCTGGGAGAATGTGAGTGGTTGTCAGATAGCACACACCCTCCCATATTAGCTCTGTTAGAATCTCTGAGGCATCATTTTGCAGGGAATCCGGTGATGGTCGTGCCACATCTCACCTTTGTTCTAAGTTCAAAGCCAAACGCAAAAGTGAGGTGACATGCAAAAATATCTTTACACATTGATAGAAATGTGGGGGGGGGATTTTATTTTAAAAAAGCATGAAAGAACCATAAAATGAGTCTTTTGCTAAGCAGATCAACTTGTCCCTTTTATACCAAAAAGGATTCAAAATAAGGAGCTGATAATACAGGCTTTATTTTGTGGGAAATGAATTAGAAAGACCCTAAATGAAAGAACTATTTAATTTAGGCATTTCATTGGCATATAACAAGACATTAGTTATACTGCAGCAAGCTAAAATATTATTTAAAGTTAATTCATATTTTTAGCAGATAATTTCTAATTAACTTGCTGTAGTTATCTTGTTAAATGTCAATTAAATCTCAAAGCATTCCTTACAGGTTTCCTGTATTCATAAAATGTAATTATGCAGCTATTGCTCATATAGTCTTTATTGCTGGTAAAACCTTCAGCTAAATACATTTTTAAATGCTTATTATACATCACTTTGTGCTCTATTCATGATCAATAATTGATTTTGCATAATCAATTGTCACATTACTTTTAAATAAAATGATTGCATTTGACTATTCAATGTTGGCTAAATTTTTGGTCATACTTTATATTAATCTCCCATTTATAAGTAGTTTATAAAGAGTTAATAGATGTTTATATAAATGATTAATTCATTGGTATGTATTCCAACAGGTAAATCGATTGCTTATAGTTGTAGATTATTACTATATATAACATCTTTGACTGATGTGCTTATAATTGTCTATAATGTAAACTCATACCTATATCATGCTTATAACATCAGTTAATCATTTATTAATGCCTTGTAAGCCATTTATAATTGGAACCTTCATATAAAAAATGACCAACTGTTATTCTCAACATAAGGATGGATAAAAGACAGGAATATTATTCAGAAGCTTTGGGATTGATCCTTGTCTCTGTCACAGGTGTCATCTGTGTCACTGATAAAATCCCTGTACCGCCCTATGCCTCAGTTTCCCCATCACCCCATCATCATCTATTGTGTTTCTTACAGGAACTTTGTGAGGATCAGTTTATTAATATTTGTAAAACACATTGAGCTCCCCAGATAGAAATATGTGATAATTATTATAAAGATGTTAGCAATGCAAATCTTATTAGCACCATGGGGAATTCTGCGGCTAAAGCCTCCTGCCTTCAGAAAAGTCTATACCCTTAACGATAAGTAGTACATTATGCGATTGCACTAGTGATTGATTAATTATCTCCAATAAAAGGCAAAGGAGGAGACAGTCAAAGGCACAGAGGTTAGTTATATGCCCCACTCCACTAAAAGGTGGCTGACCCCCATCTGTGCTGTAGCAAATCTCAGCCTGAAAACAGAACGCACAGACTAGGAGTGAGGATAGATAGTGCTGAAAATCAGACTACTGCTGTTTTATAGGGGCATGAAATTAGACAACCCCAGAAACCCAAACATATTTTTACCTACATCATGGATGAATGTGGCCTCTTAACAAGATGGAGTAATTATTATAAAGGCGTTTGCAATGCAAATCTCATTAGTGCCAAGAGGAATGCTGTGTCTTCGTGATGATCCAAGGGGAAAAAAGGAAAATAAATAATGGCAGAAACATGAGCTTAGAAAGCAAGCAAGAAAGGTGTGCTAGACTCATATTTTCTTCCCCTCAGTAATGTTGAGCGAATAGTATCTCTAAACATCTCACAAGCAATCATTCATTCTCCATGTCTTTCCGTTTTGTATGATATTTATTGGTATATCAACATTATTCGAGGCTTGGATCTTCCATTTCCCTTGCCAGTTTCTTATGCATCTGTGTTTATATTGATGTTATTCAAACAATGACCTTCTTCTTCCCTTGTCAGTTTATACTGCATGTTTCACATATTACAATCCTATTCAAACAAGAATCATTGTCTCTGTTTCTTTCCCATTTGTGCTTTTTTTTCTTTTACTGCAAATGGTATTTAAATTAAACGCTTTATTGTTATTTATTGTTTTTATGTATGTCCTTTTGTTTCCCAAAGCAACAAATTCAATAGATCTGGGAGAAAGAATCAATACGAAGCTTGGTAGTCCTTAAAAGGATCTTATCCTGTCCCAGGAGCATAGGCTTTGTACATTAGAGCTGAAACCAGGGCAAAATTATTGGAAGCAAGATCCTTTAGGGACCTTTTTGTGTGCACACCATGGACAAATACTCAAACATGGAAAAAGCAGTCTTGGGAATCCACCAAGTTTTCCACAGCTCTGATAGAAACAATTTGTAACTTTCATCCTCTGCCACTTTAAATGGATTTTTATCCTCTTTGAGTTCACTGTGTGGATGGCTGCCAGAAATGTTGATATCATAAAACATTCCAGGATGCACTCAGTGTACTAGATTCCCCATCACTGGTGGTTTTTAAGAAGAGATTAGACAACATCTGTCAGGGTTAGTGTAGGTGTACTTAATCCTGCCTTAGAGAGGAGGGATGGACTAGAGAGTCTCCTAGCTCTTCATTTCTATGATTCTATAAAATTAACCAATGGGTTAAATGGAGAAAATGAAACTCTAGTGATGTCAGTGAATAACACTGGATGATGTAATAGTACATTTTAAGTTAAGTGGAATGCAAGTCACAACATGCTTCAGCTATAGAACTGTGCAAAACTGCAGATTCCTACACATTAGGACTCCTGTTGATGTGCCCATGGCTGGCAGGCTTCATCTATTTGCCTGTCTATACAAGTTTGTCTCCTTTTCTCTCTATGTCAATGAATTAGCTCTATGACATTGGTCATCTTCTTTTACCACTGTGTGCCTCAGTTTACCTATCTGTAGCCTACCAGTTATATCTTCCTCAGGATGCTGTAAGACTTAATTGTGCAAAGGTGAGGGGTAAAATATTGCTTTTGCATATTAATTAGCATGCTTCCAGGGCAAGACTGGCACATTCTAAGTCTGAATGACTTTATTTTCTTGATACTTTGATTCCAAGGGAATCTTCTGCCCCATTCACATGTAGTTTAATCTCCAGGAGAACTCTTTCAATAAGACCACACTCACAATTATCTCTCGACACTGACAGTTTTATAACTGGGAGGATCTCTTCTCTATAGTTCATTACAAATGGGGGGAAAAAAACTTCAGTCAAGTCAATTATCCACATGGAAATAATTACAATTGGCAAAAACAAATCCTTCCAAGCTAGAGGAGTCTATTTCACTGCATATAAATGAGAAGCAGTTTGCAACCCCTTTCCTGTTGCTAATCACACATTTTACCACTTCTGCTACCAGTTTTTATCTCTGATTTTTCCATTGATTCCGTTCTGCTTCCCAACCCACCCCCTTTTCATTAAGCTGGTCTATAATTTTTAAACTCATGATTTTTTTAAAATTTTTTTTTGCTCTTGCAAACCCCTTCACCAGTTGGATTGGTATCGCTTTTGTGCTGTATTCTTTGTTATGCCAATGATTGCCTTCACCACCCTTTGACAGTTTGTATCACTTCTGCTTGAAGGGAATCTTACACCACCACCCTGTCTGCCTTTCCTGACCAGTTTGTATCATTTTTTCATGAATTTTGACCCTGTATGAGCTGTAGCCTTCCAGTTCTCGGTCAAGCTCTCCTACTAAATGCTACAGAGCCTGATCCTCACTGGTCTAATTCCATTGATATGAGTGGAATTAATCCTAATCTACATCAGTAGTGCATGTGAGAGGAGAATCAGACCCAATTTATATCTGTGTAAACCAAGCCCTCCAAAAGGAAAGACATATCAGACTTATCTTGGCTGTATCTCTGTACAAAATGAGATGATCTATATTGTTAGTGTTTTATTCTCATCTACTTTTAGATTACTCCAGTGATTGGGCTTCCACCTATACCCTTAGTTGCTCAGATACCACAGTGATGGGCGTATAGGTGTGTAGGTAGGTGGAGCTAAGGAAACCTTGGCATCAGATCCTGTTTCATTGAGAGAGAGAAGTTGGCAAGTGTTGTATCAACCAGGCAAGGTGCTAACAAACTTCAACAGGACTTTATTTTTAAAGTGGAAACTTCTTTACCAAGCTGCTGCTGCACTTCTGTAACTCTCACTCTTCCTCCTCAACCCCTCCCCCTCCTTCCTGTTTCCTGTCCTTTCAGACTCCCAACAGCCAGTGCTCCCAGTTCTAATAATTACAAGCAACATCTAAACGCCACAGCAAGGCCAATAGATTTATTTCTTCTAGCCTTTCAAAGTGCACGGTGAGGTCTTTAACTTCTATGGGGACTGCCACCAGAGATGAGATATAAGGAACTATGCTTTAATAATGTCTCACTAGGAGGATGAAGCTGATGTCTACAGTCCAAGTACAATGAAAGTTGGAAGCCTCTGTTGGGAAATCTGACTCCAGATTACTAGACAACCATCAATTCTAGTGCCTGACAGAGAATGGGATAAAGCACCAGTAAGTGTCCTTTGGGGAGCAATCACATGCTAGCCATGGGGCAGTAGGGATGGACTAGATGATCTAATAAATCTCTAGCCTCTGTAATTTCTACGATGCTGTGATGGTATTTCCCAGCACTAGCACCGAGCACTGCTGCAAAATGATTTTTATGGTCAATAAGAGAAGGAAACAAGGAAAGAAAGAGCACACTGTATATAGAATGAAAGCCTCAAGGCCTGAGGGTAGCTTGAGATGCACAGCATTTTAGGGGATTGCAATGGGCAAGAAGTAAGTCTACACAAACACACTTGTTTGGGGAGCGCTCTTTGATACAAACAGAGCTGCTCTCCAGGCCTGCCAACTTTATGAGCCAAGAATGAAAATAATTAAGATCAAGGGAATGAAATAAACCAAGGCTCATGAAGCTTGAATAAGAATCTATCCTCAGTGTGTTCCCTTAGGAGCCATATTATATGGTGCATGGAGGTGTGTTATGTATAATCATTCAGACATACTGATGGGAGGGCAGAAATTTAACTGGGTAAGATGGAAGTGTGTGCATTCATACCGGCCACAGTTAAGCAAGGTACTTAAGCAGGTGTCTAATTTTAAGCATGTCAGCAGTCCCATTTGAAGTCACGCACTTATTTAAGTACTTTGCTAAATTGAAATCATTGTCATTGTCACTAGTGGATTGGAAATGTCTGTTATAGATCCTGTCTGGACCCTGCATCATCATTCTGATAATAGCATTTATGATGATAATGACAATTAATGTGTTGAGGATTGGGCAGGAAGGCATATAAGTGAGTTCCGAATGCTCAGGATTGAAGATTAGCTGAGCACGATAATGTCCCTGCTCATATACAGCTTCATCCTACAAGGACAAGACACTGGACTCAGCCAGGACGCCACTTATTTGTTATCTAAATTCCAATTTGTTTTTGTCAAGGTTGCCCATTTGCATGCCTGGCATCTCCACCTAATCTACTGCGATAATGACTTGGGTAGACAGGATGAAAATGCCTAATTCCTCCCTGAGGCCCAATGATGGAGTAAGGAAGGATAGTAAAACCACCTTTGCACTATTAAACATGAAAGGAAAACAGCATCGTGGCAGGGAGGAGGAGTGCTCTGCTTAAGATTCAGAGCTGGGTTTTGCCAGGGCTTGGGTCTGGGTCATGATATTGTTTGGTTGATAGCACTCAGGCCAGCATTTATCATGACATATCTGTAAAGCGGCTAAAGCCCAGGGCCCAGATATGCTCTGCCTCCAACATTGTGCATGCTTCTGTCGGTAATATTACTTCTTGCTGTGTTAACTCCTTATTGTGCATGCTGCGACTCCCCTCTGCAGAATGACAGAGTTCTGCTGGAGGCCTGCAGCAAATGGTAGCATGGCTACTGGCCCTGCCATGTCTAGGGTGGGTTGCAGCAGCAATGGGAAGTTGTTCTCTGCCTCTCTCCCATGCCAAGGAGAACATATAGACACAAGGTACAATGGAACTGAGGAGTTTGGGCATTAGTTTCTTCTCTTCTATGCCTGGGATTTTCAAAGCAGCCTAAGGGACTTAGGTACCCAAATTCCATTGAAATGCAAAGCTTTAGACTCTTTTGAAAATCCCACACATGTGCTTTATGGAAGTAAAGATATGCAGATCTGAGTGGAATCACCAGGCTGGAATAGCAGGTGGTGTTGCAGTTAGAATTTGACATGTACCAACAGAGCAGTCGGGGGGCCAAGAACTGGAATAGCAAGGGGTGCTGCAGGCCAGGGCTGAGGTGCTTTAGGACAGCTGGGAAATGGCAAGAATCCAACAGTTAAGGATAGACTTGTAGGAGTTGTGTTTGCATAGCACCTGCCCACATTACCCCAGCTGGCAGTCACTACTGGTTCGATTACTATCAGATGTGCTAAAAATTTCACCTCCCTCCAAAACCCTAAGAAGAAAGAAAGTGAATGTTATATGAATTCAATGTGCGCATCATGAATGCAATAACATAACCCTGTCAAAATATGCTCTCAGAGTACTTCCAGAGGAAAAGGCACGAGGATAATCAGATAAATCCATCAATAGGAGTCAGCTGGCTGCCAACGCATGTTTTAAAAATCAAATTAGGATCTAATGGTATGCATAGCCTCCATATCAAATTATGACATTATTGGCAAAGACTAGGAGGTGACACAATTTAGAGTCTTCCTACCTCTCCAGATAAAAGATGAAGCTATCTTAAATGGAATACAAACCAATTTTGTAATCAAGTGCCGGCTTACACAGTATTCATGTGGCTCAGATAAGGAAGAAAATAATTGCTTTCTATTTTCTTTTTTTAAAATCCTGAAATTTTAACTTTTTAAAATTTGGTTAGTTTAGTTAATTTGCTGGTGAAAATTGCCAGATTGACACCCATGCAGACTGATCTCATCTACTTATGCACAGACTAGTTTTAGCATAGAGCAAGCTCTCCCCACGTTTGCCACCCATTCCACTCCCACTCCCATTCCCATCTCCACTAAAATGGTTCTACTTTGGCTTGGAGGGGACCACCATTAGGAGAGGAGGGAATGGTTACGTCTCTGGGGCCAGCACCTGAAGTCATTTATACCCGGGGCCAATGATTGTGGTGGTCTGGTTAGCTCATTTCGTACAGGGACCATTGTACAGCCACAGAGATGATAGCCAATGGGATGAGTTTGACTCACAATGTTTTTTGTTAGGAACCATAGTTGTCTCATACACATATGGAAAAGTTCTTATAGCTCACTCCCACTGACAGGAGAGCAACTTTCTTTCTTCTACTCTGATTTTTGTATCTTAAATCTAACATCTTTCTGGCCAGAGGGGAAAAATTAAGGCTGTGTCTCCAACGAATGTGTAAGAGGAATGAAAGCTATTTGTCATCTAGCTCATTGAACTGTACCATGAGTCCTAACTCAGGAAGCGTCTATAAGGTTCAAGGTAGCATTCAGATTTCAGGAACTCTGTCTGAACCGAAACGCTTGAGAAACATTACTACCAGAGACAGACCCCAAACCTAGATCTCAGATTGGAACATCTCGGGAGACTGAGGAAACTTGCTCTGGATCAGGATACAAATTCTATAACTTACCCCTATTTCTCTGACTCAGCTCTGAATATACTGAAAATTAGGAGGTGCTTAAACTTGGACCCAAACTTTGTAGCTCTTGGCCATTTCTAAATGAAACTAACAGATGGGTGGATCAGGAGGTGGCCAATGACGGAATGGACTGTGGGAGTTGAACTTTCCTCTCATTTCCACAGGCAATTTCTCAGAGACAAGGTGTAATTGTATCAGTGCCATCATGGACTGTACCCAAGATTTCCAGGTTCTAAAGCATTACTCTCAGCTGCTTGAGCTAAACTCCTCTAGACTCATATCCTCTGTGTTCTAGCTACTTTAAGGGGGCATATATGACATGCAGAACAGTGCAGCCCAGAGACTTATTTATATGGTGAAGGCACATGGCTAGAAGAAATTTGCCCTACCACCATCTCTTACATGCCTTTAATATAGATAGAGGGCTTCAGAGCCTATGAGGCCTATTTGTCATTTTCCACCAGCACTTAAATAAAAACAAATTGCATTTCAATAGCTGAAATAAAAAATAATGTACATGCTGCTCATAACATAGTCCCACCAGACAACAGCGCCAAGATGCAAGTCAGAGCAGATTATGTATTTAATGTGTCACATATTGTGGACTTCCTGAGTAATATGAGAAGAAAGCAGAAGCAATAATGAAAGCAGGAACATCTGGGGACATTTTTCTGGGAGCGAAAGGTCAAAGTGGATCTTCTTTAAATATTGAGGACTTGGTCTTGTACACGTTAAAGTTAAAACTCCCAGAGATCAAGGCCAGGCCTTTAGTCAGACCACTCAGTTGGAGGAGAAAAGTGAAAAACTGATAGGGAACAAGGGAAAAAAGAGAAAGCTGTTACAGTAAATCAAACAGGATGTTTCCTGTTTCCTGACACCTCCATTGTCATCATGTGGAGCCCTGTCTGAGATCAGCAGGGCTCTGCATGTGTACAAGTCTCTGGCAATAGGCCATATCTGCTTGTGGGTTTGTGCCCTGCATGTTAACATCAGACTGCTTGCCCCCCTGAGCGATGGGGGGAGATGGTTGTAATTCCTGAGATTTTGTCCCTGCTATGACTATAATCCTCTTACACGTATTGGTTCCAGTACAGTTCTCCTCCTAACCTGACTGCGACATGTTTAAATGGTGCAATGGGAAAGGGACTTAATAATGTCACTGCAGCCAGACAAAACCCTCCAATAATCCATGGCTTTAATTACCAAGCAGCTGTTACCAGTGGGTCCTGCATTATAGTTTTTAAACATGTCCCATGACTCAGTGATGTTTGTAGTGTATATGAAGCCTTAAAGACAACTGTCAACCTAACCAAGCAGTCCAAGTATGCTGAGTTCCCTAAGGCAAATCTCAGGAAAGTTTATTTTATTTGTAGGCTTTTCTGTCATGTGCATCACCCCAGTATCTAAGTGGTTCATGGACACTGATGGGTTTAAAGTAACACTGGAATATGAAGTATTATTGTCCTTGTATTACACATCCTTCACCTATCTTTGTCTATTATGCTGTAAGGCCCAGGTCCATAGGAATTTAGGTGTTCAAGTATCTGGGCCTAAGCTTTTTGGGGGAGGGAATTTTACTGTTTCTGCAGAGCACCTAGCACAATGGTTGGGGTCTCCTGGCGCCACTCTAATAAAAATACTAATAGGATGATACTTAGAGTATGTCTGCACTATCTGCCGGATTGGCGGGCAGTGATTGATCTAGCGGGAGTCGATTTATCGCATCTAGTGTAGATGCTATAAATCGATCCCTGAGTGCTCTCCCATTGACTCCTGTACTCCAATGCCATGAGAGACGCAGGCAGAGTCGGCAGGGGAGTGGCAGTAGTCGACTCACTGCGGTGAAGACACCATGGTAGGTCAATCTAAGTACACCATTATTCACTTAGATGAAGTTATGTAATTTAGATCAATCCCCACCAGTGTAGACTAGGCCTTAGTGAGATAAGTGACTGGCCCAGGCTCAGGAATAGAACTGAGATCTCCTGACTCCCAGCCTAGCATTTTAATCACAAATCCAACCTTCCTGTCAGCAAGCTGTCTGATTAGGGGGACGCTCAAGGGTCTCGGAGAGGTCTTTAAATCTCAGATGAGGCTGGCTCTTCTTTTATCCCAGCCTGTTCACACAATCCAATTAAAAACAAAATCAGAACATACATATGCATACTTTATTGACACTGCTTTGTTTCCTGTATGGCATTAGCACTCGAAACGATTGTAAAATCCACAGACATCTCTTCGGACATTGCAGATTAGGCCAGGAGCTGTGTGACTGAATGGCAGCAGGGAATGATTTGCCAGCTACAGGTAAGAGGTTCCAACTCATTGGAACTCTTATTATATGCTCTGGCGGTTCCTAGAACAACAGAAAGCTGTGTGACTCCATGAAACACTAAGTACAAAATAAACTTCACAGGTGTTTCATTTAGTTGTACCCAGTGGAATCTGATAGCCAATTTAGTTCCCATGTCCCACTTATCTGCTTGAGATGGTCATCCAGGAAGCCACAGTTGAAGATGTGCACTACCGATTACACATCCATAGCTCTTGTCAGAACAAATATAAGCCATGAACACAGGAGACCTGGCTGTGGGAACACAGACACAATGCATGCATGTTTCTAAGTCCATTTCCTGACAGCACAGTCAGAGCATACACTACTGCAGACCTTCAGACAAGATGACTAACCAAGTCTGGAATTGGGAGTCCAAATAAGTTGGAAACACAATTTTGTCCTTTCTCAGCTCTGCTTTGTTCATTTTGCTGTAGTAATGTCAATATAATATGCAGTCCCATATGAATAGCATGAGATTCCTATCTCTAGAGAAAACAGTAGGTGGTGGTAGAGCCAGGATGGCATTTCAAAGCCATTTCATAGGTACAGAGGTATCTGTGTCACAGCAGATAGTCTTGTGTTGGGGGGACATGCTGGCTGCCGCTTCCTGCAGCTCCCATTGGCTGGGAATGGTGAACTGCAGCCACTGGGAGCTGTGCACAGTCAATGTAAACAAACTCTCTGGTGGCTTGCCAACAGATTACTCTGATGGGCCGTGTGCGGCCCATGAGCTGCAGGTTGCCCACTACAGATCTAGGACTTAGGTAAATAAGTTGACCCACACAGATGGCAGGAAGAGGGGGCAGACAAGGGAACAGTATAGACAGCTATGATTCCATAAGTTGTTAATCACAGTGGTCTGAGTGATCGTAGATGGTTGCTGGGCTACTCTGAGTCAGACAGTAGTGATCTGTAGGCTTGGAGGAAAGGTAGGTTTTAAGAAAAGATTCAAAGGAGGATAAGATATTCCCCTTCTCTCCAACAAGGAGGGCTCATAGCCTGGTCCTCCCACTTCCTAGCAGCTTGAAGCCTTGAATTTCCTTGGAGCCACATGAATCACAGGGCCAGCTGTCTCCTGGCTTGTGGGTATTTTTCAAGTGCAGTGAGGTGGCCTGCAGTGGGGAGCACATTCAGGGCTATTTCTGCTCCATAGTCCATCTTAGGGTTTTCTAAGGCAGCTCTCACTTTATTATGCAAGAACTGACTGCACTGCTTGCTGCAGCAGGGTGACCAGATAGCAACTGTAAAAAAACGGGACGGGGGTTGCAGGGGTAATAGGTGCCTATATAAGAAAAAGTCCCAAAAAAGGGACTGTCCCTTTAAAAATGGGACATCTGATCACCTTATGCTGCAGCAAAGGAGCATCTAGATTAGTAAAGGAATCCTCCTCAGGGCAGACAGCAATGGTCAAAAGTAACTCATCTCTAAACCCCAAGCTTAAATATGCAACTAACTATTAAGCCATCCATTGAATGTCCGTGGATTTTTTTCTGTGTGTATACCTCTTGCTCCTTAGGAAATGTCAGCGTGATGAATCTCAGAACTAGTAATATTGACAACTGAGAGTCTTTTATCACCACCTTGCCATTTCCACACCAGCCAGGTGACAACAAATTGTTACCACCTTGTGGCTGTTCAGTGGCCATTGTGTAACGAGACCATTACCTCAGTCCAGTGTGCAGCAGGCACAAAAACCACCACCGCAATTGGCAGTAATAGGCAGCCATTGCTGGCAATCTCATTAGAAAGGTGAAAGAGTCAACGGACCAGAGTCTGAGCTCCCCTGTCACCTGCAGAGTATGATATGTAAGGAGCTTGTATAACTATCACCTGTGCGGTTCCAGTTCAGTGCGTAAACAGAGGGCCCTGGGCGCTGGGGATGTCAGAAGAGCACTTTTCACAAACTCCAAACTGACCAGGAGTTAAAAAAATGCAGAAACCAAATATAATGATGATTTGGCTCTGTCTACTTCGGCCTCCTTTTATTGCTCGATACAACATTAAGGTAACAATAGTGATGCTGCCTAATGAGATCTGTCACTTTGGACATTTCTACAAACAGGTTTTACTTTTTTCCTCAGTATTAAAACACACATGCAAAACAAAACAAATGAAAAAATCACAGAAACCAAACCAAACTAAAGACCCTACTGCTATGAACAAGCTATGGGGGTAAAGTTGACCAACCTTTCACTAGTAACCAGCTGGTGAAGTCAAATGTTAAACTTTCTGCAATTAATGCTTGTGGTTCATATGTATATATATTGGAAAGCTCATACGAAAGGCCAAGCTTTACTGTGCTCTTGGGCAGTTCTCTCTTACAGTGTCATACATTTCATAGTATTTGGGAAAATGTAGGGTGAGATCCTGCAAACATATCTGGGTGGATTGAGCTGTTCAGCTTGAGCACAGGCCCTTTGATCATAATGGGACTGAATGTGAGTGAAGGGCACACCTGGGTGGATTTGTGACTGTAGGTAAAGGGCCTTTTTGAGCTAAACTCACCCCTGAGGCAACCCCATTGAAGTTACACCATTGAGCAAAATGTGGGAGGAATTTGTTCCATTTTGTTTGTTTCATGAAGACATGCCTGTTTCAGGAGAAACGGGGAATTCTTCTCAACTTGCTCTCCTCCATGAAGCTGATATTATTTCATAGTTTCATAGGGTCAGGACCAGAAGGTAACCTTAGATCAGCTAATCTGTCCTCCTGTATAGCACAGGCCATTAATTTTCAGTCTCATACCCCCCATATTAAGCCCCCAAACCTTAATTAGACTAAAGCATTTCAGTTCTCAGGAGACTGAATTGTGTGACATAGATGACTGGGGAGCCTGAGGCACCACCAATGACTCTTTAATTCACACTTATGTGGCATGACTGGTGTATATTGGAATTGGAAAAGGTTTAGAAAAGGGCAACAAAAATGAATAGGGATATGGAATGGCTTCTGTATAAAGAGAGATTAATAAGACTAGGACTTTTCAGCTTGGAAAAGAGATGGCTAAAGGGAGATATGATTGAGATCTATAAAACCATAACTGGTGTAGAGAAAGTAGATAAGGAAGTGTTGTTTACTACTTCTCATAACACAAGAACTAGGGATCACCAAATTAAATTAATAGGCAGCAGGTTTAAAGCAAATAAAAGTAAGTATTTCTTCACACAATGCATAGTCAACCTGTGGAACTCCTTGCCAGATGATGTTGTGAAGGCCAATACCATAACAGGGTTCAAAAAAGAACTAGATACATTCATGGAGGATAGGTCCATCAATGACTATTTGCCAGGATGGGCAGGAATGGTGTCCCTAGCCTCTGTTTGCCAGAAGCTGGGAATGAGCTACAGAGGAATGATGATAACCTGTTTTGTTCATTCGCTCTGGGGAACCTGGCATTGGCCACTGTCGGAAGACAGGATACTGGGCTAGATGGACCTTTGGTCTGACCCAGTAGGGCCATACTTATGTTATTATGGTGTTCATGGCACTTTATAGTTACTAAAGAGGATGCTTTCCCTGCCCTGAAGTATTTACAGTCCCAAGCTCTGATTGTACAAACACTTACACACATGCTTAACTTGAAGTATGAGAGTAATCCTAGAAGTGACTGGAATGCAATTACTCCTAAATATTCAGGACTGGGGCCCAATATCTATATCAGGGGTCTATCATAATCTTCAGATTAATGAACAGATTTAAAATGCAATGAATGGTTTCTTAGTTTTGGTGCTTTTTGCCCTTTTATATCTCTGCATGCCATAAAAAATCCAGAACACTCAAGACAAGATGGCTGAAATAATTAGTGAATGAATCAATCCAGCACTTTTCCTTGAAAACGAAGCGGAAAAAGTATTGTTTTAATGTTCTTTATTTTATTTTTCTGCTCCATTCTCTAAGAACATTTGATGATACATTGAATCTGACCGAGTAATTTCTGCTTAGGGACCATAATGTTGATTGGAGCTAAAAATTTGCTATAGAAAGTTATGGATTTAATGCAGAAATTACTGGGGAAGATTTCTCAACCTCTGTTATATAGGAGGTCAAACACTAGATGATCATAATGGTCCCTCTGGCCTTGAAGTCTATGAATCTATGATCAGAGAAAAAAGTTTTAGCTCCTAAAAACATTCCTTTGTTTTATGAAATTCATATCTATCTATCTATCTATCTATCTATCTATCTTCATAATATTTTCTTTAGATTTCTAAACACATTACTGTTAAGCCCGGATTTTGACTGCAAAGCTAAATGGATATAATTTGTCAGATAAACTACATTGAAAATTAAGAATATAAACTTCTTTACCAAGATGGGGAGAAATTTTTAAAGTTCCATTCACAGTTTCTCCAAATTAAATGTTAGCTAATATAACTACACTAAAGATTTTTATGTAATGTCCTGGAATGTGAGATCTGCAATAGGTTTCACAAAACATGGGCTACAGCTACATAAACATTCGCATGCCCCAAATAAGTGGAGAGAGCAAGCAAGTCATCTGTGAATGCCCCTTAATTTTTTCCTCTCTGTTGACAATAGACATAAATAATAACAGTGTTGCACAGAAATCATTCTAACAGCGGAGAATCAAATAAATATATTAAACTTGACAGCTTAACTACAAGGGGGCCATTTGTACATAATGCCCAGCTGCTTCAGTTAGGGTGAATTTATATGGACTTGCATTAGAGGGAGCTGTTAGCTAGGTTAGCAGTTTAATTGAAAATATTTCCCACTCTTTTAGCACTATAGGTGCATGCTCTTTATAACTGAGGTTTTAGCAACACTCTTTAAGATAATGCTACAAAGTATTTAAATTAAAAATTGAAGTTGAAATTTCACAGTTTGTTTGTTTTTACATATCCATTGACAAACGGCAAATCAACTCCCCTGTTTGCAAATAGTTCTCAGATTGTATATGGCTGATTTCATCATCTGTTTACTTAGCTTCTTAGTGTACATCATACATACTTCCTGTATGACCCAAGCTATTGGAGTGTGTTTTGAAGATAGTTTTGCTAAGGGGAGTCAAATACTCTTTTCATCATTTCAGGCTGACAGTCATTATTCCTAATACAAATAATGGTTATTAATAAATATATTTTAATAATATATTTCATTATATGCGATCCTAAAACACCTTGTAGACTGAACCTACTGAAACACAAGCACAGCTTCCTATGGCACATACTGTGGCAGTCAGTAATCTGCCTATTGTGGTTCAATTTGTAACAGTGAGGGTAATTAACCATTGGAACAATTTACTAAGGGCTGAGGTGGATTTTCCATCATAGCAGTTTTATAAATCAAGACTAGATATTTTTTTTCTAAAAGATATACTCATGTACAAACAGGAGTTAATTCAGGACAGTGTGACATTATCTGATTAAAATATAACCATATAGATCATTGTTGCAACCACTGTTATGTATTTGCAACAAATCTTGTACAAAATGTGGCATGTAAGATGTCTATGGAAAGATTATGATTTGCTGAATACGATTATGCTATCTGTATGCATGTATCATTTTTGTATTTTGAAGTTATGAGTATTGGCTCTATACTTGGATTTCAAATGTTTGCTCCTGGGGTAACACCTGCAAAGTAGTTAGCCTGCACATCTTGGTGGGACTATTCAAATTAAGTGGCTCATCAAGAAATACTTAACTGACAATGGACCACGGGAGATGCCCATCTACACTGAATGGACTGTCCTGCACAGGTACTGTCTGGGGTGTAGGTAATGATTTCCTGCTGTGACTAGGCAAAATTATGCATGGACATATGACCTTTTCATGTGATTCCAAACCCCATCTTTTACCTATAATTTTCCACTAGCTGTGCTGAGGGCTTTGTTTGAAACAATGGGTTTCCCTCCACATGGCAGAAGCCATAAAAGGACCTGGAAACCCCTCCATTTTGCCTCTTTCCCGCTCAGACCTCTGGACTATAAACTTTTGCTAATGGGAACATTATAACCAATGGACTGAGGTCCTTCCAGTGATTTGGAAGCAAGCAGAGACTTGACTGAAGCCTGCTACAAGCCTGAATCAAGAGCTTTGCATTTATGCGATGTATTTGATTCCTTTAACCAATTTTAACTCTCACCTTTCTTTCTTTTTATAAATAAACCTTTAGATTTTAGAAACTAAAGGATTGGCCTCAGTGTGATTTTTGGGCAAGATCTGAGTTATATATTCACCTGGGTTGTGGCTGGTCGTTTGGGATAAGAAGTACCTTTTATTTGATTAAATTGATTTTAATAACCACTTATCTTTAAATGCAATGTTCTGGGGGTTGATACAAGGACTGGAATATCTTCGGAAACTGCTTACCTGACTTCTTTTAGCTAGTGCGGTGAGACAGAAGTTTGCTGTGGTTGCTGGTTTGGTATATCTTATGGCGGAATAACCACCAGTTTAGGGTGTGTATGCCCTATTTTTCAGCAGTTTGTCCTGAATTTGGTATTCTCAGTTGTGACCCACAAATGCATGGCTACAGGCAGTTCTATTGCCAATGTTATACAGGAGGTCAGACTAGACTGCTTGGTCCCCTCTGCCCTCCTAATATATGAATTCTTGAATAAAAGTACTAACAGAAAATTTCATTGACTAGACAGGGAACTGAATCATTGTCCTACCATGCCATACCTCACTGAACTGCACACAGTCTTGCAGGTCAGTACTGAAGATTATGGATAAGGCAGGGGCTATGTTTCAGAGACAGGGACTGTGTGCTTTAATTCTTCACTTTATAATATTTTATTTTATTCAAAAGCTGTAGATTTCTTGCAGAAATTTCTTCACCTGGATATCTGTAATGTTTAAGGGAATCATGTGTCCAGCTCTCTCTCTTTTCCATGGTTTCTGCCCTCAGATCTAACATTTTGGGAGTTTTTACATCTTGAAGAATTTTAGAAGCCTGAAATCACAGGTGGCTCACATGATGGCAGAATGCTAATAATTATCGATGAGGAACACTTAGGCTCAATTACTGGATTTGGGAACTTGGCAAATGGAGACTAAAGAAGGTTGAAGATATTGTACACTCATCCCAGTTATGGTGGCAAGGTTCTGAGAGAGTCTTTTGAGACCCCACAGATCCAGGTTATTTTCCGTCTTTACAGCTTTTGTTGTCCGCCTCATGAAAAGCTGATGGTCTTTTCATCAAGCCAGTGACAGCTTGCATCTGGTCTGACCTGAGAACTTAGCTGTGGAGTGGCACTACACCCTAGAAAAAGAGGGAACTCAGAAGACAGCCCAGTCAGAAAGAATCTGCTTCTCAGTTCTTGACAGTGGTTATACTGACCTTATATTCAGTCCACCCCTATAAATATACTTTCCACTGCCAACTCCAAAAATTCAGTCAAGTCCTTCTGGCTCAGACTGGCATTTTAGCTCATGAAAATTAAGTTGATATGTAATAAAATCCCTGCTATTCCTATACTGAGGGGAAGGATGATCTTGTGGCTATTGCATAAGAATGGGAGGGGAGGAGGGGTCTCATGATCACACAGCAATTCCCAGCTTTGCTACAAGCTACCTGTCTGACTGTGGGTAAATCATTCATCCTCTCTGTGGGTAAAATGGAGTTAATGATGAAACTTATTACCTCTGTGAGATTTAATTAATCAGTAGGTTAAATATACCCCAACAGAGAAAGCCAATACTAAGACCTCAAAATAGGGCTTAAGAGAGACTCAAGGGTTGCCTAAACCCAGTTGTGGCCCTTTGCATACGGGTTATTTGAGATTGTCAAATGGAAGGCCCTATAGAACTGCACTGGAATAATCTAGCAGTAAAAACACTGTTGCAGTGACATTACTGTAGTGTTGCATGCTCGGAGAAGGGTCAGCCCTTTAACAACCCATCGAATGTGACCAGATCAAAAAGGTTTCTTCTCCCTCAGATTCTTATTAATGTTAGCAGAAATTACTCATTGTGAGAAGAATATACTACCCCTCACCAGAAAGACAGAATAGCTAAAGATCTCAAAAAGCCTTAGGGGAAGCAAGGTGGGTGATTTCCATTCACAAGTGAGCTTTGCACTACAGCACAATGCCCCACCACACAATTAGGCCTGACCAGCTGCCTCTGTTCTTTAGAGATTCAGAAGTGCAAGACCGAGGTACTCTGGCAAAACCTTGTGAAGCTCAGGACTGGAACAACAGAGGATGTTGCAGGTCACAGTGGAGATGCTTTGGCAAAAGTGTGTGTGGCTCAGAAGTGGATGAGCAGACACTGATGCATGTCAGAACTGAAATGCT
The DNA here is from genome assembly GCF_007399415.2 of Gopherus evgoodei. NCBI lineage: Eukaryota > Metazoa > Chordata > Testudines > Testudinidae > Gopherus > Gopherus evgoodei. Next base: position 145,590,051 of record NC_044325.1, on the reverse strand, counting down.
TAGAGAGAAGCTTGGGCATATTAGCAGAGCTTTGTGGTAGCAGCTCTCCATGACTCTAGACAGTGCTGGCAGGCCTTCATTTTCTTAAGTAGTAAAACCGACTCCAAATTTGATTGGGGGGGGGAGGGTAAAAGAAAGACAGGCTTTTATCTCTGACTGATAATAAAGCATATGTATCATGTAAATATTGCAAGCGTCAAAACTTTCCAAAATGGGAAGCAGGAAACTTGCTTGCTTATTTTTATTATATGAGAAGATGAGCTGTTTTTTTCCAATTGGATAGCTGTAGTAATAGAAATATTATACTGACGCCAAGCTTACTCTCCAACCTAATAGATTTTCAACTTTTTTATGCTGATTTCAGGAAATATGGCTCGTGTAATTTGCATCTAGACATCAGGAAGTCATGCATTACCAGAATATTTCATCTTCTGCTAGGGTGTAAGTTCCTACTCGTACCAACAAATTTTCAGGCAAAAGTGTTTTTAGAAAGTCAACTGTAGGAATTGCGATGTTCTGCTCTAGCCTGTAAATTATGAACACTGGAAAGTTGAAACTATTCTGTTGTATCCTTTGATAAATAGTGGGCTGGTGCAACTTATAGCACTACAGGCCCAACTGATCCTGATCGCTAGACACAGAAGGGGTTTGCCTGCCCTGATGCATCTTCCCCACTTCCTAGTATCCCAACATAGCTTTTCTACTGGTGATGCTGGGGAGTGGGGCACTATGGCTCCCAGGGGGCTGGGCAAAGTTGGAAGGGGAGCCACTGTCTGTTACATTCTCTCCTGCCAAGATGCTGCCTGAGGTTACATAGATCAATGAAGAGAGCAGAGAGAGGGCAGAGAAGTAGATTAGAGGGGCCAAGCCTTCTGTAGGACTTAAAACAATAATCCCTAACTCTATTCATTAGTGGATCTAGAAGTGCTTTACAGAGTATCATAACCCCATTTTACAGTTGGGGAAACAACTGGCCCAAGTGCATCCAGCAGGGCAATGGGAGAACCCAGGTCTCCTGTATCCAGGCCAATGTTTTAGCCACTAGGCAAAACCATGTCTCTTTGGGGTCTCCACCCCTCTGTATCTACCCCTCAGTCATGGGATTGGCAAGCAGGAGATGTAGTTTCCCAACCCCATGAATATGGGTCCAATTCCCTGCTCTGGTACAAATTTTTGGGTAACCCCAGGCCATGGGTGACTCCTGGGAGGGATACAAAGGGTGGCACCAGCTAAAGGGGGGCATGTGACCCACCACGTGATGCCCCCCACTTGATTCCTCATTGCCGCATCCTGCCCCCAGCCTGGGTCCCCACGCTCTCCCTGTCCCCTCCCCATCACATGTTACCTGGGGGGGGACTCTGACCTCCAGCTGTGCCAGATACCGATAACAGGTGAAAGGAGGGCAACCTCATGGCGGGAGCTCTTCCGGCACAGCTGTATTGCCCCCAGCCCTTCCATGCAGCTGCGTCTCCTGGGGTTTGTACAGCTCCGGCAGAGGACAGGGCTGAGGGTGGTACAGGTAAAGCTGCGCTGGAGGAGTTACCAGTGCGGGGCGCTGGCTCCTGTGAGCAGCAGCCCCATGTCCTTCTCCTTTCGCCACTGCAGTTCCTGGGAGAGCCGGCAGCCCTCCTGCACGGCTGTACCAGTACTGTTCCAGCCCTGTCCTCCAGCCTTAATTTTCCGCAGTGGTAAAACAAGAAAATTATGGCAATAACAATATTTTCCTCCCTTCCAGAAGTGCTAGGAGGAGCAATCCTTTCATGACTGCATAGCACTTTGGCTTCCTCAGATGGCAGGCGCCAGATAAGTATGAAGTATTCATAGTAGTATTAGTATCGGTAATAAAAATAGACGAGTTAATAACTGAACTTGGTGTTTTGCCATCTACTTTACCCTCAAACCCAACATTATCTTTGACCCCAATTCATCTCTGGCATTACTCACTTGAAGTCAATGCATTTGTACCTGGGGCAAGGCTAGCTCTTCACATCTAAAACATAAAGAGCCAGGCTTTTTAGCTTCCTTATTCGAAGTTTTGTTATACTTGTGTAGAACGTAAATAAACCTGATGAGTTTTGAGTCTGGCTATAGGGGATTGGTAATAGGGGTGTGAAACCGTTTACCTGTAAGCCAATGATTTATATAAAGCCCAAGAACTTTATAGAGTTTCATAGGATTTAAGACCAGACAGGAACATTTAATCATCTAGCCACTAAATTACACCCATGTACACCAATGCTGAGTGGCTTGAGCATTGGCCTGCTAAACCCAGGGTTGTGAGCTCAATCCTTGAGGGAGCCACTTAGGGATCTGTGTCAAAAATCTGTCTGGGGATTGGTCCTGCTTTGAGCAGGGGGTTGGACTTGATGTCCTCCTGAGGTCCCTTCCAACCCTAATAGTCTATGAGTCTATGACCAATGATTTTAGCTGAATGCAAACATTTCAGTCCTCAGCAGACAGAACTGTTTTGTGCCACAGAGAAAAGGAGTGGCTAATGCCCAAGGCCCCCGTCATGGCAGGGAATTGATTAGATGAGACTTAGTGACTCTGGCCTGAATTCTGCCCTCATTTATACCCATGCAGCCTTGCTGGCTTTAAAAAGGGGTTGGTCCTAAAAACTGTTCCTGACTGATAAGTGTTGAACAGGCTTTTGAGGGAGATATGTAGGAAGCTCATGCTGTGTCTGAGTTAATAATCTTTATTCTGAGTATAAACAGATTTACAGTTTCCAGGGCTGTCAGTCATGACCCTGCGATGAACAGTAAAGATAAACTTAAAAAATAAAGGTCAAACAAGTGGAGAAGATGGTTCTTTGATGCAGTTATTTCAGGCCGTCTTGCTGTCTAAGCAAAACTACACACAGCTTTTGCCAAGGTTAAGCAGATTGCTTAAATGCTTTTATTCTCTCTGATTCCTCCGCTATTTGGCACTTTGATTGTAGTACATAACTGCAGCAGGCTAAACAAATGTAACATGCATGTAAGATCAGGGAGTTTGTAAAAGGTAACATGACAGAAACACCACTTGGCTGTCAAGGAAAATAAAGGCACCTGGGCAGGGGGTGGGGGCAAGAGGTGGAAAAATCCAGCAATCCACTATACCAAAGGGATGAACTTAGAAGCATCTTGTAAGCAATGTTTTAATTTCTCAGTCGTCGATGAGTAGAACTGGAAGGAAAACAGTTTTCCTGTGCCTCAAAGCTTTGGATGTATCAGAAAAATGTCCCTGTTCTGGATCAGGATGAAAAGTTAAAATCATGTCCTTCTTTCCAAATAAAAAATCCATATACAAATTTTAGTTTCAGACAATCAAAATGTTTCATTTTGATCATTTTAAAACATTTCATTTCAATTTTGACTTTTTTCAACCTTTCAAAATCTAAATTTACTAACATTTCTAAACAAAAAGTTGTTCTGACTTGAAAAAGTGAAACTTTTTGTTTTGAAAATGTTGAAATGGGAAACGTTTTTCCCCAATAGTTTTTTGAGTCAGGAGATTTGTCAAACTGACTCTGTTTTGTGGAAAATTTTTGTTTAGCTGAATCAGTCTTTTGGGGCCAAAAAAAAAAGGGTTTGTTGAAAAATGCTCAGCCAGCTCAGTTGTTGTCAGGACTTGGGATACCCATTTCAGTGCAGAGATTTTCTGCTCAACCTTTGCACTAGTGACTGAATAACATCACTCAGGCAACTACTACAGTTCTTTACATGGAAAACTAAGATTAAGAAAGAGCCCATTTTTTGCTCTGTTTTGCACAATGGGGTTCAGGTCCCTGACTGGGGCTCCTAGTTGCTGCCAGAATACAAAAAATAAATAATAATAATAATTAATAAAAGTAAATAATGTAGAGCCTATTGTTCAGAGCTGCTGAGCACCTACCATTCCATTGAGCTGGACTTATTGGTTCTCAGCAGTTCTCAAAATCGGGTCACAATCCATTTTAGTTCATTTTGTAACCCACACGTACACAGAGTAGCTCTCTGCCCCACTCTACTGGGGAAAACACATGGAGACTGATGAGTCTACTACTATCCTTGTGCTAATAGACCAGGGTGTTTTAGCTCAGGCCATAGAAGCTCAGTTGTTCAGACCCAGGAGTTCACCACAATCCCAGTATAGACTGCCCCTTGTAATGCCATACTGCGGGGTGCATCATCAGCCGTGTGGGCTGAACCCAGGACCTCTGGATATAAAAGCAGGAATCTTTCAGCTCTGTTAGTAAAGTCTGCAGCAGGCTCAAACTTCTCTGTGGTCTAGCCATGACGGGGACAGAGTCATGCTTTATAAACATGGGATAACGCTTTTAGCAACTGGAAACAAGGAGGAGGAGCCCATGCCATTAGACCAGCCAGCTATATGTGGAGCATCAGTAAGTGCTCCACGGACCAGAGTTTGGTTAGCACTGTAATAGGACACAGAAATAATAATAATATGGGCCTCTAGAATGCCTTACTTATATGACTTGCTTCACACAGCACTAGGACTACAAATTAATGCTCTGTGGTAAAAAGCAGAGGACCAAATATCAGTGTGGAATCTTTGCCTGGAATGGTGTCACGCTGGTATGAATGAGAGTAGATTTAAGCCAAGGTGAATGCTTGGAGTCATCTTGCTGTTCACCAGTGATGCATTAGTAAAGATCCAGTGGTTTGCACAATGAAAGACACCATGATGGAAGTGCCTGAAACAAGCCAGACCTCTCAGTAGGAACCACATTCAATTAAATGAGTGTAGACTGACTGAGAAGATAATTATTTTTTTTTAGTTATTTGAGTATTTCTCATGTAATCTGACTAGCTCCCTCTTTTTTTCTGAGATTTTAATGGAATTTGAGAAAACATGAATTTAATATGAGGAAAAGTAAGTAGGGGCCACCAAGCACCTCAGCAATTAGTCATGGTAGGTATTCCTTCTTTAAGTCAGGCATCTTCTCTGATGTTCCCGGTGCACAGGTGGAAGAGCTGACATATCTCCTCAAACTCTATGCTTCCCACCCCATGGAAATATTATGAGAATACAAATATTAAAGGTATTAAGGGCACTAGGAATATGGGGTGAGCTTAGGGACATAGGGATTGCCCTGCCGAATCAGATCTGTGATCTATCTCATCCAGTCTCTTGACAGTGGGCAGAGCAAGATGCTTCAGAGGAAAGCTCAAGAAACTCTACTTTCTTCTGAACCCCTGAGGCTGTCTTAAGTCCTCAATCAAGAGGGTTTATTTCCTCTTCCAGAACACTTGGTCATGTTGTAATCCTTACTACCGTAACTTTAGATATTTGTATTAATCATGTAACTGTCCAATCCTTTCACAAATCCTCCTAAGCTCTTGCCTTCAGTGGGCATTTCTTGACTGAATGATTAATGTCTATAGATCAGAAGGAATAAAATAAAAAAATTACTTCTGAGGTGACAAGCCATTTCTCAAGCTACATGAACATGTAAAATAGAGTGAAACAAAAATAGCCGGGTAATGACATTTTGTGTCAAATTTTAGCCTACAGCAAATTTTGAAAGCCGTTATGAATTGCCCCAAATCAGTAGTTTAAATTTGGATGGCTTTGCTGACAGACCTTTAACTATACCAACTGTCATGGTTCTATCGTTCTCCAAGTGCCATAAAAATGAGGCATCTTCGTTTTCAGTCTAAATGATCCCAGCCACAAGAAGGAATGGGGAATTCTAAACAGGCTTGTATATTCCATAAAGTCTGCCGCAAAACTAGATGAGTGAAAGGTTTGCAAGATTTGTATCAGAGCTGGCAGATGGGGGCCTATATGTCACAGTAGTGGAATAAGAAAATGTTCTAATCCATGTTTTAGTGGATGGCAAATCTCTAACCCCCGCTCCACCACTGATTGATTGAGCTGGCCTTGAGCGTGCACATTCAAATAACAGCTTGAGTATAAAATGAATCCTTCAGCATGATAATGATCTGTCTTTAAAGAGGTGAAGCAACTCATTGCACCTCATGAGTAAACCATCTTTTATTAACAGCGAAGCTGCAGTGCTGCACAAAACCAAGGAGATGATGTTCAGATAAGTAATAAATTGCCCTGGTGTCATCCCACTCCAGTGGATTGTGTTATGGCTTGATCCTTACTTATCATTATCATTGTACTGTGACAACTGGGACCTGTTTACATTTGAAATCCAGGCAAACTGAGAGTCAGCCCACTAAAGCCTGTGGAGTTAAAAAGATGTAGAACTGGTGGAAGTGTATGGAGAATCAGGCATGACATTGTTAGCATGCCTGGTAAAATGCATCTCTTGGTGGAAACTTTCTTTAGATTATGACATAACCAGCAGTTGTTCACTTGTGCGCCAATCCAACATCTCCTGAAGTCATGGATGTTGGATCAAGCCTCTGGATACAAACAGAGAAAGTGATGGAAGTGAAAAGAGATTGAGCACATGGTTTTCTTGTATGGAAATTAAACTATTTTGAATCAAGTATATTGTACTTAGAGAGCACCGAGATGGGTGTGTTAATAATGCATTGATAGAGTCTGGATGGGTAGAAGCTGTTCTTGTGGTACTTACTAGGTTCTATGTTAGTAACTTAACCAGAAAAGTCAAAATACCACAAGAAAGATTCTTCACATGCTATCCCCAGCCCACATGGAAAAAGGAAGCACCATAGAAAATCTGTTCATGTGGAATTTCCAGCCCAGTTTTGCACCTCCAAGAGATCGGGATAGAGGAGCTTGTACTATTGGGAACTTATTTATCTCAGTACCTGCTGAGTGTCACTTACCACTTACAGTGTTCTGACTTGTGTTGTGTGGGAGGGAGGAGGAGCCCCAGCTGAAATTAACATCTTGCATTGTTAAGTACAAATCCTGAGATGGTCTGCGAGTGAAGAATTCCCTTTGAGAAATACATCACATCGGAAAAATGTGTGTGACTTTTCCAGTAACCACACAGAACAGTCTAAATTTCACAACAAATGGACTCCAGGTAGGGTGTTAATGACAAGTCCAGGCACCAAACACAGATTTCCACTAAAGAGGAACTGGTGAAAAGGCAAATATCTCCTTGCAAACTTCTTATTCAGTCCTATATATGTACCTAAGGCTGAGTTCTGAAACAACATCTGATAAAATGTGTCTCACCCCATCGGTGTGCTAACGGAAATGATATAGAGATGCTAAACTAGCAGATTAAATCCTCTCTGCCAGCCAGATTGATAGCAAAAGCTATCTTCTTTTTTTCTGTATCACTCAGCAGGGATGAGTTCTTGTTTTGATGGGAGGCACGAACAAATAATTCCAATAGAGAATCCAGCCCTTGCTTCCTTTTATTTAATACAATTCTTCACTTGGTAAGTTATTAAGTCTTGAGTTGCTGCAATACAGAGGCTGACAAATGAGGCATCAAGGATGGGAATCAAATGCTCAGGACTTGTGAAACCCTCATTTTGTTTTGCTGTCTCATTGCCTTATAAGAAAACATTCACTCTTTTTGTATCTGCTTATTTTTCTGGCTTATATGTTAGCTTGGCACATGCACTGAAAGAATGCAGGGAAACATTGTGTTCTCCCTGCTGCCTTCTTCTGTGGCAATTAATCTGATTTGTGTTCAGACTATACAGTCTCACCTATGGTAAATACGATTCACCAACCCTATACTTACAGTGCCTTCTACATAAATCAGTCGGTAGTTAATTTGATCCTCCATTTAATTTGACCAAACCCTCAGGAATTTGTTTTAAAAATGGTACAAGTTCAGCTTCTTATTTTGATAAATTTGGAGGCATTATTGTATAATATGACTGTTGTCTACAGAAAGCTAAAATGCAGTACCACAACCCAACCATAAAACACCAGTCAACAAATCTCTCATCAAATCTGATTTCTGTGTTCCCAATATTTGAGCCAACATGTAACTCAGACTTTGATTTTAGTGTTCAAAATACAGAGTACAGATGTTTCTAGATTGCAGATTTATAAGATTCTTGGTTTTAAAGTATTAATTGTTGTTACCAATCACTTATCTTACGGTTGGATGGTATTATAGTAAGGTGTCTTGATTGCAGATGACCACTTACTAGTAACTTATGGTTTAATGGCCTTTGGAAAGGAAAACTGACTTCCTAGATACATAAATATATCAGCCTGCAACATTCATATAAAAGTGCTACAATAAGTAGAGAGGGGGATACATCCAATTCACCTCATGAAAAAACACACTATGCAGAAGTTCTTGAACTGGATCTCATTAATGTTTCTATTTATGCAATAATAGATGTCCCAGTATGGAATTTACCAGGATAACACAAAGTTTTGGGGGAAGAACACTGTGCACAGTCTCAGATATCTGCAAATAGGTGTGATCCAGTTCCCACTGAAATAAACAGACTCCTACCCACATCAAGGGAGATGAATCATGCCCTATAGCTAGACTCCTTACTATGGTTCATAGGGGAAAATGAAAAAACATAGGGTCTGATTCTCATCTATACAAAGGACTCTTCACACCATTCTGACAGGGTAAGGGGACCTTAAAGTGGGTGTAAATGTAATTGATGTCCATTTTTAGGCTCCTTTACACTGCCAAAGCAGTGCAAAGGAGCCATAGTGTCGATGAGAATGGAGCCCATGGAATATGAGGGATTCAGACAGTTGTCTCTCCCATCATAACTTCCATCTTGCAAAACAGGGTCTGAGGGATAACAGCTAATTTTCTTGCTCAAGATGGGCCTGCAGCTCTCTCTCTTACTCATGAGTTGGCACTTTGCCTAGTTGCTATATGTGTCTTTTGTAGCATAATAACTTTTATTAAATTTAACAAAGAAAAATATTGGATGATGTGGGGGGCTATCATTTAAGATGAATCCATTTTGACTACCTCTAGTTTCCTTTCCTGCTATTTTGTCTTTGTTCATAGGCCTGCTTTCTAGCTGTGTAAGCACATACACACGCTAAGAGAATGTGAGCAAGGACCAAGTTTCCATATAATTTATCCCAACCAACACGGGCCAATCTCTTGAGTACAGACTGTGGCTCTGTGTTGTACACATACCTTCATCTTGTGGTTTCCCCTCCAATGAGCAGCCCCCAGTAGGATGTCAAGACCTTTTGCTGTAAAGTATTCTCTGAACAGCTCCAACACCTTAAGTTGGCCTTTGCTAAAACTGTCTTCCTCCACTTAGTTCCATCAATAAGCACTTTCCTGGTCTTTAGGGAGCAGATTTTTCAGAAGATTCTGTTGTTGTTGTTACTGTGGGGGCAGAAGTAAGGGGAGTGGAGATAAAAGAAGATAGAGAGAAAAGGCAAAAAAAGAACCCTAAGATAGTGTGTGGGGGAAACTAAACTAGATAGTAAAATCCAAGATGTGTGATGGATAATTTAGTATCAGAGTATAACTAAAGATGGGTGAATGAGTCTGGAAAAGACCCAACGGCACTGAGATTTTCCCATCAGTAGATGTAAAACAATAAAGATAAAACCACGGGAAAGGGAAAAGTTGTAGAACAGGTTGAAACTTTTTAAATTTAAAAAATGCTATGAAATTACTCATCAAGATTTCAATTTTTGACAAAAAACATTGATGAAATATTCCCAAATTCGTTTTCTTTTTCTTTCTTTCTTTCTTTCTTTACCAGTTCTACTTGTGTGATCATAGCAGTACTAGGATCAGCCATTTAATGGCATTTCATTATTGAATACCTTGTAGATGGAGCATGCCAGGGTTGGCTAGCAGAAGGAAGCAATGTAATCGGAACTGTGGCACTTTCTGAGGATAGCTACCTGAGTCTGTCTCTCTCTCTTTAGTGGTCCTCAAAACTTGATTTAAGGACTCTGTTTAGAGACAGTTCACCTCTGAACAGCTTCACCTTCCTTTTCCTTTGTGGAGCCTTTTTCTTTATTTTTTCTCCATTTTGACTAGGAGTGACTGGTTCTTCAAGGTGCTGACACCAGTTTGGTTTATGCTTTTGGTTGTTATATACAGTGTCCCAGATCCTCAGCAGGTGGAAAGCAAAGTAACTGACTAAAATGGAGCTCTGCCAATTCGCATCAGCAGAAAATCTGGCCCTGTAGAAATACACCTCTACCTCAATATAACGCTGTCCTCGGGAGCCAAAAAATCTTACCGCGTTATAAGTGAAACCATGTTATATTGAACTTGTTTTGATCCACCGGAGTGTGCAGCCCTGCCCTCCTGGAGCACTGCTTTACCGCGTTATATCCAAATTCATTTTATATCGAGGTAGTGGTGTAATTAACATTATAGACGTGGCTGTGCTGTACCCCATACTCTTCAGAACTCAGTAAATTACCCTGATCTTTCTAAACTCCTGTGTTTTTGCAGAAGGCTTATACACAAGTAAATCCAGTGGGTTTAAAGATTTCTTCCTTGCGAAGGGGAAAAAAAACCTTTTCATAGCAGTAAATAAAGACACAAAAGGTAGAAGCATCTTTCCACCCCTGCCTTTGGCCCCAAAACCCATGCAAATTCTCTCCAGTGGCCAGCTGTATAGCTCAATTAATTATATTAAAGGAGAGATTAATGCCAAGCTAGAAAAAGCAGAGGCTCTAGTTTTCAAGATAAAGATGCCAGCTGTCTAGTGCCCCAGTGAAAAAGAAGCAGCTGCAAAGTCTCCTGTCAGCAGTGACTTCCCTTATAGAAAAACAAGGAGGCAGCACACCCTACACAGTGGGGGGCTAGGAGGGAATAGAGAGAGGGGTGGCCCATGAAATACTCACAAACATAATAGAATTTACATGAAAAGTGAAATGGGGAGAATTTGGCTCTTTGCCTGTGGGAAGATAAAGGGAAAATAATCACTTATCTCAGATGTGTTTTTTACAGTAAGCAAAAAGGCAGTTTGTATGCAAGGAGAGGAAGTGCATCAGATGGGAGGGAGGAGGGGGGGCAGAAGGGATCAGGAAAGGCAATGTCTAAAGACTGTTGCAGAGTCCTCTGTTAGATCTCAGCCAGTGTTACATGCGGCAGTAAGGATGCTGTGGGCACACATCACAGGTATTCTAGGTTCCCTCTCCTTACAAGTCTTGCCCTTTAAAACACCCTGGAGAAAGAGAATGTTGATTCTATAAGAACTCCAGGGGCACAATTCTTTACTACACTGCACGTTGTACCATCAGCAACAGCCATGCAAACTGAGTGAGGAGCAGGTGTAAAACGCTGCCCAAGCGGAAAGATCTGCTTGCAACTTCTGAAAAGTGTTTCTGTTTGGGCTCAGGCTGAGGCTGGCATTTTAGTTTTTCCCAGCTGCCTTACCCTACCTGATAGCAAATGGAGCCAGTGAGAGTTTTTTTCCAAGATCTATTGGGAAATCAGATAGATTGCACCACTGCTGCAGGTTTCATTTTAATACATGCCAACTTCAGTTCACAAATCCTGGGAAACATAGTATTTAGAAAAAAAAGCGTAGCTAACATGAGGTTAAAAACATGTCACTGGTGTGTAAAATATGAATCTGGATGACACATAGCCAGCTGCAGATGCACTAATTTGATTTCATGCCCCAGAATCAACTGTTCTACTCCTCTGAAAGGCACATTTACACATCCATCTGTCAAAGTCTATCCCCTTCTTTTCAAAAGTTTCTCTGCTTTGCCTTATCATCCCATGTTCTGCTCATGAAATGAGCTACAGCAAATTTAGAAGACACTCTTTCACCTTCCCCAAGTATTTCAAGAATTGAGAGAGGGTTTTTTTTTTAAACTCTTTTATTTTCTTCCTACCCTGGAGTCTTACCAGAGATGATATTATAGGATTATTAGAAACAGAATGTAGGATCTGAGTGTTTAAATTCTAATCCTCATAAGCCAAACCACTGACTAGAAAGCTGAGTTAAAGATGACATTGAAAATCAGTTGATATCCAGTAACAAAGACTTTATCATTTGTGGAGAATGCAGTTTTCCAAATTCCCTACAGTTTATTACACTAATGATGTTAGGATGGCTTAACTGTTATCATGGGTAAAGGTTACGTTGTGTTCATATAGGAGATCACTGGGCAGTCTCCTGGTAGAACAAGACATTCTGCACATGCATTCTCTAAAATATGGTATTTCTGGGAATTTTGTTTGTCTGGAAAAGGCAATAAAGGGGGACTCGGGAGATTTGCTTTTAATGCCTGGCTCTGCCACAAACTTCCTGGGTAATCTTGGTCAAATCATTTAGGACTATATTTTTAAGGAACTCAACTAGTCTTGAAAATTTGGCCGTAAGTCTGTCAATGAGAGCTTAACTCATGAAAATCTGGTCTTTATTTAGGTACCAAAATAGGACCTGAGCTCTTCTGAAAGTCCATGCCTGGATCTCTCTGTGTCTCATTTATAACATGAAACCTGGGGATAAAATACTTCTTTTTACCCACGCTTTGTCTGCCTTGTTTATTTAGACAGTAATCACTTCAAAGCAGGGACTGTCTCTTACTATGTGTCTGTACAACAGCCCAGTCTCAGCAGTGGTCTTTAAGCACTACTATACTATAAATAGTAATACTTAATAAATAGCATCATATCAGAGAGGTATAGATGCATGTTCTTTTAATGATCCTTATCTTATAGAGTATATGGTAGCTGAAATCAAATTTAGAGCTCACACTAAATCATGCTTATCAGGAAAATCAATATGTCGAATTCTTTCACCACAACATAACATTTTGAAGTTGAAAATTAAAGGTGTCTGGTACACCACGAAGAATCAGCTGAGCCCTTTTCTTTTCTTTTTCGCCTCATGCTTTAAAGCGAACAATTTATCAGGTTTAACTAAAATAAGCTGGAGGTGCCTTATGAGTCTAATGACCCATTTAGATATGGTTGCTATAAAAAATCCATTACACCTCAGGTATTAATTTGAAGTGTGGTGTTAATGGTGGGTGGATTGGCTTTTAAAAATAGGTTAAAATATTTTTTTAAAATAGCATTTACATGGAAAGATTGTGCAAAGGCATAAGATTCTTGTGTGCCATAGGGAGGGTCACACACTTTGTCAATATGTACAGCATGACACCCCCTGATATTTTCTCAGTGCTACCAAAACTAATGGGGTCTCCCCAATAGCCTTGTTCTTGTTTCTTAGGGAAGCAACCGAACCCACAACAGACTCTTGGCAAAAAAAAAAATAAATAAATTAAAAATCAGAGCTCACTGTTGACCCTTCATGAAAATTATTAATTTTTGCTCCATGAACTTTCACAGCACTAAGTTGAATTAAAAGTGAAAAAGTGACTGTTATGTCTTAATTCAACCTGTAATTACTCTGAACTTGATGGTTTAGGATATAACTGGGGCAAACTACTTCAGGCTGGATGGCACAATTCTTGTTCCTTGTTCATGGGAGCAGCACCTAGCCCCTTAAAGTCAATAACCACCACAACAACTAGATAACTAAAACAAATAGACTACTCGGGTAACAACAGATGAACGGCAACATAATATCATCCTTGGCATGTTTTTTTTAAAAGTTAGATAAAATATAAACTGCAGCTATAATAGCAAGAAAAGATGTACAAGTGCTATCTATCTACATGCTTCAGGGCATACATTGGAATCAGGAAGCAACATCCTTCCCTTGAATAGCACTGCAAACTTAGCTGCATTGTGAGACTTCAAGATTGCTACTGAAGCAGCCGGAGCTCGCTTCTGTTTTGAAGGCAGGAGAGCAGACAGAAGTGAAACCTATTTGGGGCAAACACTCAAATAATTGATACAGTTGATCTTTTAATAAAGGCGAAACATAATTGCACTTGGTATGAGGGGGAAACTTGGGGTCACTTGTTATATAGGAATTTGCTTAATTAAGGAGGGCTCTTGCACACGTTACACTGGAGATGATCTGTTCTGATACAGCAATTACATTTTATGTTCCATTCAAATAAGGGTGACAGCAGGGCAGGAATTGTGGCTGTTGGAATATCAGTGCCTCCTGGGGCTCTTGCTGGAGCAGTGCAGCACAATGCACCTTGCTCAGGGCTAGAGGAAAAAATCAAAACCTACTTTATAGTGACCAAACATGTCCATGCTCTTCCTTGAATAGTCTCAGGCTCACAGCCTCTAGCTACTGAAAGCCAAACCTTTCAAAATATTTCCCTGAAACAGGATTTTTCTCTTTGTTATCATTGAACAGGCAGATAATACATGGGAGAGAGAGATTCTCTGCAGATATTCTCTGCTAAGTTTACATCGTCTAGTCCGGAAACTAAAGCTGGTTTCTCAGTAGTATCTTTACCTTTTGCTCCATGCAGATTTATCCCCCTTCTAGCTCTTCTCCCCCCATCCCCTGCTGTTTTATCCCCTGGGCTATGGGCAGCCCAGATCCAGGGACTGACTTGAGGATGTAATGATAATGCGTTTCAAATAGAAGGAGGAGGCCAAATGTAATCCACCACATCTGCTCTATCTCATTATAAAGGTGAGATTCAAGAGAGGACAAGCTGTTAATAAACTGGCGGATGAAGTTATTTCACCAATCTGTTAAAGGAGACAGGGGCAGACAGGGGCAGGAGCCTATTATTCACACCTTTTTCTAATCTTTCTAATCTAGTCAGTCTATGGAAGCGTGTTTCTGAAAGACATTCACCCCGCTCCCACTCTTGTGAACTCCAGTTTTGCTAATTCTTGGTGAGCATGGCTTCCACAAGCAACGTAAGAGCAACACTGTAGGGCTTGTAGACAGTTCTCCTCACCTGGCAGTCCCCTATGTCGGAAGGATGTGTAATTCCTGAATGGGTAGAAACACTTGACTGTGCAGATGGCAGGGTGGCCAGAGTGCTAGAAGATATTTCAGCAATGGCTCTGGAACAAGTTTCAGGAAACATTGGAAGTGTGTCCCAGTGGATAAGGCACTGAAATGGGGCTTGGGAAACCTGGGTTTTATTGCTGCATCTGCTGTGTGACTATGGGCAAATATTTCACCTCTCTGACCTCCCTCCCGCCGTACATTGTCTGTCTTGTCTATTTGGAATCTAGCTTGTCAGATCTTCAAGGCAGGGACATTTCTCATTGTGTGCATGTAGAGCACTAAGCGCAGTGGGGCGCTGACTGTGCTGCAGCCACTAGGTGCTGTTATACAACCTGTAATAAATGTCTTTGCTCGTGTGGTGGGAAAGAGAGTGTGAAGGGTTAAAGAGTCAATGCAGCCTTGAAAAATTAACGTGATCATTTCACAAACGACCTGAACAGTAAAACAATTCTACCTTGTATATGTGTAAAACAATTCAATCTCTTTTTATGCAGACATTTCAAAAGAATTGGAAGCTGACTTGTTTAAAAATGTCCTTTTATCAAGCCATCGAATGTTTATCGAACACACCTAAACAACTACACAATCGTATTTGTATTGCCCTTGCCTTTTCTCCCAGAAACCCATTTTTGTCAGTTGTTATCTCTCATCACATTATGTCTAAGCTTAAATGGCAAGGTCTTTCCAGCAGGGACCAGGACTTTTATTTCTGCTATGCACAATGCACATTGATTTCACTGAATAAATAAGGACTGTAATAATGGTATTTCACTTTCCAAATGGACCTTTATATATGAGACTGAACTGAGCTCCTCTGTGTAAAAAGGATAATGCTTCTTTCCCTGTGTTTTTATAGACAACCTAAGTACAGTACCACAAGATGGACATTTTTTGACTAGCTCTACTGTTGATTTCAATGTGCTTTGGCTTAGACCCCCAAAGAGTATAGAATCACTCCTGACTAAAATTAAAAGGGGAAAATTTTGTCAACGAGGAGCACATTTGAAAATCCAACCCTTAATTACAATCCTTTTAAGCAGATCAAGTGTCTTTAAAACAATGAAACTTAATAACTTTGGGACTCTGTCCTCACATCTTATTTTCAGAAGTTTAAGAGTCCTGTCTGTTTGGGGGTATCCTACACTCCAATAGGATATAGAGCAATAAGTTTCTGAAGATGAGTATTCAATGACTCAAAAGTTCCTATATCACTCATAATACAGACTTCCTCAAAGAAATTCTTTACAACTCCTGTGGGACTTACCTGCCCAAATGGCCCAACAATATTTGATTCTTTATTGCTCTGTACACATTGTTGTTCACTTAGTGACTGTCAGTCACAGCTTCTTGACCAGAAAGGAGAATGAAGTTGTTTAGATGTGGAATTACTAGTGCAGATGTTTCAGGCTCATCAATATCACGGTTTGAAAACATTCCCTGCTCTTATCTGCAATGAAAACCAATGTAAGCAATGTGAAGGTTTCCTAGAAAGGCTGTGTGGATGACTCCATTTATTAGAGTTATAAGAGCTAGAGAAAAGTGCTAAAACTATCTATCTTCTGTATTTTATTGAGAATGGAGTCAATGATTCAGACTGTCTGGACAGTATCTAGAAGACAGAATTGAAATCCTAAGGCAAGCAAAAGAAAAAGTGCCCATATTTTAAGATGCAAGGGGACTCAAAGGCAGAAGTAACAAATGCATGTGAGTCTCCAAATGTTTGGTGTAAAAATCCTTTTGAAGTAGTTAGGTGGAAACCTAGCTTTGAAAGAAGAAAAGTAGCTTTATTTGTCTCAAAGAGAGGCAGAGATGCAGAAGATTTATAAAGTTCCTTATTATTGGTAGTTCACTCCCTTATAGAATGGATTCTGCTTTCAAAAATTAACTGGTGATGAATATGCACATGCCCCAATTCTGTATTTAAGAGATTTGTAAAACTCTCATCTATGATTAATGTATTGATGATAGTGCTTAGAAGACAGCATTGCTGAGTGGATAAAATGCAGGTCTAGGAGTCAAGTGACCTGGTTTCTGTTCTTGGCTCTGCCACTGACCTGCATAGAGATATGCACAGCCAGATTTTTAAAGATATTTAAGTTCATGAAAAATGGAGAAAGGTGCCTAGGCCCCTAACTCCCATTGATTTCAACAGGTGAAAATCCCACTTGACACCGATCTGCATCTCTGTGAGCCTAAATACCTCTAAAAATATGGCCTTCATAACCCTGTGCTTCATTTTCCCCTCTGTGAAATGGCGATACTGTTACCCACACACTTCATAAAGTGTATTTAGGTTTGCTAATGAATGGTGTGATACGGGTGCTAAGTGTTACACTGCTCTACAGCCAAAATGCTTCTGAAATAAATGTAGTCCAACTTTACTAATTCTGGGTCACTGAGAACGAAAATGATGCTTAAAATTGTTGATTGGCTCTAGTTTTCAAGATATGCTATTGGATCAGTATATACGACCCTTGACTTGGGAATGGCAGAGGATAAGTGAGTTATAAAGGGAAGGGATCTCAATTTAAACCAGAAATGACTAAAATACATCTTTGACTGAATCTATGAATAAATCGATGACTGGGTTTGGACAGTACTTGCTTTTTAGGCAAAACAACGAATGATGCAATCTGAAGCTCGTATTGCGTCATACATGAATGAATTGCATCATGTTATTCCTAGAAGTCATGGATGATGCAATCATAACGAAGCTTACATCACTCTGCTGAACAAATTGCCCTATTTCAGCTCTAGAAATCATACAGTGCCATGCTCTCTTATTTGTCAGTGTTTGATTTTGCAAAGGGACACATTTCTGTTTAGCCAAAGTGAGCAGAGATGCCTCGTGCTTGTGTGAACAGTGCAGATAACTTCTGCTATGTTTGTGGTGAAGTGACTTTTGCATCACAAAAGCGCAGTGTAACCACTATGGTTAAGAAAGCCTATCACCTTTATTTTGGCTGCAAAATTGGAGATCAGGGCAAGAGGTGGGCCCCACACATATGCTTCAACACTTGTGCAACAAATCTTCGCCAGTGGTTGAAGAGGAAAAGGAAATCTATGCCTTTTGCAGTGCCAATGATTTGGAGAGAGCCAACAGATCATACCAGCAATTGTTACTTCTGCATGGTGCCTCCAGGTGGGAAAGGTATGTCAAAGAAGAAAAAGTGGACTGTGTATTATCCAAACATTCCATTAGCTATACGCCCAGTACCCCACGGAGAAGGACTGCCGGTTCCTGATGCACCAGAATCATTCTCACTTAAGTCAGATGAGTAAGAGGAAGAGGATGAAACTTCTGGTCCTGAACCATCAATGTCACAGTACCCACATTTTCTCCCCTCCTCCTCCTCTGAACCACACCTCATAACACAAGGTGAACTGAATGACCTTGTCAGGGATTTGGAACTACCCAAGAGTAAGGCAGAGCTGTTTGGCTCCAGACTACAGCAGTGGAATCTCCTGGCAGGCTATCAGGGCAAATGGAGCCCATCAATGTTTGCAGACTATTGCTGGACAGTGACAAGAGATGCTCCATTTAATGAATACAAGAGACAAGCCAAGAAGCACCGAGTAGACACTGAATAGGACTAAACTATATACATAATAGTTTTTTGCCTTTTGTTTCATAATAAATTTTATTTATATAACCCTTTTGCTGATTTTTAAAGTGTTACATAAACAGGACAGGTGAAATATTATCATGTAAAGCAACCATAAACACATGAAAAGACCTAGGTTTAGAATTTATGATTAAAACTCTACTATCTACACAATATACATAGACATAAAATGTAAAAACTTAAATATCTTAGAAATAGTAGCCAATCAGTTGTTTTAATTGTCATTTTTGAATTCAGCACATCAAAATACATAATAAATATCACATTTTATCTCTGAAGCAGACGACTTCTCAAAAATTGTAGACCAGTGTTATTGGAGGACTAGTGGCAGGATGCAGTTTGGCTCAAGTAAGCACTCACAGTATGAAAGTTTCTCAAAAAATTATCAGAATCTCTTGAGTCTTCATAAATTGGGTAAGGATTCTTAGTGTTCTAGCTCTTACACGTCTAGGCTTGGTTGGAAATACCACAAGAATGTTTTTCTTGCTGTATTTCAGTTTTATGTCCTAGCTGGACTCCAGAAGTTCAGAGTGATGCAACATAAAACAAGTGCATATGAATTTTTGGCAATATGGTTTGTTTTGAGTTTGGGAAAGGAACAAAAGTTTCAAGGGAGGTTCTTATTTGTATTGCATCAGTTCACCCTTCCCTTATTCCTTACTAAGAATTTCTTTAATTCCCTACATAGGAATCTCATGGTTCATATCCCTGACTATCTGACCTAGAAAATGGCAGACTGGAGAGGTTGTTCATTTCCAAATTGGTGTTAAGATTTTCTAGCTTGGGAAGGGTTCATGTTTTCCCCCTATTTTTTTTTATTTTTTTTTTATTTTACTTTGGTGGTAGGGATATTATACTTGAGAGCCTGATCCTTATCTCACAGCAGTTTTACATAGACATCACCCCAGTGACTTCACAGACACTTTTCTTGATTTCCACATGCAGGAAGAAGAACAGAATTGGGCCATTGTTGTATCTGTGAGGGAAGGGAATTGTGAAAGGTAATAATAAAGAAGGCAGTCTTCATATTAAAGTGGGCTCAGTGGGATGCAGGACTCCTAATCCTGTTGCTAGCATTTCATAGATTGTAAGGCCAGCAGGGACCACTAGGGTCATCTAGTCTCACTTCCAAAGGAGGAGAAAATGACCAGGCATGCCAGCCATCTATCTGTTATTCTCTGCTGTTACAGGCTGCTTAGACTGTCTCATTACAGCTGCCATATGACATTTGGTTTCTTAAATCTCCCCATCCCTCAAATCTAGGATAACTGGCATGAAGCTCGTACAGCTTGCCCTGATCTGATTTCAATGTTGATCTTCTCCACCCACCTCTACTCCACAACCCCTTTAATTCCTTTGATGCCCTCATTTTTATTTTCCATCTTCAATATCTTTATTTACTTTAATTATTCCTGCCACAGGCTCACTAGCTGGATGAACTTTAAAGAAAAAACAACATTAACCAACTTGCCATGCAGGCTCTTCCCCCAAGCTGTCACCACTTTGGCAAATAATAATAAAAAGAGAATAGTTTGCACAAGATAAATTGGGATCCTGAATCTAAGAAACTCATTTACTCTCTTCACATCAGGGAGGTTTAGATTGAGACACAACCTCATTAGCATTTTCATACCATCAGAGTGCTGTTTTGCGGCTGAGACTGAACATTTTATAATTCAAAGGGGAGGAGAATGAAGTTACAGATGATGGTGTCATCACATTACATAGAACATTGTATAAAAAAAATTGAGGCTAGGCCTCAATGGCAACATAAAAATGTGGTGGTGGGTTTTTTTTTTTCTTATTGCATCGGAGTTCTAAGAAGCTGGGGAGAAGCATTTAAATGGTGTCTGAAGAAGTCTGGGGACAGACTTTCAAAATTGCTTAGCACTAGAAAATGTCCAACTATACAATTTTTACTGGAAATGTTTTTTATGATTTAAAATTTTTCAGTTTCTTTGAGGAAATGTTTGGTAACAAAATAACCGTTCAGATTCAGATTGAATAGAGCTACAGTTAGTTTTTGTTCTTCATAGTGGGGGGTTCCCCCCCCATGTGGAAATAAAGGAAAAATAGGAGATGAAAGTGAGGGAAAAACAAAAAACAAAAAGCTCACACAATATTATATTGTTATTTCATGGACAAAGTGGAAAAGTCCATGAGAAATTTTTAATAAAAAATATTTTAAAAAAAAAAATTATCTTTTTTTGTGTGCAATAAAGGATTTCTCTCCTCCCCCAACTCACAACAAACAACTGGGGCCAAAGACCTCAGGGCCCAACAGCTCCCTTTGCCCTCATTTGGAGCTGCTGAATGCTGATCACTTTTTAAAATCTAGCCACATATTGAATGACACTTTTCAAAATCTGGCCCCAGTTGTGAGTGCTGTGCTGTTCTGAAAGCCACTTACTTACCTCCTGGAAAGTTCATTTCAGGGGTGAAATTCACCACCATGCAGAGGCCAGTACAAAGCATATGTGTTTCCTAAGTCCCACACAAGAATAGACACTTTCAATATTGGGTTTATGTCATTTATAGGCCTTGCACTGAGTCTTTGAAGAAGGGCAGTTTTCACTTCTCATGAGTTCAACTCACCAAGTTCTAAAAAGTTAAATGGAAAAGCAAAAAAGAATAATTACACAACAGCTTCTATTTGATCCATTTCCTTTCATTCCTTTGCTTCTTCCACATTGCAATCAGAGGCATTTTATATTTATATAGGGACAAAGCCATTCTGAGATACCATCTCTGGAGTGCATTAGACAGACCAGGCTATCTGATTGCCTCTGGGTAGTTTTTGTAGAATCCTATCTACATGCAATAGCACTCTCCTAGACTCAGTCCACACTTGCCACTTATCCTATCTCTTTTGGGAGCCCTTTAGAATTAGGCCTTGTCTACACTTGTCATAAACAGATAAGTACGAGTTAATAGAACAGAAGTACTTCATATCTCTTTTGCCTGTAAAGAGTTAACAAGATCAGTGAGCCCGGCTGTCACCTGACCAGAGGACCAATCAGGGGACAGGTTACTTTCAAATCTTGAGAGAGGGAAGTTTTTGTGTGTGCCGTTAGATTTCGGTTGTTGTTCTCTCTGGGTTCTGAGAGTGACAGACGAGCAACCAGGTTTCTCTCCAATCTCTCTGATACAGGCTCTTATGTACTCAGAATAGTAAGTACTAGGTAGATAAGGCGAGTTAGGCTTATGTTTGTTTTCTTTATTTGCAAATGTGTATTTGGCTGGAAAGAGTTCAAATGTGTATTTTGCTGGAAGGATTTTACTTTGTACTTGTATACTTAGGCTGGGAGGGTATTCCCAGTGTCTATAGCTGAAAGACCCTGTAACATATTCCATCTTAAATTTACAAAGATAATTTTTACTGTTTTTCTTTCTTTAATTAAAAGCTTTTCTTGTTTAAGAACCTGATTTTTTTTTTATTCTGGTGTGAGATCCCAGGGGACTGGGTCTGGATCCACCAGGGAATTGGTGGGGAGAAAGGAGGGAAGGGGGAGAGAAAGTTTAATTTTCTCTCTGTGTTAGGATTACTTTCTCTCTCAGGGAGAGTCTGGGAGGGGGAGAGAGAAGGAGGGGGGAAGGTAAATTTTCCTCTCTGTTTTAAGATTCAAGGAATTTGAATCACAGTGATCTTCCAGGGTAACCCAGGGAGGGGAAACCTGGGAGAGGCAATGGTGAGGGAAAGGGTTTACTTTCCTTGTGTTAAGATCCAGAGGGACTGGGTCTTGGGGGTCCCCGGGCAAGGTTTTAGGGGGACCAGAGTGCACCAGGCACTAGAATTCCTGGTTGGTGGCAGCGCTACAAGTACTAAGCTGGTAATTGAGCTTAGAGGAATTCATGCTGGTACCCCATCTTTTGGACGCTAAGGTTCCGAGTGGGGAATTATACCATGACAACACTATAGAGTTTTGTCAACAAAAGGCAGCTTTTGTTGACAAAACAGTGAATGCGTACACACTGCGATGAGACTTTGGGCTGCAAAAATGCCCTGTTTTGGCGACAAAGTAAAACTGCCCTGATGAGATACATAAGGCTTTACACACAAATTTTTTGTTGACAAAGTGCCAGTGTAGACACCACACTTGATTTTATCACTTTAATTGGCCTCCAAGAAGTGTCCCACAATGCCCATCCTGACCGCGCTGGTCAGCAGTTTGAACTCCACTGCCCTGCAGCCAGGTAAACAACCATCTGCCTCTCCCCTTTAGAAGCCTCAGGAATTTTTGAAATTCCATTTCCTGTTGGCTCAGTGTGGAGAGGTCTCTTCGCATATTTCCAAGTGTGATGGGTTCAGGGCATAGAAATGTACAAGGCTGGCTGTGTTTCTGTGTGCTGGACATTTCCCTGTGCAGCTAATCAGTATGGCAGAACAGGGCGCTTTTGCACACCAAGATCTCATGGGAATCCTCCAGAGAGATCTGTAGGAATGTTTCCTGGAGGTACTCAGCAATCCTCTGCTGAAGGTTCCTTGGCAGAGCTACTTTGTTCCTTCCTCCATTGTAGGAAACTTTCCCGCGCCATTAGGCAATCACTTGTTCAGGGTCCAAAGCAGCACATAGGCAAGCAGCATAGGAAGCAGGGTGGAAGCCACAAGTATGTAATAGATGTACCCTCGTTTCCCTGCTTACCCTTAGCAGTGAGATATCTGCTACAATGAGCCCTGCCTGTGGAAAAGTGTGGGGGAATTGTAGAATTTTTTCCTTAGTTGGCTGCACCACAACCCTTGGAGAGTGCTCTTTTCCCAATGTAGAGCGCGCCCCGCACCTGCCAGCCAACACTCACTATGCTTTGGGTGTTCGCCGAGATGTGTGCTTGCCAAGGGGCAGCGAGAAAGTGATTGTTATGTTACTAGAGGTGTATTTTACTGAAATGTTTCAGTGCTGTGCATGAACTTAACAATCATGCTTCTGTGCATTGTTCCTTGTGCTTCAGCAGATGTGGCCTTGAGGGACACCCCACACACACTGGCTGAGCATCAATGCCAGATAAGAAAGTGCCCAAGACAGAGCAAAGAAGACATGTTCTGGGAGGTACTGCACTTCTCCAGTGCAGAGAAAAGTGAACACAAAGAGTGAAAGAAAGCCGAAAGACAGGACAGAAAAGAAAATCAGGAGTTTGTTAAGGATGCTACTGAGTGGATGATTAAAGTCATGGAGGAGCAAATGCAGATGCCAAAGTCCTTAATAAAGCTGCAGACTGAGCAGATGCCCACCCTCCCCTGCAGCACATTCAGAAACCTTTTCTGTGTCCCTCCCCAAACTCTGTAGTGTAGACAGACAGACAGACATTTAGGGTTTTAATTGAAGCTTCCAGTTTCTTCTCTTTCCTTTGTTTAATTTATACATTTTTAGAATGCAAAGGTGCTAAATTAGGCTATTAATGACCGAACCTCTTTGCTTAACATCTTACAACTGTACAAAAGATTATTAGAAATACAGTGGTGGATCTCAGTTCAACTCCCAGTGGATGGGTATCCACATCCTTGTTATGTTTCATGACAAACCCACAGAGAGGTTTGAAAAAAAAACATAAATATTTTTGCTGGAGGGTTGCAATGTAAAACTACTTTATTTCATAGAATCCAGAAGGATAACACAAGGATCCAAAACAAAAAGACAGAAAGCAGGCGACTCCCTAAAACACTCCACATTACTCTAGCTGGTCCTCTGCAAAACTGACTCTGATTGCATGCTGTCCAACAGAGCCCCTGGTCTGCAAGGGGGACCAACAACATTCCATCCACAACCATTCTTTATGTGATGACTTGCATTTTCAGCACAGTTCTCTATACACCACATTGTAAAAGCTGCTTTCACAATGAGCACAAATCATCTCTCTTTGAAGGAGGTCCCAGCAGAGTGTTTGCAGACTGAGATCCTCTCTTATTCCCAGAGGTGTGTCCCTTCATAACAAGGCGCAGGAATACTGATGAGTTGGTTTGAGGAAGATATCAGTGCCACAATACATGCTGAGTTAAATGTGTGGATAAAAGGACTTAATTTTCCAGACACAAGATGAGTGAGGTAATATCTTTTATTGGCTCAACTCCCGTTGGTGACAGAGACAAGCTTTCATGTTTATACAGAACTCTTCTTCAGAACTGTCATTCTGACCTTTTTTATCAGCTCTAAATGAAATTGAAGAGAGAGAAAAGGAACCTGTATATTTAGGCACCAAAACAACTAGACCTCAACTGAATCCCAACCTCAACACAAGACAGGGACAATGATGATAGTGATGGACCAAAGCCATTGTCAGCAAAACTAGTGATGACATTATTATAGAAGCAGGACTGTAAACATTAGACAGGCACCAGTTCTGTATATCTCCTGGAAGCCCATAAGCCTCTTGGGTAATGCAAACAATCCTATTCAAATTTCAAGTTCCTTATGACATGGACAAGGCTACTGAAAAATTAAGATAAATGCACATTAGCATCGTTTAAGCCTTCCATTGATAAACACTTTGCCAAGTGCATTGTGTGAGACATTTTGAGTGTGCATGCCAAGTGTGCTGCTGTCTATGGTCCTGAAAGGCTAGCTTGCACATCTTACCATGGAGAGACATTAATGAAAGTAATTGAAGATGTTATGAGGAAAACGTGTTTGTTATCAGAGGTTGCCTTATAGCTTTATTACTCAGAGTTACACTTCATTAATATCCATTTTTCATGCTCTGCTTTGCCATTCATTAGTTCCATGACCTTGTGTCATTGGAAGAAATATTACAGATAGAAGAGAGTAAAGAACATGTATTTATTAAAACCATGTCTTTCTGACTACAGCAGTTTGTCAGTTTCCATTACAAACCCGTTTTCAATGGTTTTTAAACTCAGCCATAAAAGAAAAGCGAAAAAAGGTCCCAAAGCCTGACACCTGGCAGCCAAGCTCTCACTGTAGGTTGGATAAATAATTATGAATAATTAGTTCCCTCATTTGTAATTTAGGCCCATAAAATGAAATTATTTGAAGACTGAGCTGATTGAAAAACAGGGGAAATGATTCTGCAATTTTTTTGAAATGTTGAAGTTGTTTTTGTTTTGTGTAGGATGATACTCATTTCCCCCTTTTCATGAAAATATTCACTACATTTTTACTTATTATTTGTCCTGAAATTTTTATTAGAATCATGATCAACATTTTTCTTTTACGGATAACTTTATGTTCTCACTAGAAACAGGCTTTTAGGTAAATGAAAAGGGGTCAATAATGATTTTAAATATTATAGTAAAATTGATAAAATTGCTGATTAAAATATTGATAAAAATGGAAAATATTGATCATGTTGATAGTTTTTCATAACAGTATTGTTTTAGGGAAAAAGACATTTTTCAAGTAAGTTACAATCTTTTCCTACCAAAAAATTGTGAACAGCTCTATTTATAAACTTCTCCAGGGATACGATTCAAAATGACTAAATAGGAAATGTATCAGATGATTAGGCCATGGATCAATTTAATCATAATCAGATCTGACATTTCTTATAAATGGCCTTTTAAAATATTTCCTGGAAATGGTGTAGAAACTGAACTTGAGAAACTATCTGTTGCACACATATAATTTCTCCTGTCAATTCAACTGAGGAAGAAAGATTTCATAAGAAAATGAGACAATTAAATGCCAAAATACCCATCATGTAAATAACATAGGATTTGCCTGCGCAGATAAGAATCTTCATACATAAAATTTGACAGTGGCCAATATCTGATGCTTCAGGAGGAGATAATGCTAAGGATTTGCCAGAACTGAGAAAAGGTCTAGCTTAGGTCATGAGTGAAATGATTATTTGGAAGGCTTGTGTTAATTTTTGGAATACGGGCAGCTGATTAGGTAATGATCTTAATTTCCACATTGAGTTTTGTCACTTTAATTTGTCTAACATGCCTAGGGCAGAATACTGGCACCATAAAATCAAATCAAATAAATAAATAAATAAATAGCTGGGAATTCCAAGCTAATGATGACATTTTGGCATAGATTTTCATTTATAATACGGCTTCTTTATATCATGCTGGAGTATAAACTGGCCATAAATGCAATTTAATCCCATTTTAAGCCCCTTCACTCTACCAGAGTGATGTAAAGTGGCCTTATTATGAATGAGAATCAGACCCATTATCTTTAATACTCACATTTTATGCTCAGTTTAAATTATTTAATTGTATTAATTTATTTTCACACTATATATATTATTACAATGTTCTGCTTTGATTTATTTGTGGTGAGAATTTTAGTGACTAGTTAAAATGGTGAACTGATAATTCTATCTAGACGCCTGTCTCAGGCCACCACGATATTTTGAGAACCTTACAAATGTGAATGGCGCACAATGCCGCTGTGAGGCAGGGATGTGCTATTATCCCCTTTTTACAGATAAGGAACTAAGGCACAGAGAGGCTAAGGCTACACTACACAGTTTTTAGCAACAGGGATTTGCCGCTACAGCCATGCCACTAAAAGCCACTGAACGACGAAAGTTTTGCCGACGAAGTGCCAGTGTAGACAAACCCAAAGTGACTTACTCTGGATCATAAAGGAAGCATTTGGCAGAGCAAGAAATTCAACCTAACAGCCTGAGTCCTAGTCGTGGCAATTAACCACAAAACCCTAACTTCTAAAGTCCTCCAATTATGCACAGTTTAGCTTCAACACAGATAACAGCAATGAAACTCTCCATCTTGACCCCCATGCTTTCCCCCCCCAATACAAACACACACACTTTTCTTCTTGATGTCAACGGAAGCTGGATTACATGAGCTTGTTCCTGTTAAACAGAGAAAACTACCCCTTCTCCAACCTCCCAGCCCCCTTACTATGCCACTCAGACCAGTGTATCTGGCTCCGCGCAGCACCAGACACGCTGCTGCATACATGCTGCCGTGTTCTCCCGCAGAGCCACAGCCCCCACCCCCCAGCACCTGCCTTCCAGATTTGAACACCTCAAAATTCAGGAGTGCTCAAGCTCAATTTGGGCAGCTGGTACTTCATTTCTCCCAAATCAATATACTGATCCACTGTAACTTGCTGTAGAAAAAGGAGGATAAAATTGAGCAAGAAATGCTTTGCAGTTGTTATTAGGAGTGGAATTGCTATTTTCAACAGTCATTGCCTTTTGTTTGTTTAAAAGGAAGACAGTGATATTGCACTGGCAAATTCCCCTTAGAAAGAAAGAGTGGAACAAAAGAATAATAAAGGCACCTCACCTTTTCCTCATTCATGGAGGACAGTCTTATAATATGCATCCAGATATCCTCCAATCACACAAGCTGAAAATTGTTCCACTGTACTGCAGTTCTGTAACCTTATGGGAACCAATACTGTCTGTGTTCTGTGCACATCCAAAATTCCTGCTGAATGACCTGCCCTGGGAGCGAGTTACCAGTGATCCAGGGCTGCAGTGCAAGGAGGGTGCACGTGGGGGGAAAGAGGGGAGCCCAGAGCTGAGGTGGCAGGAGGTGTGGGGAGGCAATGGTGGGAGGAAAGGGGAGAGCCCAGAGCTGGGGCAGCAGGAGGAGTGGGTGAGGGGGAGAGCCCAGGGCTGGGGCAGCAGGGCGGTGCGGTGAGGAGCCCAGGGCTGGGACAGCAGGGAGGCAGCCAAAATTTTTTTTGCTTGGGGCGGCAAAAACCTGGAGCCGGCCCTGAATCTAGTAGAGCATTGGTATAAGCTTCTCTTTTAATTCTAAAAGGTTATGGCCAAGTTTTTCAAAAGTGACTTTGGGTACTTGGCTACAGTGATCATTGCCTTTGTCACTTCTAGACTGGATTATTGCAATACACTCAGCATGGGGCTATCCTTCGGATCAATCCACACACTCAGTTTAGTGCAGGATGCAGCAGTTGACACATTAAGTGGTGGCACTAGGTAGCAGCACATGTCTCCGGTGCTCCTGGATATGCACTGGATATCTATTGGCTTACAGATTGAATTGAAGGTTTTAAATAGGTTGGCACTTGCTACTGGAGAGGCCACTTTTCTCCTCATAACATGTTGACACAGTTGAAACAGCAGAAGCTGGGTCCCCTCATTTAAGAGAGAGGAGACTGACAGTATAGTGGTCTTCTCTGAGACAAGCTCCCCACTGCTCCAAAACAACCCAGAGCATAATGCAAGATGCATGTATTTGGGCTAGGCAGGCTCCTGTGGAGGTGAGCTTTTCAGAGAGATCAGATCTGTGGGGAAGTGAAGGAGGTGAGTTTGGCATTCTGTGGGAGTTTTATTTTCCTAGTGCAATTGGGAAGAGCCCCAGCTAAGTAGGGCTGAAGTCACTGGGAGTTCAGTTTGTGTAGGGTTATGGCTGATTGGAAACTTTTTCTCAATGGAAAACAGGGTTTTGAGTAAATGATTTGTTTTTTGCTGGAAAGCATCTGTTTTGCTTGGAGTTTTTAGTTTTCAGAAGTTTTTGGCTAATGTTTTGGGGGTTTGGCCCAAAATTTTTCAAAATGTTCAGATTTGGTTTAGAAAGAGAAAGACAAAAATAAAGTGGAAATTAATTTTCTGGTTTTAGGGATTTTGAGAAAAAGTCAAAATTTTCTGCTGAAAATTTCAATGGAAACACAATTTCTGTTGTTGTTGTTTAAATTTTCAGTGTGGGGATGGAATTCTTGCCCCCTCAAGTAGGGTCCAATATATCGTCTACTAGCCTCCCTTGTAGTTTCAGTCATATTGGTAAAGGCAGAGGGAAAATATTTGTTCAGACTGTCCTTCACCTGAAGCAACCCACACAGTTCAGGCCTTCAAGTTTTTAGCTGAAGTCACAATAACACTAAATAATAGTGACTTTGGGTGCTTCACCTGAGGAACTCAAAATGCTTCTCAAACATCATTAATTCTCAGAACAGACTTGCGGAAACTTGTGCACACTGAGGATAAGTGTCCAACTCAAGATCACAAAGTGAGTCTGTGGAAGAGTTGGACTCAAGCATCCTTATTCCTAGCCCTGTCCCTAATCACTAGATAAACTTCCTCTTCAGCACAATGCCAGCCTCAGCTTGCACTGACCGTAGCCTGAGGATGTCTGAGATGGAAACGAAGGAATTTCTCAACTCAGTTTTTCTTTTTTTTTAATATAATGGAACATTTTGTTCCCAGTGTACACCAGGATCTGATGAATAAAAGAAGAGCTATTTATATGCAACTTCTTTCTGACTGTACCTGTCCTTTCCTTGCTTCTTGTATAATTACCATTGTTTATCCTTTGTATAGCTAAGGCCATAATTGATTAAGCACTATGTTTTATTTGCAACAGAGCCTGCCAAGATGGCAGCAAGATGTGTACAATATATCATAATTTAATGGCATCTCTTGCAAGCATACAAAAGCAGAAGAAAAATAGCATATAAACAACTACTCAGAGAAAGTTTGAATGATCCAGTAATTCTGATTTATACTTTGCATTTGATGGAACTGTATTAGCAGTTAAGTCTATGGTTAAATGATTCCCAGCACAAAATGAGTTAGAAATACAAAAGGTTTACAATATAAAATTTAATGCTAGGGACCTCTAGTCAAGTTCTAGTCTCCATGTAAATTATAGCCTTGGCTGTCACTTTTAACTAACAATTCTAACCAATACGATGTAGTGGGATAATTTGTCCACTATTTCTATATGAGACAATAAACTGCAGTTTAATTCTCATCTGTTTTTCAAAGGCAACAAAGTCATTTCTCAGACATAAAGTAATGGTGTGACCTCAAGCTCACTTCAAAATAAACCTGGCTGCTGGCTAATCATTATGCATAACACCAACTTCAGGCACAACACTATGGGATTTCTATAAATAGCAAGAGCAGAAGGTGGTAAATAGTGAAAATGTCCTAGCTACCAATGGGATTCCATGGTTTAAAATGGCCCTGAAAATAACAAATAGATTTTATCTCTTCCTAGAGCCACTATTTCTGCCATTACTAAGCTTTTATATCGATGCACATACACACATTAATAGCTTAGTAATGGCAGAAATATATATTGCATGTGTTTTCCTCCAGTGCCCTTAGCTCCCAGGAGAGTCTGGGTGCTTTAAAGGAAAAAGATACTCTAATGCTCTGGACAATGGGCCAGATCCACAGCTGATGTCAATCAGCAGAGTACCACTGAATGACTAGAACCATGCTGATTTGCACCAGTTGAGGATCTGGCCCACAGCGTCCACTTACTCATTCACACTCTATTACACACACACAATCTTTTGATCATGTAATAGCTGCCTTCTTGGCTGACAACACAACTGGGCTAGGAACTTCC
Source organism: Gopherus evgoodei (assembly GCF_007399415.2). Lineage (NCBI taxonomy): Eukaryota > Metazoa > Chordata > Testudines > Testudinidae > Gopherus > Gopherus evgoodei. The sequence continues at coordinate 145,559,455 of NC_044325.1, read as the reverse complement.
AAAGCTAAAAGTCTGCCCCCTACAGGTTGAGCTAATGAGCTAGGCTTGGTACTTATGAGCTGTAAACAGCCTTCTCTGCTCTGCGATTGGGCACAGAAAGGGAAACATATACACTGACTAGCGGGTTACAATCACATACCACACACAGGCTCTGTCTACACTGCCATCGGAAGTGTGACTGCAGCGCATGTAGACATATCAGAGCTAGCTGTGATCTAGCTAGCTTCAATAACAATAGCTGTGAAGCTGTGGAAGCACAGACTGTACAACCCTGCCCAGGACTCGAGCAGCTAAGCCATGCTGTTGCGGCTTCTCTGCTGTTGTCATTCGAGCTAGCTACATTAAAACTAGTTTAGTTATGTCTACACAGGCTGCAGTAACACCTCTGATTGCAGTGTAGGTATATCCACAGAGCTCTTTGTTCACTCACTCATACATACACTCATGTCCTTTGGCATGCACATACTCATATAAATAGTCGTCTTCACTCACTCCCACGTTTATTACATTGCTTTTTATAAATCTTCATCGTGGACAGAAGCTGAACAGATTCATTGCAGAAAGTTTATTTGGAGAATAAGCTGAATGCAGTCAAGCTCCCCTGTGGAAGGAATATTCTAGGCCTATCTGCCAAAATACTTAGCCATTTAAGGAAATGCTAGCAAATTTTACTCTAATTTCTCTGCTCATTAAGCCCTCACTTCTGAGGTGTGAAAATGGCTTCAGGCTGGTAATAAACTGCTGGAGAAGTGATTATTATTTTTTTTAAAAAATACTTTTCCCAGAAGGGATGGAGTGGTACAAAGCACAATTGCTCTAAGATCAACTCCATTGTAGGACAATGATTGTTTGAATGTTTCAGTTATTGTAAGAATGGGGGCCGGGGGTGGGGGGGAGGCTGTTTAGCTACTGTAAGAAAGACACAGCATAAATGACTTGGAACTGCTCAATAATCAGAGTACATTTTTGTTCATTTTTCTCGGAGAAAATATACTATTGTTAGAGCCAAATAGTCCAATACAAAGGAAAATAGAGAGGCCAAAGAAGATGGAAATGGGAGAACTGCTAGTGGGTTTGGTGATAGTAAAGAGGCAACCTACAGTAAGCTGAAGACTGAATAATATATATGCAGAACTAGAAAAAGACATCTATCCATCTCTTTTTGGCTCAGCCATTCTCATCCCATTTGCAGGATGAAAGCCTCTTCAGTTCTACTCCCAACAATGTCATAAGGAAACAGATCAACAGAGCCAGACATGTACCCAGAAGCCTCCTACTGCAAGACAAACCCAAGAAAGAAACCAACAGGACTCCACTGGCCATCACATACAGTCCCCAGCTAAAACCCCTCCAACGCATCATCAGGGATCTACAACTCATCCTGGACAATGATCCCACACTTTCACAGGCCTTGGGTGGCAGGCCAGTCCTCGCCCACAGACAACCCGCCAACCTGAAACATATTCTCACCAGTAACTGCACACCGCACCATAGTAACTCTAGCTCAGGAACCAATCCATGCAACAAACCTCGATGCCAACTCTGCCCACATATCTACACCAGCGATACCATCACAGGACCTAACCAGATCAGCCACACCATCACCGGTTCATTCACCTGCACGTCCACCAATGTAATATACGCCATCATATGCCAGCAATGCCCCTCTGCTATGTACATCGGCCAAACTGGACAGTCTCTACGGAAAAGGATAAATGGACACAAATCAGATATTAGGAATGGCAATATACAAAAACCTGTAGGAGAACACTTCAACCTCCCTGGCCACACTATAGCAAACCTTAAGGTGGCTGTCCTGTAGCAAAAAAACTTCAGGACCAGACTTCAAAGAGAAACTGCTGAACTTCAGTTCATCTGCAAATTTGACACCATCAGCTCAGGATTAAACAAAGACTGTGAATGGCTTGCCAACTACAAAACCAGTTTCTCCTCCCTTGGTTTTCACACCTCAACTGCTAGAACAGGGCCTTATCCTCCCTGATTGAACTAACCTCGTTATCTCTAGCTTGCTTGCATATATACCTGCCCCTGGAAATTTCCACTACATGCATCTGACGAAGTGGGTATTCACCTACGAAAGCTCATGCTCCAAAGCCTCTGTTAGTCTATAAGGTGCCACAGGATTCTTTGCTGCTTTTACAGATCCAGACTAACACGGCTACCCCTCTCATACTTAACAATGTCATAGATTCCTAGAGTTTGAAGACTAGTCTGCCATCCCGCATAACACAGGTCCCAGAATTTCACTCAGCTATAAGAATCAATCATCCTAATGTGCAAAAATGTCTGGGGCAAAAGAGTCATTATTGCAGATAAAATAAATGTATGGAAAAGATATTGGTCTTATCCTCTGCATTTGCATTTTTAAAATGTTGTGGGAGGAAAAAACAAACTGAACCTGATAACTTCTTTTTATGACCCTTTTGTGAAGTTAATTTCATGCTGGTGAAAGAAACCAGTTTGACGGCCTGGGACACTGAAGTCCAATGGATCATATTCTGATCTGTTACACTGGCAAATTTGGTGAAGTTCCTCTGGATTTACGCTGGTGTAAATAATTCAGATGAGAATCAATATATCCACACAGCAGGTACAAAATTGAAAGTGGAAATGCAAGTTCCTCACATGCTATCTCTATCAATATGTCTGAGAGCTGTTCTGTTGTGATGATAGAATTCAGCCTTTATTAGTCCATTCATTCCTTGGCCGCTGGTGAAAATGCTACCTGTGGTTCCAGTTAGTGCCAGCCGCAATGTTGGTCTCTACATACACATGCATGACTCCTGCTGATGGCAGAATTATGTGTGTGTGCAAGAACTGAGGCATGTAATTGCTTAGGACAAGGGACTAATAGAGTCTTTTTACCTCTGAAGCCCAAGTTCATACCCCAGAATACAACAGAAAATGATTTTTTTAACTCAACAACTATTATGATCTTATATACAATCACTTGCATCCCAAAGGATCCCCAGGAACAATGCAAAGTTAACAATACATACAGGATTCATTTTTACCACCAGTGAAACATAGCCATCTTCGGGGTAGAACACAGGATCTATTGAACAGTCACAGCAATACTATTCAATGGTTGTGGGCAGGAAATGGATATGAAGTTCATCTCAAATTAAAAGCATAGAGGTATTTGGGTAGAAATAATCTCATTGCCCAAATTAGAATTAAGCTGGGATGCAAGGACATAAACCTCAATGCAACAGGAATCAGATGTGCCTGCATGAGTCACTGCAGGGCTTTAGCTAATGATATTATGAGCAACAACTTCACTGGAGTGCTACCTCTCTCTAGCCCAGGAGACCCTAGTCAAGTATTAATTGGCACAGACGCTCATAATGGTTCTAAAGGAAATAGTACAGCATAAAATGTCAAATACTAACAGAACAGAGGTCTCCAAGGACATATTGACACAGTCGGCCATAAGTTCTCAAATGGAGCCATTAAGGTCTATTGGGTCCGTGATCACTCGATAATGTTGTTGTCATCACTGTCACCTTTATATCCACTGAGATTTTAATGGTGCCTCATGGGCATTTATGATTTCATTGGAAGGACTGTATTGATCCTAAACACCTGTCCAATTAAGCAAAATGAAGTATGCCAAATCCATCCATGGGAATCAATGAAGCTGCAGTGTGGACTCATTTCACTCAGTTTGTTCTGTACAAGTGGCCAGCAGTGGGAGTTATAAGTGTTCAGCACTCTAAAAGTTAAGTGGGAGGGATCTATGTTCAACTCAGGCCAAGAGTCTGGATCAGGTAAACCTCCCTGCTGTCACCACCACCAAAGTTTGGAAATTAACAAAACCTCACACCCATATTGCCTACTGCCAGAGCTGGGCAAAATGTTGTAGCCAACTTTTTTTTTCCACGAAAAAATGCAGGTTCATGTCAACCGAAACCTTTCACAAATTTAAGTCAAAGTTACAGAATTGTTTACATCGAAAAATCATTTGGATTGAAAATTCTCCACCATTCTACAAAAGAGGCATGGGGCATTTCTAAAAACACTTTGTTTGTGGCATCTACCCCTGGCTAGCCTGCCATACTCTAAGTGTCCGTGTGAACCCTGCTGCTGTGTACAAATAGCTTCCTAATGTGCTTTGATCTACCCTACATTGAAATGGGAGTAGATCAAAGCACACTAGGAACTTTTAGTGTGCAGCAACAGAGTCCACATGACCACTTAGTGCTCAGCAGGCTGGCGCACGCGTGGGGTAGATGTACACATCCCAGTTGACACTAAATGTTCATGTAGACAAGCCCTCACTCTGAGAATACTTTGCACAGCAGGTAGTGGACTAGCCTGAGAACAATGGCATATCATTTGGACTGACATATCATATGGATTTCAAAGCCTAGGCACATCTGCATTTTATTAGGGAGGAGTTCTCTTGACTGTGGATTTCCTGACATGTCTTTCTTTCTCTGGCTGGGAATTTACCATCCATTTTCTTTTTTGTGTGTACTGTGTTACTCACTGCATTTCAGATTGGACTCAGCAACAGCAACTTTTCCAGCACAGGAAGTCCCCACAAAAACTAACAATAGGAATGGCCCTCCGAAAATTCAAATCCACCTCAAGCCTTGTACGTGCATGGCTGTGTCTGAGACCAATGCAGGTTCGAGTAAGGATTTGATTGAGAGAAGAAAATCAAAACGAAAACAGATTGTAATTCAAAACCAAGTGGTTGTTTATTAATGGGGAATTAGTTGCAGCTTGGGCTGGGGAGGAGCGCTTTTACCAGCTAACAATACTATCAGAACAAGAATATACACACAACTTGAAACAGTCTATTTACATCCAACAACAAGAAACCAAGCAGTCTATAATTAACTGCTTACTAAAATCCAGAACAGATACACAAAACTAAGTAAACTGCGCGCACGTTAACCGAATATTGTAAAATACAACAATTAACCACAATAGCAGTCAATACAACAATTCAACTCTCATATACTATATACACAGCTTGGTATCAAGTGAGGGAGGGAAAAAGGAAAGAGGCTAAACAAAACAGAGTATTTACAGCACACTCCAGGTGCAGCTGACCAGCAGTACAGACACCAAGGGCATGACGAATTGGCGGGAAAATAATCCAAAAAAGAAAGCAAATTGACATAACTCGAGCCGGCTAAATCCGGAGGAGACTCTGGCTGAAAGGGTGATCAAGCCTTTCAGATAACCCGTGCATACTCTTGCAGATTTTGGCACGAGACATAGTTTTATTTGAAGGCTCTCATACTTGTGTCAAAGCAGCAAAGAATCCTGTGGCACCTTATAGACTAACAGACGTTTTGGAGCATGAGCTTTCGTGGGTGAATACCCACTTCGTCAGATGCATGTAGCGGAAATTTCCAGGGGCAGGTATATATATGCAAGCAAGCTAGAGATAACGAGGTTAGTTCAATCAGGGAGGATGAGGCCCTGTTCTAGCAGTTGAGGTGTGAAAACCAAGGGAGGAGAAACTGGTTTTGTAGTTGGCAAGCCATTCACAGTCTTTGTTTAATCCTGAGCTGATGGTGTCAAGTTTGCAGATGAACTGAAGCTCAGCAGTTTCTCTTTGAAGTCTGGTCCTGAAGTTTTTTTGCTGCAGGACGGCCACCTTAAGGTCTGCTATAGTGTGGCCAGGGAGGTTGAAGTGTTCTCCTACAGATTTTTGTATATTGCCATTCCTAATATCTGATTTGTGTCTGTTTATCCTTTTCCATAGAGACTGTCCAGTTTGGCCGATGTACATAGCAGAGGGGCATTGCTGGCATATGATGGCGTATATTACATTGGTGGACGTGCAGGTGAATGAACCGGTGATGGTGTGGCTGATCTGGTTAGGTCCTGTGATGGTGTCGCTGGTGTAGATATGTGGGCAGAGTTGGCATCGAGGTTTGTTGCATGGATTGGTTCCTGAGCTAGAGTTACTATGGTGCGGTGTGCAGTTACTGGTGAGAATATGTTTCAGGTTGGCAGGTTGTCTGTGGGCGTCTAATTGGTCCCTAGCTCCTTCGCCTTCCAGGTTCCGAGCTGGTGCCCTTCACATAAACAGGATCTGCACATGGCACACTAGCCCTATGCACACGGCACGCTGGTATTTTGAACACGGCACTAGCCTGACCCTTAGGTGACCAGGGAAAAGAGCAGGAAAATGCACACAGCACTATAATGTAGCACACCGCACTACGGTGTTGCACACGGTACCAATGTGACCTTTTGACCGACAATTGGCCAAACAGACGCCATGTTAGAGCATAGGCTTTAGGGCTGCGACAGGCTGTGAAGCCTCCATTTAACACATTAACCAGTCTCCATAAGTTTCACAAAGGAATGGCTCTGAAAACCACTGCCAAAAAATACATCATTTTACAGCTCAGAGAATGACTTCCAAGTGACAGGGGGAAGCTGTCTGGGCCCCAGCCTTCTGGAACTTGGCAGCTCTGTATCAGGCACTCAGACACTCTAATTTCCTCTGCCTGATGGTCACTATCACTAAAAGTGTGTTTACGGTGACAGTGATACTCTTGAATGCTCCAAGACACAGAACTCCCTTTCCACAGCAGCTTCTATGTGGCCAAAGAACACCACCTTCTTCCCAATGAATCCTGGCCTTTGTAAATCCTCATGTCCCAGTGATGCTTACATGACCCAGAGTAGTTCTTTGCAAATAAACATTTACAAGCATTCAGTCCTGCTTCTGGGATGTCAGAGGTGTAAATCTGGAATGACTTCACTTGAATTGGTGTAAAACCAGTGTGAGAAAAGAATTAAGCCCCCATCACGCTTATCCAGAACCCTTGGGCCTGTGACATTGGGCTGGAAATTTTGTTTCTTGTGGCATCTTGGTGCTTGTATTTCTGGCACAAGCCAGACATGAACAATGCAGAGATGGCAAGTGCTGCCTCCGGGGAAGGCTGAGGGGGTGAGTAGTGGTTGAAAAAGTTAAGTGTATCTTTCAAATATGGCATGAGATTGGTGTCAACTCAAAAAGAAAGCAGGAGAGGGAGGGGACAAGAAGTGGGTCATAGCCCACGAAAGCTTATGCTCTAATCAATTTGTTACTCTTTAAGGTGCCACAAGACTCCTCATTGTATAGTTCTAGTTTCCTTTTTGAAAGCAGTGACAGCCCCACCTTTGGAGAAGTTCAGATCAGAACCCAAGTCAAAAATCCCCACCTGGCCCTTCTCTCTACAATGGATTGAACCGAAACCATGGAGCCAAACATCCAGGCCAGGCTTTCGGAATGTTTGGGATCCACATCTAGATCCCAGCTCTACTGTTTGGGCCCATCCCTACTGAAAAGTAAACTAGTTTAAAATGACAGTGGGCCTGCCAGAGCAGGTAGAGCACAGGCACTGACAATGCAAGATCCTGACTCCTTACCCTTCTCCAGTGCTATTGCTGAACTTTTTTACCAGATGATGAAACGAGGAGTTGTTTCCTTGTCTGTTTGATTCTTGTTGCATCTGTCACTCAGGGGTCTAGCTGTCATGGTGCCTTTTAGGTAGACAATTGTCCACTAAAAACTTGACTGAGCCCCCAAAATCATTTCACATAAGTTGTAGAATAACTATGAGCTGATACTTTATCCAGGAGCACACCTGGCCTTTAATCTGTTCTCTCTGACCCTTGATCTTTGTTTCTTTTGGGCTGGATTCAAATCATTTGAAGAAGAAACATCCTGTATCCCATTGTCAATCCCTGAGACATTTTCTCCCTATCTCATAAGATAATTCGGGTCCCAGCAGTTTGCACTGATTCCCTCATTGTGTGTATATGCATCTTCTCTGAGAGTCTGATTTGAGGCAGGATTTCCAGACCATAAATAAATCCAAGTTAATGCTTCCCATGATCAGTTCTGCACCATTCTGTCTGTGAAAAGGACAAAAAAAATCAGAAATAAAGAATGAAAACATTATAATATAAGACTCCCTAAAGCCTGTTAGTTGATGCAAGTTTCCAAGTGATAGTACCAACAATGGGCCAAATCCTCGGCTGATGTAAATTGGTGTAGCTCCGTTTAATTCAGTGGAGCCTGTCTTCAGCTGTTGTAAATTAACATAGTGCTTACAGACTTGAATGGATCCAATCTTAAAATGTTGTAAATCAGTGTAACTCTACTGACTTAGTCAATGGAATCACACTAATTTAGTCAATGGAATAACTGCTGAAGATCTAGTCCTTTTGTCTTGTAAATCTTGTATATACTAATCTTTCTGTTTTTATTAGTGATTGCAGATATTTGAAATGCATACCAAAGTTCACTTACTGACTAGGGGAACTGCAAGGAATGCCTGATATTGCCCTCGCTCTCCGCCTTCCCATCCCCCTCAAAAAAACCCCAAAACCCAGCCACCATGATACCCAAGTTTAATATACAGATGATAAAGTTAATCCATTAGATTAGTGTAGCAGAGTGAAATAATATCTAACATTAAAGGTACTTATTTCTCAGCCTCTCTGATTAATATTACCATGAGCGCATATGGGTTAGAAAAGCAAATTCTAATGACCTGCTGATCCTTGTTTTGTATGGTCCCATAGAAATTTCAGACATGCCCATTTTGTACAGTCAACACATGTCTGGATTACAAAAAACCAGCCGGAAGTGGCAAATGACTCAGATGGAACTTGGGTTTGCATGCATCGCACTACAGATGGCATCTCTGCAAACACCCTGGCTAGATGGCAGTTTTCCACTAAAATTAGTGAGTGGATAGTTAGCAAGAGAACAGAATTCAAACAAGCCTAAAACATGAAGCACATTACATTGGGGCACCACTACATAATTAACTATACGGTGTTACAACAGATGAATAGGAACACATTGCAAAAAAGTTCATCTCCTGTAGGGCATCTGGGCCAAATTCTGCTTTCAGTGTAACTAATATTTGATCCCAGAGGATGTAGAAATGTTCATATCAACAGTATTATCATTTCGTTTCTGTGTATAAGTGTTCATTTACGGAGAGGAACAAATACACAGAGCCATAGTCTGATCACACAATAGTTTTACACAAGCATAACTCCATTTACTTCAGCTGAGTTACTCTTAACATACACTGAAAAGCTAAGAAAAGAAAGAATCAAGGCCACAGACTTTGTCTTTCGAAGCCTGACATGTAAGAGCCAGAGCCTCAGAGGGTGTAAATTGGCATAACTCCATTGATTTTAATGGAACTACACTGAGTAACACTAACTGAACATCTGGCCCTAAAACTTCTTAGCTGGCATAGCATTTATTCCCCCATAGTAGTCCCACTTGGTGGAATTACTCAGGGTAGAATGTACTGTACCAAGCTGTCAATGTTCATAGACACAGGCCCTTGGTCTGGTGTTAACAGATTCTGGCATTAGACTGCATTGTCCCTAAGCCTTCTGGGAGATTCTGGAAAACTTTCAGCTGGACATAAGGTAGGCCGAGAAATGGAAATAGACTCAGGATCTGGAAATAATGAAGGTATGCCCCGGAGGGTTTTGGTTTCCCTTCCACACTGCATTTTCAGACAGAATATTCTGCACAAGAAATGGGAAAAATGCAACACACACTGTGAGCCTATTTTAAACTATCCCCTTGGGGCAAAAATGAAAAAAAGAAAAAAGGTGTGTGTGGAGAGAAGGAGTCCTGATATTGTTGCTGTTTTAAGAGAAGGCTAAACACAGCAAAGATTAGGCATGGCTACACCTTAAAAATTAATTGTTCAAGTACCAGGTCATTCTAGAGTAATGCACCGTGAAATTATGTTATTCTCTAGAAGAATTTCCATAAAGCTTAACATTCCATGACACATTCTTTTTCTAATGAAGTTAGTTAAAAAATAGTACATAAAAGTCCTCAACGTTCAAAGCAAGCGTAAACCTGGCTTGAAACAAGGCCATTGCATTTAGATTGTACTGCAGAGGGGAGGGGAACCGAGCCGGATATACTGTGGCACAAGGCAGACTCCATTACTTAAGCAGAATCCATAAAACACTGCCCGACTGATCTCAGTGAGCAGGAGTGCTGAAGGAACCATTAGTCTTGGTGCATTTTTACTGTTATTCACACTAGGATAATGAGATTATTGGAATTTTTTTTTCTAATGAGAATGAGACAGAATACCTTGGTCTCTAAATGATTTAGTCACAGAGGAAAGCCATTAGTCTCTACTTGATTGCTGTCAAATGGTGGAAAATTGGAATATTATACTGATATTTCTTGTGATGGGCCATATTTTTCCTGCTTGTTCAGTGTCAAATGAGATCGGAGAAATATTTGTCTGAAACTCACATGTCTTTGCAAGCTTTTCAGTAGAGAAAACAGATATGCATCCAGGGTTTGTGGATGGAGACTAGCTTGGGAGATAATTGGAAAGCTGCCAGGCTTCTGCCATTTTCATAAAAGTAGAGGAAAAGTGGGGAAATCAGCTCTTCTAGAATATTTACTTGATGTCTGAACATCAAAATTTTTGCCTAATTAGACTCTACTTGAATTCATAGTTTTGAGGGGGAAAATATGTTTTTGCATAATGTTACACAGAGAAAAGATCTGTTAATTTGCACAACTTTTATGTTTGACAGCTGCAGCCTCCAGGAGACTGGGACGTTGTTTGAATCTCATTTGAACTGGTGATTTTTTTTTTAATTGTTTTGCCCTAATGTTGCATAAAGTTAAACCTTGTAACTCCCTGTTAGAAAATCGGCCAGATTCTCTCTGACACTTTTATACCACTCTCACAGTGCAAAGGGGGTATAAGGCAAGTGTGAATTACATTTTACACCCATGTTCAGGTCTCCTTATGCTGCCGGCATGGTGTAAAGGGGCTTTAGTGTAAACAAGCATCACATAGTGCTGAGCAAAATTTTTAATTCAAAACTTTTTCACCAAAAGGTGCTGATTTGGGTTGACCAAAACAATTCACAAATTCAGGTCAAAATCATGAAAATGTTTCAGTTAATTTTTTTAATGAAATATTTTGTTTTGATATTTTTTGAATGAAATGTCTCAATTTTTCGATTTGAAGTTCCTTTTTGTTTCAGATTTTACTGCAATCTTATAGGCATATAATGATTTAAAAACTCCTAAACTAAACAAAATGTTTTGCGTCAGGTCAAACAAAACATTTTGTTCAACCCCAAATTAATATTTGTCAATATTTTCAGTTCACTGAATAATTTTTAAAAAGTTTCTGGTTCCCAATGAAACCCAGTGTGAGTTGTGTGCCTAAGTTCTTTAGGCTCTTTTGAAACTCTCAGCAATAGCCATTAATAACATTTGGCATTATACATGCTAAAATGACAGGAATTCAACTGTGCTGCAGAACTAGTCATCTGCGGGGGTCAGGAAGCAGTCCTTTTTTGTGTGCAACATGGCACAATGGGCTAGATGCAAGGCATGAGTTGAGGAGAGGGGCTCAAGAGTATCAGATGTTGAACACTTATAGCAAGATACTATATGTAAGTGGCCAAAGTGTGAACCATTACAGCAAATCACATCTCTTACACATCTAGACTCTACTTAGCTACTTGTGTGAGTGAAACTATTCTAAGAGGATGTGCTGGAGACACTAAAGGAGTGACCATTATTGCTGGAAAACCTGGCCTTTTCATCACCAAGAAATACAAGATACAAAATTTTAAAGGGATCGAGTCATCCAAGATTTCAAACAGCTGATCAGATAGCAGCAGTAGCTTGCTGGCTTGGATTCACTTTATTTCTGGACAGGGAGATTATGGAGAGAGAGCTGGCACATGGATTTATTATGGCAGCTCCAAGTTTTATACATGGGAGGGGAGGATTGTACATTAACTTAGTCTTTTTTTCTCAAAGCAACTTCATCAAAAAGATTGAAAGGCCTGTGATAATGTTTCAGATATATCCTTATGAGGAATAATGTCAGTTCAGCAAGGGGAAAAAAAAATCAAACTAATCCTGCCAGAAGCAAGAGCAAAGCAAGTGGACAAATGCTTGGTCTGATTTCATGGCTTGTGATGTCTCTGCGTTTGTGCTCAGGATTTTTAATTTCCTCCCTCCTTTTAATACTTTGGTAGAAACAGAAAGCTGATGCAGGAAAGTGACTGCATGAACATGGTCTAAAAGAGTAACCAAGGAATTATTTTTATTTTAAAAAGGAAAGAAATTTTAGCTTTTTATGCTGGGGGGAAGTGCTAGATTGAGAGCTCTTGGAAAATGTAGCATGTCAGGTGCTCAGATACTATGATATTAGGTACCAATACAAAGGAGATGCTTTGATAGATAGTGAATAAAACTTGGATGGCTATCTATCTATGAAAAGCCTTTGACGGGATGGGGGCCATAAAATACCTTAATTAGAACTAACTCCACAGCCTTTCTTCTTCACTGGCCTCAATAAAATTCTCCAAAATTCTTTAATTATATAGGTGATGGTACAATCCCTGCTGGAAAGGAAAAGCTGCCAGCTGAAGGTTTGTGAGTTAGGGAATGAAATCCAAAGTTTGACAAAAAGCTAAAGAAGCCTGGTTGTGGAGGGCATTTAAAAGTCTAGGGACTCAGGGATGATTTCAGATCCTCACCAATAACTCTGGTTTGAGAGTAGGGTTCTGGGAAAATGATGACTCAAGGTGCACCCCTCTCTAGGATCATATGGTACTTGCAAGCTAGTAACTAATTACTAGGAACCCAGCTGTTTCTCCAATACCCACAATACCATACAAACAGTAAAATGGAAAGACAGGTGGGCAAAAGATTCTGTTGCCCATGAGTAAGGAGAACCTGAAGCAGATGATCATTTTAACCCCAGAGAAGGAATAAAAGCTAAAGAAGGAAAGAAAGTACCTGCTTTATTGAACGTTGTTCAAGAATGTTGATTACTCTATGAATGGCATACATCCTGTACATATGATTCTCCCATTTGTATTGCTCACACCATATAAGGTATTGCAGCATTGTGTGCATTTATTAATAATGAAATTTTGTTTTTCTCTCATCCTGAAGGATCAGAAAGTGCACTTAAATTAGACAACTTTCACAGGCTGTATTAATTAATGCTGTAGGAGATTAAAGCACAGTTCTGCTCTGAAAAAACAGCTATGGAAAATGGCACCTTCTTACTCAGCAGATTTGCTTCTTATGTGTGCTCAGAGTCCCATCGTCTTAATTTGCTAACAAAAATAAGGGCCTAATCCTGGGAGCTACTCAGCTTCAATAAGAGTTGCAGGTGTTTGCTGTCTTTTAGGATCAGGCTCTTATGATCTGATTTTGAGTAGTCCTTAGCAGGGGTAGTATTTTCAAAAGCACCTGATTGACTAATTGGCTTTCAATGGGACTTAAATCACAATAGGAGCTTTTGAAAATTTGTCTTCCTTAGCAATAAATGAAGTCTGTGGGAACAGTAGACACTTCAGGATATCAGACCTTGTGTTTTTAGTACTTTTTACTCCCCCTAGCCCTGCAGATGCAGCACTAACTCTGGGAGCAGGAGATAGACTCTAGTCCCAACATCAGACAGAATTGTGAACCACGTTCCACATGCGAGGCCAATTAACTACACCTGTGCACACCTCCACAGAGCACTGAGCCACCATAGGTGTCACAGAGCATAATTTGACCTCCAGAACCTTTATTTACTGGTGAGGATGCAAGGGAGAGGAAGATTCTAGGTTGAGCCTCAGGGCTAGCTTCATGGGCTGAGGGGCCTACAAATATCTTTGTATTTGTAAACTGAGCACATTGTGATGAAAGTCACTGAGATTGACCATAACATAGAGCCTCTCAACATCATTTGTATTGAATTGCTTTTCAGAGTAGAACTGAATTTCAAATACAAAGCAGAATTCTGGAGATCAGTGTGATTAGTAATATGGGAAAGATTGCAGATCAGTCATATTTTCACATCCTTGCCAGTAATCTGAGCTTGATGTCCTTAGTGCTTTATAGCTTTACAGCAGTAACAACTGCAGGAGAGACAAAGAGATGGAGACAAGATTGATTTCTGATGTGACAAAATGCTTTGGAACTTAAGATCCTGCAGCAAGGGCTGTGTAGTTCATGATGCTATACAGGTGGCAGGGTCAGGGAGTAGAGAAAAGTTCTGCAGATTGTATTATTAATGTAGAGAGTTAGGCCTATAACGAAATATTCTATTTCACTTTTCCAGCCCAAGCTTCCCCCAAATTGTCCATAGACTTCAAAATGCTGAGTAGTCACCATATAGAATCTCTACAGTTGCCAATATATCTCTTTTGCTGCCTGCCTTTCCTCCTGCAAAAGCAGGTTTTATTTAGGAAGCTTATCCCCTGTAAGCCACAATCCCAGACCACAACACTCTTGTGTCACAACAACAACAAAGCAGAGCTTCTTGCAAAAACAGTTTCCAGCTCAAGAGGACCATATGCCACAACAGCTGAATTTTAAATGAAGAATGTTTTTGTTTTTTCTTCCCCCTGCTAATCTTACACTCTGGCAGGGAGTCATCAAAACAAGTTAGCAGTGAGGATACAAATGGAAGACAAAAGGATTAGCATATAGTATAATGGACTAGTTCTCATTAGTGCTCACCACAGCTTTGGTCACCTAGTAAGAAGAAGGGGGAGATAGGTTTTGTTTTAATTCACTTTTCTTTTTTCCCTTCTCTTTTTGCACTATTAATGGTTTTTCTCTAAACTGTGGAGCATCTTAATAATTCTAGAACTCAGAGTATAGGAAAAAATTAGTAACATGGGGGGGAAACAGCATGACAAAACCCTTCTGAACCTTTCTAGAATTAATGATTTTTCAGGAGCTATCAATTACCTCCCTTAACTGGGGAGCACAGATTATAAAGAGGAATATAATTAGTGGCAAACGCTATGAGATATATAAAGACAAATAGGGGAGTGGGATGAATAGGAGCTCATAAATTTTATTGAGAGCCATATTTGGACATTGTCATTTATTACCGGAGGCCCCTTGAAGTGATTCTGAAATGCAGATTGCATGTGTTGGAGTAGGGGAGAGGCTGCTGCTGTCACTAAACGAAATGGAATAGGCTATTGATTCACAAAGAGAAATCAATGCATTTCAAGAATGGAAACAAATGGGCTGAACATGTTCCCTACTTGCTACCAAAGGGCTTCTCAGGTGTTCTCACTTGGGCCCTTATCCTGCTATTGTATTCCTACAGGGAAAGGCTAGCCCCAGATGGAACCCCATAAACTTCATTATATTAGCCTGCCTTCCTTTAAGACCATATTTACCCTCCAAACCAAGCCAACAAAAAAAAGTTCTCTTTTCCAGAATACAAGGCATTAGCCTGCCCTCAGTGAAAGATTGTGAAACTGTGAAAGATTACTGATATACTATTCTGTTCTTTCTCTTCCCTTCATTTTCTCCCTACTGGTGTGTTACTCCCCTCCCCCACATTGCAGCATATCTGAAATTAGACCCTGATCCTGCATATACTCACCCACATTAATAACATTGTGTGTGTGAGGAGTTCTATTTGAATTACTCATGGGCATGAGTGTTTACAGAACTAGCGAGCATGAGGGCCTGCTGTCAGCACTGGCTTTAGTTTGTAAACTTCTTCGGGCAGATCTTGTGGGTTTTTATCTGTATGTTGAGTGCCTTGCTCACCTCTGGATGCTAATATCTATCATTAACATGAAAATCTTAATAAGTTGAGCACTTTACAAAGGAAGATGGATTGGGTTGTATGATTATACCTTGACTTTAACAAAGCTTTTAATACGGTCTCCCACAGTATTCTTGCCAGCAAGTTAAAGAAGTATGGATTGGATGAGTGGACTATAAGGTGGATAGAAAGCTGGCTAGATTGCCGGGCTCAATGGGTAGTGATCAACGACTCAATGTCTAGTAGGCAGCCGATATCAAGTGGAGTGCCCCAGGGGTCTGTCCTGGGACTAGTTTTGTTCAACATTTTCTTTACTGATCTGGATGATGGGATGGATCACACCCTCAGCAAGTTCACAGATGACACTAAGCTGGGGGAAGAAGTAGATATGCTGGAGGGGAGGGATAGGGTCCAGAGTGACCTAGACATATTGGTGGATTGGACCAAAAGAAATCTGATGAGGTTCAGTGAGGACAAGTGCAGAGTCCTGCACTTAGGAAGGAAGAATCTCATGTACTGCTACAGGCTGGGAACCAACTGGCTAAGCGACAGTTCTGCAGAAAAGGACCTGGGGATTACAGTGGACAAGAAGCTGGATATGAGTCAGCAGTTTGCCCTTATTGCCAAGAAGGCTAATGGCACATTGGGCTGCATTAGTAGGAGCATTGCCAGTAGATCAAGGGAAGTCATTATTCCCCTCTGTTCAGTACTGGTGAGGCCACATCTGGAGTATTGCATCCAGTTTTGGGCCCCTTCACTACAGAAAGGATGCCGACAAATTGGAGAGAGTCCAGCAGAGGGTAATGAAAATGATTAGGGGGCTGGGGCACATGCCTCATGAGGAGAGGCTGAGGGAACTGGGGTTATTTAATCTGCAGAAGAGAAGAGTGAGGGGGGATTTGATAGCAGCCTTCAACTACCTGAAGGGGAGATCCAAAGAGGATGGAGCTCGGCTGTTTTCAGTGGCGGCAGATGACAGAGCAAGAAACAATGGTCTCAAGTTGCAATGGGAGAGATCTAGGTTGGATATTAGGAAAAAGTATTTCACTAGGAGGGTGGTGAAGCACTGGAATGAGTTACCTAGGGAGGTGGTAGAATCTCCTTCCTTAGAGGTTTTTAAGGACCAGTTTGACAAAGCCCTGGCTGGGATGATTTAGTTGGGGATAGTCTTGCTTTGAGCAGGGGTTGGACTAGATTAACTCCTGAGGTCTCTTCCAACCCTAATCTTTTATGATTCTATGATTACTATACCAGGTTTACAGATTGGGAAACTGAGGCACAGATTAAGTATGGTCACACACAGCAAGTCAGTGATTACGAATAGAATCTAGCCCCTTCCTTTCACAACTAGACACTTCCTCGATGTTAAGCCTTTCTGTGGAACAACATAACACGATAGCACTCACAATCGATTTGTATTTTCAAGCAATACAAACTAAAGCAATATTTATGGCAAAATCTTGACCTGCAGGCATCCAAATGTAATCCATTTTTAAGTCTCCCTCCTCCTCCTGAAACCTTCAATCTAATTAGTCTCACATCAGTATATTATTACGGAATGTAATCATTCCTTTCTTCTAATAACATTCATGGATAATTTTATTTCTCATTTGCAGCCTTCTACTCCTGTGGTGTAATTAGTGTCTCTGGCACCTCGTGATGCTCAGAATGAGTTGCAGCTGCTAATTGCTAATTGAAAAATTAGAAACTCAGTTAGAAAAAGGATCTAATTAAAATGAAATTAGATAAAATCCTTCGAACTAGCTTCTCTCTTTTTGCCATTTTCCCATTTTGTGATCTCAGAGCCATTAGCACTTGCCAATTGCATTTAAATATTAAACCCAAATACATTTTTATTTGATTTTTTTTTTACAATAATCTTTTATTAGAAAAAGAGACCTATATTTATCAGGGATGCCATGACAGTCTGAGGACTCCTTTATTATAACAAATTCATCCCATCAACCAGGGCCAGCTCCAGGCACCAGCTCAGCAAGCATGTGCTTGGGGCGGCCAAGGGGAAGGGGTGGCAAGTTAGGCTCTTCGGTGGCAATTCGGCAGCGGGTCCCTCAGTCCCTCTCGGAGGGAAGGACCTGCCGCCGAATTGCCGCCAAAGAAGAAAGCGGCACTGTGGAGCTGCCACTGATTGAGATCGCGGCTTTTTTTTTCCCCGCTGCTTGGGGCGACAAAAACCCTGGAGCCGACCCTACCATCAACCTTACACTCCCTGAAATTACATTGTGGTGTCTCATACCAAGCAGCATGCTGCCCTGTCTATCTCTCCAGGTAGTATATGCCCCTCCTCACTGTAGTGCCTGGCCCATATTATCAGCTAAGCGCTGAGCCACAAATTTTGTCCCTGATCCTACAAGGAGAACCATGTGAGCAAATCTCGGAACTTTCTGAAGACAGCTATGCACTGCACAGGTTCAGGGCTCTTCCCATGGCGTTATCCTTCCACGTTCAAGACATTTTGTTTACAAGCTTTAAATGTCCTTTAAATTTAGAGTTTTCAAAATGCTCAACATTAGCCCTAGCTCAACTCCTACTGAAGCCAATGGGAGTTAACAATGATTTCAGCAGAAGCAGAGCTCGTATTCATAGATTCCAAGGCCAGAAAGGACCCTGATGGTCAGGCACTTAAGCTGACGCAGAGAGCTTTTGAAAATTCCATTCATAGGGTAAAATTAAGCTCATGGCAAAGTGCCCACATAAGACCTGAGAATTACTTCAGCACATGTCAAGTGGGACTTAAGTGATATATAAGGCCACATGTGTGCCAATACACTGGGATAAAGTTCACCAAGGCAGCAAAAATGGGCTTCTTACTGGTTCTCTAAAACAGACTTTCCCACCCCTAATCCTGAATGTGGATGGAATTTTTTGCAGCCAGAACTTCCCAAAATAACAGCAATCTACAGCATGCTGATTAAACAGCATTGAATTGAACTGTTATGCACTTTTTTGTGCATGCTAAATTGAACTAAATTTTGCAAAGTCAACCACAAAAGATTCCTATTTTCCCTTATGTCCTAGCACCTCATTTAGAAGTATGCAACAGCATATAGCATCTGTGAGCATTAGCTAGTTTATATTTAAAATGAATGGTGAGGCAAGTGATTGTGAACTGAGTGTATTGCTAATGATTAGCTTGTTACAGCTTTGAATAGGGCACACAGATAATTTATGCAGAAAATGCTCATATTCGTCTTACAATGTCCTCTCTTCATCTACCCCTTTCATTTGTTTCTTACACTTCCTCCATTCCCCACTTTCCAGTTGCCTTTGGGATTGTAAACTCACTGGGGACAGGGGCTCTCTTTTATTGTATGTCTGAATAGCAGCTAGCACCAGGAGCTCCCTTCTGGTTTGAAGTCTATAGATGTCAATGGAATACAAATACATAATAATAGTTGCAATGGATGAAAGTCAACATTTTCAATAGAGCCACAGTTCACTTGAACTCCCTAAAGTCTAGGTGCTTAATCGAGGCTTTCTGAACTATCCAGACCTTTTGTTTTGTACAACTGTGTTGGGCACCTTGTTTTAACACTCAATACAGCTTTATTGCAGAATGTGCCTGCAATGCTGTTGAAAAAATCATCTAGAACCCTGGAGAAATGCTCCTGTGGTGCAATCAAACTTTCAGGTGGCTCATGCTGCTGTGTTGCTGAGTACATAGCCTTGTTCTGATGATTTCCCAGGAATGTTAACAAAGGAGGGTGAGACAGTAGATGCAGTGGGGAGCCAGAAGTGACAAGTTAAAGGTGTTTTTTGGGTGGGACAGGGGGCAACATGAAGCCAAAGGAGAGTGGAAAGATACTCTGCTAATATTCACAGTCTATTGCAGCTGATTCAATCAGCCCAAAAACTCACCTTACATGGCTAGAGAACTAATTTTTTAAAAATAATAATCTAGACCAGAACAGGATTATGGATGACAAATCCCCTTATCCATGGGCTGGTAAGATCAGCAGAGATAGATGTTTTACCATTCTCATCTGGGAATGGTGCCTTTGCCACAATTAATGCACATACATGGTGTCTTTTCTGCCAATTCTCCTCTCCATCTGTCAGAATGGCATAGTACTTGCTCACAAATAGAGATGGGCCTGCAGGGTAGCAAGGCTCTTTCACATGCTGTGGGTAGAAGTGGAAGGCATTTTTGCAGTGCTAAGCCAAGATAAACTGGGAAATCTGATAAAAGAGAACAATTCTGTTTCCCTTCTCCCCCACACACCAAAATATTTCCTAGTTTGCTAGCTGTACACTTTTCAGACCCTGGGTGGGTCACATTCCTAATACAGGTTGTGTGTTTTGGTGTTTTATTTTACTTTATGATTTCTTCAGTGTGGTCTTGAAAGTAAAACGATTAACAATCCTGAGACCAAATTCTTCACTGTGTAAAAGGGCAAAGCTCACTGAAATCAAGGGAGCAGCATCCATTTACACAAGCAGGGGAATTTGCAGCAAAAATATCAAAATAGGGCAAAAGGTGCAACTTAAACTCTTATCAGGTTGCCTCATTCCAGATTTGCAAGGTCTGCCTTTAGGAATGATCAAATAATTCAACCTTCAGGTCCCCTCAGCCCTTGGACATTGCCAGCAGGGGATGTCAAAATGTCAATGCTGTGGGTGGCTTTTATTATGTGGACACTTTTTCACTGCCATTTGGATGGAGACCTACCAAACTCATATCACACAGATCACTGAACTCCCATCACATGACAGGGGCTTCCCAATAGTGCCCTTCATCTTTTTTCTCTCCTAGTTAGCTGGTGGCTTGAAGTTTCTGCTAATTGGATGAGTCTACTCATAGATACACTGATGATGTTTTCATCCTCTAGACGGGTGACTTAAACTCCTTTATAGATTTCCACCACAACTTCAACAACCATCACCCATCCATTAAATTCTCTCTGGAACACTCCCACACTAGCATCAACTTCCTGGACACTATGATCAGCTTCAACAATGCAACTCTACAGATAATTCTATACAAGAAACCCCACATCTGCCTTCACAGATCTAGTGACCATCCCAAACACACCAAGAAATCTGGTATCTACAGCCAGACACTCAGATACCACAGAATATGCCATGAGGAGAAAGTCCAGGATATACACCTTAACACATTCACAATCACCTTCACCAATGAAGGACATTCCACCAGAGAAGTAGTTTACATCATGGAACAGACCACCCACATATCCTGAGAGAGCCTGCTTCAATACAAACATAAAATCCCATCTGACTGCACACCTGTAGCTGTTACCTACCACCCATGTTGGAACTCATTCAGGGTATCATCAACCAGTTACTACCCATACTTGATGGGGACCACACCTTGAAAGAAATCTTTCCTGAATTCCCTCATCTGGGCTTCAAACAGCTGCCCAACCTCTGCAAGCTCATCAGTAGCAAGCCGCTACAGACTAGGAGGCACCAACTCAAAGTGGCACCAGACCCTGCCAGAACAACAGATGCAAAAACAGTAGACATAGCTCCCCTGCTACGATGATCAACACCATCCACAACACATCTGTCAAGATCCTATACATACGTATCACAACCTGTACCTCACCTCATCCAGTGCACTATAACCCAATAACAATGTAAGTGAAACCAGAAAATCACTACACTCTTGAAGGACCTCACATAGAAAAATAATAAAAGACAAAAATACCATATCACCTGTTGGTGAACACTTTTCACAAAGCGATTACTCTATAGCTAACCTCTCAGTCCTCATCCTCAAAGGAAATCTGCATAACACCTTCAAAAGATGAACCTGGAAGCCTAAATTAATAACTTTGCTAAACACTAAAAGTCATGAACTAAACAGAAACACTAGATTTATGGCTTATTACAACAACCTATAATCTACTAACCTTCTCCCATGCCTCCCATAACTGGAGAGGTTTTAAACAGGTCACTACACCTTGAACGATCCCTTGAAATATGTAACTATTTATGCTAAACAATCTGTCCCACCTTGTATTTAGCTGTGATACTAAGTACATTTCCCAGACCTGAAGAACAGCTCTGTGTAGCTCAAAAGTTTGTGTCTCTCACCAACAGAAGTTAGCCCAATAAAAGATATTACCTCCCACATCTTGATTCTGAAAATAAAGAAGGCAGTTTTCTGCAATAACATCTGGATTTCGATCATGTTCCACATGTGGGCCACATTTTATAGCTGATGTTTATGTAACGTGTATTAATCTATCAGTGTAGGGTATCTTATGTGAAATTTGTGTTTTGACTGGTTAACATTGGCTTGTATGTAAAACACGTTTGTCCCACCTATGAATCATGAGAACTGCATTTGTAAAATGTCACATGTGAAAAACTGTTAAAGCACATGTGGGCATGTACCCTAAATCCAAATATGTTCACTTGTTGTAAAGTAGTCTCTTCTACCCATACAGTAAAGTAAGATTTCAAGGCTACAACATATTTGCTGTATATCTTATATTCCCGTAGAGGTACTCACATGCTATATTTGATTGCTGCAAGCTATTATATACTGTACATTTTCTCTTATAATAATTTTTCAAGTCTCACAGCATGAATTTCCAATATTATACTAAATTGCGTTGCCTGTGGTACATATGCATGAGTTCATATTACAGGAATTTTTGTTTTTTAAACGTCCCCCTTGAGAACAGGAAAACAGTTGTTACACTGGCTGAAACTTAGAACAGATTTGTGCACTTTTCCTCTTTCACTTGGTTGCTAAAATCAGGATCTACTATGCTTAAACATCGCTCTCAGATTTTGCCTTGTTTAAGCAACAGAGTATCTGCCCAAGGAATACAGTCACCCAGCCTTGTCTAACCCCATAGGCCTTTCAAACTTTGTACTAATCTAATTCAAAACTTTGTGCCACTCTAATTCACACATCTGGATCTCAGCCCAGAGGCCAGTGGACTAATTAGCTCCAATACCTCTTTGAGCAGCACAGCTAATGCTCTTTCTTTCTGTCTATACCATTTTTCCATTTGTATATAATGCACTTTCCCTTAAACTCTCCAGATATTTCATTATTTTCCCATTTTCAGTTTTATTTTCTTGTTTCAAACAAGCAATTTCCCTGTCACGGTTCAAAATGACTTTAAGTAGCTTTCCTAACTCAGTTAATATACTCCGTGGAATGTTAGATTTTACTTTCTCCAAAGTTAATCCCCACTGCACTATGATAAGGTCACTACTCATTAAATACGCCAACAGTCTAAGGCAATAATGTGATCCATCCCATAGCTATTTTTGTTTTAAGTTCACTGGAATGATTAGTGATGGAGAAACTCTGTCTTAAGGATCATGAGCAGCATTTAAAATATCACAGCAATACCTGCCAGGATGAAGGACAAGACCCATGTGGCCTTGCCAAGACAGAAACAACAATGGCAGCTCCAGGATCTTTGCGGAGAGCTTATATCCTTGGATACTATTCTGGTCCCATGAAGTTCCTTCAGTCCGACAGAGGATTTTATGAGCTGCCAGGTGAATGACAGGGAGTTCCTGTAAAAAAATAAATAAATAAAATAAGACTGGGCTTTTGAAGGGATCCTGAGGAAGTTGGGCATCCAAGTTCAGTGGTATTTAAGTCCTTGACTTCCTTAGGACCTAAATTTAATGGGATTTTGGAGCCTAATTCCCTTAGGATCCTTTCAAAATCCCTGTCTAAATAAATCAAAACACTCTCCCTCTTCAGCACAAGATAAACTGCAAAAGGTTAGGACTCTAGGCTCCGACGATGCTTGCCATAGGGTGAGTTTGAAGGGTAATTAGTCCAGGTGCTTCTCTAATTGTGAGGCCAGTGGGTCAGATTCTCATCTGGTGACTCTCAAGTCAAAGGAGCTATGCTGGTTTACAGCAGCTGAGGACATGCTCTAGTATTGTTTGCCAGCAGAAGTAGCATGGGGCTGGAGGAGTTCTGCAGGTTTGCACTAGGTTACGTGACATAAGTATTGAGCGTTAGATCTTGAGCAGGGGTAGTGAATGTTAGTATCACTGAAGATAATGGAGCTGAGATTCTGGCCCAATGTCTCACTGCAAACTTGATATATGATACTTTGCTAGCACTACTCAAGGTAATGAAAGTGTCTTGTCTACTTCATCACTCTGGGCCAGAATTCAAGGGAAAGACCCCCATTGACTTCAATGGGCTTTAACGGCAAAAGACCCTCATCGGCAGGCCCCATCCAAGTGACGTGCTGCTCCTTGGAATGTGAGTCTTGGTGGGGCTGATGTTGCACTCCACTGCTGTGTAATTGACTCCAGGATCCAATATGGAGGCCTACAGTCTGATTCTCCACAGCCTTGCATCTTTTGTAGTCATTTATACCTGTGCTAAGTGAGTGCAAATGTATAGGTCCAAGGCAGTGGTGAATCAGGCCTCTACTCTCCATCTTCCTAGTGCGTCAGGGAGCAAGTGTGCATGGGAGATGACCTACTTAATCTCTGTAACCTTTCACCACTCACTGGGGTCTCCCACCCCTTTCAATCCAACTGCTCTGTCCTGGCTCCCCGTCCAGTTCTCCTCCTGATCTGGTCCAAGTTATTTATTGTTATCTACAGCTTAATATTTCCTAAATGCTCAGATTCCAGATGAACTTTCTCTGCTCTGAATGCAAATTAACTCTCTTTGCTTTTTCTTTGTCATTGTTTCACCTTCTTTCAAATGGGAGCTGCAACTGTTTTTATAAATGGAATTAAAAGGTTTTTCTTGTTGTCCTGTTCTGTAAATACCTCTGCATCCTCTGTTAAAAGATGATTCTTAAAGCAACTCTTGTGACTCACAACACGTATCCCTAACTCATTTACAGCAACTGCACACTGGCAAGGTATGTGTATGTCCATATGCAAGGAGTTAGATCTAGTGGTTTCCATCTCCAATGGTAGATGTACCTCAATGTCCCACAAAGCATTATGCAGTAGTCAATGGGAGTTTTGCAACTGATTTCACCCAGGTCCCTTGCTAGGACCAAATGTATAAAATAGGTCCCACATTCAAAGTGCAGTGCTAAAAAGGGAGAAGGGTAACATGAAAGGTAAGACATTGGTCATCACTACCTAAGCATGATTTTTACTTGCAGAACTGAAAACAACTGAGAAAGAAGGGGATCCAGTAACCTGAGCAGCAATTCATGGTTTAACCATGACTTTTCATGCACAGTACCTATGCATATTTCAGATTGACAGCCGCCTACAATCTAATTTTCTACATAGACAGAGGGAAGAAAAGAAACATAAAGAGTTGTGGCAGCTGGCTAGAGAGTATTGTGCAGGATTTACCTACATTTGCATAGACATCTAAACTAAGCAATCAGGAAACACAGAATTTTGCATCAAACAGTTTTCAGGCAAATAACATTCCATACTTACCTGATTCCCAGCTTCTGAAGACAGTAATACACCAGACTGGAATATCTGTTGACTCCTGTCAACTCCATTATTCATCTGTTCTGAGCATCCAGACCAAAAAAAAACCAATGCAATCAATTACTGGAAGGAGGATGCACACTATGGGATTCCGCATTGTCACTTACAAAAAATAATGCATCTATAGATACAGGTACCATAGACTGTATGTATATGACACACACATCTATAGAACATTGTTGTCATATTCAATTTGCAGTGCAATGGAACTCTGTAATGTTGAATGGCAGTAAAAGGAAAGGGGCAAGAAAAGGTGAAGAGATGTATATAATCATACTGAAAAAGACTTTTGGGGGGCCCTGAGGCTTCTCTGATGGGATCAACAAATGGAACGTGATTGTGCATGTAGAGAGAATGGAATGAGATGGGAGAACATGATTAAAAAGGACAGCTCTTTTGTTAGCGGTTTACTGATCTACTGGAAAAGAAAGGTGATTAGTTGGAAAAAAGATGGCTGGGGGAGTTGGGTATACACGCTTCTGTTCACCCCCCACCCAAACCAATAGGCCTTATTCAATGTAATATTTAAACTGTTCTGATTGACTTGATCAGAACTGAATCTTTGACTTTTTGAATGAATAAATAAATAATAAACATATCACTGTCCTCAGAAAGTAACGTGGGCTACACCAATCACTGACATGTTGTGAGCGCTTCGGACAGACAAACAGACACGCGCACACATTGCCTGAGTCTCAGCAAATTGTGCGTGTCTATGTGACTGTCCTAAATTCCCACAATGTGTGAAGGAGTGGTGTATTCCACATTATTTTCCAAGGACGGTAATATGATATAAAAAACACTAGTCAGCCAGACTTGAAACATCCATGTACATACATGAGGCACATACATATATAAGCTCAGTGTATATAGTAAAGCTGTTTTCTTTACTTTTCCCCAGAAGATATGGCTTATTCTAGAGTTGATACTCACCAATGTAAACATTTTAAGCATGTTCAAACTGGTCATATCTCAGCTACTAGTAGAAAAGATTCATTATGCCCTCTGTAACATACACACAGACACACACCAACTGTATATAATGAAAATGTTTAATACTGAAATCCTGTGAGGATTTTCTCACTAGATAATAAGGCACTGAGGGAAGCCTAGGCTTGTGATACCTATGCCTTCATGTACATGCTTAATAACCTACTGTGTGAAGGCATTTTATCTTTCCTAGCTACCGTACCCTCACACCTGGCAGCATTGCTCTTCCTCAGCACTCCCGGGCAGAGACGCCAGAAATGTATTTGATTATACTCAGCACTGCAAGCCAGAGGCTGTACACCAACTTCAATAAGAACAGCAAGTCACAATGATCCACTAAAACAGGGGAGCCAGGTGGAATTGGCAAAAATGAGATTGCAGGCTTAATACAAAAAGACACAGCAGTGAAGTCAAATGGCCACAAAATAGGTACAAATTGCAAAACTAATAATAAAAATTCACTGCTCAAACTGACAGCATCAAACTGCCATCAGCCCTCCAATGTTACCCCAGAAAGTGAAAATGAGCTGCAAAGGAGGTCATGTATGTACTATAGCAATAATCACTTATCCCACGTCTCAGCTCAATTCTCTAGATGTAGAAACATTTTCCAAGTTCAGATGAGTTCTAAAATTTTGATTTTTCCCATATACCTCCACCAAGTGAAAACTGAAGTAGTTATGATAGCACAGCAGGGCTGCACGCTCTTTGAATTTACAATCCTGACATATTATTTGTTACATTATAAAATACAGTACTTCAGTATCTTTGGAACCACTTAGACTTTCTGCTGCGTAAACAGTTCAAAACCAAATCTAATATTTGTAAACTTCAGCGATGCTGTGCGTTATGAACGATGGCAGAATTAATCCAGAAGAGCAGCAGCAAACAAATAAAAGGATTTATTAAGAATTCAGGGGGAAAAAGAGCAATTTAAAGCACTTTCCCTAGGCATTCCAGGTTATGCTCTAGAATGCAATAACTAAATAGAAGAAAGATCATTTCTCATGTTTTTTTTAAGCTAGGAAATGGAAGACCGAGTAATTAAAAAAGTTAACTTACAACACAACCTTGAAGCAAATTATCCTCACTAGGGTTCAACTAAGTTTCAAAAGAGTCTGACCCTGTACCCCTTACTTAAATGTGTAGTCCTTACTCATATGAATATTCTGCTGTGTTGTGTCGTCTGACCCCTGTAGTCATTGCTGTAGGTTCCAGAAAAGGTTGTGCATTTCAAAACAACAAAATTCTCTCTTAGAAATCATTGGCCAGGTCAAGTCAATGCTGATTTACACCAGCTCAGAATCTGGCCCACAGTTCATCATTCCCAGCTTGCCTATGGGCAAAAGTCTGCAGAGCTCTGCTCACCTTACTGAAAAGTTTGACCAGACAGTCTTCAGTCATGGCCACTTTGGGTATGAATAGCTCTGTGTGGCTGGCTCCATTGTAACTCCGTGATCATGTCCTGGATTGATGGCATCCCCAGCAAACAAGTGTTGTTCAGTGCTTTTATTGCTAAAGTTTACCCAGAGGTTATACAGTCAGAATAGTGAGAGCTCACCACAGTGACAGGTTTTGAGGTCTTGAATGAAGGATCGTGGGTACTGTAACCCTTATATCAAGAACAGATCTTTTTTTTTTTTTGCTGGGCAGTAAGTTCGTGCTTCATCAGATGAGGACAATTAGAGCAAAAGGAGATATCAGGAATAAGCAAGTGGGCTCTATGTAATACAGTGAGTTAATACACTGAACAGGATGTGCAGTGGTGGGCTTAATCCACTGTAGGATTTGTATTGGGGGTTAATACACAATACCACTGGGAAGAATACTTTTGTGGCAGCTGATGTGCCCATACGCATTTTAGAGGTGCAATTTGCAAAGGGGGCAGTGGTTTGCGAGGTGCGGGCCGCCGCTGCTCATTTAATCCCATGTCTCTTGCGTGGGATCTTGAGAAAGAAATTTATATTCTAGTTGAAGTCAGTGGATACAGAGAGTCCACCCATGTGGATCGGATGCACTTAAATCCTCTGTGCCTCATTTTCCCCATCTTTAAAACAGATAAAATAAAAGTGCATGGAAAGGTGCAAAACATCACTGTAAATGCAGGCAGTTAGCCAGTGCTTACTCTAAACGAGGGGTAGGCAACCTGTGGCACATGTGCCGATTTTCAGTGGCACTCACACTGCCCGGGTCCTGGCCACCAGTCCGGGGGCTCTGCATTTTAATTTAATTTTAAATGAAGCTTCTTAAACATTTTTTAAACCTTATTTATTTTACGTACAACAATAGTTTAGTTATATACTATAGACTTATAGAAAGAGACCTTCTAAAAAAGTTAAAATGCATTAGTGGCACACAAAACCTTAAATCAGAGTGAATAAATGAAGACTCGGCACACCACTTCTGAAAGGTTGCTGAGCCCTGCTCTAAATTATCCTATCCCCTTTTACTCCTTTCTAAAAAGCTTCCTTCCTTTTTCCTTCCCTCAACCCCAATAGATCTCAGAATGGGCTGGTGAAGATGTACCTGGTGTAGTCAGCTGTGCAGCTGTTGTGCTCTGTCTGGATGAACCTAGACTATTTGGAAGCATGAGAGGTAAATTCTGTTACCTGAGTATACGTGGACTTTTCAGTGGTGGAGTACATGCATTCTGCCTGCACAAGTTTCCCTCTAGCAGACAGCAATGGGCAAGTAATAAAAATAGGACATTGCTGGCAAGGAGACTGAGTGCAATCATGCAGGAGTTTGGGGTTGGTTGTTTTTTAAAGCTATGTGGAACAGATTGTACTGGTGATTTGTTATTCTTTTGACTATTAAGCTCCGCCAAAATGACAATACGAGAGTAAATGTACCAGCAAATGGTTATCTCAACAATTCTGCCACAAGGTGCATTTTCACAAGAGCAAAATTTTCAATAAAATATGACCTTTTAATGTTATGATGACCCAAGTCACGTTATTAAGATTCACTTATAAAAAACACAAAAAGTTCTGTGCAGAGCCAATTCTGAAAGTTGCCAGAAAAATCTAATTTATAGATTTGATGGAGACCTCCTGTAAAGTGAAGCCATAATTGGGAAAGTGCGGGCTCTCCAGAACCCTGACAAAAAAGAATTAAAATTGATTTTCAATGTTATGTCTTCTTCACAAGTGCCAAGTCCCTTTAGCACCATTTTTGTCTCTGGAAGACATTACTTATCTGAATAGGTCAGGATCAGCAATTCTTCAAATAAATAATTTATATAAATAACTAATAAGATAATGGAGCATTCCATGGGATACAATCAGCTTACAGCATCTGTTTCTTTGTGTGTTAGTCTAGCTGAGAAAGGATAATGACCTTATTGATGAAATATGCTCCAAATGGACATAGTTCATCTGTATTTTTTTTTTTAAGTACAGCTACCTAAGGAGGATGGGCACCTTTTATTCATACTTATAAAGTACCTAAATTATTTACCAACCATTATATATCTGAAATATCATAACATGAATAACTGAGGTGCAACTAGAGTAAATGTTTTCAGGTAAATTGCCCTGTACAGAGAGTAAGGAAGGTCCTGCTAAGGCACTGGACTGGGAGTCATGAGGTCTGAGGTTTAAATCCCAACTCTGCCATAGACTCCCTGTGTGATCTTGGGTGAGTCCCTTCAAGTCTCTGAGCATCAGTTCTCAGCCTGTAAAAGAGGGCTAATACTACTCTCTTTCTCTCACTCTTTATCCTTTTTCTAGTCTGTTGGTCTATTTGGCTAGTTTATAAGACTGTAATCTCTGTGGGTCAGGGCCTGCCTCTTGCTATGTTTACGTACAGCTTCTAGCAAAATGGAGCTCTGATCTTGGTTGGGGTTTCTGGACACTAGTGTATTACAAATAAATATAATAAAATAATATGCATATTGTGCTTGAGGAAAATGATTTTGCTTTACAGAAATACTACTTGATCTCTAAGGCCATCCACCTTCCTGTCTTATGCTCTTAAGGCAGCATTGTGAGTATTTATCTGCTGTCTTCCTTCCTGGTAATTTAAGTGACACTTTGCCTTTCTATAGAGCCATGAATGAACTCAAGGCGCTTTAAAAATATGAGGCTTGGTCCTCATCTAGGATCTAAATTGGAGTAGTTCCATTGACTTTCCTTGAGCTATGAAAGTTTTCACCAGTTTAGGATCTGGCCCCTCCCTTCTAATAAACTTAATTAAGAAAAGGATTGCAGAATCTCATAGAAATACCAACAAGGCCACAATAATGGTGCAATGTTACTATGTTTTCAAGTAGACCTATTGTCTCTAACCCTAATCCGACTTGGCAATACCGATTTGAGCGCTACTCTCCTCGTCGGGGAGGAGTACAGAAATCGGTTTAAAGAGCCCTTTATATCGATATAAAGGGCTTCATTGTGTGGACGGGTGCAGGATTAAATCGGTTTAATGCTGCTAAGTTCAGTTTAAACATGTAGTGTAGACCAGACCTGAATGCAAAACGATCAATAAGCAAGTCATGAGAGAAAGAAATGCAAGTCTATATTAAATGGGGTAAAGATAGAAAAGCTTTTCTATAGCATTAATTTGTCAAATTAGCTGTAAGCCAAGTTTTTCCTTTTGCAAAACATCTTGAGAGGTTTTCTGTCCTTGTTAGTCAATATTTATTGGAGGAACAGACAAAAAGGTCCTGGGAGAGTTGGACCCTCTAATGAAACAGTTACTGCAACAACATCTATGCTGGTCAAAGCAAACTTTCCTCCATGAGGAAATGAGGCCATTTCCTGACAATTTCCAAATGTTCATAGATTTTAAGGTCAGAAGGGAGCATCGTGATCTAGTCTGACCTGCACATTGCAGGCCACAGCACCTCACCCCCTCCTGAAATAGACCCCTAACCTCTGACTGAGTTACTGAAGTCCTCAAATCATGGTTTAAAGACTTAAAATTACAGAAAATTCATCATTTACATTAGCTTAAACCTTCAAGTAACCCATGTTGCAGAGGAAGGTGAAAAACCCACAGGGTCTCTGCCAGTCTGACGCGGGGGGGAAATTCCTTCCTGATCCCAAATATGGCAATGAGTTAGACCTTGAGCAGGTGGGCAAGACCCGTCAGGCAGATACCATATAGTGTGCTGTCTCCAGCAGTTGGGGATTTTTGCTTCTTGCAGTCACCAATGGGCCTCATGTTTTACATAACTAGACCCTTAAAAAGACAAAGAGTTATTGATTTTCAGGACTGCTGCAGAAGCAGTTTCATTGAGCAAAGAGTTGCATATTCACAGAGATGCAAAGTGCATTATTAAAAGTCTCATCCTGAGCTTCATACATGGATACATAGGGCAGACTGTGAAAGGGGACTCAACCTGGTATCTGCTTGTGAAGGCACTTTCTTGAGCATGGTCACCTGTGAGTGAAAGCAATAGAATTTATACACTCAATTATACTCAAATTCCAGATTTCTTTCCTTGACAGTTCACATCACCTCTCTGTACCTCAGTTTGCCCTTAAGTGAACCGGATACTCCCTTTTTAGAACTCCTTTCACCTGCGGATCTATATGTGCTTGACAAATATTAGCTAATTTAGTATCTCAGTGCACCCATAAGGTAGACAGGATATACAGGAGTCATTTCATCCACCACTGAAACGCAGCCATATCCAGGGCAGAACATAGCAGCTATTTAAGAGTGCACAGCAATTCTACTTTATTAAAAGTCAGGAAGCAGGGAAGAAAGCCATATCCAATTGAAATACTGGGTGAATTAAAATAAGCAGAATGCAATTACCCATGCTGGAATTTGTCCAAGATATGGTGCGTATACTTCTGCCATAGCACAGTCAGTATTTGCATTCAAATTAAGCCTTTCTTTCTAGGGTAACACTATTTTGGGGACTGCTCCTCATTTAGTTATAATGAAACCCATTAATTGTTTTTCTCAAACTACATGTGATCCCACAATTAAAACCATTGTACAGATTTATTTGTTGTCTACTATATAGAGACACAAAAGTGCACTGCTGGTCTTTGGGAAGCTTTCGTGACATTTCTTACCATGGACCCGATTCTGCTTTGTCTTATACTTCCCTAGGAGTACCTGTCTGCAAAAGTGCTATGTTATGAGAGTACACAGTGCAGAATCAACCCTTAGGTAAAGTTTGCAATTCAAAGGTTAGAAATATTGTTCAAAAAACATCCCATAAATGTAGATTCTGGGCTGGTTTCCAGCTTTAACATAAAGATATGAATTCATTCTCATTTTTCTTGGGCTAACCCAAGCCCTGTTGTTTTAATAAACATTGAAGATATGCTGCTGTGTCTTTGGGCAGTTCTTTTTATTCACAGTCAGCTCTGTGAAAACAACTCAAGTGTGACTTGAATACTGCACCATACAAGATAGAAAGAATAGAGATGTTGGATGCGGTAGTAGATGGCTCATGTTGCCCAACATCCATTTTCCACTCTGATGTTTTAACTCTGGGGATGGTTTCCTCTTACTAGTTTGTGGTGCATGTGACTATCAATGCCTGGTTGCAAAAACTGGGGAGGGATCAACAATTGAGACTACGTCAGAGCACCTACAACATGCACTCCATTTACCAGAATATTCTTTGTGTAAAAAAATCACAGTACAAAGTCCAGAAGCCCTAAAGGCACAAACTAGTATTTATACGTATTATATCGCCAATAGTCAGTCTGTGTTGACTAGTTGCGATTGGACAAATAAGTCACATGATAGTTTCTGATCCCCCATGTGGATGAGTGTACAAATAATTGTGCACGTGAATTTCAACTTTGGGTTCTGAGAATACTTGTGCATGAGACTTAAATTTGCATTCTGGAAACATCTGCTCCAATAAAAACTGATCACAATAAATGTTTTTTGGGAAACAAGAGCAAAAGGGTATAAGCAAGGCCAAAGTGATTGCATTTACACAGACAGACAGATTATTTGCAGAAAGGTTTTTGCAATATTCCCCAGCTGTACTACGTATGGGCCAGATTCTCACACCTTTCCTCACATAGAATAGTTCCTTGCTTCTCAGGTAGCTCCACTGAAACCAAGGGTAAGAGTTTACTGAATGTCAATAAGTAGCAAAATCTGGCCCCTTGGACTTCATCCAAAACCTACTGAAGTCTGTGCAAGCCCACCCGTTGGGAGTTGTGCATACTTAACAACTAAGTTATCTTTATTTAAACATTACCAATAGCAGCCTTCTGGAAGCTGCAGTCTGGATTGTCTAATCTGACCCTTGCAGTTGAGAGCCCCACATTCCAAAATGAAGGATGACCTTTGATCTCTGCAGCACAACTCCCACATCTTTACACAGTAATGGCAGCTGATCCATATATTGGGTATGTGCCTCCTGACTAGCTCCTTAACTAAAAACTTGATTTATCTAAAGCACAGTGAGAAAGATCATGGATGTTTACATGAGGAACAACATTTGCACAATTCACCTTCAGTCAATCCAACATGAGAACAAAATCCACATCATACTGAGCAATGATGGATGAGGAGAGATGACTCTGTTGGATTCCTCATGTGCTTCATTCGAACATGGGCATCTGTGGGCTCTGAGCAGAGACAACAGCAGAGTGTGAACATTGGAGAGAGTAAAGTGTTCTGTGATTAAACCAAAGTCTTAAATTATTTGCCTAAACTAAGAATAGAAACAGACTAAGAAATGACCTAAGCAAACATAGAGTCAGATCCTGGGGTAAATCAGTGGAGTTTCAAAGACTTCAGGGGATCTGTGCCAATTTGTTCATCAGCTGAGGATCTGTCCCACTGCATTTATCCCAAACCCCTTGCAATGCTTTCTACAAAGTATTTGCTATGGATGCAAGTTGCAATAGTGGTTGTAAAGTATTTGTCTTGCCTCCTCACTGGTCTGAAAGCTGAGTATTTGTTTGGGACAGCAGGGGGCAGGCATAATCAAGGATCTTCATATTTTTTTAAATAGTGCCACATAATGTGTTCTGTGAATTATGATGCTCATGCTCATTAACCAGTACCACAGATAGGTCTAGAATTTTTCAATACTTCCTTCGCAATCAAGTAGCTGGACATCTCTGCCTTGGTGACAAGGGCAAGGACCTTGCTGGGTCTTTGTTGTGTTGTTACCATCCTGGTTGATAATTTCTCTCTTCATATCACTAAAGATGTTATTTGTTTATTCTAACTTTTCTACTGAGAGTGCCTACAATGACTCATTATGCACAGTCTAAAGCCAAATAGCTTCTTGGATTAGACTTTGTATTTTCCAACACAAGCAGGAATCAATATACTCATTGAATTCCAACATTTCTCTCTCCTCCCTCTCTCCACTCCCATACACCTCCTGTTTGGTCATCCAGTATTGGGCATCTGAAATCAGTGTGGGCATTTAGATCAGTGAACTTCGCTACCTTTTGATGTCTCACTGAATAATTTATAGGGATTGGCAAATCTAATTTGTATAAAATGAGAACTCTACATCCAGACCCTAAATCTTTGCCTGAAACTGAAACCCAGCCTATCTAGAGGTTAGAAAAAATGCAGCAAACTTTTCTTTTCACCATTTTTTAAATTATTTTAGAAGCATCTTGCATAACAAACTCTACTAGCGATCATCAGCAGACTTCGAATTCAGCCCCTCCATAACTGCAGCACAGACCTCTAGTATTTGAGCTAAAGGAATAACTCCATAACCTGGCCACAGAAACAGGTTATCATCCTCTATGTGAACTAACCAGTAGAGAGGGACACAACACACTTTACAAGCAACATTACACTTTTACATGCCAAAGCTCTGACTAGAACTAGAGATACCAAAATATCATGAGGAACACAGTTCTTAAGCGATTTCTGTCCCAAACAGAGGCATGAAACTCAGGACGTATTTTGAGAGAAGCCCTCTTCCTGTATGGAGTCCTGTCTAATTTTGCAAGTTGGAGATTTATAAATGAAGATTCTATATGCAGTTTAGCTAGATACATAGATAGATGCCTTCATTCAAGAATCTCCAAAATCAGAAATGAACTTTATGTAAAGAAAAATATAATTATTGGGCATGATCTTTTTCTAAATTACATCAGTGTCAATCAAAAGTAACTCCACTGGGATCAGCGAAGTGATACTAGTTTAAAACAATTGAAAATGAAAGAGTCCTTATAGAAAAGACCTCTACAGTTTAGCAGGGATGAATTCAATAGGGGACTATCAAAAATGCTCTAAAGAAATGTAACCATTCTATACAATATTCAGTCCTTCCACTAGCATGTATCTAATGTACTCTATCGAATATGTGTATCTGATACAGAATTCTACTGGTTGGTTTAAAAACTCGATAGAAAAGTGATCATTCTCTGTTACATTCATAGATGTAAAAGTCAGACAGGACCATTATGATCATCTAGTTTGACCTCCTGCATAACAAAGGCCAGAGCATTTCACTCAATGATTTTATAGGCCTTTTCCATGAGCAGTAAACCAAGCCAATTATTATGTTTATTAGCTGCACTATCCATTGCTATCGTGCTGCTGTTTACTGGGATGCTGTAGCGCATGTAAACCTAACTGCAGACCGGGGACTGAGGGGCCTGTAAGAACCCGGTGCAGACTGGCTTTCCAACCACTTTGCCCACTGAACACTCATTTGCCCTTTTCAGAGTTACAGATTAGCAATTTTATTCCTATTGACAGGTCTTGTATGCCTCATGGATGTAACATGTTCATTCTCCAAGGAGGAAATTGATCTCAATTAACTGGCCAGGAAAAATTTACATTCCTGGGGAAATAAAAAAAAAACAAATCAAACCACAGCCACTTGACTTTCCTTACCACAGAAGGGAAATATAATGAACAGGCATATTCAGGACAGAGAAAGAGGAAGTGGAGGAGAGGCAAAAAGAGTGAAGGATTTAAAGGAAAAAGGAGGGGAAAGATCCCAAAGCCCTTTCTTCTTGCAAGTCTAGTGTTTTTACAAGGTCACTGGAAGGGACACTTTTCCGCTCAGATGGTGTCTGTAATGGATTGTATATATTGATTTGTGTGAGTGAAGCACTGAATGATAAACTTAGAAAAAACCCACAATGCATGAAATCAGTAGAAGCTTGGGCTATGAATTCCACACTCCATATTAGCTGCAGAACGGTAAGCAGCATCGTGATATACTCTCCACTACTTTCTAATAAATATACAATAAGGAGTCATGACAGCCTAGCAATGGCCACATTAGAGTTTCTCCTGCAATTTCTTCTCATGGACCAATGTGATTTATTTTTATGTGCTGTTATTTTTTGCTGCAGAATCCTAGTTTGACAGAGTGGAGTTGCTCCTGATTCACTCCTGTGGAAGTGAGAGGAGAATCAGGCCCAGGGTACTTTCCGGTTGCCATAATTTAATACTACATAACATGTCAGATTTCAAGGCATAGTAGCTGGGAAGGTAGCCAAGTTGGCCTGTCAGCACCTGCCTCTTCGTGGTGTGGAAAGTGGTCATCAAGTTGCATGGATGGTTTCAGCTTCAAAGCTACTGAGCATCAGGATTTGTCAGCTTCCCACATTCCCATCTCTAGCAGGCAGCTGAACCAAAGAGTGAAAGAATGAGCATGTCCCCGAGTCAGCAAAAGGAAGTGTCAGACCGATTCTGTGTCATTGCAGAGTAGTAACTAATTCAACTAGACAAATACATATATTCTGGAGATGCTGCGCAGACATAATAGGCTTTATTGCTGGCTACAAAGAAGCTGAGGGAGAGAGACACACACGCACTTCTCAAGGCCCATAAATGTTAGTGCAGGTCAGCAGAGGGAATTTGAGGGTAGGGGGGAGAGAAAGGGAAACCATCCCCAAACCTGTCAGCTGGCCCCTATCTCTGGAGGACAGAGTCTCCTTTCACCTATTCGCAATTTCCCCCAGTTTGTCAGTTGAGTCAGAGTGCTGACTGATGTACATCAGCATAGCTCCATCTTGTTCTTCTGCTTGAGGTGTCATTGTCCAGGACCCCATCTTGCCCATAGGTTGGATCCCAAGGACTATCCTTGGCACAAGAAAATTCAAGCCCTGATGTTCAGAAGTTCTGAACATCCATTGCTGCACTGCTTCCAATGACAGTTTTGTGTGCTCCGCAGTTCTAAACATCGGTCCCAAAATCCCCTAGCCACTTCCATGACTTGCGTGCAGCAACTGCCAATTAAGGGCCAGTCATGATGGTGATATAATGGTAGGGGCACCAAAGCTGGTATAGAAAGAGCCCTGTAAAGGAGGACTGCTGTACAAAAGATGTTCTGATCTAGCCTTATATCTGTGCATGTATACTGCCCTCATTCATTATAGATAATCTTCTACAGTTTGGAACACTTGCCACATTGGTTTTCATTTGGAGTGACATTTTTATCTCTTCCCAGCAAACTCCACCAGAATAGAGGAAAATAAAAGTGGAAAGCAAAAAAAAATCCCCACAGCATAAATGTAAACTATAAACTCTCAGTGCCTGCTGTGTAGAGTGGCAGTTTTAGCTGCAATCCCCCCTGCAGATAGGATGCACAAAAATCCCTCCCCATAAGTCATTTCCCATAACTCTTCATGCATGCTGTGTCAGCCTGAATGGTCATAGTAGTTATATGTAGGTGATATCTCATCAGGGGATGGAGGGTAGAATGTACAGATGGAAATACCAAAGGAAGTGATGTAAAAAGATAATGGTGTTGCCTCATTGTTAAATCCGGCCAACTCAGTCCGGTTCCATTGGTACATTAGGGAAATATCATGGGCGATGTTTTCAGAAGAGCTCAGTATGTTGGATGGTGAGACCTTTTGAAAATCTGGCCCTAAGTATCAAATAGGAGTTGTTGGGTGCTGACCATTTTGTCCCTATTAAGTTCCTAAATGGGAGCCGAGCTCTTTTGAAACTCCATCCTTAGCTGTGTCTGCTGAGCACTTGGAAATCTAGCCCAGAGCTCACTTGAATAGTTGACCCCTGATTGTCAGAGCTATAGAGCAACCATAACTCCCCTGGACTTTAATGGATTCTGCTGCTCTGAAAATCAGGTCAATGGTCAGAAATTCTGAAAATCAGGTCAATGGTCATTTTGACCTGTTGGGTTTTAAGTGGATGTTTTGTGCCTAAAGCAACACATGGGCACTTTTATACGTTGAATAAATAAATAATGAATATACACCAGGCGTGCCAGTATAACACCAACACATTGCAAGCTTGATATTCAAGAAAAAAAATTAAAATATCACATGATAAAGACTGCAAAAGACCCCTGTAGGAAAAGCCTCTTTTTCTAATGACCTTTCTGGTTCTATGATAGCAAATACAATAGCCAAAACCTCATAAATCATAGTGCAGGAAAATATCCAGAGGGCAGGCTTTGACACTGTTTGCATATTCAAATGTCACCCTACTCATAAAAGAAAGACAAAATGGTTTTTTTCTCTCAAAAATGTCAGCACGGGGCTGGATTAGAAAAGATAATTCAGAAGTACTTCCACAGAATAATTACCACTGTCACCTACCTGCAATGTAGTTAATGAATGGGAAGAGGGTTTTTTTATTAGAAAAAAATTATGATTATTAGAGTAATTAATCAGCTGCTTGATGACAGCTTCCCTGAGAAAATAATCTCCAAAGGCCAAGTAGTTACAGTAGGGCATTTTTGTTGATAAAGCACCAGAAGTGCAAAACCATATTCTCTTACTATTCGATATAAAAGTGCTTATGTGGTGGAATTACATTATGTTTTAAGTATCTGTGGATCTGTTGCACAGTGTGAGTTAAAAGATTCATAATCCCATTGGCTAAATGAAGGGAAGCTTCATAATCTTCTGCCCTCCTAAAAAATAAATCTCTTCCTTTATCTCATCCTTTCTCTGTCTTGTGTATTGAGGTCACAGTTGAGGAAAGCAATTAAGCACATGCCTAAATCCATCTCTATTCAGGAAAGCACCTGAGCACATGCTTAGCTTTTCCCCATTGACTTCAACACTTACGCACATGCTTAAGTGATTTTCAGAATAAAGATGGCTGGAGCCTTACAAGGTAAACACTTTTTGGCATGGTCTGTTTTTTGTGATGTAAATATACAAGTGACTAGCACAATGGGGTCTTGGTTGGAATTCTAGGGTCTATTGTAGTACAAAATCATAGGTTCATGCCAGAAGCAACCCTGGTCAGTTGTTTCAGTCCTGTCCTATCTCCACTCTCTGGGCTTGTCTATATTGCCCTGCAGTTTGGACTATGGGGATGTGAATAATGGTGAATACCAAATTGGATATTCTAGGTACAAACTAAAAGATTCCTAGTTAGCACTAATGTAAGCCTCTTCAAAGTCTGCTTTAAGTAAGTGAACATCACCGAGAGCATGTGAATGTTGAATTCAAAATTTACAAAGAAACAGGTTCATCTGGATTTAGTTTATTTAGTTTTCTGGTTCTGAGGTACCTTACTTTGTAAGATCTCTCCATCTTCAGCCTAAGGCCTGTTTCTGATCTCACTTGCACCCCTGGAAGTCTGGAGTGCCTCCACTTCAGGCAATGGATCTTTCTAGCATTAAGATGGGAGTAAATGAAATCAGAATCAGGTCCTTGATCTTCAGTGTTTTCTATTATAACACTGTAACATGGTGACACCTTGTGGGGGAAGCTCATAAAATATGCAAAGTCACCATTTATCATTTGATATCAGATCAGTTCCAATCTGTAGAAGCTGTCAAAGTATCAGAGGTAATGGAAAATTGCAAGTTGTTATTTTATTGGAAATAGATTTGGGGAGGCGGGGAGTTCTTTCAGAATTTCCAGTGAGAAAAAAATCCAGTGGAAAATATAAGAAAAATATTCACTTTTCTCTTGAAAAACTGGAAAATGTTGACAAAACTGAAATTTTTCCATAAAAATGCAGTTTGTTCAAAAAAACCATATTTCAACAACAAAAACAAAAGTTTCTACAATTTTTTTGGCCAGCTTTACAAATTATTCATTTCTGATAGAAATTTTCATTGGGATTTTGATTTAAAATGGTACAGTTAAACAAGAAACCATCCAAGCAGGATTCAGTTATAGTCATGACTAAGTACTGGCTGGATCAGTGTTTGGTATTTCCCAGAATATTATTCCTCCTCCCACTTCGTAACTAATTTGTGCTGTTTAAATTAATGTTACAACATTCATTTGATAACCTATTCATGGATATTATGATAATAATTAATGTGATCAATTACTATTCACTCAGTTTAAATGAGTGTCAGGAAACTTTCAAGAGATCCCAAACAAGCATCTATTCTTGAGCGTATGTATAGTCAAAGAAAGTTTAATCCGTAGCCCATTTGAAGTCAATGAGAATTTCTCCATTGACTTCAATGAGCTTTTGATTAAGCCCAGTAAGTGAGCACAGTCCTGCAGTATGGATCTTAAGCATCTTTGCCCCACATTGATTTCTCTAGTTCTGAGTGCACAACAAATCAAGATCATGCCCTCAACCCTCTTTTGTTTTTACCTTTAAGAAACAGAAAAATGTGGTTGCCTGATGCTTTCTATAGAATATGGTAATTATTCCATAAACTATTATTTCAATTAATTGTTCTCTTTATCAAGGAGACCAGCCCACCCAATCATGCCAGAGCGGTAAAGATCACAAAGCACTGCCCTCAGTTTCCTGACTTTTTTTTACTTTGAATGGATTAGATTTGCAAAATCCTCTTTACTGCAACAAAGGCACAAAAACCATGACGCAGAAGTAACTTCAGGAGAGCCAGCAGCTCTGGGATTTTAATTTTATTTTGGATACCATCAATATTTCTGTCTTGATTGTTGAAGGGTAATAAAATGCCCCTTCCATTCTCAAGGAGAAAGAGGGGAACATTCATTTTGACTTTCACAGCTGAGACTTGAAGAATATTTAGGAAGCACTAGTAGGATCATCACATTCAAGAAAAGCACCGGTCTTTCAAGTGATGTCAAGTCATTTCAGCCTCTTAATGCCATTAGAAAAGCCTCATTTTGGAAGCTCAGTGAAGAGGATCCCTTGAGGTGCTGTCTCTAAGAAAGGCACTTTCTAGAAGAGAGAATCCCCGGAGTCTTTATATTGCTTCTCCAAGCAGAAGCTAGGTCCCAAAGGTACATGCCAGAAGATTTTTTTCCCCTTAGGAGAGGGTAAGAATAGATTGGACACTTTGAGCTGGGAACAGAAAATAAATCTTTCAGGAAGGTTATTTTGTATTTGGAAATTTTACATCAGAATCTGAATTAAATGTGTCTGAAGTAATGGAACTTATGTTTGGCAGTATTTTGTGTGCACATGTGTTTTTTTTTCATTATTGGTGACACTTACCCTCTCTCCCCGCCCCATTTCTGCATGGAATGGTCTTAAACTTGAGACTGATTAATTTACCTCAATGTCACACCCTTCCCATGAAGATGAGCAGTCTCTGTCAAGACATCCAATGCTAATTCACTCCATCCATTGGCTTCCCTGTCTCCCAACCCATGTGGCTCATTTGGTGCTGAACTATAATACCTTCCTTTGGTGTCTTGCATGGTCAGAGGGACCTATGAGCCTCCATCAAGAGTACAATCACTGAACTCAATGCAAAATGGTGATCTGCTTGGATAAATAATAGAGTTCTTAGAGCTTTTAAAGTGTGATGCATAGAAATCATTGCTAAAGACACCACAGGAGGCATATTATGCTCTCACCGGATGAAATTTACTCCAGTTCAGAGGCCAGCACAAAGCCATTTATATCCCCCTTGCCCCATAGCAACATCCCGCTGCCCCAGCTCAAAACCACCAACCTCTTTCTGTCCAGATGGAGTATAACATTTCACTAAGGACTTAAATGGAGCCAGGCCTTTGGATGGCCCTCTGCACACAGGTAAATTTCATTCCATAAGGGAAAATGTTAGGCAGCTCTGAGTAACTTTTGATAAGCATCTTTCATGGTATCTATTTGCCATCAGTCTGATGCAGAAAAGCACCATTAAAAAAAGAAGTGGGTGAACAGCCTCCATGACTCCAGTTAAGTATGATAAATTCATTGTACTGCTCTGCTGGGACCATGTACATTTCTACTGACTAAAACAAGTGTGTGTTCACAGAAGACTAACTATTGCAGAGGGTAATGCATGAACAGAATGCTAAAGGCAACAGCTGAGAGATGTATTATTTACATATTTATTAGAAATTCAGTATTGTTTGTGAGAACAAGTCACTTCTGACTTTAATTCCAATAAGTAAACAACCCAATAGGCAAATAAGGGAAGAAGGAAACACACTAAAGCAGTTTACACAAGATAATACAGTAAAGCAACAACATTCTTAACATGAAACCATTTTGCAAGGCAGGAAAAAAATCCATCCTGACCCCCTTGTTGGTTAAACACCCAATAAATAAAATAATGACTACAAATTAATTTAATTATATGCACTATCAGTTGCCTCCCAGACCAACAGAATGCCAATTAATCCTTGTTTATTTGTAATACTTTGTGGTTTTGTCTAAATTGCCCTCTGGTTATGAACAGCACTTCTGCATAATCTGAACTATTGTTGTCATTCTTTTCATCTTTTTTCCTCTTGATATAGGTTTAGGCAGAAAAAAATCCCTCTGCAATTAGTGAGTTGGCACTAGAACTTAGATATGTGCATGAGTTTTCAGGAGCTTCAGACGAACCTTCTGCAGGATTCTCCTCTCATTTAAGTGTCTTTTACTCAAGAACAAACCCAGTGGATTTAGTGAGGAACTATGTTCTTGTGATTAAAGTTCTCCAGTGAGGCTGACTCATTCTGGGGTCAGTTCCCACCTCTGCAACAGACTCCTTGGACATGTCACATAAGGTATAATTGTCAGAAGCACCTAAGTGATCTAGGAGCCTACGGGGGAGATTTTCAAAGACACAAACATCAGTGAGATGCCTAATGCATATTCATTTTCAATGAGACTTATACGAATCAATGCCTGTTTGAAAAATGGGCTTTTAAGTCACCTAGAAGCTTTTGAAAAATTTGCCCTTTTTCAACAAAATGGAAATTTTTACAAT
The DNA here is from genome assembly GCF_007399415.2 of Gopherus evgoodei. Lineage (NCBI taxonomy): Eukaryota > Metazoa > Chordata > Testudines > Testudinidae > Gopherus > Gopherus evgoodei. The sequence goes on along the minus strand of NC_044325.1, from coordinate 145,516,417 downwards.
TTTTTTCTAAAGACATCTGTTTTCACAGAATTTTTTTTTGGAGGGGGGAACATTTCCTGACCAGCTGCATTGATATATATTAATATAACCATCTATTCATGAAACACAGTGCAAATATTCAAATCTCTCACACAGAAAGAACATTTGATACTAACAGTGACTCAAGACATACCCAAAGGATGTCCAAGCTTCAAGGTCCCTTTTCAAATACTTTATTTACCTTCTGAAATATTTCCAGGTTGCTAGGGAGTATGAAATGATAAGGAAGAAGAAAAAAGATCTTGTAAAGGTAATAGCAAACATAAAAATGCTTGAAAGTGTTAACAACACTAAAAACCATTATTTAAATTCATCAAATGTCATTTTGAAAAGAAGCTTTTAAAAATGGCCCTTTTCTGTATATTTTCTTAAGAAAACTCATTTGTAATTGTCAAGTAAAGAACACCTAGGGCTGTTGCCCCCACTAAATGTCAAGCTTCATAGACTAATAATGCCCCTGCTGTGCTCCAAAGTAGAAGGCATAAGGGAATAATAGTATGGAACTCTCAGCAGTAGGCAAACACACCACACTGTACCTTCAACCAGACTGCAGAGAGTGGATGCTTTACAATTGAGAAAACGAAAGTTTTCTGACAAAAATTCCCATGCTTTTCTCCTGGTGCTTTGATCAGAGTCATTGAAGCTAATTTAAAGGAGGCAATACAGTGTCAGTGCCTGGATCCATTTGGTTCAGGCCCACAACCTTTTGGATTGTGGAAAAAAAATATTAACAGATGTGCCTTCATACATCCTGGTGTATTTCTTTTGAATTGCAAAGCAGTCGCCGGCTTATTTGAAGTACAATATGTTTAACCTTCCAGGCACAGCTAGTTGTTAATTTCCTATGCCGCTATGAATCTATGATTTATTTAACAAATTTCCATGCAGCAAATAAAACAACATTTGTTCTACCTGGAGGGTAGTTTCCAAATATCACAGAACAGGCAGGCATGGCTGCAACAGTTTACATAAGAACGGTGGGTCAAGCTCTCAAAACAAATTAATAACTGGATACTTCACTCCAGAAGCCTCCAAGTAATGCTCCAGGTAAAATCATATGACCAACTCGTAGAACAAAATATTGAATTTCTAGCTGCAATCCTTTGGTGCAGCTATAATTATCATATAGTCATCAGATTTTTTTTTCTGACTGTATTTGTACCATTTAATATGTTGACAAACTGTAGAATACCAGCTCTAGAACACACACAGTTCTGATGGTTCAGTACTGAGAGAAGGACAAACTGATTTGTATGAAAGAAACATTGACCTTGAACCTTCATCCAAACCACAAACCAAACTTGAAAGGAAACTTTTTTTGAGGTTTGAAAAGTGGGGGTAATTTTTGCTGCTGTTGGCATTATACATTTATGTTGGTGTCTCAGCACTTCCTTCTTCTAGCCAGAACAGAAGTGACAACATACCAGGTGTGCGTATATAGATAGATATGCTATTTTTGCATAGCAAGAGCAAGAGGCTATCAGAAATCTAACAAGAAATCCTGTTCTTAGAAGAATTCCAGCCCATTTCAACACTCAGGACATTCAGATTCTTTGGCTAGGCAGCTAAATTTATTACTGTTTATGGAATCCAAAACTCCTGCTATTACTGTGCATTGCTTATATCTATCATTCCAGCATTACAAAAGAAATAGGGTCTGTATCAAGAATGTTAGTGTGCAATGGCAAGGCTGGGCAGTCTGTAAAAGGCTTGTGTTTGCTTTGCTACTTAAAAGTTCCCATGTGCAGTTAAGGGTGATACAAAATGTTCATTTATCCAGGAAGCAAACTCAGAGTATGGTAGGGAAGGAGCAATAACTGTATGTTTATAGAAATGGTTGGAAATCTTCTGCAGGAATGATTTCTCTGATGGAAAATGCAATTTCTGCACAATTAAACTTTTCTGTGGAAAATAAATGATTTTGCCAATATTTTTCAATTTTCTTTCAGGACAACTGAAACAAACATTGCCACCTTGCCTCATGGAAGTTGTAATTCAGTCCTCCATTCACTCCTATGAGCTAGGCTCCCTCGCTGGACTACATCTCTCCTGATGAAATACAATCATCCTTCTGACTAAGTGGCCTGGTGTATCATGGGAAACACATGGCTGCTGGTGTATCTTGGGAGATGTAATTCTGCCAGGGAACCTGGCCCATAGGGAAAAATGGGGTTATCAGGCAACCAGAACTAGAACACCTATTGAGGCAATATGGCACCATCGGAAAATTCATAGAATGATGTTGAACTGACTTGAAACAAAGCCTTTTGGGTCAGTTCAACATCCTGAACTGAAACATTTCCGTTTCTGGAATGTTAAGATGTTTTGAGGCAATTGAAAATGTCAAAATAAACTGTTTCGACATTTCCAGATTTCTCTTTTTTTTTCTTTTTGAACTTCCATTCCGTTAAAAGATTTTCTATATCAGCATTTTGTCCTTATTCAGGAGGAGAGCAAATGTTGAACTATTGGAATTTCACGTAGGCTGGATATTCTGATGTTCTCTCAGCTCTACCTACGTATCAATTTGTGCTTGCCAGCAAAGGCAAATGTGACATTTTGCTGTTACAAAAGCCTGTTTAGCATAGTGTTTGGAGTGGGGACCAAAGTGTTTTGGGGGATTGGTAATAGCATATGGAACATTTTCTCTGTAGGGCACCACTCCAAACCCATCCTCTGTCATTGTTAACTTGAAGACTTTCCCCTTCACAGAAAGGTTCAAATGGCCTGTTTGAAGTTAGCTGGTGGGTCCCAGTCCCATTTCTAGTGTGTCCACATCACCCAAACCATCACCAAAACTAGCATTGATTAGCCTATGTGTGATTCGCAATAAAAGAGGCCAAGTACTGAGTGGATACTGAACACACCCTTGCCTTCCTAGGAGAGGTTTAGCAAACATCTATAGGTGAGCATGTGGGAAGCTAGTATAGCTGCTGGCTGTTCTGTAGCCACGTTTCTCTCCATTATCTCCATAGCCCCTTCCTTCAGCATAAAATTCACTAAAAAGTACGAACAATGAAAGCAATTCAAGCCAAACGTGAAGAAAGGGGTCTATAAAATAAAGGTCAAAAATAAGATGATCTCAAATTAGTAGCTATCTGGCATGTTGTTGTTTAAAAAGTGAATTTAAAATACAGGGAGTATCTGGGAAAATATTGGGCCATATCACAGTCTAGGTAGTTGAAGACATTTCTGTCTTTTGTCTAGTTGATAAAGGAGCAGAATCTCTAGGGATGAAAATGATGGAAAGGGCAGAAACATGATTTTATTTTGCAGTGAGGTCAATCGCTGTGTTTCCAGATGTCACCATGGTAATAAAACTTGTTGAAAAATATTCATAGGCTGAAGAAAGAACTTCGCCAAAACAAACACAACTGAAAATAGTCATCTTTGTCTTTTATTTGTTTTGTGTTATTAAAGCAACATGTCTGTGCTATCCGTGCATTGCACAGGATTATAATGCAGGCAGGATGGCACTCCAAACCCAGTATTTGCTTAACTTGCACAACACAACAAACACGTTTCTCTCCCTCTGTGTGTCTCTTGTCTTTCATTCATAGCAAGGAGATATACAGGACAGACTGACTGTGGAATCACTGTAGCAATTCTGAATGATGTCTGAAGAGCTGATATATCCCTCCCTTCCCAGGGAATAAAAAGAGAAGTCACACAAGACTCCTGCAGTTATTGCTGGGCTGGTTTTTGTTATACGCTCTATTCTAAATGGACAAAATATTTGGCTCAGGCATGTCCAGACAAATCCACTAATCTAACAGCCTCCTAAGACAATAAAGAAACCATAGGACAAACTTTGTTCAATTTTTGTCTCTTCTTTCAAATGTCTGTGTGCCAGCCATAACCTTTGGCTGACAGCTGCCTCATTAGGACATACAGACTGCTCTGTCTTCCCCTTGTATTCTCTTCAGCCCCAGTGTAGCGGGGTGAACACCCGCTCCAGCCCAGAAGAGGTTGGAAAAGCCCTGCAGAGGGCTAGGGCTGGGGCTGGTCAAGGTAAAACCCCAGCTGATTGGGGAAAGTGACCGCAGCTGGGGCCACACCCCAAACCAAGCAACTGAGCCTTATAAGAAGGCCAGGGAACCCAGAGGGAGACAGGCCTGGCTGCTGGGGAACTCACCTAGGGGACCCAGAGTGAGGCAGGGCTGGGGTAAGACCGTAGGAGCTGGGAGCCCTAGGCCAGCAACTCCCTATGCTTCAGGGCCTAGTTCTAGGTCTCCTAGGTATTGGGCTTGCAGAGGGGCAGCTGCAGGGGGGTAAAGGCAGCCAGTCCAAACCCCTCGTTGCCTGTGATGATTGGCTGATAGACTGCAGTCTGCGAGGGCTGAACAGAGACTAGCAGTAGCCATGACTGAGGCAATGTGGGGATGGGAGTGAGGGTTCCCCTGGAGTGGGGAAATCCAGAGAAAGACTGTGGGGTATTGCAGGAGGCAGAACCCTGAGATAAGGGCACCGGGGTCCTGGGAGGGACACAGGGGCTTAACGGCAAGTGGATCACCAGCCTGCAGAGGACGCTCCTGAGTCAAAGAGCTAATTCCCAGGGTGACCAGTAGGAGGCGCCACAGGGGTGAGTCTGTGCCGTGCTACACCCAGAATAAACCCTTTCTGGGAAAATAAAAAGAGCAAAGGAAGCATTTGATAATGGACAAAATGGAGTGGTTGAGATAAAATACAAATATACACCACTCTAATGGTAAATTCCTCAGGATCAGGTTGCATTACTTGCATACATTTCCAGGCCTCTTTGTACCATCCCTGTTCCATTGCTATCACAAACAATTGCAGTAATACAAAGTGATGTGGCCTTTTTAAAGCAATCAAATACCTGTCATCTCACAGATCTCAGATATGACTTCTTGATTCTCTCAAATGGTGTCTATATGGCTCCAAAAGGCCATGTAGGTAAACAAGGAAACTTTGGGGCTGAATCCCAACTTTATTTTGCAACTTTACATTAGTGGGACTCCATTGCTTTCAGTGCATGAGGGTAAAAGTGGGATCATATTATGGAGACTCAGGCCTTATGTTTGGGACATCTCTATGTTTGGAAGTCCACTCCAATCTTTCTGAACATATTCTCCCCATCTTATTTATGCAGCTGAAATTATTGTTCAGCTGTTTCATTCTTTGCCCTTGGGTTGCCAGGAAATTCTGTTCCTAAATTGCACAAACGGCGTAACAGATGACTTGAGACAATGTCTTCATGCCTGCAGACTCAGACACTCCACATTGTTTGAGGAGGCAGTACATCTAAATCGGGAGCTGATCGTGCTTACAGAAGGATTAAGTACCATGTAAATAAGACAGTGATAACATTTAGGCAGACAAAAAGCATAATTAGTGAAAGTGAAGAGAATTAAGTGCATATCTCATTTGCTAAACCTAATGTCCATCATTTATTTTCCTTAATGAATCTTAGTGGGCATGGAGGGAAGGTCCCAGGTACACAAGAATGAAAGAGAAAGTCCTTCGTAATACAGCAAAAAGAGAGCAGTGATACACTCTCACACCCACAATTACACACTGCTCTGGTAGTGTGAGACTCCTCTTGTTTAGAGCAACGCACACCGAAGGCAAGAGTATTCATTATGCATAATCCATTCAACCATTCGTGTATCTGTTCAGATGGCCAATCAGTGCCCGCTGTGTTGGCTGGGTTGGTGATATGGAATTAGAATGGAACCACCAAACGCAAAGCTGCTGGGAGTCTCCCAGGTGTTAACAACTCTGTCTTGCTACTGATCTAAACTGGCTTTGACCTTGAAGTGAAAGACACTGTATCCTGTTCCCAATTCACAGAGCCATCCAGTCTGCCCCATATGACTGCTTTAACATTAACTGGGTCTTAAAGGGAGAAACCCAGAGCCATACACTCAGTGTCTGATTCCACAAGTCCTGTTTGCTTTGTAACTGGTATTCACATAAATGGTATTATACATCATAGCACAAGCAAAGCTTTCTGTTTATAAAATAATCGATACCATTTGAGAGGAGTTATTTTTTCCCCAAGGAAACCTTTCATTTCACACTCAAAGGGAGTTGGGAACAAATTGTTCCTTACCATCAGCAGCCGATCGCTCTGCTTGTTTAAAATGTGAGCGTCTTCAGAACAGAAAAATAAAACAATACAACAACAAAAACCCCACCATTTGCTAAATGAAGCAAAACACCATAATAGGTTTAATGATGTAGATTTATCTCCTAACAGTTGTTTTGAGATCACAACAAATCATTAAAATCATTAACTCTCAGCGCTAAATTAGATTACAGATCTTCGAGAATGTCTGGCCAATGCATTTGCTAAACTGCATCTCTCCCTACCAGCACGAATCACTAATTCCACTCAGATTCTTTTGCAAACAATGAACCGATTCAACATATTCCAGGTCATATTTAAAAATACCTCTGGGCACACTTGTTATTTTATTCTGGCATCCCATGCCATCTCCTGTGTTTGAGATTGCTTTCCTGATGTGCCTAGTAACATGCTGCGACATTGCTCATGGGAAGCAACTAGAGGGAAGATGTTTCCAGTAATATCGAGAGGTGCAGCTCTATAATATCAAGAGTTGTGCTCAATTATGCCAGAGCCAGGGAGTTTGGCCTACAGACCCCTACTAGTGTAAGGACATCACAGTCTCAAAACTTTCTCAACCTTTGTAGAGGAGCTAAGTTATCTTCCAGATAATGGGTGACAGTGTTGCTGCTATCATCTAGAATAACATGCTGTTGCTGGGGCAGCTTGAAGCTACTCTTTTGGGCCTTCAGCTTTTGGGTCTGTCAATAACCTAGTCCCAGATTTGGACCTTAGAGTCCAAAATATGGGGGTTAGCCTGAAAACCTCCAAGCTTAGTTACCAGCTTGGACCTGGTAAGCTGCCACCACCCAAAAAATTAGAGTGTTTTGGGACACTCTGGTCCCCCCAAAACCCTTCCCTGGGGACCCCAAGACCCAAATCCCTTGAGTCTCACAACAAAGGGAAATAAACCTTTTCCCTTCCCCCCTCCAGGTGTTCCTGGAGAGATACACAGAAGCAAACTCCATGAATCTAAACAGAGGGAGTCCACCCTCTCTATTTCCAGTCCTGGAAAACAGAAGTACTTCCCTCTTCACCCAGAGGGAATGCAAAGTCAGACTAGTAAATCTAACACACACAGATTTCCCCCTGACTTCTTCCTCCCACCAATTCCCTGGTGAGCTCATAGACTCATAGACTCTAGGACTGGAAGGGACCTCGAGAGGTCATCGAGTCTATTCCCCTGCCCTCATGGCAGGACCAAATACTGCAGACTCAATTCCCTGAAGTTCCCCACTAAAGAAAAACTCCAACAGGTCTTAAAAGAAAGCTTTATATAAAAAGAAAGAAAAATACATAAAAATGGTCTCTCTGTATTAAGGTGACAAATACAGGGTCAATTGCTTAAAAGAATATTGAATAAACAGCCTTATTCAAAAGAATACATTTAAAGCACTCCAGCAACTATAGACATGTAAATACAAAAGAACATATAAATCCCTATCTGATCTTTGGTACTTACAACTGGGAAACAGAAGATTAGAAAGCAGGAAACAGAAATCACTTCTCATCCGAGAGAGCATACAGGCAGAAGAACCAAGAACAAAGGACTCACACACAAAACCTTCCACCCAGAGTTGAAAAAATCCTGTTTCCTGATTGGTCCTCTGGTCAGGGGTTTCAGATACTTCTTTCCAGGTGAAAGAGACATTAACCTTTAGCTATCTGTTTATGACAGGGTCCTCCCGTGGTCTTCTACTGATATGACAGTTTATGAGCTGCCATGATCTCTTCCTACATCAGTCAGACTAAAGGGGAAAGTATCCCAGATAGAATACATGCTGCTTGGAGAGGAACACATCTCATGGCTTTCTTCTCCAGGACCTGAGGCCTTTGTTGATGTTTGGTCAGGCCTGTACTGTTCCCTGTTACTTTTGGGCATGGAAGGCTGGCGGACGGAGAGGAAGGAAGCGAAAGGAGTTCTCTGGGATTTCTCACCTCACTTTTTTTTTCTTTTAGTTGATTTAAATGAATTGGTGCAGGGAGAGCTAAGACCAAACTTTTCTTCCCATCCATCTGAAGTCTACATACAGCATCCTCAGAAAAGGCCCAACACATTCCCTACCATGTCCATGAAAAGTTGGCCATAGAGGAAAGAAAGGGCCAGATCCTGAGCCGGTATAAATGAACAGAGCTTTTATCAGCTGCCTCTGATTTTTTGGGGGCTTGTCAAGGTTTCTTCCCCACTCTGAACTTTAGGGTACCGATATGGGGATCTGTCTGGACACTTCTAAGCTTAATTACTAGCTTAGATCTAGTACACTGCCACCATCCAGAATTCCAGTGTCTGGAGCACTCTCTGTCCCCCCAAAACTTTCCCCTCCCTGGGTTGCCTTGAGGGACTTCACCAATTCCCTGGTGAACACAGATCCAAATCCCTTGTATCTTGAAACAAAGAGAAATTAACCAGCCCCCCTCCTTTCCCTCCACCAATCCCTGGTGAGTCCAGACCCAATCCCCTTGGATCTTAAAACAAGGAACAATCAATCAAGTTCTTAAAAAGAAAGCTTTTAATTAAAGAAAGAAAGATAAAAATCATCTCTGTAAAATCAGGATGAAAAATACTTTACAAAGTAATCATATTCATATAGCCCAGAGGAACCTCCTCTAGCCTTAGGTTCAAAGTTACAGCAAACAGAGGTAAAATCCTCTCAGCAAAAAAGGAATATTTACAAGTTGAGAAAACAAAAATAAAACTAACACGCCTTGCCTGGCTGTTACTTACAAGTTTGAAACATGAGAGACTGATTCAAAAAGATTTGGAGAGCCTGGATTGACGTCTGGTCCCTCTTAGTCCCAAGAGCGAACAACCCCCAAAACAAAGAGCACAAACAAAGACTTCCCTCCACCAAGATCTGAAAGTATCTTATTCCCTTATTGGTCCTCTGGTCAGGTGTCAGCCAGGTTTACTGAGCTTCTTAACCCTTTACAGGTAAAAGAGGCATTAACCCTTAACTATCTGTTTATGACAGGGCTCTTGTGCCAATGGATGGGGTGAGTGGACCAGATCAGAGTGATTTTGTGCCTAGCAATTAAATCCATTCTCTGCTATTGCAAGCCCAATTTCTTTTGGCTTCTCCTAGGGCACAAGCTCCTTTTCCTTTTTCCTTGAGAAGAATGAACAGTTGCATGTCAAGTGGTTATAAGCTTGTGATTTAGATTCTTCATATATTGTCAGTGATTATGATTTTCTACCCCACGTCAGCTGTGCATGGAGCTTTTTAAACAAATCAAGTTCCTCCCTAAACCAAAGAGGACATTTTCAGTGATGACCCTGGTTATCCAGCCACTTTGCCAGTATAACAGCTTCTCCAGCACTGGACAACCTGTGTAAGATGAAGTGGGTATTCACCCACGAAAGCTCATGCTCCAATACTTCTGTTAGTCTACAAGGTGCCACAGGACTCTTTGCTGCTGTGTAAGATAGTGAGTTTTTGTACTTACAAGGGTAAATATATTAAGTGGACAGTCTGGAACACTGAGTAGGGTGGGTGTCAGCCGTGATCCACTCTTATCACTTAGCTTCACATCATAAACATTAAGTATCAACTGCTGTTGGATGGAGGATTCTGGACTTGACAGATCAATAGTTGGATCTGATATGACAAATCCTCTGTTCCCAGGAACTAACTAGAGCAGAAATGAGGAAAGAGAGAAAAGAGAAGTGAAAAGAAAGAAATGAGAAGAAAACACAATTCTTAATGCACTCAGCTTTGAGAAAGCATGTTTATATTACAACAAAAAGAGTGGATAGAAACTGAAAATAATAAATGGATTTATTTGTATTATAGTAGCACCTAGAAGCTTCAGCCTGAGATCAAGGCCCCACTGTGCTAGGCACTGTGTGAATATAATGAAACAAGAGTCTTTACCTCAAAGAGTTTGCAATATAAATATGACTCTTCACCTCGGTCCTTAACTGTAATAGTCTCATCCTGCAAATCTGTCTGTCTGCTTACCTGTTTGTCTATCTGTATCCAAACTTCTAAAGGATGCTGTGTACCACAGAAGATCTTGTCTTCTTGCCTTTTAGAGACCTGCCTTCCTGATTTATCATAAGGCTCCATACACACCTTTATAAATTCAAGCACTCATATTAATTATGTAGAAAGCAGAGTACTGGTCTGTGGTTCTGTTTTGTATTTCTCCCCCCTCTGAAGCCATTTATTAGTATCTCTCTCTTTCTCGTTTTAAAGTTGATTTATTCATCTTTCATACTCCCTGAAGCTTTCATTCTTTCCCTCCCCGCTCCATTCTATCTTCCCTGCACTTGCCATGTGAGACAGTTTAATCTTTGATTCTGTATAACCCATGGGAGATTTCACCCTTGTCCCCACTGTGTTTCAGTTCAGAGAGCTTCACACTTATTAAAAAGAGTATAATTTGGGAAATGTGGAAAAAAGACAAAAAAAAAGAAGAATTGTTTATTCTTTTTAGTGGAACAGAGGGGAAGTCATTTAAAGGAACATGAACCCCACTATGTGGCTGAGCACATTAATGTGTCATGGGAAATCCTAGAGCAAGAGGAAGTTTGATGGAAGCATTAACACCACTCCCTTGATTGCCAGAGCTTGGGAGAGTGGAGGACACAGCATGTTCTGCTCACGGAGCACAGGGTACAGCAGGATAGCAGGGTGCCAGAGCAAGGAAATCTGGGGGGCGGCAGAGCCTGTATGGAAGGCTGGGGAACCTGAAGAGGCAGCAGTATACCAGGTATCTTGGCATAGTCAAGTATTAGCCTGGCAGGGCTAGTCTTTTTCACGGCAGAACTGGTGGGTTCCAGAAGGAGTCAGTATGACACTGGCAGACCAGGTGCCAGCTCATGCCAAGGTTCCTAGGTCTCAAATGAACACTGACAAACACATAGCTGGAGACAATCTGGCTCACGTGTGTTGATATTGGTAAAATAGGTATTAGAATGATAAGAATGTGTTTAATGTTTAGACTTTATGGAATGCTTGTAAATTGCTGCATGCGTTAATCTCACTTTTAATCCCATGTTATAAAGGTAACATGTAAGTGTTTGCTCTGTAACTGTAAATCACCAGACAGGAGAAAAGCATTAACAATTGTGAAATACTAGTTTCCAACAGGAGGTGTTATCACCTGCCTAACAAAGAAGGTCCATCAACGGGGAACTTTCCTCACAGTGTGGTTGCATTATGGATGAAATGGGGAAATTGTGCTGGTAGATGAGCTCTCTGAAGGTCAGGAGGGCAGAAGGCATTCAGGATTAATCAATGCTATTGAAATCAGGTCTCCTAAATTAACATACACTGAGGGGAAAAACAATAGCTTGTCCAATATGGGCGTTTCAAAGCTGATACTTTTCATTATGAGCTAGTTAACAAAAACATTGTGCTAGAGGTACCATAAAATGAGGGAGTTGTACATTTATATAGCCTTTTGCCTGGTCAAAGGATGGTATACTGACAATAGAATCCTGATAGCACTCCATCTGCTAAGCAAGGTGAGGTAATAGGTGTAGAGAATTATCCAAGGAGGCAAAGCCAGAGTTTGGACACTGGTGTCCCTATCACTCGGTCTTAGCTTCATACATACTGCTATGATTCTCAACCCTTTGAGTCAAACTAATCCCTGGTGCAACTTCACTGAAGTTGCTTTTTATTTTGTTTTGGGGCCAGAAGCCAAAGTTCCATAAGAGAGGTTTTTCTAATGTTTTCCAAGCCAGAGGCCACCATTGAGTCCTGGAGATCTTGGCTGAGATTTTCAAAACTGTCTGTGGGATTTAGCAAGATCTGGTGTTAGTTTTAAATGGAAAATGTTGACCCTTGTGAGGGAACCTGTTTTTGCATGGGAGTGCTAGCCAAATTTGTGATCCAGATAGGTTTGAAATTAACATGCAAACATTTGACTGGCTTTATCCAAGCTGAAACATGCCCTTTTGAGAGTACGTCTATTACCTTTGTGTTTGTTTTATCATGGTTAAAATCATCATGAAAAGTGTTAGGGCCTGATTCTGATCTCATGTACACTAGTTTTAATCTGGTTTAACAGCAGTGAGTTCCATTTGGCTCTGTTGTTAATAATAATTAGTAATAATGCTTATTAAAGTGTATTGTAGTAGCACCATTGTGCTGTACACATGTATAACAAAGAGACAGTCACTGCCCCAAAGAATGTACAGTCTAAGTGTAGGCTATAGACAACAGGTGGCTAAAAGAAACGTACAGGGGGAACATAAAATAACAACAAGACAATAGTGATTGGCTTGACAGTTAGCGATCTCAGCACACCAGCTGCCTATCCATTGTATTCCAGTTACTTCTCATTGACACTAGTGTAAGTGTGAAAAGACTCCAGCCTGGTCCCTAACTGAAAGTGTCAGATCTTTGGTTTTGCTCTCTTACTTTCTGCAAGTTGCATTTCATTTTAAGAAAGAACGTGTGAATAAACTACAGCTTAGACTCTTTTGTTCCTATGTTTTCATGACCTCCAATGTGCTACTAAAAAGGGGCACTGGAACGCTATGTTTAATGAGGTCCAGCTGGCTGCTGTGACTGTTGTGCCAACTTGCCTCCTGTCCCCAGAATGTTTGTGACCACTGCCAATTATACGCCTAAAAGCAGAACAACTTTGCTTTTAAATCAGGTGCCTGCTGCTGTGCTACTTGTTACTTGTTTCCACACCAACCATTTCTCCCACCCCGGATCCAGAAAGTTGTCATCACACAAATGCACCAGTTGATGCTAATTACAACAAAAATAAATCTCTCTTCGTTTTTTTTTTAAATTCCCAAGATGCACAAGACTTTTTCTGAAATCAATAGTATCAGCAAAATCTAAATTTACTGTCTTTCACTCCTGCAATGTGTTGACACCAGGCTGCAGCAGCAGTTAGTTAAACAGACAGTTAACGTTTTACCAGCAATTTGCAATAGATCCATTACAAAGGCATATTTTTTCAGTGTCAGATATGATTCCAGAGCCTTTTTCCCACACCTCCCTCTGTTAAATATGTTATGCTGAGATGAAAATAATCCTGTTTTTATGTTGGTATGGCCAACGTTTTCCATTCCTGTAAATATTTTCCCTTCTGCCCATTTTATAAGAAACATTTCTTATAAGGAGAATGAGTAAATTGTTTTGATCAAGGGCTGCAATGATTCTTCTTAATTGTTGTCTCTGGCAACCTGGCTACTGCAGTGATGGGTGGATTACAAATGCCTAAATGGTAATTAATTTTCATGATGAAAACAATAGTTGAACATACAGACACTATAACTGAAGTAGAAATGCTGAAATCCAAGTTTTCATGTATTCCCTTCCTCTATCCCTGCCACCACAAAAAGATATCAGCAGATAAGCGAGGAATAACAAAAAACAATGATAATTATATATGCTACTGAGAGAAATCCAGCAGCTTCAGCTCACACGGATTGGTGAGAAATAGTTTTTCCTTGTCTCTCTGTGCCTGAGTTTTCACCTCTGTGTGTTTCACTTGGAGGTATGACTTCATAAACTCAAAGTTCAAAGAAAAACTCTGCCAAAATTCACTGAGTTTCACCTGTGTGTGTGTGGCGAGGGGGGGCATGTTTGACCCGAAATCACAAATCATTCTGAGAGTGCTATTCAGGTTTGCCAAAGCGTTCACAGTAGCCGGTGAATGAGCCTCTTCGAAGGTCACAGTTGTGTGGTCATTCACCCCTCACTCTCTGTCCTCAGTGAGCTGGAATGGGTCTATTATACTTCAGAAGGAGAGTGAGCACAGGCCAAAGAACTCAAACACAGGACAACGGGACACAAACAGCATCCAAGAATCCTAGCAAGGAGAGGACCAGAAAGAAGTGGGACCAAGGAAGCCCCTCAGGATGCAGACTTATAAAAACTTTACAGAGAGACCTCCTGTGTTTTAGATAAATATATCCAACACGAAGGCCTTCTCATATTAAAAACTCAGAATATAACCATCGTAACATGTGAGAGCTTGTTGCAGGCTCACGTAACTCTGCTGAATTTGGAGACCAGAATGGGCTATTCCCAGCCATTGGGCTTTACCAGACTCTCCACCTGAAATCCTGGTACAGTTAAAATCAGTGGCAAAATACCCATTGACTTCAGTGTGGCTCCACTGACTTTCTACATTTTATGGAATCACCGAGTCTGTTCCCTTCTGGCAAGGTACAATTGTTCCTTACAATGTGGTTTCTGAGGCTTTCTTCTGTTTAGTTTTAAATGTCCACAGGAAGGGGACATTCTCCTTCTGTTAAGAGACCATTCCACAGTCTCATAGATAGGTAACTGTCAGTAACTTTTTCTGATGTTGGCCCAATTCTCTACTGCTTTAACAGTATTCACTGTAAGTATTTACACTTCTTCCATTGACTTCATTGGAATGACACTGATGTGAAACTGGTGCAACACAAGGGAGAAGCAAGCTTACTTAGCCCATATTTTCATTTTCTCATTTTCATCTGATTTCTCTAGCTGTATCCCTTTGACCATGCTAAATAATCCCTCTCCTTCTACATTCATCAAATATTGGTAGCCTGCTATGTTCCCACTTCACCTCGTTTGTTGTTGCCCAAACAAGCTATGCATTCTTTCTTCCTTTAATCTTCCCTCATAAATCAGTGTCTCTGGCCCACTAATCATGTTTGCTGCTGATCTCTGAGGTTTCTCTAGCTTGTAGTTCTCATGGGCCTGATTATGTGTTCTCTCATCATACAGCGCAGTGCAAACTAGGAGTGAAATGCTCCGACTCTGACTTGGTAGCACATTACTGTCGCTGGGCCAAGATGTGAATACTACACAAAAGGAAAGGCACTGGAGATTTGGGCTCTGTCTTTCTGCTCCTAAAGGTGCCCACGTCAGAATGCAGCATTCCAGATGCAACAATCACCACTGTCATACAAGGAGGGATTTTTACTTCCCTGCCGATTATTTTCCTTCTTCCCTGACATCATACATTTGTCATCCGCTTTGAAGGGAAACAATTGTCCAGAGAAATATGGATCAGCAATATTGACACAGATCAAAACATCTCTCCCAGCTCCACCTCCCTTAAAATACACGAGAATTGTGTGCCAAGAAACATCATCCAAACTATTCTCAGAGAGCCAGTCACGTTATTGGGCTTTGGATCACACTCTAGCAGGGCATACTGTATAAAGATGTGCAAATCACCACACCATGACAAGCATCTTCATTTGCTTTAGGACTCCCGTAACCAGCATAGCAATGCCAAGTTATTTTAGAAATGGAGGAGGGGGTTAACCCAAGTGAACGGGCAGGTGTTTCACCCTTTATAGGTTTGTTATTACTGGTATGTGCAGCCACCTGGTCTGGGGCTGGGAAAACTGTTCTTTTGCCTCCCTATAAAGGAAAACAAGCAGCCCAGGACAGGGGTTGTGAATCCTGGGATCTGTCAGCATATCTGTCAAACAGACAAGTGTTCCCCACCCACAGGCTAGGTTAGATTGCTGTAATAGATAAGGGATGCCAAGTGGTCTTTGTAAGTTACTTTGAGTCAGAAACGGTCACAAAACAAAGCTCTACTGGAAAATGCAGATTTTCTACCATTTGTGAAAATTAACTTCCCTAATTAACTTACACATATAAATGTAGTTAGAATGAAGACATTAAGTTGATTATCTAGAAAATTGCTACCTTGGTAGATTCCCTGATGCCACCATTGCCTCTAATTATGCCAAGAATTAAATTGAGGCATTACTGTGGCATTGTTATGTCACTGCAATTGAATGCTTGGTGATGGATCATACAACTTCCCTCCTTGGCTACTTTAATTTTGGCTGGCGACTCTGGCTGGGCACACAATGTTCTTTTCTTCTGGTTTGTTTGGTTTGGTGTTTTTCCCCCTAAACAGAAAGATAGTATCAGTGATTATGAAAAGAACCTCTCGTGTTCTCTTAATGGATATCCTACAATAAATATAATTAAGAATGGTATGGTATCACATCTGGGACCTTCTACATTTGCTAGACTCAATCCAGGCCACACTGAAATGAATGGAAAACTATGCTATTAACTGGGATCAGAATTTGGGGTAAAATCTTAAGAAGTGGCTAAGGGACTTAGGTGCCAAAGTTCCAGTTTCAGAAGGGACTTGGGCACTTAGGATCAGATTATTTAGGTGCCTAAAAGGCAGAGATAGGTACCTAGTGGGATTATCAAAGGGCCTCAGCACCTAGTTTCTATTAAAATCAACAGGAGTTTGGCATCTAGCCATTTTTGAAAATCCCAAGAGGCAGCAGCTGCATCTTTAGGTGCCTACATACCTTTAAAAAGCTGGTTCTGTGTCACTGTTATTTCTAAACTTTACCATGATACTGATAAATAATAGCACTGCTAATAAAAAAAGAATCCAGTTTAGATCCCGGGCTTGGCTTTTCTACAACTCAACATATGATCTACGTAGCTGATGGGTTATTTTCTTTCAAGAGAGAAAATTCTAAGTTCTGTCTTTAGAAACAAAAAAGGCTTTGTTCAAATGTTTTTTAAATGATGTGTCATGTTAGATCACATCAGCTATAATACATTTTGATAGCTGGGACCCTGAGACTGAGAAATTTCAGAAATACACAAAAAATAGCAGCCTGCTTCTGGAGTTTGCTTGACAGTGAAGAAGCAAAGCGACACTGCCTGAAACTGTGGCCTTGAAAACTAAGCATGCCCCAAAGTTACCAACTGTTTTCAGCTTTGAATAAGATCATTCCAAAATGTACAGTGTTCACTGATTTGCTGTCAGCTTCAGATGTTTTGAGCAATTTATTTTTCTGCATATAGAACTGGATGAAAAGAAAATCCAATACACTAAATAAATGTTGCATCATGGACAAAAGGAGAACTGGCAAAATTTACCTTCAAACCTATTCAGAGAACAAACAATAAGGAATTCTTCTGGTTGCAGTTTTGCAAATGAGCCTGTATGTCACAGGAGGAGGGAGCTGGAAGCAGAAGACAAATTCAGCTTGCGGTGTCACTTGGTTTCAGTCAGCTCAGCCTCCACTTTGTAAATTCCTGTTTTCACAAGAGGGGACCTGAGAAGGGGAGACTGGAGAAGAAACACCCCTCATAAATCTGAAATAGCAGTCTGCCCCAAAATAGGCAGATTTTATCCTAAAATGTTTTGGTTCATGTTTGGTTTGGGTGATGTTCTGGAATGGAGATGGGAACTGGTGTTTATGGCCAAATTCTGGTCTCAGTGACACTGGTGTAAATCCATCAACCTCAGTTCAGCTACTTTGATTTTACATAAGTAAAACTGAGAGCAGAATTCAGCCATACATTTATGAAAGCCTGCTCATCCCTGCTTCTTGGGGATGGGGAAAAGGCAAGAAGGAACTGGAAATGCAAGGATAAGCCATTCTTTTGAAATCAAAACTCCATTATTGGCAAAACTTCCTTAGATTAAAGGGCGTGGCTTTGGTTGACTTGCACTGGATAATGTCTCTCCATTCCTACCAAAGTAACAGAATTCTAGGTATATCTGATTTCTAGCCAAGAGCTACCATTTTAACATTGCACTTCAAAACAGAGGGGCCCAATTCAATTTATCAGCTACTCAAGTCTGTATTAATTGCCATCTATTAAGAGCGACAGTATTTCAAGCTATGCAGTAACAAACTTTGGAATGTTTTATTATCATTTTTGGCAATTAGCTGCTGTAATTATCTTACTAAACCCTATTTGAATGAGTTAACTAACTTTCTGGATTTAATCTTCTGAATCTCTCAGGAATTGATAATGAAAGGCCCTGCATAAAATCCTCCTTGGCGGTCAGAAGCTGGTGGCCATGAATGGGTCAGCAGAAGGGTAATTTCTCCTACATTTGCCCTAAGGTCTGGTGTTTGACCAATGTTGAGGGGAAGGATTCTCCAGTGGTTAAAACACTAGCCTGCGACTCAGGATAAGCAGTTCAATTCCCATATCTGCAAGAGACTTCCTATGTGATAGCCACCTAACTCCATTACAATGCATGATATGGTGCCTAAACAAATTTGAAAATCCCACTAGCCTCCTACCTGCATTTTTAGGCCCCTTAATACATTTACAGATCTGGCCCTGAATTGCTCTATGCCTCAGTTTCCATTATATAAAATGAGGATAATAGCACTTTCCTACCTCGCAGGGATGTTCTGAGGATAAGTACTTCAAAGATTGTGAGGAATTCCGATACTCTGGTATGGGGGCCATATAAGTATCTTAGATAAATACACTATGATCTTGGTGTCACAACACATTAGTGACCTAGGTAATATACAGTCCATATTTTATTCACTTATCAGGACAAATACATTAAAACCCATCTATTTATCTAATATATGTATGCTCAGAGAGGTAAATGGATACAAGCGACAGGGGACACATAATCAAACAAGAACAACATCCTGAGAGTGTCATAGATATAAGAACCATGATGTTAAGTCCTCTGGCACCTGTAACATGAACAAGATGTTTCTTGTCTGAAATAAGATCAAGGCTTCTGTCTGCATGAGATAATTAATTAAAAATCTTCACTTCTTTTGGTTTTTCTTTGATTTTCTTTTCATTAAGTAGGAGCCCAACAAGTGCCTGTGGACATCAGATCAAGAGCCCATTGTGTTAGGCTATGTAAGAATAAGAGACAATCCTTCACCCAAAGATTTTATAATCTATATCAAGAAAATAACGGGAAATATTGTTATCCTCTGTGCCTCTTACAGGGAAATTAAGTGACATGGCCAATCACACCTATACATTATAGTATATATCTATGATCTGTATGGAACATACCTGAAAAGCAACCTCAGAATTATGGTCTACTTGAACAGTGCCC
This sequence comes from Gopherus evgoodei, assembly GCF_007399415.2. Lineage (NCBI taxonomy): Eukaryota > Metazoa > Chordata > Testudines > Testudinidae > Gopherus > Gopherus evgoodei. Next base: position 145,497,489 of record NC_044325.1, on the reverse strand, counting down.
TTCTTTGGATTCACATTCACATAATTCTAGATACAAAGAATTGAGAAGTCTCTCTCCCCCAACAAAAAATCAGTAGCCCATCCCCACAAAACTATACTAATTGTCCCATTGCTGACTTTCCTTATTCCCCATTAGCTCATTTTTTTCCACCAGTCACCTCTCATTTGCACTGCCAAATGAATAAATCAGGTAACATTAGAAGCAAGAGATATTTGAGCATTTGATTTGTAAACTGACAAGGAGTTAACAATTTAACCCTGTCTCTCTTGTACTGCTAATTTATGAGAAAGATTTTCCATTTGGTCAAGATCCTCGATCATTACATTACTTCTTTAATACTTTTATTTTAAGCTCCTGACCTTTCCTTTGTCCCTTAGTTGGATCTGAGACATGATAAGTTGCTATTTATCTGGATATCAGAAGTCTGGCTAAATACTATCAATGGCCTTAGGGCTGTGGAATGTTTCAATTTAGACAGATACAACCCAATGTCACAGTTCTCCAAATGTCAGAAAGTTAATTATAGACTCTAGCCAACCTTCTTTCTTCCCCTTCCCATTCTGTATAATGTCATGTTTGGAGACTTAATTTAGAAAACAATCTCATCCAGAGGACCAGTAAAAGCTTTGCTCAATAGGCATGTTGAGTCCTGTCCTGTGCATTGCTACTTGATTCTGAAATCAACCAATATACAGCAGGAAACTATTCCTTGCTACTTCCTGTCTTGAACTGTTATGCAGTGTTGCTGTGCACTGTCACTCAGGTGCCATCTTGCTCCTTAGGGGTACAATTGATGCATTTCAGTTTGGGGTTTGGATTACAAAATGCTTTAGGAGCCTTTGGGAAGCAAGCCACTGTGCAAGAGTGTGCTCTTATTAATGATTTATTCAATTATCTGATTATTAATTTACATCAATATTTGATGTTGCTACAATATTTTCCAACAAGCATAGTAATAACGTATGTCACTATACCCACTCAAGTCGGTAACAGTCTAGTCATGCATATTATATAATAACATGCATTAATGGTTACTCTAGAATGTCTCCTCTTCAATGCATTGGCAATAGATTGTGCACCAGTTACCTGTGTGCAATAACCTTAATGGGCTAGATTTTCAAAACAGCTCAGCGCCCACATCTGGGGACAGATTTTCCAAACAGTTCAGCTTATTGGGTCTATGTTGGGTGCTGACCACTTAAAAAAAATAGCCATATTGTAGGTCTTCCTTGTGATATGATAGTATAGGTGTTTTTAAGCCAGAGCCTGAACACATTTTTGATGTATTTTACATTAAGTGTTATGTTAGCCTATTATAGTCACTATTATTACATTTTATTTTATAGGATTCAAAATAGCCTTAGCTTAAAGGGGTGCTTGTTGTCTCAGGGGATTGATAAGAAAAAGAATGTTTCACTTCTGTATCACCAGTTAAAATCCAGCCAGGTGACCAAAAATCTTTACAGTCTGACAGAAGCTTAGTGACCGATGTGAAATGAATCAGTACATAGCAGATAGAAGTCCCTCTCACCCAAACCCTAAAAGCAATTGACACTACTTCTCATCCTTAGTGCCATTCTATTCCCAATAGACTGGTTATAAGAAGTAATGCCCCAGTTTTGCAAGACACTTGACTTCAGTGGAACTTAAACATATACTTAAGGGCCGCTGAACTGGGACTTAAATGTGCATGAAGACTTACTGCTCCTTCATTCTTAGGGTATGGCTACACTTACAGCTGTACAGCGCTGGGAGTTACAGCTGTCTTCGTACAGCTGTGGAGGGAAAGCGCTGCAGTGTGGCCACAGTGACAGCTACCAGTGCTGCAGTGTGGCCACATTTGCAGTGCTGTTGGGAGTGGTGCATTGTGGGCAGCTATCCCAGTGTTCAAGTGGCTGCAACGTGCTTTTCAAAAGAGGGGGGTGGGGTGGAGTGTGACAGGGAGCGTTGGGGAGACAGAGAGAGTGGATTTTTGGAGCTGACACTGTGTCAGTTCCCTGCCTTGCAAGTTCTAAGTACTGGAAGATACACAGCAGCAACCTTCAATCATTTTAAAAGTTTTGACCCCTTCCCCCACCCCTCTCTTATTCACTAAATGCAAATAGCCTTCAGACCAGATAAGCAGCTGCTCCAAAATGGACTCTCCCTCCTCCCTGGCGTGTTGCTTCTTTCCTCAAGCAAACTGTGAACATTCCAAAGGAATGCAATTCTTATACCCCAGGCAGAGCAGCAGTACAGCCAGCGCTGCAGCCAGGGAGATGCAGCGCTGTATGTGCCTTGCAAGTGTGGACGGTGAGTAAGTTGCAGCGCTGTAAACCCACCACAACTCCTGCAACTCTCCAGTGTAGCCAAGGCCTTAGAAGTAGTCCAGCTAAGCTGGGAGTGAGTGGCTGTGTAGCTGGAAAAGGGAGACTGCACTTACATTGTTTGTTTTCCACTGGTTCTGAGTTGAAAGTGGGGGGAGGCAGACTTTGGTCACCAGCACTGTCAATCCAACAACTTTGATCAACAATAAATTAATGGGCCAGTTCTCCAGAGGTTCTATTTATTTTTCTGTCTGTATCTCGTCTTCAGTAGGATTTGCAATTTTTCAGCAGTTTTCAGGATTTGCCTCATTAAAAAATGAAACACAGCCTTTGAATGAGTTTATGTTCCTCATCTAAAATAAAGATACTTTTTCCCTGGAAATGGGGAACGCCAAATCATTTTTCCCATTCACTGATGGATAGGATTCTTAATGGACTCTGGTGAAGAAAGCCCTCATTCTGTGCACTACAACATACTTAACCACACTCAGTACTTTCATTCCTCTTCATTCTTTACCACTAAATATTTTGCTATCAAAGCTACATGCACTTGATCTCACTCTGGAATTTAAGAGTGCCAGTACATACAGTTCCTTTGTACAAGAGGAGACATTTAACCTTTCGAGAAGAAGAGATGTTTTTAATCATTACTTCTGATTTGCACATACTGAGCATGAAGCCTAAAGTCTATAAACATCTCAGGCTTTTTGAGGAGTGCTTTTTTAAAAAAATTATTTCTAACCATCTGTTTTCAGATTTATTTTTAGTTCTAAGGTTGAAACTGCGAGTTTTGTTGCACCCCTTTACTGACTGAGCTCCACCAACACAAGCACCCAGTATATCATCACAGGGTGCAGACCATGCATCTAAAAAAAAATAAACGGTGGAGCCACTCAGACTGGATGGGGTGGGAAAGCAATTTGTTTAATGCATTCTATTGATCTTAGGCTAAAATACTCAGCGGCTTAGAGACAGCACACCCCTATTTTTCTGATGGAAAGTCAAAATCACTTACAGAGGCTTTCTGTAAATTCAAAATTAAATGGCGATAAGTCTATGGCACTGTCAGCTGAAAACTGCTGGGTCCCTGAGGGGCAGATTATACAAGGTTTGTTTTTGTCTGAGTGCTTTGCAGATTCCCTTGATACTAATTCTCTCAGTGGGTACATGTCTGCTGTACTTTTCAGAGCATTTTCAAACCCAAGGGCCCAGCAAAATCTGCACATGCAATCGCTATGCCTGCACACTCTTGGGGCCAGATCCTCGACCCCACCAGGACCCCTTTGTAGTAGCTCTATGCCAGCATCTCCCTGCTCCATAATGTAGGGGGTATGGTGAGGTGGTAGGGGGCATTCCAGGAACAAGAAATGGGATATTACAATAGGATATTACAGACTGGCTAACATTAGAGCAGCCTATAGGCTACTTTAACGTGCAGCCCAGCTGAGGATTCATCTGTATGTGTTCATGTCCAGAAGGAGTGTTTGCATGTGCACATAACAGGTAAATGCTCCATGGCCTGACTTATAAAGACAAGAACCCACTTACGCATGCAAACGTGGTAGTTCAGTGAGGCAGCTGTGTGCTGGAGGACCAACCAGCAGTCTGGGACTCACAAAACTGCGGTTCTTCACAGCATTGCGGTTACTCGGTGACACTCGACAAGTTATTAAAACCCAATTTTCCAGACTCTGCTTCTTGTTTTAGGTGCCTCGGTTCATGAGTGCCCACCTTAAGCTATGTGGAGCCAGATTCTTAAATAATCTGATCTTCTAAAGAGCTCACCTCCCATTTAGGTACCTAAGTAAAGGGCTAGGTTTTTAAAGGAGCTCAGCATTCAGCCTCCAGCCAGCATGGCCGAGCAATCCTGACAGTCAGGCTCTTACTGTGGACATTGAGCTGTTTTGAAAATATTGGCCCTACTGCCTGAGCATCAGCAGCTGCATTTGATTTCAGTGGGAATCCTAGGCACTAAACATCTCTGGAAATCAGGCACTTCATAGGCCCACAAATTTAGATGTCACTTTTCATATTTGTGACCTTAACCACATGGTGCTTCAGTTTCCTACCTGGAAACTGGGAGTAATGATACTTTGAAAGCACTATGAAATCTGTAGTTGAAAACCGTGATACCGGTGCAAAGCGTCAAATATTTATTTTTATTTATATTCAGTTTTCTGTCAGGGCTGGGATTCCCAAAGGAAATAAATATATGAAAATGTCTGCCTGGAACTCTAAAGAGCTGATTTGGTTTATTGGATTCTAACTGAATATTATGCATAAAGCCAGGTTCAACACTAAATATATTCTGTGCTCACAAGTTAGGAAATTGAGATACAAAGCAATGTTTTTTTGCTTCCTTTATTCTTTCAAAGCTCTCTGCACCCGCCATGCCTTCTTATTTCATGCCAAATTACAGGACTCCTTTTCCTCAGGCCTACAGACAATGTGATCATGAAAGATACTGTGTAGATAATAAATTAGGGGAAGAACTGAAATCTGTCTTCTTAAAGTAGTCCTGTTCTCTGTGCAGTCATCAAAAGCTCACACCACCTGTTCCCACCTGTTTTTTTTTGCCCATTTTGTGTCCAGCACAGGCCTACTTTCCTCATGTCGGAGTCCGTCCAAATACAGTGATTGATAAATGCAAACAAATTATGAATGGAAAATGAAGGGCCGCTCAATATGCAAATATGGAAAAGACAGTCAAACCAGGGAACATCTAGTGAACTGCTCCTCTTTGAGATCATTCTCTGGAGAGACAGCTTTGTTGTATTCCATGTTACCAGAAGCCATAGGGTGACAAACTTGGACACTTCTCTTTACAGTTGCTTTTCAACTTGCCATTCAAAAAAAAAAAAAAAAGATGAATGATAAATCGTGGCTATATAAAAAAGGAACAATTTCTCAGCATTTCAGTGCAGGCCATTGTTCCACAACATGTATTCTGTTCCAAAAAGGGTGTATTTCATTCAGGATCCTGAAGCACATTCACACTGTTGCAGTGGGGATACTGCATGATGAATAGCATGAAAGACGAGAGATGTGCAATGTTCACAGAGTTTTCTCATGTGATTTTCCACCCTCCTCAAATTCTACTTTCTTGCTAGTTTGAGCTAGTTTGGCTTTGTTTACATTCTCAGAAATATGTGGAAATACACATATTCTCAAATTTATTGCATGAAAGTATCTCTGTTCAAAAAAGCAGATCCACTGTTGCAGGGAAATTGGCTGTTTTGGGCTTTGGTTGGGGAGGGGCCACAGTTGGGAATTTCTTGAAATTGTCTCTTTCCTACTGGAAAATGCTCTACTTTAATTGGAAAAAATTGTGTTGTTTAGAAAATGGGCCAATTTTCAAGGGACTCATGACATGCAATGAAAGATGAATTTTGAGTAGTTTTGCATTTCATTGCAAATATTTCCCTCCATTTAGTAGTAAGGCAACAATTCTGGAGATTTGTGAATGTGGAAATTCATACTTAAGTAGCCTGGAGATGCATATGAAGAGGGACTCCATGAGACCAGGGAACTTCTGTTAGCGATGAAGGAGAACAGAGAAACATTTCACATCCTCATGTGGGAACTCTCCAAGGTCTGCTGGAGAGATTCCCCAGCAATTGTTGACCTCCCATGTAAGCCTTAGACTGATTTTTTTGCTGGGGAACAGTGTCTGATTGACAGCTCTTGTGAATGAATCCCACTTTATCCACAAGACAAAAAAAGCCTGAGCATTGGCAAGGCGGGCTCCCTGTCAATATCCTGTGATCAATGTGTATCAGTCATGTTATGGAGAAACCATAATTAAGAGAGCATTGTGCATGGCTCTGCTTCAAGCATTGTGTTCCTGGCTGAGACTCCAAAATATGAGGCCATTAGTGCAAAACTTGACCATCAAAATCCTATTTCATATAGACCCTTCTTGTGGCATATCAGGGGTTTTCTACTTGCTCTGACCAGTTAACTGCCATGATGGTCTCTGCACTGTTCCTTTCACTGCCATTTACAGCAATTAGGGAGTGTTTGGCAGTACAGATGATGGTGACCCACTACAACCTCAGACTGAAGTCATGGGAAGAGTTATCACATTTGCCTCTGTTAAGGAAAAGAAAAAGAGTACATTTTTTTGAAAGCTACTGATGAGATACTGCAATCACTCAGCAGCGCACAGCGCCACTAGGGTATTAAGTAAGCCAGGCTGATGGCGGCTGAATATCCCAGAGCCTATTTTTCTTGAAGAAGCTGGAACAGATGATGCCAACATTAAGAATTCCACAGAGGAACTGCAATCACAGCCTTAGTTGTTTTATTACTTTTGAGCTGTAGCCAGGAAATACGTAGCCAGCAGTTTGCCCACATATTTTGCATTCTTCTAAACCATAATTCTTGGTTTCAGCTGCCATGATAGTAAAAACATATACATTGGAACCTGGTGTTATCCAGGCTCCAAGGAGGTGTGCATGGGGTTTTAAATGAAGGAGAGACCGCACAGTGGGGAGTCCAGGAAGCTGGATTCTATTCCTGGCTCTGCCTTGGGCTCACAGTGTAAACTCAGCCAAATCACTTCACCTCTAGAAAAGATCCTGAGCTGTGAAATTCAGATCCCAACTTTCCCAAAGTTTGCAGTATTTGATTTGGGGATTCTGAGCCACAAGGGAGAAGTGAGTCTAGAATACCAGCTTAGACCATTTCTCATCCAGTCCTCTTTGGTCTTGCACTTCAATTCTGGCTCCAAATCAGATTTTCTGGTATTTTTCAGTTCTTATCTCCAAAAATTCTCTTATCGTATCTTTGAACAAGTTGATTTCAGCCAAGTCTTGGAATGGAAGTTCAGAGATGTGTAAATACAGCATAAGAACAGAAGCGAACAAAACCTCTTTTAATCCTCCAAACACAGAAAACCCCTAAAGTTTGGGCAGTTACTCCTGAGTTTTGAGTTCTTTATTTTATCAGAGGTTCTTTGCCAGTTATAATTATTATGGACAACACACTTCATACTATTAGGAATCTAGCTGTCATTTAGCATTAGCTGATGCTCCTTGTATTTTACACGATGTTTTACCATAATAGGCATGTAACACACACAAGAGAGAACTCTGACCTGACCCAGCTCTTTTATAACGGATGCAGAACAAAGATGACCTTTTGCAATACTTCTTGGAACCTCTGAAATTGAAAAGAACAATGTATCGATGTCACTAAAGATGAGTGTAGAATGTAGATTTTAGGAAAAGGTAAAGGAGGGAAGAAGCCAAACAGTGAGATTTGAAGAACTTACTCCGGGAACAATTAGAGGCAGTTTAGAATGTTTCCAAATATGTTTAAATTCCCAGAAGTATCTGCTTAGAGTGCAACAGCCACTTGTCTATATTAATAGATAAAAGCACACCATGTGGCATGTGTAAAACAAGATGTAACCTATAGACCCCATTGACCCCAGAAGTTGCATAATGCTGTATAGTCCCGCTTCCATTTCAATCAATAGCAAAAATTCCATTGAACCACAGGGCTGGGGTCTACGAAGCAGATTTTCCATTCCCCTACATCTTATATGGTCATATACACCACTCTAAAGACAGTGCAAAGAGCATGTAATATCTCACTACATCAAAATGGCAGTCATTTACACTTACTTTGCACTGGTGTAAATAATTTCACAAGGGTCAAGATGGTGGACAGTCTTTGGGGGTATTTTGGTGGCTGGTGCTTCCGTCTTTGGCGGCAAAGTTTATTACCCGCCACCGAAGACCTTCCGCGACTGAATTGCTCTCCGCCGAATTGCCACCAAACTCCCAGGTGGGTGAGTGTAAAAAAAACAAAACAAAAAACGCCCCCCTGCAGAGGTCCCAATATTTTCCCTCAACATCTGGTCACCCTACTATTTTTAGAGCTCTAGCTCAGTGACGTCTAGCACGAATATCTGTACACAAGCTGGAAATCACCCCCATGCCTCCAAGTGAGAAGTAGCCCATGATTAGATAAGTCAAATACCCAAAGACAGTTTCAGTCAACTCTTGGTGCCTCTAACAAACCCATTCTCCTCCCCGCCCACCACCTCTTTTCCTTAGATAAAATAATTAGTCTTGGAAACCATGTGAGCTATTTAGCTGATCCTCTGGAGAACCAGGCATGTATTTTAAGCTCTAATTTACATAATGGATAAAATATTTAAGATTTGCCATGCTGTAAAAAAGCACCCTGGCAACCCTCTGTTTTCTCAGCAGAAAGACTTAGAAGCACTGGCATTACCTCGCCAAAGCTGAATGCAGAGTATAGTTTAAAAGTATCAATAGCAGGCAATCCTGGAACTGCTTTAGAATTCCAGAAGCATGAATGGAGCACGTGACTAAACAGGACTGGGTCACACACACACGACCTAACCCATCCCTGGAGTAACTTCACTGAAGTCAGTGATGTAATACTACTGTAAAGTAGGGGTAAGTCAGAGAAGAATCTGCAATGGTTTCAAGGTGTATTACACCAGTGAACAGTATTTATTTAATCTAGCAGAGAGTGCAAATGCACATTACATTATTTACAAGTTACACAGGGGGAAGCTGAGCTTGTGAGAGGTGAAGTGAATTGCTCAAGGTCACACGGGTGAGTGGCAGAGCTGGGACTACAGTCCAGGAGTCCTGACTCTCACCAGACCTACTTACATCTGCCAAAATTTGCTGTTGATCTCACAAAAAAGGTTTCCCCACAATTCCCATTTCCAAGCAGGATGAAAATATGATGAAACCATCCTTTTTGTGGCGCTGCTTCATCTTTTCCACTCCGGAAGCAGAAGTGCAAATGGCACATGAAAATACAAAACAATTTAAAATGGAGAGTTTAACCAAATATTTTTTATACAGGTTTATGCTGGGTTTGTTTTGATTTTGGGTAAAATTTCAGGTCAATTATTATTTTATCTAATGTAATTCAATCTATCTAAGCTATTTCTAATCTATCCATTTATCTAGCTAAATTATTTCTAGTTCTCACTCTCTCTCTTTCTCTCTCTCATTTCTAAAGTACCTAACACAGTAGCATCTGTCCACCAGATAAATATATTTTATTTTATCTAGACCCATATTTCTAAGCCCACAATCACCATTGCTTTCTGAAGATAGCAGCCATCAACTCACGGCTGTTAACTTGTGACTTAGACTAAGCAAATATTTTAAGATCAAAGTTCAGGCAGCTAAGAGATGACTGCTCCTCACACAGCTCAGTTGAGCTTGTTTCTTTTGCACTCTCTATTCTTACATAACCTCAATCTTGTTTTTCAGGCAGCTACCAAACATGCTTTTAGCAGTCGGCCACAGGTCAATTACAAAGCAGTCCCAGTTTCCTGAACAAGAAGTTTGCAGTGGGTATCTGTAGACCGCAAAGAAGAGAGGCATTTCCCAGGAGCTATTGGAGTACAAATTTCCTTAATTAAAATGAAAAAGCCATCATGCAAATGGAGCAGGAGGGAGCTGGGGAGGAAGGGATAGATAAATATTTCAAGAGTATTTTCAAACAGAGCCATCCAAGGCCCAGTAGAAAACACTGCTCGGTAGATTGTATTTGGGTTCTGAAAGTGAAGCTAATTCAATGTAATGAGAGGTGAATGATACTCCAGGCACTTCCGCTGCCACTGGAGACCCCTTACAAACGATTTTGTTCTTCCAGTTATTAATTTTTTATGAAGTTTAATAGGCCTGCAGCCTAGAGACCTGCCTGAGTGTTGATTAGCTTCATATTTTCTCTCATTAATGTGGAATCTGATTAGCCCGTGTTTCAAGCATTTCATCTGACTTGGCAAATGGCATTGTTCTGATATTAGAAATTACTTGTTTACTTCATCCGAGGAAACAAAATGTTCCCCCACCTCAAGCCCCATGCCTCCCATCACTTCGTTACAGGGAGCCTTGCAGCTGAAGGGCACCTGTCTGTTTAAAATGCCTCCTGACGGGAGCAGGCTAGGATTGCCGAGTGAATAATAGCACGCTAATGCATTGCAGTGGAACAGCTCCAGCAGGCATGTCTCTTCTTGCATTCCGAAATGGTTAGGTGCTTTGCTGCTGGCTCAGCGCAAGGAGGTAGCTGGTAGAGGGAAACAGAACCCTTAACATCTAGGCAATACCTAATGACTATTTGGCTGCCAATGCAAAATAGTAGCAGTTTAGGTCCCACCACAAAACCCCACCGCCAGATATATATAAAATGCTGGTTGGTTGGATGAACCAGAAAGCCAAGGAATGATTAGGCTGGAAGCCATCTAATTCATACAGGGGTCCCTCCAGCTCAAGTCAGAAGCATGTTGTTGGCATAGGAAGAAGTGAAGTTTGTATTCCTGCTGCCTGGACTGTATCCATTCTGTGGACAAGCCGAGAACTTCATTCTGGTGTTTTTCACTTTCTCCTAACACATCACAGGTTCTCTTCATTCTCAACTCTCTCAGAGTCACCGTGTAAATGACTTTAAAATGACTGTTAAAATATAAATGTGTATATATAGAAAAAATACCACAGGAAAACTCGGGTGCAATGCGTAATGGACATGGGCCCACAGCTACATCAGCATTCTTCATAACATGTACACAGTAGCTCTCTGACTTGTTGGCAGTGTGATTAATTCACTGCAGCAAAATAGCTCTTCATTCATGGCAGAGCTGAACCAAAAGGCAAGGGTTTGACGGCCAGCCCAGTGGTCTAGTGACATTGACTGGAATTCAGGTCCCAGACTCCACAAGCCAGCAGGAGATGGGACACTGTGTAGAAAGAATGCTTGTATAGCTTCCCAAGGGGTGGGGTAAGTACTGAGTATTGGAGGGAAGTCATGCAGCCCTCATCGCCATAAAGAATCAACTGGCTTTATCTAAGTCTCTTGAGGAGAGAATATATGGGGCAATTTGGGTTTTCCAGAGGAATGCTGGTAGCCCTTTTCAATAAGAACAATTTGTTGATTCACTGAATGAGTGCAATGAAGTGTGGGAGTGGGTTATCAAAGCTGCCTGGAGGATTTGGGGGTAACGGAGCATCCCAGTTCTTTGGGTGGTTTTAAAAATATCTGAACTGGTGAACATTTCCATTACAATAATATGGACAGAAAAGTTAATGAAATTTTGAAGACAGTTTGCAAAGTTTAACAGAAGTTCAGGAAAAAACACCCTGCAAGTAATCAGCAGTAAATACCTGGTTAGGCTTTTATCTCAGTGACAGAGATATGAGAGTATGACTATGCTTATAATATGCTAAGATGCGTGGCTTTTTTGCATCAAGCCCTGGTTTTGTGTTTCTCTGTGTTGAGTTTTAAAAAAAATTGCCTTAATGAATGAGCCAAGTGATTCCAAACTAATGGCTAGAGCTGAAAAACACCCTTTGATAATCCCAAGTGAATAATGTTGTCTCAACAGACTAACGGAGTCTTTTACCTGTCTGACACTATTATAGATGTTGTTAGTTAACAAGGGTAGTCAGAGGTTTCAGTGTAGGCATTAAGTGAGATTGCTCGGGTCATTATTAATTATGCAAATTCTCCATCTTCTGTCAGAACACAGAATTAAGTAAACACGAATGGATCAAACTGCTATGCAATGGAAACTTTATGGTAATAAAGCAAAGTGCTTGGCAGGAGATGGCACTTACATTAATCTTCGGTGGATGGGGGAATGCAGAGGCTTGAAAACATTTGTTGTTGCTCAGTGCGTAGCGCAGCAGGGAACATTATTTTTTATACTGTATTATACTAGCACCTAGAGGCCCCCATGATCTTGGCATTACATATATGCATATTAAGAGGCAGTCCCTGGTCAGAAGAGCTTGCAATCTAAATAGACAAAAACTGGGAGGGGAAATGGAGACAAAGAAGTAAAACAGCTTGCCCAATAAAACAAAAGTGGTCATTGGCTGAGGTGGGAATAAACCCAAATGTCTGATTCCCTGTCCAGAGCCCTACCCACTGGACCATGCTACATTCCAGAACTACACAAAGGATACAAGAGAGGTGTCATTAGTCACTTGCAACTTGCAGTACACAGGGTAGCCTTAACACAAGCAACACACAGCACCCAGAGTGGTCTGTAACAACAAGAATATCAGATTCACTGCAGACACAAAAAAAATTACTCTGTTTCTCACTGCCCAGGCTGTGGCAGCAGCCCAGGAGGAGTGTGTTGTCTAGTCCTTAGAAAAATGGGCTAGTAATCAGCATTCATGGGTTTTATTCCTGGCCCTGCCACTGATTCGCTGTATGACCTTTGGTGAGTTTCCTAATTTTATGTGTCTCAGCTTCTTTATCTGTGAATTGGATATATAACACCTTTGTAGCTCACAAGACTATTCGGCTTAATTATTTCACTGTAATTAATGCTATAAAATGCTTTGAGAGCTTCAGCTGATAGATGCTACAGAAGTGGAAGGAAATAACAGTTCTTACTACCCACCCTCTGGATGTACAGGGAAGCAAATTCCTCCAGTGGCCATAAGAGGAACATTCCAGCTTTGGAATGAAGCTCTGTCTGGTATGCTGCTGTAAGAGCGACAGAGAGGGCTTTCAAAGAGAACTGGCTGGACCACAAGGATTCTGTTTTGCAAAAAAAAATGGAGGTTACAACATATGCTTTTGTTCCACATGGGAATTTTTCACATCAGAAAAAAAAATGAAAGAAAGAAAAAAAGGGGGCAAAAAAGCTCACCAGAGAGAGACATCCCATAGTTGTCCTTGCTCTGCCTGATTTGAAGTCAGGCCTTGAAACTAGGTTTTTCACATCCTAGATTCATGGCCTAACAACCAGGCTATAGTTTATTCTAGGTGAGGTCTCTCTCTCTCTCTCTCTCTCTCTCTCTCTCTCTCTCCTCCTTCTCCCACTGCCTCACCTAAGAAACACTTTAGTCAAAAGCTCAATACATTCTGTTTCAATGAATTGATGTTTTCCAGTGAAAACACATTTAATCCAAATTTTGAAACCAGCTCTATTTTTGAATGTGGCAGAATTGGAGAGGACTTCAGAACTCCCCTGCCATATGAAAAGGCCACAGCCTTTCTGTTGCAGTAAAAGTAGACCTGATTTTTCAGTGTGTAGTACAGAAAAGAGGGATAGCTCAGTGGCTTGAGCACTGGCCTGCTAAAACCAGCATTGTGAGTTCAATCCTTGAGGGTTCCATTCAGGAAACTGGTGTAAAAATCTGTCTGGGGATTAGCCCTGCTTTGAGCAGGGGGTGGATGAGATGATCTCCTGTGGTCCCTTCCAATTCTGTGGAAAGAAAGAAAATTAAAGAATACATTTTAAGGCCAGCTGCAAGCAACACTTGCTGCAGAGCACCACTTGTAGATAGAGGTGGAGAGAGAAAGAGACCACTATCCATCTACTTAGAAATGGTAACTCTTTCCCCTCAATAGAAGATCAATCTTACATCAGACACCTAGCGCTGTTGTTTCAATATGTGGCAACACACTCTTTGCCGCTGCCACCTCACAAGATGGGTGTCAGATCCATAACGATGTATATAATTCAAGATGGCATAGAAGCAGATGGGTTTTGCATTGAACATGTTTATTTATTTATTGCAAGGCTTAACCATGTTATTTGCTGTCACATGTGCCCTTGTGAAATCCTGGCCAGAAATCAATTTGATGTTCAGTGTCAAACAGCTTTCTTTAATGACTCTAGATAAGGTTTTTTGTATATTCCATGCTGGAGGAGTTATGTACACGCCACCGGGGAGTCAACAACAAAGAACTCTCCATTATCATGTTATGCACAAAATTTTTAGCAAATTTGTGTACTGCTTCAGCACATCGGCAGCAATATCATTATGCAATGTGCTCCCACGAAGCTCCTCTTAGGTCTCTTCCAGAAATGGACATTCCAACTAGCACCTTCTGAAAATGCCTGAAGGATATGAGAAAGCCATAGGCTTTCAATGGGGCTTCAGGGATCAAACAGTGCAGTTTGCAAAGGACTTCAGATCCAACATTTTTTTTCTTAAGAAACAGGGTATCTTGAGCAAACTGTTTAGACTGTATGCTATTTGGGGCAAGAATTACTGTTTTACTCTGTGTGCTGTGCACACCATCAATCGAGGAATAGCAGTAAAGGAATGTGCAATACAATACAACATATCATCCTGCTTAGCACAAGGGGAATGATTTCTTGAGACACTGAAGGAAGATGAAAGGAGCAAAAGAATCCTTAAAGCACAGAGAGGCTTGCAAGGTCCTCAGGGGACGAGTGAAATCAGTGATTTCAGAATGTAAGCTACCTGGACAGGGACTGTCCTTTCATTTGTGTTTGTACAGGGCCTGGCACAATTGAAGGTTAACCAATTCTCACTGGAATGTTTGGGCTCTGAAATAATAACAATAATAATAATAATAAATACATTGTATTGTATGTACTGTGCCATAGTGAAAAGGATGAAAAGCAAAATGGAAGAGCTGAGAGGACCAGTGGTCAGCTGCACAGTCATAAAGCTTCCTGAAACCATATGCCTCAACAGACCCAAATGTTGAGATAGATGCTAAGCTGAAGAATTATCTAAAAAACAACCCTTTCTGGATGCAGAGAGAGCAGCACACACAATAGACTTATGCAATATAATATTAATTATATAACAGCTATATTATTATTACATAAAGCCCACAACTTTTCTACAAAAAGAACAGGAGTACTTGTGTCACCTTAGAGACTAACACATTTATTTGAGCATAAGCCTTTGTGGGCTACGAAAGCTTATGCTCAAATAAATGTGTTAGTCTCTAAGGTTACACAAGTACTCCTGTTCTTTTTGCGGCTACAGTGTAGCACGGCTGCTACTCTGAAACAATGTTTCTAAAAATTCTGAAAGGTTTTATATTCTAGCATCATCATTGTAATTTTAGGTTTCCGAATGGCATTAATGGATTTTCTATCAACATCTATCTGATTGGTGCTTTTGCCTGTGTCTCTGCAAAGGACTTTAACCTGCATGTGTGCGACATCATGCTGTGATCTTGTCAGATTTCACCAGCTGGGTAGGGTCAAGCTGTGTCAATATTTTCATTGAAGACCTCTCAGAAACACCATAGTAGTGCTGGTAATTCAGAAGGTGACTCTTCTCATTTGAGTGCTGATGCCAGTGCCGCAGAATGGTGGCAGGAGGGACTGTTCTGTCCTTTGAAGGAAGTATACAAGCAAGGTTCTGAGGACTTTTGATTATTAAAGATTTCATAGCACTTCCTGTGGACTTTTAAGTCTGGTGTCCTGGCCAAATTAAAACAAAATCAGTGACATCCTGCCTCCCTAAAGTTCCTCCTGGAGTTTTAATTGGAGACAGAATTATTTCTGCTTAATAGCATTCCTGTGTTTCACCGCACTTGATTGTGTTCCCTTTGGTGGCTAAAATGATCCCTCTGTGAATCTGTTGGGCTTTGGGATCAAAGATCTAGTACAGAACAAACACAAGATTGTTATTCTCAGCTTGAGTCAGCTCCCCCATGGGACATATCATTTCCTTTCAGATTCCATTCCGTCTCACCCTGCCCTTCAAACTAAATGGTTAAAAATTGTTACTATTTATAATCTGAATTCACATTTAACCACTGTCAGACTGTCCAGCTTGACACTGGCTCCCTGGGGAGACCAAGCGTGGAGAATGAATTCCCCTCTTGTTGCCAAAGGTGCTCTCCCCAGGACAGTGTTGAGGCAGGATGGAAAAGCTGCTTGTATGGAAAACAATTCAGGACATAAATAGATGGTTTCATCTCTGGAGAGGACATATTTGGTATATTTCCACCTGCACAAAAATTATTTAAAAAGAAAAATATGCAAGTGAATACATTTTAAAGCCAAATATTTTTCTTCTTCTAAGATGTAAGTTCAGGATTTACAGCTTTCTCTTGAGGAGCTGTTACTCACCACCAAATGCAGCATAAAGAATGCAAAGGTTACAGCTCCTTGAACAGTTTAGGCATTAGTGACTATCATTCGTTCTTGCAGGGGAAACTCAAGTTTCTGAACTCTTAGGGTCTTGGCAGGTAAATAAGAACCAAGAGGGAGGGGAAATAGCTTTGAAGTTAAAATGTTTTACATTTTTTCACAAGGTCTGTCATTGTCTATACCTATTATAAGCTGACCTGAGTGTTTGTCTAAGTTACGCAGGAGTCTTTTCATCCTGATCATTTCAGTTTTGACATGAGACTGAATTTGAAAGCTAATGCAATCACTGTGTCCTAAGCCTTTCCCATTATACAGGTTAAAGCAGGCTATCATGGAGGGTTGTATTTCTGTTCTGTTCTTAACAAGTCAGTTTATGAATGAAATGTAAAGCAGTCACCTGTGTACAGTAGGGGCATTGTCTGCAGCATCACCC
This sequence comes from Gopherus evgoodei, assembly GCF_007399415.2. Lineage (NCBI taxonomy): Eukaryota > Metazoa > Chordata > Testudines > Testudinidae > Gopherus > Gopherus evgoodei. The sequence goes on along the minus strand of NC_044325.1, from coordinate 145,480,865 downwards.
AGATGGATTTCCATTAGAGAAAGTAATTTCCCCACTTAGATGTTACACTTGGTTACACTGTCTGTCAGTTCTCATCAGGAAACTGGGGCATCACAGGAACTATGATACTCACCCCAAATTTCAGGCATCACTTGTGCTGTAGTCTTAGGATTCCTGCATCCTTCAGGAAACCACATGCCTGTCTCCACTGCTTTGTGGACTATGCATCTACATGTACTTCCATTAAAACTGTTGGTAAATCTCCCTCTAGCTTCACATCCTAAGACTGGAGATAGATGATCCTTTTTCCTGTCTTAGTTTTCATTCCTTTCCCCCACCACACACACCAAACATGAGTGGAACATTTCTCTGTGAACTCTGCACCTTTCGTTAACATTTTTATTGAACATAAACTGTCTGACACCTGTCCCCCTTCCTCCCCCCGGCACATTTTTGTAAAGGGAAGAAGGGGCAGTCTGTTATCTGTGACTGCTCATTATGGGGCCTGCATATGCCGAGTGCTGCTGTACTCTGTGAGTTAAGTGACATTGAATCTAGTATAGGTCACCTGTAAAGAGAAAGTGAATCATTCCCTCTGCCCTTTCTAGCTCATTATGGTAAGACGACAATTACCTTTTTTTTTTTCATTTTTGCACTCTTCCACAGAGCTTACATCTCACGTACATTAGCAGCACTAATGAACTGCTTGCTCTGGTACCTCTCTCTCTCCCTGGTTGTTTTGTCTGCTCTGTCCCTTAAAGCTGCATTGACAGTGAGGTTGTGGACAGAGCGTTAGCAGGAGCTCAAATCTTTAAAGCCTTGGTTATGACAGAATATTTTTCCAGTGCCCCAGTCTCCACCATCTCCATGCTTTAACAGAATTCCATTAAATCAAAAAGATTAGAGGTTGTCAGGCATTCAGCATGAGGGCTCTGATTGTAAAAAAAACCACTAGAGGTTTTATTATTCATCATTGTTGGCATTACAGAACAGGCACTCATAGCCAGAATAAGCCAATATCCTGATTCTTGGAAATAAGCCATAACTGTCCTTCACATCAGTTAAGAGTACAGCAGCTTTTAAACCAAGGAAAGTTTGAGCAGTAGTGTAAACAAAACCTGATTTATGATACTGGAGTGCTGTTCATGTATCCAGCATGAAAGCCAGCAAAATCCTAAGTGTCTTAGTTTAGTTTCCTTTCATCAGAAGAAGAAGAGAACAGAGAGCTGCTTTTTCATGTTTTCATTTCCCAGTGGGTAACTTAATTCTAGTCTAAAGATAACCAAGACTGTCTTTTTTTCACTCAAAACTACTAAAATGTTATAAATAACAGCAGCAGTTGAATAAGAATTCTGAAGCCCAGGGAAGACTTTTCATCAGCTAACTCTGTAGAGGGGGGCAGATGGGGTGGAGGGGACACATGGAGATATAGATTAGGTTACTCAGGTGTGATCAGTCCTTATGCCAAATTCAGCTGAAGCTGGCAGGAGTTGTGCATGAGTAGGAACAAAATAAGGACTTCCGGATTTGGTCTGCTATTTTCTTATTTTGATATATTAGGACCCAATTCAAAGCCCCATTGAGTCAATGAGACTTTCTGGTGACTTCAGTTGGTTTTGGATCAGGCTCTTAAAGGATACATTGGGTTCCCGAATCATGTATGGTGTTTAGGACTGATGATTACAGTTAAAGAAAGGCTTGTGAACCTACAAAATCTTGAATTATTAAATATGAAATTCCCAGCTCCCCCACCCCTGCCCTCTGCAATCTTGGTATTACAGATCCAATTTAACAAAAATCCCCAATTAAGCCACAAACCTGAAATGAAAATAAACCCCAACCAAAGAGAATAAGCTTCTTTCATGAATAAACCTGCCATTTGTGCCTTTTTTTTTGTCTTCACGTGTGTGCGCAAATCCCCATTGTACAGATACTTTTATTGAATAACAAAGCAATGTGCGAGGCATTCGCTGGAGGTTTTGTCAGGATGTACATTTAATGAGTTGTCCATGAAATTGGTTATTATTAGGTATTAATAATTAACAGTTATGGTGCTACCTTCTCATAAATTTTTTTTTGAAAAAAGAGAGAACTGAATAAAAATCTTCTTCCTCATAAAGGGGGAAGTACTGCTGCTCCAACAGAGGATTTGGCCCTGTGCTGGGAACCAAAGACAGTGATGCATTTCCTATGCAAAAATTGGAATATCTGATTTTGGGGAATTGTTTCTGTTTGAATTAATTACAATACTTTGCAAGATGTAATAATGCTCATCTGTAATGCCCTGATTAAGAAAAGCACTTAAACATTTGCATACATCAAACTCAGTTTAGGTAAAAACTTAAGCAATGCTTTAATGCTTTCCTTAAGCATCCCTGATAGCTCAAAACATAATCTCTTTTATTTTTTTGTTTTTTAATAGTCCTGGAAACTGAAACACGGAGAAGTGAACTGATTTGCTCAAAGTTATGCCGTGAGTCAAAGGCAGAGGTAGAATAAAGAACAGACCCTGGGGTGAGATCCTAGCTCTGCTGAAGATAATGGAAAAACTCCCATTGACTTCATAGGATTTCACCCTAGCCGTATACTCCAGCCACTAGGCAATACTCCCTTCTTTGATATGATTAGAGGGCCTGATCTTTTAAGGTGCTGAGCACCCTCAAATTATATTGCAATATGATCTGGGGTAAGTCAATGGGAGCAGAATGCAGTGGGAATGCCTCAGTATCATGTATGGTTGGGCCATAGAGTGCATTATTTCAGAGACAGATTTGTCTAAGCCACTATATCTGCAGATTGTCCCCTTCACAGCACAAGAAGAAATGAATTTCACTTGCTATCACTCCCCTCAAACCTTATTTTATTTTACAGTTAATTTCTGATCATGGTTATGTTAATTTTTACTGCACTTCTAATGATCAGAAATATTTGGCAGATTAACATCATTTAGCTTTTCTCCCCGAAGAGAGGTGGGAAAAAGGATAAAAAGAAAGTTTCTTGCCAAATGTGGCTGAACGTGGGGCCAGGGGTGAGACAGTGAGAGATTGAAGCAGGGGACAATGTGTCTAAAGAAATTAAAAGCCAATGAATGAAAATGCAGAAAAAGTTCAGGAGTCCCTTGCCACCTGCTATGAGTTTTACCCTTTATTTATTGCCAACAGTCCATCTGTCAGCTCCCCAGTAATTTTTAAAAGGATCATACACCTGTCATCATGTCTGCAAGGTAGAGACGGCGCAGATGTTGGAATTTGCACCAATTGAAGCAAAAATGTATCATGTCTAGTTTGAAACTGCTAACAAAGCAGAAAATGGCTGCCCTTTTATCCAATGCTCTCTTTCTGCTGTCTGGAATCCATATCCCCGTTCAGCTTTACAGATGGAAAAATGGGAAATTTAATGTTACTAGTATTCGATCAAAACAGAATAATGTGTTTAATATCTATGCAGCGTAGGGGAAGTGGAAGATTCATGCGCTCTTGGGGGGTGAGGGAAGAAGAAGCATTAAAGCCTGCACCTTGCTGCGATGCAATATAAATTCACACACAAAAAATACATTCAGGAGATGCTGCGATACAAATCAAGAAATGCAAGTAAGTCCCAAGTCAAAGGGAGAACCACATTATGTGCTATTAAATGATTGCTATTATACATTCTAATATATATTATTTATGCTGAATAAAATATTAGCAGTATGCATAGGATATGACTAGGAGCAATGGGATGAAATTAAGTAAAAGGAATTTGAGGCTGACTATCAGGGAAGGCTTTTGGAAAGTAGAATCTATTAAGCTGCAGCACAGTCTCTCAAGACAAGCAGTAGAGGTCCCATCAGTTAGTTCATTTAGAACCAGACTGGGCAACGCACTAACAAATGGACTATAGGGAACAATCCTGCATTGAGTTAGGGGATAGGGAGTTTGTCTCCAATGCACTTTACCTTGGGTAAGTATTAATAGCCCTTCTTTATTGATGGTGAAACTGAGGTACAGAGAAGTCAGTGACTTGTCCAAAGACACACAAGGAATTAAATGTCAGATTCAAGATTAGAACTCAGTTCTTGATACCTCAAGCCTTCTACTCAGACCATTAGGTCCTGCTTCTTCCTGATAGGCTCTTTCCTATGTTGAATTTCCATTCTAATTATATAGTGTAAAGGTTGTGACATAAACTGTTAACAGCCAGTGTTATGTCTGCTCACTTCAAACACACACACACACTTGCTGTTTCTACTCCCAATGCAGAGTGAGAAAAAGGCAGAATGACAGATGCAACATTGAATTTACACTGGCTATGGGAGTCTGTAACATTTCAGAAATAATGTCAATGGAATTGAATACAGCCAATGGATAATAGTTTCTTGCTGTTAGAAAAACTCCATGGGAAGCTGAGGCACTTAGTTTTTGTTTTAAAGTGGGAGTTATTGATCTTGTGACAGCATTCTGTTGCATTGGCATTATTTCTATTACACTAAATGACTGATGTAACTTTAGAGATACAAGGTGGGTGAGGTAATATCTTTTATTGGACTGACTTCTGTTGGTGAAAGAGACACACTTTCAAGCTTACACAGAGCTCTTCAGGTCTGGATTTAGTCATTTTGTCTGATGGGTTCTGGGGCAAGGGGAAAGACAGTCATGATTCTACTACTCTGTATGTTTTGCAGACTTCTAACTGGCTTTGAGAAGAGACTTGTGGAGTGTTGAAACCAACTAGACAGCATCTTATTTGTAATTACATAATCTCTTTCTCTCCCCCCCCCGCCACCTCTACCTAGATCTATAACTATACCTACACACACACATACATGAATGAGTACACACACACACACACACACACACACACACACACACACACACACACACACTCTCTTAAAATACACTTTTATGATTAAAATGTTTTCTATCAGGCTAAAGTTTCATTTATTTTTATATTAATTTAAAGGAGATGCATTATTTTTATTTGTTTCTAATCAAATCATTTTTATTTAAAATGTGGCCATACCAATAAATAAGGATCCAACATTCATTATTCTGATGGGTTGCAGAGATTCCATTTTTATAATATGAACTTTTGTTCTTGCTAGTGAAAGATATTTAAAAAAAATTAATTGTTTTTAGGATAACCTCTGATCTACCGTATCATTAGGAACAGTGCCATTGAAAGTCAATGATACTTAGACTCCTAAATCGCTTAGATGTGTTTGAAAATTTTACTCTAAGTCCTATTTTTAAAAGGGATATGGGCATTTAGAAGCTTAAATCTCATTGATTTTCAGTGAAACTTAAGCTCCTATGTGATTGTCATTGTTAAAATTGGGATATTGGCTCCTTGGTCACTTAAGCAATTTTGAATATTTTACTCCAAATCTTTCCTCCCCTGCTCACAATATGAATAAACCCACAGAAGTCTGTTAGAATAGTTATGATTAAGGCAAAAAGGATTTAGCTCATGGTATTGTGTTCATACAGATGTTGAAATTATATTTAATACCAGCTATGGGTCCCCTCTAATGGGCCTGATTCATAAATATTATAGTGATGTTATGCCACTGATTCCAGTTGTGTGCCTTCTGATATACACCAGTGTGAGTTGGAGAGGAATCCAGGCAATTTGTTTATTTCTTCATCCATCCACAATTTTAAGAAAATAAAGGAGAGCAGAACAATTAACATGCACAGCAATTAGCAGTGTTGTTTATTTATCACAATTCTACTAGCGTAAAACTGTATGAACTCTTACCCCTCTAATAAATCCTACCATGAGTGTCAGTGAAGCAATGTGTGTGGTGTAAGCAACGCACTCTGTTTATCTGAGAATTAATTTGCATCACTGGTTATAACATTAACCAATTACCAGAGGATTATGCATTCCAGTTCCAGCGCATTAGCACATATCCCTCCCTCTGACAGACCTAACTGGGTGACACAGAGCAAAACCATGCTCTGAAGTGTTCCAGCCTCTGTTTGCCAGAAGCTGGGAATGGGCAACAGGGGGTGGATCATTTGATGATTATCTGTTCTGTTCATTCCCTCTGGGGCACCTGGCATTGGCCACTGTCACAGACAGGATACTGGGCTACATGGACCATTGGTCTGACTCACTATGGCCATTCTTATATTCACAGACCTTTTAGATGCGTGAAAAGGCTCCTAACACTGTGTTCTTTAGCAGAGATGCAGTAAGGGAACTTGATGTAGTGAAAATTATGGGTGAAGTGCTGGTCCCATTGAAGTCAAAGACAAAACTCCTATTGACTTTAATAGGGCCAGGATTTCACTCTTATATATAGTCTAACAGCTCCACAATCCCCACCCCCAGAAATAAAAGTCCCACCCCCACGTCATTCTGCACACACCCCCCAACATACTTTTTTTGATCCACAGTCAGGGTCAGCTCCTGGCACCAGCTCAGCAAGTAGGTGCTTGGGGCAGCCAAGGGGAAGGGGCGGCACATCGGCTCTTTGGTAGCAATTCGGCTGTGGGACCCTCAGTGGAGCTGCCGCTGATCACGATAGTGGCTTTTTTTTTTCTTCACCACTTGGGGCGGCAAAAACCCTGGAGCCGGCCCTGTCCACAAGCTACAAATTGTTCCATGACCGAGTTCCTCAATCCACTATATTCACAAAGGATTGCGAAATACATTAGGTGAGGATGATCTTTTTGCCCATTTTGTTGTCTGCATACTAAAAAATATCAAGAATATTCTGTTGAACATGGAAGTATAATGTATAATAAGTACATCTGTAGCAATCAGGGTTGGTTTGGAAACAATTTTATAGTTAGAAAATGGGAAAGACTGGAAATAAGGTGTACATTTTTAATGGTGAGCGTAATTAACCATTAGAACAATTTATCAAGGGTCATGGTGGATTCTCCAGCACTGACCATTTTAAAATCAAGATTGGATGTTTTTCTAAAAGATCTGCTTTGGGAATTATTGTGGGGAAGTTCTATGTCCTGAGTTATACAGGAGGTCAGACTAGATGCCCACAATGGTCTCTTTGGGCCTAGAATCTATTAATCTATAAGATTCATTATGAATATTATTCCTAGCAAATTGCTTGATCCACTCTGATGTTCACTTAGGTTGTGGGAGAGAGAGGTGAGTTTGGGCCTGATATGAGGGGCATGCCCAAAACACTAGGGACAAGCTCATCGCTTATGGAGATTGCTTTTTCCAAACAGATGACACTTGCAGGTAAACATGCATGATGGAATATTGGGTGTATAAGAAGAAAGTGTTCATTTACCATTTAAAATGATGTGTAGTTCTGCTGACTTGCACCATGACAAAGCAGGTTTGAAGTGATGGATAGTTTAAAGAAATAACAACAAATAAACTGTAATAGTCTAACTTGCCGCTTGATCAGTGGTATTTAGAGGATGATGTTGCAACATGAAAATCAATTAACTCAAGAAGAAATCATGTTTTTCCTCTTCTTCCATGTTTCCTGGAGTCCTGGTATGCTCAACATCTGTGTGTCCTCAAGATGTTTGATGCATTTCATTCATCATACATGATATTTGCATAATGAAAACATCATTCATTATGCAGATGCATCCTTGAATATTCTGCAGATTATGATTGCTATTTAAACCTTCCATAAATAAACCCCACAAGGGACTTGCCCACTTCTGGATGTGTGAAAATGCAAGACTCAGACTGTCTTGTTACTTGCATTGGCACAGTATAAATTCCCCTCACATCACAAGTAAATACAGTGCCTTTCATTTTATTTTCTTTCTAAAGTCATTAAAATTCTATTAGCTGTTTGTGAATATTATTTCATGCCATCTGCATTTACTCCTAAAGTTGTGATAACGACAGCTGCAATAAATTTGTATGCGTTTTCAGTTTGCAGTTAGTTATTGAGTAACAGAACCTTTCTCTTGTGTTGCCATAGAAGATATAGGCAAATTCAGGGATGGTTTGTTTATAAATCTCTAGCCCTCCAAGTATTATTTTATTTATTAGGATAACAGAAGGGAAAATAGAGACTAAGAAAAATGAAAATGTTTGATCTTAAGTGACAATCAGTTGCACTGTTCCTTTCTATTTTATTTGTTTGTTTGTTTGTTTATTTGCCTTTAACCATAGCTTAGGGTTGACATTAACAAAAGTGGCCCATAGAAGAATAAACTCCCTTCACTTCTAGTAGAGGTCTGGTGTGTTTTGTTTAATAGCAGGAATAAATAACATAAACAACCCTGTGCAAAAAGTGACCTCTAGCTAATTAAAGTAATCTAAGCAGCTAAAAAAAATGGGAAGATCATCAGCTTGTGTAAATTAGCACCAATTTACTCCAGCTGAGGATGTGGCCCAATAATTTTAAACCAGCTAAGGCCCTGAATATTGCAGGATAATCAACTGGGGTGTGATAAGACCCTGCAAAGACATTTTTCTGTTTTGAAAGATGAATGAATATTTGACAGACTATGGGCTTGATGCTTGAATCTCCAAACACTGCCTCCATTACTGCTTACTACCAAGGGTACTTCCATTCGGTGAAGTTCACACTGGTGCAGAGGGCCAGCACAAGGGCCTATGCACCATTTAAATCCCACTTAAGCCCTACTTTGAGAGCTTCAGTAGGACATAAGTGATGCATAGGCCCTTGTCCTGGCCCTCTGCACAAGGGTGAATTTCTCCCCCCAGAAAATCAAGATTTGCATGCCCTGTGTTTTGTGCACTCAAAGACAGGCAAATACAAAAATGTTTTCACAATTTAATACATGTGCTTTAGAAAATGTGGCCCTCTTTTTCATAGTTTTATGAGGTCTGACTTGCAAATGCATAGGTTGATAAATGACTCAATATTCAACCATGATTTACCTGTAGTGCATAAGGAAAAATTATGCAAATAGGACTTGAATCACAGCAATGAGCCTTTTTACATTCTCCAAAACATGTCAACATATAATATTTTCTGAATCACTCACTTTACTTTGAAAATAAAATGCTTATATTTTAGGTGTTCAAGATTATGTCTAAACATAAATTACAGAGGAATTCTAGCCAGATTAGCATGTGCCTAGTGGCATGAATTCATAAAGAAACTCTATGTAGAAGAGTTACCCTGCCTTCTGCTTTCTTGGTTTTCTGATAGCAGTTGGCACCTGTGATTTATAGGCACACTTTGGAAGAGGGTAGTGTTCTGTATTAAGAGGGAACTCCATACACACAGTGAAATTCGCCCCAATTGTGGAGGAACAATTTAAGTGGGTGGTGCATAGGCCTGGTGCTGGCTGTCTGCACAGGGGTGAATTTCAGCAAGCATGACTCAAGCTATACCTCTCTCTTCATGGGTGGGGAAGAGGGTTCAGGGTGCATCTTCCATCTCTCCAGAACTCTGCAGAACAGTACTCTGCACACTAACGGGATTATGTCCGGTTAGATTGGGGTTTGGCACAGGTGAGCTGGGCTGATAAGAGTCAAGGCCCCAAACACTTACCACATCACTTTTGTGCTCAATACGTGATTAATCCTGTTGAGTGAACCAAGGCTCACCTGACTCTGGCAGAGACCAGAACTTGGGGACTTAACCCCTGAGGGTATGTCTATACTGCAGCTCAGAGACTTCCACTAGCTCACCTTGAGCTAGCACCGAAAAATTGCTGTGTGGCTGTTGCGGTGCAGGCAGCAGATCAGGATCCGCTTGAGCCCAAGCCTGCAAATCCACCTACCTCTGAGCTTGGATGGCTAGTCTGAGCTGCTGTCTATGCCACAATATCAGCACTGCTCTCTTTAGCACACTCGCTCAAGCTGGCACAAGTCAGTCCACCCATGCAGGGAATCACACCTCCCAGCTGCAGTGTAGACGTACTCTTACAGGCCCAGCTCACTCGGTGACCAGGGCAGAGTCAGGATGAGCGCTAGCATGCCACTATGGGACAGATTCTGCTTTCAGTTACATACATGTCAATCTGCAGTAAATCCACCACACCAGTGGAGCCTCTCTGTGTTTACACTGGTGTAAGTGAGGTCAGAATCTGGCCCTTTACCTTTTTTAAAGTAGGTGGAGTGAGTGCTGAGCATCACTTTGTCCTCAGCGCCTTCCCCAATGGCATCCTGCTTGCCTCCGAACTGCTGAAGATCCTGTGTTTGCCCAGACATCAATGCACTAATGGACACTTGTGCACTAGGGACAGTAATCCTTCAACTGTGTACCTTTAAAACTTAGTCACTCAATGACATGGACAGGAATAATGGAAGGAGTGAAAAATAGGACTGCAGCATTGCTAAAAGTGGGTCTATTTCAAAATGACATTATAATTGAGACATAAAACAAAGTCCTTAAAGAGCAGTGAGCTCCTTAGAGTGAATTTTTCATTGGTTTGGATGTTGATAAAAGTGAATTTTGTAAAGGTGAGACAGCAATGTCAGCCAAAATGTCTACTTCTCTCCCCTTCAGAGTGTTTGCTCTGGGACTCCTCGGCACTCAAAGAGACCCAAACATCAGGGCAAAATAAATGTCATTAAATCACTTTGGATAGTCCCAGCTGAGTCATCAATTCGAACACCTTGTTTCCATTAGCACTTTTAATGGTCTCTTCTCAAAAGCGATGATGAGGTTATGGCCACTTTCACCAGAGGGTCATGATGGTTCATGTCACATGCAGTAATTCAGCAATGCTCCATCCGATGTGATGCCTATTTCTCACATAGAGCATTCAAGGATGACTTAAATAAGTGGGGAAATAAAAAATTGTGATTGTCCTCACTATTAGCTAATAAAATCAGAACCTCTCTTTTTTGTTGCTATACTACGTAAACCAGAATAAAGTTTTAGGGGTACTAACATGGATGAAGAAATTCCATGGGAAACCTTTTCCCCCACCCACCCAAATTCCTTTTGTAAATCACGCAATACATAGTTATTCCCAGTCAGTAGAACAAGGAAGCACATGTATTTTGCGCTGTTGGTCTCTTAGAAAGAGTCCCTGTGAATCAAAGAGAAATAAGTGGACTGCACTAGACCATTTCTCTGTAATACCCTCGCTCAACCTAACATTATTCTTAATATTAACCCATATTTATAGGCTTGAAAGCCCACTATTTGGGCCTCACTATAACAGCTTTTAAAGGCTACCAGTTGGGAAAATCAATGTGAAAGGAACACAATAGATGCTAAGTGCCTGCAGAGATGAAGGAGTTGATTCCTACCTGGGGACCTTTGGTGCAACTCAGTAGCTTCTTCACGACTAGCCCCACTAACTCAGCTGCCAGCATGAGATCTAGCCTGCATCCCTTTTGTCCATCCACCTTGTTTTTCAATAAGCCAGATAGTGTTTCATATTTCATTTGTGAATGACAGAACATCATTGTATGGTCCCCTATGGGGAAGAAACTACTGCTTCTGTGAGACAGATTCCTATCTGGATCCCAGATGTCTAAAAGATGCCATCCAATCTAGCAAGATAGGATTGATCTACAGAACTGATAAGCCACTCTCTGGCACAGAGATGTCTATAAATCTAGGAAATGGGTATACTTTAGCTTGCAGGTTCATTAATGGACTGATGGTCCTTGCAAGAAAAAATTGCCTTTTGTGCAATTGTCACGAACAGGTTTGTTGACAATGAACCTTCTGACCTTGTGGGTCAGAAAGGTGGCATGCTGCATCCTGGGGTGAAGGTTAGAGAGTAATGACTACAGTAATATGTTTCTGAGTAAAACTGAGTAAAAAATGACTCCTCAGTTGGTCTGAAGGTCACATGTTTCTAGTATCTGTGTGTGAACAGTTCGTTAAGATGTTGTATGGAAACCCTGTCAATGAAATTAAGTGTTTAGCACAAGAATGCTTTCCCATCTACAACAACAATGGATGCACAGAGTTGTGAGACCTGCTGTTTTGTCCTTTTGATTGTTCACCCTGTATGTCAGAATTGCTGATAAGTTTTGATTCAGAGATCAAAAGCGAAAAGGCAGTTTCCATCCTCTCCGTACAAGGATGGGGCCATGGGTGGGGAGGAACAAGTAGAAGAAGAGGGATTTCTGATGTTGGCGCTGGGATCTATACATTCTATTCCCCAACCCAACCATGGTCAAAATAGCCTCCCATTGTCAGGAGATGAAAATGTGTGACTGCTAAGATGCTGCCTGCTCAAAGGTGGCAGATGGAAGTCAATAAAATGACCCTGAGAGATTATAACTACTTCTCTAAAGACTCAAAGATACGTGACTCACTGCAAACTGAAAATTGTTCACATTATGTTGGCTCCCTTTCCCCATCACATGCTGCTAAGTTCACAGAGATAAAATTGTCAAAAGAAACTACAAGGCAACAAAGGGCAAAAGATCTTTTCCCCCAGTCCCGCTGGCAATTTGACATTTACAACAAAGCCTATTTTTTCATTCGTCTTAGGGCTTCTTCTTTGGAAGACCACAGCCTTATCACCTCTCCATACCAAAGACATTGCTCGTGTTCACCTTATGTACCCCAGCTCTCCTTTGATCCAGTCCTAGCAGAAGTAGGCAGCAAACTTCGGAGGTGGGAAGGAGAAACAAGAACTAGAGTACTCCTAGCAGTGGAAAGGACAGCAGCGGCGGTTTAGAAAAAGAGAAGGCTCTCGATTATCAAGGTGGTAAAGAGGTGACTTGGTGATAGAGGGAGATGTTGGCAGCAGAGGAGAACGGAAAAGGGAAAGAGACTCTGTAATAAGGAAACAGTGAGAGAGATTCTGTGGCAATGGAGAGAAGTAATATAGAAAAACCGGAAACAGAAACAGAGGAGAAGGGGATGAAAGTAGACAGGGAAATAAATGATCTCTGAAACATGATAGAGTATGGATACCCTGAAAGCCAGAGGAGATGAAAAGAAGAGTGCGTTTTGGAAGCAGGAAAGTGACTAGTCCACCTGACCGCCAGCTGAGTGAGGGGGGGCGGGATCCTATAAGGGCCACTCCCTCAGAGAAAGGGAAGACCCAAAAAGATACTGGGGCCAACTGAAAGAGGGAGAAAAGTCAAAAGTGAGGGACGTGGGTGGGGGCAATGGTGTCAGTAAGGGACACCGAACAGAGAACCCCGAACACAGTATCCTAGTAATTTAGAGCTGGAAGGGACTTTGAGAGGTCAACTAGTCCATCCCCTCCCCATGCTGAGGCAGGAACAAGTAAACCTATTCCACAGCTTAACTATTCTTATAGTTAGAAAGTTTTTTGGACTATCTAACATAACTCTTCCTTGTGGCAGATTAAGCCAATTACTACCTGTTCTTGAGGTGGATTTAACTAGACTGACCATCCTGGAGACTGAATGGTTTTCTACAGGATGGATGAGGCATTGCAAACATGTCCACACTACTCCCCACTACCTGCCAGCCACAGTGCCTCAAGATGAGGTGTTTTCAGTCTCTGTGGCCCACCCAGTCTCTAGACTCTCTGGTGAGTTCACTGACTAGGGGTTGATTAAAGCCATTTGTTATGGACACTTTTGATAACTAAATGCTAGAAGCTAGACTGAGGCCCTCCAACCTCATTAGGCCCAGAGAGCCAGACTGGAGAATGGTAATGACTATGAGTCATTACTGTCTAAGGCTGAGTCCAAATTGAAGAGACTGAAGTAAACCCTTCAGCCCAGTGCTCTTTTAGGTATAAATGGAGTGAAAAAAATGGGGAAATGTTATCATATAAATACATTCTATCTGTAACTTTCTGAAGCATGGAGAAACCTTTCATCTGCTTGGTGTTGTCTCTCTCTCCCCTGTGTTTGTCTGTCTGCCTGCATGCGGGTGAGCATGTAATTCTTTCTACTGTAGGATTATTGATGACTGACAAGCGTTCCTCAACTACATCAGCTCTGCCTGTAACTGGTCTGTGCATGGATGCTTCACGGTGACAGGATTAAAAACTGATGCTCCTCCAGGGACAGAGCATGTTCAGAGTGTGTGTCTGAGATACTGTCAGCTGCAGTATCAGAGGAATTATAAGGCATGGAGATCTTACCCAGCTGAAAAACCTTACACGGCTGCCTGGCGCTGTTTTATCTCTGAAATGTTTCCACACTTTCACACCATTTATCTATATTGGGAAACCAGTGACTGGGTGTCACACTATATGGAGTCACAGTCCATCCTAAACAGGAGGTGCTTATTAAAGAAATCAGCTACAAACTGTAGCCAGAAACAGATTTCTGCAATGCTTGAGCTCTAGCTTTGTCTCCCTTGTTTACCAGGGACCCTATCCTGTCTGGAACTCTGTCCCAGGCACATCTAGTGACTGAATAATAACTAGTTATCTGTGAGGACTGAAACTGAGGCCTCTAGAACTAGAAGCAGGAGTCACTACTGCTTGAACTGAAGCACCAGGTCCATTAGCTCTGAGGCAATGGCAGACTCATAAACCAGTCTATATATTCCAGTCACTAGAGAGGAATAAAGACACGTATTGGGTAAATATGGATTACAATAACATATCTTTACACTGGGTAAAGACAAAGCAATCCACTCCTGTAAACTGCCTTCTCAAGCAGCAGATTCATCACATTATTGTCATCAAGCATCTGCAGTCTGGGCTTGCTGTCTGGGAGGAAAAGCCAAACATGTTATTGCACATGGCAGAACTTAAGGTCAAGGACATACACTCATCCTCAGGGTAACACCATTTCCCTCCTGTGTAAGTGTTCTGGGTTCTGGGTTGTTAGACAGCTTGATAGCAGTTGCAGCATCAGAACTGTACAGTAATACTGATGTTACAGTTACTCCTTGAAGCTCCAATTGAAATTGGGGTCCCACTGCATCTGGAGATGCACATACACATAGTAAGAGAGAGTCCCTGCCCCAAATAGCTCACAACCTACACGCGACTAAGCACACAGTGGATAGGTGACAGGAATATTATGGCAAAGATTTTCAAAAGCACAGATGGCAGCTAGGTACCCTGGTTCCACTAAACGCCATGTTACATTTTAGCAGTATTTGGCATGGGATAGATAGCTTTTTTACCTCTCATGTGGCTAAGATATTCTTCACCCTAAACAGTTGTGCAATGTAACAGGGCATTGTTCAACAGCAGCCACACTCCACACTAGAAATGGTTGTATTTTAGCAAAAAGTAATGCAATGGCTTGTATATAGAGATTGTAAAATCCTAAGGCATCTGTAGGGATGATAATGTAAAGTGTTTATATTTTAAATAGCAATAAGGGTAGATTTTTGTCATTTTGTTTCATTCAGAAAGCATTAGAGTTTGGAATTATTTTATTGTTTCAAAAAATCCCTGATCATTTCATTACCCTCTCTTATCTAAATCAGTCACTTTCCATTAATGCAACTAGTTGTTTATTTACTAACTTATAAATGGTGCCCACTGAGTCATGATTAAATGAAAAATAAATGCTAGAGGCCTGATTCTCCTCTCACTTTACACCAATTTTCCACTGGTGTGGCTCTGTTGTTTTCGGTGGAATGACTCCTGATTTTCACATTTAATTTTATTTTGTGTGAGAGGAGAATGAAGCAATACATTGCAGAGCCATTGGCCATTATCTTTGAAAGCTCATGGCAACTGGTCCTGGATGACTGGAAAAAGAGTAATGTAGTGCCCATCTTTAACAAAGGGAAGAAGGAGGATCTGGGGAACTACAGACCAGTTAGCCTCACCTCAGACCCTGGAAAAATCATGGAGCAGGTCCTGAAGGAATCAATTTTGAAGCACTTTGAGGAGAGGAATGTGATCAGGAACAGTCATCATGGATTCACCAAGGGCAAGTCATGCTTGACTAACCTAATTGCCTTCTATGATGAGATAACTGGCTCTGTGGATGAGGGGAAAGCAGTGGACGTGTTATTCCTTCACTTTAGCAAAACTTTTGATATGGTCTCCCACAGTGTTCTTGTCAGCAAGTTGAAGAAGTATGGTCTGGATGAATGGGCTATAAGGTGGATAGAAAGCTGACTAGATCATTGGGCTCAACGGTTAGTGATCAATGGCTCCATGTCTAGTTGGCAGCTGGTATCAAGCGGAGTGTCCCAAGGGTCGGGCCTTGGTCCAGTTTTGTTCAATATCTTCATTAATGATCTGGAAGATGGCGTGGATTGCACTCTGAGCAAATTTGTAGATGACACTAAACAGAGAGAATGGTAGATACGCTGGAGTGTAGGGATAGGATACAGAGGGATTTAGACAAATTAGAGGATTGGGCCAAAAGAAATCTGATGAAGTTCAACAAGGACAAGTGCAGAGTCCTGCACTTAGGACAGAAGAATCCCATACACTGCTACAGATTAGGGACTGGGTGGCTAGGAAGTGGTTCTGCAGAAAAGGACCTAGGGGTTACAGTGGATGAGAAGTTGGATATGAGTCAATAATGTGCCCTTGTTGCCAAGAAGTCTAATGGCATTTTGGACTGTATTAGTCAGAGCATTGCCAGCAAATCGAGGGATGTGATCATTCCCCTCTATTTGACATTGGGCCCCACATTACAAGAAGGATGTGGAAAAATTGGAGAGAGTCCAGTGGAGGTCAATAACAATGATTGGGGCTGGAGCCAGGGATGACCAGGGAGGTGTGGGGGAAAACTGGTACAAATTACCGGGGCCTGGCAGTCTGGAAGGGATCCTGGGACCCGGCTTCATTGACCCTGTTTAGCCGGTCTGCCCTTGCTGGGTGGCCCCAAATTTTTTTTTCACTGGGGCCTGAACCTTCTCTTGATGGCCCTGGCTGGAACGTATGACTTCTAGGGAGACACTGAGGGAACTGGGATTATTTAGTCTGCAGAAGAGAAGAATGAGGGGAGATTTGATAGATGCTTTCAACTACCTGAAAGGGGGTTCCAAAGAGGATGGATCTAGACTGTTCTCAGTAGTACCTGATGACAGAACAAGGAGTAATGGTCTCAAGTTGCAGTGGGGAAGGTTTAGGTTGGATATTAGGAAAACTTTTTCACTGAGAGGATGGTAAAGCACTGGAATGGGTTACCTAGGGAGGGGGTGGAATCGCCTTCCTTAGAGGTTTTTAAGGCCCAGCTTGACAAAGCCCTGGCTGGGATGATTTAGTTGGGATTAGTCCTGCTTTGAGCTGGGGGTTGGACTAGATACCTCCTGAGGTCCCTTCCAACCCTGATATTCTATGACTCTATGAAATACACAAAATATAGGTCTAAAAAGGCTCTGTATAAAAACCTGCATATATTGACCATAAAATGGCCCAGAGGTCAAGGAAAAGCTTGGCTAAACGAAACCCTGATAGGGTGCTATGCCTTTTAAGAGCAAGGCAACCCTTTCCAGGGAATACTCTCCAGGTTATAAAATAAGAGAGGAAGTCAGCCTAGAATAAGTTCTAGAGTGGGAAAAAAGCCTGTGATAACTGACGTAAAGCATGATTGTCCCAACCAGAGTGAGGCAGCGGTACACAGCTGCCTAGGGAAATTCTGCTACAAAAATGTAGGTACCAAGTGAGTTTAGCTGTCCACAGCATTAGTATCAGAGGGGTAGCCATTTTAGTATGGATCTGTAAAAGCAGCAAAGAGTCCTTATAGTTAGTCTATAAGGTGCCACAAGACTCTTCACAGCATTAGGTGGCAGCAGAGCAGGGCTTTGGGGAATACCAGCAGCGCCTATAATCTGGGACTTAAGCACCTAACCACCTTTTCCTGCACCTAAGTCCCTTTATAAATCTAGCCCCTAGGGCTTAGTAAGGGAACCCAGTCCGGATGCATGGGTTGTGCCTGATTTTCCTTTCATGGTTGTTTCCAATGCACTGGCCTTTGACCTTGTATAGCTTGAGTCCTGGCAATGCTTAGATTCTGACATCCAGATTACACTGTTTCTGAAGCTCTCCAGACTCCAGCTCTGTCAGAGCGCCAGCCGGGAAAAGTTCCAGAGGAACAGGGCTTGCACTGAGAAAACTCTGCTGCTGTTCCTGGAGCAGTCAACCCTGGCACTGACTACCATGTGGCACCATCTCTCTGTTTTCCATTAACAATTTAAGGGGCTGAGCCTGAGAGAGACTGGAATCAGTAAGAACTCCAGGTGCTCTGCACCTTTTAGGATTATCACCTAGATGAATAATATCATCTGCTGAATGAAGTGAACACAAGCACATCCTTTCCTGATTCTATCCCCTCCGTGATCCCTCCCATTCAACACTCTTGCCTCCTTTCCTCCCACATGACAGCTAGTAATGATTTCCTTTTCACCTGGGTCAATTATTGATCATTTTAATGTAGTTACTGGGACTTTATCTCCTCTGAATTTTAGACCACTAGAATTATTCCCCAAGGCCTGTCTCTTGGTAAGGGCCATGAAAGATAGGTAAGAAGGAATAGGGGCCTATTTTCAATCTCTCTAGACACCTTATGTCAATAACAATCTCCTTGAGTCTCAGGTTTTCATCCTAAACACAGCCCAGAAAGTGCTCTCTCCTTGCAAAATTTAGCTACAGAATGTGGTTCTTTTGAGGGGTTGTTGTTGTTGTTGTTGTTGAACTTTTAGTTTTTATTAGAAGAAAGCATTGAACTTGTCCCAATGGATCATAGTAAGTTTCTGGTACACCATTCTGAGCAAAGTCACTGGGACTGAATTTTCAGGTCCCATTACATTCCTAGTTCCAGTCTTCTATATTTAATTCTTCCTCCTTTCTTCATTGATAGTTGTTTCGCTTCCAAGGCCTGGACCTCAACCTTCCTCCCCGTCAGTCCCCAAATCTTTGCAGACATATCGTAACAGTGTGGTGTAGTGATTTGAGGAGCAAGCCAATATAAGAGTGAAACTTAACAGGGTGTTAGTTAGGTTAATTAAGCTACATATTGAAATAGCAAGTGAAAGAGACATGCACTGAGTGTATGTGCACAAGGTGTATACCATACTGGTGAAAGGTATCGGTTATCAGCCCTAAAGACTGAAGTCTTCAGTTCCCCATCGGTACCAGCAATACAAGCTGGTCCACACAGCTCCCTGCCAACATGCCTCCATCATGCTCTGAACAGGACAGTTACCATGACACATTCAGTCCTTGGTTTCTCTGCTAAGTCTGCCTAGTATAATGAAGGTTTTTGTCATGCATATCTGCCCTGCCAGATGATGTCTTGAGTTCAACATCTTGTTTCTTTAGGTCAGCATCAATCATAAAACAGCAATGACTATCAATATGCACTGACTATCTTAGATATACTTTGGAACTGACTTTCTTTCTTTCTTTCTTTCTTTCTTTCTTTCTTTCTTTCTTTCTTTCTTCATTGTGGTATCAGTGCTTAATCTCTGAAAATGCCGAGCCTGCCTGTAACTTAACTGGTCAGTCAAAAGGAGAAGAGCAAATCATAGATTTAAATGTCTATAGAAGAATCTGCATCCTAGATCCAAGAGGGAAACTCTCATTGATGCCCACAAAATAGAAAAGAGGACACCTGCACAGGCTTTCAGAGCAAATGGACCGGGTCCTCAATGGGTATAAATCAGAATGCCTCCAGCAGATTGATCAGATCTGTGAGCTATGTTGATTTAGACTATCTGAAGCCTGGGAAAAGGGAAATCTGGACTTGGGAAGCAAATAGTTGGAGACCTTACACCGTGTGGGAAATAGGTAAATCATTTTATAGTGCTCTATCTGTAGAGATAATGGCTAAGCACTGCATCTCATCTAAGGCCTTTCTCCACAGAGAATAATGGAGCCTAGTGGTTAGCTCAACATTATGCATCATTGAAGAAACAACTTCCCTCCCAAGGAAAAGCCTACCCTAGCGATGAAAGGATCCATCCACCCAAACTCTCCTCAAGAGCTGGAATTCTGCTTGTCATGTCCCACTATCAGTTAGGGTTTTTTGAAACAGATAGCGAGCAGAGCATGTTCCTAGCATAGTGCTTTCCATGAAGCAAGTTTAAACTCATTTAATGTGTAAATGACAGTGAATCAAGAACCTCCCGCTGCTCCTAATGATAACACTTCCTGTAATTTGCATGATAAAATTCTACTGATTTCAGATAGCATTTCTTAGGACACATATGTGACACCCATACTATATGGAGGAGAATAAATTATTTTTCCGTGTTCCTAACTGATCAGAGTCATGAATTCTGATTCGCTGACATTCAGCCCCAAACCAAAGCACAGCCCCTTGTCTAATAGTGCAATGAAAAAGGATATCCTAGAAATATTAACAAGTTTCATATGGAAATTTATGTAAATGTAAACCATAACTCAGCTGAAAAGGTTCAGTTAAACCTATAGAAGGGATCCGAACAAGCCAAGGTTTTCAAGGTAAAACATAAATTGATACTAAGTCATTACAACCCAAAGGTTATGCTTTCCAGCACAAAACAAACGGGGAAAACAAAACCATCTCTTTAAAAAAACAAAGCCTCTCCCAGTTATGTTACAGAGGCTTCAGTGTTGTGGATTTCAGGACTCTGGAATAAATTAAATCCTCATGGAACAGGCACTCCAGCACTGTCATTAAGGGCAAGACGGTCACTCACTCTGCTTGCCTGCACAAGGGAGTGAGGGGATGTACAGCATTTCTTACTACCGTGCACAGGTTACCTTCATTGTTTGTCATAGCAGTTGAGGTGAAGAGGAGATGTAGCCTTCATGAGGCTGCTATTCCCCCTCCAACCAATGAAGTGAGCAAGGGTGAGTAATGGGGCCTTAGCTTTGGAATCCCTCTTCCAACCCAGCAGCCAGTGGTGATAATCAGTTAGGGGTGGGGGATGAGGAGTAATCTGCTATTGATATAGACTAGAAGAATTGTTCCCTACTGAAGCAATATGCTCTGCTCCGGCTGATGGTATCTCAGTCTACCGTTACTGAGTTTAGGACCTGATTTCTCTAAGGCCACTTTACACCACTCATGCAGCATAATGGGAGGCTTTCCACTGATTTCACTAAGTTCTGGATCAGACACTATCTTAGAACGCTAACACAAGGGCAGCGGGACCACAGCTGAAGGGAATTTTTAAAACAAAACAAAAAAATTGATGGAATCTTGTTTGCAGAATCTGCCCATATCTATTAATATTAGCCTTCATTCTCCTCCTCTGGAATTAATATATCTGGTTCTGGTTCGTTTCAAGTCTGGGCTGAATATTCAGGTTATTTCTAATGTGATCTGAACTAGCTTTCCCATCCCTAGCATTCATTTTGCAGTGATCACCGTTGTGTTTTTTTTGTTAAAGAAATTTTAAATTTATTGGACTCCACCTATAATTACTCTGAACTCTTGTCTCATCCCGAAGTATAATTGAAGTAGCGGTGCAAAATAGGATACCTTTCAGCATATGCACATTTGCAAAACAGGGCTGAAATTATGTTTTAAGTGACATTAATAGTAATAAATTATAATAAAATACCTACCATTTCCTAGTGCTAATATAATAATACTTTGCATTTATCAATTGCCTCTCACCCAACCTATCCAAGGGGTATCAGAGAGAGCTGAGTGTGCTCAGCACCTCACAGGATTGGGACCCAAGTGCATTATCAGCATAAATCAATTAGGCCTCTGAATTAAAGCTGAATGAGGCTCTGTAGATTCATGCTCTTGGGATTTTGCACATATTTGATTTGATTTCCACTGGAGATGAGTCTGAGATACCTAGGGTCTGGTTCTCAGTTTCACTAAAAGGCAAGTGTTCAAAAGAGATCCCAGCACTCAACGTTGAGGCCAAGGTTTCCAAAGATCTTCACTCCCATTCAGGCAAAAAATAAGTAAGCTGTTTTTTCAGACTGGCTTAGCAGGTAAGGTGCTGATCTGGCCCCACCCCTTTTGACATGTAAAGGGGCTTTAAGGTAACAGAACCAGTCCCCTAGCGTAAAGAACAGTGCCATTTTCAGTGATAAATGTTCAGCTGTACAACACGCTCCTGGGACATTTCTGACTCAATGGGGAAAATGCAACCTACAGAACTGCAAACACCCACTGCATGCAGCAACCTGTGTTTATCTAGAAGACCTCCCATCCAAATACAGATTTAGGCCCATCCCAGCTTAACTTGTAAATGTGAACATGACTACAGCCCAGTGCAATATGGAAAATACAAGAGGCCCTCTCTGTGTTTCAAAGAGAAAACTTGGTAAGTGAGGATGAACAAGTGCTGTGGATTTTGAGCAGTAGAAAACCAGGTGAATCCTGGTTTTTAAATGTGTTGGAT
The DNA here is from genome assembly GCF_007399415.2 of Gopherus evgoodei. NCBI lineage: Eukaryota > Metazoa > Chordata > Testudines > Testudinidae > Gopherus > Gopherus evgoodei. The sequence continues at coordinate 145,458,805 of NC_044325.1, read as the reverse complement.
CAAACACGGTTTTCATTATTAGCTTCTTGGTTTAAAACACCATCCCTTTTGCAATCTTATTGTCTGGCCTCCTGATGCTTCATGAAAGTAAGTTCTGTTATTTCCCTTTGTCTCCACTCCTGTCTCTCTCCCCGGTCCCTGGACACTGAGAATATATTTCACATTAAGGGGAATATTCATAAAACAGAACGGCAGTCATTTGAATGATGGAGCCCCAGACAGCCCTGCTACAGCTGCTGATCTGATGCTCTGAGAGTCTGAGATGCTTTAACGATGGCGGAATACTAAGGCCCTAATTGCCTTTTCCAGGTCCTCGCATAAATCAACTGGGGTCCCATGCCTTCTATAATTTTGGAGACAGCAGCCCACATCATATCTGACCCATTCTTCATCCTGCTTTCGCTTCGTACTGCCTGTTATTGTGCATTAACTAAATATAGAGATCCAGAGACTCACTCATTATTGTGAGTCACTGTTGCGGCTGGGTTCTTTATTATTATTAATGATGAAATATTGAGACTAGCCTGCTAATGAGTCTAAACTACCTCCTGTTAGTTTATTTTTCTTTCCCCTTCAAACTGTCACTTCAGAGTAAATTACATTTCCCTGCATCTTTGTCAGGCAACGCTGTCCCAGTATGTCCACCCCCCCATCTCACCCTCTGCTCTAATTTCAGGCGTATTTGATTTTTCTCAATGCAGTTTACTAAGCAAGGTACAGCAAATCTTCCCATCTGTCTTACTTAAGTGGCGCATTGTGCTTGAACAGCATATAGAGACATCATTTTTAGTACACTGAGTGTTGTACTTGTTTTTTTTCTGAATTATTTACCAAATTGTTACTGGAGAGAGTGGACGGGGGAAACAAGGAAGATTTTTAAAGTGAATTTTTTTAAAGATAACAGTCTCAAGCATCACTCAAAAAATTGACTGTGACGTTTTCTTCTTCATTCCATGCCATGCTGAGCTTGCTTGTGTCAGCAAAACGAGCCGTCGAAGATGGATATTTCACACCATTAGGGGAATCAGTGTCTCCAGCCTTACAATGCATTATGTTCAAATATAAAATGTAGTTCACCAAAAGACCTCTGGATCTAGTGCTTTCCCCTAGGATTATCTGTATGGAGTCTCCCGGTATGTGGATCCACATGACCAACTTTGTATGTTGGTTTGTTTTTATCAGGAAATAATGGGCCAGAAGCTCCACTGGCTTCCCATTTGAAGGGTTACACCAGCTGAAGACCCATTATTGTCTGCAATCTGCTGTCTCCATGGATTAACTCCTAATTTTACTACCTTGGGGTCTGTTACAAATGCAGCCCAACTGACCACACCTTTTACAATGAAGTCTTTAAAATAGTTTGAAGGTCTGAAATCCATTCCGTCATCACCCCCTTCCAGTCTTGAACTATCACATGGCAAGAAGATTTAATTTTTCTAGGAGGAAAGTCTTTTCAGGTCAAGCATAAGGCTCAGAACACTAAGGGAAACAGATTTTGGAAGCAGCCTGACCTAGCGGTTACACATCCAATATCATATAGACTTTATCATCTGATACTAGAAACCTCAGACTGTAGTTGTCTGTAGTACATGAGGAGCAAACTGGACTGAGGAAGGGGTATTAAAGCATTTTTATACAATGTAGAAAGGCTCAGTTCCATCCATCACAGCTTTTTAAAATAAAAATAAATCCATAAAGCATGCTGAAAACAGTAACAGCAAACAAATCCATTAAGTAGGAGAGTCCTCGTTTGATTTAAAGAAAGAAAAGAGCACCAGCAAACGTGTCTCCTGGGATAGCATACCCTGTAGAAGGGCAAGGTAGATATAGTTATGTATAATTAGGAAATGTAAATAAAAGAGAAGGGAAAATCAATAATAAATTATTGATGTGGCATAACAACCTGGCTGAGGAATACACCTGTCTTCATTAGTAAGGCTTTGCTTTTAAGGTGATTTTCAATAAAAATGGAACATTTACCAACATTTATCACTCCGCAGTATTTTAGATATTTCAGCAAAGAATCCTGTGGCACCTTATAGATTAACAGATGTTTTGGAGCATGAGCTTTCGTGGGTGAATAGCCACTTCGTCAGATGCATGTAGTGGAAATTTCCAGGGGCAGGTATATATATGCAAGCAAGCTAGAGATAATGAGGTTAGTTCAATCAGGGAGGATGAGGCCCTGTTCTAGCAGTTGAGGTGTGAAAACCAAGGGAGGAGAAACTGGTTCTGTAGTTGGCAAGCCATTCACAGTCTTTGTTTAATCCTGAGCTGATGGTATCAAATTTGCAGATGAACTGAAGCTCAGCAGTTTCTCTTTGAAGTCTGGTCCTGAAGTTTTTTTGCTGCAGGACGGCCACCTTAAGGTCTGCTATAGTGTGGCCAGAGAGCTTGAAGTGTTCTCCTACAAGTATTTGTATATTGCCATTCCTAATATCTGATTTGTGTCCATTTATCCTTTTCCGTAGAGACCTGTCCAATTTGGCCGATATACATAGCAGAGGGGCATTGCTGGTATATGATGGCGTATATTACATTGGTGGACGTGCAGCTGAATGAACCGGTGATGGTGTGGCTGATCTGGTTAGGTCCTGTGATGGTTTTGCTGGTGTAGATATGTGGGCAGAGTTGGCATTGAGGTTGGCATCCATGCAACAAACCTCGATGCCAACTCTGCCCACATATCTACACCAGCGACACTATCACAGGACCTAACCAGATCAGCCACACCATCACCGGTTCATTCACCTGCACATCCATGAAAGTAATATATGCCATCATATGCCACCAATGCCCCTCTGCTACGTATATCGGCCAAACTGGACAGGTCTCTACGGAAAAGGATAAACGGACACAAATCAGATATTAGGAATGGCAATATACAAAAACCTGTAGGAGAACACTTCAACCTCCCTGGCCACACTATAGCAGACCTTAAGGTGTCCGTCCTGCAGCAAAAAAACTTCAGGACCAGACTTCAAAGAGAAACTGCTGAGCTTCAGTTCATCTGCAAATTTGACACCATCAGCTTAGGATTAAACAAAAACTGTGAATGGCTTGCCAACTACAGAACCAGTTTCTCCTCCCTTGGTTTTCACACCTCAACTGCTAGAACAGGGCCTTATCCTCCCTGATTGAACTAACCTCATTATCTCTAGCTTGCTTGCATATATATACCTGCCCCTGGAAATTTCCACTACATGCATCTGATTAAGTTGCTATTCACTCACGAAAGCTCATGCTCCAAAACATCTGTTAGTCTATAAGGTGCCACAGGATTCTTTGCTGCTTTTACAGATCCAGACTAACACGGCTACCCCTCTGATACTTACATATTTCAGGTATTTCTGATCAGAAGTACTAGGAAATACCATCCCATCTCTCATTTTATTTGTCACTGGAGATTTTCTTTTTACAGCAGATTTTTTATTATTTTTCCCATCTCATTTTTAACAGCCCACCTCTCCATCTATCTAGCTTTAGAGACTGCTTATTGCTATAGTATATAAACACTGTCATACCTGCATTGTCTCCAGAGCAGAATGTGAAGCCTATAATGTTTGAGTTAAAGCTGAAATTTCAAGTTTCTGACAATCGAGGGGGCTAGAAATTAGGCAAAAAGAACTTCCCCAGTGAAAACCCAAAATTACCAAGTAAAACACTCTGGTCAAATTCTCTGCAAAACAACACACTGAGCTTTTACATGGCTTTCCCGGAAAGGATAATGATTTCTTGGGATGCAAAAAAAATTGGATAGTTTCATGCATGCTACTTTTATTCATCTTTAATGATGTTCTCCCCTGGACTAAGAAATTACAGAAACAATTGGTAAAAAAAAAAAAAGAGAGAGAAAGTTAATCTGGGAAGATGTCACAGTCTCACATAAAGCATTTAGAAAGAGGAAATTTAATATTCTCATAGTATAATGTATAGTGGGTGCACTCAAGGTGTAATTCACCCATCTGCCTAGGGTCAGTACAAAGCCTATGCACCACTTATGTCCTATATAAGCTTTCAATGCATACTTTTCTCTGACCAGGGATGAATTTCATCCTGTAGGGCTAGACTGTATAAAGAGCTCAACCCTCAGTTTGGCCCCATTTAGGCACCAAAGAAACCTGGACACTTGTGTGTTATTGTAAGTCACTGATCTCAGAGGTTTCTTTACTCTTATTAATGATGAAATGCAGAGATCAGGTTGCTGATGAGCCTAAGCTATGTTTTGGTGCCTAAATGGAAGCAATTTTGAAAATGCTGATCTTTATCGAAAATCAGGCCTTGCCAGTTTGAGACAAATTTCCAAGAAAGAAAGAAAGAACAAACACTGGTAGAATTGATAAAAACTTTCAAAACACTTGAAAACTTTTTAAGTGACTTTACTATAGCCTACATCTGATTCCTAAACTGCTGAGCCAGTCTCTTAATATAGCAAAGTCTTAAAAATACCAGTGACAAGATACAGAAAGATATAAATCGGACCCTTCTCCTCTCTGATGCAAGTGACAATCTTAGAAGGAAAATCTTTTTCTGTTACACTATGCCTGGCATGTTCTGCAGGAAAAGATGTGATAGGTTTTTTGTTTATTCATAAAACTTTTACTTCTCATTAGTGCTGCTCCACTGTGCTCCATAACAAATGGCTTCTGCCTCTAGCTGTGACCAGTAGCAGCTGGGAAATGAAAAGCATTCCCAGCATAAAGTGTAAAGGAGGGGAGAGAAAGCAAAGCACATGCCACATGGACTCTGCATCAGCATTTTCTCCATCCATACTGTATGTGTGTTTTCAGACACAGTGTCTATTGAGTTAAGAGTGACGGGCTGTTTATGGGTGAACCTCAAAGGTTCAGACATGCATCCAATGGCTTTCTTTGAAATGTAATATGTACCAACTAGGCTGGAAGTCTCATGAGAGAACAAGCTTTCTTGTGTGGTTTCCAGTATTTGCTGGTCATTATTATTATTATTATGTATATTACAGTAGGATTAGAAGTCCCAACCCCCGTTGTCCTAGATACTGTGCAAGCATGTAGTAAGAGCTGTCAGTGGCAAAACAGGCCAAGTTGTGGCATTTAGCCCCGGGGGGAAGTCACACTCCTCCCAGAGCTTTCCACCACATAGTGGGAGAGTATGCCGCCTGCTCTGTGCCAGGCCAGTGCCATGAGCTGTTTTGATGTGGGCATGATCCCCTTTCTGCCCTCTTTGGAGTGTATTACACCCTCAAAGCTCATGGAGTGAGTTGTCCCTTTGCTTCCCCAAGTGGTTTGCAATTGTCCCTCACCTTTAGAGAGGCAGAAGATTCCTTGTAGTATTTTCCTCCAACTATGCTAGAGCTAAATAGTTCCTAAAGCACTCTGAGATTCTCCAGGAAGAATGATACTCTATAAAATATGATTTTATCCCATAATACCCCATGATCCCATATTGCACGAGGAGTTCAGCTTGCCTCATTTCTTACAGAAAATCAAACATAGCCAACAGAAAAGATTTATTTCATTAACAACTCTGACATCAAATTCATAGCTTACGATTGCTGCTGCAAAATCAATAGCTACATTTGCACATGGTCTGTGATGGTTCTGAAAAATCAAACATGATTTTTATTTAAGAGGAATGGAAAACTCCCTTTTGCATGAATAATCTGCCCAATTTTCCTATGTATTGTTCATAAAGCTGAAAAAAAAAGGTGTCTCAAAACTTCAGTGCTACAAAAACATAGGTATGAGGTTAGTGAAGGGTTGCGAATATAACAGATGAAGGCTATTAGATCTAGCTTCAGTTTTGCTGCTTTCATTCATTGAATGTTCACAGAGTAGCTTGGAGAATCTATCTACTTCTGACCCCAACTTTCCCACAGTATTTATTTGATTAGGGGGGTGGAAAAGTCCCAGAGAAGTAATATCTCTATGCACACATATATTAAACAATAAACTCTTCCTCATTTTAGCAGATAGGTTCCGAATCTGTTCAGACAACAAAGGCTTAACAAGTCATTGCACACTCATGGCAAAGAGAACTGCAATTATTTAGATCTGAATGACCTGTATCGGCACCAGGACCATGCATAAAATGAACCTGCCTAGGAACCTCTACAGAAATGACTCTTGCTCACAAACTAAATTATAGCGTATGATCCTCCAAAGTTTGATGGTTGGAATCTTGTTAGGCAAGAGCTCGTAACTAATAAGTCCATGCTGCCTCCTAAACACAATAAGTTTAACCTTATTGCCTAAAGGAGGATTATGACATTATACTAGGACTCAGGAGATTAAGATTCAATTCCTGAACTAGAGCAAACTTCTTCTGTGACCTTGGGCAAATCAGTAGGCCTCAATTCAGCAAAAACTTGATCATGTGCTTCAAGCGAACTCATTAAAGTCAATGGAGGTTTCCCAATTTACACCACATGAGAATATATTCCTGTTGATCTTCTTTCAGAAGCCATAGAACCTAATCCTCTGTTACCCTACACTATGTGTAATGTAAAATGCTACCAAATCAGAAAGGTGCTGTTTGCTCTGGTGTAAATGCCGACACACAGTCTAAGGCAATGGAGGCCCATAGTTTCTATCAAGTTTAATTACTTTTCCACATGGCTTCAAATTGAGGCAGCTGCTGTTTACTTCCCCTTCCACCTCCCATGTGTACGGCATGGAAATGGTGTGAGCTACAGAAGGACGGGGCTGGATTGGAAAGTGGCTTCTAAACCAAGATATATTGTCTGTACAAAAGCTTTTCAAGAGTACATAGTGGTTTTGTGTATGTGTGTAAAAAATAGATTGCTGTAGGGTATAAACAGGTTCAGATCCACTGACCTAGCTAAGTTAAATGTAACCTCTTTTTCAAACCCATACTGTCAAGTTTCCCATTCATGTGTTTTTGTCGCTTGAAACTACACAGATATTTTAGCACTTGCATAAATATTGTTACCACCATCAGAGACCTTGAGGCCTTTATGACTATATATACTATTGCCAGTAAATGTCATCGTTTCTCACATTGTGCAAATGTTACTGTATATTGTGTTCCCATTTTTCAAAGGCAAGGTTAGAATGAAATGACAAAATGGATAAGTTAAGGAACACTATTAAATGAAAGCTAGAGTTACAATAAACAGGGGAGCGACAGCCACTGATCAGGAAGATGAAAGAGAGGCAAGGAGAAGCCAGGACTAGAATTTGCTTCCTACAGAAAGAATATTACATCTCCATTCCTGCAATGAAGCCTTTCTGAAAGTTCTATGTTTCCCCATCTTCCATCATAATAGGAACAATCACATTCCAATTCCAAAAACGAGAGGCCCCACTGACTTTTGAACCCACCAAGTGCAGCCTTTGTAGATCTTCTGAACTGCATGGCAGCTGACATTTCACTTTAAATCTTCAGTTACATTAATTCTTAATAAGGACAGCTGCAATGCTCATCTTTCCAGTTCTGCCCCCTTGAAAGAAATGTGTGAGCATAGGTTCAGCAACTGGGAGGCTTCTGAACCCAGAGAAGGTCTAAAATAGTAAGAATTAGGCTCAGAAAGATCACAGACACTTGATTTTCCTGAGACAATCATCTCTAAAGAAGTAGCCCCTTCCCTATTGTACAGAAGACTGTTCTTCGCCTGGGGACTGGAGCTCAGGGGGAGTTGGACCAAGCCCTAAGGGTACTTACTGAAGAAGGAAACATATCAGAGAATGCCCAGGTGGAAAACCTAGGATCAAGCAGCAATAGGGTTTAAAACTTAAAATGCCACTACCTGGCTTACTGGAAGCTGAGTTACTTGATCAGCAGAGGGACATCAGCTACTCTGTCCACGATGGAGTGTAACAATAGAATCATAGTGTGGGCCGGAGGGGCAGGACCAAGTTTACCTAGACAGGGTCAGGGCAAATTTGGATCCTACTCTGGATTTAGAGCCAAACTTTTTGTCTAGAAACTGTATCTAGAATGGGACAAACTGAAATCCCAGATCCAAACACACTCAAACTTTGGACCTATATCTTTGCAACCCAGGGCCTTCCATCACCCAAATTTGTTCCTTCATCCCTTTGGGACACCAGGCACCCTGTATTTTGCTGTGCCCCATATGTAGTCAACTCATTTGCCCTATCCGCAAAGCCTGAGCAGATTCTTGCTGTAGTTAGGCCAATTTGCAGGGAGCAGTGATTATGGGTTGTTGTTTTTTAAGCAGTGATCTGATGACTACTAACACTGTAAATCTGAATAAGAGGGAACAAATCACATTGTTCCTATTAAGATAAAAGTGACTGATGGTAACTAGTTTTTCTACAGAGTTGCCACTGCAAGTCTCTGAACAGACAGAAACATGGCCGAGCTGCAAATGGCACAAGGCAGCACTATGATTTTTGTCATCCTTATTGCTCTCTGAATGGCTGCTGATAAAAATCGGCTGAGTTGAGGCCATCATCTCTTAAACTGCAATCTCAGAGCAGGGGAAGGAGTGAGAAAAAAAGCAGCTGAGTTCTTTCTTTATCCTATAAGTCACTAAGCCTAGCAGCCAACAGCATGTTCAGTGCCTGAAAGGAAAACATCATATTTCATGAAATTTAACATCCAATTTTAGTACTAGCTTAAGCTGGAATGGTTCCGTTTCACAGCATCTCTCTTTTGAGGGGAAAAAAGAGTCCTTTAGCACAAAAAATGTCCCAAAGTACCTGCTCCGATCAACTAGCCTAATATTACCCCCATGAACAAGTCAGTTTAATGGATCTTTTGGCCATTGTTCTGTCCAAGCTGCTGAAAGGTGCAGATGGAATAATACTTGCCTTTAAAAACTTGTGACAAGGACGCAGAATGAGAGCTAAAATAGTAACAATAGTAAATGATGCAGGACATTGCAATGCTCTGGGATTAGTTCCTTTGAAACCCAAGCTGTAGACTTCTTCCTAGAACCTTACTTTTAGAACTGGCCTTAAAAGGGAGCAGGGATAAGAGGATTACTTTCCTGACTAATGGTCCATACTATCCACCAAAAGTTGCATTTATCAGCTGGGTCATTTCGTACAAATAATTCATAAAGGGCAAGGAGACCTTTTATATTGGGACAAAGACAGTCATACTCAGAGGAAAGGAAAAGAAAGGAATATGTCACACTCAGATAGTGCATATCACTTAGCAGAAAGGATATATGCTAACCTGTGAATTAAAAAAGCAACATTGCCCCATAGTCATTTATTGGTCTCATAGATATTAACAAGTGTGGTCTGTGTTTGGTGACAATGGGCAACATTGTCTGTATAACTGCCATCCCGCCTGCGTCACTCTGCTATTAAGCTCATTTAGCTGAAGTCATTAAGGCACTCGCTCTCTTTCTTTAACCACATCTGCCGAATTAAATTCCATGCACTGACAGTGATGCTTTCAAAAGCTCAGAATCAATTCTTCAATCACTCCACATTCTTAGCTGTGATTAAAAACATGTGTCCCCTAATTAAGCTAACGAGAAATTGTTAATTGGCACAAAGCCCCCCTCTGAGCATGCTTGTTAATGTCACCATCACTTTGACAGGAGAAGGAATTTAAATGAAGGGCAGACAGTCTTAACAGACTTCAAAATTGGACTAGGGATGCAGGCTTTGTTTGCGAAGTGATAGCCATCAAATTGGGGAATTGAGGGTGGTAGAAGAAGGGGCATTTCTTGTCTAGCCAAGGTCAGAAGGAAGTAAATAGGAGAATGCTAAGGCAGTAATCGCTTCTGATACATTTTCTCACTGAACCCATCACGTTTGACTTTCTTTTCAAACCTCTTCCTGCATGGCTTTATGACCAGCCACAAGCCTGCATAATTAGGGCTGATGGCAATTGTTTGGTGTATACACATGCTAGAGAAAAGGCACCTGAAAACTGGTAGGAGATTTCCATCCACCCACCAAATCAACTTTGCAAGCATCAATGCAACCAACCACTAGGCACGAGCTAAAGAGCAATCTCCCTTACCCCGCCCATACACCACTGTCTCACAAAAGCTTTCTGTGTTCTTACTTTCTTCTGCCATGCATTAGTGATATTGCTGTCATGATGCACCAAGGAACCCATAATATCCTGATGAATGAGCCTGATTTCCCACCCTGTTAACCCAGCATAGATCAAAAGTAGGCCAGTTGATACAAGTGGAGTAACATTTCTAGAGTAAGTGAGTGGAGAATCCAAATCACTATTACTTAGCATTCATACTGTGGTAGTTCCCAGAGGCCTTGGTCAGAATCGGGACACTATTGAGGATTGGAGCCTTTTGTACCCTTCCTTAACCTCCCCCCCCCCCCCCCCCCCAAAAAAAGGAAAGAAATAGATACAGTCCTTGCCAGGAAGAATTTCCCAATGTAAGGAGCACTGACCTGGATTTTCATAACAAAACGTTTAACTTTTATTTTATTATTAGTTGTATTACAGTAGCACCTAAAGGCCACAACTGAGATCTGAGTTCTGTTGTGCTAGGTCCTGTACAAAGACTTAGTGAAAGACCACCCCCCGCCAAGGAACAGCTTTCAATCAAACTAGACACGACAGAAAGGGAGTACTATGTTCTTCATGTTATAGACAGGAAACTGTGGCAGGGTGATTTTAAATAACTTGCCCAGCATTGCCCAGGGTGTCAGTGGCAGATCTGGTACCTTCACCACAAAATCATCATTCTTCTCTCACTATTTTTGCTCTAGAGGTGAGTGGAAGTTTAGGAAATTCTTATTTCCCCCCCAGTTTTCTCCCTAAATGAGAAATAGGGAGAAGAGTGAGCCCTGAGATGATAAGAGAGCCGGAGGGAATCATAGTACAGATTTAATCTTTCGACAGGAAGGAAACTTGTGAACCTGGAAAATTTAGCAGAATCAACATTTTTCTCCAGCTTGCATTTTCACCAGATCTAGATAAAAATATCCATTTGCTTATGGAAAACAAGAAATCTCCCAAAAAGTGATGGATGCCTTGTGAGAGATACCCAGAACCTGAGCTGTCAAGTGCTGTCAGTGACTTTTAAAATTACAGTGAAGATGAGAAAGGAAAGTCAAAGTTAGCCCGCAGCAGTGTGCCACACCCGAACCCCAAGGCTCTGCTACCTTCTTATCAGTTGGTAAATTGTTTTGCTGTTTGGTGCAGGATTAGTGGGAAGAGGCTACAGGAACTGGTCGTTTACACTGTGCTCAGGCCAATGATAAACTCCCCATGCAGAGGGGCCGGGGGATGCATTCTGCATTGATTAATTTTTTTAAAAATACACTTTCAGGGTGGGCTAAGAAGAACTGTGTAGGTCACAGAGATAAGGTACAAGATACGGGAGACACAATGTAACAAAAGTATAATAAAGGCAGTGGATGAGAGTCATCCTTAAATATAGAAAGGCTAGCTACTAAAAAAACAATAGGTCTAGGTACTAGAAAAAATTGAATCAAAACAGCTTTCTGGTATTAAATGCCATTTTGATTAAACTGAAAATTTTCACAAAATTATATCAATTTTGACATCATTTCATTTTAAATAAATTGGAAAAAAATGATCTCAAACATCAAAATGTCCTGTTTTTATTTTCTGTTTCAAAATTTACTTTATATTTTTAACGTGGAAAAGGTCAAAACAAAACATTTGAACTGATCCATCATGAAATATATTTCAGAAGTCTGTTTTGCAAACAATTTCAGAATGTTGGCTTTTCATCCCAATTTGGAACAAATTTTGGTTTCAAAATCTCAAAACTTTTCACAGGACAGAAACTCCACTTTCCAACCAGCTCCACTAGACACCACTTAAGCCCTATTTTGAAGGCTTCATGAGGACACAAGTGGTGCATAGGCCTCATACTAGCCCTTTGTACAGGGGTGAATTTCAGGCACTGTGAATATCATGCTATAATACAAGGAACCACTAGCATGGGTGGGTATGTAACAGGGTAATGTTTGCCAACAGCTGAAGTCAGGAAGTCTGGGTGTGAAGGATAGATAGTAGAGGGATTCTTTGATGATGTGTCCTGCCAATAATTCAGTTAGGGGCACAACCTGCTCTACCTCCTCCAGCCTTCCTTCCCCCTCCTACTCCTTGCCTCCATTCCTCATTTTTCTGTGAAATTAGCTGAGTTCTGCTGCATGATGGACTATGTTGGATGCCCACATCTCCCATGGAGCAAGGACTTTCTGTGGCCCAGCAAGAGGGGGAATTTTAAATAACCAGGGAATAAAGCAGAAAGTGATGGTGAATCGACAGTTCTAACATTCTTTTCTGGGAAGGGCTCAGGAGATTCAAACTTATTGCAACACAAGGCTGCCGCAATGGAGAATCTTCCCTACTTCCCTGTCACTGGAGGGAGAATTCTGTCTCCCCACAACCCTGCCCTCCGCAGCACACTTGGGCTGCATACTGAACCCAAAGTGCTCAATTCAATTAATGATTTGTTGGGCCTCAAAAGGCTCAGAGGTCCAGCACTCAGGATTGCAGATGCCTGTCAGAACAGGATCCAAATTTCTGTCATCATAGGGATCCTCTTCCCTGCCTGGGCTACACGGTTTGAACATGGGACCACCTTAATCACAGCACAGATTTCTACTACTTGAGCTAAAGAAGTAATTCCATTGGCTGGTAGCAGTGATAATCTGTTATCCTGTGATAGGCCAGCCATTAGAGGGGGACATGAAACCCCCATACATTTGGGCAAAAGTCTGTAAGTAACAGATTCTCCCGAGACTTTTGATGCCCCATTTTTTTCATTGCATGCCAGAACCCAGAGGGACATTTAAAGAGTTAATAATAATGAAAAAAGACCTGGCCTTGGGAGGCTTCTCGCCCATTTGGGAATGGAATCTCAGAACCACAGAAAGTTGTCCAGCACTGTTCCAGTAATGCAATACTGAGACCTTTACTAGCAAAGCGCTTGATTGCAGTGAGTAGAAGCTCCTAAGAGCAGAACTACAGCTCTGCATCTTGATTTCCACTGTTTATATACATGCTGCAGGTGGTACCAGAGGAGACCAAGGACACTTGAAGGTGCAGGAATGGGGCAGAGAAAGAAGTGACTGTGCTTTTCAAAATGACGCAAAGGAGAAGCTGGACTATAGCCCATGGAGCTCTCCGTCTCCAAGATCCGAGAGCTTCAGTAAATATCAGCCTCCACAGAGAATGGGACCTAATGTTCCAGATAGTTTTCTTATGTTACCTAAATTAAGTCTGTGAAAGATAAAGTGATTGCATACTTTTCATACCTGCTAACTATGCTCAGCTGGAAATGCTTCTGAAACCCTGTAAGACTGACAGAAATTGTCATAAAATCCACAGCGTTCTGCCTAGGTTTATAGGGATGCCACTCTATGGATCACTCAACCAAAGGTGTCTCTTACACTGAGAAACTCATATTTCTGCTCATTGAGGTGTCACTGACACAATTTCAACATGTGGTATCCAAATGATTTAGGATTCAGTTCCAGCTTCATCCACATTGTAAAGTGAGTTCTGTTTTACAATTCCCTTGAACATTCTCTTAATGATGACATCTGAAAACAAGCAGCACAGTTTATATACTGAAATTGTACTTTTGAAGTTAATTCTTAACAATATAAAGCAAGGCTGCTAGAAGGGATGTACAAACAAGGTGACTCAGATGACTGGGAAAGGAACATGGTGACGTTCAAAATAAGGCTATTGCTAGCTTGAAACTAGCCCCAAGCATCCATTTATATATCTCGTATCTATCTCATTTCTAATGTTCCCATTACCAGGGCCAGCGCTACCATTTAGGCAGCCTAGGCAATCGCCTAGGGTGCCAGAATAATTGGTGGGCACCGTTTTGCCAGAGGGGGTGGCAGGCGGCTCCGGGGAAGCTGCTGCAGTCGTGCCTGTGGATGGTCGGCTGCTCGCGCGGCTCCGGTGGACTGCCCGCAGGCATCACTGCGGCAGCTCCACCGGAGCAACAGAGCACCGGACCCTCCACAGGCACCGCTGTGGCAGCTCCAGCGGAGCTGCGGGACCAGCTCGCGGGGCAGCGAAATTGCTGTCTGCCTAGGGCGCTCAAACCGCTAGTGCCGGTCCTACCCATTACTGTGGTATGTAGGCTGGATACAAAACAAACACACACACACATACACAAAAAGAGGAGGAATTTGTCCTTGTGGCTAAATCCCTGAACTGGGATTCAGGAGAGCTGCCTTCAATTCCTGGTTCTTCCAGACCTCCTTTGTGACCTTGGCGGTTCACTTAATCTCTGTTTCTCAGTTCCCGATGAATAAAATGGAAATAATAGCACTTCCTTTTTCACACCCTTTGTCTGTCTCTTTTACTATGTGTTTAGGCAGCTCCTAGCACATTGGGACCCTGATCCCAGCTGGAGCCTCTAAGGTGCTATCACAGTACATTGTGATCATATTTCTAACATGGCCATTTCCATGGCATATTGTCCTGGCCTAAAATGCACATGCACATATAACTATATAACTATATATATAACTATATATAACTATATATATATAAAAACTATATATAATCACCCGTATCTATATATTTCTATCTATCTTTACAACTTCCTCCATTTGTAAATCTATATTGAACGTGTCATTTTTTAATATTTCAGAGACAAGCAAGATTTCACTGGTTCTTAGGAGCTCAGTAGCAAACTGGCTGTTGGCCAACAATTGTTCATCTGTGATCCAATAAATGATAGATAACTGTGAGTTAATGTTAGGCATCTGAAACAGGTGTTTACAAAAGCTATGAGTACATATTTCTTCTAATGCATTCAACATAAATTATTTCTCAGGACTTTTAGCTCTGCTGTACAGCAACACAGGATGGATGCGGAAAGCAGCTTTTATACAAAGATAAAGTGAAACACTTTCAGGGTAATAGTTTGCTTTTAAAATTAGCTTTACATCTCATCTATTATGAAATGTGACGACACACTTCCAACCCCCTATAAGAGACATCCAGGCACCTGCTTTCTGTAATTTCCCATCACTGTGTGTGTCCAGGGCCGGTGCAAGGAAGTTTTGCGCCCTAGGCAAAACTTCCACCTTACACCCCTCGCCCCCCACCCAGCTAACCCAGCCCCCTCGACAGCAGCTAACTCAGCCCCACACCCTGGAAGCCCCCCCCGCAGCAGCTCCCCCCTCCCACCACGACAGCTAACCCCTCTACCCCCTGTTTCTCCCCCCGGCAGCTAACCCTGCCTGGGGAGACTTCCCCCCCACCCCAGCAGCTAACCCTGCCTGGGGAGACCTCCTGCGGAAACTAAACCTGCCTGAGTAGCCCACCCCAGCTCACCTAGGCTCCGTCTCTTCCACTGAGCACGTCAGCGCTGCTCTAATTCTCCTCCCAGCCCAGGCTTGAGGCGCTGATTGGAGGAGACTTAGAGTGGGGACTGTGTGCTCAGTGGAGGAGGCAGAGCGGAGGTGAGCTGGGGCGGGGAGCTGTTGCTCCCCTGTGGGCCCCCCCCTGTTACTGCGGGCAGCCCTCCCCGTGCGCCCCCCCCGGCTCACTTCCACTCCACCTCCTCACCTGAGGGGACTTTTAGGTGCCCCCAACCACTAGGCGCCCTAGGCGGCCACCTAGTTTGCCTAAATGGTTGCACCAGCCCTGTGTGTGTCTCTTATTTTGTACTTTCAAGGAGGATGAGAGTGTGGGAGCCTTGGCAGGGCAACAGCTGCTACACAATACAGTCCCATCACTGTGGCAATTGCACTGAGACAGACCAACAGATCTTTCTCTTTGCTTGTTATGCTAGAAATGCATAAAGCACTTATGGTTACTCATCTGGTAGGATCTTCTGACTGGCTGAACAAAAGTACAAGGTGACTGCTCTATATAATAAGACCCAGATGGGAAGAAGTGCTTGGTGTAAACTCGTCTCTTTCACCAACAGAAGTTGGGCCAATAAAAGATATTACTTCACCCAACTTGTCTCTATATAGCAAGAGTCAGTTCTATTGTAAATGGAATAGATGAGAGAAAGGAATATGGATGTGGAGGGCAATTAAAATATTTTAAATTGTTAAGATATATTGGGGAGGAGGTGATGTGATTTACATGACAGAACCTGGTTATCATTTATTTATTTATTTGTATTATGCTAGCACTTAGAGGTCACATTGGGACCCATTAGTGCTGAGTGTTGTACAGACACATAGGGAGAGACAATCTTTGTCTAGAAAAGCTTAGGGCATGTCTATGCTGCCGCTAGGAGCCAGTCTCCTAGTCCAGGTAGACAGACTCACACTAGCACACTAAAACTGCTCTGTGGATATTGTGGAACCAGCAAAGCTCAGGTGAGCCCCCCGGCTCAAGCCCACCTTACCTCCTGGGTCTGAGCTTGGGTGGCTACCCTGAGCCTCCGCCGGTGCCACAACATCCACACAGCTGTTTCTGTGCACTAGCACAAGCCCCACTACCGTGAGTCTGGCTTGCTCCCAGATGCAGTGTAGACATACCCTTACAGTCTAACCAGCCCCAGGCCAGGTCTACACTATAAAGTTCTGCGGCATGGCTATTTTGGTCAGGGATGTGATGATAACATAACATAAGAACTGCACTACTGGGTCAGACAAAAGGTCCATCTAGCCCAGTATCCTGTCTTCTGACAGTGGCCAATGCCAGGTGCCCTAGAGAGAATGAACAGAACAGGTAATCATCAAGTGATCCTTCCCCTGTCGCCCATTCCCACTTTCTGGCAAACAGAGGCTAGGGACACCATCCCTGCCCGTCCTCGCTAATAGCCATTGATGGATCTACCCATGAACTTATCTAGTTCTTTTTTGAACCCTGTTATAGTCTTGGCCTTCACAACATCCTCTGGCAAGGAGTTCCACAGGC
Source organism: Gopherus evgoodei (assembly GCF_007399415.2). NCBI lineage: Eukaryota > Metazoa > Chordata > Testudines > Testudinidae > Gopherus > Gopherus evgoodei. The sequence goes on along the minus strand of NC_044325.1, from coordinate 145,442,017 downwards.
TTACTGTGTTGTGTGAAAAAATACTTCCTTTTGTTTATTTTAAACCTGCTGCCTATTAATTTCATTTGGTGACCCCTAATTCTTGTGTTCTGAAAAGGAGTAAATAACACTTCCTTGTTTACTTTCTCGACATCAGTCATGATTTTGTAGACCTCTATCATATCCCTCCTTAGTCATCTCTTTTCCAAGCTGAAAAGTCCCAATCTGTTTCCTAATCTCTCCTCGAGGTGTGATTGTGATCGACCATAGCTGTGCCAGCAAATACCTCTAGCTTATATGTAGTACTAGCAAGCAAAACTGCGCTTTTGCCGCTTTAGCTTATTTTTCTAGGGTACGGGGAGGAATAAACTATATCAGCGAAAGTGCAGTTTTACCACTATAAGCTATGTCCACACTAGGAGTGCTTTGATAGTATAATATACCAGTATAGTTATATCAGCAGAGCATTCCAAGTGTAGTCCTGGGCAAAATGTTAGGAGACAGGAAGTATTATTATCCCCATTTCACAAATGGGGAACTGAGGCACAGAGGGATTAAGTGACCATCTCAAAGTCACACAGGGAGTCAGTAACAGAGCCAGGAACTGAATCCAGATCTGCTGAGACACAGTGCCTCAGACACAAGACTATATTCCTTTTTCACTGTGGTTTTCTGTGATCTACGATATTCATTTTCCCTTCCTGCTCCAAGCTATTGTGCAAGGTTGATTTCTGCAGTTAAACAGCTGCCCCATTCCACCCCAGAGGAGACTGTGTGTTAGAGGCGAGAGAAGTGATTCCAATAAACATGCTGCATAGTTTAGTTTTATCAACATTTCCAACAGGCAGATTCATCTGGAGTAAGTGTTTGTTTGTTCAGGTTATTGTGAGGTTTATTTCTTTTTATGAATTTTCTGTTTGTTTGTTTTTTCTGGGCTGACTAAGGCCAGACTTTCTTTGACAAAATGTTTTTAAAATAATAATTATGAAACATGCTTCAGGTAAATCCATCCATCTATCAGTTACCCTACCCATCACTCTTACTCTAGGTTATGATCAACAGCGAGGTCTTGGCACTTAATGAGTTATTAATAGGGTAACAGGTAGATGGTTGGATTTACATGAAGCATATTTCACTCTTGCTCTAACCTTTGCTCAATAGGGAAGTCTTGGAACTTAATGAGTTAGCATATTAAATAATCCAAATTTCATAAATCTGTTTAAATTCTACAACTGCTTTCTTAATGCAATAAAAACATGACACCTTACACATTACCTGCTCTGAGAATGGACATTGCAGTCAGCCCTGGCTGAAATTGCCACTCATTGCTTTATAAATACGTAATTGCAGGATATAATAACTCCGTTGCCTTAGTATACATGTACTCTAAACAGGAGCCAATAAACCATTACCATTAAAGCAGTCTTTTCCATTAAGCCCACCTCATTTCTGAGAACAGGTCTTTCCCAGTTACTCAGATTTAATTCCATTTTGTGCATGATGCTTTATTTGATTGGGCAATAAAAGGATGAGGGAGCATCGTAGACATGGGAGTCTAGCTAGGCTCCTGGAATCTATCCCTGTTGAGCATTATGCGGCAGCACACCATTGTTAGTGTCAATTCAGAGCCCAGGGACTTGCAGAAATCACTTATAAAGTTTCAAAGAGAAAGAAAAGTGTGTATGATTCATTCTTTTGTTATCATACGCATTAAAGGCAATTATTCCAAAATTATATCTACAGTCTCTTCTCTATCTGTCTTTGAAAACAACTGGAGTGCACTTACAAAAAAATTGTCGGACCATTTATACTTCTGAGGCAGGAAAAAAGGTGTCACTCTCAAAGGCAATTTATTCCTAATTACACAATTGCTCTATTATGAACTGCTAGCAGGAAGAGTGTATGGTAAAGAATCAGGGATTAAAAGGAGAGTTTGAGTCAAGTAATTCTTTTGTTTAAATCCCAGATTTGCCAAACCACTTAAAGTTAGTTATTGCTTTTTGCTAGATAATAAATTAATGGCATAATTAATGTTTAAAGAAAACTGTTTTTTTAGAATGAGTACACAGAATTTTTTTTTGGCAAAAAGCTTAAAAAATAAATTCACCAGATGTTTAAAAATACATTTGACTTTATTATTTGACTCTGTATTTGGTGCTTATGATAAGTATTGGATTGACAATCCTGACTGTAAATCTTGCTGGACAGGAATTTTCTCTTTATGTTTCTAATGTGCCCAGTACAATGGAGCCCTCTTCTTAGTTGGGGACTTTGGGTTCTTCCATATTATAAATATTTAGTACTACTAATAAAATAAAATGGCTTGATATTTGACACTCACCTTATCTAGTCTATTTACACTAGTGAGAAGTGTGTGCAATGTGTTGGTGAAACACTCATGTCAGAAAAGTAGCATTTTGCACTGGTATAAATGGCAACATGAAATATACGGCAGTGGAGAATCAGGCTCAAGTCTTCTAGACACTGAAAAGCAACAAAACAGAGAACCATAAGGCAAGTTTCCTATACACATTCCCCTAGGGGCAAGAGGCAACTTCAGCTTCTGTGCTCACTCCACCTTCAGCCTATTTGTTGGGATTGCCAAGTAGCATCAGTCTGTGAAGGGGACACTTGTCCATCAGGAAGTGAGCTAACACCTTCCATGTGTTCTTTGATAGTTGTTGCCCATTTGTGTTTTAAGTAAGACAAAATTCCCCTCTCTGGCCTGCACTATGGACCCCCAAGGTATATCTTTTACTTTGGCCACTTGCAGAATTATCATGGATGTCGATAATAGCAAGTGGAGGGCAAATTATGCCTCATAGCCAGCAGGTTATACCTTTGGGGACCATGGTGCCCCATGAGGGAAGAATTGGTTCTGCCCCTGTGCTGGCATCTTTCCCTGCAGCTGCTTGGCGTAGAAGCTTGCTATACTCTCTTCTCCCATTAGGGAACCTGCAGAACAGGGCATCCGTTGGATAGGAAGATTCTATATGAACCCCAGATGCTTTATTAAGAGCATTTTTTAACCCACAATTAGACGGACACAAAAAAAGCTTTGCTAGGAGTTCTTTGGTGCCTGATTTGCTCTCTGACACTTTCCAGTGAATAAAATTGGTCTGTTGTGCCTGTTTTCTCTGACATACCTGCTCTCCCACTCCACGCCCTTCTCATGCTTCTTGGAGCACTGTCCTTGTGTCTCTATCAAAGCCCTACTGTAATGACTGTAGAGCAATAAAGAAGCCAGTTCTCTGACTGGTGTATTTTCTAGTGTGAAAACAGAGCCAAGAATCCCAGTTTTCTGGGTAACTTGGACCACTCAGCTTCCACACACAGAGTGCCACTGTCACACACATTCATCTGACTGGGTGACACGCGGAAAGCTGGGGTTATCTCAAAAAGATACTTACCAACTAGGATGCTTTCCAACCTTTCTCTTTTAATGCAGCAAATTAAAGGTGGAGAGTGGTAGTGATTTTTAATGGACCCAGAGGATTGTAAGCTGTGGTCATTGGTCCACGGGATGCTAGCTGTTCACATGGCTCCTCCTGACTGTCTGCAGCTGGTAAACTACATTAACAGACGCTAATGATCCACCGGATACTTTCCTGATGTCACTTTCTCCTATAAGCAATTGCTTTAGTGAGCACAGGGGATGTTAGATGACCATGAATAAGAGAGGACAAAGTCTGCACGATGACTAGAAGGAGAGGTGGCTATGAGATGCTAAAAATCAGAAAATTACTTATTTTATTTATATTCTAGTAGTAACTAGAGGACTGAATCAAGACTAGGGACCAGCATTACACACTGAAAAAAACACAGCTAGTGAGAGGCAATCCCTGGCCTGAAGAGCTTATAGTCTAAACAGACAGAGGCTGGGAGGAGAAACAGAGGCACAGATGGGGGAAGTGACTTCCCCAAGGTGGCAGAGTCAGGAAGAGAACCCAGTTCTCCTAATGTAGTGTCCTCATCACTAGAGCATGACAAAAGCAATTTGGGTTGGGAATTTAGCAGCAATGATGATGATTTTTTAACATTATTTTTACAGTGTAGCACAAGTCCCATGCACTGTAGATTGCAAATTTCCTTGCTTTTGATGCAAACACCAAGTCCAACATTTGAACTCTGTTTTCTTTTTTGTATTTTGCCTAACGTGTGTTATCGCTGACAACAGATTATTCTTCATGAGGACTCAGTATTTGTTTTTGAATTTGTTTGTATCCACCTAAACCTGTTTGCCAAATATATATATATTCTTAATCCAAGCATGAGCTGAGCATCTGCAATATGGCTTTTATGCAAAGTCGCTTTTTAATGCTAGCCGAGAGGACTGTCCTGGGGGGATGAGACAGTTTTAGTAATCAGCATAGCCTTTGATTCTGTCTCTGTGTGCAAAGATTGCAAATGAGAGGAAGAGTGTATGATGATTTTCATGCAAGCTATGAATCTCACTGTGATTGGAGTGAAAAAAATAGACACCTACTCTGTTTGAATATTTCTTCATTTTTACAGACAAACTCCAACCAAACTTTTTTTACAGCCTCAAATTATTTGGATACATTTCTGGTCTCCGGCTAGGATCAGAAACAGAAGTGCTAAAATTCACTTTTGAAAAACCCTGGTTTGGTAACATTTCCAGTCAAATTTTGCAGACTTGAGTGGCTTGGATAATTTTTGAAGAAGCATTCAGACTTTGAGAAATGTACCTTAACCAAGCCTAGGTGTCATTCTCTGGCTGCAGGATAGCTGAGACTCACATTGAAGTTATACTCTTAAGGCTTTCCCATCATTAGCCATGATGAGGGACACTAAGAACATTTAATATTAAGATTTTTTTGAATACAGTTCCCTTCACCCTAAGAAATCCTTTTGACACAGTTGTGAGGGCCTCTAGTTTCTTGTCACTTCAAAACTTTAGACCACTATTCTAGTAGTACAGACAGGATGACAGCACCTTCCAAAGCTACTATCACCTCTGTAGCCAGCTAGAAGAGAGTCATTTTGAGGAAACATGGGGATTTCTTATCTGAACTTCCATTTTCCATTTGTGAGAGCCAAATAGTCCTTTTCACTTATGGATCACCCAACCATGTTTTTATGCTGTGCTCATCACTGTAGTTCCTGTTAAACTTGGTTAATAAAATAACTAGTGCTAATGAGTAAAATTAAAAAGGACTGAATTTGTAACCATCATGCAGTGAACAACATTTGCCATTTTTAACCCTTAGAAAGTATAGCTCTGCTCATGCAGTGCTTATTCAGGCAAAATGTTGCTTTCAATGGGAGAGTTGTCTGAATAAGGACTGAGGGATCAAGCCCTCTATTGTTCCTTTAATGTGAAAATATAAAATTTAAATTCAGCACTTATTTGAGAACCTTATTTTTAATCTTGTCTTAAACTAGTTCTTTGGACAGTGTGATCAGAGCTTAATTTCAGATAAAATTCCACAGCTAAATGTCCAGTAGATGATGTAATGATCAAAGTACCTTAGTTAATTTGTTTTCATATTCAGTTTAAGGGTAGATATATGCTAGATGTGTCCCACCCCAACCCCTGCTCTCATATGCTTGGAGTGCAAGAATAAAGTAAATAGAAAAGATCTACAAACACATAAATGTTACAACAGGCACAATCCAAGAGGAAGCTAAGGAAATACATTCAGGAACATGTTCTAAACAGGAAATATAGCCATTGGTTCCCGGAATTTTTACCTGTCTGGACTGAACACATCTTTTAAATGATCTCGTGTCACATTCCATCATTATTGTACAGCTTTTAAAATATTTCAAAGCAATAACACGTCTTTTTTTATATTCATGTATTCTTAAAAATAAAGTTTGATTTCTTTGGTGCTAGAAATGTCTATACTAGGTTGCTGTGGGTGATTTTGTCCCTCCCATCTTCCCTTTCATAGTCACAATGCATTTTATGATTTCTTTGCTTTACTGCACCTTTTCAAATGACACATTTTATCAATTCTTCAGGTAATATTGATGTTTTGCCCTTTTAAACATGTCATTTGATTTTTCCAGTGTTCCTCTCTTATTCTCCATCTGTTTTCTCCATAACACTTTCATTCGGTGGCAATTTCTCATTAGGCCGCAGAAGGTTTATTCAAGAGTTGCCTTGAGTTTATTATTTTTTCTTAGTGTTTTTAAATTTTTGACATGCAACTGAATTCCTCCAGTATGTGAGTGCTACACATGCAGATCCTGTCCTCGGTGTAATCTTATTTAAGTATTTCATCGTACAAAGCACATTTTCTTTCCTACAAATTCACTGTGGATACAATCAAAGAACAATTTTTAAAAGCAGGTGCAGAAAGAATACACTGATGTTTTACATTGCAGACATGGTTTTTATAACCTTGTTGAAGACACTGCCAAAAGAGTAATCCTAGAATAAAGTAATAAGAAAGCCTGTGAACTCTCTATTCCTCTCTCATTATTTGACTTGTTCGTTTTTTCCCATAATGGTGGTTATATTTATGTTACATTCATGACAAGTTAATTTCTACATCTTCAGGGTGTAAATGTCACGGTTCTATCCACTCAGCAGTGTTGATTTCTATACATGAATGCCACTTCTTTATCAACTATTTTGGGAGCTAAGTTTCAGGGGATCTGATGCACAATAAAAATGTATACTCTTCATGTTTACTTGGGTTCAAATTGCCAGTATGGATTTACGTGAATCTCTGTTATGAATGGTGCAAATATCTGCTTTAATCAGATTTAATCAGCATGGTGTTTTTTTTAACATTAAGCATGATTTAATAAATGGTAGGAGGGAGAGAAAAGCCAGACTCCAATGAGTGGAAAATAGCCTACTACAGCCTCTCACCCGTATACATTGCTTTCCACCTTGAAAAATCTGCAAATTATATATAAACTATATTGAAAGAACATTGCATCCAACATTAAAATACAGCCCCTTCAGCAGCTCCCATTGCATACCAATAGGATCTGTCTTAAGCAAAGCTCTAATCACACCAGACCATAACGCTAATTTAGAAAAGAAAGAGGCCAGCCATTTAGCTGGTGTAAATCAGCACAGCTCCCCAGAAATCAATGAAGCTAACCTGACTCACACCAGCTAAAGGATTGAAGCCAAACTCCTACGGTATGCCTAGAATCTTAAGCCAGTTCTATGATACACGGAGATTCCTCCATGCCAGGAGAAGCCTCAGCTGGCTTGTTAAACCAGCTTGATGGCCCCTTTGCACCATTGTGATGGTGAATAGGATCTGGTCAAATTCTGGCTAGAATTTTCAAATGAGCTCTGTACCCACCATTAAGGCAAGATTTTTTTTGTGTTTTTTTTTTTAAATAGCTCCCATGTAGGTACATAAATGTTATGGTCTATTTCAGTTGCCCAAATGGGAGTTGAACTCTTGGGAAAATGAGGTCACAGTCATGAATGCTGGACACTGGAAAATATAGCCTGAATCAACCAAAATTCCCACGGTCTTCAGTGAAAGTTTTACAGGTAAGGAGATCAGGATTTGTCCCTCTAAAGTTATCAGCCTCATTCCATTCTATAAATTATAAGCATCTGATTCTGCTGTACCATTTTTCTTCACCAGTTAGATTCAGGTGCCCTTTTACTGCAAGTACATTGGCAAGGCTGTATGATTAACTGGTGCTGGACAGAACCCTGTCTAATTTCATTAGCTAATAGTGTTTTTAGTTGATTAGCCTGATATGCTTATTTTCAGATCCCATTTTTATGGTAGCCTTGGTGTCTTGTACATTTTAGCCTTCTACAGGGCAGGCTCCAGGCCCCAGCGCGACAAGCGCGTGCTTGGGGCGGCATGCCTCAGGGGGCACTGTGCCAGTTGCCGGGAGGGTGGCAGGTGGCTCCGGTGGACCTCCCGCAGGCGTGCCTGCGGAGGGTCCGCTGGTCTCGTGGCTCCGGTGGAGCATCCGCAGGCACGCCTGCGGGAGGTCCACCGGAGCCGCGGGACCGGCGAGCGGCAGAATGCCCCCTGCAGCATGCTGCTGTGCTTGGGGCGGCGAAATGGCGAGAGCCGGCCCTGGCCTTCTATGTAGTTTGATAATGTTTGCAAAATCCAAAGGCCATTTCCCTGCTACCAAAATTCTATCTGGGTACTGAAGTTATTCACAGCACCTATCCTAAGCTTTTACTCATCATCATTCCTTCACACTGACATATATAAAAAACATATTCTAGGTCTTCATTATGCTGAAGTATTCCCGAGGATAGTTTTCCATTCTTTAAATTTTGAAACAATTTGAACTTCTTTTGTTTTTAAAGATGTTTGCATGAAACTGCACAATTTGGTTTCACAAATGGAAACTGAAATGAATGAGAAGTTTTCAGTATGGTAAATCTTGAGAGACAACCTCTTCATTAGAAGATTTCTAGACTTGGAAAGATTTTAAAGTTACTTCAGACTAATGAGGTTTGGATAGAGAATAAGGAGTACTTGTGGCACCTCAGAGACTAACAAATTTATTTGGGCATAAGCTTTTGTGGGCTAAAGCCCACTTCATCAGATGCATACAGTGGAAAATACACTTGGGTAGGTGTCAGATTAACCTCAAAGGTCAGGAAGTTCTATCATAACTCAGAGACTGCACTGCACAGGGAATATTTCAAACGCTAATAACTGAGCTCCTTTAGTTTTTCTATTTTACACCTCACTAGGCTCAATCCAATGAATTAAGACAATTTAACTGACTTTATGATTTCATTAATTTTGCCAGGGCTACCTCACAAATAAAAATGCACCTGAATCTGCACAAGAGACAGATTGAACCTTTTTTCATTTTCTAGCAAAATAAAACAACAAAAGCATTTCAAATACAGGCGAAAATAAAATTACTCACAAAGGTAACTTTTTGTCAAGTTTCAGACTGAAGGGAACTCATTTTCCCAAGAGTTCAACTCCCATTTGGACAACTGAAAAGGGAGCAGTAAAAAGGGGGCAAAGGATTATGACAGGGGTGGCCCTGAGCCTGAGGAAAGAGCCAGAATTTACCAATGTACATTGCCAAAGAGCCACAGTAATACCTCAGCAGCACCCATCAGTTCCCCAGCTCTCCACTCCAAGTGCCTCCCGCCCACCGGCAGCCCCACTGATCATCGCCTCCTACTCCCTCCCTGCACCTCTTGATCAGCTGTTTCGTGGTGTGCAGGAGGCTCTGGGAGGTGGGGGAGGAGGAAGGGCATGGCAGGCTCAGGGGAGGGAGTGGAGTGGGGGCAGGGCCAGTGGCAGAGGCTGGGCAGTGAGCCCTTCCCCGGCACAGTGGAAAGTTGGCGCCTGTAGCTCCAGCCCCGGAGTCAGTACCTATACAAGGAGCCATATCTTAACTTCTGAAGAGCCACATGTGGTTCCGGAGCCACAGGTTGACCACCCCTGGATTATGAGATAACCATCCTGAACTGGAGCAGCATGGTATGGACTCAGTTCTACAATACATTGAGCACTCTGGTGCCAGTTCAGGAAAGCATTTAAGGATGTACCCAACGTTAAGAATGTGAGCAGCCAAACTGACTGTAACAGAACAACTCGTGCTTAAAGTTAAGCATGTTCTTAAGTGCTTTGCTGGATCAGTGCCAGAGGAATCAGCACCTCACAGGAAGAAGCCCTATAAATGAAGCACTCTACTATTTACATATTAAATGTTACACTATAACAGCATGTGCCTGCCTATGTCATGCATCACATAGTTTCATGTACTCCTAACATGGAAATAATACATCACAGTGGCCAAGATGGTCAAAAGTGACTAGTGATTCTGAGTATTGAACTTGAGTCCTCTTAAAGGGGCCTGAGTTTCAGACAGCACTGAGCATCCAGACTTTGAAAAACATGTCCCTCTAAGGTGCTTCAAGTTGGGCACCCAAAATCACAATTACTTTAGATCTTCTTGGCCACTTTAAAAGTCTGCCTTCTGGTACAAGGGGGCAATTCCCCTTGAATTAGCAGGCGTTGTGCCAGTGTCTACAAGGTTAGAATCGGGCCCATAATGCACATTACGCAGAAATCAGAGCAATACTCTTGAACAATGTTTCCCAGGTCTTTCTTGCTCCAACATTACCTTCTGTATCTATGGCCATTGATGGCCACTAACTATCTCCTTTGGAAATCAATCCAGTATTATACATGGAATGTCCTAATATGAAAGTTTGCATGTGTCTGAGGGAGAATGAGATTTTTCTGTATTGCTTAAACAATGAAATCTGATTTTTCAGTATCTTTGTTTGCAAAGTCAAAGGCTACTTAGTTATGTCCACAGTGTAACCTTCACATTACTGCAAATAGTCCTTCCCGTTCTAAACCCATCAAGAATGACTGAAGGGACATTAGATGTTCAAATGCATTATTGTAGCAGTTGGACTATTACCCTAGCATTTATAGCAGCAGTGGCTAGTGGATACCATTCAACCTGAGCAGATGTCAGTTTCAATTAATGAGAAATAGCAACATAAAATATATTTTATATTATTTTATTTTGTCTTTTAACCTAATTTGCTATAAAAAAAACCACCCTGCCTTGGTTCAGCCTTTTGAAAATGAGGCTGCAGCAAAAGTTTCAACATTCAGCCTCACACCAATTTTTTTTTTCCAGCCAGAGAATTAGGGCTGATAGAAATGCAAAGCCCAGAGCTGACTTTCACTCTTTTTAGAGGAAATATATATGACACTTAATTTTAGTACCCACGACGTGCTAAAAGGAGCCATAAGACAAGAATACTTGTCGCATTTTTATGGACTTAGAAACCTTTTGCTATCCCTTCCCATGGCAGTGCAGTGGGGTATTGAACACCGCATTAATGCTGAGAGGATGAACAACTACTTTCTAACACATAAGTCTGGGACATTTGGCATTTTGTGTAAGTTGCTGTTGGAAATGAGAAAAAGAAGTTGCGTCGCTGTAAGCCACCAAGTCTGTCATTCTCATAGGCTTACTAGAAAATGTATTGAACTGTAATGAGTAGGGGATAAAGAATATTAAGATTAAAGGAACTTATATTTTTCTTTATCCTCTCAACAATCTACAGACAAATTTCCTACGGGTTCACTGCTAAATCTTTTTTGCACAATGAGCTATAAATTCTGGAATTAGAGAGCTTCTGGTTGGCCTGAAAATAGCCTTTCATGTACAATATGCAGGGCCTGAATAATGGCTGAAAAATTATTCAAAGGATAACTACAGCAATTAATCTTGAGATGTTTTGTGGCATCTTTCATATATCATTCTTCAAAGCTCTTCTTGAGGAATGGTGTCTTATTGAACCTGCTACAGGCAAAGAAGCTTACTGGTCATAATTAAAGATGAAAAGTTCATCCAATTATGGAGAGATGTCTACTGGAGCAGTCAGAACAATGAAAAAAGATTAGGCCTTGGCTCAAAAGCCTTGAAAGAGCACTAAATAGCTATTAGATCCAGGTAGTAAACGGAGTTGATCAGGCTCATTTTCATCCTCCTCTGCAAATTTAGCCCTGGCCCAGGAATGTTCAGTTCCAGTTGACCAGAATGGGAAGCTGAACTTCTTACTCCAGGGATGAACTAGAACCATAGTCTTTTATAGGCCATGGACAGAAAGAAATAGTTCTCTGCTTAATTTAATGCAGCTTGATTGTTGATTCAATTGCAGGTCAGCAGCTCACCCAGAAAACACATATAAATCTTTCCCCAGGAGTATGGACACTGGAGTACATTAATGTACATTCTCGTGAATCAATAGAGATCTATATTTTATAAATGGATCTGCTAAACACGGGGACATTCATAAAGCAAAGCACACAAAAAAGACACATACACATACACACGCATAAGGAGAGGCCAGCTAACTCTTTCTAAAAACCAATTATTTGCAGGCTGTGGCAGGGCAGGGGTAAAACCCCTTGACTGCCCTGCTAAAATGCTGGCTAAGCCTTGCTTTCGGGCAGAGAGGCCGGGGCAGAGGCTCAAAGCAGCCAGCAAGGAGCCCAGCTGCAGTCCCTAATGAGAGCTGGCTCACTGCGGTAGACTGAGCTAAGCAGCGACAGCTGCATGGAAGGCTAGGAGGGCTATAAAAGCGCTGAACAAAACTCAGTTAGGATGCTAGCCTGGGAGGGGACAGGAGGCTACAGCTCTGTCTCCCCACCACAGGAAGGGAAACCTCAAGGACCAAGAGATCCTGGAATGGGTTAGAAAGGGGATAACTGTTGGGGGATAAAGGAGACTACACGGTGGCACTGTAAAAATAAAAGCACAAGGGTGAAACACGGAAGAAGGCGTGAGAACTCTTATTTTACCAGCCTGGGCACAGAGCGAGAAGGGAGAAACCTGTGAGGACCCTGTTACACAGGCTCATTGAGACATGTGCACTTTGTAGGTCTAGCACATTAGAAGCTGCCAGTTCTGTAGTTCTTTCACAGAGACATACTGTATTAGCCATGCAGGAAAAAGTGGTCCTGATCCTGTGAGGTGTTGAGTGCCCTCAACTCCAACTGATGCAGGTATAGATACTGACAGAATTGATTCAGGGGAACCAAACCAAGCAAAAAGGCCAAGAGCTGCATGGCTCCTGGAGACTGAACTCTCTCTCTTACTGGTAGAGGAAGTACCTGTAGATTAGAGTTGAAGCGAGCTGGCAGGGCAGTAGTAACTTCTTTCACATGGGCTATGAATCTAACACCTTTCACCAGCACTCAAATCTATAGACAATCTTTACATTATTATTTTTTTAGTGTATGGTTATAGTCAAAATATGTGCAAATATGCACATTAGTATACTAAGTGATTTGCATAACTTGTTTGCCCCATGGAAACTAAATACCCCTAGTTGTTGTTTTAAACTCTGCCAACCCCATTCCAAATACTCCTTCCCCTTATATAGGTTTGGAGCCTGATCTGAACTTTGTGACTGGACAAATCAAGATCCTAGATACTCATGCAACTTTTGGGAAGTTCTAATCCAGGTCTTAGTTTCCCGCTGTGGCCCACCGCTAGTTACTGTCTCTAGAAAGAGGCAGTGCTTAAGGATTAAGTTTCTTGCATGTGTTTTCCTAAGTTATCAAAGATCCATTCTGAATTTGGACACTGTGTGTCCAAACATGAAAGGGGTTGATTTGGTTGGTTGTGAATTTTAAGCACAGATTCTGAAGGTTGAAATAGTGGGGGCTCTTCATAGGCTTGCAGGCCTATGGATCGACTTGCCAGGTCAGGGTCCCTATAGGTGAAAAAAATGACTACTATGTGATTTGGAGGCTGTGGACCAGTTTCTGATTCTGAATTACATTACAATAAATCTGGAGTTACTCCATCAACTTCAGTGGCATTACTCCAGCTTTTCATTACGGTAAGTGAGATTAAAATCTGTTCTTTAAATGGCTCAGTGGTGATTGGAGCAATCTAATATATCCTTCAGTCTACTCTCTTTATGTACATACAGGGCCAGATCCTCAATTTGCACAAATCATTGTTGCTCAGCTGAAGTCAATGAAGCTATGATAATTTACATCGGCTGAGGAGGCGGGCCTAAAAAATACTATAGTATCTGCTTTTTAGTGGTACAATAGCAGGTATAGATGCTGACAGAATTTTCATTCGAAATGCATTAGGGGCCTATAATTCAAACTGAACTATCACGTGGGTCTACAGACAGGGCCAGCTCCAGGCCCCAGCGCGCCAAGTGCGTGCTTGGGGTGGCATGCCGTGGGGGGGCGCTCTGCCGGTTGCCGGGAGGGCGGCACACGGCTCCGGTGGACCTCCTGCAGGCATGCCTGCGGAGGGTCCACTGGTCCCGAGGCTTCGGTGGAGCATCCGCAGGCACACCTGCGGGAGGTCCACTGAAGCCGCGAGAACCAGCGGACCCTCAGCAGGGATGTCTGCGGGAGGTCCACTGGAGCCGTGGGACCAGGGGACCCTCCGCAGCCACGTCTGTGGGAGATCCACCCGGAGCTGCGGGACTGGCGAGCAGCAGAGCACCCCCTGCGGCATGCCGCCGTGCTTGGGGTGAAGAAATGGCTAGAGCAGGCCCTGTCTACAGAAGTCTTATTTAGACAGGAAGATATATATGTATAGATAGATGGAAACACAGAATCATTATAAATGTTCAAGAACTGGTTGCAACATGATAATGACATGTTTAGAAAATGCAGGATAATAATATAAGGAATATGATAGTATAGCAGCATCCTTTTGGTCAGGCCTATAACCAAGAACATACATAAGAACAAGAACATGCATTAGAACATGAACATACATAAGAACATAACATTCTTCATGGTGTGCTACTGCTTTGAGAGTCTGGACTCTCATTAAGCAAAGCACTTAAGCACGTGCTTAAGACTATTACTGTTCAGCCAACTGCTGTGCTTAAGTACTGCACTGAGGCTCTGAAGGTGACATAGGGTATAATTCGTTCCCACTGAAAGCTATGGGAGCCTTTCCATTGACTTCAGTGGGAGCTAGAGCAGGTCCCTAGCTATTCACAAGGAACTGAATGCAGCATAAATGGATATCACAATAAAAAAGGGATGGCAGCCAAAGACGACATTTGAAAACAAGTGGGATGGTGATGAGCTGCCAGGCAGGGAGGTTGGAGAGGTGTGTGAGATTTGGTAAGGAGGGAATGGGTGAAATCTGGGTTTGGGGGAAAGAGGTGCGAGTCCTTACAGCATAAAATGAAGTTCAGGGGAAAAGGAAGAGAAACTGATTCGTAAGTGGCTGAGGATTATTGGAGAAGAAATGAAATAAAACAAGAATTGTTTTAAAAAAAGAAGACGACAAGGTGGTAAGGAAAGGAAACTGGTAAGTTAAAACAAAGATCAAATCAGCGAACAAATCAAGCTCGGAAAGAAATAGAAACCAGTCAGAATAAATGTTTATAAATGTAGTTGTAGCCCTGTGCAGGGTCAGGGACGTGCCATATTTCGTGAGACTCAAACTGTGCTTCCTTAGCTCCTTGAAGGTTTCTTCTCCTCTGTGACAAGGGAGTCTTTCCAGAGGCACCCATCCAGGGCTCAAGGGTGAGTGAGGAGCAGGAGGGCTCCTTTCTTTATTTAGGATTCCCTCGGGAAAAGATTTGCATCAAGTCCCCCTTCTCCCCAAGAAATGCATGCTGAGCAGTACCCAGAGCATTTGATCATTTCCCTCCCCCATCCTTTATTTCTCCAGTGGGTGAAAAAAGAAAAACAAATCAGTGTGCATTAAGCGGTAGCTATATTTCCATACAGAAATAGAATTAGAGAATGATAGAAATGAGAAATATTAGCCTATAACACCATGTGCTTCATCAAAACCCCAGTCTTGCAAAATGGCAGCAGACATCAGTAATTGCCAAAACACTGGCTTTATTTATGGATTTAGGGGAGAGATAAATACACTATATACAAATTCCAATTAAGGATAAACCATCCCAGCTTACAGAGAGAGCTACTGCATCTCATTTACAACTGGCAGAAGTACCATACCTTTCGTATTCTTTGTGACTTGCCTGAGATTATTAGAAAATAATACATTGGTATTATATGCAGAACCTATCTCCATAGTACTGCATCAGCACAGATGCTGCACTCATATGCTGATAAACAAAATTTACAAACCCTCAGTTATGCCCAAGTGACTCCAATAAGAGCAGAATCCAGCCCTCTGGTTGCTTTTTTTGTGGGGGCTTTTGGAGAATCATAAACACTTTCACTGCTGCTGGCCTCTATAGATTGGGTTATCTTAAATACTGGGTAGGAAATCTTTGAGATGTCATAGGAAGAGTTGCTTTTTTCATTCGATATGGATATTTTTTCCCTCAGTCAGTACGGATCCAACTGCATTCCACAGGGCTGTGCCTGGGGGAACTGTGAAGACAGAGACCTTACTAATTTGCAGAAGTGATATAAAATGAAGCCCTGACAACTCCTGGCCATTAAAGACATGATGGCACTTTTTGCAAGAGGATGGGTGCTAACCCCAATACCCTGACTATATTTCAGCATGGATAATACTATTCTGAATACCTAAATCATCCTACCACTTCAGCTGCTTATTATGCTCTTAATTAAATTATCCCTAAAGAAATGTTGGCAGTGTCATTTTAATGTCAATGATAATCGGGAACTATTTAAGAATATTTTATTAGCTATCCAAAAATACATAATTCCCCAACTGAAGAAGGAGGCTACACTGGTTTAAAAAACAAAAAACAACAAAAAAAAAACAATCTGGCTTAGAGGGGGAGAGAAATCAGCTATTTTATTTTTATTATTAAATAATAAACTATATATAACAAACAGAAAAAGAGGGAAATTGATAGCAAAAAATAGAAATTAAAAGTTAGGAAAATTGATAAGGGAAGCAAAAGAACACAAGGAAAAAACCTGTGGCTAGCATAGTTAAGGACAATAAGAAGGAATTTTAAAGTATGCTAGGAACTAAAAGAATCCTAAGAATGGTTTTGGTCTCTTACTAGATAGAAATGGTAGACTTGTCAGTAATAATGCAGAAAAAAGGCAGATGTGTTCAACAAATATTTCTGTTCTGTTTGAGAAAAAAGCTGATCCCCAAGACAACCAGTAGGAGGCACTAGTGTGGTGAATGGAGCCCCATCACACCTGGTGGAGAATGTGGGCACCCTGTCACCCCTGGTACAAGGGGAGGATAGAGGACTGTGGGGCCGATTGCCCATTACAGGGATTTGAGAATCAGTGAAGGTGGAGACAATGGAGTCAGGGTATGCAAAGGCCTTCTTTGCTGAGGGCTCTTGTGCCCTCCTGGGCTGGAATCCAGAGTCAATGCCCCTGCAGGAAGGAGCTGACAAGCAGCAAGGGCAGCTTCAGACCCTGCTGCTCCAGCTACTCAAAACCCAGCAGAGACAATGGGAGACACAAGAGTACTTGCAGGCTTATATGGCCCAGCTAGCAGAGCTATACATATTCAAGCTGCTGTGAGAGGGGGTCCATAGAAGCTGCAAAGAGTAAGAGGGGAAGCAAGACAGCAGGGCCAGGAGGCCGGTTGCTGGGACAAGGCCAATAGGATTATCTTATCAAGGAGAAGGATAAAGAGTGACTTGATCTTGGTCTATGTACCTTCACGGGGAACAGACATTTGATAATAGAGGGCTTTTCAATCTAGCTGACCAAGGGTCTCACAGGATCCAACGTCTAGAGGTTGAAGCTGAACTGGTTTATCCTTCTGTGATGTGTCAACAGCTGTGACTGGTACTACAGGTGTGTATATTGTTAAAGTAACAAAATAATCATTGGATGTGTGACAGGGTGGCCTAGCTATTTAAGAGACTGCTTAGGGGTGGGGAGCTGTGTTGGTTTTCTCCCCTTTGAGGTCCAGTTCTTTCTCCCACTCTGGGTTTTCCTGGTGTGAAGTACAGGTAAATGCGATATGAATGGAGTGTGACTGTGTACATTTTTTTTTATTCTTTCTTTTTTTTTTCTTTGCTTCTTTCCCACTTTCCTTCCCACTCATTCTCCCACAAAACTAGGAAAAATAGAGACATAAATGGATGTTCCTGAATAGAAGCTAACGTTGGTGGTTGCCAGGCTACCAGTGACCAGAAGAGCCAGATCTTCCAAGCCCTGCTGGAAAAACAGGTGCAACAAGTTAGCAAATGGGAAGTTGAGGCACAGGAAACTGAATAAAAATCTAGGAACATTAGAAGAAGGGTAGTCAGGTAGGGAACTTCAGAGCTGGATAACGAGTCCAATAGCATCTTGAGCTAAAAGTTTTATATCTTTGCTTATAACAACCTTTACTGATAGGGCTGTGAAGGTTTGTTTCTGTTCCTTTGTGATGGGGAGGATTAATACATTCTTCTTTCTTTTTAGCTTTAATGGGCTGGGGTGGCTTTTTTTTTTCCTTTATGAGCCAACCCACTAGCATAGTCTCTATGGCAAAAAGTATAGCTGTGTCCAAGCTGTGAAATTTTAGATCCAGGTCCAGCCACAGCAGAGCTCAGGGATTGTTCAAGGCTGCATTTCTGGTTGGGTGTCCCCTCTATTTAGTCATAATTAATCCTCCCAAGCCTTCAAGTATTTGTTTCTTTTGTAAGACTCGAGAAGAGGTGTTAGCATCACTCCGCTATCCCTTCTGATCTTCTCTCCTTGTAGAGCCCTTTGTGGGCACCAGTTCAGAACCATAGCTAAATAAATGTGTCCTGGATTTCCACATCAAACTGCCTTTTCTTTAAAGGAAATTCTCTTGCCCTGTAAATCAGAGCAGCTTTCTAATCGTTCTACCTTGAACTTATGAACTCAAAAAAACAGTTCTAAAAACACATAATAGAGAGTTAACTTTAATATTAATACATGTAGTCAGGGAGCAGAAGCTTACATTTTAAGGGGAGAGATACATTACATATATACCAACAATATAGCCTCAAATTTACAGTTTCACCCAATATACTCTGACTGCATGTTCTAGAAGGGACAGCTAATGAGATATTTATTCATGATCCCAGGGCTGTTTCTACTCTGACCAGTTAAGTGACTTTCCCAAGGTCACTCAGTCTGGCAGTAGCACAGCTGGGGATTTAAACCCTAAATGCAAAAGGATCACAGTTACCTACATGGCTTAATGGAAAGGAGGCCCTGTTCAGATCCATCTTGCAGCCAGAAGATCATCTAGTCTGACCTCCTGCATATTACAGGTCAGCAGCCAGAAAAACATTGAAATTAGACCAAAATATTACAGCCCACAGGAGACTAGACTATTGTGTGCCAAGACAGAGAACAGGAGAGATCAAGATGCACCAATGCCTGAGGCCCCTGCCATTTCAGGGACCTTGATGAGAGTGAGGTCCTCAGGTGATTACAGTTCATCAAAGATTGAGAACTACTCTATTAAGGTATCCTAATGCATTAGACAAAATGGGATACAAGCTAGATGGGCCCAATGAATGGCAAAAAAACACATACTACCGAAACAAATCAATTAAACCAGTGTTTAGCCACTAGTACATTAAGCATTAGAACTCCAAACTGCATTCCAAGGCAAAGACTTTGAGACAGTGCTTCTAAAATAGCCAGACCTGAATAATATGTTCTTTTTATAACTAACTATTTTCATTGGAATAGAGACTAGAATGCTATCAAAATTATATGGAGCACAAAATCCCATCAGTTTGTAGTAGAGACAATCACAGATGAAGGGCTCTGGATGCATATTAGGTAATAAAGGGTGTATAGATCCTCCATATACTTCAAGTGTCTTATGGAAACTCTAGGGAAGATTTTTATTGCTTCAATTATTAGCTTTAGGTTTTGAAACTTAGTGTTCATTTCAACTGGGTTATGCCTGACTGAGCAGAGGTTGAGTAAGAATTTGAGAACTGAAAGAGGAACACATGAAAGATGCTAATCATGATGCTCAATGCACTTCTGAAAGGTACTCTGATACTCTTGGGTGTGGTAGAAGAAGCTGAATCAAATAGTCTTTGACCTAATGAATTGGTAGGATGGTGTATTCTTCCACAACAGTCCATAGTTATAGATCTTCACCATCCAGTTCCATTAAATGGGACCATATCAGAAACCAACATGACACAACCACACAAAAAGCAAAGTACGTGGAAAGGCTAAAGCTTCTTTGCTTCAACATAATGCACCATTAGTCTAATGAGAAACTGAGCTAGTACTTACAGTAGTTTTGATCCCGATCTTAAATCCTGATTTCAACTGGTGTAAATCTATTGACTTCAGTAGGGTTACTCCTGATTTGCACCAGCGTGAGTGACATCAGAATTTGCCCTCAGACTCTTCAAAGAAGGAGGATCTATATATTTTGTCAGAAAAACAGTTATGATAAGCTGTTGTGATTGTCACATTTGGAATTAGCTGTTGTCCCTTGTATTTTGGAAATAAATCTATAATTGCTTCTGCGGAAATCAAGGGTGTTTTTTAAACTGACACCATTTAGATGGGAATGGTCATTACTATTGGAAATAAAACAACAGGGAGAGGAGTCCAAGCAGATAATTCAAAATCATTTCTAGTTGATGAGAAAAAGTTATGATGTGTGGTTTGATTGCAAGGGAGCTCTGGGTGTGCTGATGCAACCACAATAGTCAAGACATTTGTGTTGTATTCAGTCCCAACTGCATGTGAATCAAAGCTCTGTGGCTTTGATAAATCCATCAGGAGTGGTTGCTTAGAGAATGTCATCTAAGTAAATTAAAAATCACAGCTCCTGTCTTCTGGGGATGGAGCATATGTGTCAAAGAGTTAATGATAAGCAGCATAGCTGTTTGGAAGCTGATTTCCTCTGGCAAAGTTTCCTCTTCCAACAGAACTCAGGTATGTCATGAACAGAACAGGAGACAGGAATTGAGGAAAGCTCCACTGGTGATGAGAGTATTTAAATATCCAGCCCTTCCTGCATGCCTAGCAACTGAACACCTACATTATCCAAAGACAGAGTAGCTCATCCTTGCCAAGCCGTCTTGGATTTTGAAGCTGATGTCAATAAGATCGTTCAAATCTGAAGCAAATTATTTTAGATAAACATGGGTCTGCTTCTCATCTTACATGGAGTTTACACCAGATTTGCTACATTGACTCCAGTGGAATTACTCATAATTTACACTGCAGTAAACGAGAGGAAAATAGACACCATTAAAATACTTTTCAACTTGTAGTCCATTTAAATGGGATCATTAACACACAGTAACTCTCTGTATGTGCTGTTTCGAAAATGCACGGCTGTGCTATGCCACTTTAAACTGTGATTCTGGCCTGCAGAAGAAATGTCCATACAAGAGAAGGATGTGTTCACAAGTGTTTTAGGAGATACATGGTCCCTATCATCTCAAGAAATCTGGACAGCACTACTGTGAGGGGCATGCACTTGCAGGGAGTGAGCAGAGAGGAGACTCAATATAAATGTGACCTTTTAGCATTGGAGAACGAACCGTGCTCATAGTCAGTGAGGAAATTCAAGGGTAGCTTTTAACATGGCACTACAATTACCTTTGCATAGTTAGAAAGCTGTAAGGAAAATAACTCAAGAGACCTTAACTTTGGCATATGTAATCCTGCTGAGATAACAGACGCAAAACTGGATCTGAAGAACAGTTTTGGATTTGTCTGGCTAATTTCCTGCCTTCCAGATATGCTGACGAAGGCTTCCCTCTGAAGAATGACAACCGTTAAATACTTCCAGATGTTTTTTTTCTGCAAGCTAGGGTGGGATGACCATGTCTGTAGAACATCAAACATATGGTGTATATGGGATAGAAATGCCAATATGCCCACCATGTTCAATAAAGGCAGCAAGAGGCAAACCTGTCCTGCTGGGGATTGCCTGCCCTGCATAATGAATTTCATGGAATAATATTAACTTCCTGTTTAAAAAAAACAAAAGTTTTTCCTGCAGAACAGATGGGATTCTGAGACTCCAGGAATGTCAAATTGCTATAACCAAAACTCAACATAGC
This sequence comes from Gopherus evgoodei, assembly GCF_007399415.2. Lineage (NCBI taxonomy): Eukaryota > Metazoa > Chordata > Testudines > Testudinidae > Gopherus > Gopherus evgoodei. Next base: position 145,420,635 of record NC_044325.1, on the reverse strand, counting down.
ACCAAAATGAAGTAGTAGAGAAATCATTCTTGCCCAAAGCACTTGCTGTGCAACCATTGGGATAATGCTATTGTATTTACCACCAAATATAAATCATCTTGTTAATCCCAGACAGGGCTGGCTCCAGGCACCAGCAAAGGACGCAGGTGCCTAGGGCAGCCAATGGAAAGGGGCAGCAGTGTGTCCGTTGTCAGCACGGCACACGTCCGGATCGGCGGCGGTAGCACTTTGGCAGCAGATCAATCTACCTGCTCCAGATTGGTGGCAATAAGGCGGCGGGTCCTTCATTCGCTGTCTTGCTCCTTGGTGGCACTTCGGCGGCAGTTCAGCTGGGTGGTGGTTCTTTTTTTCCTCCGCTTGGGGTGGCAAAAAAGTTGGAGCCGGCACTGATCCCAGAATATGAACCTGTGAATTCTTGTACAGAAGCTCACTGAAATAATTAATTGCATTATAGATAGAAAGATAGATAGATAAGAACTGAGTCAGACCAAAGGTCCATCTAATCCAGTATCCTGTCTTCCAATAGTGGCCAGTGCCAGGTGCCCCAGAGGGAATGAACAGGTAATCATCAAGTGATCCATGCCCTGTCACTCATTTCCAGATTCTGGTAAACAAAGTTTAAGGTCACCCCTGCCCATTCTGGCTAATAGCCATTGATGGAGCTATCTGCCATGAATTTATCTAGTTCTTTATTGAACCCTGTTATAGTCTTGGCCTTCGCAACATCCTCTGGCAAAGAGTTCCACAGGTTTACTGTGTTGTGTGAAGAAATACTTCCTTTTGTTTGTTTTAAACCTACAGGCTATTAATTTCATGTGGTGACCCCCTGGTTCTTGTGTTATCAGAAGGAGTAAATAACACTTCCTTATCTACTTTCTCTACATCAGTCATGATTTTATAGACCTCAGTCATATCCCCCTTAGTTGTCTCTTTTCCAAACTGAAAAGTCCCTGTCTTATTAATCTCTCCTCATATGGAAGCCATTCCATACCCCTAATAAATTTGATGCCCTTTTCTGAACCTTTTCTAATTCCAATATATCCTTTTTTGAGATGGGCGACTATGTCTGCATGCAGTATTCAAGATGTGGGGTGTACCATGGATTTCTATAGATTCAATACGATATTTTCTCTCTTATTATCTATCCTTTTCTTAATGATTTCCAACATTCTGTTCACATTCTGTTGCTGCACAGTGAGTGGATATTTTCAGAGAACTATCCACAATGACTCCAAGATCTCTTTCTTGAGTGGTAACAGCTCATAGACTTTAAGGTCAGAAGGGACCATTATGATCATCTAGTCTGACCTCCTGCACAATGCAGGCCACAGAATCTCACCCATCCACTTCTATAACAAACCCCTAACGTATGTCTGAGTTATTGAAGTCCTCAAATTGTGGTTTGAAGATCTCAAGCTGCAGAGAATCTTCCAGCAAGTGACCCATGCCCCATGCTGCAGAGGAAGGCGAAAAACCTCCAGGGCCTCTGCCAATCTGCCCTGGAGGAAAATTCCTTCCTGACCCCAAATATAGTGATCAGTTAAACCCTGAGCATGTGGGCAAGATTCACCAGCCGGCATCCAGGAAAGAATTCTCTGTAGTAACTCAGATCCCATCCCATCTAACATCCCATCACAGCTAATTTAGACCCCATCATTTTATATGTATAGTTGAGATGGTGTTTTCCAGTGTGTATTACTTTGCATTTATTAACATTGAATTTCATCTGCCATTTTGTTGCCTAGTCACCCAGTTTTGAGAGCCTTTTGTAGCTCTTCGGTCTGCCTGGGACTTAACTATCTTGAGTAGTTTTGCATCATCTGAAAATGTTGCCGCCTCACTATTTACCCCTTTTTCCAGATCATTTATGAATATGTTGAATAGTATTGGTCTCAGTACAGACCCCTATATATGAAATAATAATATTGCAAACATATGAAATAAGCAAAGCATGAAAGTATATTACTTTGCTCTGGCAGTAATGTGCAGAAATCTTAATATTACTTTGAATATTAATATCATACTATAAATCAGTGTTTCCCAAACTTGGGATGCCACTTGTGTAGGGAAAGGCCCTGGCGGGCTGGGCCGGTTTGTTTACCTGCCCCATCTGCACGTTCCGACGATCGCCGCTCCCACTGGCTGCAGTTTGCTGTTCCAGACTAGTCAGAGCTGCAATCGGTGGAATCTGCAGACGGGGCAGGTAAACAAACCAGCCCGGTCTGCCAGGGGCTTTCCCTACACAAGTGGCTTCCCAAGTTTGGGAAACTGCTATAAATAATTAGTTGTTGGTATTTTCTGTCCAGATGTTTCTGATGACAGTTCTGTGAGGAACATCAGAACTCCTGGGTTAGAATCATAGAAGATTAGGGTTGGAAGAGACTTCAGGAGGTCATCTAGTCCAACCTCTGAGTTCTCTCCCCCGACTTGCTGTGTGTGCTGTGACAAACGACTTCACAGCTCTTTGTGCATCAGTTTACCCATCTGTTAAATAAAGCCTACCTCAATGGGTGTGGGGAGGCTTAATAGACCAAATCACCCTGAGACTCTATGAGAAAAGATGTTGTATAAGTGCAAATATAATATATAACATGGTGCAAAATGAGAAAGCTTTGTGAAACAGGAGAATACAATGAAATATAGTTGTGAATCCAATCTCAGTAAAAGAAACAAGCAGATGAGAGGCAGGAGAGAGAGGGACTCCATTGCTGAGCTTTGGAAAACTTAAGTACAGCAAAATTTGGAAACCCTGGCTTTGCTTAGAGGGGCTTGGGAAGTGAAACTGGTTAGCTTTATCATCACCTAACTCTCCTCTTAAAGTGATTCAAGTCTTTTATCATTATCCCAAACCCACAAAGCCGCTCCAGACACACACCAGCCTCTCCGAAAGACTTGTCAGGACTGAAACAGTAATTCACAAATTCACTAAAATTCCCGGCTCCACTGAGCAGCGTGACAGCTCTGCCGACCGCAGTAACATTTCTATTCAAACTGGCTTTGGTGCTGAAGCTATAAATATCCCTGCAATATTTCCTGCTTCAGAACATAAAGACAGCTTTACAGCACTGATAAAATAGAAATTACTTTCTCTCTGAGGTCTTGCTGGAATTTTAATGTCTGTTTTGCAATAAAGCAGCTCCTACACAATTCGATTTGAGGGAAGGAAAACAAACGGTCTAATTTAGTTACAATAATGACTCCTCTTGTATTGTTGGCCCTAGCTGGTTCCATGGTTTCAGGGCAGTTAAAGTTTGTAGTGATGAGTGCAACAATGATTTTTATGATAATATTATTTTTTTTACACTTTAAAGATACATAGCACTGTTTAATTACAACTACAGAACAACAAGGACCCAGAAAGAAAGAAAAATCATTAAAGTTTACAACCCCTAATAGTGTTTCTGTAAAAATTACTTGTCGCGGTTGTAAAGCTGGTGCCCAAAGATGACACCGATTTTAAAAGGCTCTTGAATTGAAAAGAAAAATCGTGGCTGCTGGACTCATCAATGTTGCTTTTAATTATTCCATATATGTCAGCCAGTCCTTATTAGCTCCTTCAAAGGAAAGAAAAGAGTGCCTCTATCTCTTTTTATTTTTTTATGAACACCGACTTCTTCTTTCCTTTGTAGATCATATAATGGAGGTAGAAAAAAGATCAGGAATAATTAAATGATAGGGAGAAATAATGATTCTTCATTTGCATGGTGGGCACATGGCAGAGAGAGATTGCCTTGATGCAGAGATGCTAGTAAATATTTTAAAACACTAAATAGAGTCAGACCTGATGAGCTGGCAAATTAAAAATGTCACTGACTATTGAGGGGTGAGCCAGAAAGATTCCTAAGCAATAGGACCATCAGGATTGTCTATTTCCTTGATAGGAGATGGCACTTCTGGGGGAGTCACTTACAGCGCTGGGAACAAGCTATTGGATTTGATAGTGTTCCCATATGTAATAACAAAGAATTCCCTCCTCTGCAGGAATCACTAGGTGAATTCTCTGGCCTGTGTTCTGCAAGAGCTCAGACTAAGGGATCATATTGGTCCCTTCGGCTCTTACAATCTATAAACACAAGAAATTCCCAGATGAAGCATGGTTATTGTAGGGGTTGGCCATGGGAGAGGCATGAGTAGCGAGTGTTTCAGTTCTTGAGAATCTTTGCGGCTGAAACAGGGTAGCTTTGTCTACTCCTGGACAGATGCAGTCATCCACATAAGAAGTGATGAAAACATGCCTGAGGATCTCAGATGAGTTGAACTGAAGGCAGTGGCACAGGTTGATGATATTTGTAAAGGCAACAGGCAGATTTCAAGACTTAAAACAAGGTGGCCTTTGGTCCCTTTGTCTAAATTCACACCTAGAAACAGCTGCAGAGATGTCTCTTTACAGAACAGAGAATAAATAAGCAGAACACCAGGCCATTAAAATTTGGCCAATGCTGAAAAATCATTGTGGTCAATCTGGACTTTTTGAGTGCGATGATCATATACTCTAAGCCATTTAAACACATTTTGTGTGTTCCTAATACATAAAGAAAACACAACCATGTTTTAAGGATCAAAATGGAATTTCTATTTTAAAAGATTATTTTGGAAATAAGAAAAGATTGGGGATGTAGCCCTGGCATTGATGAGTTATTTCTTGGGATAAGTATTAAGGCTCTGTTAAGTGAGTTAGGTACAAAATCCCATTGAACAGAAGTTGGGAGCTGGTCTTCTTTGAAAATCCCATAGCCAGAACACACAATAAATTATCAAGTCTACCATGTTACATTTTTTAAATATTACATTGTCTCCATTGGAGATTCTGGGTGAAATCCTGGCTGTATTGACATCAACAGGACCAGGATTTCACACTCTGATTATATTTAGAAACACAGATGGACAAATGAGTTCAGATAAGAAATGAAACACCTTTGACATCTTATAACTTTTGAAAAACTATGACAACCTCTTTGAAAATGGCCTGCTGGACTTCTCGACTGAGCTTCAGGCTAAACCTCTAAAACTTTGCATGCTTATCCAAACCAATGACTTCATCCTTCTTGTACTGAACACATGATCTCCTTCAGTTCCCAGCACCTGTCAGCATTAGGTTGTTGGCTTAGATAAGCATCCAAAAGTTCAGATCGTCTTCTAAAGCTTAGTCAAATGGAACTTCCTCCCATCTGATGAAAGGTTTTAGTTCTTTTCTGTCATTGGAGCCAGTTGAATTCAACAGGCACTACCAAGAAGGTGCTCAGCACCTGGCAGAATTTGCTGCCAAACTCTCCATCCTTTCACTCATCACTTTTCAGTTGTTGTATTCAACTTACTACAAGCCCCTTTTTTACAAAACTCTGCTTTTCGTATAGATGATGTTTCCCTTCTTGAATGAGAATGAGCAAGGTATGATATGTCCCAATTTAACCATGAATTCTTGAGCTAAAGGCACAGAGTCACTAGAGCAGAGGTTTCAAACTGTGGTCCACAGAGCACCAGTGGTCCATGAGCTCCATTTGAGTGGTCTGTGGATAGTTTCCTCGAAGGTGCATGCCTGGGCGGCTGCATATGAGAGAATGAAGGGTCGCCCACCTAATTAGTGGACCCTGGAGAAGACGCATATGTAAGGTGAGGTGGTGGCCTTGTGGGGCATAGAGATTAGGTTGGAGCGGGCAGTGGGGTGAGAAGAGGGGATGGGGGGAATTTGGGACATGCAGGGCTGCAGCGGCCAGAGAAAAAGGTGACTTTCCCCAGCTCCAGGGCTGCCGCTGCCAGGGAGAGATGGCCCTCCTTCCCAGCCCCAACTCAGGGGCTACCGTGGCAGGGGAGAGAGGGCACATTCATCACATTAGAAAGATAAGACTACTGATATTAAAATATGAGTTGTGTGTTTTTATTTGTAGAACCAAAAAACATTAATTATTATTACTTTTTTTTATATAGCACTTTTATCCAAAGCACTTTACAATAGTTAGCTAATGGTACAAACAACAGTTGGAAAGATCATTAAGTGGTCTGCCGAGACCCTCGGCAATTTTCAAGTGGTCTGTGGGAAAAAAAGTTTGAGAACAACTGCACTAGAGGAAATCTCTGGCCTATATTATTCAGGAGGTCAAACTAGATAATCATAGTGGTCCCTCCTGGCCATAAAATCTATGACAATAAGGTTTCGCTGGATGAAGAAAAAGTAGGGCTCCCCACTTAAGGTGTGCTTTGCTTTTGGATGGGGGAGGTGTGTTATTGTAGACAGAATCAATTTGTCACAAATACAACACTGCGCCCTCTAGGAAACACATTAAAATCCAGTCTTTGAGCCATTAACATTCTGGGAAGCTAGTTACCTTAGCTGGTAAATTATTCATCTTGTTCTGTACACCACTAATATCTCCAGGATAGACTGCCTCAGCTAATTGAAGTATGATTTAATAATATATTTTCTTTCTCTTGTTTTAGTCTATTTATACAGCAAAATCAATATTCATTGTAAAGAACCACATTGCTATCAGAGTTTTGATTGGTAAGACAGTTACTACCACATGTAGATGTGCTGGGGGATAGAAGTAGTGCTATCCCCTTAAAGAGATCCTAAAAATAATAATTTGCATGGGAATGTTTTTCATGTTTCCATAATTTATCTACAGAATCCATCATGCTAGCAGCAATCACTGAATAAGCAAAGCAGCTGGTACAGTAAATAGTCAGCACCTGTAACTTCACAATGCAGAAGCCATGGGAGATTGCATTGATTCCTATGTACAGGCCATGCTGAAAAGCAGGAGCTTGAGTTTGAGTCTGATCTTACTCACCCCAGCTTTGTGTTGGTGTAATTCCTCTGAGTTACTCCTGATTTGCATTCATGTAAGTGAGAACAGAATCATGCCCTTAAAACTGAACTTGGGAGATGCTTTGACAAACCATGGAATGTGTGCATTGCTGTTTGACTAGACAGGAAGGGTATATCAGCAATCTCTAGTACGCAGATTGTTTTCAACTGTTGAATGTGCATGTGTGTGAGGCTGTTCTGTGTAAATGCTTGAACAAAATGACACGCAGCTGAGGAGCAATGTTGGATAAACATTGAATCTCTGGCTATTCAGTTCAGATAAGCAACCAAATGTCTGGATGTGTGTCTGAAGGCTCTGAACAACATGAGCTAGAAATCTCACCCCCAAAATAGGTTTTGCTCCTGAAATTTCAGTGAATTGCCATAAAACCAGCCTGTCACACAGTACTTCCTTATTTTCTTTCAAACCTGACTAGGGCAAGAAATTCAGAGGCCTTCATTAATGAATGAAAATGGGTACACAGTTAACCTAAGCACTTTTGAACCTCAGAAAAGGTTTGATTTGACTTGTGTGAAGGGTCAGGTTGCTTATCAAATTTAATCAAATTGGTGTGTTCATCCTTAATATAAAAAATGACAAAAGTATTGAGTGATATCAATCAGAAAATTGTCCACACAGTTATCAACCTACATATACAAAATTAGTCATCTTTACTTGGACATCTAATTAGAGGTAAGCTCATTCTAAAGCTTAAAAGCATGAATGTTGCACCATTGGAGCTTGTATCTGGACAAACCTGTAGCTCTGAGACTTAGGTTTGCTGTTAGCAGCTAGGACTTTGTTCTGCAGCTCAGAGTGCAAAATTTAAAATTCCATAATTACCTTTAGACCAAATAAGGAAAGCATAAAGGTTATATGGAAGAACTGACCCAGGTGATGGTAAAGTCTATCCAGCCAGCCAGCCAGATAAGGATTTCTGATCTCTCTGTGCACTTCTGGCTTCCTAAGAATATTGTTCTTCACTGATTGACCCTTGTGTAGCATTTGTAAATGTGCAAAGTGGATATAAAATGGTACTAAACCAGAATGTTTCACTTATTTATACTAGTGACAGTGTTTCGTGTCTACTCTGCATTGGTGCAAATGAGTACATGATGTTCAAGGCAATGGAAAATCAGGCCCTATATTTTTTATGAAGCCACATTTTGGAATTATTCAGCCATCTACCTTGTATTTCCAGAGAGAATTCACAGGTAAATTTGACTCTGGGCTGTCACCAAGATGCTCTATTTGCTGATCGTGCTGTACACTCTGGGCCTGAATTTCCTCTCACTCTCTCCTTGAAGTCAATTGAGTTAGGACAACTGTAGAACTGATGTAACTGAGCAGAGAATTCAGGACATGGGGAAGTGGTAGGGCAATGGGGTAAAGACAAAACATATGAAAAAAAGGAACGTTAAAATGAAGTGTTACATTTGGTTTATTTATTTGCCGTTTAGATGGCAAGCTTTCCAGGCAGTAACTGTCTTATTGCATGCATGCAAAAATCCTAGCATGCTTTCAGCTCTGTATAAATAAATAAATACTTAAACATCTTTTAAAAGATACATCACTGTATTCCCCTTCATAAATGTAAGCTAAACTTAATGAAAGAGTCAACTTTTTTATCTCAGCAACAAAGCAACATTAAAACAGCTGCATGGGCCTCCAGCAAAACATATTGCAAGTGTTACACGTTATTTCATTGTTCTGCTATGAATACTGATTTATAGACTTTTTAAAATATCCCTTTATAACTTTTCTTTTAGAATAGAACTTATAATGACGCCCTCCAATGCGTTAGAATAACATTATACAGAGCAGTCGCTACAGAATTGTATTTTTCATACTAGGAGATGTAGTATCATGCAGATGGAGAAATTAATAAGGTGTAGAAAAGCCCTTTGAACAGGCTTTTATGACAGAAGAGTCTTTACTTCAACCAAACACTTAATTGAGTGGGGGAACAATAATATAAATCACACACAATTCCATACAGAAGGAGGGTTTTTTTATGAAGAGGTGAGTCTGCAGGTGGAAAGGTTCTGCAGCCATGCTTCACATTTAATACAGCTGGAGATTTTTTGCTCTGAAAAGGGTTTTAAGCAGCCATAATAAATATTATGCCCCTTAAAAAAAGCATCATAGGCTTATTAAAGAAATATGAAGAAAAGTCTGAGAGAGAGAATATTTTGGGTGGGATGAAGCTTATTTTAGTGGTGGGAGTTTCGGGGCTCCTGTGACTTGCTGTGTGACTTTTTTTGTAAACCACTTCACCTTATTTACTGTTCTTTATAACTGGGACAATAATTTGCAGGGGCAAAGTTAAACATGGGCTATTCTATAAGTTAAGACAATAAGGAGCAAGGTATGATCATTAAGTAAAAATCGAGCATGCCCAGTAAGCAGTTCAAAAATATAACAAAGGAGTTAAAGTGGTTAAGAACAGAAGGGGCAATGCTGGTTTGGGGAAATACAGTACCCACTTAACTGCCACCCTAGCAGTCACTGCATGCATTTGGAAAGGATGTTAAATTTCCACAGGGTGTTTCCCCATATATTACATGAACATCATCATCACCATTTCCTCAACAACTCATTCATATTTAGCCACTAACATTTTTTTAAATCATATTTAGGCATCTGATTTTTTTTAGAGGCACTGAAGATCCATAATTTCCGCTGAAGTCAATGGGAGCTGCATGTGCTGCTTTGAGACCCCACCTTGACGAGCTTATAGTCTAAATAGAAAAAAAAGCATGAGAGGGGAAAAAAAGAAACAGAGAAATGAAGTGACTTCTACAAGGTCATACAGCAATGAAGTGGCAGGGCCAGGATTAGAATCCAGGTCTCCTGACTCCCAAAATGCTAACCTCTAGATTACACTGCCTTTCTAGAAATAAGATTGGCCTTAAAAAGGGGGCAGAAAAGTCAGCCTCTTCTTGTCCTTAAAACTTCTGAGGCATCACATCATGACAAGTACCTACTCCAGCTACCAGATGGATTTGTGGGTAAGTTAAAGATATTTTAAATTGTTCATGGACAGAGCCAAATACCAGTTTCCCTACCAATTTCTACTTAATATGGATGCTCTAGGCTGTCCAACCAAAATTACATTTAGATTAGATTACATTATGCAGTAAGTGGCAAATCATCCCTGCTTCCTTTGACATTCAATATAATAATATTAACCATGATGAATTTCCTTTTACTGTTAATGGGCTACCATATATTATTTTGTCTGAATTCCATTGTAATATAGCATTAATTAATGTCCGCAGCTTATCGTGTGTTAACCCATTCTCTTTTTCCCATCCCCTCCACCCCACTGGTGTTTAATTCTTGAACAATTGTGCATAGAAAATGCTGCATAGACTGTAACTACTGCCAGAGAACCTTCATGGGATGTAAGAAGTCAAATTACATCCAGGATGCCAGTTGCCCCCTGCAGTCTTTTATCATAGCAATAGTTCTTTCTCCCTAAGCTAGCAATAAACTAATGTTTGCTACTGTCGCTGAGGCTGTTATAAAGAGCAATCAGAGCCAGGAGAGAGAGAGACTGTAAAAATGACCTGGTGGCTTTCCTTATTTATTCCCTCTCCATGACCTTGCAAGTTCAATTTCATCTTCATGATCCCCCCACCCCCCCGTGCTTCCTGTTTCAGGATTGAAGATGACATGCTGAAATATCGGGAGAGGGACTGTTCTGACTTAAATGACATCAGGAAGCCAGATATCACCAGGTATCCAAAGTCCAATTTTCAAACAAGGGCACCGCTGATAAGATTGCTGTCATAGGGTCTGGGGGCATAAGGACAAGAGCAGAAAAGGTGGGAGCTCAGGTGTGAATACAAAAGTCACCTTTTCCAGATTGGGTTTTCTAGAAGGGTCAATCCAAATTGGCCCCAATCTGACAAAAGCTTATCACTTCGCATACTTTGGGGCAGGGCCTGTTTTTTTATTCTGCGTTTAGACAGTGCCTAGCACAATGGGGTCCTGATCCATGATTAGTACTTTTAGGTGATACCACCATACAAACAGCAATCTAATAATTCTTTCCATGCACTTACACAAGCAGAAAACTCAAAACTGCAAAATCAGAAGTGGAAAGGATGATTTAGCTAGTGTTGGTCTTGCTTTGATCAGAGGATTGGACTAGATGACCTCCTGAGGTCTCTTCCAACCCTAATATTCTATGATTCTAACACAAGATAGCTTGTAAGTTCTCCTGACACTCCTTGCCCTTCCTTCTGGCCAACACCCCATTTCCCCTGTCTGTCTTACCACTAAGACTTCATGCCCTTCTTTTAAGAGGTTGAGCTTAAATGGACTCATCTGTACTTAATTAGTTCCCTGGCATGCTGATCTCCCTTTGGCTGATCTCCCTCTCCAGGGCTACAATTAACCACCAAACTCCAAGACATTGGCTGGCTGAGCAGATCTTCTTCTTGAATAGGGTGGTGCAGGGTTTCAGAATCCTCGCCAGGAGGCATTAAAAAAACCTGTAGTTCCTGTCACGATGTCTTTGAGAGCTAAAGTCTGCATCTGCAAGAATGTACCTCTACCATGTGTGTTGCCCAAGAAGCTCAGAGTTCCTTTTACACCTCTACCCCAATATAACGCTATCCTCGGGAGCCAAAAAATCTTACCACGTTATAGGTGAAATTGCGTTATATCTAACTTGCTTTGATACCACGGAGCACTGCTTTACCGCATTATATCTGAATTCTTGTTATTTCGGATCGCGTTATATCGGGGTAGAGGTGTACCTATGCTGAAATGAGCTACAGCAACACCTGACCTTCAGAGAGGAATGTCATTTTATTCTAGATACCGATTACCAGGGAGACAAACTGAGCATGAGAACTCATTACACTGAAATGAAGAAGGTTTGACCAGAGGAGCAAACAATGGTCTCATTGCAGCAGCCAGAGTGTAAGAGTCAAAACATATACGCATCATATATACATCTCTAATTAGCATAATTTAAACCCATGGCTTTCTTTTTATGGCAGTTTCATTTTCAGTGTTTTATATTCCAATTTTCCACACTTTAGTCTTGCTTTTCTTTTTTCTGCTGCCAAAACTCTCTCTCGAATGGGAGGGCAATTACTAGGCAAGCATGTAGATCTTTAACTGAAACACTTACAGGTGTGCACTGGAAAACTATAAAGACTTTTAAGAAATAGTAATGCCTTAATAGGTTCTTGTGTATGCACATTGTAACTTAATTCTGCACTCTTTCAGTATTGCTGGGGGAAGTTGCTAATTTATGGTTGTGATGAGCAATAAAGCAATAATAGTAATCTAAAGGTGCAATATCCCTTGTTTAGGGGGCATTTATGGTTATGTATTAAAACTATAAATACTTCAAGAAGCTGCAAAACTGATCTATACAAAGTGAAAGATAAGATCTCTCTGATTTAAAAAGAGCTTTTTCATCAGAAAGCCAGCCTTGTATTTGTGCTTAAGAAATATTAAACAACAATGTTCAGTATGAATGGTCATCAGAAGGTATCAGAAAGTACCATCAGAATGCCCATGTGTACCTTACTTCACCAAAGTCTGTTCTTACATTCTTGCCCTGTAAGAGATTTTTCTCAGCCTTATAAACTATCCTAATTAATTTAACTTGATGGCTGCCTAAGTGTGCATCCAGAACTGGAGCTTCCTTCCTAAAACAATGTTCCCTGCTTTTACTCCTGAGGAATTGCTCCTGTGACAAATGTCCAGAGTCCCAAGCAATTTCATGATACATTGCTTTTCTTTAGGTGTTTTTTTTTTGGGGGGGGGGGAAGGAGGGGAGTTGGAAAAAGTTTATATTTCCATCACTGCATCAAATCCAATCTATGTCCATTGGGTTTGCAAGCAGTTATGGCCAAATACCTGTTAGGTATGTGAAATGAGTTGAAGGTTCCGATTTAGCTCCTAGAGAACAAGTACCTGCATTACAAAAACCCCACCATGTTCAGCATGTAGTAGAATTGTTGCCACAGGCTGGGTTTTTCAAAGGAACCCAGGCCGGACAAATTCAGTGGGAGTTGGGAGGCCAGCTGTAAAGACCAAGGATTTAATGGTCCCTGGATCTGTTCCATGGAGGTGGTCTCTCCAAGACAAGAATTCTTCTTTTGTCTCTTTAGTTGGCTTTATGGGCCTGATTCAAAACCATGTGAAATCGATGGTAAGACTCCCACTGACTTCAGTAGGCCCTAAGATAGGTGTTACTCTATCATCAAAAACAACTGGAATAGAATCAGAATAGACTATCCCGTGCTCAATGCCCTGCTGTTTGTTAGGCCACACAAACAACAATGGGGCATGCTGTCGGTGAGGTGTTTATGAAGAGATTTTCTGTTACCCTGCATGAGCTGGGAGCCAGAAACATTTCCTAAAAGACTGGTTGACAGACGAGGTGAAAACACTTTTTTTTTTCTTTTTACAGTCAGAGTAAGAAAGGGTGACAGGAAGGGATAATTACCTTGTCTGCGCTGGGTCTCTGGATAGACACAGTGACATTTCAGAAATCCAAATGGCTTTGCTGTGTTATGATTGGAAAAAGAATGGAGGGCAGAACCCTCTGACATTACAGACCATAAACAATTTATTGGTAAAGGTAAGCAAAGCAAGATATATAGCTGGGGCTATAGCTCTCACTGTGGGGCCTGTGCCAACACCACAGACATTCAGACCTGCATTGCCAATGTGTCAGGGAATACTTCATAATAATAATAATGATTCTAGATGCCTGTTGTGTTTTCATTGAGGGGAATTTGGGAAGAGGGGGATATCTTGGTTCTTTAAACAGTTTCCCTCTTCTGGAAAGGGATCCCTTTGCTGTACAGATTGGATAAGCACTCAGAAGTTCCAATGCTTTTCTAAAGTATCCAGACCTGTTCGGTTTGCAAAACTGGGCTGGGAATCTTATAAAAACACTAAATTTCTTTCATGTTCTTGCTTCAGGGCAAGGCCTGAAGGCTCATGGCAACAGTCTTTCCTGTGGCATGTTGGTATTGCCACAGCCCATCCCATTTGGAACCCAGAAGGGCAATAAATAATGAAAAATAACTGGGAATTAAGTACTTGAAACCTAGAGCATGGAAGCAAAATGTCCTAGGTGGAATATGGGTTTGACAAGCTATTCTGGGTCAGCCTCAAGCACAGACTATTTCTCCACTGCCCATTAAATAGAATGTGTTTCCTTAGCCTCCCTCTTCTCTTGGACTATACTGTTCCCGAAGTTTCCTAGCCAGTTTCTTTAGTAGAAACTGTTAAAAAAAAATGTTGACAAAAATATTTGCAAAAAGATGTGTGCTGTTTTTCCACCAGTTTATAGAGTGGAGGAAACCATCTCAAAACTGAAAACTTAGTTGAAAAATTTAAATTTTTTCCCCAAACATTTTTTTCTGTATTTTTCACCAGCATTATCCAGAAAACATGGGGTGAAATTCTGTCCCCATTGAAGAAATCAAAGGCAAAATTCCCTTTGACTTCAATGGAGGTAGTATTTCACCTTTCGTTCTCAAAGGATCAGGGATGCAAACCCTTCATCATTACAGGGAGTCATCACTTTTGAATTAAGCTAAAATAATCATTTGAAACAAATTCACTCAGGAGTCTCCTCATGAGGGAGGCTTTACACTGCAAATAATCCTAGAGAGACCTCATGCACTCACCCAAGCCCCCTACACATACAGAAAAGGCAAAAAATAAAGCAGTAGGTCTGGATAGCTGATTTCATGGCCCTGAATGGTTGAGACAAGCTCTGTGTATAATGCAGATGGGCCTCTTTTACAGTCTGAGTGCATCAGTTTACCATCTGTCTTCTCTCTATTGAAACACTCATGATAATAAAGAGATTTTTGTAGTCGGCGCTATGGAGGCAGAGTGAGTGTCAGTAGTTTAAAGAAAGAGGTGTGGAAAACATCAATAATGGGGCGGGGGGGGAATTATAGTTTCCAAAGGGAATGGTTTAATGTACTGGGAAACAAGGAGGCAGCTGTGGCTGACTAACAAAACTCAGTGTCTCCATAGCAGCTTAAGTTGGTTCATCACTGCTCATTGAGTTTGAGCTGAGATTTAGTGCTGCCAGGTGGCTTTGTTGCTGAGCCCTCTTCAGTACGGGAAAGGTTGAGACTCTCGTTTTCCCCCAGGCAGGGAACTTGAAGCAACTACATCTCCTCTTCTTTCTCTTATTGTTCAGGGTGTGGATATGCTTCTCCCGTGGCAACGATGAACAACTATTTCGCTCTGCAGGCTCTTCTGAAGCATTTAATGAGATGGCAACTCTGCCGGCTCATGACACTAGCAGTGGAGTAGCTCAGAAGTATTTCCATTGAAGCCACCCATGTAAAACAGGCCTTCTCCATTTTATGTTCCTCTTACTTCAGAGCACAAGTGCCACCACCCTTAAATACTTGTGTGTTGCATATTATTCTTCCATTCTCCACCTTGCTTCTGCATCTTACTGATATCCCCATTTTGCATCTATTCACTGACAGCCCAAAACTAATGGGCACCTGTTCTGTTAGTCAAGGTACTCGGTCAACAGAGCGAAGCTGTGGCACAAATGTCCTTACATAGCACGTTATGTTGAGGCTGAATCAGATGGTGGTAGGCAACAGATCTACACTGAGTGAATCAGGGATGAAGAAGATCAGATTGTTAAACTCTTCAGGACAGGGAATGTCTGCTATGCAGTTTAGTTATTGTACCTCCCACCTGTACTGCTTCCAAACCAGTGTATGGAACCATCTCAGTTGGTTTAATTCCCACATGTGCAAGTCTGGACAGCAGAACCTGGAATCTAAAGCCTCCTGTTTTCCAGCTCCTTACTGGAGAAAGCATGTGTAGCGGTTACAGCAAGATGACTGGGAGTCAGAACTACTGTTTTTTAATTCTGCCTCTACTACTGACCTAGAGCAAATCATTCTGCCTTCTTGTGCCTCAGTTTTCCCATCTGTGAGATGTGGGATAAAGATATCTCCCTTTTAATGCTTGTAAAATATTTTGGCATGCTCAGCTGCAAGACACTCTAGAAATTTAAAGGACTGTGTGAGCTAAACAGGCATTTGAGCATACACATGACTATTTGGAAGCCCAGTGGGCAAATGGAGAATTGTAGTAATAGCACATGCAAAAATAGGGGCACAAAGAGCCGTGCATAAAGATGAGCAGACCTCGAGCCTTGTGTTATGCCAGCTGACACTTAATTTTCCTGAAGTTTTTATTTCCGCGCTTATAAAAAGCGGGTTAATAATACCTACCTATTTCGGATAGGGATACTGTGCAGCATAACTGAATAATGTTTGTACACTAGTTTGAGACCCTCTGATGAGAGACCATATGAGTACAAAACTATTATTATCATTATTTTGTTTCTTGCCAATTTTCCTTGGCCGCCAAAGCCTCTCTTTTGTCAGGTTGTAAGTTGTCTCAGGAATCAAATATTTGAGCTGTTTTTTATGAAGTGCAGTACAATCAGGCCCAGAAGATATAGGCAATGTTTTAATACATAAAAGGTAAGTGAGTCAATGCCTATCTGCCTTGCAGCACAACTCAATTGTTCTCCCATTTCATATTCATTAATCCACGTAGCCATGACCTGTATCAATTCTTTCAGGAAAAGATCGGAGGCAGAAGTGCCTTTCTGCCTCCCTCTCAGGCCTTGCCTCTCGATACCCATAATTCTGTCAGCAGCCAGCTGCTTGGCACAAGCCTTGCCAAGTCAGCAGCTCTCTGAACTCTTCCCTTGGGGAAACCATTCACCTTACCACCAGAGAGAGAGAGGAGAAAAAATTCCATCTGTTACAGCTTAGAGCTAGAAGTCTCATAATTGCATAGATACACAGGCTGCATATCAGATTTTTCTTGTTTTAGGAAGCTCTTAGGGAGCATTCGCTCTCATTTTATTGTTGTTTTCACCCTAGCAAGTGACTGTATTTCATTTCCACTGAGATACAATGCAAGAATTCCTCAGCAAGTTTGTTGTTTAACAATGCCGGGGAGGTGCTTATACCAGTAAATGTATCCTTGAAAATCTGCATATTATCCTGCTGTGTAAACTTTTGCAAAATAGCACACACTCTACTGTAAATGCTGGGTCATCTATGGTATATGGCTATGATTGAGCAAAACAAGTAACTTTAAGTATCTGAGTAGTCCCAATGAAATCAAGCAAAAGTTGTGCATGGGTTTATGTGCTTTGTTGGATTGGGGTCTATGCGCATGGTGGATGTTAGAATGAATGAAACATACAGACCACTGAAGGGCCTGTTTTCCTTGTTGTGATGTGCAGAGCAGTATGTGCTTTGCTATATCTAAAGATAATAGTTTTCACAAAATGTGTTATTGCTGGTGTCTTTGGGGTAATGATGGCAATGAAATGTTTCAGTAGTGAATGTCTAACTTCAGTACAAAGTGGGTTATGTTGTCAAGGGAGAATGGTCTAGTGATTAGGGTATTAGCACAGCCCCTCACAGACAGGGGTTCAATTCCCTGCTCTAACACATACCTCTTGCGTGGCTTTGGGCAAATGACTTAGGACCAGCTTTTTAATGGTATGTAGGCACCTAGTGGGATTCCAGTGTGAGTTAGGTACCTACATACTTTTGAAAATCCTGCTGGGTGCCTATCTATCTGCATCTTTAGGCACCTAAACACCTTTACAAATCTGGGCTCTAATGTCTCTTGTGCCTCAGTTCCCTATCTGCAAAATGGGGATAATAACACTGCCCAACCTGACAGGGGTGTTGTGAGGATAAAATGCATTTTGTGACCTGCTCAGGTACTACAGGGATGAGAGCCATGTAAGTATCTTAACTAATAAGTATTGTATCAAGAATGCAATGTTAAACTCCTTTTTAAACTTTAATTTGTAGACATTCCTGTGGCACTAAACACAGAAGGGCTGGAGCACCACACAAACATCAATGAGTTAAGTCTCCCAACACAGGTCTAAAATGCGGAATCTGACCAAATGGGTAAACAGAGCACAGAGGAGTAAAATGACTTATCAAAGTGACATAGAAGGTCTGTAGCAAACCCAGGAATTCATAGATTCATAGATTTAAGGCCATAAAGGACCATTAGATCATCTAATCTGACCTCGTAAAAGCAGCAAAGAATCCTGTGGCACCTTATAGACTAACAGACGTTTTGGAGCATGAGCTTTCGTGGGTGAATACCCACTTCGTCAGATGCATGTAGTGGAAATTTCCAGGGGCAGGTATATATATGCAGGCAAGCTAGAGATAATGAGGTAGTTCAATCAGGGAGGATGAGGCCCTTTTCTAGCAGTTGAGGTGTGAAAACCAAGGGAGGAGAAACTGGTTTTGTAATTGGCAAGCCATTCACAGTCTTTGTTTAATCCTGAGCTGATGGTGTCAAATTTGCAAATGAACCGAAGCTCAGCAGTTTCTCTTTGAAGTCTGGTCCTGAAGTTTTTTTGCTGCAGGATGGCCACCTTAAGGTCTGCTATAGTGTGGCCAGGGAGGTTGAAGTGTTCTCCCACAGGTTTTTGTATATTGCCATTCCTAATATCTGATTTGTGTCCATTTATCCTTTTCCGTAGAGACTGTCCAGTTTGGCCTCCTTTCTATAACAGGCCAAAGAATCTTATCATGTTACTCCTGTATTGAGTTTCTGACTAAACCATATCTTCCAGAAAGCATCCAGTCTTGATATGAAGATTACAAGGGATGGAGAATCCCTAACTTCCCAGGGTAGTTTGTTCCAGAGGTTAATCACCCTCACCAGGGGCGGCTCCAGGCCCCAGCACACCAAGCGCGTGCTTGGGGCGGCAAGCCGCGGGGGGCATTCTGCCGGTGCCGCGAGGGCGGCAGGCAGGCTGCCTTCTGCAGCTTGCCTGCGGAGGGTCTGCTGGTCCCATGGCTTCGGTGGGCCTCCCGCAGGCGTGCCTGTGGAGGGTCCGCTGGTCCCGCGGACCCTCCGCAGGCAAACCACTGGAGGCAGCCTGCCTGCTGTGCTTGGGGCGGTAAAATCCCTAGACCCGCCCCTGACCCTCACTGTTAAAAACTTGAGCCTTGTTTCTAAGTTGATTTTGTCTCCACTTCTAGCCATTGGTTCTTGTTCTACCTTTCTCTGCTAGATTAGATAGTCCTTTATTATCTGGTATTTTCTTTCTGTGAAGATACTGATACATCATGATCAAGTTACCTGTGATCTTCTTTTTGATAAACGTAACAGATTGAGCTCCCTAGATTATTTTCAGCCCTTGAGTAGAACTCAGATCTTACTGTCTAGGTATTAACCACAAGACTATCCATCCTCTCTGTTTCAAAGATTGGCCTAAGACCCTCAAGAGAGGCTTTTAGAATGCCAGAGCCATAGAAATAGTCAATCACATTTCAGAGGACAGACAGGACCTAACTATGTATCTTTTGAAAATATTCACTAGTTTAGGGCAAAATTCACCTCTGCGCACAGGGATAGCAAAAAGTCAAAGAACTCCTTAAATCCCACTTAGACCTTCAAAATAAGGCTTAAATCAGACTTAAAGGCTGATTGACAGATGCCCTCCACATAAGGGGTGAATTTCACCAACTCAGAATTGTTTGCTGCTCTAGGAAAATGTGCTGCTGTTGTATTTCAGAGGCAAGGATGGCACTATGACGGACATTTTATGTGTTTCCAATATGCCAGATACACTTTTTAAATAGCTGCCAAGAAAATCAACAACTAGTAACTATTTATATCATTTAAAAAAAAAGGCATTTGGACAGTAAATTGCAAATAGTCATAGAGTGTGTGATAAATCTAATTCCAGAGAAGCCTCTGGTGCAAAATAACCTCTTTGTTTCAAAGCGCTGTTACATTCATTTTATTCTCCCTATAAACAATGATGTTGAGGTACACTGCACTTACAATGGTATGAAATTAAAGATACAAAACATTTATGGTCTTGGTCTAAGTGAGAAATCCGTGAAGGGAAATTAGGAGGTAGAGTATAGCAATTTAGTTTGGTTTTTGTTTGGTTTTTGTTTTTGATAATTACTTGTAAAATGTAGCTGTTGTCAGTAAAACATCCTTTAGGGCCCACCTGATCTCTCCATAGCCTCTCATATCATTTGCATATTGAAAACTCAGCGCTTTCAGCTGTCCTAATCAAACTAGCAAGAAATAAAATCTGCCTTTACACAGCAAAGATGCTTAGCTTGGAATGTGTGTGAAAATTCTATGGCCACTCAATGCATCTCATCCCAGCTACCGCCACTGACGATCCAAGTGGGAAAATGTCAACAGACTTGGGGGGGGGTGCAGAAGAATACCCAGGAGTTTGGATGTTTAGGTCAACAAGCCCAGACTCTTGGATCTGCCAGACTGGGGTGGACATATCACATGAATGTGGGTTTTCACAGAATGTCAGCAGAGTCATTCCTGGTCGTTGTCTTGCCCCATTACTCCTCATCTACTATTCTCATGCCTTTTTTCTGTGCTGACCCCTGCACCCTGTCCTGTCTCTGTCACTTCAGCCAGCACTCTTTACTCATTCAAAGACCTGCTGCTTCTCTGTCATCCACATAAGGTGAGTCGGTATTTAGAGCTTGGTTGTGCTCTTGCTTGACTCAACCAAGCAGGAGACTAAGCAAGAGTAACACCTCCCCCACCCACCTGTGAATCTAACAGCCCCTCAGTGCCCTGTGCCAAAGGGTTCACTTCCATGTAACAACAGCTCCTTTCAAACCCGACAAACTCACTACACCTACCACATTGCTGTCATGATATTGATCTATGAAGACTATCACATGAGATATCAAATGAAAGCCTGTAACACACTGGTAATTAAGATGATTGTGAAATGTGTATATTGACACTAAATGAGGAATTATGGATACTTACCGATATTATCCTTTAAAGTCTGTAACCAAACAAAGGGGAAAATGTTTTGTTCCAGACAAAGGAGGGATAATTATTTCCCGATCTCTAATGTAAGATAAGCATGGTGATAACAGAGACTGTGAGCAGTTCATTTGCTTCTGAAGTCAACACCAATTATCATGAGGAAGGGGAAACAGCATGCTGTCAGCACACTAGAGTCTGAACTCCAGAAGATCATCCTGACTCTCGAAACTTTGGGGATATAAGGAGAAGCAAAAAGACATTTTGGTTATCCATCACAGAGGGAACAAAGCGATCAGCTCTCTCTGTATTCCTTGGAAGGTGGATCCCCTACCATGGGGTGAGGGGTGGAGAGGGTTGGTGATGGAAAGTTGCTTTAGGTAAGGAAATTTTGTTAGCCCAGGATTGTAGCCTGGTAAGTTTTAGTCACTAGAAAATGTGATTGTATTTTTGTTTTTATTTGTAATAATTTTCTGTTTCTATTATTTGTGCTCAGTATCACTTAAATATTTGTTTTTTTTTATTTAAAAATGTATTTTTGTTTTAATTCATCTCAGTGCCATTCTATTAAAGGGAGATGCACACTCTCAGCTGCCCCAACAGGCTGCTGTATATTCTGTCTCTCTGGAAACAGCAAGCTTGTTAATTTCGGTAAGTGACTGTGGCTGGAGGGCACTGGAGAGTTCCAGAACTGAAGTACACCAAGGTTTAATCTGCAAAGCAAAGTTAGGGCTGGTGGAGTCTGGGGTAGCAGGGAGCTTTCACACAGTTTAACACCAACAAACCCTTCCTTTACTAAGGCACAGGGATACCAGGATAACTTACAATTGTGGATGCCCTGAGAAAAGTGACCACCAGCCCACGTATGTGCATTTATCCCTGCTTGTTCAGCCTCCCCAGAACCTGGGCCTGAGTTTGGGGCAGTCTGAAGCCCTGCTTTCTGGAGAGTCCCACAGCAAGGAAGGGAGTACAGAGAGGCAAGGATTGGGCAGGTGATTTACCTAGATTCCTTACACTAGTTTGGGATGCTGTGACATGCCAGGGTACAATCCAGACTAATAAGTAGCTGTGTCACCCCTGCTCTGTCAGCTGGGGTTCCCTTTACAATGCCGTCCTTGCTGCTGTAGCTTCTAACCTGGATTGCTTCCAAACAGCCTCCAGCATGTAAGCCACTTCTAGCCATGTCTGTGTGTGCTGCAGCCAGCCAGCCACACCTTGATTCTTACTAACCTTAAAGACTACTACAGGATGACCCCAATAGACTCTCTGTCCTAGATTTTGCCCCAGAAATGTATGTCCTGTACTGCCCAGCCCTCTACTGGACAACACAAATATACTGAGTTGGTTATTTCTTTAAGGGAATAAAATGCACACAACTTTTTATTCCAAATGGCATAATCCGTACACTTCAACTTGAACACACTGGATCAGATAAAACAGTAAAACAAGTTTATTTTTCTTGTTAACAATTTCTGACTTTTATGCCTTAGTAATTGTACTTACTTAAAATTTATCTCTTTGCAGTTAATAAAAGTAAAATGAGCAAAGAGTCCTGTGGCACCTTATAGACTAACAGACGTATTGGAGCATGAGCTTTCGTGGGTGAATATCCACTTTGTCGGATGCACAACTTAACAAAGTACATTAGATTCAAAGCAAAGTTTTCTCACCACATGCTTTCAGCAGTCTCACTGACCAAACTGTTTAGGTCAGAACCTCTCCTCCCAGAGTCCAATGGCTGTTTCTTTTTTCTTTAGATGCAGTGCATGCAATAGATAGGAAGAGAAAGGGGGGAGCTTTGGGGTGTTTGTCCCACCTTTTTATAGTTTCAGTCCCCATCTTGAAAAAATTTCCAGCTGAGACACAGGAGACAAAGAACCTATGTGGAAGGATATTCCCTGCTGTTTTTTCTTCAGTTGTTTGAACTTTCTTTGTTTTCCCTCCCTGTTTCATGACTCAGTTTACTGCTTAAATGCAAATGAAGGCAAACACATATTCCTTCCTTTGTTTAGGACGGGCCTTACTTCTGCCTTGGCAGAGATGTGGGGTTTGAAACATGTATTAATAGCATCATGCTGTGGAATCTTATAATTTCACATACAGTGTTGCAATACATATTTTATCATGACAATACTGACCAGCAAATTACGAGTTTTCAGATGATACCTTACAAGGCATATTTTGTATTATTACACACAGTGTAGGGTGTAAACACAGAAGGATAGTCTGTCACAGATGCAAATGGGATTAGGGCACCAAATCAGCATGGCATCAATGGGATTTAAGCAAGCGCTTAAAATTAAGCATGTGCTTACAAGTAAAATTTTAAAATCAAGGAACAAAAAGTTAATGGGACTTAGTCTCTTAAATGACTCTCCTAGGCACTTTTGGAAATGAGATGTAAGCACCTAAATCACTTGGGTTCTTTTTCCCTCCAGGCTTAATGGGGGCCAAGGTGCTTAATGCTGGTGGATTCCTGCTGTTGTGAACAAGGTTAAAATGACAGTGAAATATAAGCAAAAAAGCCCAGCACAAGGATGCTGGGAGAGCTTGTCCAAGTTAGTAGAGTGGCGCTTTGCTCTGAATGACTCATAAAAGAAAGGGCCCCTGTTCTGTGAATTCCAGCCCACAACCAAGTAAAATTCAGCAGGAGCAGAGGCCTTCTCACAGCTTTCAGGAGTCATTTTGGTTTTGCCTCCTGCCCTTTTCACAATCCTCATCTGTCTGGGGAGCTCTCAGTTCCTTTGGTTGGCAGTGTTTTTACAGATGAGTGGCCTGTTGTAATTTTAGCCTTCTCTGAAAAGGTAAAACATGACCTTTTGGGTTTCCTCTTTGAGTTCAGCGGATCCCTCTGTACACTGGCGCTGGCACTTGGTGATGAGTGTGTTGTAACCAAGTGAGCAGGCCAGAGCCCTGGGGCCTGCAGCTGTCCTCCCCTGTCAATCAGAGTAATTAAAACTGAAAGCCCCATTTGAGATATGACCTCATCACTAAAGCAGTCCTCTCTTCCCATTTTTCATTCAGGATGCACGGAAATTATTAAGACCGGGCTCTTGTCTTGTTTGTAGGTAGATTAGAGAAGACAGGAGGACAGACCTTCAGGTGATATAAAAAACCATTGACTTCAGTAGTGCTATACCATCTAAGGGTCCAGTGCAAGGCCTTTAGCAAACTTCACTTTCTTTTCTGCCTTGTAACCTCTAGTCCTTTCTTAAAGACACAGAGAGAGTAAAATCCTCCTATAACATCTCCAGATTTCAATCCCAAAACTACAGGAGAATCCAGTGATTCTCAGCCCCAACTCCAGTTCCACTCAGTGACTGGTTCTTTTATTCACATGAGCCCCAACCTTTGGGCCAGGACCTAGTCTGAACAGCAGGGTTGTGCTCTGGTTGTTCCCTAAGAGATTAGGGAGGAAGGAATCTTCCACTACAGCCAGCAGAGTTGATCTGAAATCACTATATTGCACTAACATGGCCCCTTTAAGGGAGGAATGAATAAATATGATGCACCACGCAACAGCACAGAGCACACAGTGGACACTACCAGAAGCAAATAATAAATAATAGTTGATCAACAATTTTCCAACAAAAAGCTTTTTCACTAGAAAGTAGAGTTTTGGTGAAAACAAATTTTTTCACTTAAACATTTCATTTCACAATTTTTTTTCATTTTCCAAACTCTTTCCAAAATAAAAAAAATCAGGAAATAAAACAATGTTGTTTGGAATTTTCAACAAAAATTATTTCAAATCTGTGGCATTTTTCTCTACCTTGGCTGTTTTCCTACATTTGTATTAGTTTTTAGAAGTGAAAGAATATTTTTAACATGAAGAGATCCTCCCTCCCCCACACTTTTTAAAATTGTTTCTTTACTGGAAAAATGGTAGGAAACAGTAAGAAAAAAGGGATAAAACCATTTCCCCATATTTTTGAAATGTACCATGAGAAAATCAGGATTTCCCAATTGGAAATTTTTCTAATAAGTAGTAATACTAAGAGTTGACTCAGTCTTCTTGTTCCATGTACATGAATCTGTGAGGAGGGTCAAGCTGTATAAAGTACTCCTGTGAGTCACAGTAGAAGAGAGGAACTGAAGATTATTATCCTATTTTTCTACAAGCAGGGACACTTCCTAAGTTTTCACTTCAGCAAACAGGAATTTACAGCTTCTGTCTGGTCAATTGGTTTTTAATTAAAATTTTATTGAGGTCCTCAAAACTTGAGGCCATAAAACAGATTTGCCAATGTTTGGCTAAAAGAGCGTCATGTAAGTACATTTAAATCACCTCCATATTGAGCCTATAGTGCCTATATGCTATGGTCTTGGAACAAAATGGAGATGCATAGCGCAGTGGTCACCAGGAATGATGGGTGAGTTAGCTTGTTATGGTCAAGAACATATGTGCTCTACGTGAATCACATATACTATGCTGACTACACTGATGTGCACATTCTCAGTCCTGTTAGCCCTGCAGAATCCATGTGCCTATGGAAGAGTGATCTGGATTAGCTTCCTGTAACAGCTATGTCAGCTATGTTGCAGCTACATATTCCTCATTACCAGTCAGGTTCTCTGAGACAGAAAAGATTCAGCAGGATGTTCAGATTTTTCCTTCACCACTGATTGCTGCAGCTCCCCTTCTAAGCCTTGGCTGTGAACTGACCAGCCCAAAATGACTCTTGCTTAACAGAAATCAACCCTTAATGTCATCAGTTCAGATGCAGCGCATGAAAAGATACTTGATCAATACTGAAATGGGTAGGTGTGATGGAGTGTACCAGGCCCTTTGAGGTGGGATTGCCAACCCTTCAGCATTAGCCTGGAGTCTCCAGGAATTAAAGATTAATCTTTAATTAAAGCTTATGTCATGCGAGGAAATCTCCAGGAATACAGCCAACCAAAGTTGGCAACCCTACTTTGAGCCCACCTGCCCCCTGCTGGAGGCCTGGCAGTCCTGCCACACCCCAGGAAAAGGAGCAGTGAAGGTGGGCCCTGCAGGCTTGCCTAGAAAGGCTGCAGGGAAGAAGCCAGTCAGAGCACAGCAAGCTCAGGAGCGGCAGGTGCTGAGCAGGTCAGTTGCTATCTGGCACCAGAAGGGTGAGGAAAGAAGGGGTAGCAGGTGCCTTGTTGGCAGAGTGGCCAAAGCCCTGAGAAGGGGACAAGTTTCATTCAGAAGCCCAGAGACAGGGCTAAAGACATTACCCAGGGTGCAGGGACAGGCCCTGTTGGACCTTTTGCCCCAAAAGGGGATTGTTTGTGCACGGAGACTGTAACATGGCCACTGAAGACCCACCAGATGAGGGGCACAGCTGCCAGAGGGTGCTAGGAGCAGAGGAAAAAAAGAGTGCAGGTTCACACCTATCCGACAGGAGTCGTGCACAAGAGGTGAATGTCCCCTGTCACTAGGGTAACCAGATGTCCCAATTTTATAGGGATAGTCCTGATTTTTGGGTTATTTTCTTATATAGGCTCCTATTACCCCACACACTATGTCCCATTTTTTCACATTTGCTGTCTGGTCACTCTACGTGTCACAGTAGGAGTTTGTGGTTTTCAACCTGAAAACTGGGGGAGCGGTGAGGTAGCTTTGGCTAAATGTTGAGATCCACTCAGATGCAAAGGTGGGAGACGTAAGACCTTTGTGACCTGAAACCAGCAAGTGCTTTTTCATGAACCTCTGCAAATGGACACTGCTGAGTTTTCTGGGCTTTCCAGTTGATATGCAAGCAAGAAGGGTAAATGATTCAGGTCCTGATCCAGAATGTAAGCATAAGGTTAACTTTCAGCATGTGAACTGATTACAGTGGGATTACTCACGTGCTTTAAATTATGAGGTTTAGGTGCTCTGCAAGATCCAGCCTCCAATACTTCAACCCAAAACTTCTTCCTTCCTAGGATTCTGCTTCAGCTGTCACTATTGTACACATCTTTAGTCTATTAGCTGATGTCCTATCTCTTACTGTCTGTTGATTTTAATGATGCTGCCTCTAGACTCCCAAACTTCCTGAGGTTTTTTTGGAAAATCTGCAGAAAGAATCTAGGCCAAATGTCTTTTGCCTATTGAATTTTATTTTTCTTATTTATTCAGACTTGAAATTGAGTAGCAACTGGTTTTGTGTTATTTGTTTTTAGTGCTACCAAAAAAAAATAAAAATCAGAGGATAATCAGTAGGATGTTTGTAAACTTCATATATTAGGCAGATTGAATAAACTTGCACACAGCTGATTATGTTTTCCCAGATCAGTTACCTATAGCTTTTTTGTTTCTGTTGTGTAATCGTGACTTCTGTTGAGGGTGGAAGGATTATGTATAGCTGTATGGAAACTCAAATCAGAGAAGGGCTTACAGAAAATTGATACAAGGGATAATGAAGATAATGTGGTAGGCAAAGGATTATTAGACAGAGAATGCAAACTCTTCTACTACAACAAATAACACGAGGCCTGCTTCTCATTTATACTAAGGCCACTTTGCACCACTGTAGCAGCATAAAGGGGACTTAAAGTGGCTGTAAATGTAATTAATGTTCACCCTTTATTCTGCAAAAGTGGTGTTATTATCAAGGGGCCTTAGAATGAATAAGAGTTAGGCCAGTATTTGAATAATAGGTGGACACAGATGAGGTTGGTTTTTAGAGGTTCTGAGCACACATACAACACTAGTTCAAGTCAGTGGGAGATGCAGGTGCTCAGAAACTCTGAAATTTCAGGCCATTACTGTATATAAGGAAACAGACTTGAATGAAGCATAGGCTGTGGCATTCTTAAGCTTCTGTCCCACAAATAGTTTCTTAGACTGTATTGCAAAGATCTGTAATTGCATTATTTCCCCCCTTATGCATACCTCCTGTTAGCAGAAATAAGCAGAGAAAATAAGCCCAGATCCTCAACTGGTGTAAATCATGACTCCATTGAGGTCAGTGGAGTTATGCAGGCTTTTTTTCTAGTTGTGATCTGGCCTTAAGTTTTCAATTGAGAGTTGAAATAAGACAGAGTTAATGAGATGGTATGAAACAGCATCAGCTGCAAAGGAGAAGGCTCCCAAGCAGTGCAGTTGTGAGAGGCCACAGAAAGGAAGCCGGCGTTAAGAGTGGAATGAGCAGAGGGGGAGAAGATTTTGAGAAAAGGGTTCTCAGACAGGCTGGGGCAAGAGGATGGCAGGTTTTAACAAACAGCAATTTAGAACTAGAGCCTTATTTCTAGACCTTTTACTTCACTAGGTCTAACTGTCAGCTCATAGACTTTAAGGTCAGAAGGGACCATTATGATCATCTAGTCTGACCTCCTGCACAATACAGGCCACAGAATCTCATCCATCCACTTCTATAACAAACCATTAGCCTATGTCTGAGTTATTGAAGTCCTCAAATTGTGGTTTGAAGACTCAAGCTGCAGAGAATGATGGCATTTCTCAGTCTGTCTGTGATGTGACAACTTAAAGGCCCTCAGTTGACTTTGTTGGGTTTTTTATCGGGCACTAAATTGACTCAACAATGTAAAATAAAGAAAACAAAAGGCGCAACCTGCAACGAGCTTTCTGTATTAAGAAATATGATACAATTATGATATATCAAATAGTAATATCTTTTACTCTTTTTTTTGTCTAGTTCATGTGCTTTCAAGAAACATGAGGGAGAAAATAGGAAATGCAATGCACAGAGCATTATTCCAAAGGGGTAATAGAAAACAAATGATCTATCACCACCCCCTGCTAGTTATGTTTCCTAATAATACAGTTATTCTCGTGCCCCCCCGCCCCGCTTCCAGTTTTCTAGGAAAATGAAATGTGCTAGTATCTGTTGCAGAGGTGATCAGAAGGACTCATAAAAGATCTTAATATTTTGTTGTCATGTTTGAAAAATGCAAACGGGTTGTTGTTATTTTCTTTATGCCAGGACGTGCTAATTGCAAATGCATGTATCAATTATGCATGTTGTGCACAGTTGGGGAGCCAAAATAAATATTTTTGGATATCATTAACCAGGAACATCACTTTATCTCAGTGTCACTATCATTTTCCACATTGCAATGTTTTAGTTTACAATGTATGGCAGTAAGGTGGCTAATGGGAAAACCCAATTTTGTGTAATAAGATACATATTTTCCTCTTTTCAGCATAGTTCCAGTAGCTATTATAGTTTATATTTCACCTTTAGATATTTGGTTTTTCACCTCTAAATATTTAAATGTATGAAACCGAAAAGTCGGACTTGATTCTCCCTCACATTTCACCTTTTCCAGTCCCTTCTGTCTGTGCAAAGTGAATGAAAAATGCTGCCACCAGTTTGCATGAAAGGATAATTCTGTACCCACTTGAACGAGAGCCCTAAGGTCAGAAATAGCCCAGATTTGTTGATTTTTCTGGACAGGCTGCAAAGTCCATCTCTTTGAGGCACTGAGAGGCTCGAAGGAGCTGAGGATGGAATGTTTACTGGGAAAGTCTGATGGGGATTTTCAACTGTATCAGTCACATCACTGATAAAGGGACGTGCGGGAAGGGGGATTGGAAGAGGTGCTGCAGCTTGGTCAATGTTTCTCCTGTATTGCCCGTGTTTTTAAGTATAAGTAGAGGGCACCCAGAACTTTGCATAAGCACCTTAGGCATGGAATTTGTAGAAGACTGAAAGCTTAATAAATAACTATGGAATTAGGTCCTTTTCTTTAGGTACTCAGGCTTGAACTTTTTGACTGGTGAATAGATGCCAGTTGCAGGAATCAGGGTTTCTTTGCAAACATTTTGTGAACAGGGGAAAGGGATAAGAGGAAGATTTGCAAAGGCACAAAGGTCAGCAGGTGCACCACTCCCAATGAAAGTCAATGGGAGATGGGTGCCTAACTCCCATTTGTGCTTTTCAAATCCCATCCCCCACCTCAAATTCATAGCAAATATTATTCACAACAAATAATTCCATCAGCTCTACTGACAAAATTGACACTGAAGTCAGTGGCGCCATACTGATTTATAGCAGCTGAGGATCTGCCCCAGGGGCATTTCTCTGGATTTATTACAGCAGTGTAGCCCCATAGCCTCTGGAACATATGTGCGCGGGTAGGGGTGGGGGAGCAGGGAGGTCCTGTCCTCTGGCACAAATGCTGCCAGAGTGTGGCCTTGAATTCTTTGAATCTGAGGGGTTTTTTAAAGTGTTTATTTAGCTAAGATCCTCTTGGCATATAAAAAATCTGATTGCCATAGAAATGTGCATCTTCAAAAGTCACACTTTAATGCCAACGTCTTCATAGTGTTTGACCGCCCCCTGCCCACACATTGTTTTAAAGTAGGTGTCATAAATATACTGTTTTTTTTTTCTTTTAGTTCCCTATGTCAAAGCACTGCTTTAATCAAAAGTAAGTTATGTAAAGGCCATTAGGTCAGTCTAGCCAGCAAAATGAAAACTGCAATACATCATTTATTTGTAAATGTCAGTGAAATCCACAGATCAATATCTTTTCCAATGTGGATTATATTTATTATTTTGTTTAAATGTTAGGGTAGATGACTATTTCACAGGTAACTCTTATGCACAGTGCTAGGCTGGGACAGCTCTGAAGGCATCATCATAAGAATGCAATTTATCTTGTTTTAACCCCTTTGCTGCCATCAGACCATGCTCATATTTTGCTAGTTGATGTTAAAGGAATGTTTATAAAACTGGATTTAATCCCTCTGGCTCCAGGGCACACCAGGCTTCAGTGTAAAATGAGCTGCTCCCAGTATCCTATCCTCCCTGGCTGTGTCTACACTAAGGCTAGACTTGGTGCAGTGGCTCCTGAGAGACAGAGCACAGAAGGAGCAACCCAGGAGGAGTGGGGACAAAGGTGGCTTTGTCACCTTTGCATGAACTGGATTCTGGGATGCTCCAAGGACTGAAATGAGCCTTCATGTAAAATAGAGCAGTGTTGGTGGCTGCTCTAATTCATAGATTCACTGATTCCAAGGCCAAGAGGGACTGTTGTGATAATCTAGTCTGACCTCTGTAAAGCGCCAGCCAGAGAACTACTCCAAAATAATTCCTAGATCTTTTAGAAAATCATCCACTCTTGATTTATAATCCCCCAGTGATGGGGACTCCACCACGGCCCTTGGTAAATTGTTGCAATGGTTAATTACTCTCACTGTTAAAAACAGTACACCTTCTTTCCTGTCTGAATTTGCCTAGCTTCCACTTCCAGCCATTGGATCGTGTTGTACCTATCTCTGTTAGGTCAAAGAGCCTATTATCAAGTATTTGGTCCCCATGTGGGTACTTTTAGACTGTGATCAAGTCACTTCTTAACCTTCTAATGGGGAGGGATAGCTCAGTGTTTGAGCATTGGCCTGCTAAACCCAGGCTTGTGAGTTCAATTCTTGAGAGAGGCTATTTAGGGAACTGGGATAAAAATCTGTCTGGGGATTGGTCCTGCTTTGAGCAGGGGTTTGAACTAGATGACCTTCTGAGGTCCCTTCCAACCCAGATATTCTATGATTCTCTTTGTTAAGCTAAATAGATATATAGCAGCCTTACCTAGCCTGCCCATGGGCTGCTTTGCAGCCTAGGCTCCAAGTTGTTGTGACTGCTATAATCACACCTTTGCTTAGCCCTGGCTCAGTCCTTGTGCCAGGGCCTATGATTGGAGGCACTACGGAGCTGCTTGTGTTCTTATAATGCGTCTTCTGCACCCAGAGCAGTTTTCCCCCAGCTAGCTGAGATCCCTTAATCATGACTATGCATAACCAGCACAGTGTCTGAGGACTAGAGGAGGGGGCCAAAATCCAGTTCTAGTTTCCAGTTTCTATTGCTGACACAGCTTCATCAGTGGTAACAGAAGTGCTAGTGCAGGCCAGCCCGCTTTTAATCACCATTATCTAGTTCTGCACAGAGCACTAGAAAACACAATGGCATGAATACCAAGAGCCAACTGCCTCCACTACAACTGGCAAACTGCAACCTTAATAGCAAAGAGTGGAATTTTGAGGGGGAAGGGGGATGTCTAGAGGAGAGAAAAGCCCCTGAGGCTGGTAAGCAGTGTTCAGGTTCACCAACTTGTAGGCACAGGTGTGGTCCCTTTTGTGCATTACCCAGGCCTTTGTCCTATCTGTTTTTAAATGTCCCTGAAGATGGGGATTCTGCTTAAAGCCTAAAGGTTTATTAGAAGTACAATTCCTGAAAGTGCAAAAAGATGCCTCCTGCAGTAAAGAAAGTGAAGCAAACAGAATTCTTTGTTCAGCCACTACTTAAAAATTTAAACCAATTAATGAGATTTATGTAGGAACCCAAATTTAAGTAGGATGAGCTCAGGAGCTGTCTCTGCAAAGTGACACATCCTTATGCAGAAAGGCTCTGCACAGCAGTGTTAAAATTCAAGAGCACAGAAGTCCCTGTAAAATAATGCCACCATTCATATGATGCAGAACATGTAGTGTAGTGGTTACAGCAGGGGTCACTTTGAATCAGGATTTCTGGATTCTATTCATGGGTCTGCTGGTGATTCACAGCATATGAATTTCCAAAGGCACAAATGGAAACCCGGCACCCAACACCTGTTGAAAGTTAGTACCTTTGAAATATCCCCCTGTGTGTGCAAGTCAAGTAATCCAAAAGTGTTTTCTGATTTCAGGTGCTTCCATTTTTGGTTGCTCAATCTGAGGAACCTCAGGCCTGATTTACAGAGGTGCTGAGCCCCCTTAGTTCCCATAGGCCTCAGTGGAGTTTCCCCAGAGATGAATTTGACCCAGTAGTTGAACTCTGTTTAAGTTCTAAAATATATCTCGATAACAGTGAATATTCCGTGCCTGCTTCTCCAATGGGGAGTGACACCAGTGTCCCAGTACTCTTGGCATCTGCCAGTAAGAAGAGTTCTCAGTCTTGAAAAGCTACTGAGCAGTTTGACTCTAGAAGCAACCAGGGATTTAAAGCAGAAAAAAAAAGAGAATGAAAAAAATTCAGGGCTGATTCTGATCTCAATCTCCTCAGCATAACACTGATGACATTTTCCTTCTATATTAACCCTTCAGAGGAATTTTTTTCAGGGCCACTCAATTAAAAAAGTGGTTAGTCCTATGCCACCTAGTGCACAAACTCAACAAGTGCTGCATCATCTTCTTGCAGCCTGTTAGTGTTGCAGAATGAAATGAGGGAGAAGCTGTAACCTAGACAGACATTACAAAACATAGTGTAGCAAAGAAAAAAAGAAGTGACAGTCTTTCTTGATAATAATAAACTGCGCCCTAGGAGGCAAATTGCTACTATCTTATACCAAAGAAAGCAGTCTGCTTCCTGGGGAAGACAGGTGATTTCTTCTCAGCAAAAGAACTTTCTAATGTAATTACTATTGGGTAGTTAGGAAGTGTGGCCAAATCGCACATTAAGGACCAAATTGTGCCCTTGATTACTCTTTCTGTGGCTCTGTTGGTCCTGATTCTCAGTTATGCCAAAGCCCTTTTACACTGTTCTGACAACCTAAAAGACAAGGAAACAGACGACTTGAGAATACCCCTTGGCTCAGGGAGTCTCCCAGCTGGTGTCAGGCTGGCAGAGGCCTCTGCACCAGTTGGACTCAATTCCTGGCATAGGGAGTGGATTGGAGCTGGGGTGTTGGAGGTGTGACCAGAGTGCACTACATTATACTATAAAAAGTTATTAAATGCATCCCATGCAGAGTCCTGCAATACCACCTGTGGTTTCTCTCACTCTGTAAACACAGGGTGAGGAACCATTGATCAATTTCATGCCTTTACTGCTATTGAGCTGAACCAACAAGCAATTTCTCCCAGTCTATCAAGGAAGATAGAAGTGTGACCACACGTTAACCCTATTACATTTTAGTATTGATTTTAAAAATGTAAGTGTCATTTCAGTGCAGACCTTGGGCTCCTAGAATATTACCAACATCACCTGCCCTTAGTGCTGCAAATTATGGACATCCCTAATTTAGGCATTTAAAACGGCTAGTGCTGCTGTTGATACGTATTTGAGTAAAAACAGAATATTGCAATACTAACAATGGTTAAATAGCTTTTAAGAACAGACACCACCTAGTGGGGAAAATTATTTTCATCTTGTGAAGCTGAGAAGCTTGGTGGACCTAGACCAGTGGTCTCTGAACTTTTTTGATCACGCACCCCATCATTAAAAAAAAAATTTGAGCACACACCCCCTGCCGTGCCACAGAGCCGGTTCTACCATTTTTGTCACCCTAAGCAAAAAAAAAAAAAAAAAAAGCCACTCGGACTCCCTCCTGAACTGCCAAAGCAAAAAAAGAAGAAAATAAAAAGCCGCCCGAACTGCCGTGCACCCCGAAGGATCCTCTTGTGCTCCCCACTTTAGAGACCACTGATCTAGACATCAAGGCTTTATATAACCCAGACTCAGATCATGCTATTTGATGGGTAATATTTTTTTTATCAGCTTGATTTTAACCCTTTGGTTGCTGAACACATACCTGTTTTCGAATACCTCCTAAGATTCTTGGCTGGTAGATGGGAAAGAGCTAGCATCTTAAGAGATGAATCTGTAGTGCCCCTTGTTCAGCAAGTAATGAGAGAAATGCAGTGATCAAACAATGCTACATTAGTAGGGCATGGGAGAAGGTTTGGGTAATGATAGGGCAGAAGATTTCTGTCTGTGTCAGAAGTATCTATATGTCTATCTGTGGACTTACATGAGCCCATATGGGTCACCATATTATTTGAACACCTGTATGGGGAAATGAAGGATGATATAACACACAGAATTGGGGCATGGTGGATTTCTTGCTTAAATATTCAGAAGAACTTTTATGAGGAATGGGATTAAAATGTAGAGATTTTGCTGGTACTCCTCAGCGGAAAAGACATTTTTAAAAATAAGCGTTTCATTCTCTTGCACTTAGGTGATTGTTCAGGAGTATATAACATTCGACAATACAGCTATTCTGAAATACACATTCCTGCTGATCTATTTCAGTCTATTCAGCATGGACTTCTTTACATTTCAATCAGTGTATAGATTTAATGTAAATAAAGAACACCACAGTGGCGGGAAAGCAGTAAAATAGGGACACATGACAAACTTGCAGAGGTTTTGTGGATATTTTTCCCCGGTTCCTTCAGTGGGACTTGTGACCTTTGCCTCAACTTCTCCTTGAGTTTCAGGATTCAATGAACCCAGCACCTGCATGCAAAACTTAGCTAACACTTCCATATTTCACTCCGTTTTTGCATAAAAATTAGGCACAGGACCAGGATGCAAAATTTGCATCCAGATCCAAACTTGAGAGTTTCAGAATTTAGTCCAGGCCTAATTGTGAACGTGGGATATCTTTAAATGCTATGGCAGCAGTGCCTAGTTTTCATTCCCTTTGCTAGACCATGCTTACATGGTCAGTAGTACAGAATAGAATTTTTTTATTTTTTTTATTTTTTACTACGCAGGGGGATGGAGTCTTATCAAACTCTCTTTCCTACTTCCTTCAGACTGAACTAAGTAAAAGGGATACTTAATGGGAAGTTTTGTCCTTTTTAAAAATCTGACCTCCAAAGGATAGAGTATCATCAGGGGCTGGTCTACACTACGGGGGGGGGAAATCGATCTTAGATACGCAACTTCAGCTACGTGAATAACGTAGCTGAAGTCGAATATCTAAGATCGGATTACTCACTCGTCCTCACCGCGCGGGATTGATGTCCGCGGCTCCCCCTGTCGATTCCGCAACTCTGTTGGGGTTGATGGAGTTCCGGAATCGATATAAGCGTGCTCGGGGATTGATATATCGCGTCTAGATGAGACGCGATGTATCGATCCCTGAGCAATCAATTTTAACCCTCCGATACGGCGGGTAGTCTGGACGTAGCCCAGGAGAGGCAGATAGGGAAGTTACCATAGTAAGACCACAGGTAAATGCAGACTACTTTAGTGATTCAACAGGAACTGCCAGCTAGCCAGATACGTGACAAAAGAAGAAAGGAAGAATATTCTCTAGGGGATGAAATAACAAGAGACAGCAGTGCAGTTTGGCAGACAGGAGGGACCTTCTGTGTTGCCAAAGTCCATTAGAGGTGTGAATATTTCTGCTGCAAAAGAGAGGCTATCATGAATTTTTAAATTAAGAACACAAAAGGGTGACCAGAGAGCTGCAGCCAGGTTTCTTGTGGAATTAATTAGTTAGACAGTCAAGTATTTGGTAATTATGGGTGTCAGTTAACAAAGAGAGACACAGAACTGCTGATCTAATTAGAATATGAAAATGGTGTGAATTGGGGCGGACATTAGTGGGAGTGAGATGTGATGAGGAACAGGAATGAAGAAATGTGCTGTGGGTGGGGGATGATGGATGACTCAGGGGGCTGGTTATACAATATGTAGTTTTAACGTTTATCTCACCATGTTGTAGAGAAGCCCATACTGACAGTGACAAAAGCATTGGCATCTAATTGCTGTTTGGTGGCCTGTGTGTTGTTACTTTGGGGTCTATCTGCTCAGTTCCTTTTGGACAAGTGTCAATACTACAAGATGATCACCCATCTGCCTGGAGAAACTGACTCCCTTTTTGGCAGCCTCAGCAGAGAGGCCAAGGGTTGAACGAGTTTCAACCCCAAAGGTGGAATCCCTCCAGATCAGCTTCAAGTCCCACTGGTAGGGAAGATTACCCTGCTGCTGCTTGTGACATAGTTCTTCTGTGGAATAATCAGAATACCTTAGTTTCCAGGGCTGGCAATTCAGCACTAACGGTGTGAAAAAACAATAAAGAAAATGTAAGAATGGATCAGCTTGCTTTGCCTGATTGGTCTATTTGCTAGGGGGTTGGACAGGCAGACAGGCTGCCTGAGCTCTGTTCCTTGTTCTGCCATTGTCCTTTACGAATAACCTCAGGAAGGTCACTTCTCCTCTTCGTCCTTCAGTTTCCCCCACTGCGTAAAATGAGGATAGAGATACTGGCCCAAACTTGTAAAGCAGCGGGTGGGCTATGGATGAATAATGCTGTGTTGCAGCTGTATTGTTATTTATTTAAGAGTCATGAGTTCAACATTTTCACTCTGAAAATTGTGCTCTCAGTTTATTTGGAATAACTTAAGAAAGGATCCTTGCTGGAGGGGGATAGAAATATTCTACCGAAACAGTAATTGGAGTCTAATGCCTGTGACTTGACTTTTCTAAAGGGCTCTGCACCAGCAACTAGGTCCAGACTTGCAGAAGAGCTTAGTGCTCATGTGGTCACCTAAATAAGATTTTCAGTGGTTTAGTACATTGTGTGTGTGTGTGCTGGGTGCAGATTAGAAATCATTTACTTTTTTTTAGAAAAATGTTTTGGTCCTAAAATGGGGTCAAGAAAGTTCATTCAACCCTCCCACAAAAAAGAAAAGTGTTTGCTCGCTGCAAAACAAAAACTTTTCTGTTTTCAGATTTCATCTTTTTGACAAAAATCTGAACCTTTTTTACAGAAAATTTTCAACAAAAGTTATTTGTCTTGTTTTCATCAAAATTTTTCATTTGGGAAAAAAAAATTCTGGTCAAATCTAGCTCTGCACTCTTGCGAAAAAGTGGCCACACGTTTCACAAGAGGAGCTCTGTGCACTGAGCACTTTATGAAAATCATAATTAATTTAATTGCCTAAATGGAAGTAGAGTGTTTTTGAAAATGCAACTTTAATTTTAGATGAAAAATCTGGCCCTATATTTCCTCAATTTAAGGCAGCTAATCTTTTGGGGATCTTTCTTCCTGCGACACAGACAGCAGGCTTTGTAATATTTCTTAGGAAACATGTTGTTTTGTAATCACCCTTGAAATCAGCATGTATTTAAATTAATGGCACGAAGGAAAGGGGGTTTATTAATATGAACAGCTATTGCAAGTCCTGAAAACCTAGTAGATCATTTTGTAGGTTCACAAACAAGTTGCACAATATTTGTACTTATCCCTCAGCAAGAGAAAAGGAAAAGAAGGATGGTTAGGAAGCAAAAACTACAATTTCACTCAGGATAAAACATCAAATAGCTCCCATGAAGGTAAAATTAAAAAAAAATAGATTTGAGAGCGGCTTGGACTGGAACAATATTTCAAGCATGGGTAGCTTTTAAAAATGAGCTAATTCAGAAGAGGTGCATTTAAATAAATATAATGCAAAGATATAATGGCACAATATAATAATTTTGAATGGGGAAATCTAATGACTTCGAGTACATTTTACAGGGCAATTAATAAACATGGAAATGTTATTCCATTCAACTGATGGAAAGAAAGGAAAATAATTTTTTTTAAATGGCTTCAAGAAAAAGGGGATGGTTGTGACTGATAAAAATAGGGTTTGATTTTCTTTTCAAAAGGATCACTGCTTACAAACATCATAAAAGGAAAAATAAGCATGTCAGGCTCTATAATGTAGCTTGTAAAATTCAGAATGGTTTGGTTTCTAAAGAGGGCAATTAGGCTGCTTTTGCATATGCACGAGACTTTTATGGAATAGGGCCTTTTCTCATTCCCTTTTCTTCCTCCCCTCATCAACAACCTAAAAATATATCTTATTCTTATTAAACCTCATGCATCATCCCATTCAATTCATGAAGGGGACTATTGCTACTGATTAATGCATGCAAATGTCTGGACTCTTTTAAGAGATTATTAGGTTTTATTGACACCAACAGAGGATACAGACGAAGGAACGTTAACTGGTTTAGGCTCAGATTATAATAAGAATTCTGAGGGCATAAAATGGGAATATGCCACATGGAGTCAGTTCTTCATAGTGGGATTGTGAGAGATACATGTGTATTTATGTATATATGCCTAGTTTTCTTTGCATTCTGTCGAGCAAGACACTAGGGGTTTAAACAGGGTTTCCCTCTTGGAGGGAAGGACCAGCCACCGAATTGCCATTAGGGTTGGGGTTGGGGTTAGGCTTATCTTTTTTTTTTTTTTCCTTCGCTGCTTGGGGCGGCAAAAAAGCTGGATCTGGCCCTGGAAATAGCACCCCAATTTTAAGTATTTTTGACATACACAGTGAACCTGATCCTTGAAATTGTGTGTAAGGAATATTCCTGACTTATCTTTGTTTAGATCCATTGCTTTTTGCTGTCGCATTCGTGCAAGACCTCAATCCCCTGCGGTGGTGTAGCTCTGACAGAGCAGCCACAAGCATCATTCCTGTTGAAGTTGCAACCACATAAATAAAGTTGAATAAGGAGAGGACTAGGAATGAGGATGCATGAGCCTTGCACATAAACTGTGGACACATCAACAAGAAATGAGTCAAGTGAGGACATGTCGCATTCAGTGATTTTAAACCTGTGTACTAGATACCTCGGTAGTGAAGAGAGAGGGGAAAAATGACAAAGAGCTTTTCTGGCATCTTCCAAGCTCAACTTCATCCATAAATTTTGAACCCCAGGTTCACTTCATTCCAGTTCTTCTCATAACAATTATTGTAATAACTCACTTCAGTTCAGGAGAAGATGCACTGTGCTGGGCGTCTGAAGGTCATGAGTTCTAACTTCACCTCTTTCATTGACTGTTTATCACAAGTTATTAGTCTTGATTCAGTAATTGCTGGGTGAAAAGTCTCTGGCCAGTATTGTGAAAAAGGTTGGACTAGATGATCATAGTGGTCCCTTCTGGCCTTGGAATCTATGAAACTCAGTTCAGATGCTTCTCTGCAGAGAGGTGAGTCAGTCACCACTGCCCTCGAAAAAGAGCCAACTTTGAGCTCTAGCAGTGTTTTTTTAATTCATAAATAAATATAACATATGCTAACAGATGGCTCATTAGCCAGTTGTTATGGTGATCAGCATCTCAGCCAATTAAAATCCTTTCCCATAGCTTTAAGAATGCCAGTGATTGGAACATTTAAATTCCCAAGTAACAAATAGATTCACTGTAGCATAGCACTAAAACAAAAGGCATCTTTGCAGTTTGATTGAGAAGGATGGACCAAGGGGAAGGGAGGCATGGGGACCTGGGAGGGAAATAACATTTAAACATCACATGTCTCTCAGTGGTTAATAAATCCGAGGGAACCAAATCTAATTAATTAATGAGGGGAAGAGAGAGAGAGAAAGCAATGTGCATCATCACATCCCTTTGCTACTGGCAGAACCCATATAGGTTTCCAAGGGGGCTTTGAAATGGACATCAATTCATTGACATTAGAATGTTTCCTGGACACTGTACTGGTTCAGCATTCAGCAAGAGAAGGGTTAGCACTCTCAGATAGTGGCTGGTAAGAGGCATCAGTAACCCTCTGAAGGAGCATGATAAGTGGAAAGGCACAACTGGTACATTTCCTCGGAGGTTGATTGTGCAACCCTCTCTCACCTTTGTGAGCACTCAGTCCTGTGAACAGTGCTACTAAGAACCTGGGAGTCCTGGCTGCCATGTGAGAATCTTCTGAGGTGTGCACTCCCAGGAGTGAATTGCATGAGTCACATTGAGGAGTACAGCAACAGGCAATAACACATGTATTGAGGACATACTTCCCTTGCCCAACTCAGAGCCAGAATTCCAAGTGCTCAGCACCCACAATTGAGGCCAGATTTTCAAAAGTGCTCAGTGCCCAACATGTACCTGATGTGCCAAAACAAGCTTTCCTGGAAACCTGTCCCTAGTTGTGGGTGCTGAGTCCTTACTACTATTCTGGCTTCTGTGGTTATAGCTGTGTCAGCTAGGAAGCTGGTGGGGCTGTAACAAGACTGCTCAAGTACTGTTCCCTGAGGTGAGTTCAGGCTGCACAATCTAGCCTTTTAATTAGAAGTTCTGAGTCTCTGGGCCATATTCAAAGGTATTGAAAGTCTAAAGGGAATCTAAATTGGTGTGATTTATATGCAGAGGGGCCCGAGGAGAGAGGTGCTTAGCAAGAAAGCAGCTAACAGGAGAGGGTTACACTTTTTAATTTATAACTCCTTCTGGCCTCTGGGCATGTAACATGCCACCTTACACACCCTCTCTGTATGTATAAAGATGAGAACTTGGAACAGCTCCAATTCTCCAACCTTCCCCAGTGCTATATCAGCCATGAGTAAAGAAACCTCCACTACAGGGATGGCCAAACTTACTGACCCTCTGAGCTGTAAAAGACAATCTTCAGAAGTTCGAGACCTGGTGTGCACCCTGAGACACAACACACCCCTCCCCGCTGGGCAGAAGCCTGTATCCTTACCCCACTACTGCTGCAAGGCAGAGGTCCCAAGCTCCCCGACCCCAGCCTGGGAGGTGGAAAATGGGTTGGCAGGGGGCTCCGTAAGCTGCACTTTAACAGTAAAAGAGCCACATGTGGCTTGCAAGCCACAATTTGGCCACCCCTGCTGTACTACTTCACCTGGGTTACATTCTTCACTGGTTCGAGACTAGGAAGAAATTTTACCTCATGACGTATGCAGGCAGATGGAATATCTCAGATGAGAAAGCAGTCAAGGTAGCAAGGCCTTTTCCTCAGGGGTCAGTGTCTATATAACTTCTAGATGTCTGGCCCTGGGTAAAAAGTCTGATCTTTCCAAAAGCATCCTCTTTTCCCTCCCCCCTCCCAGCTCACAAGCAAGCATCTTATGGCTCTCCCCCTCAACACCTATCTCAGTGAAGGGAGCACTTGTACCGGGTTAATCCTTTATCCACTGAGAAGCCGGTACTGGCCTTGTCTAAGTGGATTATGAGTGGTTCCTGCCTTCCTCTGAAGTCTGCATGACCCCTTTGCAGGAGACGTGAGCCTGAATTTGATGAGTCCATTGGTTTATCAGGCCCAGTGATTCTCCTGTTTTAATCTCTGCTGCTTTTGGAACCACTTAGGAGAGCCAAAAATAACTCCCACGGACAATCAGATCAGATTATTCTAATGAAAGCTCAAAAATGAAAAGCAAATGGCTCCAAATGAGCTTCTCTAACATTTCTACATATGTCTGTGAGGAGCGGTGCTGTACTTGAATCAGCAGGTCTGCAGCAAGAGATGGCTATTGTCAGAAGTTTAGTTTTCTTCCCCCCACCCAGTAGCTAAAGTGAATATCCCAAGTGAAAGCTGCATGTTATCAGTAACTCCATTTTATGCTTGTAATTGTCTTTTATCTGCTGGAGTCGGCAATGTCCAGCTCACATCTGTTCTTGATTCACTCTGTGTAAACATCAGATGGGGAAAGAATAATTTTTCCATCTGTGCTAGAGAAAGAAAAAAGATAATATGAAGCTAATAACATTCCAAAGTCCCTTTCCTTCACCCCGGGTTGTGTCCATCTTTTTGATGGCCCCTATTTATATATTAAATAGTTTTCCTGCACCTGTAATGTCTTAGGCAATACAAAGTGCTCATCCAGCTGGTCTAAGCTGGATGCAGATCAGGAGAGAACTTCAAGATATTATTGTATTATCACAGAGATTGTTTCCAATGGGAAAGAAAAAGAATGGAACTCATGAACAGGTCCATCCTGCAAGATGCAGAGTATCTTGGTGAGGTGTGTATATGTGAATAAAGAATATATCATAATTATAATTATAGATGCAACTTATCTAGGCTGTATCCTAACTGAATATTATATTATACAACGCGAATATTGAAGTGACACAGTACATTTTAAACTGCAAATTGAAAAGTGAAGGAAAAAAAGAAGCACGTTTGGTGCTGATGAAAATTGCTAGGTTAACAAAGTATGAGACTGGGGTCTTCTGTTTATGAGCATGCTTCCCCATCACTGCACTCTCAACAAGCCTTGAATCCTGACCTCTGAGAGAATAGAGGAAGGCACTTAAGCTCTAAGGCCCATTCAAATCATGGCCTCTCTGCTGAGACACTGAACAAAGCTGCCAGCTGTGAAATCACCATCATAATTACTAAAGCTTTCATTTGCTCTCTACATGTGGGGACTTCTAGCATGGATATGATGGCAACATGCACTTCAGAGGAGTACATATGTAGATAGATCTGAATTCAAAGCAGTCCTTGATGGTGCTCAGGAGGTGACTAACAGCTCCTGTGGTTTCTGAACATGCAAATACATCCCATCATTTATGCAAACCCTTTAACCTTCAGGGTGAAGGAAGGGGAAATTAATTTCAGTAGCATTGACTGATCTTTCAGAATCAAGTTCCTCTTTCTTAATTCTCAGGGTTAGCAAGAGCAATGTTGTCCTCACATTAGCTTCATGCAAAGAGCCTGTTAAAAAATTTAGAAGCCAATCTGATGAGGAACTTTGATAAGGAAAATCTTGAGCATGCCTGAGCACCTGATGTACTCAGGCTGGGAGCAACTAATGTTGTAAGGGATAACCCCAAAGAGACAGGGAGCAGGGAGTTTCATGTGGGGGACCTGTGGCCCTAATTCTCTCCCCCTGGGCAGGTGGGCTCTTCTGTCTTTTTCCACTGACTTCAAGGGCACTTCCACCTTTATATTTCCCCCTTCCACAAGGCAATGGTTCATTGACACAGATCTTAACTTTTGTTCAATTTCTCAAGTTTTTCTCCAGCTTCCCTTCCCTCTTGATTTTTCTGGCTGCTTACACAAACAAAGCATGTGGAAGGCTTTCTAGTCCCCTCATTTCAAACAGGTGTGCATGTCTCAACTCCGACACCACACTACCTGACTCAGTTTAAATGCTTCTCCTTTCCTCAAAGGAATGCCTTAAAGATAGGGGAACAAAGAAATCTCTCCATAGCAAGATCACATTATTGAACTCTGAGCACTCCTAGCACAGCTCTCTTCATGTGCCCCGGCACTAGGGTGACCAGACATCCTGATAAAATCAGGAATATTGCATTACGAGGAGTTTGTCCTGCATCCTGACCAGAGTACGGTTGGGACGCCATTTGTCCCAATATTTTGTTTCCTGGTCTTCGTCGGCAATTAGGTGGAGAGTCCTTCAGTCACAGATGGTCTTCGGCGGTATTTCAGCGGTGGGTGCATTCTATCTTTGGCGGCAAGATTTATTACCCACCACTGAAATACCACCAAAGACCATCCATGACTGAAGGGCTCTCTGCCGAATTGCCGACGAACTCCCGGATGAGTGAGTGTAAAACAAACAAACAAACAAAAAAACCACCACCCCCCCCAGGGCAGTCCTGATATTTTCCCCTTAACATCTGGTCACTCTACCTGGCACAGAAACAAGCATGATGAAAAATCTAGTGTTGAGAGAGCAACACCCTAAACATACGCTGGATGAAATTGACTCCAAATGTGATAGGAACAAAGGTCGAGTTCATATTTTTATAAGAACATATCACCAAGTCCTCTCAAGGAAGAGTAAAGCCAATAGATCAGAATCAGCCAAAATAAATCAGTAGAAATTGTACCAATTTACGCTAGTGGTCACTCCTAACAGAGCCAGACTGCACTCCTAACAGAGCCAGACATTCAACATTTGGGGTCCACGTTTAATTTGACACAGGATGGCAGATCCTTTGGACTCCGCATTGGACTGCAGCGTTTTGTTGTCAACAGGTGTTTGAACCCTGTCTGGAGATGCAGAGATGCAGGTAGTGATCAATCTATCAGGGATTGATTTATCACATGTAGTGCAGATGTGATAAATCGATCCCCGATCGCGCTCTCATCGACTGCTGAACTCCAGCTCAGCAAGAGGCGGAAGCAAAGTAGACGGGGGAGCCGCAGCCATCGATTAAGCCACCTAC
Source organism: Gopherus evgoodei (assembly GCF_007399415.2). Classification (NCBI taxonomy): domain Eukaryota; kingdom Metazoa; phylum Chordata; order Testudines; family Testudinidae; genus Gopherus; species Gopherus evgoodei. The sequence continues at coordinate 145,376,410 of NC_044325.1, read as the reverse complement.
CCTGGCATTCTCTTTCTGTCAGTGAATAATACCTGATGCTTTTGAGGAGGGCAAGACAACTACAGTCTGTCTCAAATCCCTCCTGTTCCATTCACCTAGATCCTCCCTTTCTTATGCACCACCTGCATTGGCTTTGCAAATAAATACAATCATTCCCACCGTATATATGTAGATATGGAACCTTACATGTTTGGAGTCAGTGTGGCTTGCTCTCACTATTTTATCATGAGCTTCCAATATTTGGTGTTTCCCTTAAAGTTCCATTTCCGGGAGTCATGTGATTTTTTTTTTAAGTAAGTTTGTAGTTCACACGGTTTCAGGAGGAAAAAAGCTTCAAAAAGAAAACCAAGGGCACAAAAACAAGAAGCCAAATTAAAAGAACCTACACACTTTATTAAAAAACAGCACAGATTTCACAGCCTTTGCTACACTTTCCAGAGTACTATATGCCATGGCCAAATACACCCCCTCCCCCATTTGTTTCAACCATCACGCTGTTTGTTTGCTGCATCAGTTTACCAGGAAAAAAAAAAGTTGAAGCCTTGTCTAGACTGGCATCAGAATATCATGAGCACTTGTTTGAACATCAAAAGTGAGTTAGCTCAATCTTGCACTTTAATGCAGCTGAGTGTGTTTACAGCTATTGGGCACGAATTTAATTTTTTTAGAGGCTGTAGAGAGGAGGAAAATAGTTTTTGTTGTTGGTTTTTTTTATTTTAAACTCAGCATTAGCTTCTCCTTCCGGTTGATACTCAAAGCATCACCTCTGCAATGCTACAACCCTAGAAGTCAGGATCCTGAGAACACACTCAAATATGGGTCACCTGATTAGTGTCATACTGCACTCCTAATAGACATCCAGCAGTCTGCTTTAGAGTGTGTTTGGAATTTTTCCTATTTGAATATTTTTCAAAAGAAAAAATTCCAGGTTTCCTGTTGGAAATGACTTTGTTTTGAAATTTAAAGTCAATAAAGTAAAACTGTTTATTAAAAAATGGTTAAAATCAAACTGAAATGTTGCAAAACAGTTGAAACAAAATGCTTTGATTGACCCAATCATTTTTTTTTTAATTTTCAGTTTGCAAAAAAAATTGAGATTTTAACTTTTTGCTCGTTTGGGATGGGAAAACTGTTGGAAATCTTGAAAATGTTCATGGGACAGGAAAACCATTTCCTGCCCAGCTCTTATCTGTTCCTTCTCCGCCTTAGGTGGTACTTGGTACACATGATTTGACAATAGGTTCATCAGGCCCAGAATCCTATCCCCAATAGGAACATCTTCAGTAGAAAACAAGAAAATAAACACAGCTACTGTGTGTCAAATTCATCCATCCTTGGTGGAAATTATTCCAGTAGACATATACTAGGTACTTGCACCTATGCTATGGATGAAAGAAATATTTATTTTCTGACTTCCTTGGCAATCGGTATATGTCCTGAAGCATGAGACTTGATTGCCTCTATTTTATCATGCATAGCTGATATCATGATATTAATGGTCATAAAATTATCCAGACCTTCTTAAAAACTCAGCCACAGTGCTTGACTCAATGTTCACTTACACAGCTGGCATCTTTCAAAGCTTGCATGCACAGGGGCTGTGAGAGTCTTAAGACATCTGTGACGTTACAGTCTCTATGATTTTGTAAAAATTTGATAATGAGTGAATATAATGTAACTGGAATATACTTCATGCAAAAGGTCTCTTGTAAGGTATCGTTACAAAGCTTATAATCTACTGAGTGTGATCATCCTATTTGTATAAATGTACCACCCTTGTATCTGAAACTAGAAATATGAAACATAACTGAGGGCCTATGGTAATTTTGCAAAGTGTGGGCCATTACTGGTGTTTTGGAATCTTGACAACTCCCATTAACCAGGACAATTGACTGCAGATGGGTGTGTTTTACCTGTAAGTCTTCCTGTATATGTGTGTGCTGGCAAGTGAGCAATGAAGTCTTGCAGTGACATGTGATCTTGTCACCTGAATTGGAATCCATCTTTAACCTGGTGTCTTTCCATTGAGAAGGAGGGGGTGGAAACCCAGAGAGGGATAAAGGATTCCCCCCTTATGCCAGAGGTATATACAGGGGTGAAACAGAACAAAGAGGAGAGGAGAGCCATCATGAAGAATCCCCTAGCTACCACCTGAGCTGGAACAAGAGTTGTACCATGGGAAAGAATTGTGCCCAGGCCTGGAAGGTGTCAGTCTGAGGAAAAAACTTACTGAAGCATCTCTGAGGGGGAGATTATCTGTATTCACTTTGATTAGATGTAGATTTGTGCATTTTATTTTATTTTGCGTGGTGACTTACTTTGTTCTGTCTGTTACTACCTCGAACCGCTTAAATCCTACTTTCTGTATTTAATAAAATCAGTTTTTACTTATTGATTAACTCAGAGTATGTATTAATACCTGGGAGAGCAAACAACTGTGCGTATCTCTCTATCAGTGTTATAGGGGGCAAATAATTTATGAGTTTACCCTGTATAAGCTTTATACAGGGTAAAATGGATTTATTTGGGTTTAGACCCCATTGGGAATTGGGCATCTGAGTGTTAAAGTCAAAAACACTTCTGTTAGCTGCTTTCAGGTAAACCTGCAGCTTTGGGCAAGTAATTCAGACCCTTGGTCTTTTTGGAGCAGATGGGAGTGTCTGGCTCAGCAAGAAAGGGTGCTGGAGTCCTGAGCTGGCAGGGAAAGCAGGAGCAGAAGTAGTCTTGGCACATCAAGTGGCAGATCCCAGGGGTATCTGTGATCCAACCTTCACAACATCAAATACCCTTCTTCAAGGATGTGAGAATGTCAATACTGCTTGTTGCACATGAATAAAAATTGCCTTTTAATGGTCAATAGTCTAATAACCAGTCTGTTTAAACTTTTATGAATATGATATATACAATCTATGGTCTATGAATTATGCACACACCTCAGATGGCTGGGAGACAAGAAATGGCCCCAGTTCTACATTCAAACCATTTTCAGATTCACTTTCACTCTGTCATTTTGCCTATGGCCCCTGCACCCAATTCTTCACTTATTTCTGTGGTTTATCTATGTATCCAGGACACTGTGTCAGTATGTTTAATTTGCTAAGGACTGCTTTCTGCAGAGTCTGACAGCCATTTTGTCTTCAGTTCAGTGCAGACCTTCAGAAGAAATGCACATATTGTGCTCCTTCATGGAGACTTCAAGGATGTTCTTGTTTTACTGTTCTCTTATTCTATTATAAAATAATTTGGGCCAAAAGGATCTGTTTGGTATCTGGGTATGGAGAAACATGATGTGTTGAAAAACGTAGCTGTTTGGTCTAAAGAGGTGATTAGAGCACAGACCTGGGATTAGAGGCTGGTGAAATTTCTTTGGCAAATTTACAATTAGCTGAAAAATGCAGTTTTGGGGTGACCAAAACTATTTGCAAATTTGGGTGGAATTCATTGAATAGTTTTGACTGAATAAAAAAAATTTCAAAAACAATCTGAATGGTTCACTTTGACATTTTCTAAACAAACTATTTTGTTTAGAAACATATTATACCTCTGCCTTGATATAACACTATCCTTGGGAGCCAAAAAATCTTACTGCGTTATAGGTGAAACCGTGTTATATTGAACTTGCTTTGATCCACTGGAGTGCGCAGCCCCACCCCCCCAGAGCACTGCTTTACCACGTTTATATCCAAATTTGTGTTATATTGGGTGGCGTTATATCGAGGTAGCGGTGTATTTTGCCTCAAAATGTTATTTAATTCAACCCAGATTGTTTACCAGTTTTTTTGTGACAGCAAGAAGAACCTAAGAAATTCAGTTTTGGTTCAAAACTAACTGAATTTTTGTCCGCATTTTTCAGTTTGACCACTGAGTCGAAAATTCTATTATTCACTCAGCTCTAACTTGGAGTCCCGAGTCCTGGGTTTTAATCCCAGCTCTGAAAATTAATTTGCTGTGAGACTTTGGGCAGATCATTGCCTCTTTGAGCTTCAATTTGCCCACCTGTTAAATGGTGAAATGTTTCTTACTGATCCTTCTTTTGGCAGAAGGTGCTTTGAGATCTAAAAAAGTGACCATATGTAACATTGTGTTTAGTTTTAAGGTTTTGAAATGTGATGTGTCTTCTTCCACGCTTCACGTCCTTCTGCATCCAGTTTTCTTTTGGCACCAGAAGCGTAAGCATAAGGACGCACAAGAATTTGTTTGCATTGTATTTCTGGACTGTGGCAGTTGCAGAACTCTCCAGTGAGCACCTATTCCTGTTGTGATTTACAGCCCAGTTTTAGAGACTACAGGGGGTTTCAGATGATAAGCTGCAGTAGAGCATCCAGAATTGTAGTTTTCTTTCCATTGCCAACCCAAACACCAACTCCTTTGAAGTTTGCCCAGTGCGGCTGGGGATGAAATGAGTTGGAGTGAGTTTAGAGCCACATGGAGGCAGTTTGTATCAGGAGCCAGGACAGGTTTTGTACTAAAAAATATATTCAGAAAAACCACTCCCATCACCTATAACTATATGTGCTGCTACCTCCTCCTAAATGACAGTCCATACTCCTTTCATGGATAAATCCTATGGAGTTTAATGGGGATAAACCAGTAGAAATTACTCTGGAAGTCATATAGAATTTAATGCTGTAAAATCCATAGGTTGGTTTAAAATTCTATAGAGAGGACATCTTCCTCTCCTAAATTCTGAAGGGTTTTCCCATGTGGACTTTTTTGTGTGTAACCTGCCCCAGGTATCTCAGCTGCTCACCTAATCCATATATGGAAGAGAGAGGTGGGAAGTCCTGGCAGACACATAACTTTGTTCTGTTAAAAACAGGATATTTCCATACTTAGAAATATCTTATTCAGAAAGCAGCAAACCTCTGAACTATCATTTTTATCTCTACACTGCATCATAATCCACTCCCAACTCTCTGGGGTTCCTCCAAAGGTATTTGATATCTTCCTCTGTCCCTTTCTTGTAAAGACCTGTTCATTATCAAATAGTGTTAGGGGAGCTGATATCTAATGAGGAAGTTGGCAGAAGTCCCAGAGTGATCAGAGGGGCAGGGATTCAGCAAAGCTATGCTACCATTCAAAAAAAATTAAGTAATTAAAACTAATTAAAAATCATTAAGCAAACCTTCGCTCCTGCAATTTCAAGATGCTACCCAAGTCACTGCAGCCCATACAGGATAGGCATGCCAAAGAGTCTGAATGAAACATTGCCAGGACCGCAGGTGTAGACCTCAGGACTGATATCACATGATGTTAGTGCTACAATGGGATGAAGTTTGATTCGTCGTTACCATGTTCACACCATTATCGATTGATTTTTATAGCACTCTCCCTATAAGGCTCAACCATAGGTGGGAGGAATAGAGCCCTGAACACTGATATAGGGGGCAGTGGACTTGATTGTGGGCCTGTTACAAAAGATCAGCGTTCAGTTCCCATCTCTGCCACAAAACCCTTCTGTGATGCTAGGTGAGTCACTTAATTTTTCTGGCCTTTCATTCCCCATCTGTAAAGTAGGCAATACTTCCCTTTTCCCCATTCTTTGTTGATTTAGAGTGTAAGCTCTTGGGCAGGACATGTCTGTATAAGTAGGGCACCTAGCACGTTGGGTCACTGATCTCGGTGCCTTTAAATATGATGGTTTGCTGAATGCAGGAAGTTGGTGAATGCCCGAGCAGTTCTGACACATTACACCCTAGTGAGGGGGGCTGCATGCACTGTACATCTTGTACTTGCAAACTGATTCATTGCAGCGAGAGCTCAACCTTTTTTCGATGGAAAATTGGGTTTCCAGTTACACAGATATTTTCAGAAAATATTGCTTTCCTTGAACATCTTCACTTTTTTTGTTGGAAAACTGTTTTCCATCATTTACAGTTGCTGAAAACTTTTTTAAAAATTTTTTTTTATAGGTTTTCTGATGAAAAGTCAAAATTTCTACTGAAAACATTTGAGAACTATATATTTTTCATTTGTATTGCAATTTTCTGTGGGACATATCCATTTTCTGACTGGCTTTATCTATAGCCCTTCTCCCTCCTCAGAGTCTCTGATAATGGCTCCATACTTAACTAATTCATGCACTGTTCCAAGACAAGGAGAGTTCAAGGTGCATGGTACTGGGAAAGTTGCCCTAAGAATTTGTCTCTTAGAGGAATACTTCAGTAACTGAAGAAGAAGGTACACAACAACTCCTGCATAATTCAAAGGGTTTTGTAACAGCATTCCCTAGCAGGAGATAACAAGTACTGGAGATAGAAAGTGGCAGATTTAACAAGCTGATGCCACTTGAAGGGCATACACATGAGGTAGCAGGGAGCAGGATTTTTTAGATATTCTACAGGAGGGAGAGAGAGTCTTGATGTATAACCCTAAACAGTACAAGTATATAAAATAAGGAATAACTTGGATTAATGAGATGAAAATCTAAAGATACTTAGGCTGAATGCCAAGAAATTCCTACTATTGAGAAATTGGAAGATTAGTTTGTCCCTACCCCCACCTACCCAAAAGAAGGAATGGTATCCTCATGCCTTAAAGCGTGGGGTGAGTTTCAGGCCCCATGCTCTGCCCCCTTAGCACCAGATTAGATGGAGAGCTGTTGTAATAGGAAATTCCCAGGTAGCATAGCCAATTCTACACCATCACCTTCCTACCACCTTCCCAGTGTCGGGGGCATTTCTGATCACTTGGTGTGTTGGCAAAGGGCAGAGCCAATGTGCAAAGCTCCATGGCTATCATCAGCCATGGACCAGTCTCTAGAGAGCAGCTATAGCCAGCGTAGTTAAGAGTTGTCCTTTGGTTCTCAGAATTCAGCCCTGTGATCAGGTTGGTGATCAGCTCAGAACTACTTTCCCCACCACCACCCAGTGTGCCCTATGTCAAGCACAACTCAGCTAGGCCAGGGACGTAGCCTAAACATATTTAGAATTGGACTGGACAGAGTACTTGATCATACAGAACAATACATTGTTGGAAAGGGGATGGGAAAGATTGCCTCATAATATCTTTCCAGCTACAAAATCTTCCAGTGGGGAGACATGTAGGTTCTTGGGAAGCTGAGGCCCTGCCTACCTGGGAAAGTTATCATTTAAATCAGTTTTCTCCCCCCTCCTCTGCCATCATCTTAGTTAAACTGGTGCAAACCCCTGGGTGGCCACTCTTATTTTGATTAAAAAGTAACATATTTTATTCCCAGTTGACGTAAATTAAATGAATATAAGCCTGCAATGACTCAAAATAAAAGTGCCCACCCCAACCAGTTGCACCACTTCAGTTAAATCCATTTGAAATCACCTCTTCTGTCAAAACTGTACCACTCTGCCTGTTAACAAGCCTTAAACTCAAATCAAAGTGTCCTTCATTCAAAAGCAGAGACAATGCCTGTCTCACCATTGCCCTGTACCTCATGAAGCGATTTATGCTAGTGCAAAGTAAGTGTAAAACTCTACCAAATCAGAGCAGTTTCACACTCACTTTGCACTGGCATAAATGATAACACAAAGGTACAAGAGAATTGGGGCAGGGAACAGAGCTTTCAGTCCTGCCCAGCTAATATTCTGTTTTGGGGCATGTGTTTGGTGTGGTGGTGGAGTCAGTGGAAAATTTCCTCCCACAAAAGCATCTACAAATGGTCAGAGAGCACCTGCCTTACTGAGTTCCTGGTAGAGGGAGAATAAAAATCAGCAGAGATATTGTCACTTCATCTGCCTTTGTGCAAGGGTGCTGAGAGTTTCTTGTGCTGTCACATTATTTGACAATTCATGCACTGTGAGTGACCCAAAGTTTAAGCTGTCACGCATCATTATCATGTATAAGGATAGCTTATTTCTCCATGGACTGTGTTATCCATGTCTTGTCCATATCACCAAACCAAGACAGATGATTCAGCCCAATTTAACGTGAGTGACAGTTTCTGCTCAGGAGAGGTCTGCTACCCAGTTGCCATGGTGACCGAATTACATCTCTTCACTCCAGGTCAGAGGGTTAAAATCATTGACAAGGTCTCTCTAATGGGAAGCTCGCTTTTCAGCTAGCTGCAGTTTTCTCCCAGCAAGGCTACAGAATCCACAAGCTCTTTGGCAAAACTGAGATGGTTTCCTGTGGGATTGTTGAGTTAAAAAGACACCCACATACAAACATGCTGGCAGCTGCTGCTGTCGCCACCTTTTTCGAATTGTGGTAGCACCTGGAGGCCCCAATTGGGCTACGCACTGTATACAGACATAGCAAAAGAATGGACTCTGTCCCAAACAGCTTGTAATGTAAACGTAAGATGAGAGACAACAGGTGAATAGGAATTGCCAGCCATACTTGATCAGACCCAAGGTCCATCTTAGAGGAAGGTGTCCAACTCTTGAAATAGATCAATATGGGATAATTTTCTCACCACACGAATCTCATCCTGTTATCTAATAATCAGAGATTCACTTGAGCCTTGAAGCACAAAGTTTAATATCCTGCCAAAAAAAATTGTGGTGATTAATTATTATAACACTGCATAACCTTGATATCCATATAAATGTCCAATCTTTCTTTCAATCTATTCCTCAATGATTTTCTGTGGCAATAAGTTCCACAGTCTAATTACATACTATGTGAAAATTTTTTCCTCTTTTCAGTTTTGAATTTCCCACCATTTCACTTCATTGAATGTGCCCTGGTTCTCGTGTTATGAGACAAAAGCGAGAGGAGCACAAGGGATTGGTGAGATTGTTGTGACAAATGTAATAAATCTCAATCACAGCACTCTGCCTGCCCCATCATACCTTTATATGTTTTGTTCTTTTTTAAGAAAACATATGTCTCTGCTGACTTTAGGCTTCTTGTGGGCAGCCAGAATTGTTAACCCACAAATACCATTCGAGAAACTATTTTTGTGCTATTCCAGACTGGCCCAAATGTGAATGCACTGGTACTCTCATGTGAGAGCCTAACCCTGTGAGATTTCCAGGCTGACCTAAATCAGTGTTCCAGACAACTTTTGGGTATTTTTTGTGGCTCACCCATTACACTCACAATAACTTCTGCAGGGCTATTTAGTAGGAATAGCTCAACATCTCCTCTGACCCATTTATTATATTTGTCGGTTCTCCCACCATTTCCTCTGAGCATTGGACACATCAATAAATGCTAAGAAAAAGTCTCTCATAAATAATCCAAGTTTCAACCTATTCTAATCAATACAATATTGTTTATGCAGACACTTAATGCTCACACAGCTCATGTTAAAGGTCTGTCAGTGTTTTCACAAACCCCGCTTTTCAAGTGGCTATAACTTGGCCATTTTGGAGAGCACAGCCGCCTGTAACATGGGTTACAGACTGTCAGGCCAGATGTAAATCAGATCAGCTATATTTAAGTGAGCAGCTTTATCTGCTTTTATTGTTTGCCAACCTGTGTTTTAAACAAATAGTTGCAGGGTTTGTTTGTTTTTTGTTTTGGCATTTGATCCTTTGGCTGGATTGACACCTTTTAAAATGTGGGGCAAAACCAACAAGCAAACAAAAAAAATCCCTCAAACCAAACCAAAATAACATGCTTTGATAGCCACACTATCTGCATTTAAAACTGAAGCATTACCCACCAAACACAGCTACATTTCTTGCTTCACAAAGCCTAACTCTGCAATGGTACTATAAATGATGTTCTATTCCTGCTTGTGTTTCAGGAACCTTGATTTTTCCAGATTTCCTATTTCTCAACCCTTTCAGATCACAGCAGACAACTTTTGTGCATGTATCAGGTTGCCAGACCAAATTCCATATTTAATTCTCAGAATATCTGTTCAGTCCTCAAAGCAATATTTGATTTATGGAACAGTAAAAGAAAAGAAATAATTTTGTTCTTGTTTTCACAAAAGCCAGAGCCTAAGCCAGAAATGAGTGATACAAGGGCTGATTTTACTGTTGGGCTTGGAACTCCCATAATGGTTAATGAGTGTTTGTTGTATTGGTTATATATGTTTCTGTTTATTTACTCACATACAAAATCATTCATATTATAAGAAAAATGTGTGGGATTTTCAAAAGCACCTAAGTAACTTAGGCTACGTCTACACTGCTGGTGGAAGTGACTCTCCCAGTCCAGGGAGCCAAGGCTAAAGTTAGCGTGCTAAAATTAGCAATGCAGATTTTGTAGCTCTAGCAGAAACTCGGGTTGGCTAGCTCAGACCCAGAGGGCCAGATAGGCTTGACAGCCTGAGCTGACACCCGAACAGCAACAGCCACACTGCTAGCTTGAGTCTGTCCACTTGAGCTGGGAGGCTTAGCCTCAGACACTTTTGAAAATCTCTTCCTATAACTCTTGTTGTCCCCCATTTTATGATGAGGAAACTGAGGTTCAGAGACATTATAGGCCCTATTTTACAGAGATCCTGAGAACCTGTTGCTCTTACTGACTTCCACTGGAGTGAGATCATTCAACATTGCTGCAACTCAGGGCCTAATTGACTTGCCTAAGATTCAAAGCAAGTCAGTGGTGGTGGAGTTAGATCTCCTCTAATCCTTAAAGCAAAGCTGGGGGTCTTAGATCACTTTCCATGTGTTCAGAGGTGGCTGTGTGGCAGCATTCTGTTCATTAGGGGCCACTTCATTACTCCTGGGGGAATTCTGCACTACTGTGAACGTGCATAATTAATGAGCCCCGCATATTTTAATTTTTTGCGCAGAAAAAGCTTCTGCCAAAACGTTGCTGCAGTTCCGCCTTTTCCCACCAGAGGGCACTGTGGTGATAGAATCAAGCTGCTGCTCCCCGCCTGCAAGGGAAAAGAGAGAGGCCTGCCCTCTTTGCAGTGGGCCAGGTCAGGAGAAAGGCGCTATGGGGAGACCGACAGTGCAGGGTGCTGGGGAGGTCAAGCAGGGACTCATAAGGGCTAGTGAGAGAGGACAGACTGGGGCAGGAGCTGAATGAGAGTGGAGGCAAAGGGCCACGGGGGGAGGGAGGTGCAGGGCCACATGGTGATGGGGAAGGGGGTACATAGGCACAATGGAGGACGGGTACAGGGCCACATGGGGATGGGGGAAGTGGGTGCCTGAATGAGGATGGAGGAACACATGAACAGGGGGTGCAAGGATACGTAGGAGTGCAGGAACACATGGGAACAGTGGCAGATGTGGCTGACTGATTGGGAGAGGCTGGGGATCACCAGGGTCTGCATGAGGGACGCATCCTAACAATCCCTCCTCACTCCACAAAAAAACCTGTTCCATATTTTTCTCACCCATACCCACCAACCTTCCAAGTTCACACCCAGGCTCCTTCCCAGCAATTTACTTCCCTTTCTGTCAGCTCCTCCATTACCCCTGACTCTCCCAAGCTTTTGTACTGCTTCTGAGGGGTGCGGGTTCTATATTGTAGCTTAAATTAATTATTACTCAGACATCTATATTAATATGCCTAGTAAGGAATCTATTTGTAAAAAAACATTTCCTGAATCTTTTTTGTTGTCTGTATTGTTACACGCATACTTGCTGATACGTAGTTTGAAATAAATGATCAAAAATAATTGAAACTGGTGTGATTATATTCTGTTATTTGACAAATAAAATATGCAGAATTTTAAAACGTGTGCCAAACTTATAATTTTTTGGCACAGAATTCCCCCAGGAGTAACTTAATGGCTTTCCATATCCAGTGTTTCCTTAAGCCAGTGGTTCTCCATATGCTCACCTGATGTAGGTCAAGGCCATAATTGTTTCCCATACTCTGTGCTGTCCAGCTACATGCTGATGATAACCCTCAAGTTAGGCATGTTCCAGCCATTCAGGTCAATTCAAACAGTGTCCCAGGACACAGCACCAGAAGTTTTTTTTCTTTTGCACCTCAGTTTCAGCTGTGTCAACACACTCCCACAGCACTGCTCTGAATCCAGACCTTTCCCCCCACCCCCATTCTTCATCAATTATCTTACTCCTTATAATTTCTTCCCCTGCTGCCCTCCCATGCCCTGTTCCTTTCTGGAATGTTTCGTTTATAACCTATTTGTTGTTACGTGTTTCCTTTTCCCTAACCTTCATAATGCTAAGTCCTTCTCACCGATCACCATCACATACTGCATGCAGGTCTAATGCATGGCACTGTGTCACAGACATGGCTTGGCAAGCAGCAGTTAAATACCAAGAGCTTTATTTGGCATCCCTCAAGTTCAACCAACATAGAGGACTAGTTACACACAAGCAATTTGCAGAGTTGCTCTTTACAGGGATCTGGTTAAGTTCATGATGGCTTGAACATCAGTAAAACTGTCCCAGTGTTTTCTGGTTTTATTTTTTTAAATTACAGATTATAATTAATTTATCAGGGCCCTGATTGTTATCCCATGCTCCATTCAGGCTTGATAAGGAAGAGTGTTTAAGATACCTGCATTGATAAAGGCTTGCCCTTCTTGGTGCTGGTTAATAAGTCCATCAACGGAGGGATGTAGGAGCCACTAAAGCCCTTCCAGGGAGGTTATCAGAGCAGCACACATTTTCATTTTAACTAGCCAGGCTGCATAAAGTAGCTCTGTAACCTTTAAATGTGTATGTGTGTTGGGTGGGGGAGGCAAAGCAAAGAAATAAAACAATTCCCCTGTTAAAGAACAGACATCAGCTGTGTGTATAAAATGATAGACCTGCATTTTTTATGGATAACATAGAAGTGTGACTAAAGGACCTTCAGTAACTAATGTGAACGTGGCTGGGTTGTAGGCCCTGTACATCCGAATGAAGAAATATTTGTAGAGTTGAGTTTAGTTTTACACAGAATAAAACCTTCATTGAGAAGGGAAAGAATAGCACAACCCACACTTCTGCAGTGTGTCTCTCTGTTCCTCTCTAATGGCTGGGCCATAAAGAGGTTGATGATTTTGCGCTGTCTTTGAGCTAAGACACCTAGGTCCCTTAGCTCAGGCAGCATTGGCTCATGCTGTTAGGTAGGATCAGTTTCTGTATTCAGTTCTTGGTCCTGAAAACCCACCTAGGCACATCGTGTCAGTCCTGAAGAAAAATACCAGAGTGACATTTCTGGAGAAGAAAGACCTCTATTAACCCACAGAGCTGGCACTACAAATCCTTTCCACGCAATACTGCACTGCCAAGGTACCTGGATCTGGACCTGGGGGGGATCATCTCCAGAGATACAATGCTAGTTCAGCATCAATGGCTCATTCAGACCCAATTCAGAAAAGCATAAGCTGAGCTTAGCACATAAGCGCGTGGTTATGTACTTTCCTGAATATGGATGGACTTAAGCATGTGTCTAAAGTGCTTAAGTCCTACTGTCCTCAATGAGACTTGAGCGCATGCTTAAAGCAAAGCATGTGCCAAAGTGGTTTTCTGACTCGGGACCCTGTTCCTCAGCCTCTTAGCTGCCAACAAGGGGTCCACTTAGTGCCAATTGTAGAACTAGAATGAGACCAGGATATTCTGTTCATATAAGAAACTGACCAGCCATCAGATTGTAATAACTTCCAGTTACAGCCAACCGAGGCAGGATTTGCACTGGTGACCTGAAAGAGAGAGGCTGTATATCTGAATTACCAATCTTTTTGAACCATGGAGTCACCCAAATAAAGCATCTAAAACAAAAGGAGGGAGTGGAATATGAAGTGCAATATTGGCTATTTTTGAGGTACAGAAACCCAGAGATGGGAAAATAAGTGAATTTGCTGTATGAAATTGAATGAACTGTCTATGCCCTTGTTGTATTTCTTCTCTGGATTAATAAAGAATTTCACTCTCCGGGACTGTCTCCAGCATTTAAAGACACATGCTCTCATTTTGCCTTATGGACCATATTTGCTAAGGAAGTCACTGAGGGAGAAGAACTCCCGAAACTAGTGGAGTTGTCTTCCTGCCCATAACCACATGTTAATAGAAGTAAACTTAAAAGCACAATATGGAACGAAAGAAAGAAATAGTTTAAAAATTTTATCTAGTATTTGCAAAAGATTCAGTATGAGTAAAAAGTATCTGAGAGAATACAATACAGAACAGCCTCTTCTGACCACACAAGTTAAAAACCTATTGGTGTGGAAATGTGTGTTTAGGGCTATAAAGAAGATGGAATATTCAACAAGAAAAGTGACTTTTTTTTTAAGACAAGTGGCAACATTCTGCTCTGTAGTGATCTGATTGAAGTCAATACATTTACTCCAGATTTAGACTATTGTAACTTGGAGCAGAATTTATTCCTTAGCCTGAAAAATTCAGGTTTCTTTAACATGGGTTGTCATCTAAATAATTCCAAATCATCAAGTGAAAAGATAATTTCTGAAAAATCCATAGCAGCTTAGAGTCAGAAATCTATTCACCCAAAGAAATTGCTCATGACTGTGCTATTAATTTGAGATAAAAACTAGTGGGGGACCTGGCTGGCTCAGGGGACTGGTAATGGGATACAAAGTCTTTCTCCTCTAGGGCATTGTTTTAAAATTAGTTCTTGAAAGCTGTTACCATGTGATGTTTATTCATTGGTCTAACTGAAATAATAATGTAGTGAGTTTGTCTGGTTCCTAGTGGCATCACCCCCAGAATGATTATTTTGATTGTGGTCATGCCAAAGGTCCCAGCTGTGATTGGAGGCCCATTCTGCTAAGCACTGTACCAAACCCATAGTAAGAGATGGTCCCTGTCTCAAAGTGTTTACCGAATAAACAGACCAGACAATCTAAGGGTGGGAGGGGAACCGAGGGACGGGGGGGTGATTTGCTCAGGGTTACACAGAAGGTCGGAGGCAGACCGAGAAATACTCTGAGGTCCCTTTACATTTAGTCCCATGCCCTGCCCACTAGACTATGCTGCCACCATAATTAACATTAACTGGCTCCTTTGTAGGCAGTCTCAGCAGAGCAGTCCCAGGCAGCATATAAATAGGCATGGTGAGTGGACCATGTTCTCACAACTGATTGTGGTATTTCCCTGCTAGTTCTGAGGAGCAATGGCAGGAGGCAGCGTGGGGGAAGCCTGCACTGCTATTTGTCTGCTTATATCTGTTTTGTGGGTACAGGATGATAAAAGTGAGTATACGAATTAGGAAGTGAGGATAAGGGTGCTGTAATGAAGAAGTGACTTCTGCAGGGTTCTGTGAGCTTATGGAGTCATATTATTCAGAAATCTCTTATTCTACACTATATTAAATGTTTTCCCACTCTCCCTACTCCATTCTTTATTCATTTGCACACTCTATGCCATCTGATGGACCTTTGCAACCTAATTCCCAGCTGTTGCCTTGACTCCTTCTTCCCATACTCAGGACTACTAAATGTTCACTCTGGGTGTGTGCGTGCATGCATACATGCCCTCGTACACATTTGTGCATGCACACACCTCTGATTTGTTGCTTTTTTCTCTTACAATGGAAAATTGTAATATGAGATAGACAATATCCCAATAACAACACCTAATGAAAAAGAGCAATGAATTTTCATCATTTGTGGTGGTGGACAGTGATTTGCATAATGCATTTTCTAAAAGGTGATAGAGATTTCTAAAAGCTATAGTGGAAAATGCATCATTCTTCTATGAAACTCTGGAGGTATTTGGAAAATACAGATGGAACAAAATCCCTGAAATAATCCTAGAAATTCTTACTGGGAAGAGAAATCTTATTAAGAAAGCCAAAGCCTGGCATTATGTGTTCCGAGCGTCTCTTCTCCATAGTAATTTATCAATAATTCTATTGCTCAAAAATTTTGAGCACACGCTGCAAAGCTTTACCACAAGCCAAAAAAAAAAAAGGCTTAGATTAGAGGATTATGCTTTCATATGAATATCAGTAGCCTCTGCAGTTACATCAGCTAGGAGAAACATTACACAGGACTGTTAATCTTCATACTTCAGGCCATAAGCCGATCACCAGAGCTGGTCCAATGATTTGTTGTGTACAGTTTATCTGAAGAATTTAGCACTTTTCTTCTGTTTGTAAATGTTCATTAATTTACTCGTTCACAATTGCTTGACTGTTACTTCCTCTGAATATGTACTGTTTATAGCGGGTAGTCGATCAGTTATTCATTGTCCAGGATTTACTTACTGAGGGTTGTTGAAAGAAGGTGAACTTGTATTTAGGAATGGGAGCTAGGAGATCTGGGTTCAATCTCCAGCTCTGCCACAGACTCCCTGTGTGACCTTGGGCGAGTCCCTATGATCTCGCTATGGCTCAATTCCCCATCTGTAAAATGGGGATAATAATACCTTCTTGTCCATCTTGGATATTTAGATCATAAGTTCCTTGTAGCAGGGCATGTCCATCATATATGTACTCCCATTACCATAGTATGTGAGCACATTACAGTTTTTAAATGTTAGCCTCACAACATCCCTGTGAGGAAGGGCAGTGGTATTATCTGCATTTTACAGATAGGAGAACTGAGGCACAGAGAAGCTAAGGTCACACAGGAAGTCTGTGGCAGAGCAGGGAATTGAACCCAAGTTTCTAAAAACCTAGATTAGTGCCCTAACTACTGGACCACCCTGCCTGTCTGCTCTGACTGTGTTAATATGGCCCACTGTCCAATGGCTCCCTGAGATCAGTTAGGGCCTCTAGGCGCTAATATAGCAGAAATAATTAAACACACATACTCATTTGATACTGTTAATCTTCCTTGATAAAATATCTGATCCATTGCCCCATGAAGTCAAGGGAAGGATGCCCATTGACTTGAATAGGCTTAGTTCTTTCCCTGGGTGACCAACCCTAATACTACTGCCAAGACAAATTTTGTTTAATAATGGAACACTGTTTGTGCCTTCATTAAATGAATCTCAGACAGAGGCCTGAAACCCACTGCTCACAGCATTCACACCAGCCACGTGATGATCATGAACAAACATGATCAAGAGCAATGAATAAGAAAGTGGTGCAAACAAGCCAAAGCAAAAATAGTGAATGTTAAGGTCTCATGAAAGGTGCCAGATTGAGAATGACTTTAATTGTTAAATGAAAAAGTTATTTTTTATTCCTGTTTCTTCAAAAATGCTTGCTCTGGCTGGATGAAATACACCCCCATGCAAAGGACTTAAGTGGTACATAGGCCATGCAACTTGCCCACTATGCCGTGGTGGGTTGCCCAAGATATGAATTTTTCAACTAGCATGACACAGATTCCCGCTTTCACAACCCTTAACTAGTATGGTCGGTCAGATGAGCTCTTGCTGCTCCAGCCATGCAGACCTGATCATTTTTTGTAAGGCATGTGTGTCTATGATGCATGTTTGGTTTTGATTTCCCTGCAGTTCAATAGGAATATTCTCTCTTCAGAACACTTTCTAACCTGCTGACACAAGAAAGATTGAAGCAGAAGGGGGAAGATCAATACAAATTAAAAGCAAATTAAAAAATGCACAGAGGGCCGAAGTATGTAGTTGAAAATCCATTAACTTCTGATTTATAGTTTTGTGACCCGTGATTGTTTGCTGTGTAGTAGAAGTGATCACAAAATCTATTAACTTCTTTGGTCTGTTTGGAGACACTCGCACCACTGCAGAAAATCTCTCATTTAATTTAAGCGGAGTAAATCCCTTCTGGACCATTACTCACATATAACTGACGGCTATTTGCTTGTTGTCAGTCAAAAGACAGTCCTGTTGCAAGTCCACAACTGCCAGAGTAGGTGCTAGTGACTAGCACCAGTGGCTCAGTCTCACTTAGGGCCAAATTTACCAAGACACATGAAACGATGGTGGTGTATGGGTGCCTGAAGAAGAATGAAGGGAGAAATGGAGCTAGGAAATGAGGCAGGCAATGCAGGATGAGTAATAATATTGTGTTACCACCACCAGTGCAGAAGAAATATTTCAGTCTTCTTTCCAAGTGGGGCGTGATGAACTGAGACAGGTGCTGACGGGGAGTGATTTCCACACCCTCAGGTCCACCACAGCAAAGGAATAAGCATCTGAAGATGTGATGGAGTGGGGCCAGATGTTCAGAAGCGCTCAGCACGCAGCAGCTTCCACTAACGTGTGGATATGTTGATGTTCTAAAGCGTTCAGCACCCAACATGCACCCAATCTGCAGAGCTCTTAGGCAGCAATGGCCAGATTTTCCAAAGTGTACATGCTATTCATAGTAGCCCAGAAGCTAGAAATGATGGCAGTGTACTAGCACCAAAGCACGGATCTCCTGGAGCCATGGCCTATGGGTGGGGTGCTAGAGGGTCTGGCTTTATTTAGGGTGAAATCCACACTGTCTGGCAGACATGGTCCCCTAGTCAGGGAGACGAGTGTCTCCAACTTTAGCACTTTCAACGCAGAGTCATACTAAGCTGGATCTTTCCTCCACCCTCACAGCACAGTTGGCAGTGCAGGGATGACCCCTGATGACCTCTCGCTTAGTAAGAGTATTTTAACCCTTTTACATCCCAGAGTTTCTGAAGCCAGTCATATTTGGATGCCACATTCTCCAGCCACAAATAGTGGGTTATCCGCTCTTCAAGGGCTCAGTTCTGAGCACCACACCACACCCACGCAGGGGATAATGGGGTATAAGTAAATCCTTCCTCACCTACATGAGCTACTCACATTGCTGGAGTCTTTGCAGGGAAGATGACAACAGCCACTGGGCTGCTACTCCCCTTCCTGTGGTGCTAGGTTACATATGGGATAGGAAGGGGTAGGAACTGGCCTTAGCTCTGCCCTATTAACAGGCAGGTCAGTGCACTGGAGCAGGTACAGAATGGGAAGGAACATGAACCATCCTTTTTGCTCTCAGTGATACATTCACACTGGAGCAAGGGGGACATTAGGGTTGCCACCCCTGAAGTACAAAACCTGGGATGATCCAGCAGTGCATACTGATCCCCCTTTCAGGTTTCCTGAGACAGCTATCTCCAAAAAAGGGAACTTGGGAAAACCTGGACAAGTGGCACGCTAGGGGGGACAGAAACCAAATTAAACTCTGAATCCCAGTCCAGTTCCCGCCCTACTGCTGGGGCACAGCCCCTTACTTGGGCTGGATTTAAAAGTTACAATCCTGCCCCACTATGTCCTTATAGTACAATCTATTCAGAGAACCTGCAGTTTAAATAATGGCAACAGAACATTTCTTGTAAATGTCAAACACTCAATAGATGGTTAAGTCTCCATCCGCCTTTTATTCCCTGTTAGTTAAATTGAGGCCCAAGGAAAAAATCTACAGTCTGCATCCCAGGATTCTCCTGGGAGTTTTGACTGGCAGAAATGCCCTTCCATCCTCCCCGCTTCTGTGAGTTTTTTTCCCCACCCCCTTTCTGATCAATAACTCCACATTCTGACTTCATAAAGTTTCTCTTGTCCATGCTATTGTTGTTGTGATCAGTTTGCTGCACTGGAGTGGGCTGGTGAAAGTGGGAAAGGGCAAAAGCTATATTTAGTTATAAGAAGGATTTGTTCTGGTTTATGCTCCTTGGGAGGTCTGTAAGCCAAATGCCTTATCTTGTGAACTACATTGAATAGGACAGATTTTTGAATGGCTGGCAAAACAATACACAGTTCTTTATGCGGGTGTACTTGAGAGACAGTGTATGTGTGTGAGAGAAGGAGTGTGTCTGCCTGTCTGTGGTGTTGTCTTCACTGGGAAGAAAGATGTGCATTTAACACATTTAGGCTAACCAGTGTTAAAATCCTTGTATAGCCAAGGTAAGTTGTAGTTTTAACATGTTAGCTGGTCAAGTTAAATCAGGGGTCAGCAACCTTTCAGCAGTGGTGTGCTATGTCTTCATGTATACACTCTAATTTAAGGCTTCGCGTGCTGGTAATACATTTTCACATTTTTAGAAATTCTCTCTATAAGTCTATAATATATAACCAAACTACTGTTATATGTAAAGTAAACAAGGTTTTCAAAATGTTTCAGAAGCTTTATTTAGAATTAAATTAAAATGCAGATCTTATTAGTTTAGTGTGATCCTTGCCCTTGCTTTTCCTTGTTGAGTTTTCCAATGTCTGGTGGAACCTATTTAGATACTTTAAGCTGCACACAGGCTTCTGAGTTATAAGTTGATAACCGGCTGGCAGGAGGTCAGGGGCTGGAACCCCAGATCAGCAGCTGAGGTGAGTGGAGCTGGCGGCTGGTAGGGCTGAGCAAAGCCTGAAGCCTGGACCCTGTCTGGCAGAGGGCCTGCGCTGGAAGCAAGGTGAGTGGGGCTGCGGCGAGGACCCCGACTGGTAAGGGGCCAGCAGCCGGAACCCCAGAGTGGCAGCGTGCTGAGTGGGTCAGCCCGCCCAGCTCTGGGATTTCAGGGGTGGGCTGAGTGTCTCTGCCAGCCCTCCTCTGGGCTTTCAGATGCCGGCTCCTGCCAGCTGGAGTCTCAGCCCACTGCCAGCCTGGGGTTCCTTCACCCAGGCCAGCAGCGGGTACTGAGTGGGACCCACAGTGGGAGCCCGGCTGGCAGGAGCTGGTGGTGGAATCCCCAGTGCGGTGGCAGGCTGAGCAGCTCAGCCTGCCCCACATGCCATCAAAAATAGGCTCGCGTGCCATCTTTGGTACACACGCCGTAGGTTGCCGACCCCTGAGTTAAACCCTTTGCTGACCCCTATGATTTACTTCAACCAGCTAGCCCTTGTCAAAGCTACAGTTTGCCTAGTCTACATTGGGCTTTTTTCAACATACCTTTTCGTTTTTATCTAGTGTAGATATGACTTGTGTGAGTGAGAGACAGACATACACAGAATCTGTTTCTGGGAGTGCATGTGGGTTTATTGTGTGACTTTGCATCATAGCCTGTGTGCTCTGCTCCTATTAACTGTACATATAGCACCTATCCCTGCTCACTTGCTGACAGAGAGTGCAACCCAAATACTGGACACACACTTTACACAAACTGAGCCAAAAATATGCATCTGCCTAGGAAGCAAAGAGAGCTGTAATGGAGCTGAAGTTACCCTACAAACTCCTTGCAATGCCATTCTCACCCAACACCGACCCCGCCTTCCCGCTTCTGGAAATGAGCCATGCTCTGAGGCTGGAACCATCATGCTGCATTAAGTTGCATCACAGAACATAATCAGCATGATGAGATTTGCTGCAAAGCTAGTGCATCACTGAGAAGGTTTCTGAACCTGTTGGGAAGAAGGCAAGGGAAACAAACCCACCACAAATCAGAGAAACAAAAAATCCCCGAAGAACTTCTTTTCTGATCAATTATTTCCTAATAGGCCCTCAAGATTCCATTAGCCTAATTCCCCTCCCTTCCTTCCATCCACACACACCCCCAGCCCTCCCACTGTACTGCCTTCACTAATCTCCAGATAAACAAGAGTTCCAGTAGCCTGCATTAGCCAGCAAGGACTTTGGTCAGAAAGAGGTTAGGTAAGGATACCAGGCATTACAAGATGTACTGTGAATGGTTTGGAAAAAAATATCCTAGTTCTTCTGACTGGGAAGCATTTGAGACATCTGATCAGAAAATGAGGTTCTGTTCTTCATGGAATAGGGGGTGGATTGGTCAAATGTTGGGGTCTGTACCAGACATGAACCCCCCTCCTAAGATTATTCTTCTCATCTTATCTCAACTTTTGAGGTTGATCGTGTGGTTAAGGCACTTGGAATGGGATTTCATGAGATTTTGGTTCCATTCTTGGCTTTGCCACAGATTCCCTGGCAAGTCATTTAAGTCAATTTCCAAAAGAATATTTTGTGCTCTATATCATGCTGCTCCTCACATGGCAGGAGCTCTCCACAAACATTCACAGGGCCTCTTCACTGGCACCTTCAAATCTCTGCTTAAAACTCTCCTCTGCTATTACACTTATCAAAAACTCAGCCATGGTTAGGCAGCTGATGTACTGTAGAGAACCGCTTTTCATGCTGACCAATATTGTCTCAACATTCCCTTGCGTTGCTCATGTCTCTGTGTTGTATCCCCTTTGTTTCTTGTCTTGTATTCTTATACTGTAAACAATATGGGGTTGGGGCCATCTTTTTGTTCTATTTGTATACACCTGTCACAATGAGGTTCTGGTCCATGACTGAGGTGCCTACATACTACCATAATAATAACAGTGCTCAGCATATTTTGTTCATGTTAGATGCTGATTCCTTTGGAAAATGTGACCCTTAGTCTGTGCCCCAGTTTCCTCCTCTGTAATATGGTGACAGCAATACTTCCCTATCTCACAGGCTGTTGTAAACTTATGTTATGGAATCAGGTGCTCAGATATTGTGATGATGAGGAACATTAAAAAACCTAGACAGATAAATAAATGTTTCAAATGTATTTTTCCTATGAGTCTCCCAAGCAAACCTTTGCTGAGTGCTCTTACAGGAGCCCATGTTTTTAACAACCTGGTTCCATTCCAGTCTATGATTAATAACATTGTAAAAAAAAAAATCACACTCTGGTTGCAAAGAAGTTACACAAGTGACAGTTTTCCTAACACTTCCGTATAGATTCCCAAAATATTATAGAGAAGCTGTTTGTGTGTGTGTGTGTGTGTGTGTGTAACTCTACAGACAGACCTTATCTGCACATCTCCCTTTGCCATGCTAGACAAATATGCACCACAAAGATGAAGTGCTACCTCTTGTCTTGGCAACACTTTAAATGACTTAACCTAGTCACTATGAATTCATTTGGTGTTTATGGGACTATCATATGTACTTCCATTGACATTCCCTGACCATTATAAAGCAGTTAGTGGAGATAATGCTGTTCTAGTGCAATGTCTTATCACTGTTTTAACATCCTGACATACAATCACCTCGTATTATCTCTTCAATGAATCCATTAAGCAACTAAAGGCTTCCAGGAGCCAGATGCATGAGCAATGAAGGGGCAAACCTTTGCCACTGCTAATCCAGGGAAGGTTGTTTTTATAAAAAGAGCTTCAGACTCAACAAGCAGGGAGTAAGGGGGTGTGTGTGTGTGTGTGTGTGTGTGTGTGTGTGTGTGTGTGTGTGTGTGTACACCATATACACAAATGACATGAGACCTGGCATTACTAGTGCAGAGGGGTGACTGTAAGGCCTAAAGCGTCTAGAGAGTTTTTAGTAAAGAGGCATGTGATGGGAAGGGAGCTGGTAAGTGATGTCTTTTCCACATTGGGTTTTTGGAAGACCATATGTTAGATGCATCGGTGCCACTTACTCCAGTTTCAGTACAAGTCACTTCTGACATCTTTTCAGCTGCTCTCCGCTAGGGCTTTTCATCAGTGCAGCTACAATAG
This sequence comes from Gopherus evgoodei, assembly GCF_007399415.2. NCBI lineage: Eukaryota > Metazoa > Chordata > Testudines > Testudinidae > Gopherus > Gopherus evgoodei. The sequence continues at coordinate 145,353,287 of NC_044325.1, read as the reverse complement.
TGCAAGAACCTTTGTGGACAAGTCCTAAGGGTTTGGCTACACTTGCAGCTGTACAGCGCTGGGAGTTAAAGCTGTCTTCATACAGCTGTATAGGAAAAGTGCTGCAGTGTGGCCACATTTGCAGCATTTGCAGCAGTGTTGGAAGTGGTGCATTATGGGCAGCTATCCCACAGAGCACCTCTTCCCATTCTGGCGCCGTGGGTTGTGGGAAGGGGGCGGAGAGTGCGGGTCATTCTGCTTCCTGTCCCAACACCCCTTGATGCATCGCTTCACATCCCAGCAATCCCTGTTTTTCCGTCCACGTTTGGCGCCTTCTTGCATCTTTCAACGGTTTCTGTGCAGCGCAATTCTGTGTTCCGTTTCGGTCTGTGGAAAATGGAGCCCGAACTGCTGAGGAATCTGCTGACTAGTCTCACCAGCACATCACATTTGGCAGTTGAGCTATTCCTTAAGATCCAAAGTGACAGCGAGGAGTCTGATGATGATAGCAAGTCGCGTAATGCGTACAACACGAAATTGCTTGTGGCATTCACAGACATGCTCAGCACCGTGGAACGATGCTTTTGGGCTCGGGAAACAAGCATTGAATGGTGGGATCACATCGTCATGGAAGTCTGGGATGACGAGCAGTGGCTGCAGAACTTTTGGATGAGAAAAGCCACTTTCATGGGACTGTGTGAGGAGCTCGCCTCCACCCTACGGCGCAAGGACACGAGATTGAGAGTTGCACTGCCAGTGGAGAAGCGGGTGGCTATTGCAATCTGGAAGCTGGCAACTCCAGACAGCTACTGATCGGTCTTGAACCAGTTTGGAATGGGAAAGTCAACCGTTGGAATCGTGTTGATGAAAGTTTGCAGAGCCATTACTCGCATCCTGCTAAGAAGAACCATGACTCTGGGGAACGTGCAGGACGTTGTGGATGGCTTTGCACAAATGGATTTCCATAACTGTAGGGGGGCAATAGATGGGACCCATATTCCTATTCTGGCACCACCCCACCTAGCATCCGAGTACGTTAACTGGAAAGGGTATTTCTCTATGGGGCTTGTGGATCACTGTGGGCGTTTCATTGACATTAACACAGGCTGGCCTGGAAAGGTGCATGACGCACGCATCTTTTGGAACACTGGCTTCTTCAGGAAGCTGCAGGCCGGGACTTTTTTCCCAGACCGGAAGATCACATTAGGGAATGTCGAAATGCCCATTGTGATCCTTGGAGACCGTGCTTACCTGTTAATGCCGTGGCTCATAAAAACATACACAGGGAGCCTTGACCACAGCAAGGAATGGTTCAACTACAGGCTGAGCCGGTGCCGAATGACTGTGGAGTGTACTTTTGGCCGTTTAAAGGGGCACTGGCAATCGCTGTATGGGAAGCTGGACACGGGGGAAAGCAGCATCCCTGCGGTTATATCCTCCATACAGAATCCCCTGCTGTACCCTCCATAATATTTGTGAAGGGAAGGGTGAAAGATTCAGTCAGGCATGGACCTCCGAAGTTCAACGCCTGGAAGCTGAATTTGCACAGCCAGAGAGCAGGGCTACTAGAGAGGCCCAGCACAGGGCTGCAAGGATTAGGGATGGCTTGAGGGAGGAATTGAGGCTGAAAACCAACAGTAATGTTTGGTGCCTTGCACGGGAGTGAAGTGCAGTGGTTACAATGTTAGTAGGAATCTGTGTTTCCTAAGCTGATTTGCAGTGCCTGTTTCTTTCCTGGGCTAAGGTATCTTTAACTTTCTGCAATAATAAAGACTGTTTTCAAAGCCAAGAATTCATTTATTGAAAAGAAAATTACTTTATTGACAGACACACAACTTTTTGGGAATCTGAAAGGGCAAGGGGGTAGGGTGGGGAACTGTACAGTCACAGGTTTGAATATGTCCTGTCTGGAGTGCTGTGAAATGACTGCTGCACTTCAGGATGTCTATACTGCATGGTGATGGGGGTTGAGTGCAGAGGTTAAGGGTCGTAGTTCTTACGGCTGGTTGGTGAACGTACAGGTATTGGAGGCAGCTGGTGGTGGTAAGAACCTGGATGCTGGGGAAGGGGGTTTTGAGCTGACATAGGGGCAGAAGGGAAAGAGCTTTTGAGACAAGGGCGCGGGGGCGGGCGTGGTAGTGCTCCGCCTGCATGTCTAGGAGCACTTGGATAGAGTCCGCTTGGCGCTCCAGGATGCTTAGCAGCCGCTTCATGCTTTTCTTCCTGTGCGCTGTGTTTTTCTTGCGGATCCTGCTTTCCCTTTCCCTCCAGTCCTGCGCTTTTTGATCCTCTGTGAGAGATTGCTGCATCACTTCTTGCAGCATGTCTTCTTTGCTTTTTCGCGGCTTCTTCCAGAGGTTTTGTAGTCTCTCAGCCAGTGATAACACAGACAGCTGAGATCTCAAGGTTGCATCTGTAAAGGCAAAATGCAACACTTAACAGAGGCAGCATTGTTTATACCAGACAGAGTTTTTCCCCAGCAGTTAAGGAGGGCACATTAACAGTCTTCACAATAGCATAATTTTCCCATCCCAAAGAGAGTGCACATAACCCACGGGAGCCCTGAAATGGTGAGTAAGGGGGAATGATTGGTCCAGGGCTATACTGGGGTTTCTTTGCATTGGGGAAAGCAAACAGCTGCAGTGGGCACTTACACTGAACCGATCCCAGCATTTTCCACAGGATTTTATCCTGGAAGATATCTCGCTGCTGTGGGTCACCTGGGAAACACGGGAGGGTCTTCTACTGCAATGCGGATTCTCCCCTGGCCCCTATGCAGCTTGCCTTTGTCTTGCAATGGTCCCCCCACCCCTCGCGGCACAGTGGCATTGCCACGTTAGCCTGACTGGGACAAGGACCACGGTGGTTCTCAATAAACCTGTGCAAGTGCATTGCCCATGCTCTGGCTGAAATTTTTGAAGAGATTACCGAGGCCGATTACCGCTACGTGATAGACGACATCAATGCGTTGTTCCGCATCAAGGCATGCATAAATGCAGCCCTAACCCTCCCTCCTCTCCCGAAAAATTTCCATCCTGAAAATAAAAGCCACTTACCGGGTACCCGCTCCTCTGTTTGTCCTCCACCAAGCACCGGGTGCCGTGACTGGCTACCTTCCTCCTGGCTTGAGAAGAGCTCCTGGCTGCATGGCTCCAGGGACTCCGGGGTGTCTCCTCCCCACCCCAGTACCCTCACTCTCGCTTTCCTCCTCCTCCTCCCCCCTGCTCTGAAGTGTCCATGGTGGTCCTCGGAGTGGAGGTGGGGTCACCCCCAAGTATCATGTCCAGGTCTTTGTAAAAACGGCAGATTGTGGGGGCAGCACTGGAGCAGCGGTTTCCCTCACAGGCTTTGCAGTAGGCATTCCACAGCTCCTTCACTTTAACCCTGCACTGCAGTGCGTCCCGGTCATGGCCCCTTTCCATCATGGCCCTTGATATCTGCCCTATAGGTCTCGTAATTCCTACGGCTGAAGCGCAGCTGGGACTGCACAGCTTCCTCTCCCCCAAAACTGATGAGGTCCAGCAACTCGCTATTGCTCCATGCTGGGACTCATTTGCCGCGTGGCGGCATGGTCACCTGGAAAGATTCACTGATTGCACTCCACACCTGGCTGAGCAAACAGGAAGGGGATTTTTAAAATTGCTGAGGCATTTAAAGGGTGGGTCTGACGGTTGGTCACCTGAGGCCAGGTCAGTAGAGGTCGAACTGATGAGCAGAGTGGCTAGAACAGGCATTCTGGGATACCTCCAAATACTTCTTGAGGCTAATAACAGCGCTTTTGGTGGCCACACTGGCCAGGCAGCACTGCATTAGCAGCGCTATAGTCGTTATTCCCCTTGTCGAGGTGGAGTACAACCAGCGCTGTAGCCAGGAAAATACAGCGCTGTATGTGCCTTGCAAGTGTGGACGGTGATTCAGTTGCAGCGCTGTAAAGCCACCACCAGTGCTGCAAATCACCATTGTAGCCACGCCCTAAGACAGAGAAAGCACTGAACGGGAAGTATGCGCATTAAACTCATGATGAGTTTGCAATTCAATGTGGCAGCAAGCAATGTGGGGCTAGGCTGTGCAACCCCTTGTTCTAATGTGGGGGAGCATTTACACACAGGAATTAGTCCCAGTATTTTCACTAAGGAAAAAATTATGGGAAAATAAACCAGGATTGGAGTTTGCTGCTTCCTGGAAATCTTTTGACACTTGAATATGTCTGGAACACCTGGCTGCCAAGATACCGTGTACTCAATGGTTAACAAGAAGACAAATGTTGTTTCCACTGCTCCACAACCTGCTACCATCACATAAATTGAAACTGACAGAATTACCATTGATACAAATTAAAAACAAATACAAAGGGTACACAGAACTGATCCTCAGAGTTCAAACTCCATTACCAACTGATTTACTGTGCAGTGACCTGTGATTGTTTGCACTGAGAAAGTACTGCGCTCGGATCCTATCAGCCTCATGGCCACATCTCTCACCAGTCAATAAGCTATTTAATTTAATGGGAAATGGTATTGACGGGACTTGGAATGCAGCTCATAAAAAAAAAAAAGATGCAGCTGCAAAGAGCAGATAAAGTCTTCAACTCAGGGGGTTCGCTCTTTGGGTGTTTCCCTTTTGTTATCTCATTAATTAAAGTCCAGAGAAGAGACTGCTGGATTTGGGAGTGTCAAAGCATTGCAGAAAAAGTGCTGAAGGGATGATTACTCTAGGGGATCTGTGGGGGACCAGGGGAAGCAGTGATGAGATAATGCAAAGTACTGTGTAGTGCCCTGACCTTTCAGGATAGACGAGTTCACACAGAAGCTAAGATGTTCTAAAGGGAAATATATCAGACCAATCAAAGAAGAGGAGGGTTCAGCTTATAGACAAATTCCCTTGTTACATTCAGTTATGCTGGTGCAATTCAGCTGACCTCCACCACCCGCCGCAACACACACACACATTAACAGGAGGATTTGACTCTGTGGGCCAGATCCTGAACTGCTGGAAAGTGGCACAGTTTTCCTGAGCTCTGGCCATATGCATTTATTTTGCGCTTTTCAGTAACACTTATGGAAACAGGCAATGTTTCTAGCATGTGGAGCTGGGGATTGGGAATCAGGACTCCTGAGTTCTATACCTGGCTCTGGGAAGCATGGTGGAAAGAGCAGGCAAAACCAGGCATTAAGAGTCCTTGGTTCTACATCTGGCTCTGACGAAGATGAGCTGTGTGCCGTTCCTAGGGTTTCAGCATAGCCCACCTGTAAAATGAGAGTGACGATACTTACCTGTCTCACAGAGCTGTCCTGAGGCTTCATTAATTAGTATTTATAAAGCTCCCTATGATCCTCAGGCAAAGACTGCTATAGTAATGAAGATTATTATTATTCTAAATACTCGTTTAGCTTCTTAGACGTGCCCTCTCAGAGCTGGCTCCTGGTTCCCTGTGCCAACAAGTACTCTGAATTTCTTTGTGTATCGCTGTGTGTGTGTAAATAACCCATCTCCTAGACCAAGAGAGTTGCCTCTTGCTCTGTGTGTGTGACTCCAGCCCAGCTGGTACCTCTCCTGAAGCAAATGGCAGGGAGCGTGGCAAGCAGCAGGGTCTCTGAGTATTTGTAATCCCTGAGGGCACAAGCTAACAACCCAAAGACTCCCCTGCTACAATTTCTATGGCAACTGTCTGAGTTTCTGAGATGAAAGTTGGATTTGGAATGTCACACACATATCAAATGTGCAAAAAATAAAAGTGCTCTGCAGAGGTTTTTAATTAGATGGCACAGCAATGCAACTCTGATAGCAGTTACTGTGTTTTTAAATTAAGAGGGTAGTGTGGCCCAGAGGTAATTACAAATAAAATGCAAAAATGGAGAAGGGGAAGCACTAGGATTAGACAGGTTGTGAGCTGAGATTAATGCCTACAATGCAATTCTGTGTTTGTTTGCTGGTACCTTGTCCTCTCACCTTCTAGCTTCCTCACGTTGTTGTTTCATCTGCCTTATCATAAACCTAGATTGTGAGCTCTTTGGACAGGGACTATTTTCTTATTAGTTTGTGGTATAATGGAGCTCTGATCCTTGACTAGAGTTGCTAAATAGTCACTAATAATTGACTCCCTTATGCTGTTTATGAGCTATTTTAATCATACCTAGCTCATGTCATTATCCTAATCAAACCTAGCTTCTGCTATGAGATGAGTGAAGCTCTGGAACAGCATTCCAATAGGAGTAGTGGCGGCAAACATTCTAACTAGTTTTAAGACAGAGCTTGATAAATTTCTGAATAGGATGATACAACAGGATTGCCTGTGATAGCAGGGGACTGGACTTGAAGACATGGGAACTCCCTTCCAGTCCTATATCAATTCATGAAAGACATCATTGTGAGACAGGGAAGCAAGTGCTGTTCATCCCATTTCCCTGAGTTAGACTAGCCATGATTTTGTGTAGTTCATCAGAATCCTCAGCTTGAAGCAAAATGAGTTGGAGAGTGCAAATTTGATACCAGAGAGTGTGGCTGCACGATCCCCTATGCAAAGTCAAGCCACCAAGTCTCGAGTATAATATTTCCATATCTGGAGTTTCACATCTGATAGAAAAAAACTTTTCTTTTTTCTTTTTTTTTAAATTTGCCTACCATTACTGGAGAAATGTCACTCTGTACTCTGATTCTTTCCCATCATAATTCATCACAAAATAAGTCAAAATCCATTAACTCACTTTGCCCATGTCCTTGACCAGGCAGGAGAATTGTTTCCTAGAGCATGTTGCTGAAAAGACCCCGGGTTGTCTGAGTCAGATTTGGATTCAAATCAAAGCTTTGTGGGGGTGCTCAAAGTAGTGGTTTGGTTCAGGCTCATTTCTTCAAGGAAGTAAAAGCAGAATGAATGTACAGTATACAGAACATACAGCCACGAGTGCAGGGGACTGGACTAGATGATCTCTTCAGGTCTCTTCCAGTCCTATTCTATGATTCTAAGGCCTATGAAAACCTAAGGCCAAATTCAGCTTCAATGAAAGCAGGTGAAACTCCACTGACTGCAGTGGAGAGGCTCACACTTACTCCAGAGCTGACTTTTACCCCACAAACAATTAATAAGAAGCAATTAGAAAGAGCCAGAAAGGAGCTTCAACCTTTGACTAAATGTATCTACAGAATTCAAGAGAGAAGAAGAAAAACAAGGATAGATAGAAAGTAAACGTGTACCCTAAGCCGGTCTACATTTTCATGCAGCTGAGCCACTGTAGATCTTTAATGAAGACACTCTATGCCAATGGGAGAGAGCTCTCCTCTCAGCACAGTTAATCCACCTCCGTGAGAGGCAGTAGTTATGTCAATGGGAAAAGCTCTCCCGCTGACAGCACTTTCTGGGGTGGGGGAGGGGGAAAAGGAAAGTGAGGTTGGTATAACTATATCACTCTGGGGATTTTTCACACCCCTGAGCAATGTAGTTATATTGAAGTTATTCTGTCGAGTAGGCCTGCTCTAATTATTTTTTAGTTTTCGGAATAGCCAATGAAACACATTCCTGATGCTGTTAAGGCAACAAATAAACATACCTTTAGTTCTCTTCTGATTCCCACATGTCCCCAGAGTTGCTAGCACCTGATTTAATCTCCATTTCCATTAAAACTAACCGTCCCCTTGGAAATGAATGTACAGTTAACAAAGTAATATGTTGATGAACAAACTTCAGCAGATTGCTCCATGCTAGTGGTAGTTAGTTAGACTGTAAAGAAAACAAGCAAAAGGAAACTGGGGCACCAAAGAAAAAGAGGTTGAATCCCCAGGAAAGACTTTGAATTTTGTTTTTATAACTATTTCTGAAATATATTTTAATGGTGTTTGCAGTGTTTGGAGGCAGAGATCCCATTACATAGTGTAACACTGAAGACTTTGCATGTGATGCTCCACTGGTTTGCACCTTGTGTCATCAATCGAGCCAGCACAAAATGAGTGCAAAGTGGGTGTTCCCATTCTGATTTGGTAGTATTTTACACCCTTACACTTTTGCCAATCTGGGTTAAATTATATTCTCCCTTGATTTTCTCCCCAGTCAAACATTGTATGTCTCTGACTTTCTCTCACCATCACCAATCTGCTGAGGATATTCTGGAAGAACTGCTTTCACAGAAATACTAAACATTCTTGTGGCTCTCTTCTGAGTCCTCTGCATTTTATTAACATCCTTTTTGAATTGTGTACACCAGAACTGGACACTATGTTCCAACAGTGGTCACACTAATACCAAATGCAGAAGTAAAATAACATCTCTACTCCTACTCAAGACACCCCTGTTTATGAATCCAAAGATTGCATTAGGGCTTTTGGCTGCAGCCTTACATTGGGCACTCATGTTCAGCTGATTATTCATCATGACCCTCAAATCTTTTTCAGAGTCACCATTTCCCAGGACAGAGTCCCCCATTATATGTTATTCAGAATTCCTTTAGAAGTGAATTAAGTTAACCACATTAAGGTCACTTTAATTCTAAATAAGGTTGTTCACACAGGGGTTTTATGTGGTTTAAATAATCCACTTCAAATTCACACCTTTACTTAATTTGGATTATTTTTGCTGGATGTCTTCCTGTGGAGAAGCCCTAAACTGTGTCACTGCAAAAATGAAAAGAGCATTAAAAAGCATCTATGCATCTTATTCTCTTTCATTCTCTCAACTTCTGGATGTTACCACTGTTTAATGTTGCCCCTGGCTTTGGTCAATGCAGGTGATAAGTAAATATGCATCTATCTTCCCTATATTGAAAATCATGTATGAAAGCACTGTCCAGAGGAAACGAGCTTTATATAACAATTGCATCAACAATCTGAAGCTGTTCCCATCAACTATTAATTGTCTCCTTTCTGACTCATGAAAATATTATGGATGCAGAAAGGCAGAATATTGGTCATTTAAACTCACCTCTGTCAGAGGGCAGACGTGCTGGACTCTGTAACATGGACTGGTCTTGCCTTCTTAATAGAACACAGCCTTGTGAAGGGGAGCAGCATTTTCAGAATTGTAGGGCTGCACTGTAACATTTAACAGTAACTCTGTTCTGGGCACAGTGCAGTGGGAACACCAGGAGGAATCCTACCTCGGAGAGGTTCAGTGACTCCCAGAGTTCCCAGCTTGTGCTTGTTATTTCCCTTTCAGATGTACATCATGCAGTTCCTCTATGCATCTGATGCACAGGGGTAGGGTAGAGCTGTGGCTCTCTGTAGCCCTTCCCTCTCCTTGAGGTTTGATTCCAGAGGAAGAGCAACTTGGCAGCAGACTCTGCACTCCCCCAAGCACAGGATTTATTATCCTGAGTGCACTTTATGTGAGTGATGCAAGGTGTAGAGGATATTTCCTTTCTTCCTCGCCAGCCACTAGCCTAGGAGGTATTGCTGGGGCAAACATCCAAACTTCCTGGGGTGCTTTTCTAAACCAGACCCAAACTGCCATTATTTTGAGGTTTGCTCATCACTTTGTTGTATTGTTAACCTCATTATTGTATCTATACTTCACCTTGATATAGTTTTTCTTTCATTTGACATGGGACTAATCCAACCTCCTTTAAAGTCCATGGGCATCTTTGCTTTGTCTTTAATGGAAGTTGAGGTGGTCCCTGTGCTAGTTATGCTATCCTCACAGTGGAATCAGAACACACTTTAGGGGGGTTTGTTGTTTGAGGGAACCATATTGCTCAGAACTTAGGGTCATTTTTCCTTTGCCCTAGTGCCTCAATCCTCAACACAGGCATGTGTATGTGTCATGATAGCGTCATTCACTGTGATGTATTATTCTTTATCTCCTCTTCTCCTGCATAAACCTTCTTTCCTTAGTCAGAGAAACACTATAAAGAAAGTCATGTCTTAAAGGAGGCCCATGAATAAAAAGCATCTTAGAAACTTTGTTCATCTCTGCTTCTGTAGTTGATCCCTCCCTCGGGTTGGCTGGAACCCAGGGAAACCTTTTATCATTTCCCTTCAGGTGATCAGCATATTTTGGACTGTAATGCAATGTTAATGATAAGATTTTCCACTTGGTTGCTGGGTTACAGGTGCTGTTCATTACTGGTATCTGATTTCTGGTTCTTCTTTCCAGACTGCTTTGAAACTGCTCCCTTGCTGAGAAACCAACATTTAGACAGACTAGTTTATACACCACTTTCATGACAGGTGTTAACAGAGTGTCGCAGGAGTCTATATAGTGAATGCAGAGATCTCAGCTCTGAAATGAAAGCTTGTTGCAGGGAATCATGCTCCAGACCATTAATCGCATCCTTCAGCAGACATTCCCCTGGGCGACATATAACCAATAGGATTCAAATCATTCACTGACAGGACTTCAGGAGTTTTTGAACTGGGAGGAGGCTGTTACTGGCATTGCTACCAGCATTCAGCTCTTCACTAGCATGGCTCGTGCTGTCTCTTCTTATGGTACTTCCCCTCACATAATGTGCTTTATCTAGGGTTCCGTGCTCATATGAAAAAAATCATGTGTGTATTAAATAAGTCGAAAAAACTGCCTTGCACATGTTAAGAAAACAAATCTAACATGGACACCAGATTTAAAATAGAATCCATTTTGAAAATTACCATGATATGGAAGATAGACTGCTTTGGTATGGTATGATACTTGCATGTTATAGCATACATGTATGTTATGACACAATCATTCTAATTTAATGGAAAATAGATTTAAATTACATTCAAATAGACCAGTTTTCACCCTGTATTACATATTCAGTTTCACAATGTGTCATGAACATAGTACAGTATAGTTTCAAATGCACAGTGTGGTTGGAAATATTTTTAAAATCATAACTGAGTACTGAGAGCGCATTCACAGTTCTGTTTTATAACATTATTCAGATTCTAACAATGTGATTTCTGGAAGGGAGACAAGAATTTTAGATACTTCCACAATGGACATATTTATCCTTGGTGAAATTTGCCCCTGTCCTGAGGGCTAACATGGGGACTGTGAACTACTTAAGGCCCCAAAATAGGACACTTAATCATCCATAAGCCTTGAGCTGTTCCTCTGCACCAGGTAAATTTCACCTTTTATCCTTGGCAGAGAAGCACCAGCAGTTTAGCTGCCTTTTAATAATTAAAGATTTGATCCTTCCTTTAAGGCACTGGGGGCTGAGCAGATTTGACTTACGATGCTTTACAGCATTCTTCCAACATGTACAAAGTGTAGCATGTACAGGCAAAGAAGTCTGCTAATAATTCTCGGTCCATAGACCATTTACAATCAATTTGTTGATTATTCCAAAATGTAAGAGATTTTCACAGGATGCGTAGAACATATGTTCTATATCTACACCCTGAGTGGAAGAGAAGACTCCTTAAAATCAGGTGCAGTGATTAACTTGAAATCTGCAAATATCTTTCAATGTTGACTTAAAATGAATGGTTCCCCCCCCCCCAAAAAAAGTTCCTTCTAATAAACTTGTTCACTAGGAACTATACAGAAAGAGAACGCAAAATGGATACGAATACAGGCAAGCCAATATATTTTTGTAAAATATGACTGAATATTCACTGGTGATGATTTGGGGTCATCACCCAACGCTGATAAAAACAAAGAAAAAGTTGTATCTACCCTCAAGAAGGTATAGTGAGTGAAACCCAAAACAACATAAAGAGAAGGCCTCTGTGGATTGCAAGCAATTCCTGAAAAATTACCTGAGACTTTGCTTTTATTAAATATCCCTAAACTATTTTTTGGGGGGGAAATGGGAGTTGATTTTAAAAAAGAGAGAGAAAGAAAAGCCTGGCTCTATTTTTCTTTAAAAATTAATATCCTGTTTTAAGATTGGTAACAGAAGGTGACTGGATCCTCCTCCTCCCATAGTTCACTCCTTCATGTAGGAGCAAGGTACAACAAATGGTTGAATTGTTAGAAATCTGTGAGATTGTGTCTGGGTGTCTGATAGTAGAGTTCTTGGGATTCACAATAAGAATACTTTACAACATCTTTCATCCAAAGCCCTACAGCCCTATACATGCTTTCAGCCTCATGGTTCTCTGAGAGATAGATAATATTGTTTCTGTTTAATACACTTGGAAACTGAGGAATGGAGAGTTTAAGTGATTTGCCTTAATAACAACTAATCAATGTGAGAGGCATGGCTAAAACCCACGATTCCCTGTTCTCTGCTATGCCTACTAGATTGCACTCCGACACAGAGTTACAAATGGAACCCCAGAGTCCTGACTCCCAGTCCCCTGCTCTATTCCCTGGACATCACTCCCATCCTCCCTGAAATTGTTGAGTGCATAATTTAATTTTGCTTTTCCCTTGACAGTTTTCTGCAGCCACAGATGTGGGGCTGGATTCGTCCCTTAAATAATAAGATTAAACAAGTTTCATGCTTCAAGGTATCCTGTAAACTGTATGGAATAGGAAGGATTTGTTCTCCCCATCCAGGTCACTACACAGTGACCAAATGTATTAGAGTGGAAAGAGGAGACTTGGTTTGTTCTGAAGTGTCATGTACTTGACCTAGCTGATAGCAAGATAATGAAGTTGTTCTGATCAAGTGGTGACCAATCCTATTACTATGTTATGTGTTTTAGCGTGGTTCTTTTAAAAGCCTCTGCTGTGTTTCCAGGCTTGGTTGAGCATTTTGGGGTAGTTGGCTCTTGCATTATTTATTTATAACAACAATAAAAAAGCAAATGTACATAAAAACTATATGTATTTGCCTGTTTCCTTCTCCTCGCCCTTTGTAGCTCCCTTGTCTTAGACTGCACACTCCTTGGAACAGGGACTGTCTCTTGCCATGTGGTTGTATAGCACCCAACACAATGGGTCCTTGGTCCTGAATGAGACGTCTGAACCCTACAGCGATATAACTGGTAATAATTTTTCTCATAGGCTTTAAAGTCAGAAGGGACCATCATGATCATCTAGTCTGACCTCCTGCACATCCCAGACCACAGAACTTCATCCACCCACTCCTGTAATAGGCTTGTAACTTCTGGCGGAGCTGTTGAAGACCTCAAATCTTGACTTAAAGACTTCAAGTTGTAGATTTACTCTAGTCCAAACTGGGAAGGGACCCATGTGCTCACTGCAGAGAAAGGTGAACCCCCCCACTGACAAGGGTCTCTGCCAATCTAATCCAGGGGATAATTTCTTCCTGACCCCAAATCCTGCCACTGAACAGAATTGAAGACTATCTTCAACAACTTGGTGCAGTCAGTAATGGGACACACTACCTACTTAAGGCCCTGATCCAGTAAAACACCTTAAGCATATGCTAAACTTTAAGCTTGCAAGTACTCGCATTAATGTCAAAGAGGCAACTCGCATGCTTAAAGTTAAGCATATGCTTAACTACTTTGCTGGATCAGTGCTTTTATGCAGGAGATATGGGTTAGAAAGACCCCTGAAATGTTGCAGACCAACCAGCTCTCTGTATATGGCTGCACCATTTCTGGCTGCCTTGAGACTGAAGTAACAATGTAAACATACTCTTGAGAGAGCTCCAGGAACCACAGTTAACTAGTTTCCAAAGGCCCTATGTTAGAGGCTCGTCAGCACAGCTGATGGATAAATCTTAAAAAGCACAGAGTATCCAGAGGCCACTGCTAGTGAAAAATGTTCTTTCTTAGGTTCCTGTTTGAACACCAGGAACTCCTCCTGTGCTTCTCTTATTAACATCATAACTCAAGGAGCTTTTGTCCCATCTCCAGGAAAACATTCAGCAAAATATTGAGACTGCAGAATCACAGACAAATCAATAGACCTCAGTTTTAACAATGCCGTGATCAATATTTAAACAGGATCCATCGTGCACCTCTCTTCTTCCAGCCACCTGCCAAAGATAAGACACTTCTCTGAGCATCATTAGCAGTGACTTCTAACTAGTTTGAGCCTTTCTGTGCTCAGGTGCCTTTCAGTGACAGCCCCTGACTTTGTAGGCCAGTTCTATGGGAGGCTGAAACTGGGATTGAGTAAGTATTTGAAAGGCTTGTTCATAACAGGAACATATAAATTGCCATATTAGCTCATAATCAGAGACAGGACAGTACCCTAGATCAGTGGTGGGCAACCTGCAGCCCATCAAGGTAATCCACTGGCAGGCCGCAAGATAGTTTATTTACATTGACTGTCCGTGGGCACAGCCGCCCGCAGCTCCCAGTGGCCACAGTTCACCATTCTCAGCCAATGGAGCTCGTGAAGCGGTGGCCAACATGTCCCTGCGGCCGCACCGCTTCCTACAGCTCCCATTGGCTGGGAACAGTGAACCGCAGCTACTGTGAGCTGCGGGTGGCGGTGCCCGCGGACCATCAATGTAAACAAACTGTCTCACGGCCTGCCAATGTATTACCCTGACAGGTCGCGTGTGACCCGTGGGCCGCAGGTTGCCCACCACTGCCCTAGATGAATCTCTAGCCGTGGCCAAGCCATATGTTTCAGAGAGAGGTTCAGTGAAACCCAATGAGAACATGGGGCTCTGAATGAAAAGTTCAACTCCCTTTGAGGCCAATGAACTTTCTCCAGTAGATGCACATAGGCCTAATTTTGGAGACCCAATGCTCTCTTGCTCTGAGGTGTGTGTCTGGTTGACAAGAGTTAATGATTGTCCAATTAATCACCATAATCCATGACTGTTGGATTATTTTAGTCCACGCCGTAGGTTCTGGTAGTACATCTGCCCACCTGCTTCAGTCAGTGGGAGCTAATACAACCAGTAAAGCAGGGAGCCTGGTGGCCGGATGTTCAGTTAGTGTAAATCTGCATAGCAAGTGGTTTCTCATGTTTAGCTCTTCATATATATCTCTTAACATTTAACTCCAAAGGAACTGGGCCAGTTTATAACAACTGAGGGTGGCTGCACTTGATGACTTCTCCAGGTCCCTTCCTGCCCTACATTTCTATGATTCTGCGTGACCCAATAGATAGGGAAGAACAGGGATGAAGTTTAAACTGTGATTTAGATGGGATTAGATTTCTCTATGTTGGTCTGTAATGGTGGTAAGATAAGCATTTCGTTTCACTTCATTTTGGGCTCTGTGAAAAAGGGAAGATATTCTATTATGCCAGTGGCAATTTTCCCTAGCCCTTTCCCTGGTCCCTCTGCTGACTCACAGAGCATAGCTGGTGTGAACTTCAGCAGAAGCCACATATTTTTTTTCTCTCTGGCCAGAGGCAACCTAGGCTGCCAAAGGATGAAATCAAAATGGGGGGAAGAAAACTACTGGAAAAATGAGGAAGATACGGAAAATAAGAGAATAGAGAGAAAGAAAATCAGCAAAGTCAATATTCCCTGTAATAGCCAATAGCCATCAGTTTCTGGAGAGCTGCCAGTTTGTGATGGAGCCACATTAGGGGGGCTAAGCAACCATTAATTAGCATGGCCCTATTCCCAGCATTGCCATTTGTTTCTGAAAATATAATGGACGAAACTAATCCTGTTTGCTGGTGAAACTGTTTTGCTGTACCATAGCACATTAGAGTGATAATGAAAATGGTGTCAAGAAGGCCTAATACAAAGTGTGTTTTTTGCCAGAAAAACAATATTACCCATTATAGGGACGAGATGAGTTTTCTTTCTCCATCTATCTGTACAGGATGTGGCAAATGCATGTACAGAGCACTCAGACTGGGGTCTGAGACACACTGGGGAACCTGGGACGCTGTACTGAAACAAGCCTGCCACTTGGCAGCCCTTGTGCTTTTCTGGGAAATTGAAGTCTCCCAATGCAAAAGAAAACCGTGATCCAGCTGCAATGGGGGGCCTACTTGACAAGGTTGTTCCTGCTAAAGAGCAATAACAAGAGTGACAGGCGGAAGTGGGAGGGAATGGCAGCTGTAACTCCCTCTGGGTGCAGGGAAATGGGTTGGTATGAACAGAAATACATTTTTGTTCAAAGTGTTACTGTGTTGAATTTTGAATGGCCATGACACTGAGTTTTAAGCTCCGCTGATGGTTATTTCTGAAGGGTTTGATTCTTGTAATGAGAAGTGATGAGTTTAGCGAGAGCTGCTCTTAAAATGTCCATCCCAGTAATAAATGCAGAATAAGGAACCAGCACTAGGAAGCACTGATAACTGTGGTTTAGGGTGTCATGTTGTAATCCTCATCCTAGAACATTAATACAATGGACTGTAAAACTCTTTAGTTCACAAATATCTAATTTTTCATTGTGGTTTTGATTTCCTTCACTGGCTATCACTGTAACTCTGTCAAGATGTAACCACATGGCTCACATACCTCCGGGACCAATTTTTGCAATCACTCTCCCTCCAGCTGAGCAGAATTAGGTAGGATGCTTTTCAGGAGGAATAGGGCAAGGGAAGGTTCTGAGTCAGCCCTTCCTCCCAGTACTGTGGTGGTGTGGGGGGCTTTTCAATGGTCTGTGCTCTTTGCTTGCCACATTTGGCCATTAAGCATGGCCCCTTTACAATGAAGGGGTGAACAAATTTGTTTTCAATAGTAATGCTCAGGTCAGTTTGGCCCAGGAGTCTACAGCATGCCCTCATATAGTATAGGCAATTCCCATTCTTATCAGGGGAAATTCCACAAGCCACATGAAGGCAAGGTGTGCTCTTTGGTCTGAAAAAAATCAACCCAAAAAATCAAAACACAAACCTCTTTTTTTCTTGATTTTTGTTTTAAATGGAAAAAGCACATCCAGGGACAGATATGCAAATAGGGCTTTTGCATATTTGCAAACTCGCATAAAAATGTGCATTTGTTTTCACACCAGGGCTATTCTGCATGGAATACTGCACACACAAGTGCCTCTGTGCGTATGCGCCTGTATCTGTACAAAACCCTGTTGCTGCTCATGCAAATGAATGTATTAATAAATATTTGTAGTCCTGCTTTTCATAGAACCATAAAAGATTAGGGTTGGAAGAAACCTCAGGAGGTCATCTAGTCCGACCCCCAGCTCAAAGCAGGATCAGCACCAACTAAATCATCCCAGCCAGGGCTTTGAAGGCTTAGTTTGGATATGTGGCTTCTGATGTCTTGGATGGTTCAGCCTGTCCTGCTAGGTGCTATGCAATATCTTCAGTGATGCACAATATTCAGTATGAAGACTGGTACTCAGACCTCAGTGATTCAAATTTTATATGACAAAGTTCCTGCCTATTACCATCAGTTATGACAGTTTTAAATACACAATGGTTAGTTGGGTTGGTAGCATGTCTTGAACTCATCAAAATGATCTCTTAACACATGAGATGATCCTTTTTTAATGCCCACTTTGATTTAGCGATACCATATTGCACTTTTCATGTTAAAAGATAGGCTGCATTCCAAAAGCTCTCTTAGCAAGTCAGCAATGCTGTGATCCTCTGGGGGAAAAGTAGCCTCCTTAAAGTCACAGAGAATCACATTTAGTAATCAGGCTAAGGTCATCTCTGAACTAGAATAATAAAGACTGTGAACTAAGGGTAAATGAGACCTTGCTACAATTAATGGGGTCCACACAGGTAATGTGTCATAGAGGATAAGGGCAGGCAGATTTCTTCTTGGTATATGAAGAACTTACTCTCATTAATGTGAGCAGTGATTTAAAAGATACAGGTTCTTCTGTGGTTTATAAAAGGTATAGAGTGAAAAGAACTATTAGATCATAAGTCTGCTCCAGAGCAAGGACAGTGGCTGTAGAAGATGTGCCCCAAACTAAAATGATACATTGAACTTGAACCCATCAATTTCACACTTCTTGCCCCCACCCCACCCCTTTTTAGGGGGGAGAAGGGGCTAAGGTCAAGTGTCGTGGAAAATCTAAGCCTTTAAAAGATGTGCTCATTTCCCCCCCTGCTGTCTAAAGGAAAGAACTAAAGCCAGTGCAACATGTTTAAAATAGTTAGGATATTACATCAAATCACTCTGGATCCCATTACTTTAAATATATTTTACTGATTAGATCTTGGGCAAGTAAACTGAAACCTTAGCCCAGCTGTTTCTTCTTGCTACCTTTGGCCATTTGTTTCATGTTTCAGATCTTTCTTTCTATAAAGAAGTTCTACCTGGATTGCTTTCAAGGCAATACCAATCCTTCCTTAACTTCATCATAAAGTGCTAAGGAGTATTTAGATAATCAAACCCAACTCCTAGCCACTGAATATATATATATGTATATCTAACCCAGAACACACAATTCTCTTTTCAAAGGGCTGTCATCATTTGAATGGTCTGGGTGGCGGTTGAGCCCCAAAAGGCTAACAGATAAAGATGTGTAGTTCTGCACTATCCCTCTTTTTGCACTCGGCGGATGTAAACATCAAGAAGAGAGAAGCATTGCACGGGGGGTATAACTAGGAGTGATGGGATAAGATTATGAAAATGGAAAGATATGCTGAACGTCAGTGAAAAATTTAAACAGTGATGCCCACTAGACGGAAAAAGTCTCTCAAGGGAAATGGTGGAAGCTCCATTGACCATGAGTAATTTATATTGGGCTGACCAAAGCATGAGATACTAAATTGTAAGGGACAATCCTGCATTAGCTAGGAGTGAGTTTATGCCTTAAAAGAATTTTCCATCTCTAATTTCTGCAATTTAGAATCAGTCTAAAGGGAGCACTATCTGTCTATTCCTCGATTCAGCCAGGGACTTATACATGTGCCTAACTTAAAGCACATATGCAGACATTTTAATCAGTGGAACTATTCATATGCTTAAAATAAAGCACATGCTTAAGTGCTTTGCTGAATTGAGGCCTAAATACACAGGACCCTGATTCAGCAAGGTACTTAAGTTTACAGTTAAACATGTGCTTTTGCCTACATTCTATAAAAGCCGATGGGATTTGAACACACATTTAAAGTTGAGCACATGTGTAAGCGCACTGGGTTTTGATGAATTGGGATGATCTGATGAGTTGGGACCAAATGCTGGGCTCATCACTGTGATGCTGGAAAATCATCCCCTTTCATTTGCAGTCACCCAAGCCATGCCAAATACACTCATAGCCCCTACTCCACAGGGCACTGCATTATACATGGACCTTTCATTCCGAGCTATCGGCACTCTTCCTTTTGTCCACCAAATAAGGGTGTAGATATGATATTTGAGGGATATGATGGGCTGTGAGCTTGCAATAGTAGGTAAAAAGAATACAGTTGGTACATCAGTGGCTATGAAGCTCCATTTGACAGCATTATCCAGGTGGCGGTTTTAAGATGACTTTCTCCAACATTTTAAAGATTTTGTTCTTAACATCATATTTCCAACAGCTCCTGGTGTTCATGTCTACTAAGAAAATTCCTGCAGGGAGGGGAGGTAGTGTTTCCAGCAGTTTAACCAAGGAAATGGGAATCCAGACTCCAGATTTCTACTCAGCTCATCTCTTCTACTGACTTGCTATGTGCTCTTGGATAAGTCATTTTAGTGCTCTGTGCATCAGTGTAACCATTTGTCAAATGGAGACAATAATACTTAACTACCTTGACAGGGTGGAATTAATTAATTAATATTTGTGAATCACTCAGGGAGCCTTTAATCAAAGGTGCTAAATAAATGCACAGTTTCATTACAGGGAACTTGGAAATTTGGTGTCAGTTGCATCACATATTGTTTCAGTCTCCTATCCCTTTCTGCCCTATCATGCCTGCTTATCATTGCTGCCTTGAATTTGCAATCATGGGGAAGTAGAGTGGATGCAGCTGGATATTCAAATAAATCTGAATTTCATTCTATCTTCAGAACTATAAGGAAAATATGAAATTGATTTAAAAGGTTGCTATACAGTGGATAATTCTTGTAAAAATAGTAAAAAGAATATAATTCCCTTTTCCCCTCTTTTTTCTTTAGATTGTAAAGAACCAAATTCATTAAAGGCTATTAGAATACCATTAATATTAAATTAATATTTATTAAGTTTTTGAGCAACAAACATACTTGGAGCAGAAACCTGATTATTGCTTTAAATCTTCGTACATAAAACCTGACCTGGGATTCTCTCCTGCAGCTCCTGAACAGCAGGTACTGATCTACAAGTCCTGTGTCTGGGATCTGTAGAAGGGAAGGAATCCAAACTGTGTTTGGTGGTTGTTTCTTCACACAATGACTTGAACAAATCCAACCATCTGTTCACTTATGCAGATGACATTTGTACAACTGGCAGACATTTGAATTAATGATGATACTCTTCACTACCATGGAAAGTTGGTGTAACCACCGTGGACTTGCAATAAATGCCAAGAAGATGGAGTGGTTGAATCTTTGTAAAGGAACAATCGATAATGTGTTGATGTTGTAGAACTAGTAAAATCTTATGTGTACCTATGAAATGTGATCAATGGTGATGGGTCTACTAAGGATGAGGTTAAAAGGAGATATGCTTTAGCTACAAGTGCTGCACAGAAGTTGATGAAATTATGGACTGATAAAAACATTGTTTGCTTTTAAAGTGAAAATGTATCACACCTGTGTTCTAAAAGTATTACTCCATGTTCTGGAAGCAGCTGCATTAAGTGAAACAGACATAAGAATGCTGAAAGCAGTAGAGATCAGTGTTTTAGAAGATGGAAGAAGTCTGGAGGAGACTAGAGGATGAAGTAAGGGTACAGGATTAGCTCCAGTCAGAAAGATTACAATGGTGGGGACAGTGTAGATGCTAAACAGATGAAAGGACACTAAAGGCAATAATGCAAATGCAACCAAAGTCAGTCCAACCTAATCTAACCATCGACTAGATAGTGGGACATACATCGTATGCAGAGACATGACTGGGCTGGACTTAATGGAGGAACAAGCCAGGGACAAGAATGAATGGTAGTGCTGTACTGCTCCCTACCTATGGGATGAAAGAAAAACAATCTGTTCATACCTTCTATCCCACCACCTCACTGCTGAATTTACATATAGAAAATTCCTTTAAGTTTGGGATGATGAAGGGGAAGAAGATGGAATAAATACAGGAGAGTTACAAATGACTGCCAGGAAAAATGACCTGTAAAATGTATCCATTTTGCCTCTCTTCCATTCTTTTCTCATTGCCAGGCACACACTGAGGGCATGACCCAAACCCACTGGCATCAGCGGGTGGACTTCCATACCCATTACTTCAATGGACTTTGTATCAAGTCCTTAGGGCTGCATTGTGCCCCTGTTTTACTCGACCACTCACCCCCACCTTGGCCAAGTTAAACAGTGTTGCCACCTCTTTAGATTTTGTCATAAGTCTCATGATATTTGGTGTTTTACTTAAAGCCCCAGCTCCTAGGGTCACATAATGAGGTGAGACTCTCAGCTGTTACTTTAAAAACAGCGAGTTTCTCGCTTTTGCTGTTGCAAAGAAAACACTTGAAAATGTGACTCAAGTGCAAACTAAAGGCTCAGAATCTAGTAGGCAAAGAAAAAAATTATTAGCATTTTTAAAAAATCCTATGATTTGGGGGGCCTGATGGTTTTTGAATCTCTGTGATTGGCAATACTTCAAGTATGACCTGCATAGATCCTTGTGCAAAATGCAGCGTCTGCTCCATAGATACTCCCCCTGTGCACAAGCAGACAAGGAGGGGACTCTTGGTTCCATGCCACTAATTGCTCTTCCCATCCTCATACTTGCAAGTTAGAGTAGCCAATCAGGTACAAGAGGGAGGAAGTAAATGGCACCAATCAAGCAGCACCTTCCTCTGATATCCTACCTTCTCCCCCTGCCCTAAACCAAGAGGGAAGCAGAGGAGGAGTTACGATTGTATTGCAGTTGCACCTAGGAGCCCAGTCATGAACTAGTATATAGACCATTGTGCTAGATGCTGTACAAAGAAGAAAAAACAGTTCCTGCCCCAACGAGCGTATAACCTAATAAGACAAGATAACAGATGGAGACAGACAGATGGGTGAGTACAAGGAAACAATGAGGTAATTTTGACAGTATGATAAGCAATGGTACCAGCTCATGAGCTGCCTAACTGTTGTCAAGTTTTCTGTAGGCATCATGATAAAGGAGAGATTTCAGGAGGGAACTGAAAGACCCAATGAAGTAGCTTTGCAGGCATTTATAGGGAGCTCCTTCCACGTGCGAGGTTCTGCTTGGGAGAAAGCACAAAGGTTCTTGTTTGAAATCTTGCAGAAAAAGGCTTTTCCGGGACATTTTGAGTATTTAACTGAACTGCTCTGATCCTTAGAGGTGGGTCTCTCATTGGCAAACAGTGTTACATGCAGCATGTAACTGAAAGGCATTTCCTTCAGCCCAACACATGCAGCTATCTTCCAAATCAAATTCTGAATTTAAGAAAACAGTGCAGCAGGGAAAGAACAAGAGGAGCCTTTGATGTGCCTGACTGGGTTGTGTTTAGAGAAAAAAAAAAGCATCGTTCTCCTGTGTTGGAGAACACTTACCAATATTAAGGCGTGAACGGAAGAGAAGAAAGAAGCAAGAACAAAATACAACACTTAACAAGAGGGTAATTTATCCTGTTGGCAAGTGCTTAAAGTCTGGTTTATGGAAAATTACTTGCGCAATTGTGTTGCAGGGTTTCTGAGCTTTTATGCATAAATCATAGTTTTGATTCAATGTGAATATCAAACATAGTCAGGTGTATAACTGCATGGGGGCAGAGTTAAAGCAAGAATGGATTTAAGTGTGGAAAATGAAGAGGAAAAGAGGGAAAAAAATCCCCTCCTGTTGCTGCTACAAGCCTTTCTACAATAGTCAAACAGCTGGAATGTATGGAGATTGTTAATTAAAACATACTGGTAGCCACCTTCTGCAGCATTCTCACAAGGACATCCATGCAAGAGATAACTGCCAAGCCCAATCTTTTATCCTCCTATTATTTTTTCCTTAGGATTCAATTTTTTGTCCCAGAGAGGGAAGCGGGGAGGGAAAAAAGGACAATGGAGCCAAACATTGTGTGTAATTGTAGGATAAAAATAAAATCAATTTTAATTTAAAAAGGAAAAACAAAACAAACTATAAGCAGGTGGGTGGGGGAAAAAATCCACCAGGCTTTGTTTCATGTGATCTGTATTTACCACATGTCATGCAATGGTTTGTGCGATCATGGCTTTTAAGTTGCTCTAAAGACAAGGATGGTGTGCTATTCAGAAAAAAATGAAAAAGCACAGCCCTTGAAAGGAAAATAGACACCGGGAATTCATATCACTTGTGCAGGCATGCAGTAACTTAATCACTTTCTGTCCTGATTCATCCCTCAATATTTTCAAATGTGCACATTATACAGCATCCAGAGATGTTCATCTGATCAGATTACAGAGCTCAGGGAATGATGTTCTTCTTGTGGTTTTTTTCCCTTTTCCCATAGGAGTTGTAAAGCCAAGGTCATGACTACCACACGTTGAAATATTTACAACAACTAATTTGGGCTAGGTCCAGGTCTTAAAGTTTCGTGGCAAATTGATTGTACCTTACAAATGTAGCAATAGGACCACATAGCAGAGAAGTATTATTCTCACTATTCATTGTATTCTGGTAGTACCAACAATTATTATCTATATTGTGGTAGTGCCTAAGAACCCCCGTTGTGGACCAGGGCCCTATTGTGCTATGTTAGGTACTGTCTAAAAGACAACAGATGCAATCCCTGCCCTGAAGAACCAATACATCTGGGTCCTGCAGTCGAAGAGGGATAGACTAAATTATCCTATTCTTTAGTTTTCTGATTCATCCTGATCTTTGGGAAGTGGCTAACAACAAAAGCCAACAACCCAGTAAGATAATGAGCAAATGGCCGAGTAGATGTTTCTTATTCTTAATCATTCGGGCTGCTTTCATTGAAGTGCAAATGGGATACAGGGTGAGGATATGGCACTTAGAACAGAGGACCTGTGACTCAGGACAGCTGGGTTCTATACGCATCACTGCCATTGACTGGCTCTGTGATTTTGGGCAGTTCACGTGGGGCTAGACTACATCTTCTGGAGCAACCCTGAGAAACATTATATCTCAGACACACACTGGCTATCTCGGGTTGCCTTGCCACACAGGGATGGTTTTGACTATAAAAATGGGGGGAGCTCTGTCGTTTTGTTCTCAGGTAAATATTATAATGACCATACTGGGTCAGACCAATGGTCCATCTAGTCCAGTGTCTTCTGACAATGGCCAGTGCCAGATGCTTCAGGAGAAATGAACAGATCAGGTCAATTATTGAGTGATCCATCATCTGTCGGCCAGTCCCACCTTCTGGCAATCAGAGGTTTATGTACACTCGGAGTGTGGGGTTCTGCCCTTGACCATCTTGGCTAATAGCCATTGATAGACCTGTATCAGAGGGGTAGCCGTGTTAGTCTGGATCTGTAAAAGCTGCAAAGAATCCTGTGGCACTTTATAGACTAACAGACATTTTGGAGCATGAGCTTTCGTGGGTGAATAGCCACTTCGTCGGATGCATGTAGTGGAAATTTCCAGGGGCAGGTATATATATGCAAGCAAGAAGCAAGCTAGAGATAACGAGGTTAGTTCAATCAGGGAGGATGAGGCCCTGTTCTAGCAGTTGAGATGTGAAAACCAAGGGAGGAGAAACTGGTTTTTGTAGTTGGCAAGCCATTCACAGTCTTTGTTTAATCCTGAGCTGATGGTGTCAAATTTGCAGATGAACTGAAGCTCAGCAGTTTCTCTTTGAAGTCTGGTCCTAAAGTTTTTTTTGCTGCAGTATGGCCACTTTAAGATCTGGTATTGTGCGGCCAAGAAGGTTGAAGTGTTCTCCTACAGGTTTTTGTATATTGCCATTCCTAATATCCAATTTGTGTCCATTTATCCTTTTCCGTAGAGACTGTCCAGTTTGGTCGATGTACATAGCAGAGGGGCATTGCTGGCATATGATGGCGTATATTACATTGGTGGACGTGCAGGTGAATGAACCGGTGATGATGTGGCTGATCTGGTTAGGTCCTATGATGGTGTTGCTGGTGTAGATATGTGGGCAGAGTTGGCATCGAGGTTTGCTGCATGGATTGGTTCCTGAGCTAGAGTTCCTATGGTGCGGTGTGCAGTTACTAGTGAGAATATGCTTCAGGTTGGTAGGTTGTCTGTGCAGCCAGTGTGAGGGATAATGGAGATGTGTTCTAGCTGAGTCCCAATTTAGCAAACCTCTTGGGCAAGTGGTTAAGTCCAACTCTATTCATCAAAGCGCTAAGGCTGCAAGAATATGCTCAAGTGCCATTGATGATAATGGGATTGGAGCATGCACTTAAAGTTAAGCATGTACTTAAGCTCTTGGCTGAATCAGGCCTTCAGTTTTTGCTCTCCTATTGGACTATTGAGTGCAACTGCGGGCTTCCTATCTTTCTACCCTGGCTGCTTTGCTCACACAGCTGCACCTCAGCAAAGGGGAGCTGGCTAGTAAACTTGGAACTTCAAATTGTTCACAGGTTTTTTTCCTTTCCACTTTGAACTTCCCAAAAGTAAAAGAATAAAAAATATACTAAAATAAAGAAAATCTCATGCTGCAGAAGACTGACCCCTCCTCCCAGCCTCCCACAAAATCTCTTAGAAAATGGCTTAGACTACATGTAAGGGCTCAGTATTTAAGGGCCAAGCTGCACACCTTAAATCCTTGGTCTTTGTGGGATTACCCCACCAAAGAACCTCTCAGGAATAGGAGCAGCCAGCTGCTATGAATGATGCTTAAGCAAACAACTTGAGGCAAGCATGGGAGGATTTTTGTTTTTAATATACATAATCCTTCTCTAAAACATACTGTGTATTAGAAAAATAAGAATTGAACCTTTATGTCTGCGAGAAACAAAATGCTACCACAACATCCATGTTTCCTGGCTTACTTAATGTTTATTTAAATGACCTATTTATACAGGCAGAGAACAGATAGAACATTTTTGTTATTGTTGTTAAAGACCTTGAATATGAAGGTGCCTGAAGCCAGCATTTGAGTCTCATTATGTTATGACTTTATTTTTTCTCCTACCTAATTTGAGTAACACTCTATCTAACCCAACAGCTGGAAGGATACTTAAAAAAAAAAAAAAAAGTTTTCAAAGTGAATTTAGTGTTGGTGAAAGGCTCTAGATTGGCAAGTGAAGTCTTCAGTCTGCAGAAAAAGGTCCAGCATTGGCCTCAGAGTGTAGGCTGTCCAGCTCCCATCATCCCAAAACTGACCTAGAGGGAGTGCATGTTTAAGAGGAGGCTATCCTATAGCAGTTTCCTGAGCTGATATCACTAGCGAGTGCTCATACAGCGAAGAGTGCCGTGCATATACGTGAATAGATAGAAAGGTAGCTGGCATGTGGATGGGTTTCATGCTATAGATCAGACACACTTGATTCGTTAGGAAATGGATTGGTAGCTACCAACTCATAGATTTCAAGGCCACAAAGGATCATTATGATCAATTATTCTGTCACCCTGCATTATACAAGGCACAGAATTTCACCTATAATAGAATCTCAGGCAGTACTTAAGCATGTTATTTTGTTAAATGACCAAATGCCAAGTCCTAAGAATCCTGCATTATACTTTGCCTTTGAGCAAAATGCATTTCTCAGAGTTCAGATAGCCTGAAGAAGGTCACCCCAAATCACCTTAAATCAGATTAAGATTGCTAATTGGGATCATCCAGTTAAAAGCCAAGGTCAATATGATGGTTTAGTTTCATTTCATTTGACCTTGTGCCTCTTTGCCCGCTTGTGGGGGGGTTTTCCCCATAAAGGCCAAGTCAATTCCATTTTGTTAAAACCTCAGATAACTGATAACAATGGTGATGATTCTAGATAGAGTCTGTTTCAGTTTGAATAACTTGTTCGTATTTAGCTGCAGGCTCCTAGAGGCTGAAACAGAGGAGTTTTACTGGGAAAACTCACTTCCAAATATACCCTTTTGCATAGTGAAATTACAGCCAAAGTTCATCTGGGTTCAGTCTGGGGCTGCGTTTCCCATATTCTTTTCTAGTTCTTTTCTTTCTAGCACCACTGACCAAAAACTGCATAAATGTGTCAGAGAAAAAAAAGCAATATGTTAAAATAATAGTAATGATTTATCTCACGTGCATACAGGGCCTGATTTCCAAAGTTGCAGAGCACCCCCAATTCCCATTAAAGACAATGGGAGCTGTCAGTAATCCAGCCCTTCTCACCTTTCATAACAGATGGCACCATAGTGCTTTGCAAACTACATATATCACACTTCTCCTCTGCATTGGTCTAAGTGTCTTCCCTTTTAAGGCACTTCACAGTTTTGCCCCACTCTACCTACCATCTCTGATATGTAGTCAAGTCATTGACCCCTGCCTCCAGTCTTCCAGTGATGCCAGTCCTAATCACCTAGCAGTCCTGTTTTCCAGCAGATGCCTTTAGATGTTCTGTCTTGCCCATTATGCATGGGAGGAGCATCCTGTAAAAATCTGTAAAGCCATTTTGTTATACTCCTTCAGTTCCATCCTTGCAACTCATCTCTGCTGTGATTCTTACAAAACACTTAGCAAAGGCTAAGCAGCTGGTGTGCTACCAATGTCATGTGTTTATGGTTTCATTGCGAACATTTCCCAATGCTCCACTCACAGCTCACTATTATTTCCTTTCACCTGCAGCCCAAAGTCCTGTGAGCAGAAGTGTAACTAAGACACCACTCTGGGACACAGGAAATCTAGCTTCAGTTCCCAGCTCTGCCATGGCCTCCTTGTGCGACCTTGGTCAAGTCACTTCCTGTCTCTGTGCCTCAGCTCCCCCATTTTTAAAATAATGATAATACCCCTTTTGTCTGTCTACCCACTGTAAGCTCTTTGGGGAAGAAACTGCCTTTTACTCTGTGCTTGTGCAGATCCCAGTCAAAGTCAAGGCCTCTAGGCGCTGCTGTAGAGCAAACGATGATGGTGATAACAGCATTAAAGCCAGTAGAGTTACAGCGGCAAGGAATTCGACCTGTTGTACTTACATGCCAATCCTTGAAACAAAGCTTCCAAGGGTTTGCAGGGAACGAAATTTGAAAGCTGTGTTAAGACCATTCATCCAGCAATGAGCTGCTTCATTACTAGTATCTAGCACTACAAGATCTGTATTGGAGGCTGGAGATGGCTCATGTTTGCCTCAGGTGACTGATTAGCCAGCAAGAAGACTTATTAGACTCCCCAGTCGCCCTGGTGCAGTCAGCACCTCAGGGAAAGAAGGGGACATTTCTGTCAATGTGATAAATGCTAATGGGATCTAAGATCGCTGTGCAGAATAAAGGGAAATGTTGTCTGGTGATTACAGAATTAGTCTGGTCTGGGATATGGATATAAAATATAAAAGGGGAAATGAGACCCTTGGAGACAGGGTTAATGGCAAAGCATGTAGGTTTTCTGTGGGCAACTCAGCTATTCTGGTTAGCAGGGGTTAGTATGTATCTTCACTTTGGTCCCAGCCTGCCTGGGAATCTCTTTCCACCTGCCCAAAACAAACCCTAAAGCACCCTGTTTTGCCTGATTTCAGGTTGACTCTAGGAACTGGGCCTGAACCCAAAGTTCAGCTCTGAATCCTCTAAGATCAAAGTGTTTGGATGCAGGGCTTGGATTCTGGACCATCCCTAGCTGACTCTGTGCAAAGACACCAAGCATTGCACAGCTCTGAGTGAAATTCTAAATCTTTCCTCCTTAGTCCCTGAAAATGAGGCCAGGTTCACCTGAGAGGTTTTGGCAAACACCAGCCTGAGGTTCATATTTGTAACCAAGAGTGAGTTTTGTGTGCTTCTGGGAATTATAATGAATGTCTGAAGAGCTATTGCATAGAGATGAGCCCAGATCTGCATACCTCTTTACTGTGCTACTGGGAATGGGTGGATAATTAAAATCAGAATTTACAATTGGAGCTGAATTTCACAGCTGGCTCCAGAATGTGTAATATGCTGAATCAGAACCCTGAATCCAAGCACCCACAAACATTTAGAGGGTTACAATTCCAGGTCTGCAATCTGGGCTTCTGGTTCATCTCAGGAGCTAAAATACCACAAGAGTAGCTTGAGATTAAAACAGAAATCTCTCTTATCTGTTACATATCTTTCCTGGAATGCTCTGCTGTCTGTGCCATATAACTACACTGTGAGCAATACACAGAGTGTAGCCTAGACACATTTCTCTAATTCTGAACACATCTCCTTCCATACTCACCACACAGAGCATTCAAGCCATCCTATTATTGCTTCATGCACAGCACTGCTGTAGCCATCCGTCTTGCCAGTCAGCTCAGCAGAAGGAGACTTGCCATTCCAATATGGAAGCTGTTTCTTGTCACGCAGGTCAGTGAGGCTAGAGGCTGTGAAATGGCCAAAGTCTCCAGTGGCAAAGAATGTAATCTGCCGCATTAGGCCAGAATCCAAAAAAATTTGCCACTTTGATCTTAACTGGTGCTAATCGAGCCATAAGTCCAATGTGGTCTAAGCACATAGTAAAACACAGTCTCAGCATGTTTATGAGGTTGGGGACAGGTACTGAGTGAAAAAAAATCAATAGATATATGCTGGATTCAAACGTAAAGTAATTACTGTATGTGTCACATTTTAAAGACTTACTAGACCCCTTATCGCCCCTTTCTCTCTTGTTTTGAAACACGGTGCAACCCGGGGTCTATGGCTGTAATACAAATAAAACTGCCACTGTCTCCAACTCTTACTCTTTCAGCAAAAGGGAGCTACTGACTCTGAAGTGCTTTCACAATCCAGGCCATGCTGCCAACTCAGGAACTTTCCCTCAGACTTCAGTGCCATATCCCCAGTAGATTTTTAAATGTGCCTGGCCAAAGGCAGAGTTGGGGCATGAGTTGCTGAGCAGGTGCAGTGGTGAAAAGTATAATTTCACATGGCTAGATTCTGATACCCTTATTCACACTGAGCAGCACCTTACTCTGTGAGTAATTTCTCTCTAGTAGGAACTTCCATTTTCAGTCAGACTAGCCATGGAGTAAGGTAACTGACAGAATGCATAAGGATGGCAGAACCTTGTTCAGAGGGAGGGAAGGCAGCAAACAGCAGCCTGGTCTACACTACGCGTTTAAACCGATTTTAGCAGCGTTAAACCGATTTAACGCTGTACCCGTCCACACTATGAGGCCCTTTATATCAATATAAAGGGCTCTTTAAATCGGTTTCTGTACTCCTCCCCAACGAGAGGAGTAGCGCTAAAATCGGTATTACCATATCGGATTAGGGTTAGTGTGGCCGCCAATCGACGGTATTGGCTTCTGGGCGGTATCCCACAGTGCACCACTGTGACTGCTCTGGACAGCAATCTGAACTTGGATGCAGTGGCCAGGTAAACAGGAAAAGCCCCACGAAATTTTGATTTTCATTTCCTGTTTGCCCAGCGTGGGAGCTCTGATCAGCACGGATGGCAATGCAGTCCCAAATCCAAAAAGAGCTCCAGCATGGGCTGTACGGGAGATACTGGATCTGATCACTGTATGGGGAAACAAATCTGTTCTATCAAAGCTCCGTTAACAGAAGACGAAATGCCAAAGCATTTGAAAAAAAAATCTACAGGCTACACAGTGCTGCGTGACAAGCGTAACAGGAAGCCAGAGACTCAAATGGACGCTCATGGAGAGAGGGAGGGGGTACTGAGGACTCTAGCTATCCCGCAGTTCCCAGCAGTCTTCAAAAAGTATTTGCATTCTTGGCTGAGCTCTCAATGCCTGTGGGTTCAAACGCATTGTCCGGAGTGGTTCAGGGACTAGCTCGTCAATTTAATCCCTCCCCCACGTGAAAGAAAAGGGAAAGAAATCGTTTATTGACTTCTTTCAGTGTCACCCTATGTCTACTGAATGCTGCTGGTAGACACGATGCTGCAGCAGTGAAGAGCAGTATCCACTCCTCTCCCCTGCCCGGTGGCAGATGGTGCAGTAGGATTGGTAGCTGTCCTTGTTATCAACCCATGAGTGCTCCTGGCTGGCTTCAGGTGAGGCTGGCAGGGGGCACCTGGGTGAAAATAGGGATGATTCTCAGTCATTCCCAGTAGATGGTACAGAATGGCTGGTAACCGTCATCATCATAGCAACTGGGGCTGAGCTCCATCAGCCCCCTCCCTTTCCTGTGTAAAGAAAAGATTCTGTCCTGTCTGGACTGTCATAGCACTGGGAGGCTGCTTCCCCCTCATTTTATCTCACTAACAAGTCACTGTTTCTTATTCCTGCATTCTTTATAACTTCATGACACAAATGGGGGGGACACTGCCACAGTAGCCCAGGAAGGTTGGGGGAGGAACGGGTGGGGTTGTTTCAGGGGCAACCCCCGTGAATGGCATGTAGCTCATCATTTCTGCGGGATCTGACATGGAGCAGTTGTGCTCTCTGATACACTGGTTTTCTAGTACACTTGCCCCATATTCTAGGCAGGACTGACTCTATTTTTAGAAACCATAAAGGAGGGATTGACTCAGGGAGTCATTCCCAGTTTTGCCTTTGTGCCCCCGGCCGATCTCAGCCAGGGGCACCCATGATAGCAGCAGACAGTACAGAAGGACAGATAACCGTCATCTCATTGCCAATTTACACCAGCAGCAGATGGTACAGAATGACTGATAACCATCTCTGCTATCATGCAAAAGCAAATGAATGCTGCTATAGAGTATCGCCTCTGTCCGCGGCATCCAGTACACATACGGTGACTGTAAAAAAAAAAAAAGCTGAACGGGCTACATGGTTGCTGTGCTGTGGCGTCAGCCAGGGCAATCCAGGGAAAAAGGGCGCGAAATGATTGTCTGCCGTTGCTTTCCCAGAAGAAGGAATGACTGACGATATTTACCCAGAACCACCTGCGACAATGATTTTTGCCCCATCAGGCACGGGGCTCTCAACCCAGAATTCTAAGGGGTGGGGGAGACTGCGGGAACTATGGGTTAGCTACGGAATAGCTGCCCACAGTGCAACGCTCCGGAAATCAACGCTAGCCTCGGACCATGGACGCATACCACCGAATTAATGTGCTTAGTGTGGCCACGTGTCCTCGACTTTATACAATCTGTTTTATAAAACCGGTTTATGTAAAATCGGAATAATCCCGTAGTGTAGACATACCCAGCATTTCACTCATGGGGTATTTTGCTCTCCAAGGTCCTGAGCATGAAGAATATGCCAGGAAGCCCTCAGTCTACCTTATTCTTTCAGATAAGATATTAGATGGCAGCAAACATGGCATGGTGGGGCTGGAATACAGGCCTGTTGAGAATCAGGGTCCAGCCTCTCCTGTGCTACACTGTACCACAAAATGTTCCTGAAAGCAAGTTTGCTAAATATGATTGATGGTCAATGGCACACGTACCCTGAGGCCTGTAGAATTAGTTCCTCGCTTACAGGACCATGCTTCAGTATGACAGCAGTTCATATCATCTTAAACTGCACAAATCAATGAGCAAACATAAAAGCAGCCACCAAAAATCAGCTAGTCCAAAAAATGTCATTGAGTTACTGCAATGCAGAGGTAGCAGACACCAAGGCTGGGTGACTTGGGAGTGTTGCTGTATTAACTCTTTCTCTCTGCCACACTATTGTTGTTTCCTCTATAATAATACTTCCCACTTCTATCATTCCAGAAAGCACTTTATAAACTCATTAATTTTCTCAGTCCCCCCACCCCAAGAGGTCAGTAACTATTCTTCCCAATTAGCAGGTAGGCAAATTGAGGAACAAAGCATTGCTAAGTAAATGGCTGAAGGTCACACACTGAATAAGTGGCAGAGGCAGGAATATAACACAGGAAGCTGCCTCCCATTCCTGTGCTCTAGCTGCTAGATTGCCTTGCCAATACACTGATTATACTTCTATACATTATTTTATTTATTTATGTAACTGACGTGCAACTAACTGGAATATCTCCCAGAAACAATTTGTCTGCCCTAGAAGTGCCGTCAACAATTATACTCAAATTTTAAAATAAACGTTAAGGTCAATGTCATTGGTCTTTTGACCCTATTATAGCTGTAACTAATTCTAATTACAGTACCATCTAATGACCCCATTGTACTAGGTACTATACACAAACACAGAGTAGGAGACAGTCACAGCCCTAAAGAATTTATAATCTACATACACAGAATGAACAAATAATGGACGGGAAACACATGCATAAAGAGAGGAAGTGTCTTGGCCAAGATCACACAACAGGCTAGTGGCAGAAACATTGTCGCCTGATTCCCACTGTAGTACTGTGTGTACTGGATCACATGATCTCCCTGTTGACAAATAATTTGACCGGCCTTGCCTTAGATTGCCTTTTTTTCACCTTTGAAATTAGGTTATAGCTCATTTGAATGCAATTCAATGATGCAAACTCACAAGAACTGAACCTATCACTCCAGGCCTAGCTTTAAGTAAATAAAATAGCTCCAGGCCTGGAATACCCATACCACTGTTGCCTACAGTCACATGTTCTCATGAGTCTCACAATATTTGGTGTTTTTCTTAAAGCCTTTGCTCTATGAATCATGTTATTATGGTAAAACCTCAGATTTCATTTTTAAAAAATGTCTAATCCTTCTGGTTGTGGAGAAAAGGTTGAAAACATAACTCCTAATGGTTCAAAACACAAATGCAAATTAAACAAAATCACCATCTTGAATTTTTAAAATCTCCTAATTTGTAAACCAATGTCATGATTTTGGGTGGCCTAACTCGTGGTTTTTGAACATTTGGAGCTGGCAGTATTGAAATACACTGAGAAATGTTTAGCTAAGGCCCAATCTCAGAAGAATTAAAGGCTCAGATAAAGATTCAGAAGTTCAGATGCTTATCAGAAGATTATCTGAGTCTGCACCATCCAGCTAGAAATCTTACCTGGACAGACTTTCTGACAAGATTTCCAGATATGTTGATGTCTTCCCACAATGCTTGGGATTTCCATTTCCAGTGCTGGCTACAAGCTCTGGAAATATAGTCTTCAGCAAAAGCGATTAAAAAAAAAAAGATCAATCTCAAAATATTGCCAGGATCTGAATGTGAAGGTCCCTGCTCTGTTTTCATTTTCTGAAAGCCCACTGGTCCATCCTGAGAAATGATGGGTGTCAGTGCTCAATCCTTCCCACCCAAGCAGTCCTCCACATTGCTAAATCTCTCCCCTTCACTTTCCATTGTCAGTTGTTGCTCACTCTGGAAAATCTGTCTGCTGTGAAATTCTTTGCAGGTCAATTTTTATATATGTATAGCTCCCAAAGGGGAAAAAATGCAGCAAAGGGGAAAATAACTCTCTAGATCAAACAAAAAATTGCTTTATGAACAAGTTTTTTTTTCCCATCTTAACTCATGGGATAATACACACCTTGAAATCGTTTCTATTTCTTAATCTCTCTCTCTCTCTCATTTGAAAAACACTAAAAAGATACATGCTAGTGGAAAAGGAATGTATGTAACTATGATTTCTCCCCCCCCCACCCCGAAATTGCTATAGAAACCACAAATACAATATTTATCCAGCCTGTTGTATATTCAGATGGGCTGCACTTTATCTTGAATTGCAATTATACCCAATCTCTATATGGAATATAGTCTGCTTTACCACACCTCTTTGCATAGACATGTATAAACATATCCTTCTTCGGGGTGGCCAGATCATAGATTTTGGTTTCTGCCCATCCTTAGTACATAGGCACTGAGACCAGTTTATGAAATAACTGGCAGCACTAACTCTTCACTGGATGTGATGGGGCATCCGTGTACGCTCTGGGACTGCCCCGTGAATATAAAAGAACAGGACTTAATAATTCACTGAAGTCAATGGAGATAGTTACATCAGGGCTGATTCTTAGCCTAATATATTTAACCAATATAAATGAAGCCACCTTTCTTTTCCTCCTGTCAAACATCCATATCAGTCACTGGAAATATCCAGAGGTATTTACACAGCATTGTTGGGTCATTTGGGTTATGGTGATATTTTCTACTTTCCAGGCCAGTCACATACCCAAGAAGATTATAGTTATTATATTACAAAGCCACTCAAATCACTATCTGTTCTGGGTACTGAAGCAGAAGCAAGTCTACTCATATGATGTTCAATTCACCTCTGCTCTCATGTGGACATCATAACTTTATTTATCCTCTTTCATCCATAAATCCAACAGCCTGGACATGGTGTACACAAGCAGCCCAACGAACCTTCAGCCTCCTTCAGCTCAGAGCACTTCTGAGCCATCAGTGGTCACTCAGTGAATGACAGCTCCCTCCACATCATTATACTAATTGATACAGCGCATCAAGTGATCTGTCTGGGAGGTGACAGACAATCTTGGGTGGGGAGCAGCATGGGAAGACAAAGCCATGTGATACCTGACCACAGCACTTGCAATATTATCTGCCAGGACAGGTTTATAAACACAACCACCTGAAATGACACCGTGCTCAACCAACAGAGCGCTCCACTTTTACGTATAATTATCTGTCCATTTATTTCCATAGGTTGTGTGTACTGCACACACATCATTTATAGTGATTGTCTTCTCCAGTTAGACATTCCCTACTTCAAAAAGCATGCTATATATTTTGTTAAATGAATCAGGGGCAATAAATATTAATGAATAGTGTCTTCTTTGTATATTAAGTCGAGCTCCACATAACTAATGACTTGAATGGCTGATAAAATAGTCTAGATATTTTATGCAGCAAGCATGCTATACCTAAAAGGTCATGTACACAAGAAACACACACACACAAACAGAAGGCTACCAGAGGGGTGATTCTGTCCTTACCACTGGTGTGGATTGAGAATAATGCCAATGGAGCTGCACCAGCATCAAATGTGGGTGAGTTCATAGGCCCTAGAACAGAATCTGTGGCTTGGCTTTGCAGGGATTCATGGGAACAGTCTTGCCAGCGGTAACTCAAAAACAGGCATCCATACTTGCTCACACATATCAGTGTGAAACACAGAGACTGACTCTCCTCTACACCAAGACCAATTTACACTGTGCTGTCACTTAACACCCACTTTAACGCCGCTTTGCACAGTTAGTGCGGTACACGGTGTCCTTTGTGTAAATGAGAATCCAGTCTACCATGATCAATGTACATGGAGCCCCTGGGGCTATCCTGACAGACACCTCCTTTGACAATGTTCTGTTTTATACCAGGTGAATTTTAGGCACCTATTAAACATGACAGAACACAAGGCCTTGTCACCATCGGAAAGCATGCGGTACTAGCTACATCTCACAGAACACCAATCCTGAGAGGCGTTGAGTGCAACTTCTATTGATTCTGAGAGGTGAGGGCACTCAGAACTTCATGGTAGAAGCCTTCTAATTTGTAAATATCTCACACACACACACACACACACACACACACACACACACACACACACACACACACACACACACACACACACACAGCACCCCTTAATTTACTACAAAGCCAACAGCAGCAGAAAATCTTAAAGAGAATTTTTAAAACAAAAGGAAATAAGGGAAACTTCTTGACATCCTACTGTTCCAGAACCCACTGAGTCCTCAGTTTAGGCTGAGGGCAGCCTCCAGTGCCTTGGGTCTGATTTGCCTGTCGGTTGTTTTTCAATGGTAACCCAAAGCCCAAAGCTCCGTCACCCTTTACTAATGCTCCCACCTTCTCCTAAAGCTAAGCCCCCCTTCCTACTCCTACTCCTTTGTTTGTGCTTTGTGCACTTGAAGGCAGGTATTATGCAGCCTGCCAGCAGCCAGGTCACTGTGGTTTGAGAGACCAAAATGCATCTGCCCTGGGGGCAAAGAAATCAGTAGTGGAGCTATAGGATAAAATTGGAAATAGCTTTTCCTAGACCTTCCCTTCCTTACGCCCTTCTACTTCCCCCAACCAATCTTGGCAGACCTGGAGGTGCACACCAAGTGGCATGTCACTTAGCCTGGTGTAGTTAGCATTTTCCAGTGTATTCAGACAGTCAGCATTAATCCAGCAGTGGCTTTTTGTGCTGACTTTGCCCTTTTTACCTCCTCTTTAATGATGTCTGGAAAGCAGGCATTTTAACAGTGCTAAGGGTCAGGAGAAGAGTGAGTTTGAAAGCTGCATTAAAACATGCTCCATTGGCTATGCAGCCAGTAGCAGGAAAGGCTTACAGAGCTGAAGTCTAGAAAATACCGGCTTCAGCCCTACACAGGGATGTTTTTTTTCAGGGTTGTTATTGTTTCCTCCCTGGTTACATTGGCTTTTGAGGCTTTAACTGTGAACAAGTCCAGCCATTCCAACAGTTGTGGGGCACCATTACACAGAGAGAGAAGGCATGTGGGTTCTGCCAATGCGCCCTAGTCCAAAGCTTCTGTAGCTTATCCCAGAACTCCCCCTTAGCAGATAAGGAGCTATGTGTATGAACAGGTGCTTGCTTTTCTTCCTGAGAATGGTGAAAGATGCCAGATGGAGAAGTCCGCAAAGATGAGAGTCCTCAGTTTATCTTCAGAAGAGGTACAGCTTCTCCTACACACTGCGTCCCCAGTGCCTGTCCAAACTTGGAGGGAAACCTTCTGTAGGTGTGAGAACAGAGCTTAGTATTTATGGCCCATTCTGTCCTTTTTCTCACTACACAGACTGCCAGCAGAGGGGATGTTGACACCTGACCACTAAAAACTACAGTAAGACCCTGACTGAGTTCATACAGGCCCCATAGCAATTGTCAGATAACTATAACTCTAGTTCAAAACTGACCATGGCTGGATTTGAACCAGTGAATTAAATAGGGAGACACCCATCCTTTTGGTCATCCAATGTCTCTACCTGTTCTGTACCCATTCTATGAATAAAAGCAGCCTTTATCATCATTTATATAACATAGCACCAGGAGCCTCAGCTGATATCAGGGCTTGATTGGACTTGGTACAAAAACATAGTAACAGAGAATCAATTCCTCAAATAAATTGGCAAGACAAAGGGAGCTTTACATCCCCATTTTACAGCTGGGGAGCTGAGACACAGCTAGCTGAAATGACTCATTTGAGATCACACCAGGCATCTGTGTCAGAAACAAGATCTGAACCTGAGTCCCAGCTGAGTGCCATCACACCAAGCCTTTTCCGTAGTTTCCTGGTTTGTTATTCCAGCAGCCCACACCACCCCTACTAAATATGCTTTAAAGCAGTCACTAAATATCTTTCCGTCTCTCCCTTTGATGAATCCAGCCCAATAGCAGCTAGAGTTTTACTTGTGAGTTGCTGATATAAGGCGAGAACTTCATATAGCATGTCCATAAACTACATGATGTTAGTGGCCTTCATCACCAAGTGTTCATTTCTAAAGCATTGGGGGTGGGGGCTGGTTTGAAAAGCTAGGAGGTGTTGAGGGTCCTTCTCTTCTCTTCCTTTCCTTTTTTATTTGGAAGGTTCTTTTCTTGTTGAGTGTAAAGAAAAAAGGGTCAGCTGTATCAACTAGAGCTGAAAGGAAAGTGACAGTCAGAAGGTGAGGGGTCGCAAGTCAAATTAAGAGGTGATGGGAAGAGTATTCTCTGCTGACAGGCAAAATGTAGAATCTCTGATGAGCCTCCTTTGGCATGACGTGAATTTACAGTTAAAGGTGAAATGAATGTTTTGATGCACACTTTCTTACTAAGGAAGAGCTACTACTTCTGATAGAGGTTTTGACTGCAGGAAGGATATAATTAACTGCTTTGGTGCGGAATGATATTCCAAGTGTAGTACATTGAGCAAACATGCTTCACGTGTCCTACTGCTTCATTCACTTCAGTAGAGGTTCCACAGAAATCTGAGTCTTGAATCATACTCTTACTAAGAATCAGTGTGGTCCAGTGACTAGGGCCCTGCCATGGGAGTGAGGAGCAGTCTATTCCAAGCTTTGCATAAGTCACTTCTCCTCCCACTCTTTAAAGGGTCTGTCTTTGCTGCAGAATCAACTCAGGCTTTAACTAAAGTCTTCTCCCTTACCCAGCCCTCCCATCCATACACACAGCTCTGACCTGAAGTTGGTGGCGTTTTCATCCCAGGCTAGCTGGCCCAGCTGGGTGGCTCGGTATCACTCAGGTGCCACTTTTAGTTGAGCTGCTAACCTGCCCACTGTGGAGTGAGGGGACAGGCTAAATCGTCTGAGTGCTGATAGTTCTCCAGGGCCTTCCCCCAATTCCCCTGGTGTGCCCAGAAGTACAGACAAGCTCTTCCACAATTCCCTGGGAAAGGATCTCATAAGATCCTGTTTCAAGTGGGTACAGTTGGGCAAACAGAGAGGTGAAGTGATTTGCCCAAGCTAACACAGCAAGTCAGTGACTGAAATGGGGACTGACCTCCAGTGTCTTAAGACTTCAGGTCCTCTGTACTAACTCCTGCTTCCTTGATCTGCACCTATAGCACAACTGATTTTCAGTGGTGAGAGCAATGATGCTGAGGAAGAAATATCTGGTTGGTTCCTGAGTTGGTCGTGGTTACTTCCTAACTATCAGGATTAATTATACAAATTAGAGGTGCAAAGAACATGTACAAACATTGAATCCTTTTTCCCTACCAGTGCAATACAGAGAACCATTAGCGTTTCAGGACAAGGACTGTATGTTCCATGTGTAGACTGTGCTTAGCACATTGATGGTGCTGATGGGATAAGAATATACGTAACAATACTATAATAGATCTCTCCTATATAGCTCCTTTGTTACTGTACTTTGTACATATTTTCACTCTGCAGTCAACTTGACATGAACATTTAAGACCAGAAGATAGCTGAAAAAAGGAAAAAGAAAACTGCATTTAAATCAGAATAACCTGGTTGTACTATAGGAAAATATGAGTGAGGTAATATCTTTTATTGAATCATCTTCTGTTGGAGAGAGAGACAAGCTTTCGAGCTACACAGAGCTCTTCTTCAGCTCTGGGATTCACAGCTAAATTCAAGATTGAACAAATAGTTTAGCATAAGTAGTTAGCACATGTTCTAAGGGACCATTTGAGGTGTTAAACTAGCTGTTTCATCTTGTAGTTAGATGTGACTCTGGGAGTACTTTTCCCTGACCTGAAGAACAGCTCTCTGTAGCTCAAAAGCTTGACTCCTTCGCCAGCAGAAGTTGGTCCAAGAAAAGATATTACCTCGCCTACCTTGTCTCTCTAATATCCTAGGGCTGACATAGCTACAGCAACACTGAACACTATAGAAAAATACGTCAACCTCTGAGTAATATTGAATAGATTTTGCAGTACCATTTTTATTCACTGGAAAACCACTAGATGGCTTGAAGTTCAGACTGCAGAAACACTGTACATCACCCATTTGAATGGCTGCTGACAGTGTGTCTTGCATGTGTACATAACACACTCTACAAAGAAAATTATATACGAGGTAGCGGATGAGTTGCAGTTTTAAATGGGGTGATCTTAGGAAATTTCACATGCAAGCTAGTTCAAGGAATTAAATCCCCCAAACTTCCTTAGCTTTTCAGTTTCCCAAGCTTTGTTGCACCTCTGTAGCTGCTGATCCTCAGTATCTTGCAGTGACAATGCATTTTGAGACCTCAGAACCAGCTTTAAACATAAACTCCCCATCAAATAGGCATTAGAATACTGCTGCATCAACTGTGATGAACCTGCATGTGGACATCAGAACCTCGCGTATCCAACGGTGAGATCCCCATTCCAACTAGTGCCATGGACTCTGAGGCAAATTTGAAGTGATGAGGACACCAAATCCTTTATTTTCCTAGAGCTCCAGAAGACTTGGAGCAACAGGTTCTCTATTGGATGCATCTGTTTCAATGATTAATTGACATGTCAGATTCAGTCGCTTTGGCATAACAAGGTATAGAGGTACTGGTCATATTTCAGTACGTATTATATTAGCTTTATCTTATATTTATTTAATCAGGTGGTGCTGACTAATTCCAATCCTAGAGCGGGATGTGGTTGGTGGATTAGATAGACAGATTAAAACAGTTCTCCAGACCAGGTTCATATGTAGAATGCTGCCCATCACGTGCTATGTTATGACAACAGTTTATGTGGCCATAGGTGAAGTTAAGAAGGATGTGTGAAATAAGAACAATAGTTGATGGGGCAGAAAACATTAAAAAGAAGCTCCATTTAAAGTAGTGACTCAACTGAAAGGAGTCACAAACTGAAATAAGATGCCAGTGTGAGGCTTGTGGTATGTATAAAACTTTAAACAATCACATATATGAGCCTCATATAATCTTAGTCTCATAAGGGGGGAGATCATGACTTCATAGGACAAAGGTAAAATGGGGTTATAGGGATTAAGTAATTGCCAGACCAGATCAGACTCATTGTCCATCCAGCCCAGTCTCCTGTCTTCAACAGTGGAAAGCACCAGATGCTTCAGAGAAAGAAACAAGAAACCCTGCAGTGGCAGCTAAGGGATAATCTACCCTAGGGGAAGTTGGTTTCCAACCTCTTATATTTATTTTTGTGCCCTGAAACAGCAGGCTTTATATCCTTTCAAAAACTCTATTGCTTGTTATTCTCACTATTATACCTCTGGATATTCCTGTTATCCATATAAATGTCTAATCATTTTTTTAAAATCCTGCTGTGTTTTTGGCACCAGTGGTCAAAGATGACCTAGATCCTACATCAAGAGGAACAGCCAAAACAGAGTGATTTAGTTTCAGAGACATGTTTTCAGCAGGTGATCCATCTGTCTCATTAGGGGATCCATTGGGTTCATTAATTGATGTACGTGGTTCAGTAAACAGTACATTTCATTAAATAAGTGATGTATTATCATTTTGTTTTTAAATGAATGATTCATTTTTTTCCATTGGGTAATTCACCCACTGCAGTGTAGTGTGTGTGTATGTGAGTGTGTGAGAGAGAGTTATAT
Source organism: Gopherus evgoodei (assembly GCF_007399415.2). Taxonomy (NCBI): domain Eukaryota; kingdom Metazoa; phylum Chordata; order Testudines; family Testudinidae; genus Gopherus; species Gopherus evgoodei. The sequence continues at coordinate 145,311,666 of NC_044325.1, read as the reverse complement.
AAGTATCAGCGCTAAGTAAATCCACAACGTTTCTTAATTCAGCACTGAAAAGCCCTTTAGATGCAAAATGTAATTTTCAAAGTGTCCAACACATTATGCAAACAGGATTTATTAACTGTTTCTGGTCTTACAATATACAGAAATGTGAAAATATTATTTGCAATTTATTTCAATTTTAAATAATCATTAATATACATCCAACAATAATAACACCCTTCGTCCTGAAATATTCCTCTGTGCATCAAGTACTGTATCTATGGAAATTGCCTCCCCCACCATTTAAATGCAGCCTGTTCTGGGGTGCAATGTGTCATATTTTTATGCATGGAGCCTCCACTACTGTAAAACAGTTTCTACTGGGGTGCAGAGGAGCAAAAATGGTGGGTGGGTGGGCAGGCATATGGGGACCCTTCACCAGAGCTATATGGCATAATGGTGGAAACCTATTCCCACTGGCATGACAGAGGGGCAGCTGGGTCAAATTTGAATGGTGTTGAGACCCTGTGCACCAGCACCAGATTGGGTAATCTTGGCCCCTGTTTAGCAAAATTCTGATTGCACCCCTTCTGGGGTGGGATGTTGCAGATGTTTACACAGGAATTTCTCAAGCAGTGCTGAAATGCACCCAGCTCTGATATGGGACACTGCAGCTATTTATACTGGAATGCAGTGAAAAACTGAAATGTTATACAGCACTGAAATATAACCACCACAACACCCCTTTTCCCAGACAATATATTACTTTGTTGCACGATGCACAGTTCCATGGAATATTTGAAACAAAAACATCACCCATGCTCATGGAAGCCAAAATAACTGGGAATCGATCACACTGGGATTCAGTTTATGAGCTACGTTGGCTCCTTTCATGCATTACTCAAAAAAAAATAACTCATTCCTCTCCAGAAGTTTCTTAATGCCTCCTATTTTTATTTTGATTGGTTTGCAGTACACTGCATTCTGATAGATGTGGTTTGCATTTGATTGTTGCCCAAATCATGACACACCTGAGTTTTTAGATAGGAGCCTCCAAAGAACACAATGTAAAAATAAAGAATTTAAATCACTGCAGAAGTGGGTAGGCATGGACATCTGTGGGCTTCTGGTCCTTTTCAGGTGTAAGTATGGATGCCTAGCCATCTACGCATAATTCAGGCAGGCATTGCTCTGTTGTTAGGGTGTTGGATTTCATCACAGCAATTTAAGAGTAGAGTGAAAACCAGTTTCTCATGGGGCAGTGGCAGTATATTGGTTGCGCTCTGAACTCACCCTCTTGGAAGCTGCCTGATCTGAAAGCTGGCCAGTGTTGACTTCACCTAGTTTAGGCATTTTGAGTGAGACACATTAAAAGGGTATAATTTTCACAAAGTTCCGAGCACCTACTCTCTGAAAATCAGATCACGTTAAGGTGTCTCAAGTTGGGCTCCCAGAAATTGAGGCATTCGGTATCACTAGTCACTTTTGAAAATCTTGGCTAATATTTCTATACTGTCGTTTCTTCCTACAAGAATACCAAAGGGCTTTGTAAACATTAATTAATGTAAAACTCACAGCTCCCCTTGTAGTAGGTCAATATTATCCCTACTTTACAGATGGCACCACATAGCAAAGTGAGTTGCCCATGGTCACGCAGCAATTCAATACCAGAGGTGAAAAGAGAACACTGATGCCCTAATCATGTGCTTTAAAATCTCAACAGGTCTGTCTTTCAGGAGAAGATGCCCGAGTGATGTTCTTGCATTGATCCAGTCAGGACTGACACATCCTATGATAATTTATTGTATGGAAGTTACTGGTCTATAAAACCACTGCTGCGATGTCACTCATCATCACCACTGAAATGCAGCTACCTCTGGGGATGGAAAGTGGCAACTGTTTAACAATACACAGAGATGCTATACTACATTTTACACCAAGCAGCGAAGAGTACCATACCCAATGAAAACTCCAGTTGGAATTTAGATGGGCAGGGTCTAATTGCTTGCATTGGAATTTGGCCAGGATAGAAGGATGTTCAAAAAAGACCTACCATAGGAATAAACTATTCCAACTGGATTCAGTTTATAATGTAGCCAACTCCACCAAGCCACCCTATATTGCAGCTTCATAAATCATTCTGACTTTAATTACTGAACCATGGTATTACATACGTGCACTATATAATAATCACAAATAAGTGGAAGTTTTCCTTGAAATTAATACCTGTGCTCCCATTTCGCTGATCTTTTACTTTCTGAATATTACTACCTTGCAGTTCAGGCCATCCTTGGCACCCAAATCCACTTTAGAAGCTGCTTTCATGAGCAGAATTATGTGATAGCCCCAGATTTTTTACAGCTGAGAGATTTAATTTAGATAGTGGAGGCTGATTATTGCTACATATTGTTTATGATCGTAAACTCTCCACATTAATAACTAACAAGCAAACAGTTCTGAGACCTTAGCAGGAGCGAACTGCATGCCCAAAGTCATGAGTAGCACATCCCATCATTGTACCAACTGGAGCAGGTGGTATCTAGCTCTCACCTTCTGATTAAATTCCCCCTTTGTTTGCCTAGTCCAGTGCTCCCCTATCCTGCTTGGATCAGATGTAACAGCCAAACATAAGGAAGCATATTTGAAAAGCTGCCTAGCCGCCATCTTCAAGAGCCTAATCTAAACCTCATTAACATTAACAGGAATCTTTACATTGATTTCAATGGAATAGACCCCAGGCTACTTGGGATGCCTAACATACATGTGTGGTGGAGTGATCACACTGTACCAGGACTGAGCAGATTTAAAAGGGACAATTAACCTTACAGGCTACACCTGGAGGAGAGCCAGAGCTGGAAAAAGTCAAACTGAAGATGAAGCCTAGCTGGGCAGGGGCAGACTGGGCTTGTAGAAAGGTAAGAGCTCTCTAGCTGCTCCCTGGAGAGAAAGAGAGTTGATCAGGGAGAAGGAGGAAGAGGCCTAAGGAGAAATAAATGAGTGGCATTCTGGCCTACAGAGTCTGGCAAGAGGGAGAAGTAGCCCCTCCAAGTGGAAGAAGCTTGGGATATTAAACCTAGATGTGGGCTAGGAGCCAGAGTAGTGAGGAAGGAAGGAGCCCAGGGAAAACAGCAACAGGAGTAGATGGTAGTTGTTAGGTATAGGGTCTCTGGGTTGGAACTTGGAGTAATGGGAAGGCCAGGGAAAGTACTAGCTAGCTACTGGGAAAGTAGTCCTGGTTGTAGAGTTGGACTAGAAGACTACCTGATATGGCTTACGGACATCTTGTCCAGAAGGACTTTGGCAACCTAGAAGGGCTAAATAGTGACCTTGTTGGAGGGCTGAGTCATGAAGCTCCCCACTTCCCAGAGAGCCAGGCTGCAATGTGAGCAACTGATGGAAAGGGGCACCAGACCAAGTGAGAGCTAATCTGCAGACCCAGCTCCAAGAAGGCATCCAAATGGTGAGTATATGCTGCTGTTGTATACATGTGCGAGAGTGTACATATCCATATGCTGTTTGGTAGCCTTTGTGCAATGAATTCGTTGGGTCTCAGATCAGTTTCTAGCGTTATACAGCCATTGCTATAGTTTGTTGTTATTTGTCCTCTCTGGTGGTGGTCTGAATAGACAGGTCATGAACTGAAAAGGCCACAGAGGCTAGGGAGAAGGCATACAGGGCCACATGAAGGGTTGGAAGGCTGCACCTGTATGGAAACCTAAGTCCTTTCACTCAATGGAAAGATTTGCAGGTGACTCTTTAAGGTAACTGTAAAGCCCTCCCCTACATATCCCTATGGATAGTAATGATCTGGGTCCATCCCAGTGTGGTGAGCACATTCAGCACATGTCCAAAGAAAGACTTAATTTCTCAGGAAGTGTTGTGAGGAATCGGAAGCCAAGTTACAGTAATGGCTGCTCATCACAAGTGCTGAGGAACTAGCTGCCCACTGAAGAACTACACTCCTTTATATAGGTCCTTGGACTAGTGCTGTTCCCTTGTGCAGCTGCACGTGCTATTCTTATCATTCCTGAGGCATTGGTTGACTCCATTTAGTTATAGTTGAAATTAAAGTTCATTCTAAACTCTACTTTTATGCTCCTTCTATTTTTTTAATTGAAATAACCAATCAGCTTGCAAAATGGAATGCATAAAGAGTGTAAGGGTTTCATTTGTGGAGGATTTTTTTAATTTTGAAAGTGCAAGATTAAAGATCCTTGTATAAGAGAAGGCTAGTAAATGGTACATTTTAATAAAAATGCTGCAACATTTTTAAAAAAAAATTTGCCCCTCAGGACATCAACATAGTGACAAAGTTAAAGTTGCGTTGATGTTGTGCACAAATGTGCAGTCTATGGGTTAATGGCAAGTGTGTGAAGTTTGGCTTCAGAAATGTATTAACTTAAAATTATACAAAATCATAAGCTAAATATCTGGTTAATTTTTAACCAAATTTAGCTCGTGTTCCTTGGAATTCAGATAGCATTTCTTCAGTTTTCGCTGGATTTCAGTTGCCATCCTGCTGCCCTGTTTAATTTTGCTGGGCCCTGTTGTATTTCACCTCAACTCATTGTCTCTCATGCTACCAAATACTGTAGAACACTGTTCCTGTTCCATTTAGCAAGGAAGCGTACACATTGATTTCCATGTCTGTACCAATCAATGTTTATGTTCATTAATTTTTCATTTCCAGCATCTGGCCAATAAAGACATGAATCTTCCACACGCTCCCCTGAACGCTGGTGTGCCATTCTGGTGGCACTTTAATCCTCTGACACTACCAATCATGGAACAATTACCCAAAGATAAAAAAACATTAGCTGAATGTGCAGCAAGCCATGCTAACCACTGGCTTAATGATACCAGGGGCACTTTGAGTTCAGAGAAGCTCACCTACCTGAGCTGCCTCATGGGCACTATACACTGAACTAAAAATACACCCTCTGGGGTGTTCACCAAGACACGCACAGGCCCACTGCCAACAGTGTGTGTTAGCTCTGTGGTCACATAGGGCCCCACACATCCAATATCCTCATGCCCTGAACCTAACAGGTGACATCCACCCACAGAGGGACAGAGGTGATCACTTTCTGAACACTGTCCCCTCCCCACTGCTCAACCCTTCTGTTACATGGGATAGTAGCTGTAGCTGCAATAGAATCTTTCCCTAACCATCCCCTTCCTGACTTCATCTGTGTCTACCATCCCCACCCTATGCACTATCTGCAGACTCAGGTAAAGCAAGGATGTTCCCATGTCCACAACCAGGATTTGTGACCTTCAACAAATCACTTAATCTCAGTGTGCCTCAGTTTCTCCCTCTATACAATACATATTTTCTTACCTGTTTCAACTTAAGGCTCTCTATCTCTCATTATGGACTTGTACAGGGCCGAGCACACTGGGGCCTGGATTTTGGCTGGGGAATCTAGGCATTGCAGTGATACAGTAATGAATAATAATTACCCAAAGAGCTGAAAAGGCGGGACACCAAAGAGGAAATGTTTCTGTAGCCCAAGGTTTTATATTTAGAAGCAATGAGATAAAACTAAGGGAAGGGAAATTTTGGCCTACTAGACTGCTGGATCTTATCATACCGTAGGGTAGTGTAAGGGCAGTGGGGGGAGGCCCCCTTTCTTGAGACATGGAAATGTGGGCTACACACAGCACTGAAGGTAAATCACAATGCACGGCACAGGGGAGTGTTGGGGAATGGACTAGATGTGACCTAATAAGTTGTTACCAACTGTAATATCTTCAGTCTTGGTCTTCATCACTGAGACCCCTTTTCACTGTGCTGTATGAGTAAAGGGAGTTTTATAATTGGTAACTATTATAATGCTCCTTCACGCAGCCACAAGGGCTGTAGTGTGAATGACACTCAGAACTGATGAATATATTCTTAACCACCTTGCTACATGCAAGACAGTGGCTCCAGAAATATTCCTTCCCTGTGTTCCTGGTCCAGATCTGATTTTTTGCATGCTTTCCCCCACCTTTGCTTAAGAGTCTCTCATTAGTCATACTTCTGGCTTGTAGCTCCATTTTTTTTCTAGCCCATAACATCGTCCATTTCAATAAGAGATATGTTAACACAACGTGCAAACACTTAACACCGGTGATGGAATTTCATTCAGGGAGTTTGAACTGGTAAAGAAGCCAGCACACGTGAATCACAATTGTAGCTGCAGCATATTTGATTTTGCCCCAGTCATTTGAGCTCAATTCCTCAGAGCTATTTAATCCAAACCCAGGAGAGATGTTCCTTGACTATCCCCTCTGCATTTGATAAAATAATATCAGTAATAAGGATCCGGTGCATAGTTTTGTCTGATTCCTTTGGTCTATATTAAGACCTATTCCAAAGCCACTGAAGCACATAGGAGTCTTTTCCATAGATTTCAATGGACTTTATATCAAGCCCTCCTTTCCTTAAGTCTCCTCTTCTTGTATGTGTGTTTTTACAGTGTTCCTCTAGGCTAAGGGGAGGAGAACAATTAACCTTCCTGCAGTGTTTGCTTTATGTCATTACCTAATCTGTTCTGTCACTTTATTGCTTATTTATTAATCTGTGTATCCTAGATGTTACTTATCCTCAGTGTTTTCCTTATTACTAGATGGCTCACGGGGTTGGAAATTTATGAGATATGGTCAGCAGTTTAAATTTACCGTAATTCAGCAGTGAGTGAATGGTGCTAGAATCTGAGCTGTTTGCTGGCTTCTGTGAAACAAGACAGTGGAGTGTGTTGAGTTACAAGTGGGCAAGTAGCTAGCGAGTCATAATGAAGTAGGAGACTGGTCTGGGAATCAGGACACTTAGATTCTCTTGCCAGCTTTGCCACTGATTTGTTTTGTGACCCAGGCAAGTCTCTTCAGTTACCTCACTGTGCCTCTGTTCTTCTTGCCTCCCAGCCCCCAACTTGCCTGCCTTGTCTGGTTAGACTGTGAGCTCTCTGGGGCAGTGACTGTCTCTGATTACATGTAGGGAACTTTGCTCTTTGTTGGCACCTCTACTAGGGAAACACAATAACACTCAGAGGAACAGCATGGTAGGCAGCCTCAGCAGTGTGGCTGGGAACTTAAGTGGGGTGAATGCAGACTCCATGAACCTTTAACTCCAAAGGTGAAGAGTAAGACATGGCATTGTTTGTGTTGCGGTAGCCCCCGCAGTCTCCAGTCAGAGATCAGAGCTTTAGTGTGTTAAACACTGTACACAGGTAGTAAAAAAGGCAGTTCCTGCCCCAAAGAGCTTACAATGTTGGTAACAAAGAGTCCTGTAGCACCTTACAGAAAAACTGATGTATTGGAGCATAAGCCTTCGTGAGTGAATACCTACGTCATCATTCACCCATGAAAGCTTATGCTCCAATATATCGGTTAGTCATTAAGGTGCCACAGGACTCTTTTGTTGCTTTTTACAGATCCAGACTAACATGGCTACCCCTCTGATACAATGTTGGCATGTAATGAGACCCCAGGAGACTAAAAAGGAAAGTGGTGGCTTGGGGGAGAAAGGCCAGGCACCACTGAAACCAATATGCTTGATATAATAGTGGTGTCAGCACACCAACTGCCTAGCCAGAAGCCTGCCTTGCTGATGCCAGTGCTGTACCTCTTTTGTGGTCAGTGCCCAAGGCTGCCACCTTTCAAATGCTAAATTCCCTGAAGGGTGTGTGTGTGTGGGGGTGCAGAATAGGCTATGATACTCCAGATAAGTTTTGAACTGAGGAGAAGCACAATCTCAGCAGAGGATATCTTCTTTGTACAGCAAGACCGACATAATGCTGTGCAACCAATCACTGCAGCCCTATCTCCTATGAGATGTAAACGGTAACTTTAAATATTTCATTCTTTTGCTTTAGTTTGTTTGACTTAGTCTAAGGACTGGAGTAATTTTCTAACTCACTGACTGATCCTTTTTTACTATCTTAAGTACTTTCTCTCTCACACACATACACGCACAGAATTTCCAGTTAATAGTTCAAAGCATCCACTCACAACCAATGGACTTGACTTATTTTCCAAAAATTTAGTGTTGTAGCCTTGGATAGGTTTCATTTAAATACACTTGCATGGTAATGCCAAGTTAGCCTTTGACTTAGGGCAAATCAAACGCCTTTCAATGCAATTACATTACAGATAGGCATGACCTCTGTAGCATTTCGGTTAAATACTTTTGCAGAGCAGCAAGTGATATGAAATGCAATGAACAGATTTCTCTCTTTGTGTGTTGGTTTTTGTGTGTGTTTTTTTTTTGTTTTGTTTTTGTTTTAGGAAAAGTAATTTGATGAGTGTCTGAGCATCTTGCTTTTCGAGCCATGCTGTGTGGCTACAGTTAGCATACCCTGTTGCCAGTGGTATTCAGCAAGTCTCACTGAAGCTCTTATTGTGAGTCAGTTTGACTATCCTCTCAATTAAATGTTTGTAATGCTCCATTCCTTTCCCCCATTATGTAACTCATTAATTCTGTTCACTGGAGAACAGAATTGTTGGCTTTTTTTGCATGCCACAAAATGCGTGATCTTTCAGTGCTTTGGGGTTGAAACTGCACAGCCCTTGTGATATACTGCACTAGTAATGCTAGCACTTAAGTCTTGCGTAGTGTTCAATCTCTGTAGATCTCACAACACTTTACAAAGATGGGGAAGTACCATTGTCCCCAGTCATCAGCTGGAGAAACTGAGCCACAAAGAGGAGAAATGACTTAGTGAAGTTCACGACTGGTCAGACAGGACTAGAACCCAACTCTACCTCTTATGTTCAATTAATTTTCTGGTCTCTTAGTGATAATTCCAAATAGTGGATGAATTCTGTGGCCTGTGATATGCAGAAGATCAGGCTAGATGAATTAATGGTCCCTTCTGGCTTTATGATTTATTAATCTATTAAATATTACTTGAATTTCTAAGTGATGTTCCTGTGGCCATGGTCACACTTACATGCATTCTCTTCTAGGAACATAAATGCAATCCTGTTTTACGGGCGCACACATTCATTTTCAAGCCACATCTCTATGTACTCATGGAAAACATTTTAAATGTATACACACAAATATATACGTCAAGAGCACTTGAATTGTCACCCAGTCAGGACAGAAAATACCTTTTGACTTTTCTGACCAATCACAACTAAACCACTCAGCTCAAATGGCATATATACAGAGATCTTGGGGACTGATCCATAAAGGTAAAAGCATTCTACAAAAAAAAAAGCGGGGGGGGAGGTCTAAATTGAGAAAATCATGAGCTACTCTTGAATTTTATGTGAGCAGAAAAAGAATCTGCATTTGTTCAATAAACTAGTTGCAAAATGATTTGCTCAGCACTACGCAAATATATAATATATATAATATTTTACAGTAAGCTCTTTGAAACAGGGACTGTCTCTAATAGAATCTTATACAGTGCCTAGCACCATGGGACCCTGACCTCTAGCTGCTGCCAAGTAGTAAACAACTAAAGAAAATTGGAGTCCTGTGCAATCTGGCACCTGCTGGATCTCTCTATGTGTCCCTTGCAGGAGAGGAGGCGCAAAGAACAGAGACACAATCATAGAGTTGGTCATGTGAATTTTATCCCCATTTATTTAAGCTTCTGCTGAAATGGCCCCAATGAAAGGCAGGCCAGGGCAAGTCTGAGGAGTTCAGGGGACTGTTAATGGGCAATAGTGCTTCTTCTGTAGCTCGTGAATTTGTATCTAGCCCAGTGGCCTGATCCTGTGTGTGCTCCCTGGGTGAAATCCTGCTGATTATAATCACTCCCCTTCTGACATTTGAGTGCAAAGGAGGAAATGAAGCTCTCTTCTCATTCCAGGGTACCAGCAGAGCAGAGGGTAAAGACTTAGCCCTCAGCCTTTGAGTTTTAAGCTTTGCCTGAAAACCTGAAAATGTACTTTGCTAGCTACAAGGGGAACACTTTAAATTCCCTACTGTTTGTAAAACCACTGCTGATAAATCCCTCCAGCCATCCCTATAAGCCTAGAGGGTCTTTAGATTCACTGAAGTGTTCTCTGCTTAAGAGAGTTCCCCCTCCCCCATCCCCTCCACCCCAATTCTGGTGAAATTTCCAAAGCCAACTCGTTGCAATTGCAGTTTCCTCTCTAAACACTGAAGCATTCCATCATTTTTGATTTCATAATCCATGTTCTTTTAGTGAGTCAACTGCATGACCTCTGAATTCCAAAGGTATACCACGTAATCCGTTTAATGCACCTCAAACTGGTGGAGTCTGAAATACTGGGTCAAAACTGAATTACAGCTCATCTAGTATGTTTTTAAACAAGCTTGTTTAGGAAATGCTATGGATTTTAATGAAATATTCAGCTATTTTCTAGTCCATTTGAAAAGAACAATATTCTTCTTCCCCTAACATTGCAGTTCCCCACCCTTCCAGTATGGCCAAAAGAAAAAGGAATGTACAATGAAATCTATTTATTCTCACATAGGATTTTGGGGACCAATAGGAAGTGTCACCATTCCAAATGAAAGTGATAGCTGCCTCCTGAGAGCTATCCATCTCTTCTGATCCCAGTGAAGAAAATGTAGCTGCTGATTGGAAACCAACCAGTGATTTCCTTACACCCCCCTTGAATTTCCCTAACACCCCCCCCCCCGCCAGTTTTGTGAACTAGTTACATGCCAAATCTGGTGGCTGAACTTTGCGACTTTGTCCTCACCCACAACTATTTCACATTTGGGGACAATATATACCTTCAAGTCAGCGGCTCTGCTATGGGTACTCACATGGCCCCGCAGTATGCCAACATTTTTATGGCTGACTTAGAACAACATTTCCTTAGCTCTCGTCCCTTAAGGCGCCTACTCTACTTGTGCTACATTGATGACATCATCACTTGGACTCATGGAAAAGAAGCGCTTGAGGAATTCCACCATGATTTCAACAATTTCCATCGCACCATCAACCTCAGCCTAGAACAATCCACACAAGCAGTCCATTTCCTGGACACTACTGTGCTAATAAGCGATGGTTACATAAACGCCACCCTATACAGGAAACCAAATGACCGCTATACTTACATACATGCCTCCAGCTTTCATCCAGACCATATCACACGATCCATTGTCTACAGCCAAGCTCTAAGATACAACCGCATTTGCTCCAACCCCTCAGACAGAGACAAAGACCTTCAAGATCTCTATCAAGTGTTCTTAAAACTACAATACCCACCAGCTGAAGTGAAAAAACAGATTAACAGAGCCAGAAGAGTACCCAGAAGTCACCTACTACAAGACAGGCCCAACATAGAAAATAACAGAATGCCACTAGATGTTACCTTCATCCCCCAATTAAAACCTCTCCAGCGCATCATCAAAGATCTACAACCTATCCTGAAAGATGATCCCTCACTCTCACAGATCTTGGGAGACAGGCCAATCCTCGTTTACAGACAACCCCCCAACCTGAAGCAAATACTCACCAGCAACCGCACACCACAGAACAAAAACACTAATCCAGGAACCTATCCTTGCAACAAAGCCCGATGCCAACTCTGTCCACATATCTATTCAAGTGACACCATCATAGGATCCAATCACATCAGCCACGCCATCAGAGGCTTGTTCACCTGCACATCTACCAATCTTGTATATGCCATCATGTGCCAGCAATGCCCCTCTGCCATATACATTGGCCAAACCAGACTGTCTCTACGCAAAAGAATAAATGGACACAAATCTGACATCAGGAATCATAACATTCAAAAACCAGTAGGCGAACACTTCAACCTCTCTGGTCACTCAGTAACAGACTTAAAGGTGGCAATTTTGCAACAGAAAAGCTTCAAAAACAGACTCCAACTAGAAACTGCTGAACTTGAATTAATATGCAAACTAGATACAATCAATTGAGGCTTAAAAAGAGACTGGGAATGGCTGAGCTATTACACACATTGAATCTATTTCCCCATGTTAAGTATCCTCACACCTTCTTGTCAAACTGTCTTAAATGGGCTATCTTGATTATCACTACAAGAGGTTTTTTTCTCCTGCTGACAATAGCACATCTTAATTAATTAGCCTCTTAGAGTTGGTTGGGCAACTCCCCACCTTTTCATGTTCTCTGAATGTATATATATATCATCACTATAAGTTCCATTCTATGCATCCGATGAAGTGGGCCCACAAAAGCTTATGCTCAAATAAATGCAGCAAAGAATCCTGTGGCACCTTATAGACTAACAGACATTTTGGAGCATGAGCTTTCGTGGGTGAATACCCACTTCTTCAGATGCATGTGGTGGAAATTTCCAGGGGCAGTATATATATGCTAGCAAGCAAGCTAGAGATAACGAGGTCAGTTCAATCAGGGAGGATGAGGCCCTGTTCTAGCAGCTGAGGTGTGAAAACCAAGAGAAGAGAAACTGGTTCTGTAGTTGGCAAGCCATTCACAGTCTTTGTTCAATCCTGAGCTGATGGTGTCAAATTTGCAGATGAACTGAAGCTCAGCAGTTTCTCTTTGAAGTCTGGTCCTGAAGTTTTTTTGCTGCAGGATGGCCACCTTAAGGTCTGCAATAGTGTGGCCAGGGAGGTTGAAGTGCTCCCCTACAGGTTTTTGTATATTGCCATTCCTAATGTCTGATTTGTGTCCATTTATACTTTTCCTTAGAGACTGTCCAGTTTGGCCGATGTACATAGCAGAGGGGCATTGCTGGCATATGATGGCGTATATTACATTGGTGGATGTGCAGACTTCAAAGAGAAACTGCTGAGCTTCAGTTCATCTGCAAATTTGACACCATCAGCTCAGGATTGAACAAAGACTGTGAATGGCTTGCCAACTACAGAACCAGTTTCTCTTCTCTTGGTTTTCACACCTCAACTGCTAGAACAGGGCCTCATCCTCCCTGATTGAACTGACCTCGTTATCTCTAGCTTGCTTGCTAGCATATATATACTGCCCCTGGAAATTTCCACCACATGCATCTGAAGAAGTGGGTATTCACCCACGAAAGCTCATGCTCCAAAACGTCTGTTAGTCTATAAGGTGCCACAGGATTCTTTGCTGCATTTACAGATCCAGACTAACATGGCTACCCCTCTGATGCTCAAATAAATGTGTTAGTTACTGAACAAGTACTCTTGTTCTTTTTGCGGATACAGACTAACATGGCTACTACTCTGAAACATGCCAATGTAGTGACTGTTTGGAAATTTGAATTAAAATTGAAACATTAATACACACTTTAAAAGCATATGCAGTGTGTGATAAAATATGTGTATCTGAAAGTATAATAGATTTGAAAAGTATCAACATAAACTAGCTTCCTTATAAAGCTGTTGTTTTTTATGACAATATCAGCGCATTCATTTTGGTGATGTTGGCCAACCTAATAATTTCAAATGATGATTTGTAAGCAAAGTCTACATGAGCTGTCCCTGGCAGCTAATGATGAGGTGGGGGAAAAGGCTTCAGGATCAGATTGTATTTACATTCACACCTAATCTACCTAGGTATCCAGCATACAGAGCTGTGTTGCCCAAGTGATAGATTTTGGCTGAGGTTGGGTTACAAATCACTTGAATGTGGGGGGTGGGGGTAGGGGAATGAAATGTTGTTGTTCTTATTGTATGAGTAAAGGGCAGTAGAACTGTATTTAGCCTGCGCTGATTGAGGGCATCAAGAGAGGGTGGGGACCTGTCCCTCTCCACTGTTTAAAGACAGAGCTGATTAGGCTCCATAGATAGTCTTTTGTTCTGTTAAGTGACCACTGCAGCTGGAATCACTGATAATCAGGTCTAAGTGCTTAGTCCTGTTGTGGGGACAGTGTTCCTATGGGTACAGTGTTTTTGTGTAAAAGACAGCCCAGACTGCACTAGCAGTGAGGTTCCTCCACTGAGCACTCAGCTGAAATCTCTTCTGAGAGCTGGATGGAACCTCAAGAGACCAACTCACAGAGGTCACAGTGGTTGGTGGCAGTAGAAGGTGACTGTGCAGGGCCATTGGCAACAGACTGATGGAGTGAACGGTGGCACAACCAACAGCCATGGCCAGAGCAAACAGGGAGCAGCTGGAGGAACAAGCAAAGTGCCTTCTGGCCCCACACCTGGGAGGGTACTCACGTGAAAGCACCTCTAACTCTGAGTCTCCACTGACCAAAGACAACACTGGTGAGTGGGGTGCAGTGGAGGGAAAAGTGAGGGGCACATTAAATAAACATTTGTTTGTTGGACTATATTTTAGTGACTTTGCTCCAGAATACTAGAATTGTGACTGGGAATGGAAACTTATGTTTCCTAGTAGGCCAAGATTTTTAAAATGCAAAGGTTGTTATCTCACATTGTTGCTATCTTGAGAGGTCATTATGTTGGGGAGTTTCTGTACTAAACATTTTTATTATAATTAATTTTTACATAAGAATGGTCATACTGGGTCAGACCATTGGTGCATATAGACCAGTATCCTGTCTTCCGACAATTGTCAAGGCCAGGTGTTTCAGAGGGAATGAACAGAACAGGGAATCATCAAGTAATCCATCCCCTGTTGCCCATTCCCAGCTTCTGGCAACAGGCTAGGGACACTCAGAGCATGATGTTGCATCCCTCCCCATCCTGGCTAATAGACACTGATGGACCTATTCTCCAGGAATTTATCTAGTTCTTTTTTTAATCCTGTTATAGTTTTGGTCTTCACAGCATCCCCTGGCAAAGAGTTCCATGGGTTGATTTTTTGTTGTGTGAAGAAGTACCTGCTGCCTATTAATTTCATTGGGTGACTGCTAGTTCTTGTGTTATGTGAAGGATTAAATAACATTTCCTTATTCACTTTCTTCACACCAGTCAAGATTTTATAGACTTCTATCATATCCCCCCTTAGTTTTCTCTTTTCTAAGCTGAAAATTCCCAGTCATTTTAATTTCTCCTCCTGTTTCATACCCCTAATCATTTTAGTTGCCCAACTCTGTACCTTTTCCATTTCCAATATATCCTTTTGGGAATGGGGTGACCAGATCTGCACACAGTATTCAAGATGTACACGTACCATGGAATTATATAGAGGCAATATGATATTTTCTGTCTTATTATCTATCCCTTTCTTTAAAAAGCAAAGGTTTCAGAGTAGCAGCTGTGTTAGTCTGTATCCGCAAAAAGAACAGGAGTACTTGTGGCACCTTAGAGACTGACAAATTTATTTGAGCATAAGCTTTCGTAGGCTACATCTGATGAAGTGGACTGTAGTCCACGAAAGCTTATGCTCAAATAAATTTGTTAGTCTCTAAGATGCCACAAGTACTCCTGTTCTTTTTTAAAAAGCAAACAGAATGTTGGGAATAATTGACTGTCGCTGCAAATTGAGTGGATGTTTTCAGAGAACTATCCACAGTGACTCCAAGATCTGTTTCTTGAGTGGTAACAGCTATTTCAGACTACTTCATTTTGTATGTATAGTTGAGATTGTTTTCCAATGTGCATTACTTTGCATTTATCAACATTGAATTTCATCTGCCATTGTTGCCCAGTCACCCAATTTTGTGAGATCCCTTTGTAACTCTTCACAGTCTGCCTGGGATTTAGCTATCTTGAATAGTTTTGTATCATCTGCAAATTTTGCCACCTCAGTTTACCCATTTTTCCAGTTCATTTATGAGTATGTTGAACAGTGATGGTCCCAGTACGACCCCTCAGGGATACCACTATTTCTCTCTCTCCATTCTGAAAACTGATAATTTATTCCTACCCTTTGTTTCCCATCTTTTAACCAGTTACTGATCCATGAGAGGGCTTCTCTCTTACCCCATGATGGCTTACTTTTGAAAAGTCAATTTAAATTAAATACTTTTTTTTAAAAAAATTATATTTTTTCAGAAATCTAGACCTGTTATGTGTTTTGGTGTAACTTGCATTATTCTTATGTTAAATTTGCATTATCCTAACAAAACATTTACTTTATTCATATCTCGTTTATATATCTCATTGGTCCTGACACCCCCTCCGTAAATTCAAACACCCCCCCTAATTTCAATTCCTGGGGAAACCCCTGAAACCAACAGTTACACCAGAGATTGATCTGCCTCAGTTAGTGCCCCTGAAAAGGAATCCATACTCTGATCACTTTCATAATGGACAGGTGCATCTGTTACCACTGTCCTCTAATGGCTGGAATCAGAACTGTTCACCTGTGTGTCATAGGCCCTACAGGTAACATTTTTCAGAAGTGCCTAAATGACTTAGGATCCTAAGTATCACTGACTTTCCATGTAGGATGTTCATAGGTGCCCAAATCACTTTTGAAAATGGGGTTTAGGCTTCTAAACTGCTTGGGGTGCTTAAAATATTTTATCCTCCGTGACTAAAGCTAGAGGAAATAATCTTTTAGCTTAAGCACTTCTGGAGATTTAGGAACTGAGTTCTATATCTGCTATCACTTTGAAATTCTGAGCAGCCACATATCCAACCTAGTAATGTATGGGAAGTCCCGTGTGGCCCAAGTCTATTTCAGCACTAATACTGGTCAAAAACCAATTACAATCACAAAACTTTTCTAGTGTGTGTGGTTTGAAACGTCCAAACTTGATTTTTTTCCAACCTGCTGTAATTACCACCTCCTCAAATAAAAGCAGATAGGCAGAGAGGTGAGAGATTATGTTCTTTGTAAAAGAGTGAGTGCTGCTCTGAGCTGAGCTGTCATAAACAGATAGCTAAGGGTTAATGTCTCTTTCACCTGGAAAGGAGTAACCTGAAACACCTGACCAGAGGACCAATCAGGAAACAAGACTTTTTCAAATCTGGGTGGAGGGAAGTTTGTGTGTGAGTTCTTTGTTTTTGTTTTCTGCCTGTACTCTCTCGGCTATGAGAGGATTTTCTGCCTCTTGCTTTTCTAATCTTCTGTTTCCAAGTTGTAAGTACAAAGATAGGAAGACCATAGGTTTGTTTTTTTGTATTTACATGTGTGTAGTTGCTGGAATGTGTTAAATTGTATTTGTTGTGGATAAGGCTGTTTATTCATATTTCTTTTAAGCAATTGACTCTGTATTTGTCACCTTAATACAGAGAAACCATTTTTATGTATTTTTTCTTTCTTTTTACATAAAGCTTTCTTTTTAAGACCTGTTGGAGTTTTTCTTTAGTGGGGAACTCCAGGGAATTGAGTCTGTAGCTCACCAGGGAATTGGTGAGAGGAAGAAGTCAGGGGGAAATCTGTGTGTGTTAGATTTACTAGCCTGACTTTGCATTCCCTCTGGGTGAGGTGGGAAGAGAGATTAGCTCTCGGTACTTCTGTTTTCCAGGACTGGAAATAGGGAGGGTGGAATCCCTCTGTTTAGATTCACGGAGCTTGCTTCTGTGTATCTCTCCAGGAACCCAGGGAGGGAACACCTGAAGGGGGGAAGGGAAATGGTTTATTCCCCTTTGTTGTGAGACTCAAGGAATTTGGGTCTTGGGGTCCCCAGGGAAGGTTTTTTGGGGGACCAAAGTGCCCCAAAACACTCTAATTTTTTGGGTGGTGGCAGCTTTACCAGGTCCAAGCTGGTAACTAAGCTTGGAGATTTTCATGCTAACACCCATATTTTGGACGCTAAGGTCCAAATCTGGGAAATATGTTATGACATGAGCCTGGAACCTGAACTCAATCCTAACTCGGTGAGGGAGAGAAGGGCTGATCAGCTATTCATGCAAGATATTCTAGTGCATTGAAGCCGATGGAGCCGAGCCAGCTTACAACAGATGAGAATCTGACCTAGAATCCTGTTAATCTTCCACTACTCACCAAACTGATTTAACATCTCTTACCCCGTGTCGTCCCCCGAGCTCTCAGAGCCAAGTAGGAGTGATGTTTATAGTAACCTGGATTTTTCCATGAAAAGAAGAAACCACTGATAATATACAACAAGCTCCCACGACGTGAAGCATTTCCTCAGATAGGAGGTGGTGTAGCTATTCCATTTAATTCATCTTTCACCTCAAGTGGTTTTTATCCTCCCACCTTTTGTAATGCAGTTCAGGTCATTCTGGTGGTTTCCCCTTCCTGTCTAACACTTATAATTTGTTGCTTCAGTTGAGATGAGAAGATGGAAGTGTTCAGACTAGGGTTGGAGTTGTGCTATTCTGAAGTGCACTGAGCCCTCTGGTGAACATGGGTACTCTCCCAAAAGCCTGATTAAAAGTAATGCAGAACCCCTAGCTTGTTCAATCTGAGGAAAGGATTCCCTATATTGAGATAACCCTACTAAAACTCACTGTGCTCCCCCACAGCACGGGTGCAGGAGCGGGTGGGCTTGGATACAACATGAAAAGCAGCCCACATGGTAAATGGGTTGGTTTGCCTTCTGTGCTCGCTACATTTTTTTTTCTTGGATCTAGAAAAAGTCACGTGTGTCCTGAAGATGGATATTTCCAATGCAGCGTGGCTTGTGGTGTTATGTGTCTACTTATCTCCTCACTTTGGACTATATTTCAGGCTGGTGCCACTTCTGCCTCCACTCTTGCATTCACCTCAACCGAGTTTGTTCATTAAAGAAATTCTTGGTACATTTTGCTTAGTTTAATATTTGTACTAGTGATAGATCAAACTTGACATTGGTCTAACTTTGTTGCTCTGTATCATACATATATAAACAAATACCATAATTTCTCAAGTTCCTTTTTACAGTGATGGGTAAAAGGTCAGTGCTGAATCCTCTGAGGGCATTGTATACTTGAACTGTAATACATTGATCATAGTCTAAATATGAAGCCATAGACTTTATGTTTGGAATGAGGGGGCTTTGAATTCCAAGTCTGGTTAAGCCCATTATAGTGGCCCAAAACTTGGATATGATTCAAATTCAGATTTTTTTAATCCCTGAAAAAATGAAGGTTGCTCAGAACTGGAAATTTGATTCAGGCATGTAGCAGAGAAAACCTTCTGGTGATGTGGCTATATCCTTACAGATAGCAGTGGAAGACAGAATCCAGGACCTGCAGCACTGAAAGCATAAACCTTTTAACACTTGAATGAAAGGAATAAATTCTTTAGCTGTGCCTAAGTAATCCACTCTTGTGTTCTAAGTAGTCCAGCCATTAGAGGGAGACATGAGCCACATAGTACATTACATGTGTCCAGTGCTCACTCCCAAAACTCTCCTGTCAGCTACCAAATGACACATTTAACCAATGAAATGCCAAATTGGAAGCACTGTAGCATCCATACACCACCTGGGCTAATCTCTTGGCCTTAACTTGAAGCCTGGCTTCTGGATACATCTGAAGGCTGCCTTTCCCAACTTTACCCTTCCATGGATGCTGGATGCATCCATTTCATTCCTCCAGTTCCAAACCTTACTACTGCTAGGTGAAAACTTTTATAGAACAAATAATTGTTCATTCTCCACCACAATATTTCAGATCATATTCCTAACAAAAACAAGAACCAAACTGCCATTCTATTTATGAAATAAGAGGTCCTTTGGAACAGTAGCTTCATGTCACTTGCAAGTTCTCATTTATGAAATTGATGCCATGTACTCCAGGCTGGCAGCATCCACACTGAGAACAGAGCTGACACTTGGCATGCCCTGGCTTATTCAGTAGCCCTGATCTACTTTAGAGGTTACCTTTGACAGAATCAAATCTAGACTGATTTGCTGAGGTCTCAATAAATTATGACATTGACAACCCAGCTAAACTGAGAACATTCAGGTAAATAAGCAAATAGGCAATTGGAAACTTATGCTTCTATGTAAACTGTCATATCCATAGATGATTTATGCCCACTCAGATATACTCTTCAGCTGTTAATCCTTTTCCTTGCATCTTAGTGAAACAACTTGACATTTCCCCAAGGCATACACAGTCTCTGCCTGTGTCCCTCTTTCCCTTTTACTTCCATGATAAATCCAGCAACATCAAAAAGGCATCTGCAATCTAGTTGCTTCTCCCTGGATATTAAAGCAGTATGGAAATCTTGGCAGAAATTCACCCCATAAATAGGGCCAATACAAGGATTTATGCAGCACTTAAGTTCACCTTTAAGCTCCATTTTTAGGATTTAAGGTTGTTCTGTATCCCTGCATAGACATTGATCTCATTCCTTATGAGAACAGGCTTTCTAGAATTTTCTAGCAGCTCTGCTTCTGACCAGAACAGGTGTGTCCAAAATTTCCAGGGTATTTCAGCTTGTCTGGTCCTGTCCAGAACATCAGAGTTGGGAGGGATGCAGTGAAAATGAAATACATTACCTAAGTTTTCTCCAGAATGGTTCCAGGCTTGATTCAAATGGTAGATGAGGGTTCAGGACCATTCTTTATCCTACCATTTTGCACATCCCTAACCTTCCTGGCATCCTGTTTTCATTAGTGCTAGGCAAATTCTTCAGAGATGGAATCCAGAGAGGAGTGGCCCTCTCTGGGCTCTTGACAAAGCAAGAGGAAAGTCCCTTTGAGGAGGTGGAGATGCAGCACTAAAGCCATCCACAAGCAGCTTGGGGAAATTACTTACTCTTTTTGTGTCTTAGTGCCCAGTTTGTACTTCCTTTCTCCCACATGTCTGTCTTGTACACTTTGATTGTAAACTTTTTTGCAGCTGGTACGCTCATGTGTATGTTCCCCACCTAACACAGTGGGGCGCTTAAGAGATGCTGAACAACAAATAACCAAAAATCGAGACCATCTTAAAAACCATATGAGAGTTGGATGAATCATGCATAGAATTTGAGTCCAAGAATATTTGTTTTGATTTTGAAACAATTAGTTTCCTCAGACCTCTTCCGCATTGGTTTTCCGCGAACCCTCCGCAGGCTGGGTCTTAATGACACACTTGCCCAACAAACTGACTCCCCAAACTGACTTCTCCCCAGCTAGAAATAGGTTAAAAAACCATAAAGAAGCCTTTGGCTGGAGAAGATTGGCCAAGCAACACTTTAATTTAAACAAACCTTCTGTCTGCTATCCAAAAGATGACTGAGCCAGCAAAATTCAATGAGAACTTCGCATGCTGCCTCAAACAGACATCTCATCAATTCTGAAGCACAATTTTAATTTTATCTGGGAATAAAGAATAGCCCCCTACACTCTGTGCTGTCTCTTTCTGCAGAGACAAACACCTGTAAAAGCCCACAGAGCTTGGCAAACTAAGAAAATCAATGAACTTTCCTTTTCCCACCAATATCTAAATGAACATTTTTATGTGTTTTTTACCGCAGTAGCTGTTGAACAAAAGGTCAGTGCTGATTTGAAGTCAGTTTTTATAACCAAGATGGCTTTTAAAGAGGGAAACAAACACAGGAAATATTTCTTCCATCACAGGGAGTACAAAAAGATAAAAATATACACATCACTTTTGAGCATGATTATACGCAGCTCTGCCGAAAAAGCCATGTAAACTGAAGGGAGACTCAAGACTGTGGGATACAGCAGGGCTGGGGAGGGTAAGTTTGGATGGTAAATCAGCCTTTCTGTGTGACATGAATCTGACTGATGTTTTTAATTTTTTTAATCTCTAAAGAACAGACATGGAAAACATCATAGGGCTGATCTTTGCTCCCCTTTAATGTATGTGTTGTTAGTGTACATTATAGTACTTCCACTGGTGCATGGAAATGCCTGATTTAAGAAACAATGGAAAAGGAGGATTTCTGGTGAAAACTAGAATTTTGTATTTCTTCACGTATATTTCCAGGCTTTCAACCCGGTTAGTCTCTCCATGCACTTGATGCAACTTGCCTAAATCAGGCTGGAATATAAGGAGGCTTGTAAGATACTAGCTATGAATTAAGGCCATGATCCTTCAACTGCACCTACTAGTGCAGACTCAAACACCTGGGTTCTGCACCAGATTGTTACAGAATTAGGGCCCAAAAGACCACTCAAATCTAGGGCTTTTTAAAAAACATTTCACTATTGAAAATATAGGTCAACTTTCACAGAACATTGCTATGTTAATCACATTTTTCTCCTCAGGGCAGTCCATTCTGTTCCATTTTATTCTATATAGGTTCTTACCATGGTGAGTGTGTCTTACCTGAATGCTTGAATCCTCTGTCTTGTGAATATGGGTCTTTTTCTATTTCCAAGAGACGATATCTTAGCACTGAAAACCTGCCCCCAAAAAATCAGTCTCTCTCTCTCATACATACACCTCCTCTTTCTCTCCTCCCACCCCTCCATAGTGTTGGCTAAAGTGGATCAAACAGGGCAAGCTTTTTCCCATGGAATTCCCTGAATTGAAGCTTTACATACCCAATCAAATAAAGTATTACATGATACCCAATATAAATGTGGGGGGATTGTTTGGAGTTTTTTTGCAAATGAAGACATTCAATAGACATGCTAATTTCCAAACAGTTTTTCTGAAATGAACAATTTGTGAAAATGTTTTGGGGGGGGGGTTTCTAAACAGTTTGTAAACTTTTAGGATTTCTTACAGCCTAACACAGTTCTTCTTTTCTAAAGCAAGTTAAAATCCTATTTCCAAAAATACTGAAGGCTGAGTAAACATAAACATATAACTTGCCATGTAGGTTTTTTGTTTTGTTTTAGTCTCTCCTCTGGGAAGGAAGATCTTTCAGTTAAACCTGACTAAGGTGTGTTTAGTACCTAGTGCATTGCCAATGTAGTATGAGAGAACGATTGTTCTACCTGGCCTGCTGAGTTCAGTCTGTATTAACTGAAGGCACCTTTCCCTTGGGTGATTGCATACAAGGCGCATTTATTAGGTTACAAGCAGTTGTAGTTGAATCGCTCCTTCAGTTTATCAGGCAATGGCACATTTTGATTTCCTGATGTTTGAGAGTAACAGAGGAGCAATCGAGCATTTTTCAGGATAGAAATAGAGATGAACCCAAACTACAAGGTGAAATGCTGGCTCTGTTGAAGTGAATTAGAGTTTTGCCACTGGCTTCAGAGGGGTCAGTATTTCACCTGAGAACTCAATGTTGGTTTTCAAAGAGGTTCACATCTGGGGTTTGGTTTAGCTCATTATGCTGAGAGGTCATTCACCGATCGAAGTACAGATCTCAAACTTTGAAAGCTTGGAAGATGTTTGCATCTGGCTTGTCATTTCTGACTCCTCTTGTAACAAAACTCAGCTGTCAGTGCACAATAGGATACTATTTACCTGCATCTTAAGGGTGTTCCAAGGATGCTTGATGTTTGGAAGAGGTTTTGGTGCTATGGTGAGGGGTGGGGGGCAATGTTACTGTGAGGATGGAGTCTGCTCTCACACTGGCGTTGATCAGAAATAACCCTGTGGAGTCAATGGAGTTTTACAAGTGTAAAATCAACATAAGTGAGAGGAGAATCAGACCCAGAGATAGAAAACAACAAATAAACTCTGCATTTGATCTTTGGAGGTGAATGTAGTATTGATTGTCAGATGCTTTTATGACTTAAAATAGCAATGCATTAGGCCAAAGAGACTTATATCAGGGCTCTGTAACCATGTCCAGATTATTTACCGGGGGGGATTTTTTTACTAGTCTGGAAAAACAATGATTTCATTATTGTTGCTAGTAGTGGTAGTAGTAACATCTAAAATTAAAAAAAACCCTGTTATAACATTAAGGTTATGAATAAAATTCTTTGTGGGGGAAAAATCTATTAGCAACATCTTTGTGTCCAAAATATAGAAGGCTCTGAGAAGCCTGCTCTAGCTCACCAGGAGAATCAACGATATTAATCACACTCATGATGAGCATTCTACAGCTACGCTCAGGACTGATTCACTCCAGCATGATTGCTCTGTCTGGCAGAAAAAAACAAGTGTAATGTGACATCATCAATCTAAGACAGAGAATGGGATAGATTTTCTGATTACAAGGTTAAGTGATGCATCAAGAGGGAGCAAAGCTTGGTCATTGCTAATAATTTAAATTTAGGAAGACAGAGTACTATGACATTATCTGGATGGCATTAAAGAGTGGCTTTCTGCTACCAGCCATTTGTATGTGTCTTTTCTTTTACATAGCTGTATTTATTATCTCAGGAAGGAGGAAAAACAGGCTTAGGAAAACCAATCGGTTCAGCCCATTTGGCACCAGGATCAAGATTTAATCAAAAGATTCAAGTAATCCATTCATCCAAAGAGGTCCAAATTCTGCTGTCAGTAAAACCCTTGCAACCCCACAGAAGCCAATGGGATTCATAGGTCATAGTAGTGAATTTGACCCCAGGTTTGTAAATCCTGGACTCCATGCAACAAAAGGTTGAATTCCAACATTTGGCCATCCATCAGAGCTAGATGGAGCCAAATTCTGCTCTCAGCTACACTTGTGTAGATTCAACATAACTGCATCAAAGTCACGGCCTAAACATCCATGGTACTGAATTGCTCATGTGAGGTGTTCCATCCTCATTTGAATTCAGTGGAAGCTGAGGGTTCTCAGCAGCTCCCGGGAGGAGCTGAACACATTGAAAGATCAAGCCCTTCTGTCAAAATTGATCCCAGTGTTCCTAAGAGCAGAATTTTGTTCATTATCCTTCCCAGGAAGACAAGAACAGCTATATTGCATCAGAGCAATGGTCCATCTATCCCAGTATTCTGCCTTCTGACAGTCACCAGGGCCAATACCTTAGAGGGAATGAACAGAACAGGGAAATTGTCAAGTGATCCATCCCCAGTTGTCCAGTCCTGGCAGCCAGAGGCTTAGGGACACCTAGAGCATGAGTTGCAGCCCTGACCTTCTTGGCTAACAGCCATTGATGAACCTATCCTCCATGAACTTATCTAGTTTTGTGCACCTGTTTATAGTTTTGGCCTTCACAACATCCCCTGACAATGAGTTCCATGGATTTGACTGCATTGTGAAGAAATACTTGATTTTGTTTGGTTTTTAAACCTGCTACCTATTAATGTCACATAAGAACCAGGAGTCACCTAATGAAGGGATAAATCCAGCCATTTTGTTCCATGATGTTTATACTTGAAGTCTTTAGGATGAGATTGTAATCCTGAGATGCCTTCTTTTCTGCATGGAGATCTTCCTTTGCATGAGAGCAGGTGTTTATTAGAGGGCTTTCCCTTCACCCTTTCACCTGGTGCTTGTCATGCAGAAGACCAGAAGTCAAAGTGTAGACAATGTGATGTTTATGGGGGTTAGTTTCCAGAAAATGTGTTCCATAACTGGTGCCACCGAGCCTTGTTTTCCAGTGTCTCGTCTTCTTCCACCCCTCCCCTCGGAGGCATAATTATACCTGAAATGCACCCCCACAGTCCACCCCTTACAACTTAGGGTCATGTTCCATTTTGGGTCTGGGGGCTTCATCCCACTTCTTTGTACCCCATGTAAGGAGTGAGGTTGTGCTCTGAATAGGGACAGGCATTTCTTTGGTCTTTCTAGTGTTTTATACCTTCCCACCCCTCCAAGCCCCTTTGCCCCTCCTGACTTGCTGCTTGATTTTTTCCTTGAGAGAGGGGTTCAGGCAATCTTAAAGTGTGCTCTCAGTAACATTTTAACTGCTCTTCTCTGTTCCCATTGTATTAACAAATCCATCTGACTAAGCAGAAGCAACATCAGTGTCTGTCCACACATTAGTATGAGTATCAAAAAGTCAAACCTACAATTCTATCCCAGGCTAACGAACAGACCTATATACTAGCAGCAGGGATCTCCTCTTCTATCTTTATAATCGACCAAGTCATTGTAGTCCATTTTTTATTTGGAAAAAGCCTACTGGAAAAATATACATTTCAAATAAACTCCACTGCTAAGAGCTCTTTTTTGCTGTGCACAATGTATATTATTCAATCTCATCCCATTTCTTTTATGTGCTCTGGATCATGGTTTTGGGAAATGTTCATCTTGATCCTTGTTGTCCCACCAGCTCTCCAAAATTCAATGGAGAGAATCTGAGGGGAGTTTCTCCTGGCAACAATCCCATTCTTAACGATGCCCTTTCACAAACCAGAATATGTGTCTCTCTTAAGGAAAGGAATAAATTCCTCTCCTTATTTCATGAGAGACAGACTAGGTTGCAACCCACAGAATGATTTTTAATTATTTTTGATCTTCGTCATTAGGAAGATGAAAGATGACATCAGTTAAGACATGAAACTGATTTGATATGATTTTTTACTTTGTATTTAATCGTAAAACCTGATATGGCTAAAGCAGTACTAGTATGTAAGTGTGATATGAATATGAAGGGTCCAGACTCCTAAAGGGAGAGAATATCATGTTCACTACTTCCTAAAGTGAGAGCCTGGAGAAGGTAATATTACATGTTCAACATCACTATTTATTGTTTGTATTTTGGCAGTATCTAGAGGCCTGGCCCTATTGTGTAAGGCATGGGTGATAAAACAATGGACAAGCATTCAGGAGACCTGGTGTGAAATCCTGGCCCTACTGAAATCAAATTCAGAACTCCAGTTGACTTCAATAAAGCCAGGAGTCTATTCCTGACTGTGATAGCCTGCATTTTGAAGCCTAAAGCATCACTTAATCTCTGTGCTTTAGTTTACCTCTGTAATACAGTGATGATACTGCCTACTAACCTTGTTGAAGTAGTTTGAGATCTTTTGATGAAAGGAGCTATTCAACTGCAAAGTATTAGGGGCAACATTTTCAAAAATTCTTAAGTGACTTAGGAACCTAGGCATCAATAGGACTGTTTCCTAAGTCACTTAGACATTTTTGAAAATGTTGCCCTAATTTGTGGTGGTTATGCCGTTCCACAGCACCGAAGAAACCCCAGAGCACTTTGTACATAGTGATGCCTTTTTTTTACCCTAGTGCTGGCTGCATTTCTATGGTGAACACTCCTCACTTGTGCAGTTGTCCCACTATACAACATTGGAGGCCAAAACGTAAAGAACAGCTTATGCAATACCAACAAGAGTGGGTATTTGGGAATGCAGCGTTTCCTCAGTTGTCACTTGTCCAAGATACAGGTGTAACAACCTAATATTGTGAAAAAGTATCATGAGACTTTTTCCATGACTATGAATGTTTCATCTTAAAGATGGCAGCACCACTAGCGGTGCCCCTTTATTACTACATCTGGGCAGTGGTAGAGTATGTTCTTGGAAGAAAAAGCACCACCAAGCAAATCGATAATACACTACCTGCACCCTCTTGGGTTGTGTCCTATCCTAGTAATGACCAAACTCAGCTGTGCTTACTGTAGCTTAGGGGAGACAAGTTGAGTATATGTTTGCCATTTTACCCTCTGAATCACTTAAACGCTGTATATTACAACCACAGTTTGTCAGGCTGAGCAGTCTGTGGATAAGGTCTGACAGTCAGCCAAGAAAACCTGCACACATTTCTCATCTGAGATAATTCCTGGCTTTGATGGCTTCAAGTCTTTCATTTTAGAGACTTGTATTGATTGGTTTAAGAATTACACTCACATGCATTTGTACACAGCAGAGGAATATCAGAGCAAATTCTTCCCAAATACCATATCCCAGGGTGATGGGAATGATAGGCTGTTGCTGTTCTTGTTTACTAGTTCATTTTTTGAGCTATTCACATCTCACTCCAGCCAATTTTCTTTCAAAAGCATCTACTCTAATCCACTTAATTGTGTTTCCTAACCAAGGAGTGGGGAGAGATTTGTCTGTTGCCTTCACTGCCCAAATGAGACACATCTCCTCTCTCAATTTTTTTTCTGAGGTTGATAATATGGGGAGTGAATTTGTGCCTCTAACGCAATAAAAAATCAAATTGCAGTACCATAGGGGAAAGGATTAGTGTGTGGAGAAATTTAAAGGCTTAGAAAGAACTAGCTGTCCATTTTTCTAACCTTTATTAGGTAACAATTACTTTAAGTATAACCTTCCAATTTGGTCCAGACAGTATGATATGTACGACGCTGCACTGCACATAATGGCGTGGAAAAAAATATCAATTGAGTATGCTTCCCCCCTCTTATTAGAGCGTTTTCTCAATATTTATTGTCTCTGAATATAATAACATCTAAAAGCTTGGAAAACTCCTTTACGTACTCTACTCATCCAAGTCATTTTATTTAAATGGTAATTTTAAAAGGTTGGGTTCAAAAACACTGCTCTCCTGTAATAATTTGTCTCCAAGCTTGCAACAATTCTGTTTTGATAGCTCAGCCATTATAGAACAAGAGTTTAAGATATCTGATTATGTTTTGCATCTATTAATAATGCCATGTTAAATACCAGGTTTCTGAGAGGGATGTGGAACATGAGAATTGCCATACTGAGTGAGGCCTATGGTCCATCTAGCTCAATGTACCCTCTTCCAACCCTGGCCAATGCCAGGTCCTTCAAGATGGAATGAACAGAACAGATAATCATCAAGCGATCCATCCCCTGTCACCCATTCCCAGCTTCTGGCAACAGAGGCTAGAACCTTGAAGGATAGTTGCCTCCCTATAAATCACTAGACTCCTGCTGCATCCTGTGGTCTAGAAATTTCCTTAATTGTTTTCCGTTTCTCAGGTTCCACATGGAGTCCCCCAGAAGAAAGATGTTTAATGTAAGGGATCTGAGTTCTTCTCATCTTCAGCTTGTCTGCAGCTATCAGCTTGCCTGTTACTCTGTTCCCAGCACTGCAGGAGTTGTTGCAGTTCGGTGTCATGGTCTTGGATGGCCTCTTCCTTGACATCTTCTACTACAATGAGAACATCATCAGCTATAACCTGGAAGTCTGGGTGAGGCACTGAGTTTAGACTGGAACACTGTTGGGGCTGGGCTGTTGTCCATAAGCATTTGAACCCAGAAGCCACTCTCCAAAAGGTGAGGCAAAGGCTGCCAGGTGGCTCATCTAACAGCAATCCATTCTGGCACATTCAGATATCTCAAATAGCGAGCACACTTGAGCTGGACGAATTAACCACTATATCCTCAGTCATAAGTAATAAGTACTGACTTGTTTTCAGTGCTCTGTTCAGTGTGTTTTGGCCACTGCAGATCCCCCATTTACATAAAGGTTTTCTCACCTATGTTAAGATGATGATCCACTCTGTGCTAGTTTCAGGAGAGGTAATGCGTCTTTGCAGGTTGGCCAGTCCATCTTCTGTGGCTCCATCCGGGCTAGTGGAACACTGCATTTTGGTAGTCTTATGAACTGTACATAGGAACCTATGTTTAACATCAGCTTGGCCTTGAGGTGTAAATCTCCTTGTAATGTCCCTTATATTCTATTAGAATGCTAGCAACAGTGTCTCACCCCCCATGCCTTTTACTAAATGAAATTGTAAGCAAGCTTTATTTTCATTTTCTTCCAAGGTCAGTTCTGTATACGGATTCAGTTCTTGTGTCCATTTCTTGCATACTTCTGCAAAGTGTGTTGACTGGAAATCCAGCATTCCTGGTCAGCTGAGTCCCTCAGTGCCACCTGTTCATTCTGTTTCTAGGTCCTGCTTTGTTTCCCTGTTACTCAAACTCTCGATCTTGCTGGGAGTCTCACTAGATTGAACTCTGCCACCATGTAGTGGGTAATAACATGAAAGGACTCCATCTTGTAAAACTAAACTGGCTCTTTATTAAAAGAACTATTTTCAGAGATGCTGTAACAGCAGCTAGTCTTCTAGCCATGTAAACACAGAATGATAACCAGAGCCTTTTCCACATTCTTCCTTCCTTCCTTCAAGTCCCATGCAATTTAGTTAAACACAAGGAAAAAAGTCATAACTGTTTGGTGCCCCGTTCGGATTTTGCTGGACTTTCTAAGTGTTTTTTAAAAAAATGGGATGAAGTCCTGGGGTGAAATAGTGCGAGTTTTACCATTGACTTCTTGAGCAGGACCATGAATTCACCATGGAAATATTTTAAATATTAATGTAAATGTAAGCATAGGATGGGCAATGTGTACTATCCCTTTAAGGGTCATCTGGAGCCAACAGCCAAAGCAGTCTGGATGCAATCAAGGAGCAGCCTGCTCCATCCTTGGGGCTGGGTTATATATACAGGAAAAGATGTGTGGCAGAGGGGACCAGAAGCCGTGCTGAGTGCTGCAGCTTCCAGGTCACTAGCCTCACCTGGGCCATTAAGACTTTTGTTTTGCTGACTAGAAGTTTCATTGCTGTAGCTCTGAGAAAGGGCATTATGAACTGAGTTAAATGACTCCTCCCCGATCTGATTTCAAAGGAAAAGGGAGAGCACCTGCCTACTCCTAGAACAATAGGAGAACTAAGGACTCTACAGGCTAGGGTCCATTTTGGAGGCCTTCTGAAGAGGCAATGCTTGGTGTTTTTTGGTTCTAATGTCCTCTTTCTCAGATCCAGTACAGTAGGTAACTTACATGTGAGCATAAAGATCTGTAGTTTTCCTTCATGACATAATAGTAAAATAGCTTGCCTGAGAGAGATTCTCTTAGGGTGTTTATATGAACCCATCCTTAGAGGAACCTGAAAAGGGTCAGAGTTATTACCAGTGACAGTTATGCTAGTATTGCTTTAACCTTAGACTATATACATGTAACCATTCTGCCCCTCTGAGTTGGCAGCAACAAGGGCCGGGTTCAGTATCCAGGAGTTCCGTTTCAATAACATAATGCCAAACCAGCTCGAGCCTCCACCCAGTGACCTGGGAAAATCTTACACACACCCCTAGGCGCCTCAAAGAGGCAATGCTTCCCCTCTCGCAAGCACAGAGTCTTGGTGTAGCAGAAAAGATTTAATACATGAGATAAACAACAAACACTAAATTGGGAAAAACACCTCAGCTAGAGTTCATAGACCAAACCGTGAGCAAAGACCCACCCCAGGAAATTGGGCTGTGTCCTCTTTCCTGGGCTCTTGAGTCCAGCAACCCCCAAATCACCCACAGTCTCAAAAGTCTCTGTCCTGGGTCCGTGCAGCCCCAAAGTTCGAGAGTCTATCTTCAGAGGTCTCCCCCCCCCCCCCCAGCCTGGTAGAAAGGGGCACCTTACGTGGTCCGGGGCCAACTGCCCTGCCTCTCCGTGGGTTCTGCTCCCGCCTTCTCCACGAACTGCTCCGCTTTACCAGCCGCTCCACTCTGCTCCTCCAGCCGTCCTCAGAAACTGCTCCGCTCCGCCAGCTGCTCTGCTCCACCAGCTGTCCTGTGAGCTGCTCCAGTTGTCCCTGCAAACTGATCGGCTCTGCTCACTCTATGGGCCGCTCCACCCGTCTCACAGCTACTCCGCTCTGCCAGCCGCTCCACTGCCACCAGCTGTCCCGTGATCCACTCCAGCCGTCCCCACAACTGCTCCACTCCGCCAGCAGCTCTGTTCCACAGTATAGCTTTGGGCTCCCCAGTAGTTAGCACAGTACTCAGTGCTCTCAGCTCAGTGATTTTAGCTTTTTAGTGATTTTCAGCTCTTAGTGATTCCAGCTTATAGTAGGGGAGCCCCAGTGCTAGTGCACCATTAGCCCAAAGTGATTTCAGCTCAGCAACCTGTATTTAAATTCTTAAAGGAATAAAAAAATCAACTCTGACATTCCACAGTGGAGAGAGGAGGGGCTAGAACTGGTGCTTCTGGCTCCACAAGGAGACTGCACCACCAGGCACAGATACCTATCCCCAGCCTCTCTCAATTCTCTGGGTTTTGGAACCCATGTCCCTTGTCTAGCAAGTACCACCCAACTGAGGGTGAGTAATTTGTCACCAAGCAGTCCCACAGCTTGGCAGTCTGGGATAGGGTAGGCGTGCCTATGCAAATACACTCTCTGAATTTCTTTCCACCAGATGTCAGTGTAGAGCTTATCCTGACTCTGCTTACATCCTCCCCCCAGCCAAGAATTTGTCGTCCCGACAAACCACATTCCCTACTATACCAACTTATTGGTCCCCTCCAAAAGGCATTAGATAGCCCACTTTAGCTTTCACAAACCTGTGTGCTAAATGTATAGGCTCCTCATTAATCACCCCAGGTGCATCGTAAGTTAACCGTTTCACTGGTCTTATTACCCTGTCTCGCCTATTGAGAATCTCTGTTGCTATGGTAGAGGGGACATCCTCTTGAGTGATGGATGGGGAGGTTTCCTGTGAGTTCCCCTCGGGTACTGGCATAGGCCCCTGCATTTCTAGTTCTAACAGTGGAGGGTCGCAGGTGCTCTGGACATCCTCCATCTGTATGTCACCACTGTCCAATAGTCTGTGTAAGTCATTACACGGGGGTCCCACCAGTGGCTCAGGGATGTCAGGAATGGGCCTAAATACTTCTGCCATAGGGTTTAGGGCGGAAGAGGATGTGCTCTCTTCTGATTCAGCGGATCGAGACTGAAATCTTGTCTTCATCCCAGGATACACCATGGTTGTGTCTTCCTCCTCAGACTCACTCTCAGATGTGCTGAGTAGGGGTAGGTTAGCTGCAGGGAGCCGGCTGTCCACGTTGGAAGGCGGCTTTGGCACAGCACCTTCGTTCTGCCCAGTTGCCCGGTTGTGGCCAATCTCATAAGGGCTGCCTACCAATTCCCCCACAGGGAGCAAAAGGTTTCTGTGCACGGTCTTGGTCTGCCCTGTACCCTCTTCAGGTTTGATCTTATAAACCGGCAGGTCTCCTAGCTTTTCCATCACTAGGTAAGGTATTGCCTTCCACCTGTCAGCTATCTTGTGTTTGCCAGCAATACCCAAATTTCGCAGCAGGACTCTGTCCCCTGGCTGGAGCTCTTGCAGACGTACCCTAGCATCATATCAATGTTTGTTGCGGCCTGCATTCTTCTGAGCTGCAGGTGTAGCTAAGTGATAAGCATCCCGCAGCTTTTCTCGTAGTCGGGATAGATATTGCTGGTGAGTGTCATAGCTATCTCCATCCTCAGATACACCAAAGCACAGGTCTATGGGTAATCTTGGTTCTCGCCCAAACATTAAGAGATATGAGGTGACTCCCGTAGCGTCGTTCTTTGTGGCGTTGTAGGCGTGCACTAGAAATGCGACATGTTGGCTCCAGGTTGCCTTCTGCTCTGGCCGCAAAGTCCCTAACATATCTAACAGGGTTCGGTTGAACCTCTCTGGCTGAGGATCACCCTGTGGGTGATAAGGCGTTGTCCTTGACTTTTTAATTCCTGCTATCCTCAGCACCTCCTTCCGAAGGTGACTCTCAAAGTCTCATCCCTGATCCGAGTGTATCCGGGCTGGGAATCCATAAACTGAGAAATATTTTTCCCACAGTACTCGAGCGACGGTAGTGGCCTTCTGATCACGTGTGGGGTATGCCTGCGCATATCGCGTATAATGGTTGGTCACTACTAGAATGTTCCCAATATTCTTCTTGTCTACTTCTAAGGACAAGAAATCAATGCAAACCAGCTCCAGAGGTTTGTTGCTGGTGATGTTCTTCAGATATGCGGCCCTTGTGGGCAGAGTTTTCCTTTGAACACATCAAGCGCAGGTGTCACATTTTCTGCGAACATCTTCGGCCATCCGAGGCCAATAGAACCTACTACGGATAAGTTCCAGGGTCCTCTCCATCCCTAAATGTCCAAAATCATCATGCAGGACCCTCATGGCCAGGGCTCTGTACTCTTTTGGCAGCACTAGTTGATTCCGTTGCTTTTGTAGAGGGTCTGTGGTCACGCGGTGTAGCACTCCCTGAATCAGTTTCAGTTTGGTCCATTCTCTCAATAGTAGTTTACCCTCTGGGGTAGGTGGGACAACCTCAGCTGGGCCTCGCCCCTCTCTTTTGGCAAGTAGTGTATCACAAATGTCAATATCTTGCAGCTGGGCTTCCTGCCAGTCAGCCGCATTGAGCATGGGCAAGGGAGATTGGTCCAAAGCAATATAGTTCACTGAAGCAGAAGGCACGCATTCAGGGGGCAGGCCCAAAGCTTCAGCAACACATCCATGAAGGCTCTCAGGGGCCTCCGGCTCTCGGCGACTCACACTGCAAATAGCTCTCATGCCATCCGTGGGTATCACAGCAACGTCAGGGGCCTGCGGACGTCTGGACAAGGCATCTGCATCTACATTGCTCCTCCCTGATCGGTACTGAATGCTGAACTCATAGCTAGCCAAGTCAGCCACCCATCTCTGGCCTGTAGCATCCAATTTAGCACTTGTTAACACATAGGTCAGTGGGTTGTTGTCTGTCCACACCTGGAACTGAGCACCGTACAAGTAGTCTCGAAATTTCTCAGTGATGGCCCATTTCAAGGCCAAGAACTCCAGCTTGTGGATGGGGTAGCGAGTTTCACTGTCAGACAGTCCTCAGCTGGCAAAGGCTACCGGTTTGCATTTGCCTTCCACTTCCTGATACAGTACTGCTCCCAGACCCTCCAGACTGGCATCAGTATGCAGGATAAACGGTTTTCTTGGGTCAGCAAAGACTAGGATGGGAGCATGAGTTAAGCGAGTAATGATTTCCCGAAAAGCTCTCTCACATCTTTCATCCCACCATGGCCCAAATGGTTCGAAGGGGCCATAGTGTCTCTGCAAAGGAGGTTTTGGAGGCCTCCGCTTATTCTGGGTCTTAGATTTGTTCTTGTTGGACTGGTATCCCCTGGTAAGATCATTCAGAGGTTTTACAATCATAGCATAGTTCTTCACAAATCTGCGGTAGTAGCCACTAAATCCAAGAAACGTCTTGAGTTCTCTGTAGTTAATGGGACATGGCCAGGTAGTGAGTGCTTCTATTTTATCGGGGTCAGTACTCACACCCTCTTGGGACACGATGTGACCTACATACTTCACTGAGGTTTGGCAGAACTGGCATTTATCAATTGAAAGCTTCAAACCGTATGCCTCCAACCTATCGAGCACTTTAAGAAGTCTTTCTTCATGTTCCTCCAGGGTTCTTCCAAACACAATCACGTCATCCAAGTAAACTAACACCTGCAGTAAATTCATGTCTCCCACGACTTTTTCCATAAGTCATTGAAATGTGGCAGGGGCCCCAGAAATCCCTTGTGGCATGCGTTCGAACTGGTAGAACCCTAACGGGCAGGTGAAGGCTGTCTTCTCCTTATCCTCTTCTCCCAGAGGGATCTGGTAGTATCCCCTCCGAAGATCCAACACAGAGAACCACGGACTACCCAGCAAACAGTCCAAGGCATCTTGTACTCGAGGCATGGTGTATTGATCAACTGTAGTGCGCCTGTTTAGGGTGCGGTAGTCAATACACATCCGGATTTTTCCACTCTTCTTACGAACGACCACAATGGGTGAGGCATAGGGGCTTCGTGACTCTGTGATGATACCATTCGCGATCAGCTCTTGAAGATGATGGCGCACGTCTTCCATCTCAGAGAGGGCAATCCTCCTAGACCTCTCCCTGAAGGGTCGGGGATCTTGTAGCCTGATATGGTGTTCCATTCCCTTTGCACATCCCACGTCCCACTCATGTAGTGAGAACACCTTGGATCTCTCGCAAAGCTTCTTCCTCAGGCGATCCTTCCACTCCTCAGACAGCGGTGAGTCCCCGAAGTCAAACTTCGCAGGATCTATCATTGGAACTTCAGCTTCACACTGGGGTCTCACAACGCTTTCAGGCTCAAAAATGTCTGCAATCTTCTGCCCTGGTTTTACAAACACATCATGGCGTGTTTCATTAGCAACCAGTATCATCACCTCCTCCTGGGCTTCAGCAGGTAGGGTTATGACTCCACTGAGAACCAGAACTCCTTCTGGGAGCCCTCCCTTGGCTGGCTGCTCTACCACAGCTAATGTTCCCTTACTGCCTTTTAGGCAGGTACTCCTGACAATCACCTCCTTTTCTGACATGGCAGGCACCACTAAAGGGACCGGGCCCGCATACCTCAGTGCTCCTACTGGCAAATCAGGCATCACTTTTCTTGTGTCCTCAATTTTTCTGTAAGCCGTGGCACAGTGTGTGTATATCACCAAGGTGTTCAGATATTGGTCTCCTGCTTGCTGTCTGCAGTAATCGGCTAGTATCCTAAAGAGGCTGGAGTTGGTCCCTATTAGCACCGACACATCAGAGGCTCCTTTGGGGTCAGGGCATATTAAAGCAGCAGTGTCCACCTCCTGTCTTACCCCAGCAATCTCTTCTGGGAATTCCAGGTGTACTATGACATAGCCCTGATAAGGGTATTCATCCATGCTGAGGCCACATAGGCCAAGCCCTGTCAGGGGCCGTATAGGCAGATGCCCAAGCATCTGCTGGTAGAAAGACTGGAATATGATAATCACGTGGGATCCAGTGTCAAGCACTGCTCTACATTCTGTCCCTTCAACCTTTACAGTGACTTCCGCTCGGGGTCCTATCAATCCTGGGGGGATTCGGGCCGCATGGTTCCTTCCAGGGGAGCCTCCGCATCCTGCAGGCCTAGGCGGCTCCCTTCCCAGGCCCTGGGGCCGTTTCCCGGCTTTCCCCAGGTGGTCCTCAGCTTTTGATATACCAAGATGGGATTCTCTGCATTCTGAAACCTTGCAGCAATGTGCCCACTCTGGCCACACCAGTAGCAGAAGAAGGATTGTCCTTTCCCTTGCTGTCGAGGGGGTGCAGATGTTCTAAACGTAGTCCTCTGGACCATGGTAGCAGAGGGTTCCTTGCACCTTGAAGTCTTTGCTGAATCGAGGGTACTCTCTAGTTCAGTCACTTTCTGTGTCAAGGCCTGCACTCGCTGAGTAAGTTCCTCTTGAGGATTCACCATTAGTGCCTTGGGTGTCCATGTGGATGTTGTGCCAGTTGCTTGGTGTTGCTGCACCTCCCAAACCTCGCCAGCTGCCTGCCTCTCTTCTTCTTCTCGGACCTCTTTTATCAGGCGAGAGTAACTTGGTGGATTATCTTGCCGTTCCCTTAATCAAAAGTGGAGAAGGATTGGGTTCTGATATTGAATTCCTCTCACAATCTGAGCCAATCTAGTCCAGTCCATTTGCTCAACGGCTACTGCTCCCCTCATGATGGCTCTCTGTAATAATTTCTCCAATCTTTGGACATAGGCAGAAACCTTCTCTCCCTTTTGTTGCCTGGCATTGAGGAATTTGCAATAAACATCCTCTGAACCCTCAGTTCTCCCAAAGGCATGGTCCAGGGCCTCTAGGCAGTCCCTCACCTTGACCCCAGGTTTACCGAGCTTCAGGGTGCGAATCACATCTAGAGCTGGCCCCCTGAGACACTCTACTAGTCACCTTCTCTTTTCAGCCTCAGGCAACGCCCACTCCTGCAGCATCTCTGTGGTGTGCTCCAGCCAGGGTTCAAATGCTTCCTCCCCAGGTATTGGGGTGGGACCCCCAGAAAACAACCTCAGTTTATGATAGGGGCTTGACTTGGGGTGGGGTGGCATGACCTTCCCTAATGCTTGCCCCAAAGCCTTCACCCACTCATCAGGTGAAGGAGCAGTCCCCTGTTGTGGGGCTCTCGGCTTAAGGCCCAACAGACCCGGCATATCAGCCAAAGTTTTTTCCTCTTTCCCCAAAAAGTCTGACATTTTCTTTAAAAACTCTACATCAGCAGTAGGGGCTGGTGAGGGCTGGCTCCCAGTGGTTATTACCTTCCACTCACCATCATCCACTGCTGTCGTGCCTGGAACCTTTAGAGGGTCCACAGCCGAGGGCAGCTCACACAATACAGCAAAAGCGCCCTCTTCCCTCACAAAAATGCGCCCACGCATTTTGCACTTACACAGGTACTCAGTGGATGACCTTAAGATAGGTTCTATTGAGCCCTCATCGACTGCCTCCAGCACCCCCGTTACCAGAAGACAGTTCCTGGGGTCAATATTCATCCCCTTGCACCAATACTCTAACAAGTGTAAAGCCATTATACAAACTCTAATCTTTTCCCAATACAACAGATCAAAAACAACAAGGTAATTAGGGGTTTTCCCAATTCAATGGATCACTCAAAATGTGCTTGCGAGGGGTACTGACCTAGGATATCCCGGACGAGCCCCCAAAATGTAACCCTTCTGCCCCTCTGAGTTGGCAGCAACAAGGGCCGGGTTCAGTATCCAGGGGTTCCGTTTCAATAACACAATGCCAAACCTGCTCGAGCCCCCACCCAGTGACTTGGGAAAATCTTACACACACCCCTAGGCACCTCAAAGAGGCAATGCTTCCCCTCTCGCAAGCACAGAGTCTCGGTGTAGCAGAAAAGATTTAATACATGAGATAAACAACAAACACTAAATTGGGAAAAACACCTCAACTAGAGTTCATAGACCAAACCGTGAGCAAAGACCCACCCCAGGAAATTGGGCTGTGTCCTCTTTCCTGGGCTCTTGAGTCCAGCAACACCCAAATCACCCACAGTCTCAAAAGTCTCTGTCCTGGGTCAGTACAGCCCCAAAGTTCGAGAGTCTATCTTCAGAGGTCTCCCCCCCCCCAGCCTGGTAGAAAGGGGCACCTTACGTGGTCCGGGGCCAACTGCCCTGCCTCTCCGTGGGTTCTGCTCCCGCCTTCTCCATGAACTGCTCCGCTTTACCAGCCGCTCCACTCTGCTCCTCCAGCCGTCCTCAGAAACTGCTCCGCTCCACCAGCTGCTCTGCTCCACCAGCTGTCCTGTGAGCTGCTCCAGTTGTCCCTGCAAACTGATCGGCTCTGCTCGCTCTGTGGGCCACTCCACCCGTCTCACAGCTACTCCGCTCTGCCAGCCACTCCGCTGCCACCAGCTGTCCCGTGGTCCACTCCAGCCGTCCCCACAACTGCTCCACTCCGCCAGCAGCTCTGTTCCACAGTATAGCTTTGGGCTCCCCACTAGTTAGCACAGTACTCAGTGCTCTCAGCTCAGTGATTTTAGCTTTTTAGTGATTTCAGCTCTTAGTGATTCCAGCTCATAGTAGGGGAGCCCCAGTGCTAGTACACATTTAGCCCAAAGTGATTTCAGCTCAGCAACCTGTATTTAAATTCTTAAGGGAATAAAAAAATCAACTCTGACATTCCACAGTGGAGAGAGGAGGGGCTAGAACTGGTGCTTCTGGCTCCACAAGGAGACTGCACCACCAGGCACAGATACCTATCCCCTGCCTCTCTCTCTCTCTCTCAATTCTCTGGGTTTTGGAACCCATGTCCCTTGTCTAGCAAGTACCACCCAACTGAGGGTGAGTAATTTGTCACCAAGCAGTCCCACAGCTTGGCAGTCTGGGATAGGGTAGGCGTGCCTATGCAAATACACTCTCTGAAATTCTTTCCACCAGATGTCAGTGTAGAGCTTATCCTGACTCTGCTTACATACATACAGATTAATAGATTTTTAAAGACCTGAAGGGATTACCATGATCTCCTGTATAACATAGGCTATAGAATTTCACCCAGTGATTCCTGCATCAAGCCCATACCTTGTGGTTGAGCTACATCAGCTTAAAAAAAATAACCCAAAGTTGTGTTACAATATTGTCACCTCTCTAGTACACTCTTAGGGCTCTGTTTTCAATCTAGAGTTTCTGTTGATAGAAGTAGATATGGGAAAATCCTAATATATCAGCCAGTCCATGTTCATTTCCATGTCCAGGCAGGATGTTCCATACAATGTTTGCCCTCTATATAGTTTTGCTGATAATCTTTGCTCTTCTTAATGCATCTGATGCATAAAAGCCAGTTGGATGTGGTGTATATAACCAACTTAATATCCAAAATGTGTGAATAGTTCTGCTATCATTACTCACTGAATAGCACATATGAGTGGTCCTGTTGATTGCAATAGTTGCAAAACAGAACACTGGTTAAAGTTAGATTATTGCAATTTACTTAGTATTCTATTAGAGAGACAAGGTGGGTGGGGTAATATCTTTTATTGGACTGACATTTGTTGGTGAGAGACAAGCTTAGAGAGTTCATCATCACTTCTGGGAAACTTATTCAGACAATGCACGTGCTGTAGGTAGTAAGACTAAGAAAATCCTCTTACATTGCCATGTAGGTTTCCTGGACTCTGGGTCCAGGAGCATATGAACAAGCAGAACTATTTGCCTGATCTCTGGAGCAGGTGGACAAAAGAGGTGGGGAATGGGTGAAGACTTAGCTCCCTCCTCTTCCACTTGCTAGCAAGAATTTCTGAGCCAGTGTAGGTGTTGTACTAGCAATCTAGTGCTAGGATAGTCCAAGAAGAAGTTCATAATTTCCAGACAAACGAGAAGGGATTGTCTTGGGAAATGAGGGGGAAGAGTGAGTCTGATGATGCCTCCTGGAGCTGGTCCTGTGGTAAATCCAGCTTACGTACCGCTCAGGCACCGCTGTGAGCAATGAAGTCACACTCTGCTAGTTTCAGGTAACCAAGACAAGTGTATCTGAGCACAGATCTGTAGATCTGGACATTGGAAAATGGGGTTTCTTTGAAAATGAAAATGTTTCTCAATTTTAGACAAATGTATTTGAAAACCTGGAACATTCTTGGGTTCTGCCAACTTCTTTCAAGTTTTTTGGTGGTTCAATTTTCTATGGGTTTAAAAAAAAAATTTCCTGGCCAGCTCTATTTGGTTATTGCAAGAGCTCACCAGTGTTCCTCAAAGTTGTCATCTCCTTGTAACCTCTCTTGAAAATGGAAGTTCCACATGAGCAGATAACCCATAAACCAAGTATCAGTTCAAATTTAGAACCAGACAAGTTACTACCCTTGAAAAAGAGTGGGGTACATTGGATAAACAGTTATTGATTCTTAATTATAGTATTGCAAGCATGAAGCTGTAATAACAGTTACTGCAAATAACTGTTTGTTCCATTCCAGCAAAACAAGCAAATAAACTGCCGACGGTGGTTTGAAACTTCATATAGCGTCATATTCCTTTAATGGAATGCTTTTAGAAAGAAGCCATAAAAATAAATTGAAAAGTGCTTTTCTGCTGCATACAGCTGGCATAAGCACCGTCTGAACAAACAGGATAACACAAAGCTTAACTTAGCATCTCCTTTTTTATTACTCACAAGCGACAGGTCTTATAATAGTATAAATTTACTTAAAATGGACTTTTTAAGGCAGCCTTCTGTGTTAATTCTGAGCAGTATAATTACAGGTCTTTTATGATTTAGGTTTGAGACCAATTAGTTTGCTTCTGCAAGACTTTCAAAAGACTATTTTTCCTGTTGCCACACCAGCACTACTCTGCTGTGAATTTATTTTCATGTAGTACTAAAATGAAATTGTTAGAAAGGTAGGTAGTGGTATTTGTTGGCTGTGCTTTATTTTCAGTACACCTCTTGCAATATTGTCTGCTCTTTGCATTTCACATGATGACTACACAGTCACTCTCAGAAGCTGGAATCCACAGTTGTGTTAATCAATGGGGTGTCTCAGTAATTGGGAAG
Source organism: Gopherus evgoodei (assembly GCF_007399415.2). NCBI lineage: Eukaryota > Metazoa > Chordata > Testudines > Testudinidae > Gopherus > Gopherus evgoodei. The sequence goes on along the minus strand of NC_044325.1, from coordinate 145,270,685 downwards.
TGGCTATATTTTTGATATGCAATGCTGTGTGTGTAAACAGTACTACCATTGCCATGCAGCATGGTAGCACTTTCAAAGAGAATAACTAAAATCCAGCACAATGAAAGTGTCCTGATGCTATTAGAACTACCAAATATCTACTGGAGTGTGAACGGTATCCCAAGATAAGTGATGGCAGCACCATTGGTTGGGATGTTTTAATAGCTGACTAGAAAATAATAGTGTACGGGACAATCCTATTCTGACACACAGAAGAAAAGGAGAACTGAGGGATCAAATCTAGTGCCCACTGAAAAGATTCCCATGGTCTTTATTCACTGCAGTAGGCATTGGATCAGGCCCTAGATGACTGTATATCTATCCACATACTTACCTGCCTTACTATATGGCTGGCTAGGATTTTGTACCATGATAGAGAGTTAAGTAGATGTGCTTGACCTGTCCTGGAAGCTACTTATGTTTTTCCAAAAACTTGCTATTTTGATGAAAATCTGAAATTTCAATGAATGAAGGGATTAAATTTTTGTGCAAAGATCTCCTTTCTTTTCAACCAGCCCAGCTCTTTAGTAAACCAGACACATACAGAAATTAGAGACTGGAATTATCAGGGATGTGTCCTTCCCCCAAAATCAAATTTATAATGTAGAAGTCACTCCTCACCCACTCTGATTGTACCTCTTTGTTCTGTGTCTGGCACAATGGGGCCAGGCCCTCTAGGCACTACTGAAATTATTGATAGTATAATAGTTTCCATAAGAGTGGAGCTAATGAACACATTGTTCTTCTGCCCATGCAAATGCTTCCTAAAAGTACTGAGTGGCGAGTACCCCAGACAGAGGTGGCAGAAAATGTTTGTGCCCACTTCCTCTACTCTTCTTTCTGCAGTGGTGAGTCAACCACCTTCATTAGCTTATTACCTCATTCAGTTCAAAATTATTATTCCCTACTGGACCCCTTCCAAATCTCATTCCGCACCACTTACTTCACTCCTTTCTCCTGCTCTGTATCTCTTTCTTCACTACAGTTGGAGGAGAGAGTTGCCCTATCTACTTGCTAACCCCTTCCTGCTTAACCCTAGTCCCCCAACACACATACTTTTCTTTTGAGTCTTGAAGTCCCTCATTCTTACTATTGCATCTTAAAACTTTCCCATTTCCTTTAGCATGTCTGACTCTTTTCTGTAATGAAAAGATGCTGTCTACAAATACATCCTATCCTACTGTACCCATGTTGGCTAATGCATGTGTAGCTTATGAGATTTATGTATTTCATTCAAACAAACTTTACCAAGTGCATTCCATTCCTTTCTCATTTTCTGTGTGTTAAGAAATGGTATGAGCCCTGGAGATGGTTGTATAATGAAATAAGGTTAATGGGTCTGTCTCTGTAATGCTTTTGACATCCCTCACCAAAAAAACCTCTGGTCTGTAAGTGGCATGTGGGTTGCAAAACAGTCTTGTCTTGGCAATTTCAGAGCTCTCTATCAACATTTTTAAGAAGTGTCCTATTGTGTGACCATAGGAGGCTATGAAAGAATTCTGGCTGTAGACTATACCACTTAGTTTCTAGGTCAGATCTTTGGCTGGTATAAATTGGCATAGTTCCTGGAGTGCACTGACTTGCATCAGCTGAAGAGCTGGTCCTCCTTCCTCTCTCACTTCTTGATTTTTCTTGCATTACTGCCATGGTTACTTGCATTCAGGAAGTACTGTACTTGCATAAAACTGACTCCTTTTAATGAATCAAGAATGGGATTTGCACATCATCTTCCAGATAAAAGAGGGAGAGAGCATGACCCCACAACTTAGAGGTGCTCTTACAAATAGTACCTCCAGTCTTCAAATTTCCCATTAGAAAGTCATGCAACATTTAAGCTGAGATCGCCCTAGGAAACCACAGTTTCTCAGCCAAACTCTTGCTATTTTCTTTACTACTCAGACACACTATGCTTCATTTTCTTTGCCTCTGTATTCATGCTTATCATACTTGATTATCTTAAATTTTGTAGTTCCTTGCATCCCAACTAAAGGGCTTTACATATGCAGTGAGGGAATTCATCACTCACTCAGTTGTCACTGCAGTTCCACCAACCCTGGAATGCAATGTCCTATTTAACAGCACACAGCTTTGTGGAACCTGATGGCAAAGAGAGAATACCTCCCAGTCTCAGTGATGAGAATTCCCATGGCACAGTGCAAACGGAAGCAGAAGGCAGTTACCTCAAAGAGCCTGTTTGCTTCCCTATATTGCTTTTAATCTGACATGCAGCTTCAGTGATGGGATCTTTAATGCGTGACAAACATCTGATCTGTCCCTCATTTGTCAGGCCTGTCTTGTTTCATTTCTTGTTGCAGCAGGATGACTACAGAGCACTTTGTCAATAATCCAGCAAACCTACCGTACAATGGGATCAATGGGAACTGGTGCTGTTGAAACTAGCCTCCGCTGTGTGCTTGACAAATGCCTATGGTAAGAATTTTGCTGTGCCACAAGGCATTGATGCTAAAGATAATCTCTCTCTCACACAATTCTGGGAATGCGGGGACTGCACAAAACAGTCAAATCCTGCTCTCAGTTAAGTCATGTTTATTACTGTAGTGCTCAGAGCCCCCAACTGTTGTGCTAAGAGCTATACAAATACATAGTAAGAGACAGTCCCTACCCTAAAGAGCTTATAATCTAAATAGATAAGACAGACAATGTGGAAAGGACAGATCATTATCAACAGGGGAACTGAAGCACAAGATTACGGCCAAGATCCTCAAAGAAGACCAACCAACCTTGATTTCAATGGGAGTTTGATGCCTAAATATCTTTGCCCAAGATCAAACAGGAAGTCTGTGGCAGAGATAGAAATTGGACCCATGTGTCCTGGGTCCCGCTCCCAGGCCATGGACTTGAGCACTTTTCCTCTCTAATCAAAGGGAATACTGCTACTGATTGTTCTGGAAGCAGGAGTGGGCAATCTCTGTGCACTTTATCCTATTCATCATTTCTCTCTTTTTGAGCAAGTGTCTCACTCCTAAATGTTGTGGCTGTACCGTTGGTGTGAATTGATATCCGGCACCTGACGAGCACCTTTGTTTCCACTTTTATTCTTTCTGATTGTTTTGTGAATCAAGAATCCTGGTTCATCCACTTTCTGGGAGAGTATAGTCCTGTGGTTATGACAACAGGTAGGCCATCAGGACTCTTGATTAATAACACCTTCAACTTTACCGCTAGCTCTGTGTCCTCATTTTGTGATCAGTATGCCACTAATACACTCTGTAATGTAGTCTCCATCTGTAAATTGTAAAAAGATACAACCTCTAGCTCATAGGATTGTTGTATAAAGTAATTGATCAATATTTTTAAGCGCATCAAGCTCTGTGGATGAAAGGTACTACCACAGAACCATTGAGTATCCCTATCTGGAATCTGACCTTCTGGGCACACTACAAAAGAGGTCTGTTTGACAGGGTTTTTAGAATTTTCCCAGAACAAAGAAGGGTCAGATAGGAGTTTTGTTGTATGTGGGTGGCTGGCTGGAGAAGTTCCTGTCTGAAATTATTATTTTTTGCCGTTGGCATTTTATCACTTTACTAATTGATAGGGCTCCTAAAGTCTTGGGTAAGTGTCTTTAAATCTAAATAGCTATTCTCCATACCTTTATTGTATAATCCCATGTCACCCACTAGTTAATAACTTTTATATAAAATGGGGACAGATGAATGCAGGATGATGGAATAGGATTCATTAGCTTTATTTCCCCCATCTGTTTACAGTGATGCCACCTACGTCCCAACAATATCCTTAGCTATTAATATAAGTCTCTATCTAGCTGCATGTTTTCAAACCTACTCTTTATTCTTGCTGTCATGCACCTGTCAGTGACAGCTAGTTATCCATATTCCGTGAGTCCATGACAACTGGCCTGCATAGAGAATAATCCTTCTGTTATATATTGTGGAGAAAGGAAGGGTGAGGCAGGAGAGGCAAGGCCAGAGTGTTGCTCCTGATAAACCCAGCTGATGGGCTTGAAGGTTTCCATTATCACCTTAGTGGGTTTTTTGATTGTTACAGGTCCAAAGAGAACATCTGCAAGAGCTGAGGGCACAGAGAGTTAATAGCAAAAGGATATGTTGTCCAAGGATAAAGCAATTTGACCTAAATTCTTCCAAGTAATGGTAGAGCCTACAATAATGAATTCTGTCTTATCTGTGCAGATGGGGTGATGTTTTGCAGACATCAAATTTTGTAATTCAACAAATGCTGCTCTAAACTTGGGAGAGTGACAAAAAAATTGTTGATGCAGAATAATAAGCTTGTGTATGGTAAGCAATAGCCAGGCAACAGTATATCGCAGCAAGGAATGATGTCAGGTTTTGGAATCAGATAAATTGCAAATAACAATGGAGGAAGCAACTGAACCTTGAGGAATATCAGAAGATAAAATAGAGGATGTGGCTATAAAGAATTGTTGTTTGGGAAAGGAGGACAGACCAGTGAGTGAGATGGGGGAGGGAATGATGGGCCATAAAGCTGTGATTAAGTGCAGACATAATGATAAAAGGCCATGGTCAGCCTAGGAAAAAAATATCAAGAAGCAATAAAATGTAATGCTACAGGAGTGGGTGGTGATAAGGTGATAATTTGTTACTCTCAGCAGAGCCACTTCTGCAGTCAGTCCTGGTAGACTTAGAAGGAGAGATGCTCTCTCTTGCCATGTGCAGGTGCTCAAACCGAAGCAAAGTGGATGTAAAATGCTATCACCAGTGGGAGGGAATGGATAATTCTGATGCAGTAGCACTTAATATGTCTTTGGTGCTCTCTGGGCCTGATTCTCATTTACACTAAGGCCCCCACATGCTGCTCTGGCATTTACTCCCCTTTGTGGGCACTACCAGGGCAGTGCAAGGGGAGCCATAGTAGAAATGAGAATCTCTACCAATTTTGCCCAAGGTAGAAGTAACTTCATAAGGCAGTCAAGAATCAAACACAGTCTGCTTAATTCAAGGAAAAGCAAATACATCAGTATAGCTAATCCTGAGAGCAAACCTGAAGAATGGTACATTCCGAACATGTTTGGAGCGAGTCAGCTGGGTTCTACAATCATTTTTCCCTTCGCAGAAATGGAGCTACCTCTGGGGTGAGCGAACGCTTGAGAGGGAGTCTCAGTTCGCTCTTCTAGTAATGCCACAAAGATGGGTCAGGTCACTAGCAGGTTCCTACAGGAAACTAAGTTGAAAATGCTTCATTAAAGGAAGGAATTCCAGAGTCTTTACATGGTTAACACAACAGGATCAACACTCAGTGGTGAACTCATCCAGTTAGGGGGTTTAGTTACAAAATGGAACATCCCATCACATTGCTCACTGAAAGGTCTCTGAAATGTCGAACTTTTCTATTGGTTGTAATCACTAATCCCTTCACAACTGTAGTCTGGACCAGGATTTAGAGGGACACTGGGCACTACAGGATATGTTTAGTCAGTGTGGTGCTCCTTTGGCAAATGTAAACACTTTTTTTGCTTTGATTTTGATCCGTTTTGATGGTGTTGACTTCTGAAAAATTCAAGAAAATTTTGAAAGGGTATGTGGTTGCAAATGCAATGAGTTTCATTTGAGAAGTTGAAACAAAACACTTTTTTCCTAATTGTTTCAGTGTTTTTTACCAGTTAGATGAAGCTGACATGAATTCACAAAACAACTGGTCACTGAAAAATATTTTTCACACACACACCCCACCCCCAGAAAAAACTTTGGGACCTCACCAAACTCTACTGTCTCATTTCTGTGAAATGGGGCTTAAGGGCACTCTGTTACAGCACAAAGATTAGGTAAACAGGATGACTGAGAGTTTGGGTAATGGATACAGAAACTTTCACCATTGAGCTGCTGCTCAGAATCAAGCCCAGTTTGGTATAACCGACTCTACGGGAAGTATCATCCAGTGGCTACAATGTTAGCTAGTTCTTCAGAGACTGGTGTCTGCCTCCAAGCAGGCAGAAAGGTCAAGGTTTGAATGAGAGTTGGGGATTGAACTTCTCCCTTACCTGACTATGGTGGGAGTGGGTGAGCTTCTAAGCATCTGATGGGGAAGCGATGGATGTGTGCTGCAGCCCATGCTGACCCCATTCTGTATGTAACCAGATGTCCATTTCCTGAGCAGCCAGCCTGGGAACTTCCATGAGTATAAAAATCTCTTTTTAAGGAAAAGGGTTGTGGGCAGTGACAGGCTAAGTAACAGGCACTCTAATCCAGTTTGCTGTTCTGTATTTAAATCCACTGTTACAGCCTCAGGCATCCTGCATAATAAGTTTTGATGGCTGGATTTGAGATTGCTGTTGGGCCCTAGGAGAATTTGAATGATGCCTCCCAAATGCATCCCAGGACATTCAGTGAAATGATTCATTAATTTAGGACCTGATCCTGCAATATCATTCTCATGTTAGTTGTCCCAATGAGTAGAAAGGGGCACTCATGTGAACAAGGGTTGCAGGATTAACCCTTCAGTTCTCAACTTCCTGTCTTGTTGGTGCATGGCTTTTTCCTTTGCTTTGTCTTCACCCTCTCCCCATGTATATTTTTGCACTCACACTTTATCAGATTTAGGACTCTCCCCACTAACAATCCAAATTAAGGCCTGAGGCCTCTCAGACTGCTCCAGCTCCCTTGGCTAAAAATTACCACTGGAAAAAGACAGTTTTCATCATTTCTCAGTACTTGGTGCAGTGTTGATTCAGCATTGTTTATCCAGCAGGGGAACAGGGGAAAGTCCTTCAATGAAAGGAAAATGAAAATCAGCTCTTAAGGGGAAGAATAAGGTTTGTTTTACTGATCTGAAAAATGCCTAATCCTCCCCCCACCAGCTGAGAAATCCTGAGACTTTTAACACAGCCCCTCTTTGGTTCTTATTTACTTGCTCTTCATTAGGTAGAATAAGTGGGCAGATTTCTGGGGCTTGGGGAGTTTGGTTAGAAGGGACTGCTTATGATAGAAATATTCTACCTTAGATCCTACAAGTGTATAACCTGCTTCTAGGTGCCTGCACCCAGCTCTACCGCAATAGACTTTTCTACCCTTACTCAGGTTGAGTAGCATCTACTCCATGGGTTGTGCCATAGATGTCTGTGGGAATGCTCACAGATCAAGGTACTACTCTGCTCTAGCGCTGAATCTGCTGTCTAGCATGTGCAAAATGTTGCTGAACCCCTTCTCTGATGTTCCAAGGAGGAAGCCATGTCACGCTCAGCCCCATGATGCACCATCCACTCAGAATCTTGCTTTCACTTTCTCCTTCCAACATCTTGGTCCTCCATTCTCTAGTCCCCATCCCCAATTCCCTCCTGTTCATTTGAACCCAGTTCAGTCTGTTTGTTGAGTGCAGCTTTGGCACAGTTTGATGTATGAGCTTATTCCTCCACAACTGCTGTGATCTGGAACACCCTCCCTCTCTCTGTGCCCCTTGTTGACATCCCGTCTTTTACCAAATCTCATCTCAAATAACTTACTTCTCTTGCCTGGGCTTCTTGCAGCTATTTCTTCCTCCCACTGCTGCTATTATAATGGGGTTGCTCACTGAGCATCATTAGTGTGTTCAGTTTGTGTACAAATACACGGACAAAAACACAAACTGCGGCTAGGAGCTCATAGTGCAATCCTGCGCTACTAAATTGGCAGGACTTTGTTAGCAGGATCCTGATTGCTTAGGGTCTGATCCTGCAAACCTCTTAATCATGCAAGTAGTCCTGATTTCACCAGGACTGCTGATATGAGTAAGGATTGTGAGACTGGGCCTGCAAATTACAGTGGCAATATTGTGCAGTCACAATGCAAGAACACCTCTCATGCGCACACACAGAGGGAGTAGTATTGACCATTGCTACGGAGCATATAATGGCTGTGTATGTTGCTCTTGAGCACAGAAATTGTCCCAAAAATGCACTGAGGGTAAATTTTCAGAAGTGGCTGTGACTTAAGAGTGCACATCTTAATGATAATCAATGGGGTATAGGTTCCTAAGTCACTTGAGCATGTTTGAAAGTGTTACCCTCTGTTACTGGAAGTTGGTTTCTTTAAGCAACATGCCTCTTAGGAGTGCTGATAGGAAGGGGCTCTTACTCAAGCTTGCAATACAGAGCCTAAGAGGCTTAAATCCTACACAGATTCTTAGGGAAATACTTAATAGGAGCTTGGATTTGGTTTGCAGGAAAGTTATGGGGCTAGACTGTGTCCAGCTGCTGACTCTGATGAAGGAAGGAAGACATACGAGTCAATGAGTGAAGAGCTGTGCCCTTAAGGCTAAATGGGACTTATGCTAGGCCTTGTGTCAGTCTCTCTGTTGGGGTGAATTTCACCTCTTGGAGTCTGCCTGAGTAATGACCGAGTAACCTTTGAATATGAACCTCAGAATTGGTTCTGAATTGGACAGGTATCACCTTTTCCCCCACTACAGGACATACTTTGTCAACTATTCCCCTTCACAGAAATCATTTCTGAAAGGCAGGCATTTAACTTTTCCACTGTCTTGAAGCCTCTGTTAAATTACATTGCTTTGAAGGAATCAAATATACTTGTTAATATAATAGATGACTTCCTCTGGCTGCAGGATTTGTCTTTGTTAGACACACTCATTCAAGAATTATCTATTGTGGTTAAAAGAATAATTCCAAGCCATCTAGTTATGTGCTAATATTTGTGAGCATAAGTCTTTCAATGTTCTTCATACTTCATTATTGATGATCCTCCACCGCACCCTACCCCGACCCTAAGAAAACAAGCCCGATTTAAAAATGATTTTTTTGTTGTTGTTGGACTATTGTTCATCATGATATATGGAGCAACAAAAAGGCATGTGATTTTTTTTGGTTTTTTTTTTCATAAGTTAAGATAACATTCACTGCTGACAACCCTATTAAAACTGAGCAGTTGGATGTTTTGTCATAGAGTTTTACACAAATCTATCATTTTGACAAAGCAGAGTTCTCTTTCCCCCGCCCCCCTTCTTCCTCAGTGGAATATTTCAACCAATATTCAGGACACATTTTAAGTATATGTTTTCCATATATTTATCTTAAATGTATTTGAAATCTATTGGACAATATAGAAAAGATTTCATAGTATCAAAACTGATTAGCTTTGATGTTTAAGGTATGATACTATGATATTGATACAATGCTGTGGGTTTGAGTTTTTTTGTTTTTTTTTTAAACTTATGGTTGCACTAGGCATCTTTTGGTTTTTTTCCTTCGTGAATTTAGTGCCAGTGAAAGGTGCCATCACTACAGTCTTGGGGTCCCGATCCTGTTTTGTAATGTATGCAATGGACCCTTTTCCTTAGCATGGTGCCACAGAAGTCAACAGAGTTCTTTGGACATGTGCATTAGAATGCAAGCTCTGGACTTTGGAGATTGGATTGGTTTCTTGATCCAGAGACCAGGCACATTCTTGGCAGCTACACTTCCAGATTCATTCTCATTCTCTCTCAATGCCAGCATGACTGTACAGTAAAAGTGGAGTTGAGTCTCCATTCCCTCTTTAGTCTTCAGCCTCTTCATTTAGATTGTTAACCTACCATCACCACTGACACAAATCATGTGATATGGACCATTGTATTTAAGACCTTACAAATACAGCTAAAATGGTTTCTACTCCTGGTACTGACTCTCTGTATAGGGGGGTGTTTCATCCTCAGACTTAGAATTCAAGATTTCTTGAGATTCATATCTTGCTGTTCCACTGACTCAGTGTCCCTTAGACAAGTCACTTCACTTCACCTCTCTGTCTCAGCTCAGCCTCTATAAAATAGAAATAGTGATACCAATTTGCCTATCTCAGGGTTGTTGTTGTAAGGATTAATTAGCTAATGTTAGTACAGCACTTTTGGCTATCAGAAAGCACTACATACTTTCTAATGAACCATAACAGTATTTGGCCAATGGAAAATAAATGCACGTCTTGTTCCCAGCGTGAGTTTGACAGTACTGGCAGGAAATGATGGCTGCATTCTGTGGAAGCGACCGGGGAACACACATTCCTCACTTGTGAAATGATCTCAGGCGTTTGGAACCCTGGGGTGTCTTTTCTCTTCCTATTGTTGCTTTGTCAGATTACCCACTCTGCATTACTTCTGCTGTGTTGCTACTTAGTGCTAGTGGAGAATAATGGAGAAAATTCTCTGCTGGTATACATGAGTGAAGCTGAATTGAAGTAACTTAAGCTATACCCATTTACACCAGCAACACATTTGACTCAATAAATCAAAAGTGAGACTTTTATCCTTACTGTGCAAGACCCCTTCCTTTTTCCCATAAGGGATGGTTTTCTTTGTACTTGAATGACATATTGCAGGAAGTAAAAGAAATTAAATAGATACTGCCAGTCTAAGTGAGCACAGAATCCAACCCTTTCTTTTTTGGGTAGTGGGTCTAATGGGGAAGGACAGGAGGAGAAGTGTAAAATATGTGTCTTTGCTAATATAGCTGTGTTCTGAAACAACCCTGTTGGCTTACTTGTTTGTACACAAGCAAGTGGCCTGTTTCATCCAAGTTTTATGCATTATACCGGAAATCTTGAATAAAAAAATTAACTAAAAGTTTTATCCCTCATACCTACCAATTTGTGCTTCCTCATGCTCCTGATGAGTTAATGCCATAGAGTTTATTCCCATTAGTTATATTATTGCCCTTTATCTGCCTTCCCCTGGGCACTCACTGTAACATCAAAGCACCAAATCTATCTTTATGAAATTGCCCTGTTTAGGGAAAAAAAAAAGTGATAGATTAGGTCTTAAAGCATAAGAGCAGCCTATTTTAGCACTTGTCCAGAGCTCTTCAGATTCCTCTATGGAATTAGCACCATTTCTGATTCAAAGACCTGTTGTGCTTTTGTCTCCTACTTATTTTTCCCATAGTCACTGTTTTGTAAGCACTTCATTGCAGCATTCATCTTACAATATATTAAGTGCTTGGCTCTTGAAATATAAATTGCAGAAAGGGCGGAAGAAATTACATCCATCATTATGCCAATAAATATATTGACATAGCAGTGATTGAACTGGCTTTTCAGGTTCCCATTTACTTTTGCCAACTGAGGCTTGCCCTTCACCTGTCCTAGTTCTGGGTATAGCACAGAAGATCTAGTTCTGCCAAAAGCCCAATGGTCCAGATGAGCAGAGCTGTTTTAAGGGGTTCTCAATGGCCTCTTGAGTGTGGTTGCTCATGAGCAAATCTGTGACAGGGAAATAAAGAGATACTGTTTACATTTCCATGCAAGAATCTTATATTGTTGTGCATGTTCCCGGACAATATCCTTTCCTAAGTTAAGGATGAGAATAAGTTTTATTTTAAAGCATCATAAGTAGAATGATATTAGGGGTGGGGGAGGAATAAGACTAGAAACTATGGGAATTAAGTTATGTTTCCAATACCTAATTCTGACCCATAACCCAGTCCACTTTCCAACAAGCTGGAAACTCTTATTAGATGCAGCAAATGCTTGTCTGTCCTATTCAGAATTGGTGTTCCAGCAGCAGGATCTATAGTTATGATGATGTAACTTACACTAATCCCCCTAGCCTATGTTGTGAACAGAGGGGGGGTCTCTGCTGTGTATAGGCAAGGAATCAGGACAGGTCCTAGATAGCAGAATACCATACTGGAGAAGGCATTTCTCAGCATGTAGAGCATAGCTGAGTTCCCATGCAGCTGCTGTCTTCTGATCCACCATGCAGAATACATCCTGAATAATAGAATATTGACCACCTAATAAACATGAGGGTGATGGCAATACGCTACGTGAGCTGGTGCCTACTCTTAGGGAAGAACTGGGGAACAGGTGAAAAATGCAGACACAAGTTCAGGCCTAACATTCTCTCTTGGGAATGGGCAAAACTCCATTGACTTCAGTGGAGCAAAAGCACTTGCACCAGCAGAGAACTTGCCCTCCCGTTATACAATGGCCATATTTTCACACCCAGAAGCTTCAGTGCAGGAATTACAAAGGGTAACTCTAGTCTACAGCACTCTTATGTACTCTGAACAGCACATAAAACACTGGGTGGACAATGAGATACCAGGGGTTGCTTTAGAATGAAATGGTATTGGGACTAATATGGGTTGAAATGCTAACAGGGGTTAGTAGCCATCCAATGGTTTAGATTTTTTTTTAAAGAGATAAGGAAGGGGGGAGGGGAAGAGAACACAAAAGTTGGGAGACAACAGAAAATCTGAGAGCTTAAAATAAACTCCAAAACCTGAGTTGAACTTAAAGCAGCCACCAGTACCTTATACTAATATTACAGATCAATAGGATGCAAGACTTATTGTAGGGAACATCATTAAGAAATCCTATAGATAATATCAGAGGAGTAGCCATGTTAGTCTGGATCTGTAAAAGCAGCAGAGTTCTGTGGCACCTTATAGACTAACAATGTATTGGAGCATGAGCTTTTGTGGGTGAATACATCCGATGAAGTTGTATTCACCCACGAAACTCATGCTCCAATACGTTTGTTAGTCTACAAGGTGCCACAGAACTCTTTACCACTCCTATAGATAATAGCACTGTAAAAAATGTCATTATTGATTCATCTAATCACAAACAAAAGATATAGTATTTCAGATGAATAGTCAGCTATAGAGATGCAATGGTTTGCAACAGAATTCTCAAACAGTGATCACATGGCTTATTTTTCTCCTCCTATGTTCATTAGGGACATTCTTTCTCCAGCTAAAAGTTGCATTAATCTCACCCAGGAGGCCTCACTGCAAGTAACCGTAATTCCCAGCTGTCTGGAATGCCAGGGAATATAAATATGGAGTGAATGAAAATCAGTATAATTCAGACTTCTTTCAGACTTCAATTCTTCTCCCACAGTATAAAAATAGTCATAGAAACATTTCACTTGCAACACAGAGTAGTATATGTGTTTTTCATTTACTCACATTTAGGAAATGTTAAATGTACTGGAACATAGCAATAACTATAGAATGCAGCTGTATTGCAAACTGAATCATTTAAAGCAATAAGTGCTAAAAACAGACTTCAGTTCCTTTCTCTAGACCATGCCCACAGGGCTGGGATTGTTTAATCCAAGTGAAGGGATGCACTTTAATTTGAACTAATACTTCTTGATCAAGGAATGCAACATGGAACAGATCCAAACCACAAAATAGCCTCACTTGCTCTCTGACACAGACCCTGCCAATTCTTGTTTCATTTGGCCTGTTTTACTCTGAAACTAGGAGAATCTCTGTGGAGATTCAAAGGCATATTCAAAACCTTGATGGGATCTTTGAAAAGGGTCACTTATTTTATACACTTTAAAGTTGGCAGTCTAAGCCCCATTCATATCCCTTTTTGTCCTTCTGCTGTGTTGGCTCCAAAAGGCATTAACACACTTCTGCACAGAATTCAGCCTGCCAAAACTAAGTTCTAAACTTATATGATGCAGATATGGTAGTAGTGTGGCATCCTTTTTCTTTTTAAAGTTATCCTGTGTCCCCTACTGGAATTGTTCATAGGTCCCTTAATATATAAGGGACAATGTCATTAGTGCTAGTGTAGTGTGGTATAAAGTACAGTCCCAGCTCAGAAAGGGCTTCCCCTGGGCAATGCGATCACACATGGGAAGCTTTTCTTCACATCTGGGCTTGACAAGGAGCCTCACTGGTAAAATTTGTCAAGGGATAGCTGGATGCCTAGTTTCCCCCCGCCCCCTTTCACTCACTCATCACATGAGGAGAGAACTGATGATTTTGAGCAAGGCCTTCTGGCAAATATAAAGCCAGCCTTCCCACAAAGTAGGGAAGAGCAGCTGCTTGCTAGGGAAGCTGTTTCAACAGAACGATAGTGTGAGGCTCTCTATGAAGAGAGCTGGGGAGAAAGCCCAGGAGAAGATGCTTGTGAGGAGGCAGGACATAGATTTTTTATGGTACTTCCTGTGCCTACCATGGTGACCATCGGTAATGGGGGATCAGGGTTCAATTCTGGAGAGGGAGCCTGAGAAACGGGCTACCACATCCAAGGAAGGCAGCAGGTGTGCAATTACCCACTCCTGACCCAGGGAGGTAGTGCCAAAAAATAACAATGCATGATTCCATAAACAATTAAACTGTTTGCCAGTTACATCTATGCCTGTTCAAACAATGCACAGTCAACCCGTGGAACTCCTTGCCAGAGGATTTTGTGAAAGCCAAGACTATAACAGGATTCTAAAAAAAAAAAACTAGGTAAATTGGTGAAGGATAGGTCCATCAATGGCTATTAGCCAGGATGGGCAGGGATGGTGTCTCTAACCTCTATTTGCCAGAAGCTAGGAATGGGCAATAGGATGGATAACTTGATGATTACCTGTTCTGTTCATTCTCTCTGGGGCACCTGGCATTGTCCACTGTCAGAAGACAGGATACTAGGCTAGATGGACCTTTGATCTGACCCAGTATGGACGTTCTTATGCCAACTTCCATTACCCTTGTAGACAGCAGTAATATCTTTCCAAATCCACAATGGGTGATATACTCATGAAGAAGGAATTCTCATTTCAGCAGTGAGTTTGTAAATCTCCTAATATTAAAATGATAAAAATGGAGGTGACCATCCATGCAGAATGTCTACGAGGGGAATAGGAGGCTAGACATTCAAACAGGGTCAGCTTGATAAGTGGAACCATCTTGCCCCTAAAGGGACACCAGATAACCAATGAGCACATCTTGAAAAATTATGTCCCATATGCCAGCCAGTAAGAATACAATATGCATATTCTAGGTGAGCTAAAGCATGAGCAGTTTGATCAGTGATGTGGTTCATGACTTCTAATTGGTTTTAAATGTTCAGATAGTCCAGAATGTGATGTGGCACAATGAACCTGAGAAAAATGTAGCATTACATCTAGCAAGTGATCCATCATGTGGAGTGCTCATTTTCTTACATTAGGACGATGGTGTCGTGTTCCTTTCCAAGTATTTCTAAGAAATGTCACATTGAGCCAATGCTGATAACTCAGTCAACTGAAAATTTGGGTTAAGAGCTGAAGGTGAGTAGAGAAGCATAATGCAGTTTTGAGTGAAGAATAAAAATATGCACCAAGAATGAAAGCCCTTAAGCCCCACCCCTATGCAAAGGACCAGGATAAGGGCTACGCAGCACTGAAGTCCCAATTTAGCATGTGTATGTGAACTCCTTGCTCATAGAAGAGTATCTTACTCCACAATCAATGGGGGCTATTAATGGAGTAAGTTATTACTCAGTGAAAGAAGACTGCTCAAAATCTGGCACTTAATGCTTGGCCTGAATGGGTCTGTAGTGGCACCTAGGCCTCATGCTGGTTCTCTTCACAGGAATGAATGTCACCTGCCAGGTGCATCCAGTACATACATTTTCACTAAACTTTCTCAGATTATTTGTATCATGATTAGCATGCCATAACTCTTCAAGTCAAACTATAACCCAGGATAGATAGGTACTCTTATAGAATTGTGTATTTATGTCGATAGTTATTAAATAAGGTGAAAGTAAAAAGTGCTCAAGACTACATAGCATAGTCCCTAAGCTTTGCAGGACCAATAAAGATTGTTGATATGAACTGTAAATGTCATCATCTGATTGCTGTTTGCATCCACTCTTAACAATTGACTCTATTGAAATGTATTTCATTGCACCTATTTATTCCCTTTGAATTTGGTTCATCATTCATAGCATCTGGTGTAACTCATAATAGTGTTTGGTAACTAATCCACTTTATCATTCATCAACCACAAGAAAGTTGAGGGAGCATAAATAGAAAGCTCTTTGTTGTCTTAACCTGACAAATTTGATAGTCCTGTTCTCTGTTAGGTTCTTGAAGAGTTGGATAGCCCAATAAAATTATCTGACAGCCCATGAAGGCAGGGTTAGAAGTGTCTCTGCAGATGGAATACCATCCAGTCATGTAGGCGTTTCAAATAGCAATAAGCACCCTCTTCACATCAGTATTTGGACATTAGGCTTTGCAGCAATATTGAGTAAGCAAATAACATTGGGCATAAAGATGAAATTCTGCTCCAGGCAAACTCTTTAATCTATCCTGTTGGCATGGATCAACAAAGGTCTCAGAAATTCATCTGTTTGTAGATGACCAAGCACTTGCAACTCACTTGAGTGCCACCTATGAATGACCTCTCTTCTTTAGAATTGTCTCGCTAAACTCTGGCTTGATAATTGAGTGTTTCAAAGCTGAGGAAACATACCCACCATCACCACAAAGAGGGTATTGAACCAAATGTAAGGAGTAATGGCACAGCAATAAACACACTGCCATGTTTCTGCCATACACAGTCATGCAGATAATTGCAAGTGGCTATGCTTTTTGGGTATGAGACTTAGGATCCTTGTCAAGTAGAGCATGATTAGTGGGAGTGCTTTCAAAACAGGTAGACTTTGACATTCACCTTCCTTCAAAGACGTAACTGCACAATGCAGTTGTGCTCTCCATCCTAGATGGTGCTGCTGACATGTCCAACATTTTAGGAAATTTCCATGTGAGACCTCTTTTGAGTATGTACACGCTGCAGTAAAACACCCATGGCTGGCTCATGTCAGCTGAATCGGCATGTGGGGTTGGACTTGGGCTGTGGGACTACATTTCAATGTAGATATTCAGGCTGGAATCTGGGCTCTGGGATGTTCAAGCCTGAATGTCTCCAAGCCTGAACATGTATATGGCAACTTTCTAGCCCTGCAGTCCTAGCCCAAGTCAACTGATACAGGCCAGCTGTGGGTATATTACAGCTGTGTAAACATATCCTTTTGGTCACTTGTGGGTATCAAGATAAAATAGCCAACAAAACTGTACTGAAGACAAGGAGATAGTACAGGGGCCTTCCTTCTAAAATCAGTGCTATGACTAGATAAGAAGTTGATGAGGAAGCAGCTGATCTATGCTGCACAAGCTCTTATCGGGGGGAATTGATTTCAATGGGAGCAGAGCTACCGGTATGCTGAGCGCTGCTGAAAATCTCACCTTGCAATCAACGGTAAGAGTCCCATTGGCTCTGATTGGAACAGAGTTTCAGCAACACTGAGTGCTTTTGAAAATCCCTCTCCTTGGTGGCCAAATGAGACTTTTTTAAAGGGTAAAATTCATCCCTGTGCAAAGGGCCAGCAAAAGGCTACACGAGAAAGAACACGCCACTTAATTCCTCTTAAACTTATGTGGTGCCTAAGTCATGTGCTGGCCATTTCACCCTTTGTGCTCTCTGGACATGTTGCTTGTGCTACGTTATCTTAAGCAGAATCTGAACTTAACTTAGATATTTCAGGGGGTTCTTTACTCTCTGCAAACAGGTTTTGTTTCTAGCTCATGCTATAGTAACAGGATACTCTAATGAATCGGATGCTGGGTAGAGTTAATATGAAATAGTAATGGTGATAAGGTAATTAGCAAGTACCATGAGAATTTAACCCTTCTGATGACAGGCACCTCTAACATCAACTGAGCTTATGCAGGCTCTCTAAAAAGAATTTGCAATTTTAAATTACCCATTTAAGCTATTTATCACGAAATATAAAATGGCCCAGAAAAACACTAGTCACTGCCAATATCCATGTTTTCACACTTCTGCCTGTCTTAAATCTATATATTGTCTTAGTTTCATTTTATTTTAAATTAAAATAGAATTGCGAGTGTCTCAGGAAGGCAAAGTCACCCTCACTAATACCCTTTCACTCATGAATGAGCAGAAAGAAGGAAAACATTTCTTATCTTAATATTGAAATGTAACAGCATGCAGATACTATTTGATCATTTCTATTTTGTCACAGGCATTTTCAATTACAGTATTTTTTTCCAGTGTGTAGGGGTTTGTTTTTTTTTTGTTTTTTGTACTGTTAAAAGCCATTTTCCATCTCAGAGGTGGCTGCTTTGCAGTGATGGGTGAAGTGATTCCTATATATTGAAGACATATTTTTGCCTCCCCATAAAAAAACAGGAAATAGGGGAATGTCTGGACAGGAATGCTACAACATTGTTCCCAGGGGCCCGTGTGGAGCACAACAGTAAGGGGAGCTCTGTGCACACCAGGAACGTAACTGTAGAGAACTACACATCACTGGTGGTGGCATGTAGTGTACATGTAGCGACATGCCATGGTGAAGAGCAGATACATCCACTCTGTGTGGTATAGCTACACATGTTGGTAAAAGGCTCTGGCAGAGGGGAAGCAGTGGGAAAAGGTTTCAGCAGCTCCAAGCCTTTCAAGGCAGCGAGGAAAGGCTCTGGCGGGGGCAAGACAATGGGGAAAGGTTCAGCTTTCCAGCTGATGGTGCCTTTCCTTCCTGCCTCCTCAATGCCAAGCCTTTTCCTTGACCATGTTGAGATAGTCAAATGGCAGGATGCTCTGTGATAGGAAACAAAAGGATGTAGTGATGTGCCTAATGCAGATGGCCTCAACTGAATAGCAGTTGTGGGAGGCTAGGCCGTGCTGGAATGGACATGTCCAGCAGAGACCTGAGTTA
The DNA here is from genome assembly GCF_007399415.2 of Gopherus evgoodei. NCBI lineage: Eukaryota > Metazoa > Chordata > Testudines > Testudinidae > Gopherus > Gopherus evgoodei. The sequence continues at coordinate 145,252,209 of NC_044325.1, read as the reverse complement.
CACTGGTAATATGACCCTTGCAATAACTGAATGGAAGAAGACAAGGATGGGGAAGTCCAAAGATTATACGTGGCTTGAACATCAGCAGCCCAGAGATCATTTTGCACAACAGCCAGGTGAATGTTCATAAGTTTTTGAAGAAGGCTATAAAGTTGCTGACCCTGGGGAAATGGCAAGAAAGGAAAAGGAAGAGAGATGAAAGGAACGTCCTCATCTATATAATAAGGAAATTCACGCATTGCATAGAAGTATGTGTGGGCACACATGGGAGAGTGAATATACAAACACAGATCTTTCCATCACCACCGTCTAATTTGACTACCTCTCTAAGACACACTTTTAGCTCCTTTCTATGTTGCTCACACTGCATTAGCGTTTTTCTCTCTTTATTAGCAGCCAATAATATATTAATGCATTTCTTGGTCTGAAGTGTGCTTTTTACTATTACCTTGGACACTCATTTAGTTGAATTTGATAGTGACAACACATTGACATTGGTAAGGTTAATGATCCAATACTTTATTTCATTGAACAAGTTGAACAGCATTTAATTCATTGTTCCACAATGTCCTAGAGAGCTTTCTGTGCCATCATTTTAATAGTGGTATGGCATCTTTGCCCTTTAAGTAATTGGCACCGTGAAAATATTCTCTAGGTCCTGTCACAATTGATTAGTATTGTATTGAATTACAAAATGATTACTTTTCTTTTCTTTTTTCAATCGCTCTTCATGGGAGGAGAGTGAGATTTGGTGCTCTTGGAATTGAAAGGCTGACAGCACTGGGATTCAAGCAAGCAAGCCATATGCCATTTCTCTTTTGAGCTCTACCCATTATGCACCCCCTGCCATTCCCCAGCAGGATCCCCAACAAAGCTCTGCTAAATCCTTTTAGTACTCCCCAGCAATGTTTGTGCTCTCCAGTTGTGGACACTCTCATAGGTCTGATAAGGCATCTGTCCTCCATCCTGCAGTACCCTTGGGGGCAAGGGTGGTGGTTGGTTTGTTTCTTACCCTGGCCTCTTGTTCTCCACCTAAATCCACCTTCACAAGCAACATAGAGTCAAAGTCAATATAGTTAGGCAGACGCAGTGTCAGTGTAAACACTGCGTTGCTCACACCTTGTCAACTGTTGGAATTGGGCCATCCTGATTATTACTACAAGTTTTTTTTCCCCTGCTGACAATAGCCCAGCTTAATTGATTAGTCTTGTTATAGTTGGTATGACAACATCCATTTTTTTCATGGTGTGTGTGTGTGTGTGTGTGTGTGTGTATCTTCCTACTGTATTTTCCACTGCATGCATCCAATGAAATGGGGTTTAGCTCACGAAACCTTTGCCCAAATAGATTTGTTAGTCTTTAAGGTGCCACAAGTACTCCTCGTTCTTTTTGCTGATAACAGACTAACACGGCTACCATTCTGAACATGTGTTGCTTATGTTGACTTATTGGCTTGGCTTTACTCTAGCTAGGGTGACTAAAATAGCAGTGAAGACACAGCAGTGTAGACCATACATAGAGCCCTGCAGATACAAAATTAGTATTTACATCCAATCTGCAAACATGGGCTGTAGATATCTGCATCCCTGGTTGCAGATATCCAAAAATATAAAATCGATAGCCAGAGATTTGTAGGGTTCTAGAGATAAAATTTGGATCCGCATCTATCCGCAATATGGTCTATAAATTTCTGCAAATTTGCAGGGTTCTGGCTATACAAGCTTGCATTTCCCCCTGTGTATTATTGCTAGCCCATGCTAAAGGCTGTGTGTCTTTAATGCTATTTTTAGCTATGCTAGCTAGAATAAAATAGATATACCTACCTGGTTGAAGTGTAGACATAGTCTGTGACTGAGCAGGGAACTAAACTTTTGGTCTTATGACTCCTAGGACCATCTTTGCAGCAGAGCATCTAAGGTAAATAAATATTGATACAAGGTTCAGAAGTTCAGTTCTTGCTCCCACACTAAGTAGGAACTTGACAGGGAGGATTAGTGGTTGGTTCTGAAACCTCTCACATTGGCCATTAAATAATCTTAAGAGACCTGTAGAAGATGAGTGCCGCAGAGAATTACCCCATCATCAGAAGAAGCCCCAAGCTTATCCCATTCATGATGGTACAAAGCCTCACTCATGAGATCAATCACAATCAATGAGTGAGCCAGCAGCAAGGATATGAAATTAAGATGACATCTGGGAAGAGAGGTGGCCTTTTTGGTGGCATTAACCTGGAAGGCAGCCAGAGCATTGGCATGGGATACAAAGCTGTAAGCAGAACAGCATTTTTGTGAATGCAACAGAAAAGTTCTTGATGCTGAATGCAATCTTGTCCATCTATCACCTCTCCCTTTTTCTTTTAAATTACACTTGATGATGTAGCATATGCTACCTTCACACTTGCATATGGTTTTCTCCTTAAATCCAGATGCCTGTCTAGGAGCTGAATACAAATAGACCTCTGAAAGTTTTCTTTAGAAGACCTGCATAAATCAAACAGGCAGGCTGAGTTAGCGGTGGGAATGTGATTGTAACCGAAACTGCTGACTAATCTAATGTATCTAGAGGACCTACACTTTTCTTCATCTTTCTGGTGTTCCTCGTGTATTTAAAGAACATCCTCTAATTGCCTTTGATGTTCCTTGCTAGTCCCGGTACCTGGTGCTTTGTCTTATATAGGTGCCTATTACCCGCACACCCAATGCTGTCCCGATTTCTCTCACTAACTGGTCACCCTAGTTTTGAGTCTATTGAAGTCTGCTTTTTTTTTTAATCTGTCTTTTTTCTGCTGTTCACTGCTCCTTTTTCTTAGAGTCATGATATCTATCATTTCAGGGTTACTTTTACCCAAATTGCCTTCCACCGTCCCACTTGCTATCATTTCCTCCCTGTTGCACAGAATCAGTCTAAAATGGCTGTCCCCCTCATTACTTCCTCCACTTTCTGAAACGAAAACTTCCCCCAATACATTGCAAGAACTTATTAGAAACTGTTTGGCGATATTACTTATCCAACAGATGTCTGGGGTGTTAAAATTCTCCATTACTACAAAGTCTTGTGGTATGTCAGCTGTGCCAAAGCTAAACTGTGCAGGAGAGCTTACTCACCCTTCACATGTAAACAGAGTATTCTGTGGTGGGCCTGCAAGTAGTCAGGACTGAACCCTCCAACGTGCTGCAGATCTGCTAAGCATGAGCAAAATTCACCTCCAGCTAAAGTTAAATGATTCAATCTATAGTTACTATGTATGTGCACTGTCTTCCTCTGGAAAAGAGAAATTAATATTGGTATAACCATTAGAGCTAACTGCATGGGGAAAGGGGAGTGATTGTAGGATGGAATTATAATGACAGGTGTCAAACAGGGGCATTGACAATAACTGTAAAGGACCAAAGACAAGGTAAACCAATGATCAAATCTAACATCTTCAGATTAGACGCTATTTTTTTCCTTTTATTTTATTTTAAATCCCCACAGATGTAAAATACTGAAACATGAGGAGAATGTAACTTTTTTTGTGCATGTCTGAAGTATTCATACAATTAACATTCTCAGAAGGTCTTCTCAACAGGTGCTTGCTACCTGAACCACTCACCAAAGATTGCCAACAAAGTACAGGGTTGAGAGCATATGAGACTACAGTATAAAACTCTATTTGCCTGCAACTTGCATTTAATGAAAGCCCTTTCCCCTCCTTTTCTGGTTCTGAGATTGGGAGGAAGCACTCAGGCATTGGATTGATTCGTACTTTATTTTAAAATATTGTTCCTACACAGATAACTATTGTATAGTAATCTACTACAGTTTGAAAAGGTTTTCTTACTGTATTTTGTTTTATCACTGTGGAATATAGTAGTTTTTTTTGCTGAAATCAAGATTGAGTTTTCTGTGCATGCATGCACATGAGAAGAAGGATAGCTTTTAAGGGCTAAAAACAAAACTCCCGGGTTCTATTCCTGGTTGTGCTGCTGACTTGTGTGACTTTGAACTACTTATTAGCCTCTCTATCTCAACTTCCCCCTATGTAAAACTGAGATAACATTGTAATGAAGTGGCTAGAAGATGCACTAGCCAAGCCCCAACATCATGTCCATCACCATGGTATCCAGCTGCCTTCCAGCAGAGCACCACTGCCCTCTGCTGGATGGTATCAGAGCTGCCCAACTGTCATATGTCCTACAATGCTATCACAAGAGGTAGGTGGATCAGTTCAGGGCAACTGCACCTGTATTCCTCCTCCATGCTCTCTCTCAAGGGCACTTGCAAGTTTCCAGCTCCTTGGCTGTCACCTCACTTAGGCAGAAACCCACATCTCCCTCTGTCCCTTCCTCCCAACTGGGGTGTTAAAGCTGCACAGCTACCTGATTTACAGTGAGATTCCCAGCGGGCCAGACTGCCTAAACAGACTAGCATCTGTGCTTTGCTTTCTTTCCAGATGTGTGAATGGCATAACTGCCTGCAGTTACAAGTTATCAAACAGCTCATTGTAAGCAAGCATACTTATTCTTAAGGTGAACTCATTACAGAGAACATTAAAACACTACTGGAACCTACATGCATGCTAAAAGGCTTGTCAGAGGTCACCCCAACTCCAATCTTGGGCTCTGGTAGGTGTCAAACCCACAACTGGGTTTTCCCCTTGGTTACAAGTTCAGAACTATCTGAAGTTCAGAACCCAGACTAGGCCTTGTCATCTTATAAAGTTCGGGCCTTTGCTCTCTCTCTGGGAACAGGTCATCAGCAGATAATGACTTTCACCACAGGGCATAGCTTCAAAAGCCTGGATTTTTGCATAACCAGAGATGGGGGAACTTGTATCAACCTTTATTCCTAGGGTTTTTGTTTTTTTTTTAGAGAAGACTGAAGCAAAATAGGCATTAAATACCTCTGCCATCTTGTCATCAGTTACAAGCTTTCCTTCCCCACTATGTAGAGGACCTACACTTTTCTTCATCTTTCTGTTGTTCCTAGTGTATTTAAAGAACCTCCTCTTATTGCCTTTGATGTTCCTTGCTAGGTGTTACTCATTTGTACTTTAGCCTTTCTGATTTTTGTCCACTTCACCCTTATTGTCCAAAAGTCCATTCTTGTCTGACACATTTTCAGTATAGTCCTTTGAAGTCCCAGGCTCACATCTCCACCCAAGAGAAGTTATAAGAGAGGTTACCTATAGTTCCATTCCACTAATACATAAACTTAATACTATAAAGCTTTTTTTTCAAGAATGTTGAAAGGACCTGCCGTATTGTCACAATAGGGCCTTGCTTTTTTTGTTTGTTTGTTTGTTTTTGGTTGGGTTTTTTTTTTGGTTGATTCAGGAGGATCTGAGTTTTATCCTGCCATTGCCATGACATTCCTAGGACTGACAATATGTAGCATAAAGCCAATCATGAAATCTTGGGCAGATGTGAACTCTTTACAATACATAGCTACCTCCCAAAGAGGTGAGGCTTAAGACATTATGGGCAAGTGTACATCATTTGATGATCTTGGAGATGCATGAGTGACATGCTCTATGAAAGTGAAAAGCAGTAACAATGGTGTTTTAATTCTCGTCTTGGTTAGCACTCACGCTTTCCAAACATAAACGAAGGGACAGTTCCTACCTCCAAGCGAAGTGTAAAAGGAAAACAAACAGGTAAGAGGTAGGAGGAAGAGGCATGGATAAAAGTAAGAGTGTAAGCTCTTCAGGGCAGGCATTACATTTATGTACACATTAGAGCTGGTCAAAATGTGGGAAATGCTTGATTTTTGTTGATATTCAACCAGCTCTAGTGCACAATGGCTAGCTCAACAAGGCATTGATCAGGACCGTTAGGCTTTACCACAACACACATTTCTAATAAGGAATGCTCGGTAATGGTTTGACACAATGTTCTTTTTGCTCTCGAAAATATAGAGAGAGTTATCTCCAACTACCCATTATGTGATGGCTGCACCAGACCTTCTTTGCTTCCTGCTGGAGGCATCACTGCCCTGATACTATGCCCCAAAGTGGTGTCCACTGGGAAAAAGGAGCTTTGAGTTTAGCACAACCTAGACAATCCACTTATGCCTCATACTAGTGGAACCAAATGACTTGGTTCTCCAGCAACTAGAAGGGCCAGGAGATGCAGTAGCGAATCAGAATGCTCCAGATGAGGCTTGTCTGCAGCATCTATGGAGGAATGCTGGGTGAAGATCAGGCAGGAGAGTAGTTTCCCAGTCATAACCCTAAACAGCCAGGTCTGGGTCAGGGCCTAACACCTTCCGTGAAAATGTGCAACAAACATTTTGTTAGGGAATTTAAAAGCCCAGGTAGCTATTTTTGAGTTGAATTTCAATTAACTGTTACTGGATAAGCAAGGAGCTCATGGCCTGAGATTCCTTGCTCCTGGCAAGCTTTGACTCACAGAGCCATAACCAGCTCACTTGCCCTAGATTGTGACATCTCTGGGACTGATTCTGCCTTTGTGTTTATGCAGCCCCTAGCACTGTGGGGCCCTGATTCCTGACTGAAGTGCTTAAGTGCTACTGCAATAAGAATATTAAATAGGGGTCATGAGTAAATTTCTTGTAAATTAAATATGGCCCACACTATAGGTAACTGGAAATAATGTGTATTACTAAAAACAAAAACTTGAAACAATGCTATTAAAACATGACCTAGCATGTGTCGTGGAAATTGACCACCAGTCAGTTGAGTTGATCAGACAGCCTGAGGCTCCTTTATTGATTAATCATAGATTACAAGCATATATGCAGGGAGAGACGACAGGACCTCTAGCAAGAGGGAAGTCGCTCTACCTTACAGCATTAATACCTGGGGTTATAAAGCTTAAAACCGCAAATTACCATATGAGCTTATACATCCGAGGATACCATATTTGGTTAATACAATGACATTTTTTAACCATCTGCAAAAACTTTTACCATTACTTTACCGGTTATGAGCTAATCTGCAAGCCTGCTTTTTGCAACTTCCCCTTTATACGGGTTTTTTGTTAATGTCAGGACTTTGACACCTGGTTTTCGCCTACTTGCAGTGTCAGCAGCTATGTTTCTTAAGCAAATTTGAGGAACTTGGGCCCAAACTGCATGTTCAGCCAAGTTTATTAGAGGTTAATTTTCTGTGTGCCTAAGCTGCCTGATAAACTATAGTAGCCTAGCAGTTGTTAGTTTATTTGGCAGTGATGGGTGGGGTTTTTAAGGGACTTTATGTCAGTTTAACCCCTTATAGCAGCATTCTGTGATTTAGCAGCATTAAGTAACATATTAGTAGTGTATGATATAGTTAAATCAGAAAGTGAGCCTCAGGAGGGTTAGTTAAATCAATGTTTTACTTTGCTATATAGTGTGTGATTGAGGCCTAAGGCCTTGATATGATTATTAACTTGATTAAGACCCGGCCTTTGGGCCTGGGGTCGGCTTTCTTTATCACATGATAGGAAAAGGAGTAATACTTTCTTTCTATACTATATCATTACATTTGGCAAAAAAAATATTGTTTCCCAGCTATTGCACAAGGGGAGGCCTCCATCTTGCATTTGATTACTAACCCTTTAGTATAACCCTAAAGACTGAAGAGCTGAAACAGTATCTGCCCTTAGCTTCAAATTGTCCCACCATAGATCCTGAGCCATTGCTGGACGTTAATTTCTGAATCATGTCTTCAGTTGGATTGATTTCATACATTTCTTATGTTCCTGTACATGGAGAGGTGCAGTTCCTAGGAAGGAAGGGAGCTACAGAAGGATCTCTGTGCTGTACTTTCCCTCAAAATGTATAAACTGGTATAGGTCCATTGACTACCCAAGCAACACCTGCCAGAGAGCTGCATTAATGTAGGTGGCAAATGCTAATGTAAACCACGAAGCCCTGACTCAGCATATGCTTAAATTCATTCTTATCAAGCAAAGCACTTAAGCATGTGTTTAAAGTTTAAAATGTAGGGTCCAAATCCTACACAGTATCGGATGCTTCTTGAGAGGTGCTGAGCATCCCAACACCCACTAAAGTAAATGGAAGTTGAGGGTGTTCAGTCGATGTTGGGATTGGGCCCCTAGGGAGTAAAGAGGGCCTCAGGCATGGAATATTTAAAGGCAGGCGTGTGGGGGGGGGTGGGGGGGGTCACTCTTGCCAGTAGATCCTGATCTAGGTGATTGGAAAAAGCTCATTTCAATCAGCCCATCCTTGAAATCTGCTGTAAGAGATGGGCAATGATATCAGCTGTTGCTAGGTGAGTAAGAAATGTTGATTTTAAAACAATGAGACCATGTCTGACTCTGTTTTGTTTTGTTTTTTGCAAATGATCTTCCCTTCTCTCCTCCCACCTACCCCCTGGCTCTTCTACCTCCCTCCCCAGCTGAGCCTTTCTGGAATGTACTGTATATTTGTCTCTTGCTTCCCTGCACACCCATTATTATGTGGAATAATAATGCAGGAGCGCCACTTGGTACCTCTGCTCAGTGGCTCAAAGTGGGTTGAATTGTAGCCAGTGGCAGGGGGTGATAAATGTAGCATAAGATGCCTTTTCCACTGCAAACTGCAAATTACCTCAGCAGCATGGCCCACAAAAGATTCCTGTGGAGTGAATTTATCTCCCATTGTCGGCCCAAAGAGAAAAGCAGAGAGGACCAGGCATTCTATTTTTAAAAAGTCACATTCTATCTTGTTCAGGCCTAGAGTCCAGAGTATTTTAAAGGACTTTCAGTGGAAAATGTAGACCTGGGAATGCAGCGCAGATAAAGGAATTTATTTTTCACAGAAGCCAAGGTTCATTACCATGTAAGCAATTCAATTTTAAGCCACTCTGTTTGAATAATAGATTTTTTCCAAAGTGAATTTTATGTCATCTAATAACATATGGTTGGGAGGACGTACGATGACTATGAAAGGGAAAAATAAGATTGTTACCCACTAAAGATTATCAGATATTTACTAAAAAGAGGAAAGACACACTATAGGGTTTATCTATCCATGCAGGCATTTACATTACACTCCTCTAGGGATCAGTACTTAGATAGGAGGGCTATGGACACTATAGAAAAACCGAAGGGATGGATGGACAGGCGATCGAGAGTGAGTGTATGGAACATGTGTTGATTGATAAATATCAGCACCTATTGAAGTATCCACAATGGTTAGCAAAGTCTCTGCATTATATACCTTATTTAATGTACATCTGTCAGATTGAAACAGTATCTATTATTTGGTCCTCCAGACATCAAGTGAATTAAATGGCTCATGTTTACTATTTATCTTAAATGTTTTCAGGAGTATACTATATTTTCTTTCATTATTATGTTAGACATCCATGTAGCTATCACTCCTGTTTTATAGTTTGTATTATAATCATTCTTAGAATCCCCATCTGAGATCAGGGATCCATTTTCCTAGGTTATGTACAAACATGTAATCAGAAACTATCCCTTCACTATAGATATAATCTAAATAGAAAAGACAGACACAAACTGAAGCAGGGTGCTCAGGGTTACACAGCAGGTCAGTGGAAGGGCTGGAACTTCAACCAAGTTTCCTGACTCTGTCCCATTCCCTAGCCACTTAGACCCCATCACTTTGCATGCCCATCTCTACTCATTTACTAAGATGCATTTTGCTGTGTTACATAAATCTGGAGTAACACTAATGATGTCAAATTCCATCATCAAATATGCTGGGTGTAAACCCAGAGTAACCCCAGTGACTGCAATGGAATCTCACTCTGGACTTCTGAGAGTGTAAATGAGAGCAGAAATTTAGTCCTCTTTGCCTCAGTTTAACCATCTGTGAAATGGTATTAAATAAGGGCCTAACTCCCAATGTTCAGGCTTCATTACTATTTCATCACTGTTTGAGCACCTCGCTCAAAAGGCACTTGAAATGGGTAAAGTGTTCTAGTGTTGAGCTTTGTTAAAATCATAGGAATAGGCAATTACACATCTTTACCTAAGTCCGGAATTTATGAATATGCCCTGACAGCCAACTGCCAAGCACCAACTTTCTGATAAGAGTCGACCTAGATAAGATTTCAGGGCATGTTATGGAAGAGGCATGTGCTACGCTCTATAGACAGATGGCCAAGGGAGTTGATAAGAAAACAACATCTAAGACAACTTACACTGTAAATTCATTTTCTCAGTTTAGTTCAAAACAGATTGACCTTTTTACACGTCATAGTGTTGTTTGGGGAAGGGAAGGAAAGGAAATACCCTGTTGTGCCATGTTATACTGAGAAATAGATGTAGTGTTTCTATGAAGTAACAGTTCAGTGAAAGGTTTATATATTCACTGTAGGCCTAATAAAGGACAGGAGTCAAAATATTGACTTATCTTCAAATAAATGTTCCTCCCTCCCCTGCTGAAGACAATTAATGTTCCATTAAAGGGATTTGCTGTGTGTTGCTGATGAGAAACTGGCTCTTAATCAGTTATCCACATTCTCCTTTGAGTTCTGAGTTCTCCTAGAATGTAGCTTAACAAGAAAACCTGCTTTCCCTTCTACATCTTTAGTTTCTTCTTCAAATTTCAAGATGTCAGTATCCCTCAGTGCCCCCTTCCCTCCTCTCCTCTCCCTCCCCCATCCCACACTCAAGGCAATCCCAATATCCATTGCTGAAGGAAACAGTCCTAGAAACAACTGTATTGTATTGGTTGTTTCAAATAGGGATGGTCTAATAGTGCACCGTGAGCATTAGCAAATGTTTGTTCAATATCTGAGTGGCTGCTCGGTTGGGCTGTCTTTACTCACTGTTCCAGGGGGCCTTTTTTAATAAAGGGCTTGGCTACACTTGCGAGTTACAACACAATAAAGTAGCACCGGGTGCCCTAGCTCACTCCCCATCCACACTGGCAAGGCACGTAGAGCGCTCTGTCTCCATGGCTACAGTGATGCTGGTACTCCCCCTCGGCAAGAGGAATAACATTTGCTGCGCCTTGGCTACAACACATGGGTGTCAGTGTGAACGAGATGTTGCGTTACTGCGTGCTGATTGGCCTCCGGAAACGTCCCATAATCCCCTTAAGTCAAATAGCCACTCTTGTCATTGTTTTGAACTCCTGTAGGCATGTGGAAATGCCCCTTCAAAGCTCTGTTTCTGACAGCCGGCATGCAAGCCATTAGTGTGGAAAGCTGTGTGTGAGAGAGAGGCGGGGAAAAGGGGGGGTTCTGCTGCTGTCTGAACTTACAAGACAGCATGCTGACATGCTCTCAGCCCCCCAAAATCCCACTCTCTCTCCCACCACATATACACAACACACTCCCTGTCACACTCCACCGCACCCAACCCCCATTTGAAAAGCACGTTGCAGTCACACAATACACCACTCCCAATGCTACTGCAAGTGCCACAAATGTGGCCACGCCGGTGAGCAAGCAGCTGTCAGTGTGGACAGACTGCAACACTTTCCCTGCTGTGCTCTCCGAAGGCGGGTTTAACTCACAGCACTCTACATCTGCAAGTGTGGCCATACCCACAGACTCTTTGGGAGTGGCTGTCCAAACTTCTGTATTCATGTGTGACTCCAAAAAAAACAAAGCACCTCATGCACCAACAAAATTTTCATCATTGAACTCAATGCTGCTATGCCAGTTTATACTAGCTGAGGAGTCTGGCCCAAAGTAAACATGTGCAAATCTCCCAGCTGATGAATGCATAGTATGGAGGAATAACTGCAACACTACTGAAAATCAGAATGGGTTCAAGTGTAATTGATGAACAGGAGAAAAATAGCTCCATTTGTGGAATAATGTATTTGCAATGAAAAACCTGACCAATTCCAGTGTCAATCATAGTGTGACATGGGCTACAGGGAGGATCTGTCCATAGCAAGTGCTTCCTGAATTTCCTCAGAACATGACAGTCCATTATGCTGTTTATAGCCAATCCCACTCGCATGCTATCCAGAATTGATTGTGCCACTTCCTGTGACGCTTTTTCCAAGGATCAAGTCAATAGTTTGAGGAACTTTTGGCACCCAAAAGGAGTCAGTTGTAAGGGACTGAGAAAAGTCTGGGAATAAGGAAATCATTCTACTGAATTCTCCAGACACTTCCATCAGGAGGCAATGACCCATAGGTTGAGAACTGCTGGTGTTGGGGGATAAATCTTGTAGCATAATATAGAATATTTTTTTATCTGAAAAAGTTCAGACACTGAAATGTAGGAGTCACCCTAGTAGAGCAGACTATTAATCCAAAAAGTCCAGTATTCTACTCCCTGTGATGGCCAGCACCGGTTTCTTTGAACTGTCTGTAATGCTCCATGTGGGGAGAGGGAAATCCCTTCCTGACCTTTGCTGATTAGAATATGCCCTAAAGCATGATATGACAACCACTGTTAGCACGTATAATTCCAAATGTATCATCTATTATTCTTTGTTATTTTCTGTTTTCCCCTGACAGCTCTCCATTTTGCTATTCATTCAGAAGCTCCACAGTGGTTGAGCCCCTCACTTCTGTGTTTCCTGCTGCTGTGGATCAGCAAATCACTTTTCTGCAAACAAACGGCATGCATCCCTACCTTCTGAACCAGTAAAACATGATAATTAGAGCAAAGCACAAGTAATTTTTGAGTCAAGGCCTTGGTATGTCATGGGTTGTAAAATTTAATTTACCAGCAGCTCCTGGCCTGATATCAATTATGTACAATAAAATGAAGGAAACTGTCCCATATTTCTAGGCAGTTATGGGAAATGCCATGCCCTCCTTTGAACATCACATAATCTCTGCTTATCTGTATTGCCGGATCATTCATCCTGTAATGCTTGGAATTGTTTTTGTTGTGAGTGCTTTCAAACTAACAAACACAAGGGTTTGCTCTCTTGTGTGTGGAATTCTTTTTAATGCTTGTTACTGTTAATGAGAGTTCTAGAGACAGGCAGAGGCCAAACTCCCTTGTGCATAGTAGACCCTGTGATACTGCCAGCAATGCCTGTTTAGATGCTGATCCATCAAGTCAGCACGAATCCTATCTCTGTAATTAATTAAATAGCAATTCTACCCTAAGTTGTTACCAGTGAATAAATTATTGTGAAGAACATTTAGTATTCAATAATGAAGTTGGCAGAAGATAATATGATAGTCTTTAGACAGATGCTGTTCTCTCTATGGTTGACGGGGGAGGTGTGATGCAGTCAAAAGTAAGAAATTGTGTCTTTCAGCTGGGAAGAGGGCAAAGATCTAGGCAGTGGGATCCAGTAGACCAGGGTCTATAATGAGAGTCTGAAGGGGAGTGGGGGTTATTGCCCCCTCAGCCATTTTTGAGCTAAATGACTTCACCTCTCTGGACATCTCTTTGACCTGGGTTCTGTTTCCAACTTGATCTTGAGCAAGACTCTTTTCCCCTCCCGCTCCTTGGGATAGGCACCGTGTGTGTGTGTGTGTGTGTGTACGTACGTACACTGGCTTGCACAATGGGGCTATAGATGCTTTTGTAATACAAATAAAGCATACTATGCTCAGCACGGTGCAGCACAGAGAATAAATACATGACATATTAGTAGATCCAAACAGAAATAGTATTTAAAAACATGGTGCTCCTGGAATAGCTAAATCTTACAATCCCTTTGCACTTCCTCTACTTTTTCTAAAAATGTGCCTGTGTGTTAAAATGTTGTTCCTGGGATAAGTGTCTCTCTGGGACTGTTCGTGTGCTGCTACAACAGTTTTGGAAAAAGTAAAAATAATTAATCCAGGTGAGAGAAAGCAAGCACAAGGTGATTCACATTTGTAAATGCTTTGTGAATCTCCTGTGAAAGATGCTGTGCTTGCTAAGTACTAGAGCCACAATCTGTGTACAGACTGATAAAATGAAGCCTTCTTAACCATATCAATAACCATGACTGCAAATGAAACTAGTATGTGTGGGTTTTATTTATAATTTTCAGGAGTTAGGATGATCCAGGGTTTGAATACTTGAGCCTTTTCCCTAGCTCCAACCTGTAACACTGAATCCTTTGTACTGTAAGGGGAATCATATCACATGCATTTACTTATTGTGTCCTCCATTGTATAAAACAGCAAGATCCATCTCAAGTGATTATAATCTGTCAATTAATTTGTCCAACATGAACTAATTACAAAATGGGAACCTGCTCACAGCTGGGCTGTGGAATGGTCTCTTGCCCTCCAACAGTGCAGATGCCTCTACGGGTGCTTTCTAAAGAGCTCCTTGCCCATCGCCTGGTCTGCTAAATATGGAGTGTGAGTTAGCCTAAGACACCCTCATTATGTGATGAGCACATTAACTTGGAAAATGTCTTTGTGGCTGTACATGCATGAAATGGAACAGATTAAACCTGATATCTGGCATTTATGTGATGTGAGATGGCATCAGTTTGCAACAGGTTTTTGATCCATATCTAACAAAACAACTGTCCTCTGCTCCAAAGGCAGAAAACTGTATAAGGCTATCACATAGGGTGGGCTTCTAACTGAGACTTGTATTAGCTAAAAGGGAATGAAGCACCTAAAATGGTATTAAACATGAACAGAAGTCCTTTTTATTTGGCAAAAATAAATGAATTTTTCACAACTAAAGAAGTCAAAAGTCGTCCTTTAATATAGGAAAGCAGATAATGGAAAGGGGTTGCTGATCTCTTAAAGCAAAGCGGGGGGCTATTTATATAACACCTCTTTATATGAAGGAGGGACAATTGGATTGTAAAATTGGATCAAATTCAGAAAGATCTAAGCCTGTCCACTGCTAACATTATTCAAATGAGCTGACACAGTATATTGCCTCTTGGAAGAGGGATTCAGTGGGGATGCAGCTACTCCTAGTGTGGTCTGACTCATGGCCTTCTAACGCACTTGGGGGGGGCGGTGAACTGTCAAATTTGTGCTCCAACCCTGATCTTTCCTCTGCCATTCAGGATTGCATCACTGCCTTTCTCTCCTCATGGCTGTGCCACCACCTCCCGAGACTGAGCACATATGGCAAAGCATCTCTTCTCTTAAATCATGCTCTTAAGGCTGGGGAAAAGTCTTCATATAAACCTGCAGAGCACCATGCATGCCCATACCATTGCACAAATATTTGAACTTTGGGTCTGAGTACATCCTTTGACTTCATTTGGTCCATTGTGTCCATGTTTATTTCCTGTCTCTCTTCCCTTCTGCAATTATGGGCCAGACAGACAATTTAGGCTGGGATTTTCAAAGGGACAAAATGCTGTTTCTATCCCCAACCCCCCTTAAATTCAAATGGGATTTGAGCATCTAATTCCTATAACCACCGTTGAAAATACCAAATTTTAATTGCACAATTCCGGTGGGATTTCAGATATGCTCAGCATTGACTTAAGTCTGCTTTCATAGAAGTCGGTGGGAGTTTCAACATTGATTCTGATGGGAGTAACATTAGCCCAATGCTGACCCCACTTGAAAATCTTCCTCTTACGTCCAAAATGGCTTGTGAATAACAAAACAAGCTCTATAGATTCATCTTATCCATAGTGAAATTCCTCAGTACACTATGGATGGGGGAGGGTGGAAGTGACTGAGGGTTAAACCAAGATTACATTGACTCAAGTTCCATATCTGTCATAGTTCTGTATTCTGGCATACAGTGACTGGATTAAAATTACACACACACTCACTGTTTTTAATTAAGGGTGGCATTTTTAATAGCAACTAAGTGATGCAAGAACTCAAGTCTGGTTGACTACTGGTCCTAAATCACTAGGAATGTTAGAAAATCCTAGTCTTAATTCATAATGTGTACAAAATCAGGAATGACAGAATTCCTTAATTTGTGCGCTGAGCCCCCAGTGTTCTTGCCAGCTAAGTCTTCCTTATGTCTTATTATATGGTGCCTCTTGTCCTTTGGTTCTGTGTCAGTGTCCATATATACACTTTCATTTGTCTATTTGATGGGATATGATACAATGTTGATTTAAAGTACAATGTTCTGAAGTGCCTAAACTCCATTTTCAAAAGTCCCTTAAGAACTAAAGAGCCTCTTTAGTTCTTAAGGGGCTTTTGTGTTGGTCAACAAAACATTGTTTCACTGAAAGTCAGTGGGACTTTAGTACTTATGATAATGCATAAGATTTCCATTAACCAACTCTTTGAGGGGAGACACCATGACTTATTATCTGATTGTGCAATATCTAGAATAAGGGGCGGGGAGCAGTCCACTAGGCATTACTGAAATGTAAATAAATAGTCCTCATTCATGATAATAGAAAAATTAAACACACTTCATGACAAGTTTGAGACCAAACCCCTGAATTGTAAATCCTGAGTTATTCAGAGTTCAGCAGACTTGCTCAGCCTTCCCCTCTCTTTTAATCAAGAGCAGAATCTGGCTGATCACCAAAAGGATGAGTTGAATTCCTAAATTTTCCTGCTGTCTAAATCCTTTGTGACACAGTATTAGACTGGATAAAGCACTAGAATAGTGTAAGAATCAAGCCTAGACTGGCCCTGAGGGAAGAACTGAAGGGTCTAATAGAAAATAGAGATGGGAAAAGACCTAAGATTTTTATGATTCACTTTGCTCTACTGTGGGAATAAAAAGGGAAAGGCAAGCACCTGGACAAATTGTTTCTAGCCTTGGATACTAATGGAAAGAAAAATGTCAGAGTAGATGAAAACGAGGTTATTCTTGCTAAGGGAAGGCAGCCGATGAGATCAGAGTGCTGCCATCAACTCTGTCTGGCCTTTCATTAGAGGCAAGAGAACACACTGATTAATGGGAAAGGCCAAGGGTGGCACCAGCCTTGACAAAGTGAGATATACTCAGCTGAGTAAAAATCAAATCCTCTATAGCAGAGTCCTAGTTTTTGTCAACTGCTGCCAAGAATTGGGAAAATCAGAAACTTCTCTGTCTGTCTGTGCAGATTTTTTTTTATGCTGCACCGCTTGCTGGAGTGCTGTCTAAGGGAGAGTGATGTAAAGGAAGAGTGATGTAATTTTACTGTATATCTCTTGAGGTAATAGAGCCTGGGACTATGGTTTCCTTGAATGATTGCTGTAATAACAATTGCAGTTAGGAATTCACAGCATTCCTGAATCCAGTATCCCTCTTCCTTGAGGTTGACTCTACATATGGAATAACAGAGGATCAGATTCTGCAACCTTTACTCGTGCTGCACATCACACCAGTAATCCTGTTGCTTTTGATGCAGCATCTTGCTGGATTCCTCATTACAGGTTCTAGAATCTTGTAAATAAGCTGCTGAAGTGAGCTGTTTGAAAAGGCATGATGTCTTGTTACCAACGAGCTACTCTGCTAATTAAAATAGACACTTTGGTCCAGTGCAGATGTCTTGATCAGGATTTAGGAAACCTGGATTGTTTTGTGCTGCTGATCTGCCATATGACTTCAGGCTAGTTGCTTCCCCGTCTGCATCCCTTCCTACACTGTCCATTGTGTTTTAGATTGTAGAGCTCTTCAGTGCAACAACTTTTACTTTGTGTTTGTATTATGCCCTGCATAGTGGGGCCTCAGCCTCCCTTGGTACATCTAGATGCTACTGGAATACAAATAATACTCACTTCAGTGCGTCAGATTGTAGGATCTGGCCCTGTGAGCTGAGTTTCACTTCATGAGCTCTAGATGTGAGGATGGAGCACTCTACAGAGAATACAGTCTCTTGCCTCTAGTTCTATGTGGTGAAGATCCCAAAGGTCTCACAATGTGACACACCATTAGCTGAAGGTTTGATTAAACAGCATTATTGACAACTACAACTTGTCCCTTGGCTTCTTGGAGGAAATAAGGCAGAGGGCTCAAAAGAATCTAGAATTTTCACCTCCTTTTTACTCCCAACCTTCTCAGAATGTCTGCAAACATTAGGTCTCCACATTCTACCATCTGACAGGTTAGGATTGGAAGCATGGCCAGAGCAATAAACGTGGAAGTATATTAGAAATTCATAGGACTTGTTGCGTATGTTTTGGGGGGGGAGGTGATTGTAGCAGCTGTTGTTGTTAATGAGATTTTTCTACTTCATATGGTTTTCTCGTACTTTTATGACACCTGACATATCGTACATGTGTTGGTCAACAAAACATTATTGAAAGACTCATTCATCATTTACTGTGTGTGAGAATTTCCAATTAAAGTTGAGCTGAACTTGAAATTGTAAAATATATTTCTCTCTGAGATGCCACGAGTGCCAAAATGGAATATTACTGGAAAAGCAACTTGACTAAAATGAATGGCCTGCCCAGCCAAGCTAATGCTGGAAACAAAAACAGAGGTCAAGAACTTAAGCGGGTAATCTTCTAAAGTGTGCAGTGCTGGCTTAATTTGTTCCTTTTGAAGTCCATGGTTTAAATGTTCCCTGACTTCCGTGGGAACAGAGTTAGACCCATGTTCAGTGCATTTACAGATTGGTCCCTGAATGACCATATTTTTCCAAGGTGTAGTCACACCTTTGCAAAGCTCATATTAAGTTTGCACCAACACTGCTGTATGCATATAATAATCCCAAACAGCTGCTGTTCTTGACTTTAAAAGTAGGACCCAAAGATATTTGCCCAAAGTCTCACTATGAGTCAGTGAATATATCAGAAATGGAACTTAGGAGTCCTGACTCCTTATAATAAAGATCAAAGGGACAACCCATGAAAATGACATTTCAAAGATTTAAGAAGTGAAATATTAGCCTTTGGAATTCACTGCCTCAACCTATTACAGAAGTCAAGTGCTTAGTAGGGTTTGAGGAAGTATTAAGTATTTACATGGGTAATATAAAAACCTACAGTTACATTAGATAGGATAAAATATAAGGAATAGATCTTCATGCTTGAGGGCATAAGCCAACTACTAACTGATCAGGATTAGAAAAATTTGCCCTTTGAGCAGGTTACTCTGCTATAGGGTTTTTGTTCACCTTACCCTCAAGCAACAATCGGAAAGAGGTTTATCCTATTGGATAGCCCACTTGTATGACACTGTATGCAATTCCAGATTTCCTGGATGTGGTCTTTCTTCTTCTAATCAGAAGATTCCACTCCACTGAAGTACCCTTAACAAAGTTATTCAGTTGAACCAGCCCTCAGGAGCAGTTCCATCTGAAGTTATAATAAAAAAGGTATTAGAATGAATGTTCTCTGACACATTATTTAGACACTGGATGGCCATTTGTAACCCAGCCTCATTTAAATTTGCCATAGCCATGAGCTTTATAGCAGCACTCATTGGGCTGGTTGAAGTCTGATCATGCTAGTATATTTCTGCTAGCATTACTACAACAGATTGATTCTTTCTATGACACAGATTCTATAGAAAAAACTTGCAGCACTCCTAGATTTTTAAACAGCTCTATTCTGGTTTCTGCATGCAAATGAGGACTCTAACAAGAAACTGTACCTGTCTGAAAAAAATCCATAATACCTTTGCGGTGTTTAATAACTTTCTTTCTAGGTACCTGTCATAGCAGGTACCATTTTCTCCATCAGTCAATGTCATTCATTTTAAGATTAACTTTATTTATCTTATAAGGCTGCATGCTTGCTGATCATTTATCTTTGAAGATTTTTCTCCCTCTAGCACTGGACCTCAGTGAGTTTTCATGGGAATTCAGAAGGGGGGAGATATTAATGAGATTTCACAGTCCCCTGATAGAAACTTCACCCTCCAAGGGAGCAGGGATGAGCAACAGCAAAAAGTTACACAATTGGGTGCCTTACATTGCGCACCCCAGTCAATATTTGGACATTTGGCTTGATGTTTAGAGCTACTGACAGCCATAGATGCCTCAATATGGAGCATCTGTGAACATGTCTAGGAAAAAATGTTTCCTATGCCTGAACTTGTCTGACTTAGCAAAATTCAATAGGATCTAAAAAGATTTTTCTCCCTCGGGGGGACGGGAAGCCACTACTTTCCCTTTTGCTCATCAGAATGACAATATATCAGCCAAACTATATCTGCTAACCTATGGAGCGTGGAGGATAGGGGAGAGGGGAAATGAATGCCCATCTGCCCCTAGATGGGCAGAGCTGGATCCAAGAATATGGATCCCCAAGATTGGAAAAAAAAAATTCTGCTGACATCACATTACTTCCCTCCCTAGCTTGTATTTTATGGCCACTTCCTCTTTATCAGAGATAGTCCCTTCCATTTAATTAGCTCAAATAATAATCCTGTGTACTTAGTCTTATAAAGTACAGTCTTTCACTGTCTTATATTTTACAGGAGATGACACTGGCTGCATTTCTTTACAGGGGTCACATTTACAATTCTTATTGGAGTGGGAATAATCTGTTAGCCACACTGTACAGCAGGATGGAAGAGAAATACATTTCAAAGTTAACTCGGTTTCTTCTTAAAGTCTGATGACCGAGAAAAAATTGTGACGATGAAAGAATTAATTTCTGTTTAAAAAGGACTAAGTAATGAAAAGTTACTGAAAAATTGCATGAAAGTAGCAGGAAAAACTTCAGATGTTTATAAGGTCCCATTTGAAAAAAAAAGAGATGAGATCTAGGCTGCTACAGTCATTTTTAAGACACTAAGCATACTGGGAATTGTCTGCTTCTCATAGTCTCACTAAAGAAGAAATGTCTTTTCCCACCTACATTAGGTACATAGGAATTGCTATGCTGCATCAGACCTCTGGTCTATCTAGTCCAGTATCCAGTTTCTGACATTGGTTAGACCCTGGTGCTTCAGAGAGAGGTGCAAAAACCATAGAATAGGCTCTTACAGAATAACTTGTTCATAGGAAACATTTCTGCTTAATACCTTTAGTTAGCAGTTGGCTAACATGCTGAAGCATGAGATTCTCTGTTGTATGATGGAGCATGACGCTGAGAAACTGTACTGCTCCCAAAATAGGATGAACTCCAAAGAAGCAAAGCATTTGTATGTTTGTTTAATTATGATTGTGGGCATTAATAACAATAATGGTACCTTTTTATTGTGAAGCCAGTGTGAGGCTGGAGAAAGCCAAGTGCTGAACAATAAACTAACACAGAAATTAATTATTAAGGGCGAAGAGGCCCTGTGCTTAAATAAAACATCTGCAATAGCCGTGAGAGAGAAAAAAACAAAAGGAAAACCCGTCATAAAACAGTAACATACATACCCTACTCCCAACATCCAGGCCCCAAATCAGCAAAATATTTGAGCATGTGTATAAACTTAAGCACATTAACAGTCCTGTTGACCTCAAAGTTGGCCATAAGTTTATGTGGCTTGCTGAAGCAGGGCCATAGAATCATAGATAGATGGAAAAGATTAGGCCTTGCCTGGTTACAATTACATTTTGTTTTTAAAAATAACCTCTTCTTAAAGTCTCATTTTATTGTGCACATCACATTAGAACACAAGTCACAACCATCTCACCAACTCCATTGTAGAATCCAGCCCCAGTCTTGCCAATCATAGAATACAGGCTATTGACTACATTGGTGCTCCGTGCGGCCTCAGCAGTAGATCTGCTTGAAAACTATCATTTATTTTTTTCATGAAAAAGTAAATAAAAAATAGTTTCATGAAAGTTTGCATTTTGTCAGAAGGCCATTTTTCATTAAAAGTTCCCATAAAAAAATTTTAACTGGCTCAACGCAGCAGGCCACCTCTGTTGTCCTATTTGAGGACTTGAAGTGCCTCTGATCACCAGCAGGGAGAGAGAAAGCATCAAACTTCACTTGCTTGTTGTTTTTCCTCTTGAAACTACCCAATATATACACAGATTCTCTATATGACAGGGGTTGGGGAATCAAAATTCCCTCTCTCTCTTCCCCTACTTTATTTTTTTGAGGTCTTATAATGAAAAGGCCTTGTTCCTAACATAAACAAAAGCTAGCCAAAAACTGCATTGTCTGCTCATTGGGACTGACTCAGAAGCCTCACTCTGTCCCTTACTCCAGCAGAGTTTAAATTGTTGCATTAACTGTAATCTATTATATACATTCTCCCTATGTAGATACATCTTGCACTGTATGCTATATACACACACACTGCACTGTAGTTTACACATATATCTTTTAACTATAAATATACTTAGTCCCATCCACAAACTCTGTGTACGCATGAAATACTGCTGTCTTAACAGCATGTCGTTGTGTCAATGTAAGGATAAATATGAACATAACTTTATTGCTGAGCTTACAAAAAGCTATTGGGTGATATTTTTTCCCAAACTCTCTAGCCAGAGTTGGTGTTAAGCAGGAAGATGCTTTAAGCCATACTTACTGTTATATAAAGTAGTTCATAGGCTTTATCATCTGTTAGGACCTGTCAAGCTCATTTTTAGACTGGACGTTGATTTCCTCAAATAGTGTCCAGATACATTTGTTTTCTATCTACACTGCACCTTTCCTCTGAGGTTATTCTGGAGAGTTAAAATGTTCGAGTTGTGATTTTTATTTTTCCTGTTGGAGCCAAGTCTCTCTGTGTTAAATATGTTTTTGGAATTGAGTTCAGAGCAGAATTGTACATCACAGGTATTCTCGTGTCAGTAAGCCTTGCACTGGTGGTTGACTCAATGAAAACTAGTAGGATCTGTACAAGAGGGGAAAAGCAGATTTATGATGATGTAACACTGGTGGTTCTACCCAATAGAAGTGAAAAATTATGCCATACACACAACAGACTTTAAATAATATTAAGAAGCAAGTTTCCTATTCAGACTAACCATTGATCTCATTTGTAAAGCACTTTGAGATTTACGGGTAAAAAGCACTATATAAGAGCTAGGTATTGTTATTATTGAAAGGAAATTAAAGATTGGTCCTCTGGCTCATCCAATTTTGCCTACATTTTGTAGTACATGAATGCATATCATGCTGAGGTCAGAAATTCCTAGAGTAATGAGGGTCAGGAAGGCTCTGTCCTTGGATAATTGCTCCTCTCAGAAAAAAATGTGGAAAACAAAACCACGGTAAAGTAAATTTGTCCTCATCTTGACTCTGTGCTCCATTCACAGCTGCTAGCTGAAGAGAACTTTTCTGCCTGATGGAGAAATTCTAAGGTTTTGCCATGCAAAAAATCACAAAAGAACAGATGCTATCAGGATGTCTTCTACGGGCAATGCTATGCAGATCTAAATTTCTGTGTTTACTGCTCAGATAATACAGCTATGGGCACTTGATAGCTGGACTTAGATCAGGTGGAGAAACAGAGAGAGAAAATTAAAAAAAAAAGGATTCTGAGGTAGTCAGGTTCTAAATCCATCAGTGAAACCTGGTAAAGAGAGGGGAGGTTTCAAAACATGTGCAATGATGTGGAAATTCAAATGCACCTGACATATTTCTGATTTTGCTTACAACCAGGTAAATCAGGAATAACTCCATTGAAATTACTCGGCCAAAAAATCCTAGTGTAAATGAGCTCACAATCAGGCCTACTATATCTGTGAAATGGACAGAGAAATGGTCCACCCTGACAGCGACCTCTTTTTGGCACATTTTTTGGTGGGGGGGGGGGTTGTTTGTTTGTTTGTTTTGGGAGTAGGAGGGGAGTGATACATTTCTTTTACTTCTACATGCTGGTCAGGACCTAGAGGTAGTTAAGGGCCATGTTCTCATGCGCTAGTCAGGTCAATTTCATGGGCTTTAGATAAGCACCTAAGCTGGGAGGTTGTGCTGTACCTATACCAGCCCAAGGAAGGAGGGGTAAGGTGGCTTTAAGTCACCCTTTAAACTCCACCTCTCCCCTGCCCAATCCTGAGCTGCTGTCTAAGTTATGACAACCTGTCCTCAGGCTGCCCTATGGGTCACAGCATTGCTCAGTGTGGCCCCACCCTGATATACCCCTCCCATCCCTAGCCACACCCTTGGCATGCCCTACATCAGTGCTTTTCAACCTATGTCTAAGATTTCCAAAGGGGTCTGCACCTCTATTTGAAATTTTTTGAAAAAAGATTGAACTACTGCCCTATCTGCAGGAGCTTGTGAGCAGACCCTGTTGGGATAGTCTATGGACTTCTTCCACAGGGCCTGCACCAGGGGAATCCTCCCCTGCATAGAACTGGGACTTTTAGGGCCTCTGGAGGCTGCTCCAGGCCTTTTTCTTGACACAGAGGTGCTGGAGCAGGGTGAAGATTTTACTCTCAGACATTTGGAAATGAGCCCAGCTCTAGACTTGACCGATTCTTTGCTCTCTAGTTATAAGCTATCCACAGCTCTAACAGATCCCAACAGTAGAATATTCTGAGTTGAGACTTATTACAATTTTCACTTTAATGCTGTTATCTAGGGGTTATTGGACAAAAAGTCTCAGTTGTAGGTGTACAGCCTGCTGGGCTGAATTCTGCTGGCTTATGAGTTGAGGTTTTAAGTTTAATATAATAAGATGGATACATTCTGCAAAGCATTATTTTGAGCATCTATTTATTAAAGTTGAATTGCACATGAACTTCTGTTGAGAAGTACACGTGACATCCATATGAATAGCAAGTGAATTCACAGTGATAAGTGCTTATTTCTGTTTGTTTTTTTCAGAGCTGCCAGATCCTTTGAGTACAGTAGGTTAAATGAATTCTCAACCCTCTGTTTAATACAATAAACTTTGTCAGATGTTGTTATTTTTTGCTGTATGCAGTACCCAAAGAGTAAGATTTGCATAAAAGCCTCATTGATTCTCTGAGCATTTTAAGTAGGATGAAAACACACTGAGTTACAAGGAGAAACTTAGCAAGGTAGCTTTTATTTAATCTAGCCAAATCAGTATGTAATGATAGGCATTAAAAATGTCAGTGAGTTCAGTAAAAAGTTGTTATTTGCATCCACACAGTAAACCAAGGACAATGCCGGTCAATTTCACGTAGAAGCTGAAAATGCAAAGTATGTGGAGTCTTCAGAGATGGACAGACTGACGCTAGTTACACTCCTACTCAGGGAGCAAACTCTCACATTTAGCCAAGGCTGAAGGACAGAGAAATCAGACAAATATACAGTATCTGGAAAAAAAAAAAAAAAAAGCCTGGATTGTCACCAGCAGCAGGTCTTATAGCAAATTGATGCAAATACCTGGGCATCCTATTTAAAAAAACAAAATAACAAAAATGTTGAACTCATGCAGCTCCGAGAATGCTAGATCAAATGTTAGCCCCATAGAACATATTGCAATAGAAAAACAGCATCAACTTTGCAGCTACCAAAGAATTCACTGTCATCACTCCATAGTTCGGATATTTATTTATATAGCACCATAGTATCTGAGCATTCCATAATCTTTCATGAATATATTCTCTCACCACCCCTGTGTTGTAGGGTAGTGCAAATAGCCCCATTTTACAAAGGGAAAATTGAGATACAGAAAGACTAACTTACCTAAGGATTAAGGAATTGCACTCAAGTCTTCAGAGGCCTTACCTAATGCCCTAACCACTAGACCATGACTATTCACAATTTTAGGGCAGCTGTAGGGAAAACACTTAGCTCCTTCTTCTCAGTGCCTTCTCCTCAGGTTTCTAGAGTAGAATCTTCATAAAGTTGTTAACAATACAGGGACTATGTCACATGGTTGAGCAGTTCAGATTCCATTGAGTAGAGAGCAGTAGTGTGGACAATTCACAACCATTTTCTTTCTAGAGGCATATCATCTCACCCATTTTGTGGTGATCTTCATGTTTCATTTAAAAGATCATGACTGTAAGTGAACAGAACCTCTGCAATAAGCCTCATCCTGCACATTGCAGAAACCAGCCAATGGGCATGTAGTTGGGAGGCCCAGATTGTGAGCACGGTGGAAAGCAGTACTAAGGAGGTAATTGCTTGCAGAGGAAAAGAAGAAACTGAATCAGCTGACTATGATATCAAGCCAGCAAATGACTTCATTAACAGGATAAGGAGAGACAAATGGCAACAAGTAAGAGACACAGCCAGCAAGACAGATAACAGATGGGCAAATGTAATCTTGAAATGAGCTGTATATTAGTGACAGAAAAGCATAAGAGAACTGGACAGAAGGGTGAGAACTGGGGCCCAGTATGAAGGTAGAAAGCCCTGGATAAGACAAAGTGGTCATGACACAGCAGTGCCCCCCAGTGAGCAATGAAGTTGTGGGAACAGCTGAGGATGATGATGATGAAGAGCACTTACTATCATTCTCTAAAGTTGTTGTTTTCCAGAAGGCTGCAGTGCATTATTCACTTTAACAGGACCAAACCAACAAGCAAAATCAAGGGAGAGCTCCTTTTTCCTGCAACTCAACTGCTCCAGTCCCATTTTCACTTCTGCCCTTGAGGACACTGACAAGGACAACAAGCCTGATGGGACTTGAACTGGGAAAGGACAATCATTCTCTCGGTTGCCTTAAAGAGAAGCTTTCTAGGAAAGAGGAAGGTTGTTGGCATGGTTGAGGTGCTGGTGGGGGACTCCAGAGATCTGGGTTCAATTTGTGGCTGTGCCACAGACTTCCTGTGTGTACCCTTGGGTAAGTCATTTACTGTTTGTATTGCACTAGCACCAACAGGCCAGTGTGCCAGGCACTGTACAAAGTGATGGTTCCTACCCATAAAAATGGAGTCTTAATCGCTCTGTACCTGTTTCCCCTTCTGTAAAAACAGGGATAACAATAATTTCTTGGTCCCACCCTATGTCTGTCTTGTCTACTTAGACTTTAAGCTCTTCAGGTCAGAGGGTACCCTTGGCAGGGTATATATACATATAGCACCGAGCACAGTGAGGTCCAGGTCACAGCTTGGGCCTCTGAGGTGCAAATGTACAAACAATTAAGATAATAGTTGCCATTGCAATAATACTGGTAGTTCAGTGGCTAGAAGGGAGAGGGTTAACACAGGTAGTTAGCAGGGGGGAGAACAACATAGCTGTGTGCCTTCACTGCATGGATTGCCAGGAAGTATGGCTGTGTCCAGCTGGAGAGAGTTATCTATTTCTACAGGGAACTCTAACAGGTGAAGGAGCTGGGAATACTGGCAGTCTGCTCTCTTTGTCCTAAGGACTATGCCAGACTCTGGGGAACTGCCTGAGAGTCCTATCAAACTCCATGATGGACCGTGCCTGATACATTGTGCAGGGAGACACATTGAGATGCATTTAGGTTTCTGTTGTGGGGAGCTTGATGCAATCTGAATCATCTAAGCAAAGAATGGAAAAACTCCTATGGCTGGTGGCTTCCTGCAGTATTTCAGTTCATTGCACACAAGGTAACAAAAAGCTACGGTTGTATGTACTCTGTACTATTTTAAGCCAAATATCTTTCTTTTCCGGGGGGGGGGGAGAGCTGTATCCAGAATTCCATAAGCTTGCTATTCTTTTTTTTTTTTAAAGTGTGATTGTGTAATTAGCAGGGACTGTGAAAATAGCCTCAGGGACTCCACATTCTCTCCCAGTGGTTCTGTATCAAACTGCTCACTTTCCTCTGACTTTGTACTGCAAACACTGCCCAGAATCTGGTAATCAAGCTACGTTCTTTTGATTTCTTATATCATCAGCAGTCAAAGGACTTATATTTTGCCATATATAAAATATACTCTTTCAGTTCTCCAAGTCTATGAGGGAGAAGCCAATGCATGGACCTCTAAAATGTTGTACCTGACAAGATGGCTGCAGCTCCTGTTGATAGGTAGATGCTATGGAAATATATTCAGTGGAAACAAAATCATAAGTTACACAGTTATAGATGTAATAAGATTCATTGTCTGAACTGACAGTGACTATAATAATATCAAGTGTAAGGCTTCTGGAGGACAAAGACAACCTTTTCCTATATGTTTGTAAGTGACAAGAATGTAGTGGGTGCTACTACATACAAAAATACAAACCCCAGATTGTCTACTGCTTGTGGAGAGAGGTACTATACTTCATGGATAGGACAGCCCAATCTGGGCTGCAATAAATAATTATGATTCATGAGCAGTAACAGAAACCTGCTCTCCCTCCCATAGCAATAGCAGCTTCAAGGCTAGGAGTACAACAAAAATCAGTTTTCGCTAGCACAGGCAGCAGATGTCTATTAATCTTAGTACTTATATGCCACCCAATTACCATAGGTATTTGAGTGCCACACAGTCTTTCCTGTACATAGCCTTTGAACACTGATGTGAGGTGGGGAAATGCTGTTAGCCCTCTCTTACAGAGGCTCAGAGAGGCCATGGCTTTGTCTTCACTTCCCAAAAAAGGAGTGGTTTTTACAGTGACATAACTCAAGTTTGCTATCTTGCTGCAAGCTTTTTTAAAGGTATTTAGGTGCCTCAATATGTTTTTAAAACCTAGCCCTCCATAACTTGTCCAAGGTAACATGGGATGTTTGTAGTCTATGAGGAAGTCGAACCCAGGCCTTGCAAGTCACAAGGCCGGTACTCTAATCATGAGACCACCCTTCTTCCATCAGAGGAAGGGAGATACCCTACTGTGTGAAGTGCAAGGGGGGCTCCAAGGTGCTTTGATAATACACATCATATAATTAGAGAAGTGACTCGGTATGCTTTTAATGAAGTTCACCTCCTTGCATAAGGACTTAAAATAATACATAACTAGCACATAGACTTTCTGCAAGTTTTAACTGGTGCAATATCCCTCATGCTAGCTCTCTGTACAGGGGTGAATTCCCCCTTACTGTTTACTAAGCTTTGTTTTCCTCATTCTCAAGTTCAAGGCATTGAGAAGCTACCAACACAAATATGAAAACCTGGGAATTTTATTTGAGGTGGGTGGGGAAGCTAGTCACCAAGTTTGACCTGGTTTATTTAATTTGGAAGAAGAATAATTCCTCTCTGAGCTGATAGCCTGTACATAAAAGTTTCCACTCTATTTGAAATGGCTGAGAAATGAATTCCAAGGGAAAAATAATACTGGCTGTGTAATGGACATTCAGACAGAGTCTTTGACTAGAATGTTGTTCAGCATCTTAGCAAGCAGCAACTGTAATTATAGGTTGGGAAGGAGAGCTGTTTTCATGTGATTAGAGATTGTTTGCATTCCTATCCATTAGGATACAAAAAGGATGAAGTTGTTGTGTGTGTCTTTTTTAAAAGCCTGCACTGAAGGGTTTCACTCTGGGATTTACTTAGCTCCTTGCCAAAACAGCCACAAGGATGGTAATGTAATTATCAAAAATATGTATGTTTGTTTTTTAAATCTACACTGGAAGAACTTGTGGACCTAACCTGACAGTAGTGCTGCTCATGCTTTGTATGATTTAATGTTTTCCTTAATTTAACAGTAATTTTTTTAAATTTAATCAATTCTGGTTCTAATTTTCCTTGTCATAGGGTGATAAAATCAGATGCACCTGATTCACTCACTATTCATTTTCCCTAGTGTAATTTATCATGTGAGAGTAATGTCCTGGATAAATCACAGTTGAATACGTAGTGAAGCTGGCCAAAAAATTATGAAGATTCTCAAATATTTTAATGATAAAATATCTATTTAAGAGAGAGCTGTTTCTGATAAGGTTTATTTTTATTAAAATCTAATTTCAGGAGTTTTAGTTGATTGGTTTTTGAAGGTCTCCAGAGAGATAGTTTACGAGAATAAGAACAATCAAAGAAAATTGGATGCCAGGGTAACTTTCCATAGCTGCTAATCTGAGGGTTCATTTGGTAAAGGACACATTCAAAGGAAGCACTTTGGAATACATGGGTCATTGATGCGGGGGGGGGGGTGTTTTTTGGGGAGGGGAGTTCTCATCTGGTGACTCCTATACAAATCATTGGCTGATATGCCGTATAGCGATAACATGGTTTGCATACATAAGTGAAACCAAGATGTAACTTTTAGGCCCTGATCCTGCAAACACTTGTGAACTTCACTCACTGCCCATTGACTTCGATAGGAAAATCATGTGTTTGTTTGCAGGAACAGGACACTAGGACCTGGTCCAAAGCCTGTTGAGGTTAATAGAAAGGCTCCCATTAATCTCAAAAGGCTTTAGTTCAGACACTGGGGGGCACAGTATAAGCTTCCAGTCCTGATCCCACAAGCTGATCCATGTGCGAGGAACTGTCCAGAGACCTGTTTGGTTTTGATGGCTCTCCAAATAGGCCACGGTATGGCTCAGTGGGGATTTGGGGACGTCAATAGCATTCTCATTTTTCTGGTCCTGGATTCAAGTGTGAAAACAGAGGCTAGGTTGCTGGCATGTGGGGAGACCAATATTTAAGGAGATCCAGTTTTAGTATGTTTGTAGCTTAAAAAGAAATATACTGAGCCCATATTGCATTCAACTGAATGGCCACATCTTTCTTGATAGAAGTGTAAATCAGGAAGCTGGCATGTGCTTCCCCATAAAAAATTAATAATAATCTCTACAACTGCCCATTAAATGTCACAAATGGATAAATAAGGAACCATGTGGTGTCACTTAATCATTAGCCCGTGGAAACAGGAGTGTGGTGTCATAAATCCGTGGCTACCTCAGTGTCAAAGCTATCAATAAGTGACCTCAAGCTTCATGGCTGGCAGTGGGGCTTCAACTTGGTTCCTCCTGCGTCAAAAGCACAAGCTCCTACTTCTGAAGCTATAGAAAAATCTCCACTCAACCCTGTGCATAAAACCTATGCACCATTCTGGTTGCCCTTGAGCCATTGTGCAGTTAGAGGAACAACATGATTCAATCTCTGCTTCTCGATGGGGTGCTCCATCTTTTTTCAAATCTTTCCCATCACATATACCCTTCATTTATCTTTCTGTTTTGTATGTATTTCTTGAAATTGGAATTCTCTAGCTGTTTTGCTTTACTGTCTGGGATACAAGTTGCATTAAAGCTATCCAGGATAAAGATACATCCATATGAAAGTATTTCTAAACAATAACATGATGATGAACTACATAAGAAACCATTATACTTCTGCAAAATGGTGCGTGTGTGTGTGTGCGCATGCACAGTAAGGGGGTGTTTTCCTGTTACAACAACTGCAAAAGCCGAATATTAATGTGTAGTGCATTAAATCACCTATCTGCTAGACCCTGTCCTCCAGCCCTTAACCCACCTTATTTGTCTCTTTACTCACATGGACCACAACTCAGCAGAGCATCCATGTTGACCAAAGCACTCAAGCATGTGCCAAGTACTTTGCTGAACTGCATATTGTCTAAATCCTAGCTTGGGAACTCTCTCTGGTAGGGGTTGTCATTGTGGTGTGTGTTTGTAGAATGGTGCCTGAATCCCTGGGGCAGGGCTGGCTGTGACTCTTTTTTTTTTTTTCCACAATAGAAATAATATTAAATCCAGAGTCCATCACTGTTGTAATGGTGGTGAGTGGACATTCTCAGGCCAGCAGGATAATCTATCCATTAATGTACCATTATACAGAGCTGAAGGCAAGAACAAAATTATCTGCACTGACGGCCATGTCCCTTAACCTCTGGGTAACAAGAACTGGCACTTGTTGCTTATTTGAAGGGGGAGAGAATGAAATGGGAGCCCCTCACTTGCTTTGTAGCAAAGCCCCCACCATGAGATGATGGATGTAAAGATCTTTTCTCAAAGAGAAGCATGTAAATGAGAAAAGAATCCTACCCTTGGTTCGTGAAGTACTCTAGCAAGTAGCGATATAAATGCTTTTATTGTTATTTCCAATACTAGTTTGTTGTTCCTCCATGAAAGCTGATTTATTGAAATGTTATTACTTGAAACACCCTAATCTTTTTGTAGTAATTCATATACTGGAGATTACAGTTTTGGAAAGCAGCCCAGCTCTGGCTGGAATCCTATTATGGATTAAAGGATTTGACGCATTGCAAGCTAGATCCTCAAATAGAGGATATGTAAACCTGGGCCATATAAAATGTTACCTCTGCATAGCAACCCATTAAAGGCGCTTGCCAATGTCCTCCAACAAGAGGGCTTTCATTACATTAAAGGAAGACAACTCACCCCCTGAAGAGCGAGTTTTTTCAGAGCCAAATCTTCCCTTTTAGATGCCTGAGCTGCCTTTTTGTAGCTCTATTTTCTCCAAGAAGCCATCGTGCCAGCTAATTATAGGTTCTTTGGGGTAAATTTGGGAAGATATCTTGTTTCTTTCATGAAATAAGTCTCACGTTGTCTCTTGTGGGATTTGAGTTACCACAAAAGGCAAATGGTCCATATTATCCCACCAGCATTCTAGTTTCCACCTATATAATTTCCTCTGACCATTTGTCCATAGTATAATGAAAGAAAGACAATTGGGGTCTGTTTTTTTAAATCTACATATATCTAAAAGGATCTGAAAGCAATTCCAAAACTTCCTCTGATAGTCAATCTAAACGCAGAGAAATAAACCAAAATGCAGCTCCCTGTGGAGTGAAACATGACAATGTTTTAATAGCCATCCCATAATTTCTGCTGTTACTTATTTGCATAGCACCTCCAGAGCATTAGGTACTTTGCATAGTACGGGTTGTAACACAAGGCTTGAGTGCCACTGAATTCCTATCCGGAGGGTTGGCACAAGATGCAATTGCCACATGTGCTTTGTACTGCCCCTTTGCACAGGAGTCAATTTTATTATTATTGCAGTAATGCCTGGGAACCCAGTTGTGGACCAAACCCCATTGCACTAGGTGCTGTTCAAACACAGAACAAAAAGACAATTCCAGCCCCTAAGTATAAGAAAAGGCAACGGGGTGGAGGGCTCAATAGGCAATGGTACTAGTGTTCCAGCAGTCTAACCATTGTCAAGCTTTTCCTAGGCATCATGGACGTAAAGAGAGGAGCCAGTGGACAGGGGTGATGTGGTCAAAGCAATGAACTAGGAGAATTATCTTTGCAGCATCATTCTGAATGGGTATGAGCAAGGTGGGGTTGCATTTTACAAGGCTAGAACAAAGGATGTTGCAGTAATTGAGTGGTGAGATGCTGAAAGTCTGGATGAGAGTTTTAGCTCTGTAGAGGGATAGAGAAGGCTGTATCATAGAGATGTTATGCAGGAAGAACTTGCAAGATTTTGGCATAGCTTGGATGTGAGGGGAGAAACTGTAGGGGGAACTTTAGAAAGGCAGGGATGACTGAGGTCTCCCTATCCAGGAAATCTCTGTACATTCCAGCAAGCTTCCATATGGTGCAAAATCTAGTCTCTAAACAAAGTGGTGGGTTATGTTTAATAAAGGGAGGGAAGATAAACCATTAACTAAAAGTTTAACCCCCAAATAACGTTTTGCTTTTTACAGTAAACTTTAAAAAAAATCAAAGTACAGTTTTACAGAGAGAGCATGGTCTGCTGCACTGAACAGAGAGCCAGGAACTCATGCATTATAATACTTCTCTCCGACTGACTGCCTTGTTAGCCTGGGCAAACCAATTTAACACTCTGGATCTTAGCTTTCCCCTCTGTTAAATGGGGATAATATCATGTACATCATGGGAGTGTTTTGAATATTAATAATTGTACAGGCATTAGATGGTTAATAGCTTTTACTTAACCCTTGTGTAAAGCTATTGTGAAAGGTCTGCTTGACACCTTCCATTTAAAAAGATCCTGAAGTAGCATACTACTTGCTATATGGCATATGGTAAATAAGCATGTTTATAGGATAACATACAATATTATATATTTCATTCTGTGCTATTTCTGAATGTTTTTAAATGGAGGATAAATAGATCTTTCATGGAGCATCAACTCAGATGGAACAATGAAAATAGTAATTAGTCCATATGTAAAGCTGTTAATGGTAACTTACTCTGCTAGTGTAAATTGGCCTAGCTCCATAGTCTTCAATGGATGTCTGCTTTATACCAGATGATATGTTTGCACATGTGTGAGAAGGAGGAGCTTGCACTAAGATTGGTGTTACCATCACTTTTATAAGCATAAAATCCTTTGGCCTTCTTTCTATTTTGTGTTTCCAGTGCAACTGAACATTATTGCAGAGGAAATCATTCTGTTTATACTCCTTAATGCTTTTGTAATAATTCATGGAGCCTTTTGATGTGACCATGTTCTGGCTGACAGCCCAAGTGTTTAATGGAGTCAGAGACTGAGTTTTGATGGACATCTGTACAGCTTTGGATGCTTTTGCATGTAACCAGCATAATACCCCCTGAAAACAACTTCACCTTGGCCCAGAGTAGGAAAAGCTGTCAAAGTCAATGAGACCAATTACCATTTGTCAGCATCACCCTCTCTCTGTTTAACCAGTGCGACTGGGTCACAAAGAGGGGGCAGACTGGTAGAGGCAAACTTTCCAAAATTCTGGTCACAAGTATTGTCACTACGGTTGTTCTCTAATAGGGCAAAGGAGGTAGAATTCCTGCCTGTGCCACAGCCTGGTAGAAGAACTGGAACTTGATGTTGAATAGGCATTCTGTCTCTTCCTCTGCACAGAGGTGACTTTCAACCTCGTGTTATAACTGTGTGTTTTTTAAATTACTTTCTGACTCTTCAAGGTGGTGATCTTATGTCCTGAAGCATGAGGTTTAATTCTTCTTGTGTCCTTCCAACATAATCAGGTTTATTCCAGTTTTGGGCACGTGATATGGCCCATTCTATAGCCCAGGTGAGATCTTCCATGGTGCGGCTCCTCCAGGAGATGGCAGAACAGCAATTGTTCTACAGTTTCTGTTTCACCACAGTCACATATCTGGGCACTGGAATAGCCCCACTTCCACATATTGCGATTTTTAACCTGCCAAATCTTGTTCAGAGATGGTTTAGACATCTCCAGGTCACCCAGTCCTTGTCCACACTGTGGAAAGGCATTCTTCATTGGCATTGTCATCTTCATGGGTATTTCCAGCTGTATGTGACACGTTTCCAATTGTGTAGTCGGTGGATTTTTAAGCAGCTCCATTGCAGCTAGGAAGCTTTTTTCCATGATTTCTGTTGACCTCACTGCTGCAGTGGAGCCATGTAGCGGATGTACGGATATCTTGATCTGTCTTTAATCATTACATTTTGCTTGTGATCTTTCTCTTAATAGCAAGTGGAGCAATTCTGACAAGCACGGTAAAGGTCTGGTCACATTTGTTACTTTTTGGACATCCTTTGTTGTTGGTGAGAGCTGTCCGTTAGCACAGGGTCCAGCTCTCTGCATGATCCAATCTTTCCCACAGCAGGTATGCATATTGGCCATCGAACAGGCAAAGCGCAAGTACAGTGGCTCTTAGTGTTGCTGGGTTGGTTCCCCTTTTCGAGTTGCAGGCTTCCTGTTGTGTATGTTCTGGGTCCTTATTTTGCCTTTTGTCTTCTCACGTGTTGCTTTGCAAGAAGAGTGTGTCACTCAAAGGTAGATACCCCGCAAGGATACCCCATCCAGATGATGATGAGTTATCTCTTGGCATCACAGTTCCAAAGATGGAAGAGATTCACCTTGTGTTTTGGCTGGGTAGGCATACAATTGGTTCTTGGTGTAATTGACTGAGAGCCCAGACTGAACCAATGTTAAAAAAGCTTCAATCTAGGTAAGACCCTTGGCTTGGGCTCTGGCAGCAACACATAGTCTATCAGATAAAACTTCTTCTTCCAAGATAGATGGGTTGATCATTCATGTAGCTGTTGAAGAGTATTGACAAAAGTGCTGATAGGTCAACAAACGCAGCTCCTATTAACCATGCCCTCTTCAATTTATTGACTGATGTTCAGCACTTGACTGGTGCATGACTTGCCTGTGACTTTTAGAGTCACTGATGATCACCTACATTTTGTCATGTCCAAGGTTATGTCAGCTAGCTAACCTGGATTGTTTGTTTGCATGGCAGTTTTTGGACAGATGTGATAGAAATGCCATCCGTATCTGTCCACAGTCAGGACTTTAATATCCTTATCAGCCAAAGATATTATCATCACCACATCAGGTTTGATGGAAATGGTGATGGATATTGTTTGTGTGGTCTTTTGATGGCCAAGCTCATCAAGAATCCAGAAGTGGCAATTTTTAATCCCTCTCTGTGTGTTCTGGAGGCATAACACCTTATAGCTGTGGTCTTATTTGACACCTGGGACCCTTTTGACCTTTTTGAACTGGTGATTGTAATATCTTCTTATCAACTTCTGAAGTTGGTCCAATGGAAGATACTACCTCACCCACCTTGTCTCTAACCAACAGAGCTGTAGTAACACTGCGTACTGATGACTCTCTCAGCCTTAGGTATAGTCAGTCAATTAAGCTGACAACTGCATCAGCCTGCAGGCATACACATGTTATTTGGTTCTGTTGTAGTGGCTGGTCAGCAGGATTTGCAGGTCCAAAGAATCTCATAGGGCAGTGATGTGGATGCTCCTATTCTGGCCCCCGTGAGAGTATAGTAGGGTTTGTTACCCATGTCTGTGTGTTAGACCTCAGATGACTTTGGCTGAATCCTGGATCACTCCTACTCTCCCTCTTTTTGAGTAAAACAAGTGAGAACATTGTGTTTTGATTATGACAGGGATTGCACTCTGCAGAGGACTCCAGCTTGCCAGGAAGGAAATCATAAACCCATTTTTTGCAATATCTAAACAGGAACCATAGGCCAATCTTGATTAAGAATGTGACATTCATAACAAACAAACAAAGCTCTTATCCTTTATCTTGTTTTTTTAACATCACTGCTTAAAAACCCTAGTGATAAATAAAAAAACGCTATAATGCAGTGTCATCTGGGGGGGGGGACATAATATTGTCTGAGAAGAAAGATGGATTGTCCAAGTTGTTTGTCTGACAGTAAAAGTAATAACTACTGCATGTGATGTGTAGTAGGGTGGTTACCTTGCTCCTGCCCTGAAGGGCTTAAAACAGCCCAGGAGAGGGCTGTGGCTGGGGCAAGAAGCCTGGGTTGACTGGGGAAAGTAGGCTCAGCTGGCCCCTATAAAAGGCTGTGAGCTAGAAGCCCAGGTAGTCTCTTTCTGCATTCAGAGAGAGAAGGGCCTGGCTGCAGGGAGCTTAACCAGGTATCTGGAGTGGAGCAGGGCTAGGGAAAGGCCAGGGGAGCCGGGGAGCTCTGGCCTAGGAAAGCCCCAGGCTGAAGGCCTGATAAGGGCCTATTAGGTATGGGTTGCAGAGGCAGCCCATCGGTAAACCAGAGGCAG
Organism: Gopherus evgoodei; assembly: GCF_007399415.2. Taxonomy (NCBI): domain Eukaryota; kingdom Metazoa; phylum Chordata; order Testudines; family Testudinidae; genus Gopherus; species Gopherus evgoodei. The sequence goes on along the minus strand of NC_044325.1, from coordinate 145,215,372 downwards.
AAGGTCCAAACCCCACACTTTGCCTGTTGATGAGTGGTTATACACTGCAGTCTTCCCAGTGGTTGGGGGCTAGATGGAGACTGGACAATAGCCAAGACTGAGGCAAAGTGGGGATAGTGAGTAGGGGTTCCCCTGGGAGGGGGAGACCCAGAACTATAGGGTACTGCCAGGGGGCAGCACCCAGTTAAAGGGGCACCAGGGTCCTGAGAGGGACACAGGGGCCAAGCGGTAGTGGGACACCAGCCTGCAGAGGGCACTTCAATGGCTGGAGAGCTAATTCCTGAGACAACCAGCAGGAGGTGCTGCAGGGTGAATCTGCATCATACAGATGTTTAACATATCGTAAAATCGGAGTTTGAATGTTGTCATTTTTTTCCTTCTAGCAATGGTCCAGTGTTCTATATTGAGTGCCCTGACAACAGCAAACCCAGCATCAGAGATTGTGTTAATCAGGGCCAGTGCGCTGGGCCACTTCCAGACTACTGGTGCGGAATACAGGGACTTGAATAGTTTGGATATATACCTAGATTCCCACTGAATTTAAGCTGAGAAAGGGACCATTCTGGTCTAGGGCATGGCTACACATACAGCACTGCTGTGTGCATCTGGTGAGGACACTCTCTACCAGTGAGACGCTCTCGGCATTTATGTTGGTGTACCTTGGGGGTAGTTTGTTCACACCCCTGAGCAACATATGTTCTGCCGACATAAGCTGTAGTATAGTCATAGCCTTAGTCAGACCTCCTGCACGACACAGAGATCAACATCCAGCCCAAAATCTTGTAGTTCAGCCACAGCATAAATCAAGACTGGATGTCTTTCTAGAAATAAAGATTTCCAGTGGTGGAGAATCCACCACATCCCTTGGTGAGCTGTTCTTATGGCTAGTTTGCTGACTTCAGTTCCCTCTCCTTGATGGCATCATCCTGATCCAGCCTCCAGAACTTCTGAGGATCATGTATTAAGTATGGTAAGCTCTGGCCCCATCATAAACCCCACCAATACAAATGGCTGCCTCACTTAGGCTCTGAAATCAGGAATAGTTCCGTTAGCAGCAGCACTGGATCCTTACAGTGAAATTCACACCAGTGCAGAGAGCTCACACAATGCCTGGTGCAACTTAATTCCTCTTTAAGCCCTTAATGGTAGGTATTTCTTGTATTGCTCTCAGCCCATGGGTGAATACCCAGATACCTCTATCAATACTTGGATAATCTATCAAGTGGGTGGTTGCTATTTATTCAAATGTTCTTGAAATATCAGAATGTGTTCATTTTCTGGATTCCAATATAGCGTGGAGAGTGAGAATTCCCCCTCACCTAAAACATACTTCCCATCTGGTGGGGCTAAGAACTTATAAAGAATCTCAGTTGGCAGAGTTGGTTCTTCATTTAGACGGAATCTGAGAAATGCAAATCACAGGCACTGTTCTGGTGTTTGTTTCCTACTTACTGTGGAGTATGGAAAGCAGAGAGATCATAATGTCTGTGAATACTTTGAGCAACATTTGAAAGGGGTGACGCCTCCTAAAAAAGAATGTAGGCCAGTCATACCTATATTGTTCTTATTTTCTGAATGGCACTCTTTGTATATGTCCAGTTATGGAATGATTTCCCCCAATGCCCACCAGAAGAGAGTTAAAAATAAGTGAAACAAACAGGTAATCCAAATTTCAGGTTCTTTCCCTTTGAGTTTCCTAGTGCATCCTTCTACTCAGTTCCTAATATTGTATGGTATCCAGGGAGCCAAGACTGTCTTTGTACTTATAGGTTCTTAACAATAACAACAAAACTAATGAACGGTGCTATAACAGCATAGGGCCCCTAGAGTCACAAAGCGGGGAGTGGGGGAGAAGATAACGGCCTATATTACAAAAAAAATAATAATAATTAGCATTGCCAGAACATCACTGCACTTCCCAAAGGATGGGAAGCAAATGTTGAAAACTATGTAGGACAAGGACCATGTCTCTTCTCTAAACCATACAGTACTGAGTGAGCATGCACATCTGGCAACGGACAGCTAATAATTCAGGACCTAGAAGACAAAGTGGTATTTCCCATTTCATAAGCATGCCAAAACTCTACTGTCAAAGAGTGTGGTCTGTTCTAGTGACTATCTGCTGGCAAAGGGAGGAATTATGGGTATATGTTAGCATTGTGAGCTTTGCTAAAGGAAGGTTCTGTCACAGCAATAGTTAGGGAATGCTCCCTTTCCTGTCATCTTCATTCATGGCATAAGGCACAGTCCTGAAATGTCTCTCTGCTTTTCCACAACCTAAGGCACAAAGAGCAAGCACGTCCCACTTTCTGGAGCTTTCTCAGGATGCAAGTTACAGGGAATTTTCATTAATTAGCTCTCCCTGGAAGCAATATGTGGAGTAAAGAGCAGTGGTTAACTTATCTGCTCACTGCATTGTGTGTTTGCTCAGTGGCACAAGAAGAGCAGCCTCAGTAACAATGCCTCCTTTATCCAGTACCAGGACTCTTTCCCCTACTAACGAGTTGTTTTTGCTTTTGGTTTCCTTCACTTTTAATTTGGTGTTTGTCTGTTTGTACCCTTGCTCTTTAGGCTGAGTTTCAGGGTGGGGATGCAGCTGAGAGGGAGGTACTGCTTGATACAACAGAGTGAGAAACCCATCTGTCAGTGGAAGTTGGACAATGTAGCTGTTCAAAGGCTTGATTGGCAGACCAGGCTGTGGCTCCACCTGGCATGGCTGTCAAACAGCTAAGCCATCCCAGGAATGCCTGTGCCCCTTCCAGTCTGAGTGAGGGGAACAAGGAAATTCCAGCTAAAGCCTTTCTGAAGCTGTTAATAGGAACAGACGGAACCTGTTTCTCGCAGCTTTTTAGAACTTGCACTTGCCAGTTGGTCTCTTTCATTCTACATTTTAAAAAAAATTACCAAACCCTCCGTGTGATGCCAGCTGTAGGATAATGATTACTGGGATAAAACGAAAGGTGCTTCCATGCCGACAAAGTGGGAGCCATAATCAGAGCTACGTGAAGAAAATCCCCAGCTGCCTGCACAGTTGGCCAAAAGAACAAAGTCACGTTTTCACCAGCTCAGGAAAAGCTGAAGTATGTTTTTAGATGAGGTCTCATGAGAGTGAAATTGTGAAGCTACTGGTAAGTTTCAGGTTTACTCTTATTCAACTCCAGAAGTTTCTACAGCTAGCCACACTATGTGTTAGGAATCTAGCCCCAGGTTTGTTTAGCAATGGCTTTCAGCGTTGTGAGCAGCATTCTTAGCTATTCAACCAGTAGATTGGATCAATTTTCACACTATCAATGTTTGCTGTTCCTGCTCTGTTCTGTGACTATTTTCTGGGTTTATGCTGGTTTATAATTGAGAACCCTAAAATCACATGGGATCACTTCTGTTCACTGATCTGAGATTCTTTGTTTTAAAAAGTTTCAGTCACCTACATAAGACAGAGGTCTCAACCCCCAGTTTGAGAACCCTTGAGGGGGTCGTGAGGTTATTACATGGGGGGGTCATGAGCTGCCAGCCTCCACCCGAAACCCCGCTTTGCCTCCAGCATTTATAATGATGTTAAATATAATAAAAGTTTTTATAAGGGAAGGTCACACTCAGAGGCTTGGTATGTGAAAGGGGTCACCAATACAAAAGTTTGAGAACCACTGACATAAGGAATGCTGCCCTTCATGGATTTTGAGGGGATGCTGGCATTTGTGGGACAGAAACCAGACCTCCTGACTGTCTCTTTGGCCTCTTGTAGTGCCCAAATTGAGGCAATGCTATCAAAGCAAATGCAATCTGTACCTATAATAGTGGAAGGAAATCTCTATAAAGCAAGATCTAATGGACCTGCAGGGGACAGACCCCTCTAGATGCCCTGGGAACTGTCCATTCAGCTGTGACAGAAAGAACTGTTCTCTCATTCCTATCCCAAGCACCCAGACTGCCTTCAGCACACACAGCACCACCTGATGGTTTCTATGTACAATCTGATTCCTGTCTGCCCAGCACAGAGAGTATACATATGGCGGCATGACATCACTTCTGGCAGAAATGTGATAGACCAAGAGACCTGCTTAGCAGAGCCAGTGCTGAATTCCTCACTTTCTTAAAAATGAATATGGAAAAACATCCCAGATGCTGCTCCTGTCCCTTTAACTCTCATTTCATAGGAGGAGGCAGAAATGGGTAGGTCGGGCACATATTAATGTATTCTAGCTCACCCTTCTACCCTAACTATGGAAGAGGAGCAAAATTATCAGCACAACCCTGTCTGCAGCTGGCAATCAGACAATGTCAGGCCAAAACATCTGCATGGCACAATGTAGGGGGAAGGGTGTATGCGTGTGTAGATCTGTAAATACATCACTGCTGTTGAGCTCTCCATAGGATGTGCCAATTGCTCTCCATACACTAAGAACAGGAGTACTTGTGGCACCTTAGACTAACAAATTTATTTGAGCATAAGCTTTCGTGGGCTATAGCCTACTTCTTCAGCTGTAGCCCATGAAAGCTTATGCTCAAATAAATTTGTTAGTCTCTAAGGTGCCACAAGTACTCCTGTTCTGTTCTTTTTGCAGATACAGACTAACACAGCTGCTACTCTGAAACCTCTCCTTACACTGGGTTTCTATAATGACAAGAGCCCAGGATCCTGGGATGACCATAGATATTGTGCTATCTTCTCAGTCTCCTTTGATGCCTTGAGCTAATATCTTGGGGGCTGATCCTGGAGCCCCAATTCTGGATTCATTGGTTGACTTTTTACTCAGGAAGTTGAAGTCAGTTGGTGATTTTTGACTGAATAAAGGCACAGATTGCAGGATCCAGCCCTGTCTTTATCTCTCCCTGATGTTGAATTCTGGTGATGCCATGTGATTAAACCTCACCCTGTCATTTTCAGTTATTAAGCATCTAGTTATTTGTGCCACACAGGTCCCGTTACTGAAATATCTCTGGGCATTTTGGTAGCAGGCTCCGCTTCTTAGCGCATTTAAGTATCTGGTTTTCTGGCCTCTCTTTCTAGCAGCAGTAACCAAGAGGGTGAGATAAGTGTGGATAAACACCCACTATGCAGAGTCTCATTCTCCCTGTTTGAAAGAAGGGATAAGCCATTGACTGGGACTCACGAGACCTCGCCCCAGTCAAATCACTTAATATCTGTGTATGTTTCCCATCTGTAAAATGGGGACGATAATTCTTGTCTATTTAGATTACAAGCTCTTCAGGGCAGGGAATGTATCTTTTGTGTGTGCATAACCTACCGTAATGGGGCCTTGATCTGAATGAATGTCTCTAGGAGCTACTAGAATACAAATAATAATCATCCAAACTTTGCCTCTGGGGTCTGTGCTAGAAAACTTGAAAACAAGATTTCACACTATGCTGACATTTCTGATCCTGAGCAGAACAAATTTCAGAGTGGTATAACTTCACTGACATGAGTGGAATTATTCCTGATCTATACCAGTGTAAGTGAGAGGAAGATAATTACCTGCAGATATGGGAAGGAGGAGGGGAAATAAAAATAACATATCTCACTCCATTTATTTTTCATGTCAGATTAATTAAAGCACTTTATTGAAACTCTACCAGCAATAAAGCATATACATATTTAATATTTACTGAAATATTTATGTTACATAGCTTTAAAGCTTCAATAAATAGTATTTAAATACAATCAATTTCAGTTTAATTAGTGCTCTTAAGATTTTTTTTTTTAATTGCAGTGGTTATTTTATGTGTACATTGAACCCTGATTATTTTGTGTTAGGGACTTTTTCCTGGATTTTTATTTAAAAAAAAATATCCAATAGAAGATTCTCAGCTCGAGACTTATGAAAACTAAACATCTATGTTTAATAACCAGATGAAGTTTTATCAACCTAATTGTCATCCTAGAGTTAGATGACCTCTTCATTTAAATTAAAGTATGACCTTTTATCTCCCTCTTAGACACAGCAAAACTCTTAAAATTCTTGGATGCTTCCCATGATCCTCTTGGGTAATAAACAAGAGGAATTGGAATTGCTCATTTATTATCATACATTTGACCTAGCTGATATTACTGAAACCTGGTGGGATGATTGCTGTGATTGGAATTATAACCTATTTAGGAAGAATTGAGTGAGCAAAAGGGGAGAGGGCATGGCACTGTGTCAGAAATGGTATTACCTGTTGAGTCACGGAGAAGATAATGATCTTGACTGCTTATTGATCAATGTCCTGACAGATAAAACACAAGATGGAGTATTAGTTGGTATCTGCAAAAAGACCATTGAACTGTACTAGGGAATTGGATGACTGCCTCCTTATGCACCTATTCTCAATGTGGGGTTGGGAGTTGAATGATCATGGGAGGACTTCAATTTGAGTGACATGCTGGAGGCCTCGTGCTGCCAGTGCTAAAGCATCCTTGGAATTGCTAAATATCATGGATGACAAATTCCTACCTCAAAGTGTTGCAGCCAACACACAGGGATTCTATATTTGACCTCATCTTCACAGATAAAGAGGAACTGATCAGAGAACTAAAAATTAATGGTACCTTGGGTACAAGCAATCATGACCTGATATTATTTACAATGTGCAAACTGAGCAAAGTCTGGATCAGTGATAATATACGTGCTGTTTTGGCAGGGCCAATTTCACAATTATAAGCCGGGAGGAAAAAATTAATCAGAAAAATGTGAATAATTGGAAATCATTTAAAAATACCTTACTAGATGCTCAAAAAGCCCTAATTGAGGAAGAAGGCTGTATTAATTTTAAAAAAAAACAGCCTGGTTTAGAGGGAAAGTGAAGGCAGCTATTTAAAAAAAAAATGAAAAAATGGAAGGGGGGAGTTCATAGTAACAAATAAAATTCCTAGCTTCTGCTTTCTATAAAATGGATAAGGGAAGCCAAGAGATCCATGGAGAGAGCTATGGTCAGCAGAGTTAAGATTCTTTTTGTTACCAATATCATTAAGTATATTAGAATCTTACTAGAAGGAAAAGGCAGAATTCTCGAAAAGGCAGTGTTCAATAAATACTTGTAATGTATTTTGGGTGCGATGGAGGAGAGGTGATGTAGTCATATCGTAACACTTTTTTCCACTAGTGTCTCAGGACATTAAACAGCAGCTACTAAAATTAGACATTTTTAAATCAGCAGGTTCAGATAATTTACATCAAAGAGTTTTAAAAGAGATTCCTCAACCACTAATGTTTTTGCAGGGTTTTTTGGTGTTTTTTTTTTTTTTTTTCCCAGCAAGTCTTGTAACACCAAGGAAGGTCCAGAAGAGTGGCAGAAAGCTAATATTGTACCAATATTTTAAAGGGAAAATGGGATCACTCCAATAATTGTAGGACTGTCAGTCTGACATTAATTTTTTATTAAAATCGAGTCTCATATCAGCTGCTCCATTATCTATGATTAAAGTAGAGTAATTCACGCTAGGCAACGTGGATTTATGCAAAATAGATCCTATCAAACTAACTTGTTTTTTTTAATGAGATTATACGTTTGGTTAATAATGTTGATGTACTTAGATCTCAAAATGTAATTGTAAATAGGGAATCATCATCCAGTGGGTGTGTTTTTAGTGGGGTGCTGCAGGGATCAGTTCTTGGCCCTGCACTCGTTAATCTTTTTATTAATGACCTGGAAAAGAACATAAAATCATTACTGATCAAGTTTATAGATGACACACAAATTAGGGGACTGGTGAATAATGGTGGACAGGTTACTGAGAGAGAACAATATGGATTGTTTGGTAAGCTGGGTGCAAGAAGACAATATGTATTTTAATATGGCTAAATGTATACATATAGGAACAAAGAATGTAGACCATATTTAAATGAGGGGGGACTCTATCCTGGGAAGCAGAGACTCTGAAAAAGAGTTTGGGGATCTTAGTGCATAATCAGCTCAACGTGAATTCCTAGTCAAAGGGAATAGTGCAATCCTTGGATGCATAAATGGGGCAATCTCAAGTAGAGCGGTCGTTCCTCCTCCGTATTTGGCACTGGTGGTGCGACTGCTGTTGGAATGGTGTGTCCAGTTCTGGTGCCCACAATTCAAGAAGGATGTTGATAAGTTGGAGAGGGTGCAGAGAAGAACCATGAGAATTGTGGGTTTAAAAAAAGCCTCACAGTGATAGACTCAAGGAGCTTGATCTGTTTAGCTTTAGAAAGCAATGGTTAAGGGGTGAGTTGGTTAGTCTGTAAGTATATGGGGAACTAATATTTAATAATTGGATTTTCAGTCTAGCAGAGAGAGGTTATAACATGATCCAATCTCTGGAAGCTGAATCTACACAAATTCAGTCTGGAAATAAGGTGTCCATTTTTACTGTGAGAATAATCAACCATTGGAAGAACTTACCAAGGGTTGTGGTGGATTGTCCATCACCAGCAATTTTTAAATCAAGAGTGGATGTTGTTCTAAAAGATCTGCTCTAGGAATTAACGTGGGAAAGCTTTATGGCCTGTGCGATGCTTGAGTTCAGACTAGATAATCACAATGGTCCCTTCTGGCTTTGGAATCTCTGAATCTCTTCAGATAAATAAAATACGGGAAGTGAGGGATAGCTTGGCTCAAGAGATCAGTAATGGCCTGTGATACAGACTTTTAGGAGCTTTTAAAAAAGTTACCTAGTGACACAGGGATCCAAGGGTAATTAAGATGTTTTTCTCTCCTAAGTCCCACTTCGTTAGGTTCCTCGGATACATTAGCATTGCTGAAAATCTTACATTTTGTATCTAAGGTTATGATCCTGCAAATGCTTATGCTTTACCTTACCCCTATGCAGATGAGAGGTCCCTTTGCAGTCAGTGGGACTGTTGATGTGCATAAAATTCACAGGAGCTGTCATAAGTTGGCAGTTGTCCAATTTTGGCCCAGGCCAACCTAATCACTGAAAGTCATCGCCACCTGATGGAGGTTTAGCGGCCAAAAGAAGAACCTACAATTAGGAGAAAACTAAATTCCCCACTTGTTTTGAGGTTTGTTGGTTTTTTTTTTTTTCCCAAGGCTATATCTGTTCTCTCTGCCTCTTGCCTATCATGAATGAATCGCGGTGGCAGTTTTAAAGTGAGTGGTACTCAGCACACACATTTTATGGGCTAAGATGCAAGTCGTTGTGCTTGCTGACCCTGCCTTCCATGGGTCTGATTTATAAGCTGCTGTACTCTGTCACTAAAGCTTAAGGATCTCTTAAGTCTTTTCTTTTTCTTTTGCAAGACAAATTAGAATGGAAGCTGGAGCCTGTAAAGAGACCAGAAGCAAAACAAAAGAAAGAAAAGGATTGTTTGGTTTTTGGGTTTTTTGTTCTCCTCAGTAGAAGGATTATTGTTGATTTTAGGAAAAGTTCATCCTGAAGGCACCAGTCAGTTGCTTGAGTTTAGCAAGATTGAACTGTTTAAAATTTCAGCATTGTCCGCCAAAAAAAAAAATAATAGGAAGTTGTGTGGAGAGGAATGTGCTGACAGCAGTAATGTTTTGGTAATAATTCATGTGTTGTAGATGATGCCCTGGAAAGCAGCCCAGCTGGCTAATGTAGATTGGTGATGCTCTCCTGCTGATGGCTGTACAATTGATTGGCATTTCTGCTCCATCATGAAATCAGTTTGCAAATGAAATGGAGATCGCTTCAACCACCAGAGTTTGTGGGGAAGCAGAGAAGGGGAAAGTGTTGGAAGGAGGGGAGAAGAGTTCAGGGTCTGATTCTTACTGAAATTAAAACCAGCTAGTTTATTTAGACAAGAGTTACATGTTTTCTTTTCTCCTGCCTCGCCATCTCCCTTAGGAGACTTGCAGATGGACTTGACGTACAAATATGCACCCTCTGAATATCAGATCAAGTGTTTTTCCCAACTGGCTTTAAGCAGTGTTCATGGAGACTAAGAGAATATCCCAGGCATTACTGCTCCAAAGGCATATAGCTTCAGTTCATATCTGCCCTTGAAATCCACTCCATGTAGAGGGCCCAGAGAATGCTTACACACCACTTAAGTCTCATTTAAACCACCTAGTTTGTTGGATTTATAAGCCTGGTGTGAGCCTTCTGGATGGATGAATTTCCTCACAATACCAAGCACCTATGATCAGTGTTGGGTGGGAAGCCATGGCAATGGCTTGATGTTCTGCAGTTTGAAGGACAAGCATATCCTCTCCTCCAAACACCCAGGCCAGTTATATTTCTCACCAGGCGGCCATGAGCAAAACTTGATCCCAAAATCTTGGCCATCTTGACCAAATCACCACCACTACCTCTCTACCTAGTTTGTACACTCTACTTTTTCCAAAAGTGTGGTGATCACTGTTACCTGCTTCTCCATCTGCTTGTTAGAGCTACTGGTTGGGTCTGGTCTTATTCTAAAGCCCCAATTCTGCAATTCTCTCTCTGCTAGTAAGTGCGTCCATAGATCCTCAATTAATAGTATCAGTGGGGTTCTGTACAATCCCCAAGTTCTTCCCACATAGCTCTGATTAGAGCATCCTGGACAAATTCTCAAGTGGCACAAAGAAAGCAGGAACTGCCTGTCCCTTCCCAATACAGTAAGACATTCCTCTGTCACTCCACAACCCCCAGTTGGTGGGTTGTCTCGTTAGGACTGTTACCAAATGGAATAACTTGGAGCTATCGGCCTTCAGATTGCTCTAAGCTCCATCAGGAAGAGCATAAAACTTGCTAGAGAACTAAAGAGCTGAAACTGTCATACAGATAATTAATAATGGCTCAGATATCTTTGTATTTGTAATGATTGTTTCTCACTGGCTTTTTTTGCCTCAGAACTTGAAATGATGGAAGATTGGGGTTTCTCAGTTTCCGTTGTTGTGGCCCCATAAATGACGCCCTGAGATTTATAAAGCCAAAAAAATATTGTCAATACACATACAACTAACTCATTTTCAAATTTAAGGCCCCACACCCACCCCAATGGAGACTAGAGTCTTAATTGTTTTACACTAAAATAAATAAATGCCCTAACTAATGCTTTCCTTTACTGCCCTGCTGTAGATCACCTGCACAAAATGATGGTCTTACACCACCTCAGCAGACATAGAAGATAATGCTGTCCTTGAGAGGTCTCGATTTCATTACTCTTACAAAATATACCACAGGCCATTTACTTGCGTAGTAAGAAGCATCTTAATAATAAATAATTAAACCTGAGCAATGCTTGTGAAATAAATTGAGTGCATGTGGCAATGCAGACACCCTGCTCTTTCTTTCGCTTTTTCCTTTCTGCATTTTCTTGCTACTTCACAATATTCCTTCCTATATTTTTCTGCTAGGCAGTCACCATTAAAACAGAAATTTAAAAGCTAAGAGCAAGGTTCTTGAAGTATTTTTTTTCCATTTGCTAGAAGTGTGGCATGGGATAAAAAGTGGAGAGTCTGAAAAAATCTCTTTGCTTCCAAAACATTTGGCTACAAGACAAAGAACAGCTATGAGTAAGGGCATAGTCACCTCAGTCAAACAGGAAACCCAGACATGAGGTGTTTCCCAGTGGGCCTGTGTCCTAGCCATGAAACCCCATTGAAGATGCTATGTGAGGCTACCTATCCTCAGAAACATTAATTTCCTTCCCCTTGAGTGGTGTGTGTGTGTGTGGTGGGGGTGAGAGGGGTTGTCATTCCATATTTAGAACTGAGATGCTAGGAAAAACTTCCAATAATTTCAATGGGTTTTGGCTCAGGCCTCTATTTATATGAGGAGTTATCTTTACATGTCTTTTCCATGTGCTATAAGATTAATTATTTTGCCACCAAAAGAGTTTTTGGGGATGTGTTAAGATTTGAACACCTAGGGTAACCTAAACCATGTGGTTTAGGTGCTTTAGTCCCCTTTGAAAATGGGATTTAAAATGTTGCTCTTGGGCTGATAATGTACAATTATCAAGCATCTAGGTTCATCTGAGTCATGGAGGGGAAAGCCAAATAACACAAAAAGGTTGCTGCAGTTAAAGATGAAGTTCTGTTTGCCAGAAGCTGGGAATGGGCAACAGGGGATGGATCACTTGATACCTGTTCTGTTCATTGCCTCTGGGGCATTTGGCATTGGCCACAGTGAGAAGACAGGATACTGGGCCAGATGGACCTTTTGGTCTGACCCAGTATGGCCAATCTTATGTGAGGGCCAGGATCCCTCAAATGAAGCTCTGGGTACCCAGTCTGAAACACCTTGGCCCGATTTTCCAGAAAGTGCTGAGCATCTGCCCTCTGGAAAAACAGACCCCTCAGGTCTGAAATGAGGGTTCCAAAACTTGAATCCTCTAAAAAACCTCACATTATGTTTAAAAGTCTTGGCCAAAGGTTCTGCCCTGAAAGGACACAGCCTTGGAGAAGATAGGGGAAGTGGGGAAAAAATGGTATAATCTCTTACATGGCAAGCACTGAAGATGACATGATGGAGAAAAAGACAGTTCCCACACCTAAAGGGGGAGGCCAGGGAATGTGCATAAGCATTCAGTGTTGGCCCAACTTTCAGGGGTAAAACTCCCACCAACCTCAATTGGAGTAGATTCAGCCAGGTGCTTTTGCAAAACTCACTTTTGCAGGCTCATTCCAGAAATAGTACAGACCTGCCTGTGGGCTGTGGTCACTCAGCACCTCACAGGATTTGGCCCTAAAATACAGTTTAAAACCAATTAAAGGCAGGTGGCTTAATCTTTAGCACAGCAGTAGTCCTGCTGAAATCAACAGTCCAGTGCTTTGCTAGATTGGGGCCTTCATAACTGTAAAAAAACTTTCAACTGCAACTGCTTAGTCAATGCACTTAAAGGCCATATCTACACTATGAAATTTACCCATAGCTGACAATAGGGGTCGCCAAGGGATGCAGATAAGCCAGCGTTGAATACAGCATATACAAGGGGCTGACCATATAGGGTACGGAAGGGGGTGGAAAGGAATTTAATTCCTAACAGAATCTAATCTATCTTTAAAATTTAGCTGTGTACTTATCTGTAAGCCACCATCATCCATTCTCAAACTCCCTCTGCCAAATGTAGCTGTAACCCATCACCCCAACATAGTTACAGCCCAGCAGGGTGGCTGCCTGATTCAAGCAGAGTAGCATCCACAGAGTGGCTGTGCAGGACTTGGACAGCTCTGATCAGAGTGTAAGTTTGGGCTGCGAGTCCCCTTGCAGAGAGAACAAAGTGATGGGGACCCTTTGTTGCTGTAAACTGCATCAGGCAGGTGAACACGAAGCTGTGAGTGAGAGAAGCAGAAAGAATGAAGTAACGGAAGTGGGGAAATCTATTCTGCAATGGTGCCTTCTTCATTCAGAAGAACGGTTTCTAAATGCATTTAGTGAAATACCCCTAGCGAAAACCTCTAAGCTGGAAATTATCAAAGCTCAATTAAACTGTAATTTGGCTGGAGCTGCATTGACAATAATGTCTGTCAGTCTTTCAGTTCTGTTCCGCCATTACTCACCCTTCTCATCAGCAATTATCTTACCAATACTGGGAATTATCCCCAGATTAGCAATGTCACTGCTTATGAGTAAGCACCATAATGGTGAACGGGAAGAATTAAAGGCACTCCAGTTTCACTGTTAGTTGATCCTGCAGGCAGACACACATGGAAAAATGGGACTCTGGATTTTTCCGTTTCTCTTTTATAAAACAGTTTTCAAGGTACCTGCAGCCTATAAAGCATTCCAACCTGGCTGCCTTCTCCTTCCCATCCCCACCACACAGTAGGAATAACCTTAGTTAAGGTGCTTGGCACAAACCTCGAAATGGCTTTGTTAATGAGAGAAAAACTGATGCTCTCATGTCTTCGTCACCTGGGATGCCTCCTTAGGGATTTTAATCTCTGCTGCTCCAGGAGCAGAATTAGAATATTGGAGGAGTTGCTCTAATCCAGTTCTTTCCTGTCAATATCTTGAGAGTACGTAAATCTTACTTTACAAAGGGAAATACACAGAGCATTTTCATGCCCTGGATGTAATGGTATTAAAGTAACAGATCTCTCTATCACACACACCTTTCTTTCCCTTTCTTTCATCTCTTCTTGGCTATTTTTTCCTGTTTTGCAATTACCCCTTTTTCCTCTTCCAACAACCCCCCATCTCACCTTGCATTTTCCTTTCCTTCTACTGTCTTTGAGCCTCAAATTGAGAAGGAAAAACAAAGGAGCGTCCCAGCCAACTCTAGGGAGAGAGGGAAATCTGAAATACATCCAACAGGGATGTGACAATGTTAATAGGAAAACAAGTCATTCACGTGGTCTTCAGACAGTGCTCCATTGCATTGCCCTTTCATACATGACCCTATCTCATAATTTAAAACATAAGACTATGTAGCATAAATATATGACTAATCTCATTACACCCCTCATTCATAGCTTTTGATCTGCAAGAGTTTTGCAGATCAATGGAGGAGCTTTTACTAATGTCCATCATCCTTAAGAAGTGACATTTTGAAAGGATCTGCTGGATCATGCTTCCAGCTATGCTGGGTTCTGTCTTACTTTCTCTTTAGCCTGTGTTTTGGGGAATCCCTTTCCCTCCTTTCATCAAGGCTGCTTTTTGAGTTAACTTACAATTAAAAAGTAAGGGGTACACTTTGAGGCCAGGACTGTTTTCTGTTGTTCTATTGCTGTACAGCATCCAAGACAATGGCATCCTGGTCCGGCCCTGGGACTGCTCAGCAGTATGGTAATACAAAATAATAAGCCACCTGATGATCTAGCCCCATATGTTTATATGTAAAATATATGCAGTTGTATATTGTGAAACCAAAAGCTTCCTTCTAAGCTTCAAATTAATTCTAATTCTATTCATTTCACACAGTGTATTTTTATACATAGTCCTTTTGCTTCCTAACTTAAGAATTCTGCCCCACCCACCCCATTAAACAGATTATTACAGCAACAAAACTGAAAGGAGGAAAGCTAGGGCTTTGTTGCAAATGAATTTGTATGTTGAAAGCCAGAGTAAAACTACTAATGCTAAATGGAGATAGGTCTGAGCCTCCTGCACGTAGTGTTTATTGAGGCACTGTAGATTCACAATTTCAGGGAACTAAGTGCTGTTGGTCAAGGACTTCTCTGTTCCTGGTTTCTTTAAAATAATAATAATAATAATTACCTTGGATCATTCAGGACTTACGAATGTACCAGTCTCAGAAGGCTGAAGAAAAACAGATGTGGACTGGAGATACCTGGAAAAATGATACCCAGTGTACCCCATGGAACCATCTTGTAGTGAAGTCATTGGTCCATACCCACTTACACCAGCTGAGGACTTTTGTCAAAAAAAAAAACAACCCACAGAACATCTTCATTACAAGGGAAGCCTGCTGCTTAGCAAAAGAATTTGGAGCTTTCATTCCAGTTCACTCACTCATCTTCACTACAATTACCACCATGTCAGGGAACCCAGTTTCAGCAAGCCTGTTCCCCAAGAGTTATAGCGCAGTTTGATTTTTGCCTGTGCAGATGAGACCATCCCCTGAAGGGCTGTAGCAGGGTTTCCTCAACGTGGGTATAGAACTATTCAGTCCATTCTAGAAAGGCAAAGCCAAACCATTTGCCAGGAGTGGGACACAGCTGGATACTATGTAATGGTTACATAGACAAGGCTAAATCCCAGGGGTTGTATAATCGTGCTTCAGTCATTGTGGATCAGAATTGCAGCTGGTGTAATTTTGGAATAGCTCCAGTGAAGTCAAGGATCTATGCTGTTTTATATCCGCAGAAGATCTGGCCCAGTGACTCAAATGAGAGTTTTGCCTGAGTCAGGACTGATTAACTATAGAGTAAATACCTCTGGATTTGGCCCAGTAAGTGGGAGTTGCATTACATCCAAGCTCATAGAAATACAGACATTTAAAAAAATAGAAAGAAAGCTGGTAGGTCGTCTTTGTAGTCCAATTCCCTGTCAATTTTCTCTGGCGATTTTGGTATCGGGGTACATGTGTATGAACACTCCCCACATGTGGTCTCGCACAAACCTGTTATACAAATAAGAAGGGGAAGAAGAGTCAATGCCCTTAAACAATATATCTTCTAATTTTCTATAGCAAAAATTAAAACTGGATGAGATCTGAAGATGAAGGAGAGATTGGTTTGCATTAGTTTCTCTGCATGTCACCTTGCTCCTAGCAGAGTTTTAATAACCATGTTTATTTGAATAGTTTGCTGATCACGCTCATCAATTCTAAAATGCAGACTCCTACCAGACAAATTTATAACCCTTTTAACATGATCGGACATGGGAATGTATTCAGACTTGTATGAGGCAGGGATAAATCAGGTCACTATGTTCTAGGTATAGTTGTTTGTTAGGAGTTTGTATCACTAATGCACTTTGGAGAGAAAACGACAGTGCTGAACACAGAATTCGCTTAAAATGAAAAAGAAAAGATGAGATAGAAGTCTATGAACAAGCAGAAAGTCTGTTACCAATATCTACTGAGCTATAGTCAATTCCGAAAGGACACTGGCAGGATTAACCCCAACCAAGCTGTCTGAAAATTGGATTTTTGACTTAAAGGTCCAGAAATATTTGAAAGTTTTTACACTAACTAGGTGTTCAAATCTTAAAACCCAGTTGTGCTTGGGCTGGTTTGAGTTTCAGATCATTTTTCTCCCATTAATGAATTATGTAAAATTTCAAGATGCTGGACACTTTGATCATGCTAAAGATCCCAGCAGGTCAGGCCATCTCTGATAAATGATTATTTCCCATGTCACTGTTGAATCTTATTGTTAGAATACATAATCCCATATTAGAATTACTTCTCACCTGCCACTCAGCCTCAGCTGAGATGTTGTTTTAAGGAGGAAACCTTAACTCTAGTTTAACCAAGTTCCACCACTCCTCCCCCCTACCCATAATTTGGGAGCACGTTCTGCATTGTCGTCATTTGGCATCTGTGTATAATACTGCAATTTTTATAGACAAATACATGCACTGCCTCTTCAAATACTAAACCAAAACTATAAAACCATTTTTTCTTAAGCTATCTAAATTCCTTTAGTCATAAGAGACACTCCAAAAACAGAGATGACAGAAGTGACAAAAGCTCTGAGACAACTGGTGCAAGCTCCTATAAAAGGCACCAGCTACAAAAGGCCTTTGCTGATGCTATTTTACTTTCTACTTTCAAATGTAATTTTGTTTTTGAACAAGCCAACTGATTTTCACCAAGCAGTTTCCAGTGGCTTTTGTGTGTTTTTTTTTTTTTGTTGTTGTTCAGGGAAGATTTTGCCCATGTGTTCCTTATGTGATTCCATCTCCTTGACCTCCAAGCTTTGAAGCGATTCACTTTCAAGGTGAATTTTCTTCCTCAGTTAACCAATTAAATATACATAGTGTAGTGTTCTTGAAAAGATGTCTAAGGGGAGTATTGGGAAGATAAAGCATTTTTGGATGAATTATTGATCAGGATTTCAATAAAACAACTGTCACCATGTCCTATGTAGCTGAACAAAATTGCATCTTGTCGCCTTCACAGGGTTAAATGAGAGAACCGCTTTGCTTGACAATTAATTCATTCACTAAACAGCAAATGTATTTAGCTCTCTTTTGAGGGACTCTGTCCTGAATCGGCATGTTTATAAAGATCCTGAAAGAAAAATGTAAAAGGCTTAACCTGTAGCAGACTCTGGGATATCTTAGTCCACAGTCATACTTAAAGATTGATAGACAGGTGATAAGGTTAAAGACATGTTGTGTCTGAGACTAATTCAAAATGAATAGTACCTTGCAGAGCTAAAGCACTTCCTATCTGAAGAACTCTGTGACCTATGAACTTTTATTAATTAAGCCTCCCAAAGCAGCCAGAACCATTTTATCAATGGGCAAGCAGCACAGAATGGTGAGGGTCCAATAGAAAGTTAGTGATGGAGGCAGTAAATAGAAATCAGCAGCTCAAATTCCCAGTCTTCTGCTCTGATGTTGATCGGAAGGACAGCAAGGATGGAAAAATCTCTGCGCAAAAATGGAAAATAGTATATAAATCCTGTTTGCTTTACTCAAGCACAGTCTCAAATATGAGAAAGAAAAGCAGACCACAAAGTACTGAAAAAATAACATCTAGTATAATGTGTTGCTGTGTTAATTACCACGTAGTGCAATTCTATGTGTATGTTGTGCTCTTATGTTCATATTTATTAAAAATATAGTTTGCGGGTTGTACTCGAAACATAAACGCAAACTGGTATCCAGCCAGTTGCCTTCCTACCTCCTCTCCCTTCCTCTTATTTATTTATGTCTGATGTTTATGGATTTCACTTAAAACTAATAAAACATTTAAAATGGGAGAGGAGGGGGAATAGTAATGAGAAGGGATGAAGATGAGAAAAGACCAGGGAGAAAGAGTTGAAAATGAAAGGAACGCCTGAGGAAGGGAAAGAGGTGAAAGGGTCTACAAACCACCTAGATGCATACATTTCATTCAACTTCAGGAGCCATCAAGTGAAATTAATAATCTAAACTGTAGAGATTAATTTCTGTACTGGGGCCAGGCTGGAATCTTTCCTGATCAAGTTGAACAGGAAAGGATTTAAATTGAGGTCCCTGAACTGAAAAGATAATACATTAATCTAACTCATTACACGGGCCGGAAATGAATTCATTTATTTTTTCAATGATGGAGTATCTTGTTATCTGCCAGAGAAGTGCGTTTCTAAATATATATATAGAGAGATCATTGCATGACATATAACTGGATGTCTGCATGAGATTAACAAGGAGAGAGGAAAGCTGCAGAAAACAGTATTGGCCAAAATGATCTTTTGCTCTCACATTCCTCTGTGATCAGACTCTTGCATCTGATTTTTTTGTTTGGCTCAAGTAGTGATCATGGGATGGGTTTGAGGGGGAGAAAATAATTCCCTCCCATACACAGACTGCAGAAGAATCAGGATAATTCTATGTTTACAAGGAGGTCATATTAGCTGCTCAGAGTGATCTCATCTGGATTTATATTATATAACCTTCATCTGAGCAGATTCCAAAGGGCTTTACTATTTCTACTATTGGAGTTCACAATCTATGGCCCTGATCCCAAAGTTCTAATTTTGGCCAAGATTTTAACAAGTGACTAGTGATTTTTTTTTTTGAGTGCATCCTTTTTTTGTGCCCAACTTTAAACACCTTCAAGGGGCCTTTTAAGCTGTGTAAAGTTGGGTACCAAAAAATTAAGGCACCCAACATCGCTGTCCCGTTTTATAAAATCTTCACTTCAGTTGTTTTCCTGACTAAGGACTGTTTAACTCCATTTGAAATTCCTTTGGCTAGTGTAAAGACTGAGTCAAAATTGAGATCTCAAGAAAAATCTTACAGGATGGAGTTCAGGGGGAGGAAATATTGACAAGGTTCCCTGGCAGACAGTTCTCCTTACTCATTCCACTGGATGGGAAAAGCTGTTCTCCACAAACAGAGCATCGCACAGGGGCCACCTCAACCCCTGTGGATCTTAAGTAATCACCTGGATGCCAAGAGGCCGAGACATTCACAAACAGGTTCTGTGCCATTCCTCAAGCTCTATCTCTCCTGCAACCCTTGCCACCTCTGTGGCCTGTCAGCAAGTCTCTAATGGAGCTGTGTACTAGGGCTGCTGCTGGATCTCTGGGGATCCCCCCACTCTGGAGTGAAGATACTCCACAGAAGTTTATTTTCTATCCTGAGACTGTATCGCTGGGGGGGTTGTGAAATGATGGTGTGTGGCTTCTCCCATCCCCTCTGGCCTGTCCACTCTTCTCCAGGGACACCTGCTGCTCATCATGTGCAGATCCTGCACCTTCAATGGACTTTGAGAGAGGGGGAAATCCAGAATCCCATGCAGTAGGGACCTTGGAGGGGTATGTTCGAGCCTAGAGAAAGGACTTAAGGAGCGTATGGAGTGAGGAGAAGCAGCGGGGGGAAATAAGATACACAGCTAAGTAGACTGCACTTCCCTCAATTCATGTTCCACCTCTTGACAGAGTCATCCGGGCCACACAGATAGGGGGGTAAGTGGGGCAATTTGCCCCAGGCCCCACAGAGGCCCTGCGAGGCCTGGCGAAGAATCCCTTCCCTGGCTAGAGGCGCCTTTTTAATTTTTACTCACCTGGCAGCAATCCGGGTCTTCGGCGGCACTTCAGCGGCGGGCCCTTCACTCACTCTGGGTCTTTGGCGGCAGGTCCTTCAGTGCTGCCAAAGATGCGGAGCGAGTGAAGGACCCGCTGCCGCCGAAGACTCGGAGCGCCACCCAGTGAGTACAAGCGCTGCAGCGGGTGGAGCCTTTTTGTATGTCCGCTCCCCCTCTTTGCCCCAGGCCCCCTGAATCCTCTGGGCTGCCCTGGAGTCAGCAGAACCTGGGTGAAGCCCAGAATGATCCACATAGCCAAATCCTACTCATCATCCTACAGTCTCTTCTCAAACCACAGGGACATCAGCCTTACAGCACTCCACAGAGATCTGGTCAGTGGATTAGAGGGAATGTGTGAAATGTTACTTTTTCAGAACTCGAATTCATGCTAATTAAACAAGAACAAAATTCAGAGGCTTTTTGAAGCGGCTAGATAAACCAGGCCAAGGGCAAAGTGGGGACTGCCTTAGAGGCCAGCAAGGAAGAGAATTATCAGCCCAGGAAAAACCAAACACAAACATTTTCTCATTTAAATTGTATCTTCCTTTTTTAAATTTAAATACACAATCTATGTGTTTTGGGGGATGCTGGATTAACAGCTCTGGTGACTAGAGCTTCCTGTTATCCCCTGGGTTCAGTCTTCAGGGCCCATCTGAACTTGACCTTTGGAATTGCTGATGTCGGGCATTAATGGGCTTCCTCATGCCTGTCCACAGAGCAGTGGGGAGCGCACACTGATGGCATATAATGGCACCTCAGTAGATCAGAGGCACTTATCATTCCCATAGTGAGGCACCTAGTCCATATCTCCTCTGTTATCAATTAACACAGGATAATGGATAAATAGGATCTGTGGTTCTGCTCAGGGATGTGTTGCAAGTAAAATGAGGAGCAGAGGCAGGACATAGGCCTAAAGGTGCATGCACACATCCCAGTCCATCGGTTATGTCTCTTGGGCCCTTTAAAACTAGGGGTTTCTTGGGAGATGTAGTCTCCAGACAGGGGGTGTGATGATGAGGGGTCAGTTAGCCAAGTGTCACATGACTGCTGGGACTATATAAAGGAAGAGTCCTGGCTCAGTCTTGGAAGGAAGAGGATTGAGGAAAGGTCTTGAGAGGAGTTATCTGGAGAGAGGGATGTGTCCCCTCACTTCAGAGCTTGTATCTATTGGGTTTCCGGGATCTTCAGAGCTTGTAGCAAGTGAGTCAGGCCTCTGTCACTTGCAGTCTTGTGTTCATCTGTGACTTGTGAATACTCTGTTTACTGATCAAACAAGCCTTGGGATAAAGGACGTAGGATGGAAGTTCAGACTCAAGTTAGGTCTTGGTTTGACTTACCCCACCAAGTGACTGCCAACCACTTTGTAGGAGCTGTTCCCTGACAAGGTAGGGGGAACACTGTCTACGCAAGCCAGGAAGAGAAGGGGAAGCTGCGCTTCTCAGGGACAGCTCCAGGCACCAGCTAAAGAAGCAGGTGCTTGGGGCGCCCAGTACCAAGGGGTGGCACTCTGGCTGCTATTGGGGCAGCACATCTGGGTCTTCTGCGGCAGTTTGGTGGTGGATCCCTCAGTCCCTTTTGTAGGGAAGGACCTGCCACCGAATTGCCGCTGAAAAGTGGCCTGGCACGATTGCGCTGCTGCAGCTTTTTTTTTGGAGGCGGGGGCTGCTTGGGGCGGCAGAAAACCTGGAGCCATCCTTGGAGATTACCCCTCACTCCTCTTCCTTTCAAGCCCTGGTATGCATCCTCAGTACCTAACCCCACAAGGCTGGCAAAGTATTTGGTTTAAAATAGTTAGATTTCCTGGAAATACAGCGTTAAATCCTGGCCCCTGGACTAGCCAAGCCCTGCCCTCAAATTGCATGATATTCGCTGTATAGCTTCAGAGGGACTTCAGGGTACACTGAGGTCCTTAGTAATCAGCACAAACATTACAGTTAACATGAGTCAAAGCCCACAAAAGGATCTGGATGACTATTTGTATTACTGTAGTGTCTAGGAGTCCCAGCCATGGACCAGGGCCCAATTGTTCTAGGAGCGTGTGCAAATGCAGAACAAGAAGACCATCCCTGCCCCAATGAGCTTGCAATGTAAATTTTTGGAAAATCTCAGGTTAAAGACACAGAGTTTGTCCATTGGCCTGCGTCTTGCCTGTCATTCATACTGGTGCAAAGTGAGTGTAAAATGAACATAAAGGAGAATGGTAACCATTCATAATTGCTCTGTATTCACTTTGCACTCATGTAAATGGCTGCACAAGGGGCAGGACACTGAAGAATCAGACACTTTCTGCAAATATTGGCGACTCTACCTTGCTTTTACTCAGAATTTCCCTTGCCTGTACTGGAATGCTGTGTGCAATTGGTGCTTCTGCCCTCCACCTTAGGTTCAGGCTGCAGCCACCTCTATGTGTTGCTGGATCTGAAACCACTCGGCACCTCACAGATTTGCAGCTATGGGGACAGATCCTCAGCTGGTGTAAATCAGTATGGGCTCACTGACAGCAAAGGTGTTTTGCTGAGATACACCAGCTGAGAATCTGGCCCATAGTTTTTTGTTTTGGGGCCTATATTAATATACAGAATTGTATTTATTTTTGCTTTTCCCCCATATACTGTGTAAGCTCTCAGGATACCAGGAATACAGTAGAGTGTGGGTGTTGCTGTATAGTAATCAGAGCCCACTGTACTACTGACTTACTGTCACTGAACATGACTGTCCGTGAACACCTTGCCAAGCTGCATTGTCAATCATCACTGTAATAATCTTTTGTTTGGGTATTGTGCTCGCTATATCCGTATTTGGATACGAGACATGACACCAAGGTAAGACTAAGTTGGACTGAAAATAATTCATACAGGGCCAGAGCCAAAATAAAATAATTAGAGGTAGACGAGCATTATTGCAGCTTTATTATGTGAGGACCCAATCCTGCCCAGGTATCTGTCATATTCCTTTGAGGGCCCTAGGAAATCAAGCTAAATCTGAACAATAATGATCACTGTTCTGGATATTTTGGCACCCAAGTCATTCTTTTTCCCAAAAAAACCTGTTTTATTCAGTAAAGCTAAGAATTCCTTAATTAACTTCTAGCCTCACTAAAATAAGACATTCTATTTTTTTCCATTCTAGCAGCGAACAGTACATGCCTATGAAATCAGGGTTAGAATTGCCTTAATTATACTTAGCCAAATTCTACCTTCATTTGCACCAGTGTAATTTCATTGACTTCACTGGAGTTACTCCTGATTTATACCATTAGTATGGGCAGGGGGCAAGCGAGGGGCAGTAGAATGAAGCTGTTAAAGTCTTAGAGTTTTTTTCCCCTCCCTGCACACCTTCTGTTAGGAGAAGGGGGAAAGTTAAACTGTTAAGGAGAGCAGTGAATAGGTTTATTACGAAAGAGAGAGATTCCTCAGATGTTTGTGGCACCTGTCTTTAATGGAGCCCAAACTAGTCATTTTTGGACAGATTTACAAAGGTGTTTAGGTGTCTAAAGATGCAGAGTATCAGAGGGGTAGCCGTGTTAGTCTGGATCTGTAAAAGCAGCAAAGAATCTTGTGGCACCTTATAGACTAAGAGATGTTTTGGAGCATGAGCTTTCGTGGGTGAATACCCACTTCCTCAGATGCATCTGAAGAAGTGGGTATTCACCCACAAAAGCTCATGCTCCAAAACATCTGTTAGTCTATAAGGTGCCACAGGATTCTTTGCTGCTTTTAAAGATGCAGAGAGGTACCTAGTATGATTGCCCCCCCCCCCCCAAAGGTGCCTGAGCAGGGCAGTTGACAAAGGCAAGTCAATAATTTGATGTCAGTGGAAGTTTTTGTCAATCTGGCCCTTTGTCTTTTGCCCTCTAGAGTGTCTAAGCAACAGGATGAAGTCTGAGATCTAGTTATGACATTTAACAGCAGCTAGATGAGATCTCAGGATTCAGTGCCGAGTGGCTAGTGCTTTGACCAACTGCATCACCTGGAGTGGGGAGCTGGTTCCTGTAAGTCCCTGGAGATGTACTGGAGCAGCAGAGCAGGATGACTGGGTGATTGGTGCATGCATGCTTGGGTTTATCAGAAGGCTGTTTTTGAAGACTGCCTGTCAGCCTCCATGCAATGTGTGCGGGATTTGTGTAAACAGGGATGCACTCACTAGCTTCAGAGTCATCACGTCAAACTTGCTTGTTCATTCAAACATCATTATGTATTTATTTCAGTGTCCTTATTGTACAAGAGTCTGGGGGCCCAAACCAAGGGATAAGTCTCTTCCTCTTTACTCTATGCTGCCCATTAAATCACCAGATGTGTTTTTTCTCAGTAGGTTTGTCTCACTCCAGCAAAGAGGAATGAGAGAGAAATGGAGGGGGGGAAATAAATTCAAAATCCCTCACCCCAGCTTGCCCCCAAGCACTCAGTGACCTATATCAGACCAGTTGTGCAAGGGCCTTGTGTGTCAAGAGGCAATTGAAATTACAATGGACAGTTCTTGGGCAACTCAGTCACCTAAAACTAAAGCAAAGCAACCAGTCGTGATCTGTGCACATTTCCCCACGTCTGCGAAAAGCAGAGTGCAGATGGCTTACATAGACAGCAGCTCCAAAAATCCCCACTGTCTGCTCCTTTCAGTCAAGCTGCATGCTTAATGTGTGAATTTAACCAGACTTCGTGAGAAGCAAGGCCTGTGAGCTCAGCATGGGCTCTGGCATACAGGAGAGTGACCAAGCCAGCAATTGCATGCCCATTTATATAACCCATTCCAATGAGCAGAGCAACCAGCATCTGTCTCCACATTAGGTATTCGAGGTATTCCTTGGGCCAACATTGCCTCCTGCGTGCACTGTTTTTAAACACACTTTTTCTTTTTGAAAAATGTGAAGTGTGAATCCTTTTTATTAAAATACAATGAAATAAAGATGTAGGACCGAGGTGTCTAGCTATTAGAGCAGGGACTTGGAGATCCTGGGTTCTAAGCCCAGCTCTGCAACTGATTTCACTGTGTGAGCTTGAGCCAGATACATGCAGCCACATTTTCAAAAGTAGCCATGGACTGTAGGTACACCCATTCCTGGGAGCCCAGCTTGAGACTGATTTTTGTGTGTGGGTGTGGGTGTGTGTGTGTGTGTGTGTGTGTGTGTGTGTGTGGGCTGAGCACCTGAAGCTTCCTGTGACTTCAACTGCAGCTATGGTTGCTCATTACTTGGAAAATCATGGACAGTGGACAATCAAGCCCTGAGGCCTGAACGAAGCTTGGACATAGTGGAGATATGGGCAACTGACTTTCACAGTGCCCAGTCTGCTCCAACTCTGGACATCAGTTAAAGCTGCAGGAGGGCTGAAGCAAACTACGGGTAAAAGGTCCGTCAGGCAATTCTACACCAGAGCAGAACTGGGCATTGCTCAGGAATTCCCTGGAGCTATCTCCAGGCACTTTGAGTTCACACTTTGTGCCACCAAAGGGAATATTTATCAGGGGAGTTATGTGCCTCCCTCTCCTTGTCCACTCCCCCTCTCCACCTCCCCCGATCTCCTGGCTGATGGCATTTTTCTAGCTGCTGGACAAAATCTATAGCAAATCTCTCTCTGCAGCTACTAAGTATCTTTCAATAAGTTTCCCTGCCCTGAAAGCAAACATACTCCATACACTTAGCCAAAACACTAAGTATCACATAATCAAGGCACTTCAACCCTGACCTCCTTGGGCCCACGCCTTACTTCTCCTGAGCAGAGGCCTGCCAAGTGTTCAGAGCTGTACTGCACAGTATCTCAGGTTTCTGGGAACTTAGGCTCAAGCTGCAACAGCTGGCTCTAGATCTGGAATCAGAAATCCATTGGTGTTTAGAATCCAGGGGTTTGATCCTCCTATTGCAAAGGGGGGCAGCATTTGGAATTTGACTAGGCCCAACATTCAAGGGCAAATGGATGCCTGACTTTGGTATGGCCCTACATGTAGTTTTCTGATGTGTCTGCTGTAAATGAGAATCAACAGGGCCCATCAAACTCATCTTCACATAAGATGGAATTTGAAGCTGAGCCTATATGAAGGATACTAAGGTGTTGAAGTCATACTACAGTGACAGGCATATTAAAGAGTCTAAGGTGGGCTCTGCCCCACACTACAAGAAGGATGTGGAAAAATTGGAAAGAGTCCAGCAGACAGCAACAAAAATGATTAGGGGGCTGAAGCATATGACTTATGAGGAGAAGCTGAGGGAACTGGGATTGTTTAGTCTTCAGAAGAGAAGAATTAGGGGGATTTGATAGCTGCTTTCAACTACCTCAAAGGGAGTTCCAAAGAGGATGGATCTAGACTGTTTTCAGTGGTACCAAATGATGGAACAAGGAGTAATGGTCTCAAGTTGCAATGGGGGAGGCTTAGGTTGGATATTAGGAAAACCTTTTTCACTAGGAGCAGGGTGAAGCACTGGAATGGATTACTTAGGGAGGTGGTGGAATCTCCTTCCTTAAAGGTATTTAAGGTAGGGCTTGACAAAGCCCTATCAGGGATGATTTAGATGTGATTAGTCCTGCTTTGAGCAGGGGGTTGGACTAGATGACCTCTTGAGGTCCCTTCCAACCCTGATATTCTATGATTCTGTGACTAAGTATTGAGCATCACCATCTTGCGTTCACTTTGTGCTCAAAAGAGCCCACTTAGCCCCTATGAAAGGGAGAAAATCCCTTCTTTTCTGCAAGGAAATTAGTTAATAGAGCTGGGAGGGAAACGGGTTTCTTGTTCTGTGAAAACTTTCAAAATTTTGGAAGGGAGGTCAGTCTTTCCCAAATCAGGATAAAATGTTGAAATCTTGAAAAATTGTCTGAATTGGGTGGGGGAGGAATCAGTTGGTCAATCAAAATGTTTCATTTTGATTTTGAGTGTTTTCCCCACATACAGGGGTGGCTGTAGGTATTTTGCCACCTCAAGCACTGCAGGCAGGCTGCCTTCGGCAGCTTGCCTGTGGGAGGTCCCTTGTCCCACGGATTCGGCGGCAACTTGCTGGAGGTCCGCCAAAGCTGTGGGACCAGCGGACCCTCCGCAGGCATCCCACTGAAGGCAACCTGCCTGCTGCCCTCACGACGACTGGCGGAGCGCCCCCCGTGGCTTGCCGCCACAGGCACGCGCTTGGCATGCCGGTGCCTGGAGCTGCCCCTGCCCACATATAATTAGCTTGATTTTGAAAGGAAATGTTGTTTCAAACTAGGAAGCCAAAAATTTTTGTGTCCAAAGAGGTTGAAATGAAATATTGAGACAATTTCAAAATTCTTCCAAGAAATTTCCCAAGAGTCATTTTCTGCAAACATTTCTCTTTTGGCAAATTGGCATTTTCTAGCTGAAAAATTCCTGACCAGCTCTAGCAATTTCTAGCTGGTCAGTGTGCTGGGTAGCTGGCATAGAAAGCTGATCAGACTTGAGGGAGAGAGCGGAGGATTTTGCAGAATCAGGCTTATAGGCAGGTAGAAGGGAAGACTATACACCACTACCATACCACCTCATCTCCTTAGTGCAAGGCTATGTCACCTCTGCTGTCACTTGTGAGGGTTAGCGGGTGATGCAGATATTACCAGTTGTCCTTTGTTTGGCTCTTCACATCTGAAATATAACAGAAGCTTCTCTGATATCTCTGGGAATAAAGCCACGTTGTTGTTTCTACCTTTGGGTTGTTCACCTTGTCCTTTAAGTCATCTGAGGTCTCCCGCAGTACCTCACAGTAGCCTGACTTTTTCACTTACAATCAGCTTCTGCCTTGCTGGATTTAGACACAAATGAGAACAAACAGATTCTTCACCAGTGTAAACACTGCGTTGTTTAACAGACAATAGCCCTCTGGTCTATTCTCCAAAGAAAGCCACGTAACTTCCAGCCCTACCTCGCCTGCTGGTAACAGGAAGTGGCTATTAACAACATTGATTTCCCTCTTAGCAGTAAGAGTGCCCCAGGGGTTCTACTCTGAGGGCTTAGACACTCTTTAATGAGCTGCCTGTTTTTGCACAGAGGCCAGGACTTGCATGTATGCAGATGACACCACGCAGCTAGGGGAGGTGGCAGGGCCTAGTCTTCCATCAAAGCCACCTCACCATCAAACTTCAACAAGGTCTGCTCACAGCTTGAAAGAAAGAGCCACTCGTCTCCCCGCATGTCTAGAACAAAAAACTATTGGTGTTACTGCAGTCCTGGCTGCAGTTGTGGCTGTTTCCCTATTCTCCTATCGTTGCTCAGTAGCAATGCCGAGATCTAATCTAAAGCGGGAACCTTTTTGTACTAGTCATGGGGCTTTTTCAGCACTCCATTGCCAAGTGGCTTGACTCATCGTGCAACATAACTATAAAAATCATTCCAGTGTGTAAGTGAAATTTGACTCCCCACCCTCTGTGTGCTGGCAGCACATTGATCAATACTCACTTATAAATGAGTATTACTGTGCCCAACTTATCTGAGGGCTTGTCTACATCACAGAGTTGCAGCGCTGGTGAGGGGGTTACAGCGCTGCAACTTAGGAGGTGTACACATCTGCAGGGCATCACCAGCGCTGCAACTCCCTGTTTGCAGCGCTGGCCGTACTCCCGTTTTGTCTCGGGTGTAGAGGATCCAGCGCTGGTGATCCAGCGCTGGTAATCAAGTGTAGACACTTACCAGCGCTTTTCTTGACCTCCGTGGAATAAGCAGGTATCCCAGCATACCTGAGGAAGCCTCTGGTAATCAAGCTGGTCTCCTTCCCCGGTTTGCTCTTGCGTTCCCCGAACCCCGAGCAAGCAGGTCTCCTTTCCTGCGGTTTGCAGGGTGGTTCGGGGAACGCGAGAGCAAACCGCGGCGAAGCTGCTCTCCTTCCCCGGTTTGCTCTCGCGTTCCCCGAACCTCCGTGCAAGCAGGTCTCCTTCCCTGCGGTTTGCAGGGGGGTTCGGGGAACGCGAGAGCAAACCGCGGCGAAGCTGGTCTCCTTGCCCGGTTTGCTCTCGCGTTCCCCGAACCCCCCTTGAAGCCGCCCAACAGCGCTGCAGTATGGCCACATCTAACACCACTTGCAGCGCTGGTTGCTGTAAGTGTGGCCACTCTGCAGCGCTGGCCCTATACAGCTGTACTAATACAGCTGTAACAACCAGCGCTGCAAAATTTTAGATGTAGACATACCCCAAGTGATAAACTCAACAACCCTTCAGAAACCTTCATGGTGGAAACACCCTGTCTGCTGCTGGTGCCAATCAGGCCCAGGGTAAATGCTCTTTCTTTGTCATGCCTCTCTGGTCTATAAAGCCGGCTCACTAACTATTCTCTGTCGTTAACCCCTATGTTTAAATGGAAAACATTTTAAGCCATTCACATGCACAACAGCTTCCCTGTGACTCTTCCCAGCTCTGCAAATGTTACATTAATTGATTTAATACTGTAACTAATCTAGAGCTACTTAGGAGCTTCATGGTTGTCACTATGTGGCCAGGCAAAGTCCCTTCCAAACTTCACAGTGAGACTGTGAAGAGAAGACACATCCTCCTGCTCCCATAGCACAAGCCACTACTGCATAGAGTTGCTGGAAGTGTAGGGTTAATAGAACCCAGTTCTAGGCCACGTCCAGACTACCCGCCGTATCGGCGGGTTAAAATCGATTGCTCGGGGATCGATATATCGCGTCTAATCTAGACGCGATATATCGATCCCCGAGTGCGCTTATATTGATTCCGGAACTCCATCAACCCCAACGGAGTTCCGGAATCGACACGGAGAGCCACGAACATCGATCCCGCGCCATCTGGACGGGTGAGTAATCCGATCTTAGATATTCGACTTCAGCTACGTTATTCACGTAGCTGAAGTTGCATATCTAAGATCGATTTCCCCCCCCCCCCAGTCTGGACCAGCCCTTAGTCACCCAGTAGAGAGCATGTGCCCCTCTCACTAGTTACTTTATTACAGGGCTCCTAGAAAAATGAGTCACGTGAATTTGTGCAGCACCTCTTGCCCTGAAAGATGCTTTATAGACCTGTTCTTACAGTGCAGCCACCTCTGGAATGAAATATGGCATGCAGCAACACTGTACAGAATTCAAGACCAAGAAATGAAGAATACCGGATCTGTTTCTGATTGCAGCAGGGACTTTGGGAGGAAGAATGCCACTGCATGAGCTGGAAATTGTCCAGCGTTGCAGAGCTACCACATCTGTGAACAGTTCCATGGGATTTGTAATGACCACTTGTGGTCAGGACTTTGGTTTTACATCTCAACTGAGTGACAGCACCTCAAGCTGCACAGTGCAATGATTATCATTTCATTTTTTGGATGGAGGATCCATAATACCCCTGCTACCTTCATAGGCTTGACAGACTGACTCTGTGGTAAGTTTCTATCTTACCGTGCACAGAGATGGAGACATTTGAGCCCTGCAAACATGCGGAGGGCTACAAGATTTGCTCACACTCAAACGCCTGGTGGTGGGTTTACAGCGCTGCAACTTAGTAACTGTCCACACCTGCAAGGCACATCCAGCACTGCAACTCCCTGGCTGCAGCGCTGGCTGTACACCTGGTCTGCTTGGGGTGTAACGATTGCAGAGTTGGTGATGCAGCGCTGCTCATCAAGTGTGGCCACCAAAAGCGTTGTTATTGGCCTCCAGGGTATTAGGAGGTATCCCAGAATGCCTGCTCACAACAAACCAGAAGAATGGCTGAACTCCGAGCTCCCCCGAGCTGCTTATCTAAAAAAACAAACACAGCTCCTGTTTGCTCGATCGAGCGGAGGCAGGCAGGGGAATTGCTTTGGAAGGTTCACAGCTGTTTGCTTGAAGAGAGAAGTCACACTGCAGAGGGGGAGGAGGGAGTCCATGTTGAGCAGCTGCTCATGTGGTCTGAAGGCTATTTAGGAGTGCATAATTTGCATTTAGTGAATAAGAGAGGGGTGGGGGAAGGGCTTGAAACTTTTAAATTGATTGCAGGTTGGTGCTGTGTATCCTCCAGTCCTTAGAACTTGCAAGGCAGGGAGCTGACACAGTGTCACCTCCAAAAATCCACTGTCTCCCCCATGCTCCCTGTCACACTCCACCCCAGCCCCCTCTTTTGAAAAGCACGTTGCAGCCACTTGAATGTTGGATAGCTGCCCATAATGCACCACTCCCAACAGGGCTGCAAATGTGGCCACACTGCAGCACTGGTAGCTGTCAGTGTGGCCACACTGGAGTGCTTTCCCTACACAGCTGTACGAAGACAGCTGTAACTCCCAGCGCTGTATAACTGTAAGTGTAGCCATACCCTTAGAAGTGATGAGGGCGGAGGGTTTGTTTGTTTGTTTGTTTTTTGGCGGGGATTGTTTGTTGGTTAGAATTGGCAGAATTTTCACCTCCACTGTCTCTAAAGCATGAAATACCCACTTGGCTGCCTCCGCTTTCCATATTGGTATACACATAGTCAGACTATTGCTTAGCTGTAGGTCTTTCAATAGCATTCTTTTATCACTATAAAAATTACACCACCAATACTAGTCCAAGGTGGTGCATTTCAGTATTTGATCCAAATGCTCCTGTTTTGGGTTCTGATTAAATCCTATGTAGTAACTTAACATGGCTTAAATTTTCTCTGTTTTGGGGAAGAATGCACATTGAGTATCTAGCATCCCATTAGCCAGAACACTATGAAAAGAAAACAGCCTTATGACATGCATCAAGCTTTTCATGTGCTTCAGTCCATCAGCCAATGCTTGCATTTAATTCTGTGGCATACCTAGCTTGAGGAGCACTGTATATTTTATTAGCCTTCTGATTAGATTCACACACTTTACTGCTAGCAAGCAAAAGGCTGAGAATCAATTTTCTACTGACCACATGTTCCATCTAAGCAGGGCTGTCCAGAAGGTTCAGGGGGCCTGGGGCAAAGCAATTTTGGGGGCCCCTTCCATAAAAAATAAAAGCTGTAATACTATAGAATACTATATTCTTGTGGGGGCCCCTGTGGGGCCTGGGGCAAATTGCCCCACTTGCACCTCCTCCCCGGGCAGCCCTGCTTCTTAGAGCCCAGAATACAGAGGCACTTCAATAATTTCTATGAATGTCTAATCACCAGAGATTTAGTAGACCAAAAAGAAGAGAGTAACAAACTCACAAGTGTAAAGTAAGAGATTCAGCAAGCAAAGAGTCTGTTAGATATTGCAACCTCATGCAGTATCTGTGGGGGAACATATTGTAGTAAGTTTATGTATCCCTGTGGGCTAGGGTTTGTATGTCTGACTGTGTTCTACTTCATGGGAGAGGGTTACTACAGTTCCTTCAGGAACTAAAATGGGGATGGACAAGTATAATTAAGGTGATCACTCACCTTGTAAACTCTTGCAGAGAGGTGCCACCCTTTGGAAAGGCTTACTTATACTGATTAAAATTGACTTTCCAGAGACTAGGGGGGGGGAAGGGCTTTTGGCTTAAAGAGTCTGTGTTTGAACTGGCCCAGGGGCTTTTTTTCCCCTCTGATCCAGCAAATGAACATGGCTGTGTCTCTGGGGAGTGGAGGCAACTCTGGTGGAATAGTTGGAAGGACTTTGGGGCCCCATGAGACAGATGGGTGACCTCTGGCAAACCTTTAGCAGGCATATGGGAACTCTCATTGTTTTTCTGCATGTTATCTCTGTAATGTTTTTATCTTAAGAAAACGGGTGCTTGCACAGAAAGAGCTGGATGGTTATTTGTAACTGCTAGCAGTACACTATTTGTCAACAGTGAGAGTTGCATGCTTTATATCTTTGGGGTAGGGTAGCAGCAGAGCTCAGAGTAGCATTCCACTCCTGACCCTCCTACTGGTTTCTCCCACTCATAGTGCATGTTATGGTGTTGCAAAGGAATGTTTCCAACCCCATAACCAATCCCTTCCACTGCATTCCATCTAGCAACAGTATTCAAATAGCAATTAAAGCATCAGAATCCCAGTGGCTGTGGCCAGGTCGTGGGGCCTGACTACGGACTTTTCAGTCACCATTGTGCTATTTAGAACAGATCCAAGACACACAGAGGCAGGAGGTCAGAGGAGGAGAATTGAAGATGAAGAAGGAGCTACCTATAGATGCCATGAGAGCTAAGAATTCACTTCCAAACATCGGCCCTTTTCTCTTAGAAGATGGGATTGGAGGGCTTGTTGTTGAGTTTCCAGCAATGACCCCACAAAGGCATTCTGCCTTGTTCTGTGTAGAGCTAACAACGGACGGAGTGCCCATTCCTCCTATTGAGTTCCAGCTTCTCTCTGTGGGTGAAATGCACCTCTGCACAGTGAGTCAGAGGATGTTAAGACTCAAGCTTGCACAGTGGGGATTGTATGAGCCATTTACAGAAGGGTGAATTTCAGCTTCCCCAATCCTGCACACACACACATGCCTGTGCTTCACTTTAAGTGCATTGGTGTCCTAGTGAAGTCAAAGCACCTTCATAAGCGTTTTCACTATTGGGACCTAAATGACTCCATTGAAACACTGCTGCTGTAACTTACACAGTTCAAACGATAGAGGTCTAGGATTGAGATAACGAAGGCTCAGGAGCCAAACCCTATTGGATGTGGGGTCCTTACTAGTTCAACTATATGTTATTGGGCTAAATATAGAAATCATTGAAGTTATATGGCCTGTGCCATGCAGGAGGTCAGCCTAGATGATCTAATGATCCTTATGGCCTTATGATCTATGAATACTAGCTCAGTAGCTGACAAATCTACAAGGACCTTAGTGCCAGCAGATCATGGTCCTACATTTTTATCAGAATTTACTCCCTGGTACAGCTGGTTAACAACATTCAACAAAGAATTTGATTAATTTAAATTAAAATACGAATCTATTGAATAGTTTAACTAATTGTTGCCCATCTGCACAGCTGGCCTGGTGATTGGAGAAATATATCTGCAGATAATTTCTTTAAAAATCATTATCTTCAACTAATCTAGATTGTTTGCCCCTCTAAATCTTCTTGTCTCCAGGCTGTGTTCAAGATGTGCTTAAATGTAAGCATGTGCTTCAGTCTCAGTGCAGGGACTGACTTAAGTACATGCTTAACTGTTTTGCTAAATTGGCACCATAGTGGAGAGAGACAGACAGAGAGAGGAGGAGGAGGAGGAAATTGTTCCAGAAAATTAGCCTAATGGACATGTCCTAGAAGATCAAAATGGTTGAGTCCATCAACAGAGGAGTGCACAGACTAAAGCTGTTCCTTCCCCGCTCTCTCAGTAGTTTTGTCATAAATCAGCAGATGCTGCTGCAATCAAATGTAAGTAACACATGGAACTTTCCACATGGTGTCTAGCCAAAGAGAAAAATGAGTGAGTCTGCTAAAGGCAGGCCAAAATTACTCCAGGGAGGTAAAGCATTTGGGAAGGCAGAAAAAGACTGCAACAATTGTAATTGCTTTGTGCTGCTATAGTGGTATTCAGCCCAGGATCTCAAAGCACTTGGCAAACAGATAATGGCGTATCATAGAACCCGTCCAAGGTAATGCTATTCTATCTGTTTCATAGGTAGATGCTGTCATATCTGAGTCACAGATGGGTGAAGTGGCATGCATGAGGTCACACAGCAGGACAGCAACACGATCACAAGGAGAACCCCAAAATCCTGATTTCAGGCAATCATCTCATTAAATATTTTTACAATAGTGTTCTATCTAGATACTTACTTAGCCCTCACCACTCTTAGGTTTATCGTAATTCCTACATGACAAGTTTGGAAGATGGCACTTGGGTTTCCTCGTCCTCTCTTACTAGTGAGACCCTGCTTTCATTTATACCAAAGTAAATCTAGAGTAACTTCCTCTAAATCGTGCCAGTTTTGTACAGTGTAATGACTGATATGATTGAGGTCTATAAAATCATGACTGGTGTAGAGAAATTAGATAAAGTGTTGTTCGCTATTTCTCATAACACAAGAACTAGGGGTCACCAAATTGAAATTAATAGGCAGCAGGTTTAAAACAAATAAAAGGAAGTATTTCTTCACACAATCCATAGTCAACCTGTGGAACTCCTTGCCAGAGGATGTTGTGAAGGCCAAGACATGGTTCAAAAAAAAAAACTAGATAGCCCATCCTGGCTAATAGCCATTGATGGATCAGGAATGGTGTCCCTAGCCTCTGTTTGCCAGAAGCTGGGAAAGAACGACAGAGGATGGATGACTTGATGATTACCTGTTCTGTTCATTCCCTCTGGGGCACCTGGCATTGGCCACTGTCGAAAGACAGGATACTGGGCTAGATGGACCTCTGGTCCGACCCAGTAGGTCAGTTCTTATGACTCTCCTCTCACTTACACTGGTATAAATCCGGAGTAGCTTCATTAAAGCCAGTTTGAGTGGGAAGGGATCAGGTTCAGGGATTTCAATGGAAGAGGTGCACAAATGAGCACAGGTAAAGAGTGCATAGGTTTTAAGCTGGCCCTCTATATTTGGGTGAAATTCACACAAATAAGAACTGCAAGATACCACATACTGCAGATACTGGCTTTCAGATGTTCCTGTGATTAAGACCTCAGTAATGTGACCTTCCCTCACTTATAGCATCTTTCTAAGGTAAGAATAAATTTGCCAAGGTTCTCCCTCCTTTGTGACAAGCTAGTCAGGTCAGACTGGCAAACTACTTAACCAAATACCATATAAAAAAGAAGTGTGTGTAGGCAATATACACAGGCCTTTTAATAGTTGTTTGTAAATATATTTCTAATAACTCATTCTGTCAACATGTGCATAAGTGGCATTCCCCGTGCTGATGGACCCATTTCCTTAATGAAATGCACACAGTTTATTTTGCAAAGTTTAATTGCTTGAAAAATGAAGATCAGATTTCTTTATTTCTACTCATGATGCTGAAATCATTCCAGCTCATGTGTATAACAAGCAGAGAGGTTAATGGAGCTTTTATTACAGTGACTTAATAGCTAAGTCACCTTAAAATTTAAAAAAAATACAAACGCTCTTCTGAAGTTTCTGTAAGTTGCATACAACTGACTGGTCTTTAGTCCAATTGACTGATTGGACAAATAAGCAAAAAGTTATAGCACTGAAACCAAGTTATTGTGCCCCTATATTCACTAAATATGTGAGTATCTAGATGAACTGACACTTGGCTGGAGCAGCAGACTGGTGATCAAGACTCCTGGGTTTCCAGCTCTGTCGCTGACTGACAGGGTGCAAATCCCTTCTGTGCTCGCTGCCTCAATTTACTCCCCTGCAATATGGGTTAATAATACTTCTCTCATATCAGTTTTACGAGTCTCTGCTTAATTAAAGGACACTTGTAAAGCCCTGTGTGATCTGCAGGCTAAATGTGCTACAAAAATGCAAGAATTATTATTATAAGGGGCTAAGCTCATTAAAAGGCTCATCTCCCTAGTAACAAAGGCAGCACAGGTCGTTAGCAGGCACTGAATCTGGTACATGCAGCATTGAATGCCTGCACCTGTATCACTGGAACTCAAACAATACATGCATTAGTTGGTAGCTACAATAGGCTCCTGTTTTCTTAAGTGGAGCAGCCAGTAGAGGGAGGGTCTGACACACATTGAACCATTATGGCGTTACAAATGCACAGCCTTATTCTACAGTTCTTACTCAGGCACTTAGCATCTTGCACTGAAATCAGACTGAGGAAGGTTGCCATTGTGGGTAAGGATTCCATCGGACACATTGTGCTTTTTAAAATATCAGCTCAGCAGTGAGCAGAATTACTGAGCTGAGTTTGGATTTAGCTTGAGTAAGGCATGAAGAATCAGGTCCTCAATCATCTGTAGCCAGTTCACACATAAATGTGACCTATGTCAAATTGCCAAAGAGCAACTTCCAGCTGAGACCAGATGAACAAACATCCTACTGCCTGGGCTAGAGGGATCAGGCCACATTTGGCTGCCATGTCTCTTGTATAATGTGAGGATCCTGGTTTGAATTTCACGTGGACAGCAAGACTGTCACTGCATGGAGGGCTCTGCTAATTAGTTACATCTGTTGTAGAGTCTAAGCACCAGTTACAGCATCCCATTCTAAATGTGAGCAAATGGATTGCCAAGAAACCATCCACCCAGAACAATCTCAGGTTGCTGGTGCTTACATAGGATGGGAAAGCCAAACTGGATATTCAGAGCTTTCTCTCTTTATCAAGCCCCAAAGAAGTAAACGGCAGAGTGTAATATGGGTATTTTAGAGGTTTTTAAGGTCAGGCTTGACAAAACCCTGGCTGGGATGATTTAGTTGGGGATTGGTCCTGCTCTGAGCAGGGGGTTGGACTAGATGACCTCCTGAGATCCCTTCCAACCCTGATAGTCTATGATTCTATGAATGGTGACTTGAGAGTAATGGCTTTTTATCCTGATGGAAAAACCCTATACAATTAATTGCAAATGAATGCTTTTCAGACCACCCTAGGGAGTTTCATGTAGGATTCTATCCCTGCTATTTAATTCCATAGAATGGTTGGCAGTGGGAGGAGGGGGAAAGGAGGAAAGAATAACCCCTAGAAAGGATCTCACTCTGTGTTACGGTCCATTTACATGTACAACCATTTCCTTTCAACTCCCTTAGCCATTGACTCCTACCAGTCACTTTATAGTGCAAAAGAAGGAAACTGATACAAAGAGGTTCTGAGTCCCTTCTGTGACATGCGGAGAGCCTTCATCTCCTACTTTCTTTACAGGAAATTGGTGGTACTCAGTACTGCACAAAATCAGACCCAGATTGGTTCTGTATTTCTTGGTGTGGCCCATTCAGTTTGAGTTGGTGTTCTGTGCAGAATCGTCAAATTTAGGATGCACAGTTTGCCACTGTACGCGCAAACAGATCCTTGTAGAGCTCGTGGCCCTCCAGAAGGCCAAATAATGCTTTGTTATCTAGTATCCTTGCTTCATTTTGGTGTCATTACTCATGACTAAAAGTTCTCTTGTTTGAGTTACTTCTAGGCAGCCTGGTTTAATTCCAGTAGGAGGTTAAGAGTGGAATGGTGCTTTAGGAACATATAGGTATGGAGAGGAGGACTTGGGAGATAACTGAGGGGAAAAGAAGCCACCAGTTTCATTCATAGAAGAGCATAAGCGTCTATTGAGCCAGAAGTCTTCTTATGTAAGAAAATATATATCCATGAATGAAAGCTTCTGAAGAGACAGGTTAATAGAGTCTCAGGATGCCTAGTCCACCAGCCTGTCCTAACAATAAGAAAGCCCAGGCCTTAGTGAAATGTTTACCACTCTAATAGGTACATACTATCCTATTTAAACCAAGGGTATCTAATACCTGTACTGTTGCATTTACCTTCACTGTATTATTCAGCCACTAAATTTCTCTCTGTGCTGTGTGGAGTTCCAGGCAGTGTGTGGCTGCTGGTGAACAAAGGAGACTGAACTAGAACTCAGAGGGTATAGAAGCCTATTTGCTTGTATCTGTCATTGTTGCCGATTTCTTTAGTAAATGCTGTTTCCATGTATCATGGCAGTATCTCAGGCCTCTCTGTAGGTTAAAAACATGAAATCGAGATGCACTTTTTTTTTATCCACTTTGAAGTTAATCAAAAAGGAGTGAGTCTCCCTCCAAACAAGTGATTTTGTGTTGCATACATACATGTGCACACCTGATCTTGGAGAAGACTTCTGGAAATGCAAGTTCCCTCCCGAGGGTGCTTCAGTTGGTGAGAATCCTATTTCCAAAGAAAATCATCTCTGAGAGAGAGATTCCCCACCCCCACCCCCACCAAGCAATCGATTTGGTCCATAAGATACATCAGATTGTTGCATCTGGTAATATAATTGTGTTTATTATCCATTTTGTATATGATCAATATGATAAAAACACAGAGGAGCCAAGTAGGTTGTTTCTGACTATAGCGGAACGACAGAGGGGCATGCTCCAGCGCCATGCTATGTGTCTCGTGAAGCAGAAAAGCAATTCAGTCAGACTAAAGGCTGCAGATGAGCCATATACTCGCGGCAATAAATGCAAATGATTTCAAATCATTTCCCTGGTAGGAAAAGGAGAAAAAAATTAAAGCTAAAGATGTTGCAGATCAAGGAATTCAACTTTAAGCTGGCACAAAATTAACATAAAAGAAAACACAATACTAAAAGGGGGGAATAGATTTCACTAAAATAATCTCTCAGCTAATGAAGAGACCTGCTTTGTTTATTGAAGTACCTCTCTGTACTATTTTCCCCTCTCACTTCCCTCCCGCCCCAATCATGTACAATAGAATTGGGCCTAACTGCAATCAGTCTGCTGAGAACAGCTTGTAAATATTTGGATGTTCATTGGCCCATGAGAACAAATCGTCCTCCCTTAACATCAAAGAGTGTCTTTGCCAGTTCCTTTGTTAGGTAACAAATAGTTCCTT
Source organism: Gopherus evgoodei (assembly GCF_007399415.2). Classification (NCBI taxonomy): domain Eukaryota; kingdom Metazoa; phylum Chordata; order Testudines; family Testudinidae; genus Gopherus; species Gopherus evgoodei. The sequence goes on along the minus strand of NC_044325.1, from coordinate 145,176,018 downwards.
TTTTCTGAAGCACATTCATGTTTTCAGGGTTGCATTGTTTTTATTAATGAGCTATGACATTTTTTTCCTCTCCTGTTTGATGGGGGAAGGAGAAGTGGCCCTGGCCCGTTTTGTTCATCAAAAAATAAACAATTAATTATTTTATTCTTTTAATGAAGAGAGAGACAGGAGCTCACCAGTGTAGAATAGAAACCTCACTGGAATCTCCTGTGAAACATTTACTGCAGTGATGCCCCTAAAGCCTGCTCAATTGCTATTGTAAGTTGTGGTGTTCTGGACCATTTATAGCAGAACTGAAATTGTGAGCTCTCTAGGACAGGGGTGTCTTTTATTTTTATATATATATATATATATGTGTGTGTGTGTGTGTGTGTGTGTGTGTGTGTGTGTGTGTGTGTACATAGTACTTAGCACAGTGGTGTCCTGGTCCTTGACTGTGGCCTCTAGGTGCTACCATAATACACATCATGAGTAAGAGCATTGTAGAATTGTTTTTAAATAAGGATTTCACACTGAATAGATTTTTTTTTTCTTCTAGCATCCATAAAACTTTTCTATTGTAAAACTAATTTAAATTTACATTTAAATCGTGGTGATATTCTGTTGGTTTTTATCAGGGACTCCAGTAGCTCGAGAAAGGAGGAGACTATGCTCTTGTAGAATACTATAGCAGTCTTTATATGACAGGAACAGTGGCCTTTTAAATAAGGCATCAGAATGGGATTTGAGAGCTGGGTGGATTCCATTCAGGCCTGTGAGACAACTTAATCTTTCTGTGCCCCAGTTCCCTGTCTCTAAAATTGGGATTACGATCTTTCCTTTTTGTCTTATCTATTCCTTATGTCATCTTTATTCAGTTTATAATCTAAAGCACCAATTCACCAGGCCATCTCTATTCAGCAAAGCACACACACATGCTTAATTCTAACAATATGCTTAAGTGCCATTGAATTTAACAGAATTTAAGCACACCCCTGAAGGTAAAAATATGATCAAGTGCTTTTTTCTAAATATGGATGGACTGCTAACTCAGGGGCTTAGCATATAAGCCTTTTGGGAAATGTACGATCTTTTACTATGTGTATGCACAGCAGCTAGCAAAATGTGGGAGGGAGACAGTTTTTCTTGAGGCCACTAGGTGCTTTTGAAATACAGATAAGTAGTAATGCTCTAATACAAAGTGGTGATCAACAGTGGTCCAAACCACTGAATTGTGGTAGTTTGAAATGTTAGTGAAGAATACAGTGGTGCACAGATCATACAATGATGCCTACATAAATACCTATAAATATATGAATGCTGTAATTTTGTGAGTGTACATACATAGAGATTGCTGTAGGTTAGATATTTGCATGAAAGGGAATCTAGTTTTGTCTGTACTGTTGTATGGGCTAAATCTTGCCCCACCATCTAAAGACTGTGGAATGGGTACACATATGATCTACGTTGTCGAAGCAGTTTTAATCAGTGCTTTTTATTCTGGCTCTACATACAGCCCTACTCTGCAGAGAAGGAATTATCTGAACATGGTGGTGAGGTTGAGAGGGGCTATGTGCATGGGTTCTGTGGCTGCTGAGGGAAAGGTCTACTGTGGGTCCATGTGAGTGCTCAGAGAATCTGCAGAACACATACACTAAAGTTACATGATATTGGTGGTTCCCAACCTTTCCAGGCAACTCTGCTAGATCACCAGGGTACATCTCAGATGCACTATCCAGAAAAAAATTTGTTCTACTTTTCCTGCAGCAACCTTTATTCCCTAATAAAGAACTTGAATGCCAGCCCCTTTAAACCCCATTGCATCCATATCTTGTAATGTGGCCGATTGCACAAGGCTGGGACCAGAGGCGGCTCTAGGCATTTTGCCTCCCCAAGCACGGCAGGCATGGCTTCGGCGAAGCCGTGGTACCAGCGGACCCTCTGCAGGCAAGCCGCCAAAGGCAGCCTGCCTGCCGCCCTCGCAGCGACTGGCAGAGCACCCCCAGTGGCTTGCCACCCCAAGCACACTCTTGGCGTGCTAGTGCCTGGAGCCGTCCCTGGCTGGGACTCATTGTAGCTTAAGTTCAATTACATGGGAACAATTTTATGGGAAGTAGGCAGTGGTGGTACAGAGGCTGTAGCTGTGTTTCAGGAAGGAAGGCATGTATTGCAGGCAGCCATCCATGTACCAGTGGCAAAAGCATTAAGTACCAGTATGTGTAACAGTGCTTAGTAACTGCTTATGTAGAAAGCACTCATTATCATAGCCCCTGTGTAAATTGGAATTATAACACTGAACAAATAAATATGATTTAGGATTTGTTTTCAGGATCAGTTATGATGATTCAAGCCCTTAAAATGCTGAGGGAAATGGAAGGCTGAGAAGATTCCTGTGCCAGAAACATTCAGGAATTTGAAAGTTCATCAGATGTTGGCAAAATTATTTCTTTGGTTTCCTCCATTGCCAATCAAAACTCCCCCCCCCCCCCAATCTCTGTCTCTAGCCCAAACAATGTTGAGTCATGCATCAGAAGTATATAAGCATTTATAATTGGAAGCGGTCTTTTTTCTCTTTGTCTAGGCTAGTATATTTAGTGGGTTGGGTTGCAGTGCCAACAAATATTTGCCAAGGAAAACTTTCTCGTTTAAACCTTCAGCTTATCCAAATAATGAGGGAAGAATTGGAAATGGGCCTTGGCAGAGTCGGAGGATTTCAGTATACACTGCTCCTTTTTTATTTTGATCTAGTCCATTCTTATCACTTGGATTGAAATAGGTGATTGGTCTGCTTACCCATATGACCAGCAGGGTGCACAGCTGGCATAGCACATGGGATTGTTTATAATGTCAATCACGGTGTCAGCATAATGGAGTTTGCAGTTGGACATTTTTTATTAATTCTTTTCTTCTGCCATTACCTCATTCAAAATGTTGGCCCCTTATTAATCTGTGGCCAAATTCCACCACCAGTACTCATGTTGGTCTGTACTTTTTACTCCACGGGAAGTGCTACCAAGGCCATGTATTCTCAGCAAGTCAAGAGAGGAATCCCTTCTTGGTAGACCCAGAGGTTCAGCCATGATGCCTTGATAATTCAGGAACTTGATAATGAGATGCAGAATGGATGGGGGCCAGATCAGCAGTTGATATAAATGACTTCAACAAAACTACATTGATTTATGCCAGAGAAGAATCTGGCCCTTGGTTTAGCTAGCTTTTACATGGTAACTAGTTTTAATCCATCCGAGGTCGGCAGTTATCGAAAGCTATTGTCAAGTTGTAGCTCTTCAGTGGCTTTATGAAAGGAGTTGATGGTCTCAGTCCATTTGTAGTGAACAGGAATCTACCTTAGTAAAACAATCTTTCACAACTGTCCCCCTTGTTGGCAGCCTCCGTGGAGAACCCAAGGACTGAATGGTCCTGCAGACAGAACATCCCCAGTGGTAGCCTCTCCAGAACATGCCTGAGGCATAGTGGGGGTATTGCACTGTCACTGTTCAGTGGTGTTCCGTTCTTCATCTAAGTGTGAATGCAGTGCTGGATTGACAGCTCCTGACAGACCACCAGCACGAGATCAACCACCCTAGAAAGGCCATTGAAGTTGTCCAAAAAGACATTTAGGCTTTCTCCCCCAGACTGTTGGTTCAACACTGCACTAACACTGAAATTCTGTTCTGAGGGCTTCTGGAGATCTTCAGTAACGGCTAGGCCTTGTGCACTAGGGTGAATTTCACCTTTTATACCCAGAAGCGCTTTTTTTCACAGTCACATTATTGAAAACTTATTCTCTAATATGAGCCAGAAATGTCCCAGACAGCTGAGCTGAATGTGACCTCATCCCCTTCACCTGGACCTGAAGGGCCAGACTCAAAGTGCTCTAAGGGCCTGCTCCAAAGCCCGTTGAAGACAGCAGGCAGGAGTCTTTGGAGCTACCAACCCCACAAACTCACTGCAGTTATAGAAATGGTCCGCAAACTCTGGGGCATGCCCCCTCTGCACCTCCCTAGGAACATCTGATGGGGTGTGTGGCAGGGTGGAGTTCCATCCCTACCCCAGCCGCAGCCGAGCTCCACCCCCAGTCAGAGCTCCACCTTCTGCTCCTCCCTCTCCCACAGCCTGACGTCGCCTCTAGCCCCAGCTCCTCCCCTATCTCAAGCTTTGCCTTCAGCCCAAGCTTCTCTACTGAGGAAGCCTCGTCTGTGCAGTAATAGAGGGGGAAGTGCGAACTGATTCCATACTGGTAAGATGGGGGCGCAACAGGAAAAGTTTGGGCACTGAGTTACAGCAATGCACACACAGAAGCATGTGTCACGGTGAATGTGAGATGAGCTGTGGAGAGGATGGGAGGGAGCATGGATCACACCTCCCCCAGGGGCACTTTTATCTGTGGTGTGGGTTTTTTTTTTCTTTTTCTCTCAGTTCCATAATATCTTTCTCCATCATTTGTGAGGAAAAGAGAAGGGAGCATGCTGCATGGACAGAGCTCCAAAGGGATGATTTTTTTTAACTTCATTACTATTGCTTTCATCTCTGGGCTCTTCAGACCTGGAATGTTTAATTGGGGTCCTGGTGAAATAAAATGTTAAAATATATTGAAAGGCAGCCTTCTTCCCTCTGTTGTAACACTAATCCCCCAACATCCGTAGGCCCCTTGTTGGCTATTGAACCAAAGAAAGGAGCTGGAGGAGGTCCCCCTTTTATACATCTGGCTGTAGTGGGAAAACTCCCTAGATACCCTTATTATACAGAATCGAATACATCAATTAAAGCTGACAGATCTTTCTGCAATAATCAGTTATACACTAAGTCTCCCTCTGTGGGTTGTCCTTCTGACTCAGAGCAGACTTCTCTGCAACTGTGGGGTAGAATGGGAAAGGGGAACATTTGTTGATGCACAAAAGCTGGGGAGCACTGTGTGATGTACTGCAGCATGTAGTGGGAAGGTGAATTGTTAACTTATTTTACACACACACACAAGATTCGGGGGAAGGGGTGGGGGGACACATTAGACTAGAAGCAGCTCCACCAAATTGTGGAAAAAAATGAAGGATACTCTCTCAAAAAATAAATTCATATTCTGAATGGCTTTTATTAGGATTTGTGTTTAAAAACCCTACCTTCCTCCTCTTTTCTGGGCCTGGCTGGGCTCCTGCAAGAGAATGGAGCTTCTTTTAAACTTCCATGTTTGTATTTGATTATGACTGTCCCCCCACCATGCTTTCTGTCCCTCAAAGAAACTCCTAAGGAAGTTTGAAAATCCAGCAAAAGAATATGAAATGATATGCAGATTTGAGGCACTGCATTCCTCAGTTCCTTACAAAATGCTTTATAAAACTCTCAGCAGAAAGATTAACAATAATATACCCATAAAAAAAAGGATTTCCAGCCCTTTTTTTTCCTCCTTCCATTATGCAATGAAAAATCCTGATCCTTGAATTACTGTGGGAGAAAAGATGAAATTAGGGTTTTACAAAGCTTGCTTTGTATTTTTATTAAAATACACTAGATAAAGGATCATTAAAGGAGATAATACTGGAGGATAAAAAACATAGTTCCAGCCGCTCTTGACAATATATGCCCCACAATCTGTTTTCATTAGGACAGTAGATCTGAAATGATTTCTCTGAGGATAATGCTAAAGATACCAAATGATTGCTATCAGTGATGTGCATCGTGTACAGTTTTATCCTTAAAATAGCCTGCTAATAACAGTGCCCACCTTTCAGACTTGGCAATATAAATGATTACTGTGTGTATATGGTTAGTCTGAGAGGTGCCCACACTGTGTGCTGAATATAGCACATAAAAGCAAAAGGCCTCACTTTTTTAAAATCTGGTCATGTTATGAGTGAGCTAAAAAACCAAAACCCTGGATTGAGAGAAGTTTAACACTTTGAAGAAATTTGCTGAAGCAGAACATTCGTAAATGCTCACGTGGACATTCTGAGCCAGATTTTCCAAAAAGCTCCACTCACTGGGTTCACACTGGGTACTGAGCTCTCAACATGTAGCTATAAGGGTCACAATGGGACCTGCTGGCTACTTTTCTGCAAATCTGGCCCCAACTGTAAGTTCTGGCAACTTAAAAACCTGGGTCCTAAGACTCAATGAATGTCCCCTGTGACAGTGATGCTTGCAGGCAAGAGTGATACTCTTTAGACTGTAAGCACTTTGGAACAAAGACTGCCATAATTTATGATGTGTATGTATACATCACCTAGCACGCTGGGGCCTCTAGATGCTACTAAATAAAAATAATTAACGATATTCAGGAAAGAAAACCCCACTACCATTGCCGACAATTTAGCTTCAACCTGCAAGAGCAAGCAAATCAGAGCTGAGTGGGTGAACCCAAGGTTTACAGGGACAGCCCAAGCCCACAATAATGGAGGAAGGGAGATAATGTGAGACAGAACAGCACACCTGACATCCATGGTGCCAGTCCAGATTTTCAGATTGAACTCCAAATATCTCTAGACTTTTATCAATAGGAACTTTTAACTTGACTTTGGGTAAAACAATAAAATGGGAGATGAATTGTTTCATCTCACTTGTGCCTGCTGCCCACTGATGGCAAACCAGAAATGCTCATCTGAAGGCAGGATTTGGCCCTTGGAGATTATTAAAATGCAGATTTTTAGCAGAACAAGCTAGAGTAACTGCTCTTCTGTTTCATGTCAGGGGCTGTGTAAAGACTCGTCAGTTAGTTAGTCCATGATTGACACAATGGCCTGTAATAGCTCATTCTGATCAGTTACAGTCCATTGGGTGAATGCATAGCCCATCCCTGCTCTGTAAGCCATGTACTCAAAGCCTTCTGAAGTTCTCTGCCCATGTGTAATAACCTCGTGTTCAAACAAACCAAAACCATTGCTTTAAATTTCATTCAAAGAGCCATAGTTTGTGGGGTTGTTTTAGAGCGAACACAACAAAAAGCAGCCTAGAGGCACTTGATGATTCAGGGGCAATTGGCAATAGAATACAGAGTCTGTTGGTGAAGATTTCAAAAGTAACTAAGATTTGAGGTGTCTCTGGGTGTTTTTGTTGTTGTTTTTTCCTTATGAGCCCTAAGAAGGGGCTTGATTTTCAAAGTGTTGTGCTCCTACCTTTTGGGAATATGGCCCCTGTTGAATTTGAAGGGAAATATGCAGCCCCGGAAATGTCAATTACAAGGATGCAGTAGGAAAGAGTTATACAGACCTTTGTGGTGTTTAGACATATAATGTTCACATTATTGGAACATTTTGGGTCTGTAAATGAGGTGGATGTGTGTGTAATTGTACTGAAACTTGGCATGCTGCTTGTTTTACTGTCATTTCGATATTTAGCCAACCTGGAAGCTACTCTGCTTGGATCTGCTCAAATTGCAGGGCACTACTAGTCACTGAGTATTAGTACAATAAAACTCCAAAGATGATTATAATGAGCCATAATATGTTTTAGGCACAAATAGTTTTTTGTAGCAGGTCTAAATAGCATGTTTTCTGTGGAATAGGGTCGGAAAAGCAGAAATGTAATTAGCATTCTGCATGTTAAGAGAATTAAAAGGGCAGGTTGAATTTTATTCCGCCCTCATTGCCCCATTGAAGTTGTTGCATGGTCACAAGTAAAGGAAATTTCAGGCTTAGATATGTATCTGTAATGACGATGAGTGGCGATGCTTTGGTCTGAAGATTATGAGCCAGATTCTCACTGATGTCAGTAGAGCTAGGCTGATTTACACTAGCTGATGATCTGGCCCAGTGTTGTTGATCCAGGCCACTCAAGACTCCATGGTCACTCATCACTTCACAGCCACAGTGGGTCTCCAACCCACATCCTCCGGCTCCAGGTGCTTGGAGGCTGCAGCCAAGTTTGGGCCTCATTGTGCTAGGTGTGGTAAAGCACATAGTAAGAAACAGTCTGCTCCCCAAGAGATTACAGTCTGATTAGACAAGGCAGATGGGGAACAGAAGCACATAGAAATGAAGTGACTTGCCCAAGATCACATCTACAACTCAGTAGCAGAGTGAGTCCTAGACCTCAAGCTCCTGATGTCCAGGCCAGTTTTCCATCCATTCCACCACAATGGCTCATCAATATTAGCAATATCAGGCCAGTGACACACACAAGAACAGCCATTCTGGGTCAGACCAAAGGTCCATCTATCCCAGTATCCTGTCTTCCAACAGTGGCCAATGCCAGGTGCCTCAGAGGGAATAAACAGAACAGGTAATCAAGTGATCCATGCCCTGTCACCCATTCCAAGCTTCTGGCAAACAGAGGCTAGGGACACCATCCCTGCCCATCCTGGCTAATAGTTCCATCAATGGCTATCCTGCATTAACTTATCTAGTTCTTTTTTGAACCTTGTTATAGTCTTGGCCTTCACAACATCCTCTGGCAAAGAGTTCCACAGGTTGACTGTGTGGTGTGAAGAAATGCTTCCTTTTGTTTGTTTTAAATATGCTGCCTATTAATTTTGTTTGGTGGCTCCTAGTTCTTCTGTTATGAGAAGGAGTAAATAACGCTTCCTTATTTACTTTCTCCACACCAGTCATGATTTTATAGACCTCTGCCATATCCCCCTTAGTTATCTATTTTCCAAGCTGAAAAGTCCTAGTCTTATTAATCTCTCCTCATATGGGAGCTGTTCCATACCCCAAATTATTTTTGTTGCCCTTTTTTGAATCTTGCCCAATTCCAATTTTTTTTTTTGAGATGAGGTGACCACATCTGCATGCAGTATTCAAGATAGGGGTGTACCATGGATTAATATAGAGGCAATATATTTTCTGTCTTATTATCTATCCCTTTCTTAATGATTTCCAACTTTCTGGTCACCTTTTTGGCTGCCGTTGCATATTGAGCGGATGTATTCAGAGAACTATCCACAATGACTCCAAGATCTCTTTCTTGAGTGGTAACAGCTAATTTAGACCCCATCATTTTATATGTATGGTTGGGATTATGTTTTCCAATGTGTATTACTTTGCATTTATCAACATTGAATTTCATCTGCCATTTTGTTGCCCAGTCACCCAGTTTTGTGAGATCCCTTTGTAGCTCTTCGCAGTCTGTCTGGGACTTAACTATCTTGAGTTGTTTTGTATCATCTTCAAACTTTGCCACTCACTGTTTACCCCTTTTTCCAGATCATTTATGAATATGTTGAATAGTATTGCTCCCAGTACAGACCCCTGGGAGACACCATTATTTACCTCTCTTAATTCTGAAAACTGACTATTTAATCCCACCCTTGGTTTCCTATCTTTTAACCAGTTACCTATCCATGAGAGGACCTTCCTTTTATCCCAGGTTAGCTTACTTTGCTTAAGAGCCTTCAGTGAGGGACCTTGTCAAAGACTTTCTGAAAATCTAAGTACACTATATCCACTGGATCTCCTTTCTCCACATGCTTGTTGACCCCCGCTCAAAGAATTCTAGTAGATTGGTGAGGCATGATTTTCCTTTACAAAAACCATGTTGACTCTCTTCTCCAACAAATTATGTTCATCTGTGTGTCTGACAATTCTATTCTTTACTATAGTTTCAACCAGTTTGCCTGGTACTGGAGTCAGGCTTACCGGCCTGTAATTGCTGGGGTCACCTCTTAAGCCCTTTTTTAAAATTGGCATCATATTAGCTATCCTCCAGTCATCTAGTAGAGAAGCTGATTTAAATGATAGATTACAAACCACAGTTAGTAGTTCTGCAATTTCACATTTGAGTTCCCTCAGAACTTTTGGGTGAATGCTATCTGGTCCTGGTTACTTTGCTGAGCTGTTTGGATTTTACCCGGCAGAGGGCAGTCACACACATACACACCAGCTAGTTCATTACAGTTTGCTGCTAGAGCAATGAAAGAAGGGAATACACCAGAGAAAGATGTTGCTTCTTCCCTACTCACCTGCCTCTCACATAACTTTGTCTATTCACCTAATTAACATTTTCATAAAGACATGGCAAAGTATGTGCTCTTAAAATGTCTTTTTGTAAACATTCTTAATATTTTGCAAAATTCTTCAATACTTCCCCCTGTCTCTGTAACACGCCCTGTTCTTGAGCTATTTTAGGTGCCTGATGACATTATCTGAGCCTTCAATTTTTTATAACCCAGCTTGGCACTGAAATTGTTGGCAATTGTCTTTTTTGACAGTAACAAGGCATCCTGTAACTCAGGAGTTATACATTCTGTGCTCCTGTCATTGAACTTAATGAAAACATATTTTAGTTTAAAAAAAAATTCCACGTTAATTTCAGCTCCATTCAGCTCACAGGGGGAAGAGACAAATGCTTCCATTTGCCAATATGATAGTGGGAAGGGGGAAAAATTGATTAGGAAAAGAGAAAATTCTATCAGTCTTAAGGAGACACTATGAACAACAGAGAGCAAAAAATATGAACAATTACTTCACAAGGTTCCTTTTAAAGAAGAAAAATAATGTAAACTACAGGTTACATTCCCACTGATCTTTCACTCTGCTTTATGTGTAAATGTGGACTTGACTATTTGATATTTCCTATTACTGTCAGAGGTAGTAACTGAGTGGAAGCAATCATTTCTAAATAACTGCCTGATATTCTGTTCTTATAGTGATTAATGCTGAATAATTATTAGCTCTGAATATTGTATTGGATAGATACGATGCTAGTAGCTAAAAGCTGTCCACAATTGGCATCAGCACTAATGAATGAAATCTCCCTAGACGAGGCAGTGCTTGCTTTGCTCAGGAACCTATAGATGGCACTCTTTTCTCTCCCAACAACATCAAACAGCTGTTTTAAATCCAAATCAGCTGGGGTCCTGAATTCCGTTTTCCGTGACCCTGGTGCAGTGTCCTAAATGGACATGTGGAAGAAAAAGTGAGAGATTTGCCTGTTTAAGAAATTAGTTGAAAACGAAATCCATGTTACTATCTTTGGGAGGGCAATTATACAGCTAACACTAATGCCTTTTGCTGTTGCATAAGTCTATGAATATCCAGAAAAACACTAGAGGAGAAACACACAGCTGTCACACACTTCATCATTGCATCTGATGAAGTGGGTTTTAGCCCATGAAAGCTTATACCCAAATAAGTGTCAGTCTCTAAGGTGCCTCAAGGACTCCTCGTTGTTTTTGCTGATACAGATTAACACGGCTACCCTCTGAAACCTGACACATAGCCATTTTATCCAGGCCTTTTAGAGAATATGAAATGCTGAGCATTGGAAAGATTGAAAGGCCTAAGGAAGTGCATGGCTCAGAGAGATCCTTTGACCCTTGCACACTATAAAGCAGGGGAGTTTATCAAAGTGAGGAAAAAAGAGAAATCACACATGCATGTGCTAAGGCAGCTGATCGATCTGACTCCCAGCTTTATAGGCTGTTAGAAGACACTAGTTTGCAAACTACAGCCCAGGGCCTGAGCTGTGGCTGAGGAGTGCTCAGGGCAGCTCGGGAGAAGGGTATATAGGTGGTCTTGAACCACGTTGCACCCCTGACTGTCCAGGCACTGGCCTGGTTTTCAGGATAAATTAGAGCATCCTCCTTCCCCACCAATGCACCAGCTGGCATGGATACTGTATCCTTCTTCTGGCCATGGCCAATAGCCAATTACCCCATCCATGCTTGGAGGAAGGTAGAAGTAGAGAAGGAGTGATATCTTCTGAAGCAGGATTCCTTCCCTGTGCAGTTCCTGGGACAGCATAGCTACATGCCCGCCATGACACAACCACAATCTCACCCTAGGAATGGAACCCTTGGTTAGTGTTGCTCTAGGGGCTGTGAGTAATGGCATGTCATACCGGTCATGATCCTAAAGGCCACAGAGGCGAAGCCATGGTTACGTATGTGTCAATATGAAAATGTCTGTGACCTTGTGTCTCCAGCAGCAGCAGCAAGCCTCACTTCATGGAGGATGTGGCCACTATGGTTTCAATAGATCGCAACACTGCTCTTGCTGTGGCTGATTCCTAGGGTCTCTCTGGTCACATATGGTGGATATCGGGAAGTCAGACTGATCATTCAACAAGGATGGTCGGGCATGAACTAATATTTGCAACCCTCTCAATTTAGTGTTTTTCTCCCGGGGGAGGCATAAGTGGCTCTGTGTGTTTTTGTGTATATAAGCATGTGATTGTCTGTTGTGTTTTGTATATGTGCATGTGTTTGTGTGAATTAGAGATTCAGGGACACGACTGTATATAGATAGGCCTGGTAGAATTTGGTTTGTTTTTTATAGTTTTGAAAAATATCCGTGCTTATTTTCAGGCTTTTTTTCATTTTTTTTAATTGATTTAAATTTTTACAGTTCGTTGGAAATTTGGAAGGGGCAGACAATTATTTAATAACTGTAGACATTGAGATTTAAAAAGCTAAAGCTTTAGAACAGATAAAACACAAACTGTTAACATCACATGTCAAAATATACAAAGTAAATCCCCTTAAATCAAACTCTCATAAAAGTACTCCAGCAGCAATCTTCTTCATTGCCTATCTGTAAATTCTGATAATTGTCAATGGAAATATTTTGTCAGCGGGCTATGTGTTTGGTGAAATCGATGTTTTCTGACATTTACCACTCAAAATCTAATGCCTTCCAAGCCTATATATAGACAAACATTTTCCTTTACCTTCCACAAGAGGCAAGTTACAAGAACTGGCCACAGGCAAGCTAGCAATTCCTGCCTTTCCCAGTAGGAATGATTTGAAGACAGCAGGGCATGTGTGAGAGAAAGAAAGGAGAGTCTCTTTCCAGCCTCCCTCCCTCCCTCTCCGTTATTCTGAGCCAATGCAAGCAAAGACCACACAGGATTAAGCCGCTGCATCTCATTCGTTTCACTACACTTTATTTCCCTCGCCTGAAGGAGCCCAGCCTACACCCCCTACAAAGGCCAGTCAGCTTTACGCAAATCCCACATGGTCAGATGGAAAAGGAGCTTGGCTTGCTGGGACACCAAGCATAAACAGCACCCAAGGACTTCTATTTGAGCCAGGCTTAGGGCTGCTATTGCCAAGTGTGATAGAAGGGCGTGTTCAAGAGACTCTCTTCCCCTGGCGATGCTCACAAAGCAGGGGAGGAAAGGGGAGTGTGGCTTGTGGTTAGCAGAAAAGGACTCCAGTCCTGCCCTGTTTGATTTGCAGCTCTAAGAGCCAACCTACCGTATAAAGTATACCAGAAACTGGGATTTGCATACTGGAGAGTACCGGCGAAGGGGCCACAGAGGCAGACTCCTTGGTGAGTTATTGCTCTTTATGCAGGTCCTCCCCATTTGGTTCCAGACAGGGACAGCTTCTTGGCTCTGTGTGATCTGTTTTCTCCATGCACCCTCATTTTGCATGTAAATTACCCACAGCCACTTGCCCCTGATGTGTCTTTGCTGGTTGTAAGATGCCATGATTGGACCCGCTGGAGAAAAGTGAAACAATTCCCAGGTGGGTGCTGGGAGCCCATCCACATGTCACAGCAATGTGGGTTATAATCAACTCACAGCACAACAGCCAGTAAAAGGAATGTCCTGTCGTGCTGTTAGTTTTCTTTTTAGATGTGTACGCAACAAATCACACAAACAAAAGTGCACACATGCCAAAGAAATAGACACATGCATACATATAGTCACAAGACACTGTTACAATATTAACGCAAAGCACAAACATGCGCACACACAAAAGATGACCACAAAATGAAGGCACAGGAACTGCACAAAATAAATGCAAATACACACGTTCACAAAATAAAGGCACAATACATGCACAAAATATAATATGTAAATACCCAAAACACATACATGCGAACAAATCCACAAAGTACACAGCACACCAAACACAAATAAAAACACACTCCATCTACACACACACATCTATATGCAATACATAGTATGCATGCAAAACAATATACAAACAACACACAAGACGTGCGTGCACACAGTTCTGGCACGGCAGATACACAAATGCACAAGATACTCATGCACATGCATGCACACATAGGCATAGACACAAAAACGTGCAGCACACACATTAATAAAACAAATAGGTATATTCCCTTCCTACATCCCTTTACATTCCCATTTGCCACCCCAGCTCCACACAATAAATACTGATATTTACTGCGTGCTTCTAGTGACAAAAGAGGGCTTCCTGTGATCCCCAGGTACTAAGACACATCATCAGCTTCAGGGATGGGAGGACACAAATCCAGATAAGGATTTCCCCGAAGTTGTTTCAGGTAAGGACATGCCATGCCTACAGCACATCTAGCCACAGGATTGTCATGCAAATTCATCAGCTCACATTCTCTCAGCTGTGACAGCCCCCCGTGAATCCCAGACCAGTGCTGTGTTGCTCTTTGTGCCCCAAAATAAACCCTGGCTCCTTATATGCATCATACAATGGCCTCCTCTGCTCTCTAGTTCAGAAATCCTGTAATTAGTAGGAGATAGACCCTGCATCCCTGAAAACAATTTGCCACTAATAAATAATAAACAGAAGGCAGTCCTGCAAAGAGGAAAGAAATGACTGAGATGTTCTGACCCGCCTTGTACTGTTTTCTGTGAATGGAGAAATTGCATTAGCGGGACAAGCATTTAACCAAAGCTGGTATTTGTAATGCGATTTAGTGTAGTTTGCTGTGAATGAAAGACAGAGTCAATATATCAGGCAGGGAGAGAATAATGAAAGAGCAGAGCTTGCTAAGGGCATGGTCCTTTCAGGCACTGAGCACCCTCCTGATCTAAACAGCTCTGTCCTATATATCCTTGCAGAATGTCGAAAATGTCCCTAATACAGGGTCCACACCAAGTCCTAGTGAAGTCAGTGGGAGTCTTCATATTTACTTCAATGGCAATGAGATCCAGCCCTTAAGTGGTATAGATGAGATGGGACATCTCCTTTCTAGGCTCTGCAGAATTGTAGGGGATGTGTTTAAAAAGAAAACCTTCCTATGAATATTAGACAGGAAGGGGAGAAATTGACCCATCGTAGAGGAGTATTCACAGCCTACTGTGCGACTCTGTCTCTGGGGGAGGAGTTAAGTTTATCGTCTTTTACAACTTCCAACTTCCCCAAATTAGGAAGCTCCTTTAAACTTTAGTTGCAAGCAACAGAAATAGGTTTGTAGGCTGATTCTTCTCCCCTGCCCACCAGCCTCACAAAAAGACCCAAAAAACAACAGACATCCCTAACCCACTCCTGCAAGGGGAAAAGGAAGCCCAGGGGCTGAGAGAGAGACTGCACTGATCCCCTCCTTTCTGGCACACAACTGCTTTTGCTTTTGCTTTTATACTCCTGGTGGAGGGAACATGAAGAGCTCAGGGAAGAAATTTCCCTTCTATCTCTCCCAGGTGTTTTTAGCTGCAGACATATGACCTGCCACTAGAGGGCAGCTAGAGAATCTCTACACTAGAGTTCATTTCTTCCCCTTGACTGTGTTCCTGGTTTTGTGGGCAGAAGTGTGGATTGATTAAAGTCTCTTTTTTAAAAAGCTTAGAAAGTAGCACCTGGGAATCTTTTGGGGGTCCAAGTCAGGCTCTAGCTTTCTGCTATCAGTGATGAAGTGTGTTCGTTTAAAATATACACCTGTGTGGTTGTAGCTTTAAGCACCAGGCAGCCATATGACCTGGCCCTGCTGAAAAAATAGCAGCCTTTGGCAGCTGCTCTTATTTTAGTGCTGAGTGGGGTATGTTCAGGAGCTCTTCTCCGAAGAAATGGGAAGTCATGTAGGTAGCTGTATTGTCTGTCTGTGTCCCCATGGCAGTGAGTGGAGTTGATCAAAAGTTTTTTCAGCTGTTCTTGTATGTACCTTTCCCTTTTTTATTTTAGTTTTCTTTTCAGTTACTGTGAGTGTCTCTCCAGATGTGATCGTTATCTGAATCAGTCAAAGGACTTATCTAAAGAGTGTCAGTCTCCAACTCTGAGATCATCCCACTCAGGCTCTTCCACATGCTATGCCATGGTAACTTTCTAGAGACATAACACAAGACAACAGTTCACCCCATGGCTTAAATCCCTATTGACAACCGTCTAGTTATGGGCAACCCCCACTAGTGTGAGTGGGAGGGCAGTACCTAACTCTGATACAGGAGTGAAGTGAACTGGCTAAGGAGAGGAATGGGGACTGTCTGGTTTTAACAGAAACAGATTTTATTTATTTACCCTAGAAAAGCCCCCTCACGGGATGCAATAGGTACTTCTGACAAATATGTTAAAAAGAAGCAGCAATGCCATGTGTAACAGCACAAAATAACCACCCAAATCACCCTCCCTTCCCCTTCTTCTTCAGCTGCCCTCCACCGTGGCCTGGAGGACAACAGGCCAAAAGGGGAAGCACTTTCTAAAGGAAAATGGTCTGAGATTACTCCTCTAGCAGACCCTTCTCTTATAGTAAGCTGGGGCCCAGATAACGTAATTACACCAATCATACCTGAAATGGTGTATGAGGAGTAAAAGGAGATCTCCCAGGTAGGACGTTCCAAGACCTGTGAGCCTAGGTTTCCAAGTGTCCAGCCCACGCATCTGGAGTTAGACTTTTTAACAGTGCTCAGTTAATGTAGGATGACAGAATGGAGGATACAGAACCTGGGGGTTTCCATGCAGTATGAGTGGGTTGTGGACTGTGGAAGCTGGGGTGCTTTGTCTGTGTTTGGTATCCCCATCTATTGGTTAATAATTCTTTTCCCTTACCTTGTTCTTTGTGCCCAAGAATCTCAAAGTACATTACAAACGCTAGTTATTGTGCCTTATGTCAATTCTGTGAGGTTTCCTCCTTGTCATACACCCGGAAACAGAGGCACAGAAGAGACAAATCATTGGTGTGTTTTTCTTTCCTTCATTCTAGCAGCATAAAACGAATAATAAAATGCCCAAGTTCACCTAGCAAGTCAATGGCCTAGCTCAGACTAGACCTCAGGAGTCAAGACTGTCAGCCCCTTCCTATGATTGCTGGACTATATTCCCTTATTAACTCCCTGTCTGCTACCTGTATCTCAGAGCTGATAGCCTGCAGTGGATAGGAAGGTTATAGATACATAACTGTGCTTGGAAGAGCGTTCAAGGGATTGGCAAGGGGTTATGGAGCCTGTTCACTGGCCTGTATCAAATGAGGGCAGGAGGCTATCCTAACCATCTGTGTGGGTGAGTTAAGATAAAATGTAAAAGCAGCTTCAGCTCCCTGGAATAACACCTGCCACCTTAGGGGGGCAAGGTCTGAAACGCGGGCGCCGGCAGGCAGAGGTGAGCCAAGCAGATTGTGGGGTGTCTCTACCGGCTTCAGTTTCTGGTGCCTTTTAATGCTCTTTACAAACCCCAGCGCCTGGGGCCGCCTCGACTTCTCTGGAATCATTCGCTGGGGTGAGGACGGAGGTTCTCGGCAGCGCCGGGCTGGCTGCCGCGGGTGGGTCCCAGGCTGCCGCGGGTGGGTGTCTCAGCACAGGGCCGAATTCCCAGCCCCGCTTTCTCCTCTCTGTCCCCGCGGGGCGGCCCGGGGCTCGGCCGGGGAAGGGTTAAGCCCAGGCACTGTATGTTAATGAGCTCCATGGTAATACAGGGAGGCAGGCTTTAGCAGCCAGCCAGCCTGCTGCTGCTGATGGGGGATGAGCTTCCAGTGCCAGGCAGGAGCCCACAGTGCCTGGGAAATTCGGCTGGTAGAAAGAGGGAGAGGGGGACACAGCTCCCCGCAGGAGGGGAGCGGGGAAGGGCGGGCAGCCGGGGTGGCTCATGCGAGAGGGGGGGGCGAGGCGAGGGCTCAGTGGGCACGGGCGAGGAATAAGGACAGTTCCAACACAGCAGTAACCGGGCAGCCAGCCGCACCGGGGTGCAGAGCAATGACTGCCTGAAGCAGCGGATCCCGGGAAGAGCAGGGAGCCTCCAGGAATACAGATCAAGAGCTGGGCACTTGCTGTGGATGTTAATGCAGCGGGGGGCCTGGTGGATCTCCTCTCCCTAACTCCGACGGGGTGCAGGGGGGAGGCTGCCAGCCCCCCCAAGGAGACGGACAGGAGTGGACCTTGAGGTTTGGTAAGTCATCAAGCCGGGGCTGGCAAAGGGGGGGCTTGTGCCTTGAACCTTCGCCTACCCCCTTTTATTCTGCATGCACCTCTGGGGTGCAAGAGTCCCCCCCGTGTCATTTGATACAATCACACAATGCAGATGGATAGGAGGGACTGAGGGAGATCCCCCCCCTCCATGGCCCCCCATAGAGGATCCCAGCCACTTTTCTTGTGGACAGGGCTGTGTGTAACGCGTGCCTGCGGAAGGGCTCCAGCCCCGTGTGTTGCTGCGTGGCTTAGGCTGGAAGCGTTTGTGACATGTTTGTCTTTCCAGACAGTGCACTTGGGAACCTGCACCTCTGGAGGGGAGTGTGTGTGGAGGCAGCATCCTGACACGCTTCCTCGGCCATTGGAAATAAAGATACATCAAGAGAGCCCTTTGGTCCCCCGTTCCCCCTCTCCGTTTTAGGCTCCTCATTATTTTTTCTTAGTTTAGCTATTTTATAAATGTATTTTATTCCTCCTTGAATCTCAGCAGCTTCATTTTTCTCCCAGGCAGTCAGGAACTGGGGGGAGGAAATGCAACAGAGGAGACAGCAAACAAAACGTTGCCATTGACAAGGAGAGACCCTTTTTTATTTTTATTTTTTAACGCTCGTGAATATCAAAAAGCATTCCCATGAAAACTCCCAAATGCTGCAAAATCTCTCGTGGAAGCCGGGTGGGCAGGGGGGTTAGAAGTGCATCAGTCTGCGCTTTCTCCAGAGAAATCCGAGGTTCTGTCTGTGTTCCTCAATCCCATCAAACCCTGAATTGTTTGGCTGGCCCGTGTGTAATTGCAAGGGAGGCTTGTCTCTAGACACAGGACATCTAGGCACACTGGCCTGTCGACTTTGTGCCCCCAGTGTAATAGCCCAATGCCAACCAGCCTTTCTTCTGTGCGAGCCGCGTCGATACTTTCCGTGGCTGGGGCGAAGAGGTTGAGTTAATAATTCTGTGTTCCGAGCAGTGTCACAGGCGCGCATTAAGGGGGGGATTTAGTAAGTGATGGGTGGGCAATTGTGCGTGTGTGACAGTAGTGTTAGCAGGAGAAGATGCTACAAAATCCCATTGCTCCAGAGGTTTTCCCCCATTATGTGTCTAGCTTCTTGACATTTCAGTGGCGAAATGAGTCGGTTTGATAGCTCAGAGCTGAGTTCTGGGAGATGGACTCTGCTCTTCTGCGCTGGACAGCCCCATTGATACCCATGTCTCTGAAAGTTAAGTCAAATGACCCACTTCTGCAGCGGAAAGCCTGCTGCCTCAAAGAGAATCTGTGCCCTCCTCAGAACAGAGGGGTTTGGGGTGTTTGAAAAAAACACACAAAGATTTTAGCCCTTTTTATAAAATAATTTACCTCCGCTGCTGTCCTTAGCCAATTTCCCATTCACACCGAGTGCAATAACATAGTTAAGAGCGGTTCAGGAAGCCGAACGAAATAGCTTTGATTTTGGAAAAACGGTTCATCTAAAGAGTAACTAAAACGTACAGTTTCTCTTGTGAAATGGCTTGTATAGCAAAATACAGCACTTCACTCAAGGCGCCTAACCATCTCTGCTGTGCTCGTTGCAGGAAGATAAAGTAACCCAATTTACTCTTCACTGCCTTTATATCTTTATTGGAGGTAATTATTTGTGGAGTTTCCCCCTGGCTTATAACAAGTTTGTGCAGTGGGAACAGGTAACAGATGCTGTATAGAATCCGCACAGAATCCGCAAACATGATAGGAACAGCTTCTCCCGGTGCTTTTCATCACACTCTGTGTTACTCGTCCTGTTAACCCTCAACTCTCCCCTGCTCCTCAGCAGAACAACCTGAACTTGCCTCCAGTGCGGTTAGATACCAGAAGGAAAAAAACCATAGATTCTGACCACTGTACGCCTGGGTGTATGTGACAGTGGAGAAGAGATGACTTCAACTATCCTGCTCTTTAACTCTCTCCAGCAAATCGCATTGATATGTGACAAACTGGCTTGCAAAGCAGCTAAATGGAAATGACATTGGGAGTCTGTTTGTGGGGTGTCTCAGGAAGCCATGTGACTCGCATGCTGTGCATGAGGGTTCCCATTGACTGGCCCCTCAGGGCTTCAGCGCTTCCAGGCCAGCTGTGGAAACTCTGTGCAGTTGAAGCCTGGAGCAAGTCCTGAAGGAATGACCCAATGGCTTGGGTGGATTCTAGCACTGGTGTTCTCAGGTGACAGGTGAATCTTTCCACTGAGGCTGCTTGGGAGAGAAGGGCTGGGTGCTGCAGGGTATGTGTGGAGGGAAGATTCTAGGGGGAAATGCTAGGCCTGCTTTTTGGTGCCAATATGATGCATGCCAAAGGTTACCAGGTCTTCTTGAAGCATCTTTGTTCGGGGAGGCCTGGTTTAGTGGGTAAAAGTAAAATCCATCCCAGGCAGGAAAATGCACATCCACACTCATGCTTCAGTCCAAATGCTGCACTGATCAAGCTGTTTTAATTGGCCCTGTGCAGCTCAAACAATAACGATGTACCTGGGTAGTGGTGGAGAATGTCTCCTCTTCTCATGCTTGTTCTAGTGAACCCTTTCTATGAGGAGCAGCAAGCTCCTGCCCATCCACCCCGCTCTCATTCCAGCCCTGAGGCTTTTGTGTTTTTTTTTAAACACATGAAAAATTTGCTTCCTTCCTCTCTCTGGAATTCTTAAGAGGGGGAGAGGGAAATTGACAGTGACGAGCCTGTGGTGCTCCTGAGACAGGCCCTTTCACATTTCTAAACACTCTTGATTATTCAGCTAATCTTTATTTCATGGGCCTGTTACAAGAAACACACAAACGGGGGGGAGGGGGGAAGAAAGTGGAAGGCTGTGAGATATTTAAAATACACGAGAAAGAAGCTGCAGTAATATAATTGTTCTTATGCCGGTGCTATGAAATATTTATGGGTCTAAGTTGTGGCAAGATTTTCTCCCTGCTTTGCTCCTGCCCACCCCAGCCCTTCTCAAATGCTTCCCCATAGTAAAATAATCATTACAAATCAGGTGGAAGGGGCCTGATGGCTGTTTCTAGCCTATCTCCTTCCATACCCAGCTGTCTCCTGGTGGAGTCGCACACAGCTGTCTGTACACATAGCCTGGGGGGCACAATATACTTCTGTCCATCACTACCAATGAGAGAGCCGGGGACTGCTACCCAAATCATAAAGAGACCGGAGCATTGTATTACAGTCTGTTAACTAGAAATAATTCCAAATCATCCCTTTGAGCTGCTTGCATTTTATAGTTGTAGTCTGCTTCCCCTTTGGGCATTCTGCTATTAATTCATTAGATCTGAATTTTCTAATTTTTTTCCCTCCCCCCCCCCCCCTCCATCTCTCTCTCTCCTGTAATTCAAACTGTGATGAATGGACAAAAATCCCTCAAGGAAAACATTTTTTCACTTACTTACAAAGATTTCATGGCTAATTAGAGTAAATGTGGTTTTTCGAGTGTTAATCTCTTAACCAGCTTGTCTAGGAGGACAACAAAGGACAAGAGGAGAAGTTGGGGAAAGGTACTATTAAGTTTTTTTCCTAGGGTTTGGCCACAGTCTTGATGACTGGATTCCTGGTGCCTTTATGATTATGGCCAAGAGCATTCTACATGTGACCTGAGTATGTCCACTTTACTCCTTGGCTTCTTGGATCCATGTATCTTCTCTCTTCTGCCCTCTTTGCCTCCGTAAGATTTAACCTCAGTTGTCTGCAAGACTAAAAGGCATTTTGGGCTGAGGCAGTGGAAAGTTCTTTGTCTGTGAAGAGTAGTTTGTTAGAAAGCTTCAAGGATATAGAAGAGAAATTGGGAACACAAGAAGAATCCAGGCAATGTATTGGCCTGGGAAGGTGGAGGCTGCTGCTGCCTAAAAGGATTTTATATTCATATTCTTTCTCTTTAGCTAAAGGAAAAATGTATATTTATTGGGGTGTTTTGAAGAGAAGGGCATGTGGCAGTGGTGCTGTCTGCAAGCATTCTGCTGCACTAGCCTGTAGCAAGACTGCAGCTGCATGCTAAACCCTTACACCGAGGTAGGCAACCTATGGCACGCGTGCCGAAGGCGGCTCGCAAGCTGATTTTCAGTGGTACTCGCACTGCCCGGGTCCTTTCCACCGGTCTGGGGGGCTCTGCATTTTAATTTAATTTTAAATGAAGCTTCTTACACATTTTTAAAAAATCTTATTTACTTTACATACAACAATAGTTTAGTTATACATTATAGACTTATAGAAAGAGACCTTCTAAAAACGTTAAAATGTATCACTGGCACACGAAACCTTTAAATTAGAGTAAATAAATGAAGACTCGGCACACCTCTTCTAAAAGCTTGCCAACCCCTGCTTGCTTACACCAACCCAGTTTCTTTCCAGAATTGTGAATCAGGTTCGTTAAGGAATTAGGTCTATGGTAGAAGGCTGAACTGAGCACATCAAAGTTGTGTCACTTGTGACTTAAGCCTTGTTCTCAAATCCAGGCTTCTGGGGGTTAAAAACCTGCTGTAAAAAGCCACCCTGCTGTTGCTTTGCAAAGGGATTTTATTGTCGGTTTAGTTCTGGGTTATTTTTAGAAGATCTTTATCTAAAAAACTGAGAATGAAAGTTATGCTCTCCCGCTCCATCATTTCACTCTTGTTTCTACTCGTCTCCTCCCCTCCCTACGCCAGGATTCATCGTTTAAATTCACCTTTAGCCTAAGCAGTTTTGGAACCTCTCAGGCCAAACAGCAGTAACAATTCATGAGCTAGTCAAAGTAATGCATCCCCATGCTGGGCTGTGAGGCTGAGTGGGACTGAGTTTTCTACCACACAGTTGTTGCTCGCAGAGCGAATGAGACTGGGTTGTGGGCCCCCTGAAATACCATCTCACTACACTAGAGGGGCGTTCCTGCAGTTCAGGCTAAAAGGTACTAAAGAGCTGCTTTTGTGGGGGGTTAAAAAAGGAGGGGGGGCAGCAAGCTGTCACCGAATTTAACTTGGGAAGGCACTAAAACCGGCCACTCATCACTTGAGTGCCACTGGTCCCTTATGGTAAAAGAAGACATTGAGATGAGCAGCACTTGCTGAAAATTTGACCCACCATTTTGCTGAGACCTGCCTGTTACTGGAAACAGCACTTTTGTGGGAGACAGGAAGACTTTTTAATGTGTTCAAAAATTCCCAGATAAATCAGACTGGCTGTAGCTGATGGTTCCCCCCCCTCCCTCCTTACAAACACACAGCCATATACACTCATCCAACCCCCACCCCCTTTATCCAGGAGAGAGGTGCTCTTGGAATCTCCTCAGCATGGTTTATCTTTCTGCCTCGGTGGCTTGAATTCAGTGGCGAGATGTTCTCAGATGGTGGTAAAATTGCTCTGGCAAGACCTGAAAATAAATAAATAAAGTACGATGAAATAAGCGAGCATACCATATGTCAATGATGTATCTCTCTAATCTAATCTTCCGCTGTGTGTTCTCTGTTGGGTCTTTTCTCTGAGTTATAATCCAACCTTGTGTTTCAGTTGGGTTGAGAAATATCATTAGCCTAACTTTGCTGGCTAAATGGTGATTCTGGCTACTCCACAGCATGATACATGCCAGAGACAGGGTGCTGAGAAAAAAGTGGCCTCCCTTGTTCTGATCTGATATATCCCTTCTCATATTTCTAGGTATAATCTCTGATTCTGTTGGGTGAAATTGAAGGGGGGGTAGAGGGGATGAAAAGCGAGATAAATGTATCATGTTATGAAAGTTTAATCCTGCTTTGCCTGGGCTAAAATTACATTCAGAGCAGGGGATAAAAGGCATCAGAGTCACATTATATTAAAAAAAAAAAAAAAAAAAAAGTCCAGATCGTCTTAAAAGGAAGAGTGATAGTGAGCCGAGCTGAGTCCTGTCAGCCAAGCCCTCCATCCTGCCCGATGCAGATGTAGACTGTTCCACTGCAACGGGAAAGCAAATGAGGTATTTTCTCTAGTCCCTTGTCTGAAGAGCACCAGCAATCTACAGAGGAGATTAAAGGCCACTCAGGTGAATATGTCCATTTTGTTGCAGCAGGAATATAGGGAGCAGCTTGCAGTCTGTGCAGGAATAGCCAAACCATTGGGTTTATCCCAGCATAGTGTGAAATGCCATTATATGTGTGTGTTCACCATTCCCCAGCTGGATGGAATTGGAGTTACACAGCTATGTGTTATAGGCCCTTCGGTGCCAAGAGATTAATGTAGGTTCTCCTTGAGCTGAAGGGATAATGTCCTGTGCCTTTGGGATGTGAGTTCTATCCCCACTATCTCTGTGATGTTCCAAGTGGATTTTGTGTGAAGAGTAGTGCTAGGTGGCTGGCCATCTTGATTTTAACAGAGCTCATCCTGTGTTTGCAAGGCACGGAAAGGTTTGATGGTGGGGCTCCAAGCGTGATACCCTGGAGGATGATGTTAAAGCAATGATTTGCCTTAGACACTGGTAACAATTTTTGGCATTTCTCTCATCCTTTTTATCCAACACTAAAGTGCTTTATGTGTATTAAGCTTCTCCTCCACAGCTGTAGGAGACAGGTAAATTCCACCTCTGGTTTGCCGATCAGGAAACTGAGGCAGTCTGAGGTGGTTTTCTCATGGTAAGGCATTGCTAGAGCCAGGAATAGAACTCAGGAGTCGTCCTGCTCTAAGCACAAGCACACGACCTTAGCAATGTATTAGTAATGTATTAGTAAAACACATCGCTCAGTAACACATGGTCAGTCACCAAATGAGAGAGCTCTGCCTGGAAATTAAAAATCCTACCTGTGGCATGTCCCCATCCTACCCACTTGTTTCTATGTTGGTTTCACACACAGGGTGGCCTGTGGCATTAGAGTGCCTTAAAAATGTTGCCCTGAAGAACAGGCCCATTTGTGGAGCAGCCTCTTGTCTACCTTGGGATCTCCTCGAGAATTGCAGTGAGTGCATTGGAGATCAATGGGAGTTCCAAGCTCTCCAGAGATCCTGACTACTCCTGCCAGCTCCCCTGGCCTCCCACCTATCGCTGTGCACTCTAACCTGCCTAGAGCCCGGGTGGCTTGCAGTACTGGGTTTTAGCCTCAAAATCCAAACTGTTCTGAAATGAAGGGTCTTCAGAACTAGGAGGGTTGGACTTGGGGCCCAGCAGCCCAAGCTGCTTGGTTGCATATGGCGGTCTAGGGCTTCTGTGGAAAAGCGGGAGGCCAAGAAGTGTCATTAGAGAGGGAAGGATAGGCAGATTCCTAACAGTCTGAGGGGGCTATACTGGCTTATGGACTAGAGGTATGGAAGCACTGCCAGAAGATCCTGGGGCCTCCCTTGCCTGACAGGAGCTGGCTGGAAGTGGCTCTATTGTGTTAACGTGAGCACAGCCTCCCCAGCAGACCCGGGATGTGTCTCGCAGCCCTTCCTTTGCTTTGAAGTGACTTCCCCGCCGTGCAAAAGTGAAAGGTGACGTCTGGGTAAATATTACGTTGACCTCTCACCTCGCCCTCCTGCTGCTGCTGCTCCTTTCTTATAGCTCATGAATGAAACAACCAGATGCTCTGGGAGTGAGCTGCAGAGGGAGAGGCAGGAGTTGCTCCAGCCAGAGGCTCACACATTAAGCCTCCGAAGGATGGTGGAGCAGGGCAAGTGAAGGTCTGCTCCAAACTGTGAGTGAGACAACAGTTGTTTCAGCACCGAAAGCTAAACAGGAAGGGAAAGTCTCCTTCCTCACGGCCTGGTGAGCTTATGCATCCCCATCCTCTGTTAGTGAGTGTTAAGAGAAACATTTGCTCAGACCTGGAGTGCTGCTGTTTTGCTGGTGAGGTGGGAGCCAGCCAGCACTTCACAACTGTCTCCCAGATGGTTAAATGAAGCTAATGCCAGTTCTACACGTAAACGTTTGATGGTATAGTCATGACAGTTGGGGTGGGGTTTCTTAGGGCATTTCTATACTGATAGAAGTCCTAGTCTAGATACAATCATAATCAGCATTTTTTGTCAGTTTAGCTTATTTTGTTCAGGGAACTAGTGTAAGCTATACCTGCAATAGCTCTTGTTTGCCAGCATAAGCTGAGTCTACACTAGGAAGTTTTGCCGATACAGACTTTTTCTAGTGTGGACTAGGCCTAAGGGTTTGATTTTATAAAACTTTCAGTGTTGGCTGTTCGGAAAGCCTGTCGCTTTGTGAATTTTTTTTTCACCACCACATTTGTAGAACTAATGCAGGCTCAATTCTAGGAGCAGCCTACTGGTTACAAGTTAGTACATCCCGTCCAGAGCTCGTAAAGGTCAGCATGTGTGGCTTGAGCTTATGGGGACGATGTTCTTTTAGCAGACTGGAGTGAGCCTTGGCGTGGTGCAGTGCCTCGCTTCTGAGCACCCTGGGCAGCAGGTTAGTAAGAACATCCAGCCTTGGATGCCTCAGAGTGACCCAAAAGTGCTATTGACGAGCTCCAAATGGATGCATGAGGGCTGTCAGCATGACAAACACCAGGGACTGAACTGGAGACCTCCAGAGATGAAACCTTGAGCCAAAGAGTCAGGCTCCGCAGCTGCAGCTGTGACAGCCTCATGTCCTCGTGGATCTGCACAGAAGAGAAAGTGTAAAACGCACTGCCCAGTAGGTTACAGATGCACGTCCAAACCCCACACCACTTGAGGAAGGGCTTTTTTAGCCTCATTTTTCCAGCACAGACCTTGGAGGGGAGGCAGGCTAATAGTCCAGGGAGAGGCTACTGTCCATATGCATCATGGAGAGCTAAAGGAAACAGCTTATTATAGTTTTCAGATCCTGATTGGCAATTACCACCATTTGGAAACTGAATTAAAATTGCTTTCAGCAGCAGCTACTGATCAGTGTCAAGCTACAGAGCTCTGACTGCCCTTTACTTTGTGTCAGGAAGTCCAGTAATGCTGGAGAAAACAGGAAGTCTCTCAGGCAGTGCGTCACCGATTACTCACTTGCTCTTCTGCATGAAGAGACTTTCAAGAAAGTGGATCTACCTTGATTTATTCTGAAAGCTACTGTCAGGACCCAACTCAGCTTGGATCAAGTCACCTATGTTCTATCCAGGCTTGCTGAGTTGGGGAACAAATGCTTGTAAGAGATTCTCCAAATGCATAAGTTATTGCAGGTTTTGATCTAGGTAGACTCACATGTGTCATCAGGATGTAGCTTGATATGCATTGCAGTAGCTGCCCTTGGCTTTGGGACAACATGCAGCAACATGTAAGCTAGACTGAAGGTGGCAGCTCCATGGCTCAGGTCTTTGGTTCCCATGGTAGGAGTCCTATGTAATCCAACCCTACAAGGATGCCAGTATCTAACAGGAAGATGGCAGGAGAGGCCTGGTCTAAACACAAACTTGTACCAGTTTAACTAGAGAGCTTTTGTTTTAAAACCGAGTGTAGCCGTCTTATGAATAAGATACTGTGTCAGCAATCTGGGACTGCAATCAGGTCAAGTAAGGAGTTGTCACCACATGCCCTGCTACCCTGAATGTCTTTGTTCAAGGTAGATTTCTTACCAGTCTTTGTTCTTTCTGCCATGGCTGATGTTCTCTCAATCAGGGCCTCCTGTGAAAGCACCAGAGGGCTGCCCTCCCTTGCCTTCCTAGGTGAAAGATCTTTGCCTAAGGAAATATCCATAACTCTTAATACACACCACATTCATCATGTGTGACTATTAATGGTCAGTGAGTTTTCCAGTGCCATGTTACATGACACCTTTTAGATACAGATTATAACACTAATGAGTTGGGATATATCGAATTGGTCAGGCCAGCTGAAACTCATTGCCTTGTACCAATGAGCCCCTTGCCCTCAGGCACTGGGATTCTCTTAAGGTTACAGATATTAAATCCAGTTAACTTTTATGTTGTGTATGAAGCATTGCCAACCTTAAGCACTCGGAAATAATGGGTATGGCCCCTCAAAGTTTTTTGAGATTGGCTTAAAAATGAGGTTTTTAAAAGATTGGGTTCTGAGCCTGTGGTGTTCAACTTTACCAGCCTGTCTCTGTAATCATGAAGCTAGAAACCTACTTTTAAAAAGAAGGAAAGCCAAGATTCTCATGACTCCAGGAGCTGGGAATTTAAGAAAACCATCAACTAATGTGTGTGACATTACTCAGTGTACAGTCTGGGTTGTTAAACAGCTGTTCCCTCAATTCTTTAGCTTAGGATGCCTTTTACACTGCTTTTCTATGAGAACATCCACTCCTGGTCTGTTCATGCAGCCTTCAGCATGCAAAATCACTCCCAGTTATGTTACAGGAATGCTCTGGCCACCCACTCATGAATTTATATACAGGGAGACTCCTGCAAATTCTTAGTCCCAGCCATGTCCCCCAGAAATGTGTGTCTTATACTGCTCGGTATCCTTCTGAACAGTACAAGCTCATCAAAAGTCCATCATTTCATCAGAGGAAATTGATATGCACTAGCCTTGTTATCCCAAATGGAGTATCCCACACACTCATCCAAACACACTGGTTAAGATTAAACAATAAGATCAGTTTATTAACTATAGAAAGACAGATTTTAAACGCCAGGATTGGTTACAAAAGAAATAAGAGTAAAATGCCTGTTAATAACTTAACAAGCTAAGTGAACTTAAATGCAAAAAGATTTTGTCTCTCAGCAGTCTGTACTAGCTGAAAAGCCTTCCAGCCAGGATCACCGCTTTCCCAGTTCAATGATGCTTTTTTTTGTTTTTTGAATGTCTAGCTGCCATGAGTAGAGATGGAGGGGGAGAGGTGATTTGGAGTCCCCTCTCTCTCACACACCTCTCTCCCCTCTTTTTTTGAGGATTAATCCCAGCTGGGATGCAGGTGACAAGCGAGCTCTGAACCCTCCTTGTGATCGAATTTAAATTTATTATTCACACCTTCCCCCTGCTGGAGAATGGCTGCTTAAACAAGTGATAGTCTTTTAGCACCTGACTGGGTGTTTGGTCTCTCTTTAGTTTCTGAGAAACTGGTTTGGGCCTGCTTTTCTTAAACTTGGAGTACATTACAGCAATTCTACAGAGTAGAATCTTATAACTTCACATACAAGGTTGGTACGCATGTTTTACTGGGACAGTAATGTTCAGCAGATTGACATTTCAAATGATACCTCACAAGACACATTTTGTATAAAATTGATCAGTCTTGTAAAAGTGGTGAACATAATGGTATAGACTGTTACATTGTGTCTCATGATAAAGTCATGAGCATTTGCAGCACTGTTAAAATTGTTAAACGAAATCACTTCACTGGGCTCCAAGGCTCCCTGCTTTCTAAAGAATACTACAAAATCAGCAGTAGGCACAGCACCTGCAGCATTTTGGTTGCTTTTATAAGGTATCACAGTCAGTAAATACAATTTAGATGTATCAAGTACTTTTGTTCTTGGAGACTGGATAGATCTGCTGGAATTAGCATGACAGAGAGAAATGGAAAGCTGTCTCTAACGCATGCAGCTGCCAAATACCCCGAAAGGCACAACGGCAACAGTGCAGGATGGAGCATCGACCTCATACTCAAATTTCCTGACTTTTGCTGGTTTGTCACAGCCATTAATGTTATTTAAACATACTTTTTTGCCAGTGAATTTCCTCTATTTTTAATAGAAGCTTTAAAAAGTAGGGGAGGATGGGGAGACTGCATTCATAGTAAGTTTTAAAACCACTTTATTACATATTGATAATTTCATGAGCAGCCATCCCTGACGGAGCTGGACCTGGAGTTAGAAACTGAGCATGTCTGGTGTGTTGAACACTTGGGACAAAGTCTGCTACAATCTTTGTATTACAGCATCGTGCTGGCATGATGTTATAACCAGGGCCGGCTCCAGGCACCAGTGCAGCCTAGATGGCCAACGGAAAGGGGCGGCATGTCCGGCTCATCGGTGGCAATTTGGCGGCAGGTCCCTCAGTCCCTCTTGGAGGGAAGGACCTGCCACTGAATTGCTGCCAAAAAATAGGGTGGCAATAGAGCTACTGCAAAAGTGCTGCTGCGGCCAGAGTTGGCTCTAGCTATTTCGCCACCCCAAGCACGGCGACACGCTGCGGGGGGCGCTCTGCCACTCGCCGGTCCTGTGGCTCCGGTGGACCTCCCGCAGGCGTCCCTGCGGAGGGTCCGCCGGTCCCGCGGCTCCGGTGGAGCATCCGCGGGGATGCCTGCGGGAGGTCCACCGGAGCCGCCTGCTGCCCTCCCGGCAACTGGCAGAAAGCCCCCCATGGCATGGCACCCCAAGCATGCGCTTGGTGCGCTGGGGCCTGGAGTCGGCCCTGGCTGCAGCATTTTTTTTTTTTTTTAATTTTTTTTTTTTTTTTTTTTTGGCCGCTTGGGGCAGCAAAAACGCTGGAGCCGGCCCTGGTTATAACATAGTCACCTCTCCCCATTGTAACATCCAATCTCAAATTCTCACTCCAGTTAGGATAGAGGACCCAAAATAACCTCACTCTGATTATTCAGGAAGGGAGGCCTCAGTGAGCTCACCTATCCTATAGGTATCTCAGTCATCTGGCTTTGTGATGAGACGTGTGCAAGTGAATGGCATGGGCTCGTAGGCTATCGAAGTGCACAAAGATATGAGGAACCACTAACTTGTTAAGTTACAGGGACGCAGACATCATCTTTAACTCCAGCACCTAAACACTATAATCCATTTCTCCTGATGTTTCGAATTTCTCTTTCAAAAGCACTGCTGTCAACGGGTTAGAAACAGCGACGAGGAGTCAAAACTTCTGGGTTCCATTCTTTGGTCTCCTAATGTGAGACTTTGGTCAAGACACAAGTGCCAGAGTTTTCATCAGGGCTCAGGACACAAATGTAGGGCCTGATTTTTGGAAAGAGTTAGGCAGGGTGGGTGCTGAGCATTGGCCAAAATCTGGCTGTTGTCTATGTACCTCAATGGGAATGAAGCTCTTTTCGAAACCTGGCCCTAGCTGTGGGCGCAGAACAGTTGGCACCCTGACCCTGAATTCACTTGACAATCTGGTTCTTTGTGGTGCTTCTGTTTTCCTGTCTATGAAATGGGTTTGATATTTGTCTACCTTGTGTGAAGGTGCAATTCACTTTGGGACCTTTTTATGAAAGATGATAGAGCTGAGGGCGGGGGGTGGTGGAGAATTTGCATTGTCAATAATCTTTTAGCTGGACTGTGGTACAGCAGCAAAAGTTCCATTACAGAATTTTTCTCTTATCGACCATTTATGGATACCTAACCTTAGAACTTTCTACCACTATTGCTGTATTAACTCCAGCAGAGACCATGAGATCTTCTCTGACCGATGGGCTATGTTCTATTTTGTTTAGGCTGGTAGACATAGAGCCTTGGAGAGCAGGGGCTGTGCTAAGTGCTTGTGCAGTAGCAGTTGGTCTGTGCAAGCTTTAAATTCACATAGCAACGACGGAGAGTCTGCAAGCACTTTTGAGCTCAGCTGAAGAAAGGATTTGGAGCCCTTATTTACTTGTCTGCTCAGGATGTAATAATGTTCTGACGCAAGGTCTTAGGTAATGGGGCTTTTTAAGGCATAGAAATTGTGTGGCTTGAGCTGTTCTGGTACATCAGTTCCACCAAATAAATTTTCTGACTTTGAAGTGGTCACAGATTGTCAAGGGCTGGGATGTGCTAGAACTAATCCTCCAGAAAAGACAAAGGCAGCTGCTATTTAAGGGCTTGGGAGCATGTTTTGTAACTTGTTGAAAGAAATAAAACATGCTCAAGGGATCGTAGGCCACTGGGAAACTCTGTTTTAAGGATTTGGTGCTAGAAAGATGGGCAGGAGCTGAACTGATTTTGCAGATGGAGCTTCCCACTTCTCATTTGGTCCCAGAGTGGCAGTGGCTGAAAGTTGTTACCATCTGGTAGCTGATTGGTGGTCTATATGAGGGTCAGTCTGACTCCCGGTGGACAAGGCCGATGTTTCCTAAAGTGAATAGTGATTTTGGATAACCAACTTGAAAGAGTCCCATTTTTCAGAAGTACTGAACACCTGCCTCCTGCAAATCAGGTTCATTTGGAGATCTCTCATGTTGAACAGTCAGACTCACTCATGATAATTTAGGCCCCAAGCCATCCACATCACAAAAAAAATCATATTTGGTGCCAATGAACCCCCTTGTTGAAACATGTGGTGACAGGAAACTGATTATTATTTGTATTATGGTAGTGCTTAGGCACCCCAACGAGGGATTGGGGTCCCTTTGTTCTAGTCACTGTACAAAGAAACAACACAGAAACAGCCCCTGCCTCAGGGAGCTTGTGATCTAGGATTTAGGCTGGTGAGTTAAGATATATCAGTTTGAATGGGTGCCAAGCCAGATTTTCAAATACCTAGCATTAGAACTGAAAAGGAAACAGTTTTCCTGTGCCAAGAAAATTTCAGATATTTTTGAATAATTTCCCGTCCCAAAACAGGATGAAAAGTCAAAATCTCAAAAGCGCCTGTGAACTGAAATTCCAAATTAAAAAAGGTTTGGGTCGATCGAAACATTCCATTTTGATTTCAAAACACTTCAATTTTGACTTAAAAAAAATTTTTTTTACTACTATTAGCTTCAATTTCTAAATGAAAAGTTGTTTGAAACTAGAAAAGCAAAATTTTTAATTTGGAAAATATCAAAACTTTTTTCCCAGATTTTTTTGATAAATTTGTCGAAACCAACCCTTTCCTGTGAAATATTTCTTTTTATTGGAAACTAAGAGAAGTGGCTTATCAAAATATCCCAGCTCTACTTAGCAAATCCAGCCCAAGCTGTGGATTCTCAAGTGATGAGCGACCAGCATCTCTCATTGTGACTAGGGATGCCAATTTTTTAGTTGCACAAAACCAAGCAACCTAGCCCCGCCCCTACCCTGAGACCCTGCCCCCCCACTCACTACATTCACCCTCCTTCGGTGGCTCATTCTTCCCCCACCCTCACACACTTTCAGTGGCCTGGGGCAGGGGTGTGGGGTGTGGAAGGCTCTGGCTGGGGATGAGGGTTTGTGCTGCAGGAGGGGGCTCCAGGCTGGGAGGTGGGGCTGAGGGATTTGGAGTGTGGGAGGGGCTGCAGGTTGAGGCAGGGAATTGGGGTGAGGGCTCCGGGATGGGGCTGGAGCTGAGGGGTTCAGGGTGTGGGAGGGGGCTCTGGGCTGGAGCAGGGGGTTGGGGTGCAGGGGGGTCAGGGCTCTGGGGTGGGGCCAGAGAGGGGGGTTTGAAGTGCAGGAGGGGGCTCCGGATTTGTGGGGGGGCTCAGCGCTGGGGCAAGGGGTTGGGGTGTGGGCTTACCTTGGATGGCTCCTGGTCAGTGGCACAGCTTGGGGGGCTAAGGCAGGCTGCCTGCCTGCCTGTCCTGGCACCGTGCTGCACCCCAGAAGCAGCCAGCAGGTCCAGGTCCTAGGCAGGGGCACCAGGAGGCTCCACGCACTGCTCTCACCTGCAGGCACCCAGGGGACGGCTCTAGGCATTTTGCCACCCCAAGCATGGCAAGCAGGTTGCCTTTGGCGGCATGCCTGCGGAGGGTACGCTGGGCCCGCTGAAGCCACGGGACCAGCAGACCCTCCGCAGGCATGCCACCGAAGGCAACCTGCTTGCCGCCCTCGCAGTGACCGGCAGAGCACCTCCCGCGGCTTGCCGCCCCAAGCACACGCTTGGTGTGTTGGGGCCTGGAGCCGCCCCTGCAGGCACCCCAGCCAAATGAGAGTGCAGAGCCAGTGCTCAGGGCGGGGACACCGTGTGGAGCCCCATGGCACCCTGCCTAGGAGCCGGACCTGCTGGCCGCTTCTGTGGCACAGTGCGGTGCCAGCCAGGACAGGTAGGGACTAACCTGCCTTAGCACTGCGCACCGCCGACTGGACTTTTAAGAGTCCGGTCGGCGGTGCTGACTGGAGCTGCCAAGTTCCCTTTTCAACTGTGTGGTCTGAGCGAAAACCGGACACCTGGTCACCCTAATTGTGATGTTTAAGGCTAATTTTGGGGTCCCACAATAAGAAACCAGTCTGTGCATCTTCTAGCTTTCGTAAGCAACCTACAATAGGGAGCATGCGAACAACCCCATTAAGTGGAATACAAAGGTGCACTCTTTGTGTGTCAGATTTTTCTCACTTCAGGGGTTTGAAGTAGAGGTTTACTTCCTTCAGCTGGCAATTCTTGTAGTTATTTATATCTCTCTTACTTAAGGCTATAAATGACAGTTGACAGACAAACATCCTCTGGCTAATCTGATACCCTCTCTCCCTCTTTTTTTTTTTTTTTTTTTAAAAAGCTTTTCCAAATAATAAAATATGCAATATGAAGAAAAGCAAAATATTGAGTCATAAATGTGTTAATTCCTGGCAATTCCTGTTGCCTCTTCTGCAAAATCCCATCTATATACGTGCATTGCCAGGTTATCTAATCCAGCCATCTTGCTACGGAATAGGATGTAATGTTAATTTCCTTGTAGCTCAGTTTGTTTTGTGATCTATGCTAGTTCATTCACTTAACAGTATTATGGACCTTATCACTGGCTAACAGAGGATTTATCTGTGCTCTCACTGAAGTCAATGGAAGCAGACTGGACCTGTATCAAGAATGTGTTTCCCGAAGTCTAAGTAAAAACACATTTACTTTTAGCCTGAAGGGGGTTCCATTTTACATGGATTCTCATCCTCACAGCTTCAGTTAAAGTTCTGAGGTTCGAGGGCAAAATTTAACTGGAAACCATTTAATTTTGCTTGGGTTTGACCCAAAACAATTAGCCAGGCTTGTGTGACACACAAGTCTCCTACATAAAAATCTCATGATTCTGGCAGTTATGGGCCAGTAAGTCTAGTTTTTCACTACCAGGCAAATTGGTTGAAATTATAGTAAAGAACAGACTTCTCTGACACATAGATGAAGACAGTATGTTAAAGAAGAATCAACACAGCTGCTGTAAAGGGGAATGCCTCACCAATCTATTGGAATTCTTTGAAGGTGTCAACAAGGGTGATCCAGTGGGTATAGTATGCTAGGACTTCCAGAAAGCCTTTGACAAGGTCCCTCACCTAAGGCTCTTAAGAAAATTAAGCAGTCATGGGATAAGAGGGAAGGTCCTTTCGTGGGACAGTAACTGGTTAAAATACAGGAAACAGGTTAGAAATAAATAGTCAGTTTTCACAGTGGAGCGAGTTACATAGCGGGGCTCCCCAAGGATCTGAACTAGTGCTGTTCACCATTTTCATAACTGATCTGGAGAAAGGGGAAAACCATTGAGGTGGCAAAGTTTGCAGACAATACCAAATTATTCAAGATAGTTCAACCCAAATTTGGCTGTGAAGAGTTACAAAGGGATCTCACAAAACTGGGTGACTGGGCAACAAAATGGCAGATAATGATGAAGTTCAGTATTGATAAATGCAAAGTAATGCACATCCAATCTGGACTGCTGGCACTGGTGTGTACCATGGCCTTTCAAAGCACTCTACTGGCAGTGCAGAGAGAATGAAATTAACTGAGGGCCATATGGTGCTGGTTGCATTCACTGAAAGAAGACTGTTGTGAGTGGGTCCAAAGGAGGATTATTCTGATGGAACAGAGGGGGAGGGGAGCTCTAGGCATTTTGGAAATGCGCACATTTTGCTGTTTCCCTGTGAAATATGGTCCTACAAGTCCTGGGTGAATATTCTGCATTACAGGCACTGCTGGATCTTGTCCAGTATAGTCTGGATGTAGGAAGGAAATTACTCAGTTGCTCTACAGACAAGTGCAGCTTTGAATTTGAAACAGGCCGGAGACAGCTGAGACTTCTAAACTTGTTTCCCAAGTGAGTCAAGATTTTGTTGGATGTATTGTCAGCAGTGCCAAGAGGCCCCAGTCAGGGGTCGGAAGCCCATTTTGTGAGGCACTGTAGACACCCAAACAGCAGTCCCTTCCCCACAGCGCTTGCGGTCTGAGCACATTGAGAGACAGCAGGTGGATACAACCAATATACAATATGCAGATTGAGGGGAGACAGCATAAGAGTGAAAAAAGTGTATTTGGTCTAATAAGCAGCAGTCACGAGATGTCACTGTCTAGCCATTGCCAAATGTTTGGTAAGCATCACGGCACGGGTGAGTTTTAAAGAGGGAGTGCAATGGCTTTGCAGGTTTTTATGAGGAGCTTCTCTCATCCGTAAAGCAAGAGCGTCATGAAAGATGCTTGCGGGAAAGGTAGTAGCACTATGGGCTAGCAAACAAAACACTGGACAAGGAGACGGGAGACCCTGGGCTCCATTCTTACCTCTTCTGCTTAGGCAAGTTGCTTTGCTGTTCTGTGCCTCTGTTTCTTCACGCTCCCTCTATTTTGTCCGTTTGGTTTGTAAGCTGTCTTGGTCTGGAACTGTTTTTCACTGTGTTTTGTACAGTGCCTGGATCTCAATTAGCCTGCTGGACACTACCATAATTGATAAGAGATGGGTCATTCACTCTACCCTGGGCAGGCTTTGGGGCCCTCAGAACCGCACCATGCCATCCAGTCGTCCTTAGTTACTTCCCTGCCTCCTGTGTGCTAACCTCTGATCATTGTCATGCACAGGCCTAAGCAGCTGCTTTCTCCATCTTGTTATCAGTTTGGTTGGAGAGGGAAAAGTTTCTAAATGACAGTAAAATCCTTAGCAAAGAAACAAGAATCAGTGTTAAAAATAAAAAAAAACAAGACAGCTTGTTTCATCTAAACAGAAGGGTTATTAAATAAGCTTGAATTAATCAGTGATCTGCCAGTGCTCTGAAATTGAAAAGCAGGGTGGAGGAGCAGGGAGCAGCTGAATGAGAAGAAGCCACTTTCCCGGGTAGAAATCTATATTAGAATCCTGCTGGAGGGATGCTAATGTGCTCTTCATTGTGGGAAACATTGCCTGCTCCTCTACTTCCTTGGGAAGGTGCTGAGAATAAACTAGACTCAGGGGCTCTTCAGCTGTCACTCTCCTCTTAGCCTGAGCTCAAAGGGTGCAAGTTACAATGTCTGGAAGGACTCCACCTGTCAGTGCCTGAGCCCCACTGGCAGGAGTTAGTGTTAAGCTGAGAAGCCACTGGAGACCTGAAGAGGATTTTCAACCTCTGTCCCATTTGCTCTGAATTCTCCAACAGCTGCCAGTTGTCACGCTCTGCAGCAAACTAGGAAGGAGCTGTCATGTTCATACCAATGCACTATATTTCCCAGCATCTGAGCATCTCAAAGCTCTCCATAAACACTAATAAACATTAGGGTGTTTGAGACTTAAACAGATGGGTAAATGGAGGCCCAGAGAGGCGAAGTCACTCCCCTAAAGTTGGTTACACTTCATGGCCTGAAGTGTCCACTAAAGGTTATGCACAAGCCAGGCAGGTTTGTTGCACACTAAAGGACTCTTCAGTGGCGTGAGATGTTCTATACTGGTATAGGCAATTTAGTTTGGCTGTTAACTTAAGAGCTTCTAACACTTGCATCTTCCTTACTATCTATCAGATGCCATGCACACCAGTGGCACTACAGAAATAAACAGTAGTAATTCCTTAGTGGAAATCCCAGTATTCTAATTGATGACTAGATTTTGGAACCAAGTAGCTTGGCCTACTGGATCTCTTGGGTCCTGGGGGTACTGAAACCAACAGAGACCAATAGGGAGGAATCTGTCAATCTACTGGAATGTCCACTAATGTGTGCTTAGAGGCTGGAAGAAACACATTTTTTTATACTGGAGTGGAGTGGGGAAAGTCAAATGTGGTAGAACTAGAATATAACACCCAGGCGGCCTGACCCCATGCTAACCACAAAGCATGTTCCATTTGAGTGCTTACATGCACTTTTGCTCCTCCCCTGCCACATTTATGGCTAAGTTATCCCTTCCCTTCCCCAGAATGATAAGAACTAGAGCAGGGATGGCTATTGTCAGGGGCTATATTTCAGTAGATGCTGCTCAGTGCTTATTTCAGATGCTGAAAAGATACTTGCCCACCTGAAATGGAGCTATGTATCCTGCTACCACAAGGCACCTTCCAAACAGGGATTTGCACTGTGCACAAACATGCAGTTGCATGTGCTTAACAATTTCAGTGCTACTGGCTGAGTGAACTCTATAGCCGGACAGCTGGGGATTCAGCATTTCAAAACCTAATTTAATAAATGTACAATTTCCTTGTTTATCTAGGTAACAGCACTGTGGTTCCAGTGTAAATACATCTAGATGCCATGGGGAATATTCAGGATAATAAACACCACAATGCTGTGCTGGTTGGCACGGCCAAAGGCTTTCAGGCTTGGGTTTTTTAGTTAGATATGGTTGGGGACCCATTTTAATTTGGAACTGGGATTTCTTAGCTGCCTACAGTAATCTTGGAGTGGGTCCAGGAGAAGAGAACACCCATTTTCCTCCTCCAGTTCCAAGGCCACTCTCTGATCCTCTCCCATGGTACACCATGGGGCAATGTGAGGTCATCTAATGGATAGAGCACCGGACTGGGACTCTGGAGACAAGAGGCTAGTTCTCCACTTTGCCTCTGACATACTATGTAACCTTGGTCAAGTCACTTAATCTGATGTGACTCAGTTCCCCATCTATAAAATCCTACCTCACACTGGGATGGTGTGGATAAAATCCATTAACGACAATGAGGTGCTATAAGCACCTAGATAGAGGTGTGACATCATTCAAAGCAACTGAGTCATTTTCTCGGGTTTGGATGAAGTAACCCACTTCCCCTTCCCAAAACTTGAATGAAACATTTTTAAGGTTGAAAAAAAATGGCCAAATTGTGTATCCTTTTTCCTTTTTCAAGGCAATAAGAAAAAACTGCAGAGTCTGCACTGGATTTTGTGCTAAATGGTTGTATGGTGAATAAAGCCATCTTTCCTCTCTTCCCAGCCCCTTCCCCACTGATCTTGAGTAATTTAGAAGCTGTTTTGCAGCAGTAAGTTTAAAGCTGAATAGCTGCCAGCTGTACTCAACAAGATAACAGGTGCTGGGTAACAGTGCAATGAGAAGAAGAGGTGTCTTGTTTCTGCTACCCAGGTGTTCTAGGGTGGTGGTGAATTTTGCTGGTTCTCTTTTTGGGTTGGTTGGTACTTAAATTTAGAGAGTGTTTCCAGCTGAGATGAACAGCTGGATACAGTTCATATGTTGCAGCCAAAGCTGGGATTCTGCTTTAGATCCTTAAATGGGATTTAAGGTAAAATCCTGGCTTCATTGAAGTCAGTGGAAATTTTGCCATTGACTTCATTTGGGTCAGGAATTTATCCCTAGCATGGAATACCTCCTGTGCCATTGCATACCACAGCTGTGACAGCATCATTGAGCTGCAATTCATAGTTAACTGTGTCCATGTTCATTTGTATTATAATAGTGCCTAGAGGCCCCATTGTGCTAGACAGATGAGTGCAACTTGTCCAAGGTCACACAGAGTCAGTGGCATGGCCTGGATTACCAAACCAGGTTTTCTGACTCTTACTCCAGTGCCCTAACTAGGAAGCCATGCTGTCTTGCTTGCATGTAGAACCTCTCCCCTGATGATTTCAGAGCATTTTGATCAACTAAACCTCAGAGATCCCCAATCCCCAGTGAGGAAAGCATTATGCCTATTTTACAGACATGAAAACTAAGGCACAAAGATTGGGGTGGGGGAAGTGACTTGCCCAAGACAACACAAGCCAGGCACAGCAGCAGTAAGGAATAGAACCAGGCTCCTGCTGCCCAGTCCCCTGTTCAGATCACTAAACCATGCTGCCTAAAAAGGAAACATGCCATCACAACTGCTAGGAAGGGACTTGCCCAATGTCCTTCTCATTGGTTTTTCTGCTCCCCTTTATCCCAGACAGGCTGGTGTGTGCGTGGGAGAGAGATATGGAAAGGGAGGGGGGGGAAGAAGGCTCATCCGGTACATTTGTTGCATAAACAATATCTGAGTCCGGACAATCTGAGTGCATTTTGTACATAATTCATGCAATTATGTTTGTTATCGAGGAAATGCCTTTTCACAGCTGGGTTTCGTTCTCCCCTCCTCCATCCCACCTCAGTTCTGGAGGAAGCAATAGTCACAATACTGTACTTTGCCCTGCTACCTCTTTCCCCAAGAGCTGTGAACTAGCCTGCAAAATACCATCCTCATGAATAAGCAGCCGTGAGGAAGAGGGAGGGCAGTAGGTATGTGGCCGTTAGGGTCACCAATAATTATTGATTTTGGCTGCTAGAGTTAGCTCTAAGGATGTTGTGCTGATGGCTGTCTTAGTGAAATGTAAGCGAGATTTGCAGGGAGACCTTCCATGGGCAGTGAAATAAGAAAATGAGGCATATGGAGTGTTTTTAGCAAGCTATTCGAAGAGTTAACTGCTACCAGCGCCATTCAATAAACAAACCTCCGTGATGCAGTCACTGCTGTATCTTCCTCTCCTTAGCATAGGCACCACCATGCTACTGCAACTTGGAAAATACAGTTTTTGATAGCCTCTATTGTCACTAGGAGCTGTCTGGATTCACAGCTAGCCCTGTAGGTGTTTCTCTGTGAAACTGTAGTGTGTAAAGGTGCAACTGGATTCCTCTCTTCAGAGTCGGGCTAGCAGGAGAATCTTCAGGTGGGGACAGAGGCACATTGGCAGAGCTGTGTATGGGACTCAACCAAAGCTCCTCATCTTGTTGTGCCTGGCTGTTAGTCCCTCCTCTTCATGAATGAAACAAAGACTCATGAACTGTTCTGGCAGCATGATAATTAACCATTCAGGGCCCAGCATGTGGGAGGTCGTCAGGCCTCTTTTTAGTTTAATTACTTATAAGTACTTTTATTTGTTGTTTCTTTTTCTTTAACAATAAAAAAAAATGCCCAGACAAACAGTTGTAGGTGTCCTAGTAATTACCTTTATCTTGCAATATCACAATGATTTCAGATCATATCATGCTGTGTAATTTTAGTTTGCATCGAATTCTGAAGTATGCCATTGGTCTGACTGACTCTTAAACTGTGAAAACAATATCTGGATTTAAAAAAAACACCTTGAACTTGATGTTTTCTTGATGCTGATGATGAAATTTGGGGAGACCAAAACACAAGAGCATCCTGCAGTTAGTCTGGATGAAATGATTTAAGGCTTTGAGCACTGGAGTGGGACATGGGCTCTGTTCACAGCACTGCCACTGTGCTTTAGTTTTCTCATCTGTAAAATGGGGATAATGAGACCAACCTCCTTTGTAAAGTGCTTTGAAATCATTGATGAGAAGTGCTGTATTAGAGCTAGGCATTATATGTTGTTGAATTACAACCCTGCACTCAGACTACATGTTGTGTGGGTTACTAGTATTCAGGGCCGGCTCCAGGCACCAGGTGAGGGGCAGAATGTCCTGGTCTTTGGCAGCAGGGTCCCTCACTTCCTCTCGGAGTGAAGAACAAGCCGCCGAATTGCCACCGAAGACTGAAGCGGTAATGGTAGAGTTGCAGATCGCGTTCATGGCTTTTTTCTTTTTTTCTTTTTGCTGCTGGGGGCGGCAAAAACCCTGGAGCCGGCTCTGCTAGTATTGATCCACTGAAAGAAGCCCTGGACCATTTTCTGTCTGTCATGGGACACTTTCTACATGGGAATATCCTTTCCTCATAGTGTGCAGAATTTTACCTTCACATGTCCCTAGAAAACTTCAGCATTTTGGCTCTGGAGAAGAAACCTTCGTCCAATGTATTGGGGCTTTCGCTACTGGTGGAAACCAGCTGAACATGCTCTTGCGGATGCCAAGTAATGTTTCTGAGCGGTAGAGTACATAGATACTGTGCTGTATGAGAGTGAAGCTCAACCTAACAATTGTGTGGAGTCTGAAGACCAGGATTCAATATCAAGTCCAGGGGTGTAGAGGTGGGTCGGAACCAGTTACAAAATTAAGATTTGGTGAAATTCTGATGCTTCAGAGATCAAGGATGAAATCCTGGCCCCATTGAAGTTGATGGCATGAGAGTTATGCCATTGACTTTGATGGGACCAGGATGTCACTCCAGGTTTATTCTCTGAAAAGCTCCCAAAAGTTCCAGTGCTGATCCAAGCTCTCTGAACTTCTTGATGGCTGTCTTGCAAGAATGGGCTTTTAGCTAAGTTTCTGGCCCCTGCTCTTCAGGTTCTGGATGGGAAACCTCTGGAGAAATGCTTAACTGAGCCTTTTGGAATGTCTAGAAAAGTTCTCTTACCCCCCCCCCCCATTTGCTTCTGGAAATGTTCTCAAGTTTGTGTGGCAGGTGGAGGTAGTCAAGGGCCCTTCCCTAATGGGCATATCTGCTCTGTAGATAGAATGCAGAAAAGTTCTAATTGGGAACAGTCGGGTTCCTAGACTTTGGGGGCAATATTTTCTGGAATGACAACTGGTATTTATTTTTTTAAATTAGGATGTGTTTACTCTTGAAGCTGGAGGTACAAATTCCAGCTGTAGTAGCTCTGATCAAGAAAAGCATAATAAGAGGTGTGCACCTGCAGCATTGTAAGCAGAAGAAGGAGCTAGCCTCCCCAAGTATGATCCCATCCAGGACACTAAGATATTTGAGCAGCTAGCTAGTCCTGCAGTACACGCCACTCCAGCTCCACTGTTGTTTTTATCTTGATCAGAGCCAGTGTGTGTGTGCTTCCTTGAGCTGGAATTTACATCTCCAGTTCCAAGTATAGATGTATCCTTAGAGTAGTGAGGAGAGGCCCCATTGTGCAAGGCACTGTACAAACAGAGTGAGAAAGTGTCCCTGCCCCAAAGAACTTGCAATCTAAATACACAAGATGGATTAAAAAGTGAGAGGGGCAACAGATGCACAGAGATGGATTGGCTTTCCCAAGGTTAAACAAAGGATCAGTGGCAGAATCAGATGCAGAATCCAGGTCTCCTGAATCTCAATCCAGTGCCCCATCTATTAGACCACACGGTCTTCCCTGATAGGCCTGGGAAGCCCTCCAATCAGGGCATCTGTTCTGTAGAGAGAGATGCACCCAGGCTCTCACTTATTCCAGAATAGAGTATTTATTAAACAGATAAACTCTTTATCTGCCCCTCTTCCCAGTCATCCCCTCAGATTGCTGTATATTGAACTGGAATCAACACACACAAAAGAGGTCAGGATGGTAAAGCGATGAGACTGCTTTAAATTGATGGTCCTTGTATTTTAGTTTATACCATGTAGCTTGTACGGCCTGCCCTTTTGATGACCCTTTTTACCATAAAAGGAATACTGGGGAATTTCTGACATGCTGGTGACATATGGAGGAGGTCAGCAGGGTGAGCGAGCATAACTCCTTGCTTCTAGCCTCATGGTAATGAATCTTAGTATGATTGTACACAGCACGTGGGGCAGAATCAGCCAGCAGCCTAGGAAGTGCTCAGCAGAGGGTAACTGTAGCCAAACCTGCTCCCCAAACTCTCTTAAATTTCTGAAGAGGCTTAATAAGTCAGAAGGACAACTCCAGTCTTTCATGGTGTTAAGAGAAAAAGATAAACATGAGAAGGGTTTTAATTTTTCTGCTAAGCATCTCTCAAGACTCTGTGTGGTTCCCAGGCCTTGATAGCAGTACATTGGGACAAACTGAGAAAAATGTATAGAGAAGTTAGGTGATGGAAACCTATCTCTGTACAGGTTAGAAGCTGGTCAGTATTTAAATTCTGTGCCTTACTTCTCCCAGCTGCTTGTCTTTTTGTGGACTTCTGTCCAGGTGAATGTGGCAGAAAGTTCAGGTCCTGTGTGCTGTATGATGGTAGATACTTCTGCAGTCTACAACATCCTCTGTCTTCCCCAACAAGAGGGCAGAAGCATCAAGAGTCCTGCAGAAGTGCAGAGCTACTCTACTGACTCATCCAGGCACCCTGACCAGATGGATCTCATTCACTCCAGCTCATCAACGATAACAAGGCTGAGCCTCTCTCCTCCTCTCTGAAGGGAGAGGAAGAGGATGTAACAGGCAGGTCTGAAAGGGGAAGTCCTGGGAATAGCTGGCATGGGAGGGAATGAGAGCCAACCTTATGTGCCCTGTTTTCAATTACAGCATTGTTTTCAGGACTTCATGGTGCTAAGATAATGTGGGAGTTGAATAAAGGGTAACTGAAATTGACAAAAAGCCCCAGAAAGGGTTATCTTGTATTGAATGACAGGTCCAAAGAGATTCCCACAGCCAGTTGAGTTGCAGCTAAATGGATCTCTCCTCTGTCTGCCCCTCTTTCATCTGCTCAAGGTAATGACAGAGTAACTGCCAGGATTCATCCAGATAGCAAGCATGCATTCAGCTGAATGTGGTGCAGTGTCCCTTTGTGTTATGTGATGTCATTGTGAGACAGTGATGAGTCAAAAATGGAATGAGGCTTTCTATTTAACTTTCTTTCTGGAACAGAGGGACTTTGTTTTGACTTTCAGCCAGAAGCCAACAGGGATCAGAAAGACAGTTTGGAGCAATTGGCAAGGTTGAGAGTCCAG
The DNA here is from genome assembly GCF_007399415.2 of Gopherus evgoodei. Lineage (NCBI taxonomy): Eukaryota > Metazoa > Chordata > Testudines > Testudinidae > Gopherus > Gopherus evgoodei. The sequence goes on along the minus strand of NC_044325.1, from coordinate 145,131,738 downwards.
ACACTTGCAAACCTGTTTGGAGTTGGATTACCAAGGGGTGTTTAGGGTCAGGATTAAGATGTATTATAAGAGCTGGCCTGGAAAACTAGCCAGAGCAAACCTTCATGTGAGGTGTTGGACACCTGCGTGTATGGCTGTTTCTTCCTTCTGGTATTTCAGCAATGCTGGTCCCAGTCAGAAGTAGGGGAAATGTAGTCACATGCTTCACGAGACTTCTGAGTTTGGTTCCAGAGAAGGAAGAAGGATCAATAGCAGGGGGATTGGGAGAGTCTTTCAGAGCAGGTTTTACGTCCCCAATATCTACCCCTTTCCCTGCCCTGGCAAAATGTTGTGCTTGGATTTGTGTGCTCCCAGATCCCACATTCCCAAGGTACTCATAAAGAGAGCTGGATATCAGAGTGTGGACTGGCTATGGGGATCTGAGCGTAAATCTCACTCCCTTGGCCTAAAGCACAAAAGGTGGCAGGCCTGCTGTCTTTGGCTTTCCACTGGCACAGTCATTTACATTAGTCACTGTGAAGTCTATGCAAAATGCACTGGTGTAAATGATGACACAAAGTGCAGGACAGTGGTGAATTGGACCCCATATAAATGAGTGGGGAATCCTAGTTCAATGAATGTAAAAAACGCTACCAAATCACAATTCATAGTGTGCTGTCTCTGCAATGCCCACGTGTAAATGACCGATTTGAGGCAGTGCAAAATCCTACATGCCTTTCCAAATACACTGGCCATGGGGTCAGCCAGGGAGCTGGAGGGCTAAATGAAAGCTGAGCACAGCCAGTCTCTACAAGGGGGAAAAGGGGGATTCATGCATACATTAACCCTATATGGCTAACTGTACCCTTTTTAAAAAGATTCTGTCTTAATGAAGTGAATGCAGCTGCTGCACTGGCGACATCTAAATTGTTCCTTTGGTCCTGGCACTTTCTGCAGAAAATTCTCCTTTATTTCTGTTTTAATTTTCCCTTTTTTATTGCGTGCATAAAATAACACTAATGACAAGCTGCAGCGTCTGAGAGTGAGTGACAGCTAAAATAAGAAAAATGACTAATCGTGCCTCCTGCAGCCCTGTCACATGGAGATTAAATGAGCCTTTTTTTTCCTTCCCCCCTCAATGAGAACCATGGGCATTTGAATAATAATATTATAGTCTCCATTAGGATGACAGTGGGGAAAAAAAAATCGGCTCAGACCCATGATTATGCCTCCAATCTAATAATTATTTAAATACCAGATAACTCCTTTCAGTCTAAGTGAGGCCTTTCAGCTGCCTGGGTTTATATTGTGTTCCTGAATTTACTCTCCCTTTCACCTTTTATTGCCAAGTGGATCCCAGATTGCTTTTAAGGTCACATTTTAGATTAAATTATACCCTGCTCACAGAAACAAAAAAGACATCAAATAGTATTAAGGATCTGAGTTACACTCTCCCAAGCACGCCGGTTTTCCCCATAGGAGCATCTAACTCAGTGTTTAACTCTTCCAGCTTTGAATAGCTGGCCTCAGACCTCTCCACTGGCTCCCGATTGAACTGAAAATTGCCCTCCTTGGGTTTTGAAGCTCTATGTGCCACAAAGCCCGTCTTATCTCTACTGCACGCCACACAGGCCCCCTGTCTGTGCCCTCTCACAATCTCATCATCTCTGGTGCCAGATCCACTTTCTGTGATGTCAGGCCTCAGGGATAACCTCCTTGTACACCGGTGCTCTTTAAATCTCCCCTGAAAGTGCACCTCCTTCTCTTTAATATTTCTCTTTCTGGGTTAATATTCATGGTAGCTTTGCAAAACCCATTCAGAATGTAGTTGTTGTGAAAGGCACTTTGCAAAATAAGGCACAGCATAGACTTGGCCAGGCCACGAAAATTCTGGTTTACAAAAAACGTTGACATTTGTTTTCGTTCCTGATTGTAATGCAAACCAAACTTGTCAAAGGGTTCTATGAAACAGAATTGCTTTCCTTGCAACAAGGAACAAAAATACATTTCTAAACCGTGAAACATAGTGCATCATGGAACTGTTATTTTCCAGTCTTGTTCTGCATAGTGCATTTTCTGATCAAAAAGGCTAGATTTTCATCCACACTCTTTCTCTCTCTCTCTACATCCTTTTTCATCAAAATCAATGTGTTTTTGGAAAACACTTGAGCTTTGACAAAAAGGCTTTTTCTTTTTTGACAAACATTTCATCAAAATTTCTCACCAGCTCTCATACGTTGACAATAAAGTGATGATTGGGAGAATGTGGTCCCCTTCCCTCTCTGATTGGTGGCTGTCAGGTTTTAGACACCTTGAGCAGGGTTTCCAAAGTAGCCTGAGGGTGCATCTCACTAGGGGAAAAAGTGTGTTAATTTGAGGTAACTCCTAGTGAAAACAAGACAGTTTGTAGTTTGAGTATGAGTTAGGAGATAAAAGGAAATCCTAGGCTTACTCCTACTCTTCACCGCAACCTCCTGGCACATATGAAAATAACCAACTGCCTTCTCTTTTTGCTAGGATTTTACCACGTGTGAGCTCTCACATACCCTTTTTTTCATAGGCTTGTCTATACTGAAAACAAACACAGCACCGTACTCCACTTCCCTGAGAGACAGTAACTGGGTTGGCAGGAGAATTCTCCTGTTAATCTAGCACTGTCCACACCAGGGATTAGATTGGTTTAACTGCATCACTCAGATGTGGATTTTTCAAATGCCTGAGTGATGTAGTTGGACCAATCTAATTTCCTAGTGTAGACAAGGCCTCGGGGACTTAGGCACACAACTCCCATTGCACATCAATGGAATTTAGCTGCCAAACTCCCTCCTTGGACAATCGTAGCCCTGGTTCCTTGGTTACTTAAACAATATTGATTTAATATGCATTTGTTCCCTAGATAAATGTTTATCCTCCTCTGCGCTCCTTCTGGGAGAGTGAGGTTCACAAGAGCACCTGTGGCTAGTAAGGGGGAAGGAGGTAATGGAGTTTGCTTAAGCAAGAATTTCTTATGGCCTGTTTCAATCCAGTGAAATTCTTCCTTTGCTTTCTAAATTTCCATCAGTTTCTGTTCTCTGCCATGGAAAACCTCTTTGCCTTTGTATGGGGTAGAGAGAAGTGTTTTTTGATTGAGCTGTGTTTAGTGGGGGTTGGGAGGGTTGATTGAGCTGTGTTTAGTGTGGGGGGGGGGAGAGAGATCTAATTTGGCCTTTGAGACCATCATTTATGAGAAATCTTCTCTATACAGCAATGACCAGAGTTCCCTTCTGACATGCACTGTCCTAGCTAGTAACTCTGTTCTGGCTAGGGGATATTGGGTTCTGAGATGCCACAATTCAGTGGTTCACTTGGTACATAGGGGGTACATATGGGACAGGGGGGCGATTCTTTCTTACACGTTAAACTGAGCAAACTGGAGTTATTCAGCAACCTGCCCTGGCTGTTGCTCAGTGGGATCCTTGTACCTGCACATCCAGAATCTGTGTAAATGTTTTCCTTTGTTCCTCCCCTGTGTCCAGTTTCCTGGTATTTCCTTCCGCCTAAAACAACAAGGCAGGACATTCCTAGCCTGCAACTCTGTTGCTAATTTCACATGCAGGCTGCTCGGTGTCTCTTTTCAGGCTACGCTGTCATTTTATCCAAGAAGAAAGCTGCCCGGAAAGTGTGGTGCTTGCGATCAGGTCATCAGTGTTTACTGCAGGTTATCGGCAACTCTTGTGTGCCTGAAGAGCAGTTAGCAGCGTGGAGAGCCTTCCTCAGAGCAGAGACTCGGGAGCCGCTTGATTCTGCCCTTTTGAAATGTTCCCTAGCCAGAAAAGGGAGAGTTTTTAAAAAACATTTGCTTGGAAAATTTAATGAGAGGAAATGTGCGAGTGAGGCTGATCTGAAAGGTTAGCTGGCAACTCTGGCTGCTGGCTCTGTTCTGTTTCCACTCTCACATTCAAGTTCAATGCAGTGACTCCTCTTCTGCCAGAGCCTTCCTTACAATATCGTGAGCCACAGTTTCAGTTGGAGAGAGACCTCAGATCGCCACAACCAGAGGTAAAAATTAAGAGACCACAAATACGAAGTGAGCATTTCAGGGAAGTATCACTTAGGGCAATTACAGGCTTCTAGTTCAGCTACCTCTGCCCTGTTTTATCACTAACAATGAGATTAGAGATGGCTGTTCAGGGATTGAGTGGCTTATTTACCTTTCAAAAACACCTGTCTCTCTTCCAAAGGTTAGCAAGCTGAAAGAGAAGCTGTCCGTTCGGTGACGCTTGTGAGTGGTACGTTTTTGGGAGCGTCAGCAATTTAAATACCGAAAACAATATCAGAGTCAATCAAATCTCCATTTGCCTGCGAGTGAGAGGTGTTGAATTGGGGAGCTTTGGAGAGTAAAGTCCTGTCTTTATTCATAGCACAGGCAATAGTAGTGCAAGGTCTCTTACTCTGAAGTGGGGGAAACCACATATGAGAGACAGAGGAATTCAGTCCGTGGTTTCTAAGGCCTTGCCTAATGATGGTTTCTCTTGCATCAGTGTAACTGTACCAGTGCAAAGCCTTGGTGTAGACGCCCTGCGCTGTTAAATGGTGGTTTACATGACTACACCTCACCCCATGCTGCCTTAGTGCAAATTACAATTCACACCAATACAGAGCGCCTGTACTAGGGGAACTGCACTGTTTTAACTGCATTTGTTTGACACTGATGCCAAACACCCAAAGTAGCAAAGACTTAGCACTGCTGACTAACGGAACAGGCAGTTTTACCACAGACTGTGAAATGCACTCTTTCTCCTGAGGGTGATTCAATAAACCAAAGCCTGAAATGCTAAGCTGGAGACAAGAACATCTTGCACTGGGATAGTGTGATAAGATTGGCTGCTGCCGTCGTCCTGTCCTCAGATTTGTAAGGGATGGAGAATTATGCACTTTGGGCCATTTCTCCAAACTGAGCTGCTATTCCATTCCTAGCCACCTAGATTGCTACAGTAATGGGCAGTATCACATCTCCTAAGATGTGCTTTGAATTAGCCAGTTAGACATTCACATACACCATTTAGACAGCTTGAAAATGTTTCCTCTTTCCAAATCCCAGCTCTGGTTTGGAAGCAGCATTGGCAGGGCCGGCGCTTCCATTTAGGTGACCTAGGCAATCGCCTAGGGTGCCAGGATTATTGGGGGCGGTATTTTACCGGGGGGGCAGCAGGCGGCTCCGATTGACCTGCCGCAGGCGTTCCTGCAGAGGGTCCGCTGGTCCTGCGGCTCCGGTGGACCTCCCGTAGGCACGCCTGCTTCAGCTCCACTGGAGCCACGGGACCAGCAGACCCTCCGCAGGAACACCTGTGGCAGGTCCTCCAGAGCAGCGCTCGGGGAAGGGAAATGACCGTGCGCCTAGGGCGCCAAAAACACTGGCGCCGATCCTGAGCATTGGTCTAGTGTATAAAGGAGCAAACTAAAGAGGTAGGACACCAGGCTTTTATCCTCTTTTCTATCATTGATTTGTGCAACTCTGGGCAAGTTTTTCTCTGTACCTTTTTCTTCCTCTGTAAAATGGGATAAGGACACTTGTCCAACTTTGCAAAGGCCGAATAAAGGCCTTGGTGAAATGCAAAACATTCTGTGCTGGAGCCCTTAGAAGAGTTATTCCCAACCATTGCAAAGTGCACTTTAGGCTTTGCTACTAGTGTCCTAGGGCTCCCTCTTGCTACCTTGGTGATGTGCCTGTGTGCTGGATCTCAGTGTGCCCCTATTTCGGCCTTTTCTTCCCCGTGAGCACTCTGATCTATCCCCCAGTAAGTCCTGGGCTGCTCCAAATGGCTCAAGCCTGCACTGCTGAATGGGAGGTGTTTAGACAATGGATGGTACAGCCAGAATCTTAGCCTGGTAAATTAACAGGGATGTTCGAAAAGAGGGTGAAACCCACTTTGGAATGTAGACCTTGCTTGCCAAGCAGACCCATTCAACACAGCTGTGTGTGTCACTGTCCTTACCCATTAGCATTGGTTGGCACTTCATTTCCAGCATCACTTCATTGCCAGTTAGTACCTGGGTTATGTGCACTGAATTACAGTGCTCATTTCAGAGTCATTTTGCTGGATCCCGCAGGCTGTTTTGTTTTGGGAAAGGGACCTGCACCAAGACACCAAAGCAATGTGTAAAGGAATAATGGGGAGCTGGTTCTTCCAGCAGTCAAGTATAGATGTGATTCCTTCCCAAGATGTCTCCTGGTGGGTAATTTGCTAATACGGTTAGATCTTCCTCTTGAAATCTGCCTTCTAGATCCTTATGTGGCCCTCATTCCCATAGGATCTGAGAGCATCTCTTAATTATTACCAGATGTTATCCTCATAACACTTCTGTGCAGTGAGGAAGTATCACCTCTGGTTTTCCGATTGGGAACTGAAGCACAGAATAAGTGGTTTACCCAGAGTCACCCACGGAGTCTTTGGCAGAGCTGGAGTGTGAACACAGGTCTCCTGAGTCCCAGTGCAGTGCTCTACCCAATAGACCTTCCTCCTCTGCCATCTAGATCAGTTGTTTATTCCCTGGTGGATCTGGACGGTACCTGAAAGATTACAGCTCTCAGACACCTCTTCTTTTACACCCCAAATTACCTCCAGCCATCACAAACATGGTGTTCCTGTCTGTTGCTCTTGTGAAACAATTTGCATCAGAAATATGGGGTGATGACACTGAGGCTTTTGTGGAAGATTATGATTGTATTAAAGCAGTAACTCCTGCATTGTGCATTTGGCCCATTCTGCTGGTCCTTTTAGCCTGAGAGGTGGCTTAAAACATCAGGTTTGAAATACTTGGACTCCCTGGCACAACAGGTGCAATCGGGTCCCAGCGCAGCTGACTCAGCTCTTCATGCTTCCGTGTGGAAGCTACATTGATTTCCACGCAGTTTGCTGTACAGCCTTGTCTGCACTAGAATTTATGGGGTTAAAATTTCCAGCTGTTCAGCTCTACCAATGCCACCACCAGCAGGACAGGTGCTGTAAGCCTCAGCAGCCAGAGTCCTAAGCACCATGCCAGTTAGACTTGCTCTGAGCATGGCAAGGTGACGCTGATGATGAAAAACCCAGTAGCTAATCTATGCCTTTGTCCCACCATCAGATAAGTATTTGCCTTTTGGAGAAGAGCTTAAAAACTATATTCTGTATGATTATTTAAAGAACATATGTTTTTTTTCATGAAAGGAGACTTTTTTTCCCTGGTATCATTGGCCAGAATTTCCCTCCCATCTTATATGCCAGTCCTATTTTCTTCTGTTCCCAGGTAGAAGGGTAGCCTTGTGACTAAGGCACTGGGATAAGACTCAGGAGATCTGTCTTTAATTCCTGACTGCCCCAGGCTCCCTGTGTGACCGTGGACAAGCCACATAATCTCTCTGGGGAAGATTTGCAAAAGGCAATCAAAGTCAGTGGTAGTTGGTGCTTTTGAAAAGCTCCCTCTTTATGCCTCACATCACCATCTGTAAAATAGAAATTATGCTTCCTTTTTGCTACCCTGGGACATGTCTATTTCGATTGCAAGCTCTTTGCAGGAGGGACTTGCAGTGGAGCCTCTACGAGCTACCTCAGCATGAATAAGGAGGTGTGGCATGTGTGTAGAACTTTTAGACTTGTAGGCACAAAAGGCACTATAGAAGTATAAGGACTCCTCTGGTCTCATTTTTAAGGCTCTGTGTCCCACCCTTGGGCTCCTGTGGCTGAGGAAGAGGGTGAATGGTCAGCATAGAGCAGAGAAAATAATTTAAGAGGGGGAGGGGGGAATAGAAAGGCTTTTAAAAAAAAATCCCTCCGTTTCTCTGTGTGTCCCAGAAGGGTGGACGAAACGCCCTCCGATGTAAGCCTGCATCACGCACACAGCGCTTTCCCAAGGCAAGCTGCCTGTTTCCTAAGGAAATCCCAGCCTTACGGTTCCTAATTCCACTTGACAGCTGACTGAGTGTTTGTGTTAGGGAAATGGGGGAAGGGATGTCAGAATGACTCCAGCCCCACCCCACTGTTGTCCCCCGGGCCCAGACTAGACCCCATCAGCTTTGAAATGGTCTTGTTGGCAAGTGTCTGGAGGGTGATAGTGTTGATGAGGTGTGGAATGATCTCTGCAGCTCAAGATTGCATTTGTTCTCCTCAGAAATCAGCTGCTGCTGAAGGAGCGGAGACAGATGAGGAGTTAGGGCTGCCCTTCAACAGCCTAAATGAGGGCGAGGGGAGATTAGGCTGCAGTCTACCCCCCTTTTTGGGAGGCAAGCGCACATGGTCTGTACAGCCAGCCTCCATTCCTTCTGCTGGAGTGACAGATGGACTTCGGAGCCCTCCTCACTCACTGTCTATGACACTCAGGGAACATGTACGCTGCAAAAACAAAACCCCTGCAGCAGCGAGTCTGACCCTGAGTCAACTGTGTGTAGATGTTCCTGGTTGGGCATGAGCCCAGATCTGAGGACACCCCTTCCCACTTACTGGGTTTCAGAGCTGGAGTGAGGATGTTTACACTGCTATTTTTTAGCCCTGTAGCAACAGCCCTGCAAGCCCAGCTCCTTTGACCCTGGCTCTGAGACTTGCTGCCGCAGGGGGGTGGGGGTTTTTGTTTTTGCAAGTAGACATACTCTGAGGTTCCCAAGTGACTCTGGGCATGTCTACACTGGGGGGTGGGCGGGGAGTGATTCCCAGTTCAAGGAAACATACTTTCACTAGCTTTGATCTAGCTAAAGTGCTGAAAATAGAGTGTAGCCCTGGCAGCATGACCACTGGGAGGGGCTAGCTGCCCCATAGGTGTACCCACTCTAGGCCCAAGGCACATATTTGGGGCAGCTAGCCTTTTCTCTTGCCACCACAGCTACACTCTATGTTTCGCACACTAATTTGAGCAGAGCTAGTATGGGTAGGTCTCTGGGAGCTGGGAATCAACCTGCCCCGCCCAACTCAAAAGGCAGCTTGAAAATGGGACTTCTAGTTATTTTGGGCAATGTTGTAGCCACACCACTGCACAAAGGGAAGGAGCGAGGGCTCTCGAGTTGCCCCTTCTTGCTGTAATGCCCTAGCGGTTAGGGTCTGACACCTTATCCCCTTCTCAGTCCCTCTTAGAACCTCCTCTGCTGGGATCACTTCTGTCTAGTGCTGGTTAGGGAGCTTCTGCTTTTCTGTACAGCTGTACTCACTCTATTGCTGCCTCAGTCTACCAACCCGCACCCCCATTTATCTGTTGCTTCCTGTCGGACACTCAAACTGTAAACTCTCTAGGCAGAGTTGTCGGTGGCTCTGTCTGCTGCACATGCGGTCGTTCCCACATTAGCTTTGCTCTGGCTTGCTCCAGCATCAGTAGCAGTGAAGCTACAGCACCAAGCACTTTGGCACAGGCTAGCTGTCAAAGAGCCTAGCGTCTCAGTGGAGTTGGACGGGCTGGGCTTCACTGCTGTTGTAACCCATGCTAACTCGGGTACGTCCACACAAGCTGTAAGTGCCACTTCCAGTTGCAGTGCAAACATACCCTTTCTTACGTCTGTCCAGTGCCTTCACTGGTGGGGTATAGAGCCTGGACTAGGGTTTCTAGGCTCTATCATAATACAGTTAATTAGCACTAATGAGCCAGAAGTGATGAGGTGCCAAGACAGGCTGTTGCCATAGCACTTTGGGCATGATCAAGAATCCTGGACGCCTTGCATGAACTGCCCTGCTTAGCAGGCTCAAGTAGTTTGGAAAATTAAGATAAACTTCTGAATTTCCAGGGGGAGCTCATCAAGAATCCAATCCACATCCTGAATCTGGTGAGGCTAGTGTGTCACTAGGGCACGCCATGTGGCATGCTGCTGTTGATTCATCCTTCAGTTATACATGCAGCCAAACACACCCTGTTCCGGCAGCAGCAACCCCACCACTGTTCCCTTCTCACAGCTACTCTTATGACAGCAGTAGCTGCACAGTAGAAACCTCTTTCCCTTCTCCACGGCCAATGAGAGCTTTTGAAAGCAGAGGATAGGTGGAAGTCCTGAATGCTCTCTCCCAACCAGTGCTTTTTCAGGCAGATGCTGAGCAGCTGATGACCAGCATTCAGATCAAAAGGACTCAAAGGGAGGAAAGTCAGTGTGGGGGGAGTTGCATGGTTCGTCTCAGATCCTGTCCGTCAGAGTGAATCAGGCACTGCCCTGCTGACACTAAAGAGCCAGAGACTGACCTCAGTCAGGTTGAGTCTCAGCCCTAGGGGAGTGCAAGGGGAGAAGGAGGAGAAAAGCTCAGTGCAGCTAAGCACTTTGCTGCTGGGAGAATTCCAAGCAATCATCTAGGTACAGAGAGGAGCTAGGATTGCTAGGTTCTGTTCCTGGCTCTGCCACAGTCTGACTGTGTGGCCTTTGTCAAATCCCTTAACTCTTCTGTGCTTTAGGTTCCCTGCTGGTAAAATGGGGATTACAAAATTTTTCTTCACAGTGGGCTGCAAAACTTAACAAGAGGTGCGCAAGTGGGCTGGGGAAAGTTTTCAGTTTCCCATTTTGAGTGAATTTCTCACGGTAGAAGGAAGGAGAGTGGGCCAAATTCAGAAGGATGAGAAGAGGCAGTTCATGCCATCTCTAGAAAGCAGGAGTGATGGGGGATGAAAATGGCTGAGATCCTAGATTGTCATGCCCCTTTTAGCAGCAAGTGGATATTTGCTTGTGCCAGCCCAGGTTCTGTGCTCATGGCCCCTGCCTATCCCAGCAGTGATAGCAAGCTTTGGCAAAGAGGCATGTGCTCCTTCCTCTGTGCAGATGGTGACCAATCCCACTGATGCAAGGAAGGGTTCTCCATGCACTTTCCTTGCTCAGATACAGGTGGATTGGGGAACTCTCACTTTCTAACAGCTTTGATTGGCTGGTTTTGGAGGAAGGATGGAGATCATGGTGTCCTCTCTGCTTTAGAACTTCCCCATCTAGTTGCCCCAGGATGGAGTCCTGAGTTCACCTTTCCCCATCCCGCTGGAATCTCTCTCCCTTCCTCCCTCTACCCCTCCTTCAGTTTACCCCTCAGCCAGTGGGGCAGGGTGAAACACCAATGCCTCTGCCTGAATACTGCAGTGATGAGGCAGCTTCAGGGTAGGTGGACAGATACCACCTTGCAAAGTGTCACCTCCTTCCCCGACTCTGCTTCCTCTGCCTCACTGAGTTGGTTTCACAGGTCCCGTTGATCACAGGTCCTGTTTGGACTGGAGTTTCTCAAGTGCCTGCTTTAGGGCAGGGCTGATCTTGGAGCGTGGGTGCTTTTGTGGACTTTCAAGTAACCTCAGCAACTCAGTCTGATGTTCTACATGCACGGTTAGTAGCTCTGCAGGACTAGATTCTTGGATAGCTGCAGGTGACCATCCAAATACATGGGATCTTGCTGTGATCTGTCTCCTCTGCCTTGTCACCTGGGTTTTGCCCATGAATCACAAGGTAGAGTAACTGCACTGGGAATGGGAAGGATTCTTGCATCATCTCTTGCCACTTGCATTTTATAAAGAAACAGAAAATCAAGCGTGGAAGCCTCAACGTTTTGTTGCTGCTTCCCAGAAAGTGCCCTGGAAATGTAGGGCTCTCCTGTCACTTGCCTCTTCCCTTGATCCCACTCTCATGTGAATACTCTTTCCAGCCAACTCTTTTCCCTGAGGCCATGGGAATTTTTTGCACTGAGCTGATGACTGCAACACTTTTAATGGTATTGGTAACGGGAAGGGAAATTTTAGAGATTATAAACTGCTTTCTCCAAATAGGAATCTTCCATGTAAGGTCCCTTGCTTTCTTTCACGTCTCACCCAAACAGATTTTGGCCAGAGCTCTTTGATTGGAGGCAGACCTTCAGTTATGTGTCCATATAGATGAAAGAAGACCTTTGTTGTTCCATGGGATTCTGTATTTATGACCTCCACCCATAGTGCCCAAGATACACATGCAGTTTACTATGTAGTGGTTGTTTTGGACAAGACCTTGCACCCCAAAGTCCTGTCTACTCTGCATAGGCTTTAAAGATCCCAGGATTAATTTCATAAGTGTAGGGAGTTTGTGCAAATCTCCTGTGTCAATATTTGTTCACTCAGCTACGATATCCCTCCATCCCAGAAGCAGGTGGCTGCGTTTCAGTGGTGGGTGAAGTTATCCTTGGAAAGGCTGCTTTGGGATCCTTCAGGCTCAAAGGCAGCAGTGTACTTAGACTTCTGCAGTGGTGAGAGGCAGAGAGGAAGCACTGTTATAAGCATGGAAAGCTTTGTTGTATAAATGCAGGTTGTACTTGTCTGCATGAAACTTTAACTTTCATCATTAATTACAATTATACAGGATTTATAAGCAAAAAACAATTCCTACTCCTCACCTACAGTCATACACCTGGTAGGAAAAGTGCCTTCAGCCAAGATTTAGATTGATCGTTGGGTGCATGAACTGTGGAATCTTTGTCCCAGGCTGAGGTTGATTATCTCCTCCTGTACTCGGTGAATGCACGGCCCCGAGCACATTATAAACAGTTTAACCACATAACAAATTAATGCACAGCGGCAGAATTGAGTTGCAAAACATGGAGCCTGACCGGTTTTCCAATAAGTTAGGAACCCTGCTTAATGCTTACTGGGCTTAGAGATGTCCTTGCTTCATTTCAAGGACTGTATAACTAAAAGGTCTCTCTTGAATTGTATCTACAGGGCACTCTCTGGATTTAATCCTTTGCTTTGTGTGTATTTTTCTCCCCCCTCTCCAGAACCATGTGAAGAACTTCGCCAGGACAAGGGACACATACAGGGAGCTTGGAAATTCACCCTCCCCTTTCTCTTCTCCCCGCCCCAGGATGGATCAGAGGAAGAACTGGCCTCGGATGCTGGACTCCGATGGCTGGTCAGCAGCTGTGGTTTTTCTCTTTTTGGTCTCACTTTCCCGGAACGCAGCCAGTACTGCCCTGTTCAACACCTTCCACTCAGAGAACCGTGACTGGACTTTCAACCACCTGACCGTCCACCAGGGCACTGGGGCAGTCTACATTGGAGCCATCAACCGGGTTTACAAGCTCTCAGGCAACTTGACCATCCTGGTGGCTCACAAGACAGGCCCGGAGGAGGACAACAAGTCCTGCTACCCACCCCTCATTGTTCAGCCTTGCAGTGAGATCCTCACCCTCACCAACAACGTTAACAAGCTGCTGATCATTGACTACTCAGAGAACCGGCTGCTGGCCTGTGGGAGCCTCTACCAGGGTGTCTGCAAGCTGCTGCGGCTGGACGACCTCTTTATCCTGGTGGAGCCGTCCCACAAGAAGGAGCACTACCTCTCTAGTGTCAACAAGACAGGCACCATGTATGGGGTGATCGTGCGCTCCGAAGGTGAGGATGGCAAGCTCTTCATCGGCACGGCAGTGGACGGCAAGCAGGATTACTTCCCCACCCTCTCTAGCCGCAAGCTGCCACGGGACCCGGAGTCATCAGCCATGCTGGATTACGAGCTTCACAGCGACTTTGTCTCATCGCTCATTAAGATCCCGTCAGACACACTGGCCCTGGTCTCACACTTTGACATCTTCTATATCTACGGGTTTGCCAGCAGCAATTTTGTCTACTTCCTGACGGTGCAACCGGAGACCCCCGAGGGAGTTTCCATCAACTCGGCCAACGACCTCTTCTACACATCCCGCATTGTCCGCCTCTGTAAGAATGACCCCAAATTCCACTCCTACGTCTCGCTGCCCTTTGGCTGCATCAAGGGGGATATGGAGTACCGCCTCCTGCAAGCGGCTTATCTCTCCAAGCCAGGGGACGTGCTGGCCAACGCCCTCAACATCACAGCCCAGGATGACATTCTTTTTGCCATCTTCTCCAAGGGGCAGAAGCAGTATCACCAGCCTCCTGATGACTCGGCTCTTTGCGTTTTCCCCATCCGCACTATCAACACCCAGATCAAGGAGCGCCTGCAATCCTGTTACCAGGGGGAAGGCAACTTGGAGCTCAATTGGCTGCTGGGGAAGGATGTCCAGTGCACCAAAGCAGTAAGGATGATTGCAGTACATTGCCACTATTGCTCTGGAGAAATCTATCTCACTCCTAACACCATTTTTGTAGGGAAGAATGGTCTTGGGGTAGAGACGTTGGACTGGAATTTGGGAAACCTGAATTCAATTCCTGGCCCTGCCACAGATGCCCTGAGTAAGCTTAGGGAAGTTTGCTTGATCTTTCTATTCCTCAGTTTCCCCAAATACCAAACAGGGATAATAATCCTCCTTACTTCAGATTATGAGAATTAAATCTTTAATGTTATGAGATGATTAGGATGCTAAGGGCCACAGAAGTAGCTAGGTAGACAGATTAAAAAGTGCCTCTAACAAGCTGTGAATCTGCTATTTCCAGCTGCCCATTCTGATTCCAAAATCAGACTAACCCAAAGCCTCTCTCTCCCAGCCTGCAGCAGGAGAGTCTAGTGCAAACAAAACTAACCAGGTGAATGCAAATGGAAGTTGCACAGTCTGTGCTTTTTCTTTGATAGTTCAGATCTTGATTTACATACCATACAGATTCCTTTTGAGCCATCTCAATCCTTGGAAACTCCTTTCACCATAACATATTCAGTTTGGCTTTCAAGTCTCTGGTACCAAGAAAAAATGTGACCTAATTGAGGCCAGAGAGGGAATTTTGGGGTGACAGGTGAGTGGCTAGTGCAGAGGATGGCCACGAGGCAGTGAGCTTTTCAGACTAGCCTGCTGAAATTAATGCAGCCAATAGTGACTCAAAGGCATTTGCTAACTATTCAGTGGCTCCTCTGGGAAATGAGTTGGTGAATTGCTGTCCAATCCTAGTTGGTAGATGTCCACATCACAAGCTGCACTAATTAGCATTAATTCTGTATTAGGCAGTCTCAGAAAAGTGATCAATTAGCAATACTTAGCTATAATACAGAGTCTTTCATTTCATTGGTCTCAGTGTTTTATAAGCATCCTTATCCCCATTTTACAGAGGGGAAACTGAGGCAGAGTGAGGGGACACAGCAAGTCAGTGGCAGAGCTGGGAATAAAGGCTAGGGTTCTTGACTCTCCAGTGCAGTTCTCTATCTGCTAGACCTGTGGTTTTCAACCTGGGGATCTGAAAACTATGTCTAGGGGACCACAAAAAGTTGTCATTACCATAGAACAGTGGTTTTCAACCTCTGGTCTGTGGGCCCCTGGACGTCCACAGATTATGTCTAAGATTTCCAAAGGAGAAATCTCCATTCAAAATTTTGTAGGGGTCTTCAAATAAAAAAAGATTGAGAACAGTGTGCTAGACCATGCTGTATCGAAAGGAGAACATAGGTACTAAACACCCCTTTAGATCAGATTGGGGCATTCAAAGGATGGGGTTGGCCAGGAGTATGGAAACTGCATTGCCAAGATCCATTCCATATTGAGGGAGAGCTGGTTAATAAATACACTGTCCCTCTTAAGAACAGCCAGTCTGGCTGGCACCTTGCACCAGCATCATATTCACTCGGGGAATGTAACAAGGAGATCCGGAGTGTTAAATCTGTCATGAAGTCGGGCTGTTTGCACAGGAGGGAGGTGGCTGCTTCCCTAAAGAAATGAGTAGCTGAGAGGAGGAAATGGCAGCTTCCTTTCTATGCTCAGAGGGCAGAGGTAGAGAGCAGACACCTGCACTTCCTGTGGCTGGTGTTTCTGAGCCCAGCCCACCCACTGCAGGCTCATGGTCAGTGTAAGGCACTCGCTGGCCTCAGCCATGTGAATCTCTGCTGACTCATCTGCGTGACACTGGGTCATTTCGGGAAGTGGGATGGGAGGAGGAGAGAACTGTGGCTTCCTTTTATGAATGGATTTGACAGACCAGTGCAGTGTGAGCAAGGCTGCTGGAGCACATCCTTGGGCCTGCGAGGTGGATTAGGGACATGTTCCCTGCATGGCCGTGTGAGTGAGGCTGGGTCAGTTTTCTTTCCTCGTCGTTGGATCCCTAGGTCAGCCATGCTGTGGAAACTGCACGCTCAGTTCTTCTTGGGATTTGAAATGGGGAGGAAGAAATGGCTTGTGCTGCTGTGCTGTGACCTCTCTGGTTAATGCAGAAGAAGTTTTGAATGATCTTCAGTGCAAGACTCTGGTCAATCTTCCTCCCCTGACATAGGCCCCTGAAAAGGCAGCTGGTCTGATTTTTTTGTTCAGAGACGCTAAGCACCTGACAGCTCCCATTTCTCGACTGGAAGCTGCAGGTGTTCAGGACCTCCAGAAATCCGACCAAAACACTTTAGAGGGAGGTAAAATCAATGGAGGAGAGAGACACATCATCAGCTTGGGACATGAATGCACCAGGACAGAATATGGGGGACAGGGTTTGAATCTGAGAGGGGAAAGAATCAAGAGAGCTAATGAAACCATTTTCCCTATGGTTTTCTGTTAGTGACATTGTGGGGATTCTCCTCAGACCTGTCCATGAAGGTTTTCCTGGCAGCTAGCATGTGGTGCACCCACCGTGGCCTGTAACCATGCCAGCCACACAGCTGCTTGGCCTAGATTACAAAAATAAGGAGAGATGTTCATTAGGTTGTGCTGGGGAGAGTGGCTGTGACCCTAGCTCCCAGGGAGATCAACCAGCTGTACATGAGCAGGGGGTTGTTGTGAACACCCAGCTATTGTGTGGGGAAGTTCGGTGTGCTCACCCCATGGTTACAACTGTGCATTCAGTTCTGCATAAGCCCAAGTGTTTGAATGAACACTTCACCTTCACCTCGAGCTCACCCTTGCCCAATGCCTTGTCTTTTCCAGCCAGTCCCGATAGATGACAACTTTTGCGGGCTGGATATTAACCAGCCACTGGGAGGCTCCACACCAGTGGAGGGGGTGACCCTCTTCACCACCAGCCGTGACCGGATGACCTCAGTCTCTTCGTACGTCTACAACGGCTACAGCGTGGTGTTCGTGGGGACCAAGAGTGGCAAGCTGAAGAAGGTAAGGTTGCTCCTGTGACTCCAGAGAGCCTGGCTCAGTGCCTCCTCCCTTTCCCCAGGAACACTGATCTGCCATGCTGTTGCCACCTTTGTGCTGCTCCTGAGATCTTTCTCAGTTGCCAGTTATGAGGTAGTATGAGATGAAGTCCGAGGCTTTGAGTTAGGGAGGTACTTGAAGCAAGTGGTATGTGAGGCAAACTCTCCTGCATCTGTACTGGTGATGGGCACTATTTAATGTAGTCTCCCTCAGAACCCAGAGACGCCAGGCATTGGAATGATACAGAGCTTAGTGGCAATTCAAAGGTTAAGGCATGTGGAAAATCTTCTTTCAGGTCCTTGAAGAGACGTAAATTAGTCAGACAAGGCAACATCTTCTCATTGCACCAAGGTTTGGGACTCAAAATCGCTCTAAGGCAATACAAAGTGAAATGCAGCTGAGATCTTGTCAGGCACCTTGCTCTGATTCCTATTATCCATTCCACTCAACCATGGGTAATACTGGCCTCAGCAGTGCACTGGCTGTTGCGTACTCTATGCGTGCCACAGGTATATTGTTTGCAGTGTTGTTGTATCTGTGTTGGTACAAGGATATTAAAGAGACAAGGCAAGTGAGGTAATTGGACCAATTTATGTTGGAATGGGCCACCCAAAATTACCTACTTCACTACAGGAAAAAGAAAAACCCTTCAACTGTACACCCCTAGTTATCACTTGCCACCCCACAATGGAACCCATATAGGGTATCATTAAGCAGTTACAATTCATACTCTTTGTTGACTATATCCTGAAAGAAATCTTTCCCAAACCCTCTCTTCTGGGTTTCAAACCACATCTCAACCTTGCCAACTTCATCATCAGAAGCAAACTCTCCACAGACCAGAACCCACCACTTCAAAGCTGCACCAGTCCCTGCCCTAACAGATGCAAAACCTGCAGATAAATCTCCATTCCTATGACAATCAATACCCCCCACAACACATTTTTCAAGATCCATGGGTTCTACACATGCCTATCACAATCTGTGGTGAACTTCATCCAGTGCACTAAATACCCCAATAATAATTAAATAGGTGGAATGAGACAATCACTACGCTCTTGAATGAACTCACACAGAAAATGTCTAAAAGACAAAAACACCATCTCACCCACAGGCAAACACTTTTCACAAACCAATGGCTCCATATGTGACCTCTCAGTCCTCATCCTCAATGGAAATCTGCACAACACCTTCGAAAGACAAGCCTGAGGGAGCTTAAATTCATAACTTTGTTAGATACTAAAAATCAAGGACTCAATAAAGATTGTGGGTTATTGCTCATTACAACAATCTATAACCCACTAACCCTCTTTTGTCCTACCACTGCAGAGGTGTTAACTGCCTGTTTCACCTTGAATGGTCTCTTAGAACTTGTGCACTCCTTATGCTGAACTATCTGTTCGACCTTATATTTAGCTCTGACACTCTGAGGATCTTTTTCTCAGATCTGAAAAACAGCCCTATGGAACTCAAAACCTCGTCTCTTTCACCAACTGAAGATGGTCCAATAAAAGACATTACCACCTTGTCCAACAGGTATTGCTAAGTCAGCCCACTGTATGACTGTGGTCACTGGGGAGTGCGTGACTCATTCTAAGAATACAAAGGGCTCCCAGGACTAGTCCAGCAGTTACTTGTACTGTCTGTTGGAATCCAGTCTGAGAGAGGATGTTTTTTAAATTGTATTCCTATGTGACACATGGCATGTCTGTGGGAAGGTGCTGCCTGAGTCAGTTTAGCTCTGAAGAAGCGGTTTGGCCTGAACTGAGAGAGGAACTGACTCAGGGTTGCTATGAGGTAGAACTCAGCAAGTAGTAAATCAGCACAAATAATTTATTCAGTGGACCCAGATGCTTCTGTTCAGGAATGACCTCTGGGCAGTGGGGGATAATCTTGAATTGATTCACAATGATTCTTGGTCAGTAGATTGTTCATAAGCCGTGCCTTCCAACTATCCAATGCCCAAAATTCAGACTGTCAGTGTGGCACATGTAGCTCTCATGAAGGTGTTCCTGCTTCCTGGCTTGATGAATGTCACGAAGTTGTAGATTCCAATTCTCAATGTGAAAGATTCTGTGGGTGAATATGACCTGTGTGTTTTGTGAGTTGAAAAATTTGCTATTTCCGTGCAAGTTTCTGACAGCCAAGTAGCTTGCCAGAAGATTTCCAGAAAGTGACTGCAACAGGGGCACAAGCACAGAAGCAAATTCAATTTTTGTTAGTGTTGATAATCACAGAGCATGTTTTTAGGTGTTCACCATGCTCTGCTGGAAGGCCTCAGGTCTAGAGCATTTCCTACTAATGTCCTTTGAGCTGCACCCATCGCAATCAAAGCTCCAGGGTTCCTGTTGACCCTCTCTGATAAGGGCAGGTGATAAAGCTTTCCGTGAAATGCGTTGTGAAAGGTCGTAGGGGTTTATAGTATTGCTGTACTCCTAACACATTGGCCTAGTGGGCAAAACAAAGCCTGACGGTCAAGAGAGAGATCTGGATCTTTTAGCTGGTGTAAATCACCATACTGCCATCAATGGAGCCATGCTAAT
Organism: Gopherus evgoodei; assembly: GCF_007399415.2. Classification (NCBI taxonomy): domain Eukaryota; kingdom Metazoa; phylum Chordata; order Testudines; family Testudinidae; genus Gopherus; species Gopherus evgoodei. The sequence goes on along the minus strand of NC_044325.1, from coordinate 145,112,279 downwards.
GTACACTTTGACCCAGAGGGATCTGAAACTTTTAACACAACAAGCACTGTTGAACAAATATACAATAAGGTCAGCGCTAGTAATGAGTCTCCCACTGGCTTCATCCTTATTGATGGCCACCAGCCTGAGCCCTGGATTTAGTGTTACTCCCTTGTAGTGCTTGTATCCACCTGAGTCAGCACAAATCTCTCCTGGTGAGCTTGTACTGTCAGCAGATATTTACAGAAGCTGCCCCTAGTAGGAAGACTGTGTGGGTTAAGAACTCCCAGGGAGAGCTGAGTGAAATTTTTTGGCTGAAATTTTTCACCAAAAAATGCAGATTTGGTTTGGCCAAAACATTTTGCAAATTCAGGTCAGATTTGCCAAGTGGTTTTTGTTTTGAAACTTTTCGATTTCAGATTCTTTTTTTAAGTTTTTGATTCGAGGGCACTCCTCATTTCAAAATTTACGTTGGCTTATCAACTTTTTTTAAGTTTGAAGAAGCCCAAAGATTAAATTTAACACTCTGTTCAACCCCAAACTATGCTTTATAATTATTATTTTCTTTTTTGGTATGGCTGAAAGACCAAAAAAATCAGTTACTCTCTCAGCTCTGCTCCTCCCGTGTGCCCTGCTTTGGTGGTGATAAAATTGCAGATTTATGGGTCTTGTAGAGAGATGAATAGGTTAACTTGGCTGCCTTTGGGAAACTAAGCCTCAGGGCAAATTCATATTGCTTCTGTGTGCTGTAGCCTTGCCTCTCACCTCCCACCCTTTCCATAGACCTCTGGGTGATTGATAGGCTGTGCAAGATAAAATTCTTTCCTGTTTGCATCACAAAAGCAGGGCTAGTTGCCCAAGGCAAAGAAATACCCAGTCTTCTTTCTCCCTCAAAGGAGCTGGAGGCCTTGCTGTGGTAAACTTATGATTCTGTGATTGAACTGGCCTTTTTCCTCTTCTCAAACACTCCTTTTGAAGATCAAGGATGTAAAGCCCAGGCTAAGCCTGATACAATGCTTATAAAATGCATTAATCCAGTTCTTCCTGTTGAACGATACCTGGACTGGTACTGTGTTTTTGTTCAGGGCAGGTCTACACTTAAAATGCTGCAGTGGCTCAGCTATAGCACTTCAGTAAAGACTCTACTGCGCGGATAGGAGAGCTTCACCCCTCGGCATACTTAGTCCACCTCCGTGAGAGTCAATAGCGATGTCTACGGGAGAAGCCCTCCTGTGGACCGAGCGCTTTCTATGCCTGGGTTAGGTCCGTATAACTGCATTGCTCAGGGATGTGGATTTTTCACATCCCTGAGTGACGTAGTGATAGCGATGCAAATTGATAGTACAGACTTGGCCACAGATGTCACTGCTTTAAAAACACAATGGAAAGTAACCTATGGATGTATAACAGGGATATTTCTCCTTCTAACTCCTAGTCTGGTATTTTGTTGGCCCGCAATCAGATGCCACTTCAGTCCTCTGCAGCACAATTGTTTTATCCCCTGATAGTGCAGGGCTAGTGAATATCACCACTCATTCAAATATATTAGAAGGTAAAATGTTCTGCTGATACGTTGCTGTTTGTTTTTATTTATATTTCACTAGCCTTAGGAGCCCCAGTCATGGATCAAGGTCCCATAGGGCTAGGTGCTGTACAGATATGTAAGACAGTCCTTGCCCTAGCGAGCTGAATCAATATGATATATAGGATGTGTCAGGAGGAAAGAACAGGTGGGGAAGGAAGAAAGATTGAGGTAACAAAATGAGCAGAACTGAACAAAAAAACAGAAGTCATCATTTGCCTAAGCAATGCCAGGCGGGAGTGACTGGGAGGCATCACAGCAGGATTTATCCACTTATTGGTAGCCTTATATGACCTCAACACAGCCTTTAAATCTGTGGGCCTGATTTTGTGCTGTGAAGTTATTTTTGGGTGCAAAATCAGAGATTGTTTATCCAAATCCAACCTCAAGTCAGATGCTCAGCATGATTGGCAGATTTTTCAGGTCAACTGAAGGCAGAAGCTCCTTTTGGGATGAGGTCTAAATGTAGCACCAGGGAAAGGGGACGAGGGGAGACTGTTATTTCTGGTGTCCGTAAGCAGCAGGGAGTGTTTCCCTTCCCTGTCCAGGCAGCAAATACTATGGTTGGATGGCTGCATTTTTCTTTAATGGCATAAGTTTGTTAATATTTCTTCATTGCTGTGTAAGTGCTGAACAGTAGTACGTTGATTGTAGCCTTGGCTGCTGACAAGATGCAAAGGCAACTCTCGATGTCATTCATTTGGGGCACCACTGTACCAAGCTTTCTATTCCACTACACCCCAGCTCAGATCCAGTGATGCTCTCACAGACCTCCCGCTAGTTCTGTGGCAGCAGCTGTATGGCAGAATCAATAGAACAGGCCCCTCAGACACCATGTTGTAAACACATATGTTGTTTAGCTCCCAGCCAGCCAGGTAAAGGATGGCATGTGTGTAGTGTGCATATTGTTTTCCATGTTTGGTGGGTGGGGGAGGGCCTCATTTAAAGGCAGTTGAAGAAAACAGCTTGTGCCTGCATGTTGGGAATTTAATGTTTTGAGCAGGATCACATCCCATTAATTATGTAGGATTACAGAAGGAGCATTCTTTCTGGCATGGTTTAATCCCTCGTGCCATTTATACAGTGGAAACCTTTTAAACAACTTCCCTTTTGATGCAGAATAAATCTATCCCTGTTTATCGGTTTTGCTCCATTACTTGGAAGTGGCTGGGGGCAAGGGGGAGTTTCAAGATTTACCTGTTGATCAGGACAATGGCAAACAGGTGCTGAGAGAATTGTTTGATCCAAGCCTTTCATGGCATCTGCCAAGCATCTTTATTTAACATTTCTCGGCACTGGCTCAGGTCATTTAGACCTGTGCCTCCTGTTTCCATTCAATGGAGTTATTACGCATCTCCACTCTCTCTAGGCAAGGGTTGGAACATAGCCTCTCCATATCTTGCAAACCTACCCAAGCAGAACACCTTCAGCAATATATGACCTAGGAATCCCTAATTTTAAGCCTCCTATGTATAGGAAGTAAGCAGCATCTCTCTCCTGAACTCAAGGCCAGTTCCGATGGGGACACTGAGTGGACACGTTCCCCCGTCACTAGCTCTAACCTTTTTATTCCTGCTTATTTTTCCCTACCCATATTTCATCATTTCTTTGTTCATTGGGCAGGAAGCCTGAAAGCGTGGCTTCCTATCTTCTCCTTGAACACCCTCTGACAACATCTCCAGTGCAGTTCCATGATGGAGCCAACAGGAGGTGGTAAAAGGATGGTGTGGCCTGAGTTGCTGACACTCACCTTGAATCTCTGCTCTACACTTGTCTTGGACTTTGCAGCCCAATGTGCTTGCTGCAACCACAGTGTTCCCTTTACATAAACTGTTCCTTAAGTTTCTTTTCCTTTTATCCCCATGAGGCCTACCAGCAGTGGGATCCCTCTGTTCATAGACTTGCAGACTTTAAGGCCAGATAGGACCATCATGATCATCTAGGCCAACCACCTGCATATTGTAGGCCACAGAATCTCTCCTGCCCACATATGTAATAGCCCCATAACCTCAAGCTGAAATACTGAAGTTGTAGAGTTCTAACTAAGGGCTTGTCTACATGACCTGCTGGATCGACAGACAGCAATTGATCCAGTGGGGGTCGATTTATCATATCTAGTCTAGACACAATAAATCGACCGCTGAGCACTCTCTCGTCGACTCCAGTACTCCACCAGGGCAAGAGACACGGGCGGAGTCGACGGGAGAGGGTCAGCCATCAACTTACCGCAGTGAAGACACCGCGGTAAGTAGATCTTAGTACGTTGACTTCAGCTACGTTATTCTTGTACCTGACGTTATGTAACTTAGATCGATTTCTCCCCCTCCCCTGCCCCGTGTAAACCAGGCCTAAATGTGTAACACTGCTGAGGTCTAAAGGACCTGGGCTTATCCCTTTGGTGTGGCTTATTCAGAGGTGAAAGTAAGCCGGTACAGTCCGGTACGGTGTACCGAAAAGAGCCAGTACACCCTGCCGGACCACATCGGCTTCCGCAGCGGGGATTTATAGGGCTCTGGGCTCCCCACCGGGAGCTGGGGCTGGGATTTAAAGGGCTCAGAGCTCCCCGCCACAGCAGGGAGCCCAGAACCCTTTGAATCCTGCCTGCAGCTCCGGCGGCTGGGCTGGGGCTGGGATTTAAAGGGCTCAGGGTTCCCCACAGCTGCAGGAGCGCCAGGCCCTTTAAACCCCACCCGCAGCTCCAGCTGCCGGAGCTGCGGGAGGGATTTAAAGGGCCTGGCGCTCCTGCAGCTGCGGGGAACCCCGAGCCCTTTAATTTGCCCCGGAGCCCCAGGGACTCCCAGCCATCTCTGCAGCTGGGAGCCCCGGTTGATTTAATGGCCCTGGGGCTCCCAGCCACAGCCAGTACCCCAGGACCTTTAAATCTTGAAAGGCCCCGCCCCTTCTGGTTGAGGCCACGCCTCTTCTGGATGAAGCCACGCCCCCTCAGGACTCCAGCAGTACCCGTAAGTCCTGTAAATAACTTTCACCCCTGGGCTTATTGCACAAAGGACATGAAAATGATGGGCTAGGAGAAAAGCATAGTGCCTCTGGTGATGTCTTGGCTGCAATAACAGAATCCAGGTGCTGATTATTCTGCCATCTAAAGACTGTGCACAGCCCATTAGGAAACCCTGGAATCTTTATGGGAAATGCTTCACTCCATCAAGTTCTGGGAGTTTAACACAGATCTGTCAAGGAAAAAAACAACTCAAGGAAAAAGGAGGCGGGATAGATATCTGTCCGGTTCTTTGGCAAGAGCCCTGGTTGAGAAGCTGGGTGCTGCTTTCACACACACTGACAGGCGCAGAGGAAGAGGGCTTTTTGGCTTTCCAGGTTTCAGACACAGCTATGTCCGGTGGAGCTTCCGGCCACACCTATGGAGCAGAGGCCAGGAAAATGTAACTAGGAACAGAGAGAGAGGCCAAGTACCCTACGCCAGAGCTGTGAAATAAGTGGACTGTGATAGTAAGGTGACCAAGTCATCTAATTATCAAAGAATGTTGCGCACTGAGGCTAGGGAGGGAATTCAAAGGTCATGACCCACCTAAAGTCCCCCTAAAGTCCCCCTTCCAATAACTGTTTTTTTAGCATTGCCCTTTCTGCTAGCAGCACCTGTTGCTTGATGCTGTGTCTAGATCATTGCCAGTTTTCATCTGGAGAATGCAGTGTGGCCCATCAGAGAGGGCACAGGACTTGGGGCATTGAAGATCTGGCTGGGAGTTAACACATTGACTCATTCTGTGACTGTGGGTTAGACACTAAGGGCCTGAAATCAATGGGAGCTGAGCGTGCTCAGCATCACTGAAAACCAGGCTATTAACTCCTCTGTACCTCAGTGTACCCATCTGTAAAACAGGGATAGTAATGCTTTGCCCACCTTTGTAAAGCACTGTAAGATCTACAGATGAAAAGTGCCATATAGTCTTTATTGTCAAGTCACCACTTTGCATATCAGCTGAGACCAGTGGTGACTGAAAGCCACTGCCTTCTGAGAGTTATTGGGTGGTTTAAAGTAGAAATGAACTAGTGGTCTCAATCCAGTACTTTGAGGGATTTTTTTTGTTTTGGAATTTCCCTGGAAGGGAGGAGTCAGAGAGCCAGCTATGAAATTTTCTAAATTTATCATGCTTCCCCTGTGAGAATTCATCACTGAAAAAAAGCCACATTCTTTCGGTGATGTCCTACTTCCCATTAGCTAATCAGCTAGCTGGTTCCTGTGAAGTTCCTGAGGAGAGTCTGTTTGTGTATCTCTCTGCATATCTCTCCCAAAGGAGACTATTAGGAGGTCTGAGATCCCCAGATCTCAGCAAATGCTTACATCACAATCACATTATACTCCTCTTTATGACTGCTCTACTGTAAATCACCCAGGACCGCTGCAAACTTTTCTTACTAGCAGCTACTGTGTTGTGTAAGATCGGATCACCAAGCTGAGCGGATTTAACTCTTCCCAGCCAGGCATGTTCAGTGTCCCTAATACTAAGGAGAAGAGTTCTCTGGGTCAACTCTGGACCTTTCAGACTTCATATATAATAACTATTTAATGACTGCTATAATTTGCTGGATCCTGCTGATCTTTCAAGCTCTCTCCTCTCCCCCCTGCTGCCCCACGCATGCCCAGCTGCTCTTCTCTCTGTCCCTGGTGATTTGTACATTCTATTTTAAATATCTTCTCTCATTCCTCCTGTTAAGCTGCCACCACCATAACTGACTATTAAAAGAGAGAGGAGGGTTTGAGTTTTCTGGTCTCTGAAACCAAGAGCTTAATGCTGTGTCCCCTGTAATGAGATTGGCTCATTTCGCAGACTCCTGCTAGTGAGCTTGCTGTTTGTTCTGTTGCCTTATGATCCCCACAGGGTCCAGCAAGCTGGGCTTTGGGAAGCTTGCGGAAGGCCAGCACTGGGCAGCCTGGGTGGTTTATTTACAGTTTACATCCAGCCTGGGAGGGTAGGAGGGGTTGTGACAAGTCTAGTGAATGCTGGACACGTGGGGGAGTGTGTTCTGTTGTTTCAGCTTTATCCATGATGAGCGAGAAGGTGTTCTTACTGAAGCCGGGGGTTATGGAAGAGACGTGATTGTTGGTAACTGAGTGAAAGGTATGTTGTGCTGGTCAAAACAGGGCCATTGACTTGTGTTCATATGACACAGCACGTTCCAGGTAAGGATCTCAAAGCACTTCAATTGTATAGTGATGCGCCACGGGCCCTCTAGCAAGTAGGTCAATATTATTTCAATTTCACGCATGGTGAAACTAAGAAAGAGGATAATAGCCTAGTTTTGGGAGATGCTGATCACTTGTAGCTCCCATTGACTTCAGTAGGAGATGTGGGCACTCAGCATCTCAGAAAGTTAGGCCATAAGTGATGTGCCCAAGATCACAGAAGTAACTTGTGGTGGAACTGGGTATAGAACTTTTGGTCTCCTGACTCTGTCACCTACTCTAACTTTCAGATTAGGGGTTCTCTGCTTTTGGGGTGGCGGGGGTGGGGCATAGACTGATCCAGAGGGATTGTGATGACTCTCCCTTTCTTTATGGTAAGGTGCAGGGGTGAGTCCCTGAATCTTTGCATTACAGTAGCATAGGCTGGTGTGTAGGTAGGGTTGATAATCACTTTTCTAAACCATACCACTTCCCCCTGATTTCAATGGGAGTTGTTCCTGTAGACATAATGCACTACCCTAAGAGTGTAGCTGTCTTGGGGTTAATTCCCTGTGTAGGATGGGAGAATGGGAAAGGGGAACCTGTGTGGGTGGGTATATTCTCTCTCTCTCTCTTTTTATAATTAAGCCTTGAATTCCAGCAAGTCTGCTGCTTTATTTGTAAGTGGCATGATGCCAAGAGGTTTTAACATGAGGCATGGCTTTGCCAAGCATACTGTACATAGGTGGAAGGTCTCAATGTCTGGAAATAATGCTTTGCTAACATTCCAAGGGGCAGCGAGTTGTCTGATTGGGTTTGCAAGCAACACACAAGCAGAGGTCAGCTTTAAAAGCTCCTCTCGCAGGCATGAGTCATGGGAACAAATATTTAATGGACTGGGCACAATTCAAGCCTAACTAATTTAATCCTGCTGTATCTGAGTTTCAAATTACGCTAGTCAGCCCCAGTACTTTCTTACCATATCTCTGTGCTCTCCACACCCTATCCTGTGTGATATAGTAGGCTTCATTCAAATAAAGGGATCTTTTTTAGAGTAGACCTCATAGGCCTTTTGCTCTGTGATACATTCACCCCTGGGTGTTTTATGAACTTAGCAAGAGGTCTGTGAGGGAAAAAGTTTCTGTGGCTCTAAGTTAGGAGGTGTGTGGGGAGGAGTAGATGGCTCAGGGGCTTGAGGACAAATAGCCCCTCACCTCTAGAGTGAGGTTTTGAATTCAGGCCAGAGAAGTTTCCTACACATGGCTCTGGCTGGTGGCCTAGATGAAATGAATTGTGGTAGGCTCAGTCTAGTTCTCAATAGCAGGAGTGGTGCCAGGGTTTCTGGCGCCCTAGGCAGAATTTGGGGGGCGACATTTTGTGCACTCCCCATGGGGGCACGCGGGAGCTTCTGGTTCTGCTCCCATCGTGCCGCCGAAGAAGGACACTCCGCCGAAATGCCACAGGCGGCAGCGGCAGTCATTGAGCTGCTCAACTGCCTGCTGCTGTTTTCTGCAGCATGTCGGCAGAAGGTCCTTCCTTGGTGGCGCGACGGGAGCGGAACCTGAAGCTCCTGTGTGCCCCGTGGGGAGTGCACAAAATGCAGCGTCCCGAATGCTGGTGCCCTAGGCGACAGCCTAGGGTCGCCTAATGGAAGCGCTGGCCTTGCTCACAGAACTGCCACCCCAAGTGGCACTAGCTGGCTTCTCTGTTGCCATTCCCAGCAGTGCGACCAAGGACTTTGAATGGATTCTGAAAACTGAGGACCCCTAAGAATGGCCACAGAGGGAGTTCAAAGTTAGGGTTGAGACAAGCACATTGGGGGAGTTGATGCAGGTGGAACTTGTCCCCTCATGGGCTGTGTTCATGCCTGTTCTATGGAACTGGAGGCGTATGATGGACATGACTGTCCATCTGGCTGCTTCCATGAGCAATAAAACGCACATAAAACTGTCCACATCCCTTAATACTGGGATGATAGGGGGAAGGTGACACAGCCCTACTCCATGATTCAGGAAAAATAGATGTGTTAGTTAAAGTTGGTGCCCAACTTCTAGAATTTAACACAAGGAATTAAGCTAATCCTCTTCTTCTTCTCCTTCAAACCTCCGTACTCATTGCTACATGGCTAGTCTTTGTAGAGACGGTCTGGCAGTTAAATTTATGCCATTTAATGCTTGATGTGTCGCTCTTTTTAGCTTGGAATTCCTTCTCTCCAGTCCTCCCTTCCCCCCACAATACTTCCCACAATGCACAAGGGCTAGCCCATTATCCCATGGATGGTCTCCAGCAGTCTTCTCTCTTTTGAGAACCATTGTTCCTCATGAGCTTTCTTTAAGTGCATACAAAGCAAATGTGCTGAATGAGGTCAAGACTTATTGGATAAAGCATGGGTACTTTGGACTCTATTTTCCAAGCAACTTGATAGTCCAAGGTTCCTTTTCAAAAAACCCCTACTTCTTGAAGGTTTGTATTAAGGATGTAACCATTCACAAGGCTGGACTCCTGGAATAAAGCAATTTCCATCAAGCAAAATTAGAAAAGACATTAATGCAACAGTTAACAGCCAGCAACTGCAGGGGGTGAATGTGTCTGCTTGCTTGTTCTGTGTTTATGGGCCTTACACAATCCCATCAATATTGATGCGTGATGTCTTTGATTTTGACACTAATCATTGCTATGAATTAAAATTGCAGCCATATAATTAAGATTGCTATTAATAAGCCTCAAGCTAAGTGCCACTGTGCTAGTTGTCTTTTTCCTGATAGAAAATGGCATCCTCAGAACTCCGCTAATGCAGTTTGCCTAGTAGATGGTAAGACTGATGTGAAAATGATGCTTTCTATATTTAGAGGGACCTCCTCTAATATGGTTATTGATATAGGGCCTGAAATTGAGTGAGTTTCCTGAGTAAGCATAGGACTGGGCCCAGTGATAGGCTTCACAGTAGTGTTCTGCTGGCTTTCTGGAGCACAGACATGTGAGGGAGAGAAAGAAAGGGAATGAGAGAATAAGCATCAATTTTCAAGGTAGGAAAAAGACTTATGCAGTTTTTGGTTTCGCAATCTATCTTTCAGCTCTCCTTCCTGTTTGGATGCAAAATCTCCTTGCATCCATCTGTTCCCCCTCCTCCTGCATTTTTCACATTCCTCCTCTGGGGCTCTGCCCCTTGCTGTGTCCCCAGTTTGCACATAGCAGGGTAAATGGAATGACCAGGGTAGCTGCATAGCTTGCCAGTACAAATCAATCTTGTATTCCATCCCAAGAGGTAGTATATCATAGTATATGTAATACATCAGTGAAGGGCCATGTTTGGGATCAGGAATAAATAAATGTTGAGGCACTGTAGACAGAGAAAAGTATGCATATAATTTTGCTATCAAAATGTATACTTTGGGGTTTATACCTACCCCAAGAAAAAAGAGACTCATATTATGACTTGCAGCCCATGGCACCACTGTCTGTGGTCTCACAAGCTAAGCAGGATCGTAGGTACTTGGATGGGAGATCTCCAAGGAAAAAGCAAAGAGCGTGTATCCCTCTGAATCCTTGTCACAGTACATTGGTAGTGGGTGTTGTATTACTCGAGGTGCAAAAATATTTTTGGAAGAGAGATAAAACTGAAATCTTGGTTAGTATAGATCCCATGAGATTTTTCTCAATAACAGGGCATTTTGACCTGGTGACCTGGCCAGAATTCAATTCAGACCACTACATTTTGTATACCATACCTAAGTTAACATACTATCTCCTTGCAGTTTCAACTGGATATGATGGTATTCTTCACATCCTATCCTAACCTTGTGGAGTGTTCCTGTAAGCTGTCAAACAGCTAGTTGTGTTCTGTGGTGGTTGTGGCTGCGTTTCAGTGCTGCCTGAAGCATATCATCTGTGAAGTGCTCTGGCATCATTTTGAATTAAAGATGCTGTAGAAATATAAGAGATTTGTAAAACTCAAGACTTTGTGATTACACATGCCTTTTTGTTGACCTGTTGAATGTCTGAATTCACAGTGCATAATGCTGCTTGTACTCATTTGCCATGCAGGCTAACACTCCACTCTAGTAAAGAATAGCGATAACTGATCAGATTACTCAGGTTACAGCACAGAGGACTGGACTAGATGACCTCTCTAGGTCCCTTCCAGTCCCACAATTCTATGATTCTACTCAGTCAGGGGGAAAGGCAAACTTTAAATATGATGTTTCTCCTTGGTATATGATAGTTTTATTCAGTTTGGTTGATTTAATTTATTCTATTAGTGGGGAGAAAGTAGGCCTTTCAGAATGAAATGTACATTGGACCCTTATATGACTCTGTCCTACAGATGATGACCTTATCTGTTTAATTTACTCTTAATTATAGCCCACATATGCACTCTGTAGCACTTTAGAAGTCATTTATATCCGCATTTGGGGAAACCAAAGGAACCTGCAGATGCTTGCTGAACAGATGAAAATCATCAGCTGGAATAGTCTTTCCAATGCAATTACCCCATTTTGGATGCAGGTCTGAATACTGGAGGCTTTGCTGACCCAACCCTTTTGAGATCCATCCATCACCATTGAGAATGTAGCTGTTTGTGTCCCAGCAGAGACGCTAGATTGCAAATAGAGAGGTTTATTGCTTGACAGGAGTATTTGCATAACTGCAAGCTCCTAGAAACTGGGCACTTAATTTCTCACCCAAGCATGTCAAGGGGGGAGGAATTTGGCTGGCATCATATTGTCTGCCTGGGATTGCTTTGTCTACAGTACGGAATGGACCTAAGAAATATCTTTCTAACCATGTGCTTTCCAGCCTTGCCCAATAATCACCCATCCCTTGGGTAGAAGGGGCAATCTGAAGTCAAGACCCCAACAAATAAAACCCCGGAGCTATTAGCATGGGTCCTACTGTAACATAAATTGTGCCTGCATGCAATCCCAAACTAGCCTAGTTTTGCTATTATTGGCAACCAGAAGAAGTTGGAGCCTTACTTTTAACTAATTAGTGCATTGAGATGCATGAAAAGAGATTGGAGCAGCACAGGATGTAGAGTTGTGATAATGAGCATGTTTCAGGATAAGTTATAGTTAGCAAGTCACAGTTCAAGGTAACCCAGGCTGTTCCATCTCCAGTGAAGTGGGTATCAGAGCTGATGAGAGAGGAGAAAAGGGACCAATTGTACAAGTTCGGGGGGACCGAAAGCCTTTAACTGTCTTGAAGTAGGAAGAAGGGAGACCCCAGCACATATGTGCCAGGGCCCAAATTTCTCTTGATGGGCCTAGTGGTTGTAATGGGAGCAGGCAGGCAAATCAGAAAGCTTTCCAGAGGAAAAAATATGGTGAGTTCTTTCTTTCTCTGGCTCCCTAAAGACGCATCTTCTCAAATGGCCTGATGAGTATTTAAATGAGTTGCTGGGAAGCAGGGAAGGGTTAAATGGATTTCCCACACTGCTGTCATCAAGGCTTTGGAGGAACGACTATGCCAGGGACCCAGGCAGCAGGGAGTGGGGATAAGGGCTGTGAGAACGCCCCAGGGTAGAAAGCTGCCAAGTCTATTTGGCTTTGTTTGTGTTTTATATCAAGAAATCAAGAATGTCCTTACTACCACCCCCAGCTCTCCTTCTCTGGCTATGGCATTTAGGGGCTATATCAAAATAAGCATATTTTAAAGAGCGCTGAGACTGACATTTTGTAGCTGTTTGGCAGACGTATGGGAGAGTGCTGAGAGCAGGCTGGCTTGCAGGTAGTTGTGGGGCGATTTAGTCTCACAGGAGGCCGTCTTTCATAGAATCATAGAAGATTAGGGTTGGAAGAGACCTCAGGAGGTCATCTAGTCCAACCCCCTGCTCAAAGCAGGACCAACCCCAACTAAATCCTTGTTTTTGGCTCACATGGCGCTGATATTTCCCTGGTTCTATTTTGGGTTCAGATGAACCCCCAAAACTTAGTATGAAATCTTTGCAAATGAGGTGAAACAACAAAGATGGTGTGGTGACCAGCCAGGGCCATACATCAACCTCAACCGGCTGAAATATTCAGTCCTGCTTCCCAACCCTCTGCAAACCTTATCCCACTTTCACCAATACTGAAAAGTTACCCTGCAGCCAAAGATTGTTCAGTGCAACCAGCAAGGAGTTCAACTTGGACATCTCCAAGTGCACATGGCTTGCTATAGTTTTGGTGCTAGAGCACTGGAGTGACAGCTGCCTGGCAAATACCCAAGAGGGGTGAGACTTTTTTAAACATGACATTAATTTATCCTAACTCACTATCATTGAGAGCAAGAGCTTGGCAGGATTTAAAAAGGGATTGGACATTTAGCTGCGAAACAGAAATATTCAGAGTTATAGGAGTAAGGATTAGAATGTAACCAAGAGTTTGGAAATGGATATAATCCCTCCTGCTATAAAGCACAAGCCAACATCTAACTAATGGGAGTTAGAAGGAAACTTTCCTCAGAGACAGGTTATCCCATAGCTGCCTATTTCACCTTTCTCTGAAGCATCAAATACTGGCCTGTTGGATACAATATACTGGACTAGATAGAGCCTTGGTTTGACCCACTATGGCAATTCCTATGTAACTTTTCACCATCCCTGCTTTTGGCTCACTTCCTGTGCACTTCACTCAGCACTCACAATGGCACAAGGCAGTCACTAAACCCCATTTTGCCTAACCTCCCTGTTAGTGCTCCTTAAAATGGGCACCATGTTACTCCAGAACATATGTCCTCTGACTCCTATGTACCTTTCTTACTGGTCCACTGGAGAGCAAAGCTCGAGCCAAAACTACTGCTTCTGCTGTGTAGTTGGCAATGTGTTGCCTCCAAATGGGCAGGTGAACCATGGCAATGGAACTTGATTAGCACTAATGTATTGCCAACGTGTTCTTCATAATTTTAAAACTCAGTTTACTCTGCCTTTCCTTCACACCCACCCCAACACCATCACCATCACGCGCAAACTGATATTAGTGTCTCTGAGATGTTTGAAGCTGAAATATGTCCTCCTTTTAACTCATCTTTATTTCCTCCATTTGAGGCAGGTAGTTCAGCAAAGTTCAAACTGGCACAGCTAGGGTAAACCAGTTTCAAGGAGCACTGATCCTTCTACTTAGGGTACAAGACAGACACTTGTGGCTACCAATCAGGACTGATTCTCCTGTCCTTTTATAGCCATCTGCATGTTTATGCCTTCATCTGAAGTATCAAGAAGCTAATCAGTCCTCTCACCCCTTCTGTGAGAGAAAGAAGTGTTGTTCCCATCTTAGAGATGAAGAAACTGAGAGAGAGAAGTTAAGTGATCCTCCAGAGGCCACCAAGGGAGTCAGGCACAGCAAACAGCCTAGATCCCTGGAGTTCCTGGCTCCTTGCCTTGTGAGCGTGTGCATCCTGCTTTCTCTTAGCTCTTCTTGCTGAATTTTCTTACCATGTTGGTACCCCAGTAGGAATGTACATGAGTTCTTGTAATTCTGTTTGTGTGTCAAGAATTTGTGCTTTTTTTAGCACTTTTTTTCCAAGAGGCTTTTTTAAATGCCATATTGAGGTCAAAATAACATGAGATCTGGTCTGTTTGTAGCATTTTTAAATCCCTTGGTGGCAAAAATACTGTGAGAAGACCGTGTCATTTTCCCCCTATATGTGCTTCCCTGAGACGAAAAAAAAACCAACTCATGTGGAAAACACAAAGGCAAACTGAGAGATCACAGAATTTGAATGCAAAATACCACATGCTGATGTGTTTGCTCAGGAGCACTGCGCTATTGGCATGGGACAGTTTGGGTCAGGGAATGGTGGGAGAGATTAGAAAGAAAAAGTGGAGCATTCCCTATGGAAAGGAAACCCTATGTGTCCAGGCTTTCAAAAGAGCTCAGCATCCAGCAGCTCCTATTGAAAACAGTGGAGAATTCCCCTGCTCACACACCATTGAGGACAATGGGAGCTCCTGAGGGCTGCTGAACACTTGAAAACCTGACCACTTCAATTAGGTGCTTCAATAGGAGCTGAGGCCTGTTGAAATCTGGGCAGTATTGTACAGTGATGGTCCATGGAATCATGGGTGATTGGTAGTCGGGACATTTACCCAGTGTACCATAAGGTGGGCAAAAGAGGCTTTGGTGAGGAAATGGCACCCAGATCGCAGCATGTCAATCAGGCATTAAGGTGACCTTTGCTACTGTTAAAGAGGTAAAAGGAAAAAAGTGGTGGTATTTTTTTTTTCTCCCCTTCCCCTATAAACTTGAATAGTGTTCAGATTTAAAAAAAAAATCCAGATCTTCAGAGATATGAGACCATCCTTTCACCTCAAAAAAATGAAAAGCAATTACACTACTAGCAGTGTGTGTGTATGTTTGTATCTGTACATAAGACAGGCAAGGCAGGTGAGGTGATTTTTTTTTTTTATTGGATCAATTTCTGTAGGTGAAGGGACAAGCTAGTGAGCTTCAGAGCTCTGCTTCATGTCTGATAAAGTAATGGAAGTGTCTGAGTTAAATACAAGGTGGGACAGATTAAGTATAAGGGTTTCCCACATAGAATCTCAAGGTTGGAAGGGGCCTCAGGAGGTCATCTAGTCCAACCCCCTACTCGAAGCAGGACCAATCCCCAGACAGATTTTTGCCCCAGATCCCTCAGTGGCCCCCTCAAGTATTGAACTCACAATGCTGGATTTAGCAGGCCAATGCCCAAACCACTGAGCTATTCCCGCCCTCCCTGCTCCCCCTGTAGGTGATCACTTAAAATGGGCAATTAAGGGTTGACAGGCAGTAGGGTGTGTTGCAAATTGTTGTAATGAGCCATAAAGCCGGGGTCCCTGTTAAATCTGTGGCTCTTGGTGTTCATCATCAGAGTTGTGAATTTATATACATACATGAGTATGTGCACCACTGCCCTCTATTGGACAGAATCAGAACTGCACAACCCTTTATCACAGACCCAATACTACTAACAGTAAGGGGGACTTTCCTTCCACTCCAGTTTGGAGGGATCTTGCAGGATTGCTGAGAATGGAGGAGAAGGATCTGAGTTATGAAGATTTGTATGTGTGGACTGCAGCATAGTGACAACTGTTAAGTCCTGTAAGACCACGGATTTTCATTACAAAACTTTTATATGTACATCTGCCTTTGAGGGGTTACCATCTTGAAAGGCCTTTTATGCACATACACATCTTGGCATGTGGCAGGGGTATACAAAGTCAGGGAGCAAGATCCCACGGAAGCATAAGGCACAAGCAGCACCATATGGGCAGACACACAAGCCCATTCAGCTGATTGATGCCTCTGTTAATTTTTGCTCTGTCCTTAGATCAAGTTTACTATCCATTTGCTATTATTATTTTTTTTCCCTTACCCAGGGCAGCAGCAGTGGCATGCAGAGAAATGTGTAAGCCATGGCAGAAAATACTACATGATCTGAGAAGGCAAATTCATCACTTTAACATCTGCCCAAAACGATTAGATGGAGCCAATCTGCATATTAACATTAGTCCATTATACATTTTATGACGAATAGTTCACCACCATCCAGTTTTTGTTTTTAAATATTACTGTCCTTTCATTTCTGGAAAGAACCACGTGAAACAGCAGATGTCTGTGTTTATGTCTTCAGGGAGCTCTTTGCAGGCAGCCTGGCTGGGGTAATAAACAATGGGAGGGAAACCACTGCATGTGGTATGAAATCTCCCTGACCCTGTAAAGTGCAGCACTAGGAATAGTTTTGCATTGTGGAAGTTCCTGGTGAACTGTGATGGGTTCACAGGATTTTCTCTGTGGAACTAGAATGGGAAGGGAATGGGCGCAAAGGGGAAATCTGGGTAAAGAGAGATTCAAGATGTGAAGGCTAATCCCAGACCTGACGAGGACCAGAAGTTGGTTGGTATTAGCTCATCCATCTTCTCTCTCTCTCTCTAAGGCTAAACATAGACTTCCAGAGATGTATTGGTTCCTCCCCCAATCCACCCTCCTTTTTAAATTATTTATTAGCTGTGAACACTGGATAACTTTCTGGTGTGGAAAACATATTTTTCTACATGTTTTTCTTCTACCTTGGTCCATGGTTTCCAGACCATTGTCTGACTTCTCCCTGTTCACTAGGGATTGAACAAAGAAATCTCAGCCATTACTCATTAAAGTAGGGAAGATGAAGTGTCTAGTGGTTAGAGCAAGGAAATGTGGCAGGGCGATGAGAGACAGTGCATGGGTCAGGATTTCTGAGTTATAGTCTCAGTTCTGCCATTGATTATGTGACCTTGAGTAAATCACTTAGACAATGGATGTCTACACTGCAATTAGACGCCTACTGCTGGCCCCTGCCAGCTGACTCAGGCTTGTGGGGGGAGGACTTGGGCTAAGGGGCCGTTTAATTGCAATGTAGATGTTTGGGCTTGGGCTGCAGCCCAAGCTCTGGGATCCTCACATGGTCCTAGAGCCTGTGAACATAGTATAAATAAAATGTTAACAAAGTTTTTCCATTGCTTTCCACTGGTAAGTATATCACTAAGCAAAGGGCAACTGAAATGAGCCCGTTCCACTCCATAAAAGGTGGCCTGTGTATAATACATATATGAATGAATAATTGACTGAGTGAAGATTTAAGATTCTTTGGATACGCACACATTCAAACAGAAAAGCGCAGATAGAAACAGCAACCTGGAACAATTACTAAGTGGATTGACGATTTTACCCTATTCTCATGCTTCTTAGCTGATTTCACCCTCCCACCACCACCCGCATTTTCATCCTCTTGTTTGCCTATGTGCCTTTGCATCAAATAGATACATGTAAATGAAAGTGGTGTGTGTATTTAAAATGTATGTACACATTATACTGCTCGAGATAGTAGCTATTGTACACTGTGAGGGGGGGTTTATTTTGGGTTTTTTGGTTTTTTTTGCAGTACGTTGAGGAATTATTTATTGTGTTCTGGGCTTTAATCTCATAAACCTGCCTGCAAGCCTCACGCCCATCAGCCTGAGCATTCTATAACGCACATAAGTCAGACAGCACAAAGTACTTGAATGACTGTAGGTAGTAATTGTTCATCTTGCCTCGGCCTCTTGTCCCCCCCCATCCCCACCCCCAACCCCCATCAGCTCATTAAAAGCAGTTGAGCCTGTTAAGCAGGTCCTCATTTGGCCATCACCACTAACTTAGAAATTGATTTGCATCTGCTGCTTGGAAAAGGAGTCAATCCTGAGATCCAAGCCACTACAATTGAAAACAGTGAGACTCACCCCCACCCCCCTAAAGCAGCTGAAAGCAAAGAGAGGATGATATGTTTCCATAAAACAAGTTCTTCTTTCAAATAAAAGTTTGATCCTCTGACTGGGGACGCTTTCCTTCCTTCCTGACTATTAAGTGTTTGCAATATGCTAGCTAGCAGCACTGGGTTAACATTTGATGACTAATTCAACCTTTGATTTTGCTAGTCATTCTGCTGCCAGTGGCTTATTAAGGGGAAAACTGAGCATGTTACTTTTCACCTGCTTGCAGCGTCAGTGCTTCACTGGTGCCTCTGAAGGTATGTCTACATCTACAATTTTGCAGCGCTGGTTGTTACAGCTGTATTAGTACAGCTGTATAGGGCCAGCGCTGCAGAGTGGCCACACTTACAGCAACCAGCGCTGCAAGTGGTGTTAGATGTGGCCACACTGCAGCGCTGTTGGGCGGCTTCAAGGGGGGTTCGGGGAACGCGAGAGCAAACCGCGGGGAAGCAGGTCTCCTTCCCCGGGTTGCTCCAGTGTTCCCCGAACCCCTGTGCAAGCAGGTCTCCTTCCCCGCGGTTTGCTCTCGCGTTCCACGAACCCCCCTGCAAACCGCGGGGAAGGAGACCTGCTTGCACGGGGGTTCGGGGAACGCGAGAGCAAACCGCGGGGAAGGAGACCTGCTTGCACGGGGGTTCGGGGAACGCGAGAGCACACCACGGGGAAGGAGACCTGCTTGCACGGGGGTTCAGGGAACGCGAGAGCACACCGCGGGGAAGGAGATCTGCTTCCCCGCGGTTTGCTCTCACGTTCCCCGAACCCCCCTGCAAACCGCGGGGAAGGAGACCTGCTTGATTACCAGAGAGGTATCCTCAGGTATGCTGGGATACCTGCTTATTCCACGGAGGTCAAGAAAAGCGCTGGTAAGTGTCTACACTTGATTACCAGCGCTGGATCACCAGCGCTGGATCCTCTACACCCGAGACAAAACGGGAGTACGGCCAGCGCTGCAAACAGGGAGTTGCAGCGCTGGTGATGCCCTGCAGATGTGTACACCTCCTAAGTTGCAGCGTTGTAACCCCCTCACCAGCGCTGCAACTTTGTGATGTAGACAAGCCCTCAGACAAGGCTCTCAAAGAGCGCTCATTAACACAGTCACACTGCATCATCCCTGCTATGGGAATATGGTAACCGTGTTACAAGATGACTATACGGAGGTGAAGGGACTTCTGAGATCACGTGCTATGTTAGTATGTAGCAGAGCGGGAATAGAACCCTAGAATCTGGTCTCCCTGGTCTTCTCTCGAAACACTAGACTGAGCAGACTCCCTAGTTTATATGATTTAAATCGTATTGCAATGGTATTCTGAAACAGCAGAGAGGCAGGATATGATGACTTGAGCTTGAATTTTGCAGGAGGCAAGGAGATGTGTCCTCTGTGTTACATCTAGCACTGGAGCTCTATATTGTCTCAGAGGAAAGATCATCTGTTTCTGAATCCCCAAAACCACTCTTGGCAGCACCTTAGGTGCTTTGTTGTGGTCTCCCATCCCAGGACTGTCCCTGCTTGACAGCACATGGCAGGGAGACTGCAGGCATTCAGGTGAGGGGACGCCCTATATCCATCTGGCACTCCCAGTCAGCAGGCATTTCCTTTGTTTGATGGTCTGCTGGCTGGAATGTAGAGCCCCCAGGGAGAACAATTCCCCATCACTGTCAATACTGCGGTCCTAATTATGCTCTGCGTCCTAAGTAATAAAGGGCGCAGGGGTGGGAGGAGATTTACACTCCTCAAATTCTCTGCTCCTGTTGTGTCAAGGAGGGGACAGATGGAGTTTTTCAGCAAATGAAAAGACAAAAAATCAAACAAAAAAACCGTTCTCCTCCCCTGCAGCTGATGCCAGAGCGTGCTGGAGCTGCCCTGTCCACTAGAAAGCTGAAATCTTTCAGCATCTTGTTAACTTGTGGATATTTGGCATCTTAATCCCCATTTTGGGGCTCCCTAGAGAATCCTGGGCCAGTATTATAAGTGTCTTGGCTAAGAGGTACTCTGAGTATCCAAGAGGAAGTTGACTGAGGCCACATCTACACTACAGCATAAAATCGAAATTATTAAAACCGGTTTTATAAAACTGGTTTTATAAAATCTATTTTATGTGTCCACACTAGGGCACATTAATTCGGTGGTGTGCGTCCATGGTCCTAGGCTACCATCGATTTCCGGAGCGGTGCACTCTGGGTAGCTCAGTAAAAGAATGAGACCAATAACTTCGATTTCCGTCCACACTAACCCTAAATCGATATAGTAAAATTGTTAGGTAATAAAGCAAGTCCTCACTCACCTCTCCAACACCCGAGGTTGTGCGGAGTTGGAATATGGGCCCACAATTCTGTCAGAGACCAGACACAAATGCGTTGATCAACGGGCTCACACTAACCCCAAAGCTTTAGAATAAGTGTGGCCCCTTTATTAGGGGTGAGCATCAATATTTATACACAGAAGTAAACAAAGTGATTAATAAAAGATAATGGTCATGCATAATCAATCAAGATTTTACAGGAAGAGCAAGTTTAACAAGTAAATGCATAGAGATAAAAGGCTAATGGCTACTTGAGGAAGGGGGTGTCATGAGTAGTTTGCAGGTCAGTGCTTTGTTCAAAAAAAGGTTCAGAAAGGATTATGCAGAGACGGCTAGTCTGGGTGTTTTTTGGCTCCAAAGTTCACCAAAAGTTTAGACCCAACATTCCTCCATTTGTAGCTTTGAGATAACTATTAATCAAAAAGCTACACCCTATTTCAAGATCTCAAGGGCCGCTTGGCAATTTCAGCCTGGGCCAATTCGAAGAGAGTAAGGCTTTTAGCTGAAGTGGGAAAAGAATAAACTGACTTACATGAGTTTATGAGGGAGGGGACACACTGAATACAGCAACACAGTATTATAAGGACTACCATGGCCCCAACAACACCCACCAAGAGGTTTTTAACCCACCCAAATCCGGGCAGCCAATTCCATAAGGCTCCCCACCAATCATAAGGTGGCTGGCCAGAGGAGTAGTTTTTAGCCATTTCCCTTAGGTGTTTGGTACGTTGAAAAGTGTCAGAGTAGGTGTCATTTACAAAAACACAGCATTCTTCATTTATGAGGGCGCAAGTTCCTCCCTGGGCTGCTAACATCATATCTAAAGCCATTCTGTTTTGCAAAGCCAACTGGCGCAGCTGGGACATTTCCCCGGCCTGGTTCTCAAATAGGGTTGCAGTTTCATTGGTCAAAGATTCTAATAGTCCCTGTAGACGGATGATGGCACCCTTCAAGCTAGTGTGACCAGCCCACCGCTGCCAGGACAAACCATCACGGAGATTAATATCTCTGTCAGTTTCACGGATGTTACGAACGTGGGGAAAATGAGGGGGAGTGAGGGAGATCCGAGAAGGCGGTGCTAGCCATGCCAAATAACATGACCCTGCCCAATCAGGGGAGAGAAAATAATAAGCCTTGGGCCCGCACACCCAGTATGTTCCATATAATGCGTTTTGGGTATTCCATTTCTCAAAGTAGGAGGTAACCCACCACCCGTTGTACCACTGTTCCCCTGGTAACGCAGAGGGATCGTTGTGTGAACTGCAGAGGCACAATTTGGTAGTGTTGTCCTCAAAGGGCAGTGTAGTACTGCTTGAGCAGTTGTAGAAGGCAATTGTGTATCCTTTAACAATTAGTTGGACACCTTCGAGATCTGAGCAGGGCTTTTTAAAAACTGACTCTGAAAACCTGCCCCTCCATGAAAAAGTTGAAAAGGTTGGATCGGGGTGAGGGATCCACATATGGGATAAGTGGGATGCGCAAGGCTTGAAGCCAAGATTTTTACTAAAGGCGGTGCCATTAAAATATATGTTGCATTTACTTGTTCCCACAAAAGTTGACCCTTTTTCTTTAACAAAACACAGTGATCCTGTTTGATTGGTTACCCTGAGATATTTGTTAATTGGCACTTCTGTTTTGTCCCATGTAAGATTGGGTTGGACTGGATCTTTTATTCTAGTCGGTGGCATCCAAGTCATATTAGCAGTGGTTAGGGGAATGGGTGTGAAGGGGAGTCCCTGTGCTGCATTTACTGGAAATTGAGTACATACCCAGCAATCACTTCTATTTCCTAAAATACGAGTTTTAACCTCGTGGGAATATCTAATAAAAGCATTATCTTCATAAGCAGAAAATAAACTGAAAAAGCATAAAAAACATACAGTTGTCAGAATAAAGGGTCCTCTCATTTTTTTCGAGTTAATTTAAGTCTAATGTCTGAGAGAGGTAAGCTGGTCCACTGGTCGAAGGCAGTGTCCTCAGTGGTGACAAGAGCTGCTGGTCCGTCACTGTGGTCCACTACGGCTGGCTTGACGTGGGAGTGGTGGATCCAAGATTTGCGTCCTTCCAGGAACACTGCAGTCTGGGTTGTCAAAAGAACCTGGTGGGGTCCAGTAAACCTTGGCTGGAGGGTGTCGTCACGAACGAACTTTTTGGCCCAGACGAAGTCCCCTGGTTGGAACGGGTGGATTTGTTCCTCCAGCGGCACGGTCTGGGAAAACTGCGAGGCTTTCCAAAGGGTACGGAGGCGAGCCTGTAGGGAGAGAAACTGACACGCAGTCATATGATCCCCTCCCAATAGTGAAACATCAGCACGTGGTAGCGCCCCGCCTTTGAAAGGGGGGTGTCCATAGAGCAGTTCAAAGGGGGATAATCCCAATGCGCGGGTTGGGCGAGTACGAAGGTGAAACAGGACCAAGGGAAGTACCTGAGGCCACTTTAATCCTGTTTCCTGACAGTATTTAGCCAATGTAAACTTAAGTTCCCTATTCATACGCTCAACTTTCCCGCTAGACTGGGGGTGGTAGGGTGTATGAAAGGAGTGTGAAATGCCCAGTCCTTGTTCTAAATGGCCAAGGACATGACCAGTAAAGTGAGGTCCGCGATCTGAGTCGAGCACAAGAGGGATGCCAAAACGGGGTACAATATCTTTAAGGAGAATCTTCGCCACTGTGGCAGCAGTACAATTAGCAGTAGGAAAAGCTTCGACCCAGGAAGTCAGAGGGCAAACCAAAACAAGGAGGTGCTTTTTCCCAAAAGCCTTTGGCATATCTACAAAATCAATTTGAAGATGTTGAAATGGAGCAGCAGGCGGAGGTCTTCCACCCTTAATTTTGTTAAGAGGTGGAGCAGGTCCATTACGCTGACATGTGCTGCATGCTTTCACTATTGATAGGCAATAGGGTTGAATGCCTGGAGCATACCAAAAGCGAGCGATAGTGTCCACGAGGGCGTGCGTGCCGTAGTGACCCCCTTTATCATGGTGCCAGCGAACTGCCACAGGGTATGTGGAGCGAGGGAGGCAGGCTCGGCCATCTGTCATAAGCCAGGTCCCTTTGACCAGAGTGGCCCCGAGGCTTTCCCATGATTTTAGTTCAGCAGCGGGTACTGGTACGGGGTGCGGTGGAGTAAAGGAGGAGGTTGCAATAGCCAATGTGGGCATGGCTAAAGGTAAGGTGGCAGCCTTCTTGGCGGAGGCGTCAGCCAGGGCATTCCCACGGGTAACGGGGCTGCTATCTTTAGTATGGGCCCGGCAGTGAACTACAGCCAGGACGGAGGGTTTTTGGAGGGCGTCCAAAAGCTTGTGGATGAGGGGGAGGTGCTGAATGGGTTTACCGGCAGCTGTCTGGAAACCTCGAAACTTCCAGAGGTGGATATGACAATGCACAACTCCAAAAGCATATTTGCTATCAGTAAAAATGGTAACGGTCTTACCAGCGGCCAACTGGCAAGCTCGGGCCAGGGCATAGAGTTCAGCGGCTTGGGCTCCCCAGTTGCCTGGCAGTGAGGCGGCCTCTTGAATGTCCCATTCAGAGGTGACAGCATAACCAGTGAAACGCTTGCCATCAACATAGAAGGAGCTTCCGTCCGAGAAGAGGATGCAATCGGGGTTGTCCAGTGGCACGTCAAACAGGTTGTCTCTTATCTGTAAGATGCTGTAAACTACTTCCACACAGTCGTGCTGGTCCTGGGGGACTGGCAGGTCAGGAAGCAAGGTAGCTGGATTAAGGGGTCCACACCTTTCAAAAAGTAGGTTAGTGTCTTCTAAGAGTTCGGCCTCTAGCTGTTGCTGACGATGGGCCGAAAAGACTTGGGTTGTGCCCCTACGCAGAAGGGCTGACAAGGCATGAGAGGTCCAAACCGTGGTAAAATGACCCAGGGTTAGGCTCTTTGCCTTTGTGATCAGCAGGGCAGCTGCTGCCAGAGTCCGGGTGCAGGATGGGGTTCCCTGAGCGACAGGGTCGATTTGCTGAGAGTAAAAAGCAAGCGGGAAATGGTGGGGCCCGCTCAGCTGGGTAAGGACACCACTAGCAATTCCGCCCCTCTCGTGGACAAAAAGGTGAAAGGGTTTGCTGTAATTGGGGGGGCGGAGAGACATGGAGGAGGCCACACTGTCCTTGAGTAACTGAAAGGCTTGAATAGTGTCCGGGGACCACTGCAAAGGGTCAGGAGCAAGGTTAGCAGTGAGTCGGTGGAGCGGTTTGCTTAACTCCCCGCAGGACGGCAACCAGGGGCGACAGAAGCCAATTAATCCTAAGAAACCTCGAAGTTGTTTCTTGGTGTTCGGTAGAGGGCAGTTTTGAATAGTCTTTATGCGGGCTGGGTCCATCTGTCTTCCTTCTGGGGTTAACAGGAAGCCCAGATATCGGACCTTCTGTGAGACCCACTGAATCTTTTTAGGGTCTACCTTGTGGCCTCTGGTGTGTAGGTATAATAAAAGTGCCTTACCATCGATGCGGAGGGCAGCTTCTTCGCGATTACCTAATAGGATGTCATCTACGTATAGGACCAATGTGGATCCCTGCGGACTGGTGAAACCTTCCAAGTCGTGGCGGAGGCACTGGCTGAAAATCGTGGGGCTGTCTCTGTAGCCTTGAGGAAGTCGTTGCCAGACATAACTTTGTCCCTCCCAGGTGAAACCAAAGAGATACTGAGAGTCTGGGTGCACAGGAATGCTGAAAAAAGCTGATTTTAAGTCAATAACAGTGAACCACTCAGCATCCCAAGGGATTTGGCTGATGATAGTAGCTGGGTCAGGAACTACTGCATGAAGAGGGACCACATACTGATTAACAACTCGTAGATCCTGTACAAAGCGCCAACGAACAGGGTCTCCGTCCTTTTTAGGAGGCTTTTTGACAGGCAGTATAGGGGTGTTACAGGGAGTGCGCTGAGGGCGGACTAGCTTTTGCGCAATGAATCCCTCGATAATGGGGCGGATGCCCTCCCGGGCTTCCAGCGACAGGGGGTATTGAGGGACTGACGGGGGGGTTAAGGAAGGCTTTACCTGAATCCTTACGGGCTCTGCCGAAAGGAGCAGGCCAACATCAGTGTCAGAAATTCCCCAGAGGGTTGAAGGCAAGTCAGTGAGGTCAGGAGAGAGAGAGAGAGGTGTTTCCCAATTACCCTGAGTAGGGGCCGAATCTCCTAATACTGTCATCAATAATCCTACCCCTTCAGGAGTGCAGGTTAAAGTAGCCTCAAGCTTACAGAGTAAATCCCGGCCCATCAAAGGGATCGGACAAGCTGGGGAAAAAAGAAAACGGTGAGAAAAACATTTATCAGCATAAATAACATTCAAAGGCAAAGTGAGTCCCAGAGACTGTGGGTTGCCCTCCACCCCAGTCGCAGTTTTAACCTCAGAGGAAAGCCAGGGAGAGGGGGCATGATTTAAAAGAGAGAAAGTAGCCCCAGTATCAATGAGGAAAGAGACAGGCAGTCCCTGGACTGAAAGGGTTAAACGAGGCTCTTTGCTGGGAGGGCAGAAAGTGAGAAAGGAGCCGGCTAAAGACATTAAGGAAATAAGACCATCACATTGTTTGCCTTCGCCCCCGGGGTACCGTCATTGAGGAGGCTGAGTTTGCTGCGGCTGCTGCTGTTTCCCGTAGTTGATCCAGGCCTGGGGGATGGGCTGAGCTGGTGGTGCAGGGGTGTATTCCTCACTTGTATAAGCATCTGCGGATGCAACCAGACCCTCTGGGCGTCCCCAGGGGCATTCACGTTTAAAGTGACCAGGCTGTCCGCACTGAAAACAATTTCCTGATGGCTGGGGTCGCCAGGACCCTCTTCCCCGGGCACCCTGGAATCCCCTGCCACGGCCACGGCCTTTGCCTCGAACACCACCGTGAAAAGCTAAAGCCATCAGCTTATATTCTTCCTTTTTCTCTTTCTTTTTACTACTTTCCCTTTCTTTCTCCCAGGCAAAATCAGCTACTTCCAACACTAAAGTGACTGACTCACCTCCCCAACCAGGGCGAAACTTTAAGAAGTAATCCCTTACAGGGGGCACCGACTGATTCACAAAAAATGAAATAAGAGTAGGGTGGTCTGCTTCTCTCTCAGGATCCATCTGAGTGAACATTCGGGCCCCCTCCAATAGCCTCGACCAGAACTTTCTGGGCGGCTCATCAGATTCCTGCCGAATCTGCATGAACTTAGCCTGATTAGGCGAGCGGCGAGCCATTTCCTTGAGTCTCTCTAACAATCGCTCTCTATCTGTTCGCAGCTGAGTCAGCCTTAGCTGAGTCCAGTCTAGGGGATTCCAGCCAGCGGCCAGATCCCGCCTATCCATCCAAGTAACATTAGCTGCATTGCTATCTCCCCATGTCCTTTCTGCCATCCACAATCTACTACGTTCTTCTCCAGTCAAAACTCTACTTAACAACTGATCCACATCCGTATAAGTAGGATTATAACTTAAAAACAATCTTTCTAGAAGTTCTATGATCTTTCGGGGATTTTCCCCAAAAGACCCTGACAACTGTCCCCACTCTTTCAAATCCCATTCTAGCCATCCTTTATATTCCACAATACTAGCATGTTGCAATCGTCCATCATTGCTCATATAAGGTTGATCGTGCACCTGTAAAGGCATCTCTATAACCATACTTTTATTATTCGCAAGAGATTTGACAGAGACATCCTCTGGGCTATCCTCAGGGGGGGGGCATGCACCCTGCTGTACCTGCTTGGACCTAAGCCTAGTAACTACTCCTCCCGAGGTTTGCCCGTCCAATTCCTCCTCATCCTTCTGCACAAATTCCAATCTGGGATCCTGCAGATTCCCCTCTGCTACAAGGAGAGAGTTCCCCTGCGGAGGAATAGGGGCAGGTGCAGAGGGGACCAGCTGACGAGTCAAAACACGCCGTGGTCTACACCCTTCATCGAAATAACCTGGAGGGGGTTCACTCTCGGGAGAGTACCTGACTGCCATAATTTTTAAAGATTTCCACAGCTCTGCTGCTGTGTCCCAACAAAACCAGTAACATAACTGTCCCGGATGGTCTTTTTCGATCTGGCTCTTTACTCCTCTTAAGGCAGCCTGTTCGAAAGAGCCATACGAAGGCCACCTCATCTCCGAGTCGGCCAATACCGCGGTATACCCAGTCCAATTCCTTACACATAGTGTGTACAACTTCTTCCTAGACATTCCTGTCTGTACTGGGAGTTTCCCTTCGTTCCATAACTTATTTACAATCCCCAACGGACTCTCAAGAGGCACGCTAGTCCCTTGACCCATGGTGTCTGACAGGAGCCCTCCAACTGGCGTTTACCCTGCTGTCCAATACACGACCCCTCAATATTGAATTGGCTAGGAGAAATCTCCTGTGGCGCCTTGCCAATTCATATATGAGTGGTCCGACCACTGGACAGAGGTACCGCACCAGAAGGAATCCCGGACGAGCCCCCAAATTGTTAGGTAATAAAGCAAGTCCTCACTCACCTCTCCAACACCCGAGGTTGTGCGGAGTTGGAATATGGGCCCACAATTCTGTCAGAGACCAGACACAAATGCGTTGATCAACGGGCTCACACTAACCCCAAAGCTTTAGAATAAGTGTGGCCCCTTTATTAGGGGTGAGCATCAATATTTATACACAGAAGTAAACAAAGTGATTAATAAAAGATAATGGTCATGCATAATCAATCAAGATTTTACAGGAAGAGCAAGTTTAACAAGTAAATGCATAGAGATAAAAGGCTAATGGCTACTTGAGGAAGGGGGTGTCATGAGTAGTTTGCAGGTCAGTGCTTTGTTCAAAAAAAGGTTCAGAAAGGATTATGCAGAGACGGCCAGTCTGGGTGTTTTTTGGCTCCAAAGTTCACCAAAAGTTTAGACCCAACAATATCGATTTTAGGGTTACTCCTCTTGTTGGGGAGGAGTACAGAAATCGATTTTAAGAGCCCTTAAAATCAATTTAAAGTGCCTTGTAGTGTGGACGGGTACAGCGTTAAATCGATTTAACGCTGTAGTGTGGACCAGGCCTTAGGCTCTGTCTACGCTGCCACTTTCAGACCTAAAACTTTAGTCCTTCAGGGGTGTTGAAAGAGAACCATATAAATGCAAAACCATTTTATAAAGGAGTTTGTGTCTTCTGTTCCAGTCCAGGACAGACCCCATTACTTATAGTCCAACCCATGCTACTGCTAACGCCTGCCTTTGTTTTTAGGTCTATGACAGAGGCTAGTGATTTGAATGCTGGTATGCAACTGAAGCCAGATAGCATCAGCTCCACTGCTAGCATGTGGTCCTCCTGTGCTTTGTGTGTGGGGAGAGGGTGGAGGGGTTTATGTTCAGATTCCTGGTCACCCCACACAAGTTCCTTAAAATGTCATCACTCTCCCATCCTATTCATAGGGGCAGATCCTCAGCTGATGTCAATCAGCACAGCTCCGTTAAAATCAATAGAGTAACACTAATTCACACCAGCTAAGGATCTGACCCATAGATTTGAAGGTCAGAAGAGCCCGTTATGATAATCTAGGCTCAACTCCTGCATAACAGAGGCAACAGATTTTTCACTATGTTCTGTCGGATTCGGCCTAGTAAGCTCTGACTGTATTTTAATGATGGTGGAGGTACATGTCTATTTTTTCATAACAGAACAAGAATGTGTTTCCTGTCATGTTAATCCCCTTCTGTTCCTGGGTGTGGTGCATCTACATAGGTCACCTTTCTCAGAGGTAAAACTTGGTGGATTTGCTGTGGGTACACATCTAAAAATCTGGGTGGTGGTTCAAACTTTTGCTGAATTTTAGTCTGGGAAATGTACTGGAATTTTCCCAGGGCTGTATGTAGAATTCATGCAAACCTTTAATGCTGAGAACAGCTGTAATTTCTCCATCCTGTAGCTTGTGTTAACAGACCCCACTAGGTGACCTAGAGGGGCATTTTTCTCCTAGCCCCATCTCTGCCAAAGTGTGAGACAGGGCAGGCTACCAGGGTTGCTCTTTGCTTTAACCGTTCCATTTCCCCCTTCATTACCGCTCCTTGTATTTCCTTTTTGTTGCTACTTAATTTATGCTGCAGTAGCACCTATAAGCTCCACTCATGGACCGGAGCCCCATTGTGCTAGGTGCTGTCCAATCACAGAACTGAAAGATGATTCCTGCCCCTCAAAGAATCTGAGAGAGGTTTTCAAAGATACAATGGGGAATTCGATCATCAACTCCCCTTCGTTCCTCTTGCAAATCCCCTTTCAAAATATCACAAGCAATGGGACACGTGTCAGGATGAAAAAAGGCCAGGGCCCAGATCCTCAGTTCTATTGTCTTAAATGGAGGTACCCTGATTTACTCAACCTGGGAATCTGGCCTTAATTCTTTTAATTCCATATGTTGAATCTCTGTAATGACTCCCTCACCCCCAGCTTCTGTCCTTCCCTTTCCGCCCTCCAAAGCAAATAAAAAAAGCTGCATGATGCATTTAGGATTAAACATTTCATTAATTTTTGCCTGAGGAGACTTTTTAGATAAGGGGGGAAAGGGCCTATGAATATTCCCAGCTGTTCCCCATCTATGGGATGCCTCATTGCAGAGCACTGAGATGGAGAGGCCCTCTACCCTGGCCCCTTAGAGGCTTCCTCAGAAAGAATGCTGATGTCTCGCGGTTTTCTGACCAAGTTCAGACACCTGGGTATAATAATGGCTCCCTTAGAAATTTATTATGCCACAGTTTTCCCAGTCTTGGCATCACCATGCATGTTTTTTAAACTCTGCTTATCTGAGCAGACATCAGAGTTTCTTGCAGCAGCCTTGCTTTCTGCTGGAGATTTGCAGACTTGTCCCAGTTTGTGTTTGTTTAAAAGCCAAAGCAGAAATCCCTCTTCCTCAGCCCACAGTGCTTTCACGTTGCATTTCATCTTAGATGCCATGAGATTTGACTACATACTTCTAATATTTTCCCCTCATAGGTGTTTTGGAGTAAGCAAATAGGGCCTTTCATCCAGTAACACACATTTCTTTTCCCCCTTCTCTCCCTCTTATTAAAGCTTACTGAGTGGAGGAGTTCAGGCAAGTGGTTTGGGCATGGGAGTCAGGACTCCTGGGTTCTATTCCTCCTGTGGTAAGAGTTGGGGATTGGGAGTCATAAGCCCTTAGATCTTTGCTGCATGACTTTAATTGACAGAATCTCTGGCTGCATCAGTTTACCCATCTCTACCATCAGGTTAATTGATGATGAAATGTGCTGCAATAATGTGCAAGACCGAAGTATCCGTGTAATAAATATAGGCTAAGTACATGGTGTTGGTAGTTGAGAGACAATGATCTGATTCTCCACTTACATATAAGCAAATGAATACACCAGTATTGGAAGGGGAGTTCAAAGGTGATATGAAAAGCTCAACAACTTGAATGTAAAACTAATGATTTGGCTGCCTTTTTAGGGTGTTACCATGTCTTGGAAAAGCCCACTGCCTTTCATTTGCCTTGGCTAGAGAAACACTTGCCAAGCCTATAAAGAAAAGGAAGAAGTGCACTACATAAGTCACTATTTCGTCTTGCAGAGGATTTGTGCACTGACTTAGCATTCTGCCCTCTCTCCCAGGAGGATGCGCTTTGGTGAGACTGGGAGCACTGTGGCCAACCTCTCAATGCGTATTTGGGGGTGCACAGCTTCTCGCTAGGCCAGATTGCAAAGAGATGCAACAATGGCCCTTTGACTTAATGCCACCCTGATTAGAGATGATGAGCGACATTTTCAAAGTCACCCATGTGATTTAGGAGAGTACGTCCTGTTGACTTTTAATCAGACTTGGACTCCTAAGTGCCGAAGTAACCTGTGAAAATGGGACTTGGGTGCTTTTTTAAAAAAAAAAAAAGTCACCCTAAATGTTTTTCATCTCAGCTGCAGATTATTTTAGGGAGGAAAGGGAGGCTCATATATCTTTGCCTCCCACATCCTCCCACCACAAACATGATATTAGATTTCACTTGTGGGGGAAAAAAGGAAAAGGCGATGGGCCCCGTATACGCTGCAGAGCCTCCCAAAGCTGGTCACAGCTCTCTCTCAGAGATCAGACAGGACTCTCTAACTACTTTTAACCTTGTCCCTGGTTCATACTACAGCCCTGATCTGCCCAAGACTGAAGCACAGTTTGAGGATACAGTCAAACATACTTAATCCCCATCTGCCTGTTCCACCTGGGAGGGTTGCTCCTGTATCACACTAACACCCTGCAGTGCAGAAAGGTCCCTATGGAGTTAGTTGGTTGCACTGCTGGCAGGCGTGGTTTGTAGGAGAATATCCCTGTCATAAACAGATAGCTAAGGGTTAATGTCTCTTTCACCTGAAACACCTGACCAGAGAACCAATCAGGAAACCGGATTTTTTCAACCTTGGGTGGAGGGAAGTGTGTCTCTGAGTCTTTTGTCTGTCTTCCTGCTGTCTCTGAGCTTTGGAGAAGTACTTTCTACTTTCTAGTCTTCTGTTTCTAAGTGTAAGGACAAAGAGATCAGATAGTAAGTTATATGGTTTCTTTTCTTTGGTATTTACATGAATATAAGTGCTGGAAATGCTTTGATTTGTATTCTTTTTGAATAAGGCTGTTTATTCAATATTCTTTTAAGCAATTGACCCTGTGTTGTATCATCTTAATACAGAGAGAACATTTGTATTTTTTCTTTCTTTTTTATATAAAGTTTCTTTTAAGACCTGTTGGAGTTTTTCTTTACTTCAGGGAAATTGAGTCTGTACTCACCAGGGAATTGGTGGGAGGAAGAAATCAAGGGGAGAGCTGTGTGTTGGATTGCTAGCCTGATTTTGCATTTCCTCTGGGTGAAGAGGAAAGGGCTTTTGTTCCAGGATTGGGAACGGAGAGGGGGACTCACTCTGCGTAGTTTCACAGAGCTTGTGTCTGTGTATCTCTCCAGGAGCACCTGGAGGGGGGAAGGGAATCAGGATTATTTCCCTTTGTTGTGAGACTCAAGGGATTTGGGTCTTGTGGTCCCCAGGGAAGGTTTTTCAGGGGGACCAGAGTGCCCCAAAACACTCTAATTTTTTGGGTGGTGGCAGCAGTACCAGGTCCAAGCTGGTAACTAAGCTTGGAGGTTTTCATGCTAACCCCCAAATTTTGGACGCTAAGGTCCAGAATCTGGGAATAAGGTTATGTCATGGTGGCAGTGGCGGGAGATAGACAGAATCCAGAAGCCAGTAGGAATATTATATTTTTCTTTTCTCTGCTAAGGGTTTTTTAGCAGAGAGAAACAGTTTGGTTTTAAAAGGGAACCAGAGAGAATTTTTTTTTCTGCTCTCTCTAGCAGTTTGTGGCTTGCATAGTAAGCAAGAAGCCATTAGCAGACTATTGACAGTCTATTGTCACACAATAGCACTCCCATTGAGAGTCATACCAGCACTCTATATGCATGCAAATAAAGTGTTTTTTCTGGTTTCCCTTCATTGAACATTAGCTAGAGAGAGAAAGGGAAAAAAGCACTGTTGCTAGGCAGACTTCAGGAGGCAACAGAGCCTGCAGTTCAAAAGAGAAACACCGGAGGGCACCCCAACACAAGAAAACAGGAACCATGGCTACCAGGACAAAAATGGAGGCCGAAGACCAATTAAAAGAAGCTGAACACAGGCGACAACTGGAAATGAAACAAAAAGAGATGGAGATAAAAGAAAAGGAAGAAAGCATCAAACTGGCAGCCTTCCAAAGAGAACAGGCAGCCCAAGAGGCAGCACACAAAAGAAAACTAGAAGAAGAAGAGGTGGCCCACCGCCGAGAAATGGAAAAGCACCAAAAAGAAATGGAAAAGCACCAAAAAGAAATGGAAAAACAACAAAAAGAGAATGAAGAGAAGGAAAAACAGAGAAAACATGAACTGGAGTTGGCAAAAGCTGGGCTGCATGTGCCAGCCAACCCTAACAACCCGGCGCCAATTATTGCTCCACAGCACAGGAAATTTCCCACCTACAAGGCAGGTGATGACACCGAGGCCTTCTTGGAAAATTTTCAAAGAGCCTGTCTTGGGTACAGCATCCCCGAAGACCAGTACATGGTAGAATTAAGGCCACACCTCAGTGGACCTTTAGCAGAGGTGGCAGCTGAAATGCCCAAGCCGCAAATGAATGACTATAAACTTTTTCAAACCAAGGCCAGATACAGGATGGGGATAACCCCAGATCATGCCCGTCGGCGCTTCAGAACCCAAAAATGGAAACCAGAGGTGTCATTTCCCAAACACGCCTACTACATTGCAAAAAACTATGAGGCCTGGTTAACAGGAAACAACATTCAAACCTTGGAAGAAGTGAACCTTCTCATACAAATGGAGCAGTTCTTGGATGGTGTTCCTGAAGACATCACACGGTACATACAAGATAGAAATCCCAAAACTATCGCTGAGGCGGGGGAGATTGGAGCCAAATGGATGGAACTGGCAGAAAGCAAAAAAGCTACTGTCAAGGGAAACGATTACCCCAGGGGGCACACAGACCATAAACCCTACAACCGAGGACAGCCAAAGACCCTACATACCACCCAAGTAAAGCCACAGATACCCTACTCTTCAACCTCACCAGTCTCCAGTAACTCACCTCGGCCCAGTGACCCATCAGATGGAAGATGCTTTAAGTGTAATGAACCGGGACATATCAAGGCCAACTGTCCCAAGAACACCATGCGAGTGCAATTCATTACACCACCATCACACCAAAGATCCCCAGGCCCGGATGCCTCTCAAATACCCTTGGAGCGAAGGGAAAACTTGAGAGTGGGCGGAAAGAAGGTTACTGCGTGGAGAGACACGGGGGCACAAGTGTCAGCTATCCACCAATCCTTCGTTGACCCCAAATTCATCAACCCAAAGGCCAAAGTTACAATTTACCCCTTCATGTCACAAGCTGTAGACTTGCCTACAGCTCAACTGCCTGTCCAGTACAAAGGCTGGTCAGGAAGGTGGACTTTTGCAGTCTATGACAATTATCCTATCCCCATGCTACTGGGGGAAGACTTGGCCAACCAGGTGAGGCGGGCCAAGAGAGTGGGAATGGTTACCCGTAGCCAAACCAGGCAAGCTTCCAGACCCATTCCTGTTCCTGAGCCGTCCACAGAAGCCCCGTCTGTGTTACCAGAGACCCAGACAGAGGCAGTGGACCCGGATTCCATGCCTACCACTGAAACAGCCACAGCATCTCCAGTCCCAGGCCCGGAACTGGAACAGCAACCAGCACCAGCAAGTGCAACCACATCTTCAAACTCAACGCCAGAGGGCGCCAGCAAGCCAGAACTGGCAGAAGCAAAAGACAGCCATACCCAAAAGGCTCAGCCAGAGCCTGAAATACCCTCAGGTGCACCAGCGGAGAGCGGTTCACCAGCAACGAAAACAACCCCATCACCTACATCGCTTCCAGAGGGACCAAGCCCAAGTCCACAGTCTGAGGAAGAACTGGTGACCCCAGCCTCAAGGGAACAGTTCCAGGCTGAGCAGGAAGCAGATGACAGCCTTCAGAAAGCTTGGGCGGCGGCACGGAGCACCCCACCGCCTCTCAGCTCTTCTAATCGATCCCGGTTTGTTATAGACCAAGGACTTTTATACAAGGAAATTCTTTCTGGTGGACACCGGGAAGAATGGCAGCCGCAAAAACAGTTGGTGGTTCCAACTAAGTACCGGGGGAAGCTCTTAAGCTTAGCCCATGATCATCCCAGTGGCCATGCTGGGGTGAACAGAACCAAGGACCGGTTGGGGAAGTCCTTCCACTGGGAGGGGATGGGCAAGGATGTTGCCAAGTATGTCCGGTCTTGTGAGGTATGCCAAAGAGTGGGTAAGCCTCAAGACCAGGTCAAGGCCCCTCTCCAGCCACTCCCCATAATTGAGGTCCCATTTCAGCGAGTAGCTGTGGATATTCTGGGCCCTTTTCCAAAAAAGACGCCCAGAGGAAAGCAGTACGTACTGACTTTAGTGGACTTTGCTACCCGATGGCCAGAAGCAGTAGCTCTAGGCAACACCAGGGCTAACACTGTGTGCCTGGCCCTAACAGACATCTTTGCCAGGGTAGGTTGGCCCTCCGACATCCTTACAGATTCAGGGTCTAATTTCCTGGCAGGGACCATGGAAAAACTGTGGGAAACTCATGGGGTGAATCACTTGGTTGCCACCCCGTACCACCATCAAACCAATGGCCTGGTGGAAAGGTTCAATGGAACTTTGGGGGCCATGATAAGAAAATTCATCAACGAATTCTCCAATAATTGGGACCTAGTGTTGCAGCAGTTGCTGTTTGCCTACAGGGCTGTACCACATCCCAGTTTAGGGTTTTCACCATTTGAACTTGTGTATGGTCACGAGGTTAAGGGGCCATTACAGTTGGTGAAGCAGCAATGGGAGGGGTTTACGCCTTCTCCAGGAACTAACATTCTGGACTTTGTAAGCAACCTACAAAGCACCCTCCGACACTCTTTAGCCCTTGCTAGAGAGAACCTAAAGGATGCTCAAGAAGAGCAAAAGGCCTGGTATGACAGACATGCCAGAGAACGTTCCTTCAAGGTAGGAGACCAGGTTATGGTCTTGAAGGCGCAACAGGCCCATAAGATGGAAGCATCATGGGAAGGGCCATTCACGGTCCAAGAGCGCCTGGGAGCTGTAAACTACCTCATAGCATTTCCCAATTCCTCACTAAAGCCTAAAGTGTACCATGTTAATTCTCTCAAGCCTTTCTATTCCAGAGACTTACAGGTTTGTCAGTTTACAGTCCAGGGAGATGATGCTGAGTGGCCTGACGGTGTCTACTACGACGGGAAAAAAGACGGTGGCGTGGAAGAGGTGAACCTCTCAACCACCCTGGAACGTCTGCAGCGGCAACAAATCAAGGAGCTGTGCACTAGCTTCGCCCCATTGTTCTCAGCCACCCCAGGACGGACTGAACGGGCATACCACTCCATTGATACAGGTAATGCTCACCCAATCAGAACCCCACCCTACCGGGTGTCTCCTCATGCCCAAGCTGCTATAGAACGGGAGATCCAGAACATGCTACAGATGGGTATAATCCGCCCATCTACCAGTGCATGGGCATCTCCAGTGGTTCTGGTACCCAAACCAGATGGGGAAATACGCTTTTGCGTGGACTACCGTAAGCTAAATGCTGTAACTCGTCCGGACAACTATCCAATGCCACGTACTGATGAGCTATTGGAAAAGTTGGGACGTGCCCAGTTCATCTCTACCATAGACTTAACCAAGGGGTACTGGCAAGTACCGCTAGATGAACCTGCCAAGGAGAGGTCAGCATTCGTCACCCATACGGGGGTGTATGAATTCAATGTCCTTCCTTTCGGCCTTCGAAATGCACCCGCCACCTTCCAGAGGCTGGTAGACGGTCTACTAGCTGGACTGGGAAAATTTGCAGTTGCCTACCTCGATGATGTGGCCATTTTTTCAGACTCCTGGCCCGAACACCTACTCCACCTGAACAAGGTCTTTGAGCGCATCAGGCAGGCAGGACTAACTGTTAAGGCCAAAAAGTGTCAAATAGGCCAAAACAGAGTGACTTACCTGGGGCACCAGGTGGGTCGAGGAACCATAAACCCCCTACAGGCCAAGGTGGATGCTATCCAAAAGTGGCCTGTCCCAAGGTCAAAGAAACAGGTCCAATCCTTCTTAGGCTTGGCCGGATACTACAGGCGATTTGTACCACACTACAGCCAAATCGCTGCCCCATTGACCGACCTAACCAAAAAGACCCAGCCAAATGCCGTTAAGTGGACTAATGAGTGTCAAAAGGCCTTTACCCAGCTTAAGGCGATGCTCATGTCTGACCCTGTGCTCAGGGCCCCGGATTTTGACAAACCATTCCTAGTAACCACAGATGCATCTGAGCGTGGTATAGGAGCAGTGCTCATGCAGGAAGCAACAGCTCACAACTTCCATCCTGTCGTGTTTCTCAGCAAGAAACTGTCTGAGAGGGAAAGTCACTGGTCAGTCAGTGAAAAGGAATGCTATGCCATTGTGTACGCCCTGGAAAAGCTACGCCCATATGTTTGGGGACGGCGGTTCCAACTACAAACTGACCATGCTGCACTCAAGTGGCTTCATACTGCCAAGGGGAACAACAAGAAACTTCTTCGTTGGAGTTTAGCTCTCCAAGATTTTGATTTTGACATTCAACACATCACAGGAGCTTCTAACAAAGTTGCTGATGCACTCTCCCGTGAGAGTTTCCCAGAATCCAGTAGTTAAAAAGTGTTCTTAACATGTAAAAGTCTGTTAGTTATATACTTAGTAGTATATGTAAAGGTGCATGTGTTGTATTAATCTGTTTATTTTCAAGTTCTAGAAGGAAATTGCCGCCAGTGAGCTTCCCCACTGTCTGCAATTTGGGGGGCGTGTCATAAACAGATAGCTAAGGGTTAATGTCTCTTTCACCTGAAACACCTGACCAGAGAACCAATCAGGAAACCGGATTTTTTCAACCTTGGGTGGAGGGAAGTGTGTCTCTGAGTCTTTTGTCTGTCTTCCTGCTGTCTCTGAGCTTTGGAGAAGTACTTTCTACTTTCTAGTCTTCTGTTTCTAAGTGTAAGGACAAAGAGATCAGATAGTAAGTTATATGGTTTCTTTTCTTTGGTATTTACATGAATATAAGTGCTGGAAATGCTTTGATTTGTATTCTTTTTGAATAAGGCTGTTTATTCAATATTCTTTTAAGCAATTGACCCTGTGTTGTATCATCTTAATACAGAGAGAACATTTGTATTTTTTCTTTCTTTTTTATATAAAGTTTCTTTTAAGACCTGTTGGAGTTTTTCTTTACTTCAGGGAAATTGAGTCTGTACTCACCAGGGAATTGGTGGGAGGAAGAAATCAAGGGGAGAGCTGTGTGTTGGATTGCTAGCCTGATTTTGCATTTCCTCTGGGTGAAGAGGAAAGGGCTTTTGTTCCAGGATTGGGAACGGAGAGGGGGACTCACTCTGCGTAGTTTCACAGAGCTTGTGTCTGTGTATCTCTCCAGGAGCACCTGGAGGGGGGAAGGGAATCAGGATTATTTCCCTTTGTTGTGAGACTCAAGGGATTTGGGTCTTGTGGTCCCCAGGGAAGGTTTTTCAGGGGGACCAGAGTGCCCCAAAACACTCTAATTTTTTGGGTGGTGGCAGCAGTACCAGGTCCAAGCTGGTAACTAAGCTTGGAGGTTTTCATGCTAACCCCCAAATTTTGGACGCTAAGGTCCAGAATCTGGGAATAAGGTTATGTCAATCCCTGATCCTATACCTCCAAGAAATTCTGCTAGTACTCTGCACTTGGACACTGGTGTCATTAGCATTGTTGTGATAACCGTGTAGACAGGTTAAAGATCCAGATGGAAATGGGATTCCAGCAACAGAAGCAGGGACAAGTCGTGGCTTTCAGCTCTCCTCTGCACCTTAATATATTTTAAACTTAAAAAGGAAAGTTTAACATGGAACCAAATTGCTGAAAGGGAATCATCGCAATAAACCCTGGTTACGGAGAGCAGCTCTGGAGAGAAGGTTACGATCACCATCTCGACTTCACATTAACATAACTCTTTACACCACAATCTTCCTAGCTAATGGGCCTTCTGACTTCAGAGGAAACTGATTTTTTTTTGTTTAATGTGGTTCCTTATCCGTTTGCTGTAGCTCCTCTATTATCACCCTGCACTCAGGTGTCTCAGGGCTGTCTTGCTGACAGTGCTGAAGGCCTGCCCCTATAGAAACTGTCTTTGGATGTGACTCAAGGCATAGCTTGTCAGTTCCTTGGAGGTAAGTGGCTCTAGTGAGAACTCAAGAGGAAGCTCAGTGGCGAGTCCTGTGGCATTTTTGCATGCTGTAGTTTTCAGTCTTCATTCTATACTTTCTGTACCTCCATGGGAGGAGCTACAGCCAGGGGCTGTGGCTCTGGGGAATTGGGTGGCCTAGGATGTGCTTTTCCTAGAGTGCCTTCTTTGTTGAAGTCATCTCCACATACCTTACCAAGCAATGAATTGTGCAGAGAGTGATGGCAGGGTGACTGTGCAAAAGCAGCAGTTGTTCTCTTCTCACATAGAGCTTCTAAACAGCTGAAGCCTTGAGTATGAGAGAAAGCATGAGTATGAATTTAGGCAAAAAAGAATGTAAATCGAGAGTAACTCTGTTGAAGTTGATGGATTTTCACTTGTGTAAACTTGGTATAAATGAGAAGAGAATCAGATTCCTGTTGTTCAGGGGAATGGGGCAGAGGGTATCTTCTGAATATCTTCTTAGGGGGAGGATGGGGAAATGAAATATAGTGCAGCCAAAATACCCAGTGAAAGGGATGGGAATAAGAGCTCGATATTTGCTAGAGGAACAGGCGCTTTTTTTAATTGTGTCCCACATCTAGACTGTGATTGCTGAGAAATCTGTGATCAGAGGCACTGAGAAAGTAAGGTTCAGTGAGATCTTTGTGTTATTCCTCTAGGAGCATGAAAGAACAGCTGACGCCTTCTGGAAAATGTTGATAAAATCCCTCTTTTTAGAAGCATTTCTGCCTCTCTAGCACAAATGGGCTATTTTGTGTTTTGTTTATTTGTGTTCCTCTCTTTCCTGGTTCTTTATTGTTAGAGATAGTTGAATGAAAACATGATTTTCTGCTCTGGCAGCAATTTCCCCACTTTGTTACAATGCTTCAGTCCTCAGGATCTCCAGGACCTCTCAGGATTGTGCCCTCTGTCCTGGAAATAATTTGGCTTATCATACACAGACTGGGCATGCTCAGACTAATGGCACATCTGAAAACTGCCGTGAAAATGTTTCTTGTATTAACTCTAGTTCAGAAGGAGGCAGCTGACGTTCTGAGTATTCACAGTTCACCATGCTCGTGCCACAACCGGGTGCATGTTAGCTTAGATGTTTGGTGTGTGTCTCTTTTACGTGAATGGTGGCCACTCCACCTCTCTCAGCAAAAGGAAGATCCCATTAAAATCCTGGGCAGAGAGAAATCTTTTCAAAGCGTCTTTAAATGCTTTTGATCACAGATTTTTAGGCTGCGAGAGGGGCAAACTTGGAAAGCAGTGTTAATGAAAAAGACATAGGGCTGGTTGCAGATTTAGGCACTGGTGCAGATAAAAAGATGCTTATACCATTTTGGACTGCATACCAAAAGCATCCAGGGAGATAACAGTCCCTTCCTCTGTTGCCCTGGTAAAGTCTGCATCTAAGCACTTAGTGTTAGTTCAAGACTCCCGAAATTGGAGGGGACTCAGACAAGCAATACAAATGTTTAAGGGACTGGAGTGAGATGCTGAAAATGAGGTCTGCATAGCTTAGCCAAGTGATGACTAAGTGAGATACGGCAAGCATCTGCTGTGTGAGAGTTTTGAAATGTGTAACCCCTGTGGAGGGAGAGGAAGAGGGGAGGTGGCACAAGGAGATATGCCAGAACTATCATTAAGGACCAGAACCTGAAGAGCTCTGAGCACCTGCAGTTGTTGTTGACTTTAGTGGGATTAGCAGGATTTCAGTTCCTCTCGGGACTTGAGGAAGTGTGGCCCAGTGGACTGGGTACTAGAGTGGGATTCAGGTGGCCGAGTTCTAGTTCGGATGGTGACTTAGAGCAAGACACATCACATCTCTGTGCCTTTTTTCCACACTTTCTGCCTGTTCTTCAGGGCAGGGACTGTTTCTCAAAATGCTTCTGCGCAGCAACTGGCACAGTGGTGCCCTGGTCTGATTCAGTGCCCCTCGGTGCTACTATAATACACACAAAATAACTAACCTCTAAATTTTAGGTTGAATAACAGGAAATATCACCTAAGCGAGCCTGTTTGACTATTAACTAGTCTTCTAAGCTTCCTTATTTAGGTCCTGGATAAAATACTGGAATATACACTGTAGTGAGCAAGCTGGCACCGTTCCACTGTACTCTGGGGAGGATAAAGTACTAAAAACCAGAGCAGAGGAGTCCTGTATTGCCAGAAGAGCTGAACTTTAGCTCCAAACTTCAGCAACGTGCGGTTATAAAACTGTCTTCCCACCCAAGGAGAAGCTGTATGTTGGCTTTGTTTAATGCACTGATGCTTTCTGAGAGCCAGTAAGTGAGCAAACAT
Source organism: Gopherus evgoodei (assembly GCF_007399415.2). Classification (NCBI taxonomy): domain Eukaryota; kingdom Metazoa; phylum Chordata; order Testudines; family Testudinidae; genus Gopherus; species Gopherus evgoodei. Next base: position 145,071,014 of record NC_044325.1, on the reverse strand, counting down.
CACTGCTTACACGCTGCGCTACGCCTGCCACATCTAGGGCAGGTTTTCTTCATTTTATTTACCCTGATGTCTCACTGCAGAGTTGATTCTGATTCCGTTAGGGCACTGGGATTGCTACACTCCTGCCAGCTTCTTTCGGGGGCGGAGGTTTATTTTTGTTTTTTTACTTTGGAAGCCGGAGTGTGCAGCGAGAAGGTGCACAAGGTGCGTGCTCTCTCTCTCTCTGAATGGCAGCAGCATAACCACAGCAAGAAAGATGGATCCTGGAGAGAGACACCCCCCGCACCATGCGACACTAGCAGCGAGACCCTTATCCTCCCTCCAGTCTCCAGCACTAGTGCTGAGAGTTGAACTGAACGGTGTTTCGTTTCCTAGATGTTTGTAGGTAGCTGGCCCTTCACTGGGACTGGGGAGGGGGGCATACTCTGAAATCAGAGCACCTGTTTCGTCCTGCTAACTGGGAGAGAACATGCAAGTGCACTGGCCAGGAGAGATGGCTGAATGCTGCTGAAGCGCATCTGCTTCCCTGGCCTCCCACTCTTGGGGGAGCAGGCTCATCACCTCTCCAGTGCACCTGACCCCTGCTGCTTTTGGGAGGCGGCTCTGCCCTAGCTCTGTTGCATGCCGGCTGATGCCAGACCACCAATCCAAGCCCACTATCTCTGTCTCTAGCATCCTGATCCCATAAGGGTCTCAGTGTCCGCCCAATGAAAGCAACTGAGAACTGGGGACCCTGCCTCTTGCCATAGGTGCTCTACTGCCCACGGGATCCAGTCCGCAGGTCTCTCTCTCTTTTTCAGTAACAATGCCAAGCATTTGCCAATGCATTCATCACAGGCTGCCCAGAGGCAAGCAGCCCCTTCCCTTGTTCCTAGATGACCTACTCTGTGTGCAATCTCGAGGGTACGTAGCTTTGTAGGGCTCTTTTTCTTTGTGAATGCCCCAGCCAGCACTCTCATGTTTGCTGTATCTATTCAACCTATTGCATTCCCCATACCTAAAGTCTTAAGGTCATCTAATGCACATGGACATCAAATTTCCTGTCAGTGGCAGCTCAGTGGGAAGTGTTGGGACTGATGGGATGACAGGTGACATTCTGAGATGGTATATTTATTCTTAATGGTTCCTGGCCCTGTTTGCCTCTTGTAAATGGAATATGGAGGCCAAACTCCGGTGTGTGGGGGGGTAATTGGAGAGCACGGCTTGGAGGGCAGAAGTAGCTTGCCTTGGCTTAAAAAGAGGCTTGTCCGGACATGTGGGCGGCTGATCCAATGGTGGGGTTAATTAGCCTGGTTGATGGATGGAAGGTGTCACTCACCTCTCCCTGAGGCTGACTCTGATAAGGCAATAATGTCAGAACAGGGACTTGTAGATGTGTGAGATCTTTGTTTTCTCTCTAACTAAACTGAGAGCGCCTTACTGGGTTTAGCTTAAGGGAAGCGTAAAATGTATATATGCTAAGCAAACCCTTTTCTTTTAGTTCCACGTTCCCTTAGTTTGTAATTAATCTTGGGTTGGTTTTTCTGTGTATGCGTGTGTGGATGTGTGCCTTAAGATTCCTGTTGGTTGGGTAACTTCACACAGACATGCATCAAAGAGAAACCCCTAACTCCCAAGGAGTGGAGTTGATGGGTAAAGAGCCCTGAAGCCCCTCACAGCCTTAGTGAGAGGAGCTAAAGCAGAGGCTGAGATGTTGTTCACAGAAGTAATCAGGGCTCTGTAGGTGTTAGGCTAAATTTCTATGAAATTGAATGGAGAATGATCCCCTTTCAATAGTTTTTCTGAACTACCATATAGAACTGAATAGCAGCAGATTATAATTCTCCTAGAAGATAGCTGAAAAATAATACACAACCCCCTATTGAAAGGTAGTCACGCTTTAGCGATATCTGTAGGTCTTTGTCATTAGGGATCCTCCTCTCAGCCTTAAGGCAACCCTGATACAGAAGAATTGTGTAAGGAATGGAAAATATCACTGTTCCTATGAGGTCAGTGGCTTAAATGATGAGGCTGGAGATGTGGTGCCTAATGCTCACTAATTGCTGTTGTTCCCCTCTGACTTTCTTACCTGGGGCCATTTTACTTGTCAGGTTTGAGAGCTGTGACCCAGCTGTTGCTTTTCTCTTGACAGGTTTTAAGTAACTGCTGCTCTCTTTTATTGGCTGCTGAGCTGAGCTTGGGGAGAAGGTTAGCAGCGGATAGGTCAGCAGGGCCATTGTTTTATGAAGCAATGACAGATAAATAGCATGTTTTGGTTTTTGCTCATTTCCTTGGCCCGGTGCACTGGGGCAGAGCTGTGCATAACTTTGGTGGTGGGTGCAGGTAGTGAGTACAGAGCCCCTCTGGCCAGTGTGAAGCACTGAATTAAATGGTTTGCCCTGTTGGTGCATTAGTACATCTGGCTGCAATAGTTTGTCACAACAATACTTCTGTGCTGGATTGAGCCGGCTGGACCCTGCTGACTCCAGGTTGAAGCTGCCATATCTGTGCCTCGGGGAGTTCCCAGGGAGTTATCTCAGGGCTTGTCTACATCAGAAAGTTGCAGCGCTGGTGAGGGAGTTACAGCGCTGCAACTTTGAAGGTGTACACATCTGCAGGGCATCACCAGCGCTGCAACTCCCTGTTTGCAGCGCTGGCCGTACTCCCGTTTTGTCTCGGGTGTAGAGGATCCAGCGCTGGTGATCCAGCGCTGGTAATCCAATGTAGACACTTACCAGCGCTTTTCTTGACCTCCGTGGAAGGAGGAAGCCTCTGGTAATCAAGCTGGTCTCCTTCCCCGGCTTGCTCTCGCGTTCCCGGAACCCCCCTTGAAGCCGCCCAACAGCGCTGCAGTGTGGCCACATCTAACACCACTTGCAGCGCTGGTTGCTGTAAGTGTGGCCACTCTGCAGCGCTGGCCCTATACAGCTGTACTAATACAGCTGTAACAACCAGCGCTGCAAAATTTTAGATGTAGACATGGCCTCAGTTCCCCTTAAACCTTCTCCCCATCTGCTTCTTAAAGCCCAATCTCTCTTGGTTTTGGGCTTCCAGTCCCAGTCACTTAAAAAAGCTGGGCCCCTGTGCCCGGGAATGAATGTGGTATCTCCAGTAGGGCCAGGAACAGTTTAGCACTCTGGCCCCTTTCGTGCTGCGTTGCTGCTGCTTTGTAGCTGAGGGTCTCACAGGGATTACAGTGACTCTGACAATCTGAATTCACCCAAGTCACCTGAGGATTTCTGGGAAGCCTGCCATGCTGATACACTGGCCACCCAAAACATGCCAGCACCTTTCCAGCAGTCTCTTTGCATGTGGTGTTTCAGCCTGGTCTACACTAGGGATTTATATTGTTATAGCTACAGGTGTTTGTCCAACCTGTTCTTAAAAATCTCCAGTGACGGGGATTTCACAACCTCCCTTGGGTGCCTAGTCCAGAGCTTAACTTCCCTGATAGCTGGAAAGTTTTTCCTAATATCTAACCACATATGCAAAAAATCCTCAATGTGCAGGAGGGTGGGGAACAGTGTTGGAAGGCTAGGAGGCTGCCTTGCAGCAGGTCAGACTAGGAGGGAGGATGTTTTGGGGATTGTTTTTGTGATGTCTAGTGAGAGGCAATTCTTCGCTTGCCCAGAAGTCTTCGTTGCCAGGAGTTAGTCCCAGTGGCTGTAAGTCTAATGTGCCCTGTGGCGCAATGAGAAAGTGTGCCGACCCTAACGATGCAGGGGTGCCTTGCTACTGGTGGTTATAGAAAATATGTTGGCGTGTTCTGGGTCGGGCCACACAGCAGCTGGTACGAAGCAAATGCTTTGAAGGGAGGTGGTGAAATTCCTCACCTCTCTGCTTCTCTCACCTCTGACCCTAGCACATTTCTTCTTAGTGACCTCTGGATTTCAGAGTCGACCTTTCCTGTTGCAGGGGGAAGGAGGGGTGGGAAAGAGGTCGAGCTGAAGGTGACTTCATTTTGAAACAAAGCCGGGTGATGAGAGCGAAGTGCAGCAGTGCTGTCGGATGCCTGGCATTGGCTGAGTTGGAAAGCCAGGCTGCGTGCATGCTGGGAAGTGAGTGGGTGCACGTTGGAACGCTCCATCAGGCAGCATTGATTTTTTTTTTTTTTAAATATTCACTGGTACATTTAGTTTCCTGAAATGTAAAATACAAGTGAACAACTAAGTTCTTGCTTTAAATCAACACCACCCAGTACTCACTCCACCCTCACTGCCCTGCCAAATGATTCCTAACCCTGGGAGGCTGAGACGGGTTCCTGGCACCTTCGGGCAAATATCTCACCACCCCCATCCCCAATAAAACAGATGGGATTTCAGTGCAAGCAGATCCTAGAGTTCCTGTGGCATTTGTCCCTCCTTCTTGCAGGTTCCCACTGTCTCCCACTTTACATGGTTCTCAGGTGACTGCTGCTCAGACAGGTGGGACGTGACCCTCTCTTGGTCTTAACCCTGAGAAATGTGATCAGCTTGGGAAGCACTTTCCCTGTTGAATGCACTTTTGTTGGACTGTTCAGGTCTGCTCATTCCTTCCTCTTTTGCTGTTTCAGAGCAGTGTGTGATCCCCAGGGAAGACACAGGGCATGCCACTTGGAAGTGAGGGTTGCTGGACTGAGCTCAGAACCGGAAGGGCGCACCTGGGTTCTAATCCTGGCTATGCTTTCGTGGTGTGTGGTGCTGAGGCTGCAGCTTAACGCTGCATTTTCAAAGTTGTCCATTAGATTTTGGGGCGCTGCTGTGCAAAAAGCAAAGAGAAGTGTTTTCCCATCCTTGGCGGAAGGGGAATGGTGTGAGGAGCCCCTGACTTTGTGGCAGGAGATCACAGAATCAGCTGCAGCAAGCTTGCTCCTCCATTCCAATTCCAACCCTCTGTCCCCTATAGGAGGCTGAAGTGGGGTCAAAGGAAGCAGGGAAGAGAGAGAGCAGGTTGCACTATAGCCAGCTGCAGGTCGGTTTGATCCTTGCGGTGTGGGTGTGGAGGGGGGGGGTTCCCTTGGCATGAACACTGATTGCACCTTCCTTTGTAAAGACCAGGGGACGGGGGCTTGGACTGAGGGGAACAGGAGGCTGCAGATGCCAGCGAACTCTTTGTTTTCTCTAGTTAGTGTGACCTGGCTGTGGGTCAGAGAGGAGCCACAAATCACTTTTCCTCCCTGCCCTGGGGAAGTCTCCCTGCTGACAGCTCCTGACTAGGATACTTTGCTCCTTTAATCTTATTTGCCCTGGGCTGCCTTAACGACTTTAACATGCGTAGCCCCTAGCAATCCAGCAGAGAGGCTCCAAAAGTCAGGCCAGGTAGGAGATCCAGCCCCAGCAAGCGTTCAGGAGTTCCTCCCTGGAGCGGCAGGGGCCAAACGCAGATTTCCTTGGAGCCTGTCTGGAGGTTTAATGCTAGACAGAGAAGAACACAAGAGCCAGGCTGGTATTTACGGGTCCCTCTGTGCCTTATATGAAAGCTTCCCTTCTCTCACGGCAAGCCTCCAAAGCTTGTATTATGTCAAAGACAGATGCTGGGTGTTTCAGTTTCAGAAAATAAGTAGCTCGCGTGTCCCAGAGTGACTGGGAAATATTGCAGCTCACCCTCTAATTATGGCTAACGGGGAGCAAGCTATGACAGTGCAGTTGGGCTCCCTGTTCTCCTCCCCTCCCTGCCTCCTCACACTCTTCATATTACTTCAGATATTCCTTTTGTTTCCTTACTTTCCACAGCTTTCACTGGCTCCTAAGAATATAGGATCGGGAAATGATCCATCCCAATTCAGCGTCTTGCCTCTTGCCATACTAGGTTGGGTAACTGCTCTGTAGCAACCTGGAACCTTCAGGGAAGACCCTGAACTGCAGGACGGGGGAGTTTGGAGGAGGCCTGGTCCATCCAGTCAGGTATCCTGCCTCCCACAATGCCCAATAATGGGGTGCTTCAGCAGCAGATGGAAAAATCCCATAGATGCTAGGACCTATTGTATGCAATTCCAGCTTGGATTTTCCCATCCTATGTTTTACTTGTTCTCATGCTTGAGTCATGCAGTGAGGTGCAAGTGCTTTCCCTTTTGGAAGAGCTGTCAAATGCCAAGTGTGCTTCCACTTTTGATGCACCCACTTATCTGAGGTCTGAGCCCCAAACGGCTCATATCAAGGTAGGGGAAGGGGCAGATTTTGCACAGCCTGGGGCTGCAAGGGCAGCTTGCCTGGCATCCAACAGCTTCACTTTTTTTGTCCTGTAAACTTTAAAAGCCAGAATGAACCGCACACAGCCAGAGCATTCGCTAGGACTTGTTTCCTCAGCAGGCCCATGGAAATTGCTTGCTGATCAAATTCACAGTTTCCTTATCAATACAAGATGCAGCAGTCAGGTAGAGTTGTAGGAAAGAGATCTTTACTGTGCATATCCAATTCCATCTTGCATTCAGGTATATCACCAAACTAGGTCCCTCCTGAAGCCCGGTCCTCTTTCTCTAGTCCGAACCATCATACTGCATTCACCAGCAATAAAATCTGCAGTTGCTCTCTTTTGTCCCACTCATATTGAGGTTTTAGGGAGTGGTCTGTCCCCTGAGTTATGATCTCTGCAGCAGTATTCCCAGAGTGAATATGGTAAAACTGCTGCAGCTTTTACCATCCGATTCATCGATCTGGATTGTTAACAATATGGTGTTCAGTGCTCTGAGCACATGCATGCCCAGGGCTGTCTTTTATTACATGTAGTATAAACTCTCCAACAGCCCACTGGGAGTACTGAATATCAGCTCCCACTTGATAGTCTATCACACCTTCTCTGCTCCACCTCCTTCTTCAAAGTCTGGCGAGATCAGATAGGCCTTGACCTGTGCCCATCAGGTAATAGTCTAGATGGCTCTGCAGAAGCAAATGTGCTGAAAACACCTTTCTCGCATTGCCTTTCGGGATATACCGGTAGCTCTCAGTTCACATGCTGTAGCTGATCCCAGAGAGAGTGGAAAGGTCCAAGTCATATAGGGCCTTGTAGTTCAAAACCAGCACAGTCTTGTCTGTGTGTCTCCTCCCAGCTTATTTGCTCTTCTGGGGCCATGGGAAGGCCTTTGTCTGTAAGATGCTGGATCCTGTCTCAGCAGAGACCTGTCTTGTGGAATGCACCAGGTCACAGGGAGCACTCCATTTACTTCTAGACAGGTAAATTCTCGTTTAATAGATTCTTACTCTGTTTATGACACTGCAATGTGATTCTCTGTGAGGGTTGCGGGTGCAGCACGAAAGCTTCTCTACTCCCCGCTCTTGTTCCTGTGTACACACAGGCTGTGTGAATAAGTATGCAGTAAATGTCTCCTTCCAGATTTATTCCTTCATTAGGTATTTAAATACATTCTGTTGTAGAGGACGCTTCTATGAGGCTGCTGCCTTTCCTCTCGATAGAGCAAATGTTGGTGCTGGAGAGCATCCCTCGGCACAGAGCAACTCCCTACTGTTCTCTGTTGACTGAAAGCGGAGGAGAAGAGCTTATTTTTAAGGTACCTGTAGTACCTGATGCTTGATGGTCCTGGAGATATCATTGTGAGGGGGAGGGCAGCGCTGCCTCAGGCAGGTGTGTGGGGGGGGTGCACCTAGCCATAGAAGAGTGCATGCCCAAAGTAATCTTAGACACAAAGTGTAGGGAACACAGAGGCCAATAAATGGCAATTTGGCAGCTGACTGCAGCTCTCCTGGAGGCCTCGCAGACAGCTCAGAACAGAGGCTGGAACTGGGAGGTGCTGCTGCACCCCCGGCTTGAAGGTGGTTTCCTTCATATACAAGGTTTACAGTTTGGTTCAATGGCTCTCAGCACCTCCACTATAAAAACTGTTCCAGCACCACTGACAACCAGCCTGTGCAGGTAACACAGCAGGTGTGTCAGAAAAGTAGGATGGGGGCAGAGCACAGATCCCAGCTCCTTCACACCCCCAAGGAAAACTGAGTTTCCTTGTGATTGGGTCTTTCTGGTGTTCTCTAGTTTTAAGCAGTCTAATCACAATGAACCATCTAAAACTGAACAGTCGCTGAGCCAAACAGCCTGGAACCACAGGGAGACTAAAATTAGTAGCAGCTGCCTTGGGCAAGAGGCCACCTGGGGCTTTGTTTAGTTTTACTCTTAACTTTCATCTGTTGTTTATAATTTTAGAGTGATTGATTTTTCTCTGAAAATGAAAGTGCTGTATTAGTACTCAATAGAGCAAAGCCTAATGCATGCAGAGCCTAAGACAGTTTTACCAACCCCCACTTCCGTCACCACCCTTAGCTCTGACAACTCTCCTCACTCCTGATCTTCTTCACCTCCTCCCATTCCAGTCTGGGCTCCACTACCTCTCGCAGTGCATTTCATGCTTGTCCAGAAGTACCCCCTGCTATTCTTATCCCAGGGTTCCACCCTCTCTCTCCTCCCACCAACCCCTGCTAATGCATTTGAGTCTTGATCTACAGCACCTTCTCCCAATCATGTCCCAAGCTTCTCCCACTGCACAGTTTGGCCAATTCCCCCTCAATCTTGACCTGTGGCATCTTCTGTCATTCCTGTTCTGGGTTTCTGCTGCACCTCCATCTTATCCTTCAATAGCCCCATCTCCTCCAGTAACCTGAGCACAGACTGCCAATCTAGCCACCTTGTTCCAGATTTGAGGCAACGTTTTCAAAAGTTGCCATTAATTTGGGAGACTTCAGTGTTCGGGTGCCCATCTCAAGACACTCAAAAGGGGACCTGGTTTTCAGAAGAGTTGAGCACCTGAAGTTTAACAGGAGGTGCCAGGTGATCAGCAAATCTGGAAACCAGGAAGGCAAGAATCCTAATCTCCTTTGGATCCCTTGTTCTGAATTCCAGCTGGGAGGCCCCTTTCCAAATCCCACTGGATCAGGTCCGCAACACCCTGAAGTTTGAAAAGTTTCCAGTTGATATCAATCCCAGTTTCCCAGGCCAGATCTCTTTGTAGGCCCCTAGTTAGAGTTCAAGTTCAGATGAGTCTGTCTAGAAGTATCACTAGAGGCTGCAATGGAAAACCTCTTGTCATTTGCCACATCAAATGTTTTCCCAGCAAATATGATTCATACTCCAAATCCAGCATGAACGGTAGGTGTAAAAATATTGTGGCTATTCACGCTGAGGTTCATCAGCGGTTTTGATGGACTGTTTGCAGAAACTGAAAAGTTCTAGGAAGCCCCAGCTGATTTGCAAACTCAAGCCAGGCACAACGTATGGCTGATTTCAAGTACTTCTTCAGTTCAGATAGAACAGTTCTTCACAGCTCTAATTATAAATAACTCAATCCTAGCATTGTAGTTTCCTCTTTGCTGCTGAGAGCTGATATCTAGTCTAGGGATGGGACAGAGTTCCCCCAACATATGGAGGTCTTCAGATCGAGGGTTTTGGTACAGCACAATCAATCCAAGAAACTGCAGTAAGCCACAAAAGATTGTACTAAAGAACCTTTGAAATTTGAAACATTTTATGTAGTTGTAAATTCTCTTCCATGATGATGGACCTTAATCCCCGGAGGCAGTAAACTCCCTGTACGTGACCTGCCTTTGGTTTACTTGCTTTTTAAAATGCGTGGCTTCCCTCATCACGCAATGAAATATACAAGTAAAGATATTGTAATAAAACCGATGCAGGCAACTCTCAAAAGGATGAGGTTTACAGCTTCTAACTATAATCTATCGCTCTGTGTTGCTGTTTCTAGATGGACCTTGTGCCACATTGCAAGTATTTCTTACGAGGTAAAATGTGAGTTTAAGATTATCTCTCTCGTTAAAAGTTACCTTGTAAACCTTATACTGGTCTCCTGTATTTCCTCTGCCCTTTGCTTGGTTTTCTGAAAGCTTCCCCCAACTCTGCCCTAATGACAGCTTGTCTCATCCCTGACTTAGATGCCCCAATTAAAAAGCCAGGAGAGGAGCTTGGTCTCCATGGTTCATTCAGTCCTTGACCTCCATGAGATCCCAAATTAGAGCCAGTTGTGCTGGTGGCAATTTGGCCACCTCTGCAATAGGAAATGGATTGAACCCCATTTGGTACAGGCCATTGAAGAGCCTTCTCATTGGCAATGACTTTCAGTCACTACCAACCTGTGGTGGATTTGAAGGAGTGACCCAGAGGTGAAACTTCCGTATTTATTCCCTTACCATTTCCCTGAGCCAGCCATTCTCTCCTCCCCTTCGCTACATTGTGCTGCCCCCGAGGACCTTTAACTTTCTTGGTATAAAGTGGTTTGACCTCTGTTTTACTTCAACATCTTGCCATGAGCTTTGCTGACCATGCCAGCACTGGACTTTGTTTTCAGTACCTCTCATTCTGCATAAATTTCTGTACAGGAACTGGTTCCTCCTTCATGTCTTGCCCCAGAACATAGAATGAAGCATGTGATGAAAAATTCCAGATTTCTTTTATGATGATTCGCAGAGTAGCCTCTATTCAGTGTTTCAGCTGAGACCTACCTCTCAGCAGGGAGAGTAAGTCATTAGGCAGTTTGTGTATCACAGGCACATTCATAAATCACCTGGAAATATGACACGGGAGTGAACAAAAGAAAACTAAATTGAGACAACTGATTCCCTCAGTGGGAAATACCAGAGGCATTCTGAAGGAAGGGAAAACTCAGATGCATTTGCAAGGTGGGCACAAGCTAAATGTAAGTTAGGTCCAACAGTCTTATTTAATTGAGTCTTCAGTCAACACGGATCACAGTTTCCTGTTTTGCTTGAGAGCGGCAGGATCAGAAAATGAAATATTTTGTTTAAACTGGGGGTTATTTTAAAAGCTTGGAAAATTTACCATCTTCCACTGGATCCATTGTTCTATCCTGACCTGTCTTTTCCTAAATGGAGACTTTCTAAGAAACACACAGGTTAAAAGTTTAAAAGCTTACGGTTTCATTCATAATTCACTTATCAGTGAGGCTTTGATTCCTCCCAGGGAAAAAGAAGCCTTTATCTCTAGCGCATGCTGGTAGGGTTACGGCTGCACTAGAGCTAAGGGTCTGTTCGGCTTTCCTTTATAAGCTTCTTGTTTCCAAAGCAAGGATGGTGGATGGCTTCCGGGGGTGGTGCATGGAAGAGAGAACTTCTGTTTTGGGTCACTGGTTTGAATCTGGCACAGGTCAGTAGATGCCAAAAGGCATTACCATCTGATGGCTGTTAACCTTCTGTGGAAAAATGAGTTCTGGGTCTCAGTCCAGTTCCCAGTATGTGCAGGTGTCCACATCACAAGAACCCACTACCATGGGCACTGATCCCTAATGGCTCTTAATGGCAACCTAAGCAGAGAAGTCAAAGCCCAGCTGGGCCAGGTCACTGAACAATAATAATTAAACATATTTGGCACTTGTATTCTGTGTGTGGATCTCCAAGTATTTCACAAAAGTGGGGAAAGCATTGTTAACCCCACTTTACAGATAGTGAAACAGAGGCACAGGAAAAGAGTGACTTGCTGGAGGTCACGCAGCGTAACCTGGGGCAGCATGGCAGAAGTTTACCTTACTGATGCCTGAGCTGTCTTGTCCTGCTGATCAAGTGAGGTCTTTGTTCTCTGGGCCATAAGCCCAGTATCTTTCACCTGCATTCAGTCCAAACTGTGTTTTAAAGTGAATTGCCTTCTTCCTGGATTGGAAAAGTGCATTGTGAGGAAACCTGGACCACTTAGCTACTCAAACACAAGATAGGCTAGCTTGATCAATAGGTTTTAACGGTGATATTTTTAAATAAAAGCAAATAGATCATTTTGAAAGGATGCAAATAACACACAGTTTCACCAGGCTTTATCAGTCCAGGGCAAAAGAGCTCTGCTTAATCAGAAATGAAATTTGGGCAAAAGATTGTATAGAAGGGTAGCCGACATCCTCCCCCAAGACAGAACAGCCGCTAACTCAGCATTACATTTCAGTCTGCCACCTCCTTCCTTTCACCCTAGGAAGTAGTTTCCCAGGGCAGGGAGACACTCCAAGACAGTCAGTCTCTGAACAGTAGGCTTCTCCCATTGCTGCTTGGTTGCTTAGCCATTGCTGCTTGGTTGCACCTTCAAGTTACAACTCCACTTCCCTTGGATCTCTCCCTAGGATCCTGCCCTTCCCTTGCCTAACCCAGATGGTCTCCGCATCTCCTTGAAGCACATCCAAAATATTGCCAACATTCTCCTCTTGATCTTCGCCAGCAGCAGGCTCGTTGCCTGGTTCAGCATTCTAGCCTTCTCTCTCTTAATCTCCAATTTGTGTCCATGAGTCACCTCTGCAGTATTCGGCCAGGACCCCCTGCATTTCAAAGAGCCTCAGTTCTTTTACTCCTTTTGGGTGCCCTGTAACTCTCCCCCTGCATGGGCGCACAGATAATACTGGCAATTCTGTGAGGGATTAGAGAAGTGAAGGAGCCTAGCAAGTCACCTCTGAATTTGCCCCTTTTGAGAATCCTATGCTTTTATTCTCTGGCAGATAAATCTGCTTTTATCTGCCTTTCTGTGCCAAGAATGGCAACAGCATGCAGCAGTTTGCTGGGCGAATCCCGCTGGCCCCTCTTCCACAGGTGTGCCTGCTTTTCTGGGATGCCCTAATACCAGCTTCTCCATTCAGTAGCATGAGACTGAATGTGGGTGGTTACCACCTGCTTGCTGTGCTCCTCACTGCTGTGCAGAAGAGCTAGAGGCTTATGTTCTATTCCCTGAGCTCCCGAGTTGTTTTCCTGCAAAGTGAATTTTGTTCAAAGTACTAATCCCCTGAACGATAGGGTGTCATTTGTTTGTTTTACTTAAATATCTATTTGCAACAGCTGCTCTGAACTGGAAGGGCCCAGTGTGCTGGGCAGGCGGTTCAGCAGAGGGGATTGCATTGTGTTGGCAGAAATCTCACTGCACTGTGCAATTGTTTTTGTTCTGCCATGTGGAATCTGCCCTCAAGGTATGGGATGTTCCTTGCTCAGATCAGAGAGGTTGTCTCAGGCTACGTCTACACTACAGCATAAAATCAAAATAACTAAAACTGGTTTTATAAAACCGATATTATAAAATCGATTTCATGCATCCACACTAGGGCACATTAATTCGGTGGTGTGCGTCCATGGTCGGAGGCTAGCGTCGATTTCTGGAGCGGTGCACTGTGGGTAGCTACTGTAAAATGATGAGGCCAATAACTTCGATTTCCGTCCACACTAATCCTAAATCGATATAGTAATATTGATTTTAGCGTTACTCCTCTCGTTGGGGAGGAGTACAGAAATCAATTTTAAGAGCCCTTAAAATCGATTTAAAGTGCGTTGTAGTGTGGACGGGTACAGCGTTAAATCGATTTAACGCTGTTTAAATCGATTTAACTGCGTAGTGTGGACCAGGCCTCAGTCACTCCCTTTGCAAAGTGAAGAGGAACCAGTCTAATGCCCTGATCCTGCAGTTAATCATGTGAGTAATATTCCTCACATGAGTAGTCCCATTGAAGCCAATGGGACTGTTTGCTGCAGTAAAGGTTAAACACATGCTTAAGTGTTTGGTGCACCAGAGTCTCAGACTGGCCCAAGTTGGGTCTTGGAAAGTTCATCCTCACCGTAATTTGTGCTGCCATGCCTCTGCCTGTTGTTTCTCCTTCTCTTCTCAGTTCTCTGTTCTCTAAACTAGGCAGACATTGGAGACATGGTGAGTTAATGCGAGGCCCTTTTTCTTCTCGAGAGCTTGATTAAAAATCTTTTGAAAAATGAAATGAGTTTGGTGTTCTCTCTCTATAGACACAATCAAGAGGGAGCCTCTGCTCAGGAGAATTCCAGGGCTGGATTAGCAGGAGGGAAGTGAGGTTGAGGGGCATTGCCAGAACTGAGCATACGTCTGAGGTCACCAGACCAGGACTGAGGGACTTCGACTGAGCTATATGTGTAAGATCCAGCACTGGAAAAGCAATGGGTGTAGCTGCACATCCAAATTGAGATGCACTGGCAGAGCTGCATGGAGGAAGTTTTATGGCTTCCATCTGCATTATGTCAAGCTTCTATCATCACTTTCATAAAATCCCAAATCAATCAGATGCTCTCTCCCTCCTCCAAAAAGAGAGAGATCTGCACCATCTTTTGCACTCCCCTCTGACATAGCCTCCCAAACCAGTCAGCTGCAAGGAAGCTGATCCTGATCCTATGTCCCCTCCCATTCTACAGAGGGAACCAAGCCCTTCCCATGGGCTCAGCTAATTTCTGGAAATATGCACAGATTTATTTGCAGTTATGTATTTAGAGATCTATAACAGTAATGTGCCTATTCAGGCCTCTGCATTAACTATACAAATACCAGTACCAAGAAAAGTAAACCTAGCAAATTCCCCAGAACAGGAGAGGAAACCAAGCACCCAAAAATCACCCCAACCACAAATTCCAGCCCTCAATATTGGTGGTTCCTTCTGTCACAAGCAACCCCATGCTCCTCTGGTAGACTCTGCTCTATGAGTGGTTACAGTGCATGGCAGAGCTCATCAGTATGAATGTGAGATTTCAAGTAGACCTGCTTGACTCCAGCCCCAGCTGGAAGGGTGGAGATTAGAGCAGAACCAGTCTGGGCTAGCAGATGTTGTGTTAGCTGATCTCCTTGGCATTAGAGGTCCACAGTGAACCTTCGTAGCCATTCCTTCAGTTTTTTCCAGGGGTCAAATTGATAATGAAGAGATTAATTTAATTCCACTCCCCCCTTCACCCCAAGCTCCTCGTACATCTGTTCCAGGCCTGTTCAGCTGTTAGTGTTTTTATTGGCACAATTCAGTCTTCATCCAGCGTCGAAGCTAGTGAAATCACTGAGCCTCTGTTTTTTTGTGATGGTCCTCCCAGTAGACAGATTGCATGTTACTGTCATCTGCAGCTATACCATCCTGGAGTCTGGTTTTGTCAGATCTCACAAGCGAAGCAGGGTCAGAACTGGGATAGGATGTCTCCTGGGTGCTGCGGTGAATTGTGATGTTGCTTCACAAGGAGGTAATATTTTCTTCTGAGCCACTAATAAATTTCCCAATATGGTAGGCTGAGGTGCTGTGTGAGATGTAAACCTCAAGGCCTGCCCTCTTCTGGTCATTAAAAATCCTGACCTGTGGCACTTTTCACAAGAGTTGAGTTGTATCCTAGCTAAATTCTAACCTTGGTATTTATAATCCACCTTAAATTTCCCTGTTTCTCTTGGGTACAGATGTGCTGACTTGCTGTGTTTAAACTCTTGTGTAGAGGATGCTGTTAAATAGCTACTGCATTCCACCCCAGAGGCGTTGTCTCCACTAAGACTTAAGATGTTATGTTAGATGTGCTCCCCTGAGGGCTTTAATTTGAGCTGTTTAACATGAATTCAAGGCAGGGGGCAGGCTTTCAAAATTATTTAGGTGCTTAATTCCTATTAAAATAAGTTGGATGTGTATCTATAGGTGTCTTTATATGCCTTTGAAACTCTGGCCTAGAGTGCTTTGTATACATTAAAATGTGTTAGCTCACACATACGAACATCACACCTTCACCTCTAGTCTAGACAAGATGGCAGCATTTCAGTGATGAGTGAACTGATTGTTGTATGTCCATCGTTTGTGATGCACCATAAGATCTGGTGGGCTCTACTACATACCTCCAAGTTGCTGCTGTTATAGATCTGAAAGCTGCCTGTGCTGGGGACTAATATCCAAAGGAACCATCTCTAGTGCACTAGGCAACAAGCAGATACAAGAGCAGCACCTAGGGGAGATGAATTATTTCAGAAGGCACCAGGAAAATGACATGAATCTCTCTGCATGTTGTTTGCATTGTGGGAGGACCCAGACAGAGAGAAGCACTCAGCACTGCGTGAACACTCGCAGAATAGTCACCCCCTGCAAAGAAGGGAATCTGGTATGAAGGGTGGGCAATGGTGCCTTCTGTCCCAGCTGCACTGGCACAAAACTGAACTATGTGAAGAGAAATGATTTTCAAACCCAGCTTGTGGTACCTCAGATTAATGGATCTAAGGCCACGTCCAGACTAGGAATTAAAATCGATTTTAGATACGCAACTTCAGCTACGAGAATAACGTAGCTGAAGTCGAATTTCTAAAATCGAGGTACTCACCAGTCTGGACGGCACCGCATCGATGTCCGCGGCTCTCCGTGTCGATTCCGGAACTCCGTTCGGATTGATGGAGTTCCGGAATCGATGTAAGCGCGCTTGGGGATCGATACACCGCGTCCAGACTAGACGCGATATATCGATCCCCGAGCAATCGATTTTAACCCGCCGATGCCGCGGGTTAGTCTGGACGAGGGCTAAACGGTGTTATTCAGAATAGCTACATCTGTAGGCATCTCAGTGCCTTTAAAAATCTGGCCCAGAATGCCTTGTCTTCAATAGACTGACCAAGCTGTCTCATCTTAATGAGATCCTAGCCTGGCTGTTGTGTGGTTTCACATTTGTGCAGCTCAGAAGATGTGCTAACCACTTTTACAGTCACCTCCATATTGTAAAAGTATCAGGGTCATCTATTTGGTGTGACAGATTTCCAAAATGGAGGCATGTGCGGGTCTGTGAAATGCAGACACATGTTGTTGTTTAGCTTTCATTTCTGCACGCTTCCTAACTTCCTGATGAGACTTTTTATCTTGCATAGCAATTTGACAGAGCAAGCTCCTCATTGGAGAGGCATCTTATTGTAAATGACTCTCTGGTTGGCTTTAATGCACAGGGTGCTCTCTAAGGATGAATACCCTGTTAGGAAGATGGGCAGCAGAAATGCAAAAGTATAGTCTCTATATACATATACATACACACACTCTCACTCTCTCCTGGCTCATTTGCTGGTGCTACAGGGGAAGGACAGAGAAATGGTCAATATCCTCTCTTGGGTTATTCAGAAACAGAATCTAGCTGGCATTGAACTAGTGCTCACTTGAGAGGCACTGATTCCATCAGAGAAATGCAGTGCTACAAAGCGCTACATGAAGATAAACAGCAGGAGTGTGTGTGCGGAGTTTGGCTTTCCCAGATCTTAGATTAAATGCTGCAGGCAGCTCAGTGGCTTCAGGACTGCACTGGATGCTTTGCTCATTTTCAGACAGCAGATTCCACTCCAATGACACTGTTTACACAGCCTGACAATACAACAGTCTGATTCACCTTGGTTATGTGCAGCCATCTAGAGCAGCTAGGGCCGCCCAGAGAATTATGGCGGTCTGGGGCAAAGCAATTTTGGGGTCCCCTTCCATAAAAAAAGTTGCAATACTATAGAATACTATATTCTCGTGGGGGCCCCTGCTGGGCTGGGGCAAATTGCTCCCTTGCCCCCCCACCACCACCACCGCTAGGCAGCCCTGAGAGCAGCAGTGAAAGTTGCACTGGACAAGGCAAGAGAAGGAGGTGGTGTGGACCTGGGTACATGTCAGAGGGATGCCTGTGGTAGGACCCAGGCACAGAGTGTTGTTCTTAACTATAATGTAAGATTTCTGCATCTTCTTGCTGAGCTAAAATCTGCAAAAAATCTGCCTTTGTGTATAGGGAATATATAGCTCTGTGTGTGTGAGAATATTTTCCACGAATGAAGGCCCAAATTTGCAAAATCTCATAATAGAAATATACTCATGACATTTGAGAGACTTAAAAATCACCCTTCTGTCTGCAAAGTTATTTACTGTGTTACAGACATACATGTAGCTGAAAGGGATGTGGTGATATGTATTTCTCTCCCTTTTCCCAGTTTGTTTGCTGTGCATTTGATAGCACATTGTGTAGAGTCAGATTCCCCCGGTGTCAGTTCCGCTCAATTCCATGAGACTTTGTTGGCATGACAAGTTAGAGAAGTCTTGCCAAAGTGTAAGAAGAAGACAGATGCCTTAGGTCTTGTCTGAGTGACAACAAGCCACGCAAGATAGGGTTATACCGTCACTCTGGGGTACGATTCTCTTTGTCATTGATGTGGGGGGAGGGGGCTCTCATGAAGCAACGGGAAAGAAAAAAACATTTTTTAGAAATGGGAAAATGTGACTGAAGCCAGAGCAGTTGGAAGGGAGACTGAACAGCAGATGTGGGACCTGAAAGTAGTTTGAAGTCTGGAGAGGGGAAGGGGGTGTAAATGATTAAAGGAGGAGTTGATGGTGTCCTTCTAGCATACCTTGGTGGAGTTTGCAAATGCAAACATGGCCACATTGCACTAGTTCTTTGGAGCCAGAAAACCAGGTTAACTAGTCTGGTTTCACTATCTAAACTGAGTGAAGCACAAAATGGGTAACATGCAACCTCAGTGGTGAAAGGTAAATTTCATTGTTGAAATGTTTTTCATCCAAGGAGTAGGACTTTCTGTCTAGTGTCGAACCTCCCGCTGTGAGCAGCAGATAGGTTGTGACCTGTCACAGCAAGTCAATGACAAAGCAGGGACCTGAACTCTGATATTGCCTTCTCCTTCCTTGCTCTAGCCTGAGCCCCTGGACAGCCACCAAAGGCTGTTTAACTTCTCTGAAGCCTGGCACCTCTAACAATACAGCATCCCCTCTACTAAATCACTGTGTTGGCACTTGCTTTGGGACTAGGTCCTGCTGTGAGACTCGAATGCAAGTCCTATGAGCCACACAAACCTGATGAACACTCACTCCCAGAATACACCCTATACACTTGTTGGGTTGGGATTTTTCAAGGCTCCTGGTGTGTTCAGTGGCAGCAGAGTTAGGCCAACACTGAGGGCTAATGACTTCTGTGGGAGCAGTTAGACAAACTCAGGGTGCGTTTGAAAATCCCACCCACTGCTTTTGATCTGTCCTCAGGTTTTGTATTGCTGCCCATCCCCGTAGTACCTGGGTGCCTCCATGGTAGCACATTCCATAGTATCTGGTGGAAGCATCAACTCTCCTTGGAAGTGGCCATGAGTAACTGAGGAGCTCTTTGAAAAAGAGGAGTGTTTGGTAGCCTAGGTAACCTGAAAGGCTCTGCTCTGTGGGTGGCTGTGGTTTTTTTATTCTATCCCGAGCCTGTTTCTGATTAAAACAAACACTGGTGCACACCATCTTGTCAGTCACTCTAGGTTAATCTCTATAAATAATCTCTTCCCAACTCCCCCACTCAGATTCATGGTTATTGCTTCAAGGCATGTCAGCTTTTGTTTAAAGTTCCTTTCGCTTTTTCTTGAGGTCGTGGAGAATACAAATGTTGTCGTTCCTTTAATGGGAAGGAAAGCTGAACTGTAAAAAAAAAATATTCACCTGGGGGAAGGAAAAAACCCTCCATGATAGGGGGAAAAAATCATTTGACTATCAGCCTCCAACAACCTAGTGGTGCTGAGAGCAATTTACCTGTCAGCATCTGTCAGGATGGGAAAGTTAGAGAAAAACAATGCCATCTCTATGGAAGAGAATGTGGGGGTGAGGGAGGAGGAGGAGAAGGAGAATAGCTAATGAAAGCTGTGCTGTATTCTTCCCTGCTGTAGAATAGCAGGCAGGGGAATTGGTCCTTACCATACATTCTGTGGCTTGCTTTCAAAAATGAACCCCAGGCTTCAAGTTATTTCAGGAGAAGGGCAAATGGGGGTGAGGTTGAGACTCATCTAAAAATACAGCAAATAAAGTACAAAGATTTAGAAAAATAGCATTCAGGAAATTTTTTTGTAGCAGTTTCATTGTTCTTTGCTGCCCTGGTTCTTCTATTAAGCATTCCTGTGTCATGCTCCCTCTACCGTGGGCCTCCTTCTCGTCTCTGCGGATCTCAGTCCATCTTCCTAGTCTCTGGAGCCTGCTGACATGCAGTGAAGATTGTCTAATCTAGCTGTATGTTTGTTTTCCTTGGCATCCCATTAACTGGCAGTCTGGAAAATGCCAGGGTTTCAAGGGTTAAGTGCACTCAAAATAGCCCAATGCAGCTCTTAAGGATGAAAAATTAAAACCACCACAAATAAAACCTCATTAGGAAAAAGGATATTTCACCCATGAAAAAGACCTTCATAAGTCACTGGCATGGTACCTATGAGTTATGGGTCTTTGCCTCCTGTAAAAGATACACAATCCTCATCCTTCAAAGTTAAGGAATGGTTAGCAGCAAAGAAGGAACAGTATCTCCATACACCCCCACATGCCAGATGCAGCAGGTGCCAGATATTCCTGGCATGGCTGTTTGGACGCAGAGGAAACTAAATAGGGGCTGCTAGTGAGGTGACTTCCTATTACCAGGTTTCCAGATGGGATTCCCAACCTGAACCATTCAACCAACAAAGAGGAGCAGCAGTTAAATCCATGAGCGGTTTTAGCCTGGATTAATTACTTGGTGTAAAAATTGCAGCCTGGGCTGGACAAACCTCCTGTCTTTGCCCAATATTGGAAGCAAACCCAAACCCTGAATCTCTTGCAAGTTTAAAATAGGCGTGGAGTTTTCCTTGCCTGCAGTAGAAACTCTGGTTTGGTAGGGGGAAAAAGTATCAGGTTGCCTCCTCCTCACCGGGACAAGACTCCAGAGAGGAGCAGGTCATTCTCTGAATTTAATGTAATGGTAGCACCTAGAGGCCTCAGTTGAGATTGAGCACCTATTGTGTAAGGAGCTGTGCAAACACAGAGACAATTCCTCCTGCAAAAGACCTTATGATCTGCATAGACAAGGTAAAATTTGTATGCTCATTTTACAGATGGGTAACTGAGTTACAGTAGGGATAGCAATTGAACCCGGGGCTCCTGAGTCTACTCAAATGCCTTAACCACAAGCCCGCTCTTCTTTTGGGGTACTCATCTACATAAAGAATGCTGAGATTCCATAGTTGCGTTATATTGCTCATGACCAGCACAGAACTTGACTGTCCACAGGATCAGATTACAGCTTCCATTCCCTGTCCCTGCAAGCAACTGGTTCAGAAGGAGCGTGGCACTGGCCCTGCACGAAAGCTCACTAACTCTCTGGAGACCAGCATCTGCCCGAGATCTGCCTTCTCTGCAGAGATGGTTTACTCCATCTTTTGAGATGATTTGATAACGAAGCAGTTGTACCTTTAAGGGGATGCAACTACTTCATTCCCTGTGAGCCACAAAGATCTAACCCTGCAACCTCTGACAGCATCTCTTGTCATTGGGGCTCTCTTGTCTGGTGTCACTTAAACTTTCCATGTGATTCCGCCCCCCCAAGTGAGATTTGATCTGACAACAGAACAGCAGGGTCCTGGTCTTACCAACCTTCCCTCACTATGCTGAACTCGACCTTTGTGCATCACAGTCCAGTTCGCTGAGGCTGGTGCGAGGCAAGAGGAGCTGAAGTCTTAGTAAAGTGGGCCTGGCAGAAATATAACTTAATACCAAAGAATCACACCCAAAATAGCGCTGAGCAAGGAGCCATCGGGACTTTCCCTTAGTACTCAGCTACATCAGCTTTCTTTACTCTGTGATTAGCCAATCCTAATACTCAGTATGACCTATTTCTCACAAGTTTTGACCCTGATAAGAGGTTTTGCTTGAGTAAGAACTGCATGAAGGTTTGGGACTTGGCCCATTGGGGTCACTTAATTCTTTTTTTTTTTTTTTTTTTTTTTTTTTAGAAAAAGCTCTGCAAATCTTTATGCAGAATGCTCTTTCTGCATGTCATTTCCCAGGACGTTCTACCAATGGTATTTCTAAGATGTATCTATCATACTGCTATCTATGTGATGTAGTAGCTAAGCCCATAGCAATATAAATGGTGTTAATTTCTCTTCATCCCCTGTGAATGCCGGGATATGGATGTAAACATTTTGGGCATTTATTCTCCTGGCTATTGCCCAGCAGCATTGTAGTTTGAGCACTAAGAGCAGATGGAAATGCCGCTTGGGCACATGTTTTTGAATAGACGGAGTCCTTGTCTCCAGACTTTGTTGAAGAGCAGGACAGGGATGAGTTACAGCATGTGAATTCAATCTAATTTAAAAGTGTGTGTGTTATTTTTTAAAAAATAAGTTACTTTTAGGAAAGGACATTGTGTTAATTTCACCAGGATAGATATCTCTGCCTTCCTGACCTTGCAGTTCCTGAAGTACACTTCACTATTATTCTCTTAAATCAGTGCTGTCCCCTTTATTTCTCCACACACACATCCCTTTGCCCAGGTATACAGAGTAATTTATCCCAGAATTGTCACACTCTTACCTGTCTAGTAGCTTCTATTGTTTTGACAATTAAATACTAATTGGAGATTTGTGTACAGCTCCTGTTGACGCTGGTGAGAATTTGTCATATGTATCAAGGGATGAATTGGCCCATAGGTTGTACTAGCAACCCAAAGCATCTGTGATAATTCATATTTCATCTGTAGATTGATGTATGGGAAAAACTTTTGCATTACAGAAGAGTCCCATTATGTACAAATCTCTGTTTAATCTGACATGCTATTGTAGCCCGAGTGTGGTTTTTACAGGGGGAAAAATGATTTTACAGAAGTTTCAAGCATCTCCCAAGAACTTTCCCCAAATCAGGTTTCCACTGTACTGATAAAGTTAAAAATGTCTCTAGTACATCTCTACCGCAATATAATGCTGTCCTTGGGAGCCAAAATTTTTTACTGAATTATAGGTGAAACCCCGTTATATTGAACTTGCTTTGATCTGCCGGAGCGCGCAGACCCCCCCCCCCCCCCCCCGAGCACTGCTTTACCACATTATATCTGAATTTGTGTTATATTGGGTCACGTTATAGCGGAGTAGAGGTGTACCATCTTCTGATGGGTCTGCTTTCTTTCTCCTTTGATTTTTCTCCCCTTTTCCTTAATTTGCTCTTTATCATTGTTTCTATTTAAAGAACAAGCAAAGGAGAGAGGTAAAAGTGGATTGAGACTTAGGGCTGCTAATTAGTTCCAGGGCTTGGAATGGAAAGTTCATTGGCCAATTGCATTTATCTTCTCACCCAGGTGGATTTGAGAACTCCGCATAAAGAGAATACATTGGGCATATTTAGATGCATACAAGATCATGATTAATTTTAACCTCATCCGAAGTCATGGGTTGGGGAAGGGTCTGAAATATAATGCTCTCATCAGGGAATTGCCAATAGGGCTGTTAAATAACCACAATCGGTATTAAGGGGGAAACATAGTCATTAACCCATATTCCTGATGATGCTGCATTCCAGCTGGAATTTTTTAGTGTTCTGTAGAAACACAAGCCCTTGCTTTGACTTGTTATGAATCCAACTTCACAGGGTTTCTTTTAGGACTGCATCTTACAAGGCACACATATCGACAGGCAGCTAGAGAAAGGACCTAGTCCAGCCCTTACCAAACTTTTGTCATTTATTTCAAAGAGAGCAAGACTGGGCCCTGTGGGTATGATACAGCCTGGTGCAATTTGTCAGACAGTTTAGTGTTTTTGTTTTAGTTTTCCTCCCTCCAACCATCGGGATTTGGACTCTGCAGGAGACAAAATACCAAACCTGATGTCCTAATCTGCTATGGGGACTCCTGTGTTCCTCTGCTATTCCAGATGTTAAAAGGGAAAGTAATCCACAGCTACCAGGAAGCCCATTTGAATAAGTAGTACCACATGACAAATTTTTGACAGGTTCCCAGTAGGTTTAAACATTGTACCTGCAGGAAGCTGATAATTTGGATTCTCTAAACAAAATCTTTCCTTTGGCCAGGTGCTTCTGAAGCTCATTGTGTATCTCCAATCTAATCCGGAGCCACAGTAACTGCAAACATGAGCTAACAAGCAGTGAACAGACAGCCCACTACCCAGGGTTCTGCTGACTGCTTTGAGTTTGCATTATTCAAAAACATCAGGGGATATGATTTGCATTCTTTATGGCCAAGCGAAGGCACCATGGAATCTCTGATCCCCTTTGGGGGGAGATTACATGAGATGGCAGAGTGACTGGAAGGGAAATTGCTTGAAATTACACCTAGCACACTGTTTATGTGTGTGCGCACGTACCTATGATAGGAATGGTTGGAGTATGATAGTTGTGTGAGGGAGAGAGAAATGAGGATAGATGAATGGTGATTTGCATCTGAGAGAGGGGAGGGTGTAGGGGGGCATGTAGGGCGATGTGAGAGAAGATTCTCACTGCTTTATCAGAGATGAGTTAATTTGAGCAGGAAGGGGAGAAATTCAGTTCAACATTTTCTAGGGGAGGGGATTGGAGAGGAAGATGGAGCTGGCGGAGATGGGATTTGACTATCCAAACCTTCAAGGAAAATTAGCCTGGAAGCACGTTAAGATTCTTCTGTGAGACTCTTTAGTTCACATCCTAATTAGCACAAGCAAATACAGAAACTATGCTGAGCATGAGATACATGTGTTGATATTTAATTATATAACAAACCCCTAGTCTGTTACAGTAGCTTCTGGGAGCAGGGAATGCAGGCGATATGAGGTGTGCTGGAGTTAATTTAAAAATACTTTTAATGAATTCATTAAAGCATCAAAGAGGCGCCGTACCCTATTGCTATCAGGGGCATTGGAATGGCAGGTGAGTCCTGGAGCCCAAACTGCCTTTGCAATCCACCTGTTTCTCCCACATCCTGGGTCAAGCCTCCATCTCTGCCTGCAGGTAGCAGTGGGTACTGAGTTCCTCCTTTACAAAGGTTCAGGGGGCAGATGGGTTATTTCTCAAGGCCAGTCAGAAAGTGCCCTTGTATTTCTTGTCCACCAGAGGAGCAATTTGGGACTGTCCTGTTGGTGGGTAACCCTGGTAATCCCAGGACTCTTCCAGCACTGCCCTCTTAAAGGGCCAGTCTCCAAGGACTCAGCACCTCCAGTAGAGACAAACTGTCGAGCTCTGCTAAGGCATCTAACTACGGGCTGAATTTTCAGAAGCACTGCGCATCTGATGTGCACCAATGGTATGGAGCTCCTTCGAACATCTGCCCCAAAGAGAAAGTGGTCATGGTCTCCTCCAGCCCCTAACACTTAGCAGTGTGGAGAGCTGCCTCTTTATCTCCCCAGCCATGTATGTTCCTATCATTTCTTGCTTATCCCTCTGCTGGCTCTTGGTACCTGGGATGGACATTCCCTCCCCGCCTCAGTATCCTGTCTAGGCACAGGCGCTGCAGGGCACAGATGGCAGTGTAAGGGCAGGAGGAGGTGACGATGAGCAATTATCATCAGGCCACTTAGTCACATGGCTGTGCATCAGAGGTGGCCTGGTGGGCAGTCAGGAAATGGATTATCCGATTGGCTGTGTTCTAAAACTCAGCCAGTCAGAAACAGGTTATCAAGGGTTAGGTAGAATCTGACAGGGAATATAGTATGGAGTGCTTAATTTGTGCCGGCGCTGAGCCCCTGCACCTCTGGGCTTGACAGGTCAGAGCCCCGGCACCTCCGGGCTTGCTGCATCAGTTATGAAAGTAAAAAAAAAAAAAAAATTAAGCACAGATAGTATGATTATATTTCTCAGTCCTGGCTGCGGGTAACCAGCACATGTACATGTGCCTGACTCACATGGCTCCACTTCGAGGCTAACAGACCCCAAATTTCCCACCAGCAACAACAGGATAGAGAGGGACCATAACACCACTACTGTGTAGGCTGGGAACAACTAAAGGAGCTTCTCTGAAACACTATCTGGATAATATTTTGGGAGCTGTGCTGCACTCAGGACTCCTTTATTTTCTTCTCAATTGTTTTTTGTTGGCCTTCCTTGGTTTTAAAGCTACAAATCCCCTCTATGCCTCTTCCAGCCATATTAAACTCTCTTGAAAGAAAAGATCTAGGGTTGGAGCCATTTCTTTTTATTTTTAAGGGGCTGGATTGACTAGCCCTCAAGCCGATTACCTATGATCTACAGCATTGGTGCAAACTTCTCCTTACTGTCCCTTCCCCCTATTGTACTCAGCCCAGCCCCCATAATAACCATCTAGAGGTGGCTGTTTTTTATTTGCATGACAATAGCTTCTACAGACAACCCCCCACCCCAACAGGATTAAGGCCCATTGTGCAAGATGCTGTACATACACACAATTAAGAGACAATCCCCACCTCAAACAATGTACAGTCTAAATAGACAGGAAAAGGGTTGAGGGGAAATTAAGGATTATTATTCCCATTTTATGGTTGAGGAAATGGGACATGGAGAGATTGACTGGCCCAGGGTCACCCCCAGAAGATTATGGCAGAGCTAGGATTTGAACCAAGATCTCCCAAGCTCTTGTTGTGTGCTTTAATGAGTGGGCCCCTAGATCAACCCCCTTTCCTGGCCCCGTCCATCTTTGGCCCCTGCATTGAAACTTCAGGAAGGGTCAAACTGTGATGTGGCCACACCCTGAGATCACTAATTGGTTCCACACAGGATGCCAACCCACCATTGGAAGTGCAACAACTTCCAGTCACTAGTCATCTCCCTGGGCTGGATCGGAGCTAGTGGCCAGATGGGCAAAAGGCTTTGTGTCCAAAACCCTTCCACTCTCCAGTCTCCCACCTCACTCTGGCACCAGCTTCTGTCACTGCAACCCTGTCTCTGCAGCTTCCTGCAGAATAGAACCTGCTCCAAATTTTTTCTGGCTGTCTTCATCACAGGAATCCAGATGGTTACTTTTCATTTTTCACACAATCAAGTCATGCCAGGCTCAGCAAGAGGCGAGTGCCTCTATGCACAGAGAGGTTTGCAAAAGTTCTTTTCAAATGAGGAAGACCTGACAAAGGGCTCACGGCTGTTTACCCCAGGCCAAGAGTTCGAATCCATGCCATGAGTAAGGTTGATGCCAGCTGATGGTGGTTCACTGGCCTATGTAACATGAGTGGGTAGTGTCAATCCAATTCCTAGTGGGAAAGTGACACACAATACAGCCTAGCTGGCTTCATCACTGGCAGCCACAACAAAGTAGCCAATGACTGAATGTGCTGTGGAACCAGATCGCTACATGGGAGTGGGGTTCATCTTGGGCAGGAGTGGGGCCAAGAGAAACTTGCTCATGGTGCCCTTGTTCCACCTGTAAATGTAACCACCACCCCGGTGACCAACACACCAGGGACCTTCAGAGATAAAAGCAGGGAGCTGCTACAGCTTGAACTAAAGAGGCCAGGCTCTATATCTGTGGGCAGTAACAGCTCATCTCCTCTGTGGATTGGCACAGAGGGGGACCTGCAGCACACCCTCACCAGCAGGGCACCTAAACCGTTCTCCAGTCTGCAGCTCTACCAAGGCATTTCATTGTGTAACCTTGCAATAGAGCAGCAGGCAGGTAACAGCCACACCTGCCTTATTGACTCTGGTTTGTGCTGATGTGTCTAACTCTGCCTAGGGAAGTATTGCAACATACACTATGAAATGAGTCCAGATGAGGCTGTCTGATATTAGCCACGGCAAATGATCAGGTCCTTTTTATTTCCCCATTAAAGGAGCTTGTGGTAGGCTGAGCTAATCATGCTTTCTTTCCCACCTCCCACTTCCTCAGAACTTCTTCCCCCTTTAATCAAAATCTCAGAAGAGCAGGATGCCTTCCCTCATTGCTGGAGAGATAATTGAAAAAGTCCTGGGGATGTAAATAATTAACGTTTGTTGTGGGGTATGGGGAGCATTTTCCATGGCCCCTTGTCAGGGTAAGTTAGTGCCATCTGATTGATATGCAGTCACCTCGATCGATGTCTCTGTAATTCATGGACACCCCCATTAAAGTGCCAAACTGCAGCCACTCACCTTAATTCACTTTGCTACTCTCTTCTGACTGTTTGCTTACTGAGACATGGCTCCGGTACGATCCCCAAGGGAGGGATGTGCAGCAGCGCAAGGTGCTGTAGTAGTGTCATGCCAATGTTTTAACAAGGGGCTTCCACCTCTTTGTGTATGGTATGCCCTGAGCACAGGGGCTGTGGAAGGGGCTCTTTAGGAGTATTGGAAAATGTATGTGACACTCCTCCAGCTGTGCATTCCAATCCAGGTTCTTTGTTCTTCCAAGACAGGAATATGTGACTTGTTCCTTGGTGTGGTTCTCGTGGATGAGACCTTTAAAAATGAGGCACTATCACCTGTACAGGCATAAAGGATTCCACGTTATTGTAGGGAGGAGGTGGCCTCAACGCCCTTCATTTCTCCTTTGCCACACTGCTGGGGAGAGTGCTGTGCCTCCCTCCATCCTAGAACTGGCTGCATTTCAACATTGCAGTATGGTTCCACCACCTGAGGCTGTATCAGGCTGGGAAAATGTAGGCTGTTGTGAAAGCCAGGACTGGGGGTTGCACTGGCTAGGTTGATTTTAAGCAGGCAAGGGAAATGGGAAAATGATTTTCCCAATGAAAACTATAAATTATCTCCAGGGACTCAGTACTCGCATGAACTCCATTTTCTTAAAGTCCAGGATCCATCCAATCCTGGCGCTGACATTGGGTCATGCAATGAAGTTCTGGCATCTCATTTTCTTTTGTATCAGCACTTTTCCAACCCAGGAGCACAAATGTCTATATGGAAACAGTGGTAAACACGCTGTCTCCCACCCCACAAATCCCACCCTGAATGTAAAGGCCTCATGCATTACCTTGACGTCAGCATGGTGCCCTGGGCAGGAGACGTTGTGACTGCTGTAACGAATCAATCATCTAACCTGCACAAGGGCATAGCTTGGATCCATTGGAATTGCTTCAGCTCTTCCATATGTAAAATATCCAGGTCAAATGCAGAGTGATAGGGTAGGGATCACGGATCTGGGTCACCAACAATGTGGTGGGTCGAATAATCAAACCCTTTTCCTTCCAGCTCAATGGCTGCCAGGAACTCAGGAGTGCCACTACAAAAGCAGCCACAAAGCCAAGCCTAGTGAGGCAGAAGCACTCAAGGCCTGTCCAGCTGGGGCACTGACTATTTTTATCTGCATTCAGGGGAGGCTGCTTTCATAACTGAAGGCAGGGATGAGGGGAAGGAGTTGCATCTGCCTCCTAAAGCAGCCAGACATCTAAATTTGTCCCTTGCTGGCATGACTTTCTGCTGTATGGGCCTGGGGGCAATGGAATATTAACCAGTGATTTACCAATAGGAGCTTTTTTTTAAGCTCTTATTACCCAGCAGCACTTCATGGAGAAATAATACAACTGTGGTCTCGTCATTGGAGGTTTGCTCCAACTACAGTCACTGGCGGGGGCCAGGGGGAAGCTGCACCAGTGCAAACCCTTTTGTAGATCAGCAAAGCAGTGCAGCTATACCGCAGATTGTAACCGGGGCAAATCCCTAGTGCAGAGAAGGCCTATGAGACCTACCAAGAAAGAACATGTGGCACAGAGACACACCCAGTTCTGAGTCCTGCAACCTCAGGAAAGAGAATCCTTTGCCCCAACTCATCCCTACAGGTTAATCAACTATCAGAGCTCACAAGCTAAGCACTGTTGGGACTATTCAGTACTTGGATGAGAGGCCAAGGAAAACCCAGTACATTTCAGGCAGTGGCATTGGTACATCTATGGAAGGTGCTTTTCCATCTAGGGCAGCACTGTGCCCATTGTCCTAGGATGCTGTGGGCAGTGTTACCTAAAAGATTAGAATACTGACCACTGAGGACTTTGAAGATTTTGTGATGCTCTTCATGTGAGATAGGGTGCTAGTGTGCTGGCCATACTGCATTACCTACTTAAAATCCCACCACAAATTCAACTGCCTAGTCTTTGCTTCCTCCCCTCAACTGTCGTGTTTAGCATTGCTGTGTAAGCTGCCCGGTATCGGCCAATAATTCGCTGCATTTTGTGGACAAAAGTTATTCCACTCCTATATATTTGTAAAGCTTAGAGTGTAAAGTCTCTCTGGATGAAAAGTGCCATGTCAATATAAGGCAGCCACATTACAATATCATTAAAATATATAGTATGCGCTGTGTATAGAGACACACAAATAAGAACCAGCATTACATAGGGGAGAGCAATACTCCATTAGGTACTGCTAACACTGCTGTAAGGCGTCTTCTATCTACCCATCTCACAAAGAACATATTGATAGTTTGCTGCTGTCTAGTTCAAATCTTCCTTCTCAAATAAGGCTTTGCTTGTGATACCATCTCCTGAAATGCTCCCTGCAGGGGATATTTTGACAGAAAGTGTGATTAAAATATAATACTGTGGCTATCTCCCCGTTTGCCATTTATGAGGAATTCTGTTACCTGGGGGGATTAATTCTATATCATGTTGTAGCACAATATAGATTCCCTGCTCTTCCTTGCTGTTTCTGTGCATACATAATAGAGAAACCTTCTTAAGTCCCACTGCATGATCTGAAAAGTTTTCTGGGAGGGTCTCAGCCATCTCAGGGTCCTCTCCTGCCCCACCCTTTTGTCCCCAAATTATCTCAGAGCCAGCATTACCCCAACTTTGAGAAGTGCAAAAGGAAAGAGTTTTATAAAAGTGTCATCACGTTTCAGAGCTTGATTATTCATTGCAAGTGGCAAACCCATTCTCCTTATAGTCTTCTTTGCCAAACCTCTGGCCTCCCAACGTGATAAGCTTTTGTGTAGAACTCATTTTGTAGGCAATGCCCACCGGAAGTGAATTGGATGGTTTGGGGGTTAAGGCCGTGAATTAGGACCCTGGAAATGTGATGTCAATTCCCAGCTTGGCTGTCAGCTTCCCGTGTGAGTTGAGGCTCGTTACTCACTCACTAGTCAATGGGACTTGTCAGGTATGTAAAGTTGTGTATGGCCTTAAGTGTTTGCAGGGTTAGGCCTTTGAAGTCCCTTTGCCTGAGCTCCCTATCTACAAAATGGGTCTATGCTTCTGCATCGCACTGAGGGTTTGTGGAGTGCTCAGACCCTATGGTGCTAGGGGCAGTGTAAGTACCTAGATAGACAGAAATCCAAACAAAGAAAACCCTCCATTATTCCCGCCTCAGGATCTCAACATGTTCCATCTTCATGTCTGTTGAGCTCATTGCAGGACCAGGGCCTAAGGGCAGGCAGAACTCGGTGTCTGCACATATCTAGCTGACTGCAGGATTGGGGCCTTAAATTGGGCATGCTCTGGGATGGGGAGGATTCCCGTTTTACCTCCTGTGCAGCACCTAGCACATCTGTCGATATTTAATTCTGTGACAGTAGCTCCTGGGAGCAGGGGATACCTGATATGAGGTGTGCTGGAGTTCACTAAAAAACACTTGAATGGATTCAAAGCTTCCCTGGATATTCAGGGATGATTCTCTACTGCTTTGCATCTTCTGTCATCATTTTACTTCTGTGCAAAGTGGCTGTGAATGGTCTGAATGCAGAATTCCAAATTGGTAGAGTTTTAGAGGTGAGATTTTCAGAAATGCCTAAGTTGCTCAGGAGGCCAGGTCCCATTGAAAACCAAAGGGACTTAGGCTTCTACATGACTTAGGCACTTTTGAAAAATCCTACTCACTCTGCATACCTGCAAATGACACAAGGTGTGAAACAGTGGAAAATCATTTTCCCTTCCCTGCAGCCTTTACCTGTCTCTTGTTCACCACTCTGCAGAATCCATAAGCACCCTTGTTTTGCATGACTGCCTCAATTTGCATTGCCAGCAGATCCATTGACACTTGGCTGGACTCTGGTGTATGAAATGCTCCTTGAAATTAGCCTGCAAGTTGAGTTTGTTCTGGAAAGATAAGAAGGAAAGTGGCCCAGGGGAGGGGGGAATTATGCATGTGAAACTACACTGTGAAATTAGCACCAGCAGTCATACTCCAGGCCAGCAATATTTCTGTGGGATTTCTTTTGGAAGTAGGATTTTTTACTGTGGGCAATAGACTTGTTTCCCTCAACCCATTGGCTTCCAATCCCCACACAAACTCAACTGTGGAAGCCAAAGGATAAATTCTCTGCTAGCTTAGTCTGGAGTCGCTATGTAGCGCAGCAATATGATACCAAAGAGGAATTTTAATTTCATGCTGTGTAAGAAGAGTGCATGCAACAGTAGCAGCTGTATAGATTTTCATATGAATAGATGTACAGTATTCAGAACAAATTGTAACTGTGTTGTCCTGCGGGCTTTAATTCTTCCTGCTTTTCCTTGCCACTTTCACATTTCTCCCTGTTGTCCACTCATTCTAGCACTTGCTGAAATCGAAAGCATGTCCTTGCCAGACTGATGTATAAAGCAAGTGTGCTGCTCAGTTATATTACAATCAGGTTCAGGGTCCTTGTGTCGGAGAAGACCTAAACACAAACATGTTCTGCATGTAAGAGATGATGTTTTTAACCTAGGGCCCCTCTCACTCAGCTTTGCAGGTCTCTGAACAAGAGCAGTGGTAAGACAGCAGAGCCCATTAGTGCTACTAGACTTACAAGGATGCTATTAAATAATGAGTTATTTCCTTTTAACTGTATCTGCTGCTGGTGAAAGGAGCCTCTCCAATGGACCTGGTGTCCCCACATCAACTACAGAGCATCCACAGCAGAGATGACTGCAGTGCAAGCTTCCTCTCAGCGAGGCCCTACATCAACTACAGAGCATCCACAGCAGAGGTGACTGCAGTGCAAGCTTCCTCTCAGCGAGGCCCTATGAGTGTGTAAAGGTGTTGAGCTGAAGACCAATCCCCCCTACAGGTGGAAGAGGAGGAGCAACCGTTCTATAGAATTTAATAGAAAATTACAACCCACTATAGAATTCTAGAGAGTGGTTTAAAAAAGGGCAGGGTCATTCTCTGTTCAGTTCTACAGAGCTTCAGAGTAATTTCTATACAATCCAAAAGCCTTAGTCTCCATTAAATTCTACAGGGCTTCACTATAAAAGCAGCTTCCATGGCCCATCCAGTCTTTGGCTTCTCTGTGACTCCCAACAGCAGTGCTTCCAGATCCATCAGCCCCAGTTTAAAATTCCTTTAAATGGAATATTTGGCTGAATATAGGACTATGGAAGCATGTATTTAATCTATCCCTATATGGTTTATATAGTGCTCATCACCATGATATCTGAGCATCTTTCAGGGGCAAAGTTCAACTTTTACATGTTGATGGGGAGTTTAATTTGTTGGCTTGGAATAACCACACCAGAGGGTTATAAAATAGTACTATCTACAACCACTGGTTCAAACTCTAGCAGGATGCCTTCATCCTCCTGAGCTGCATGCAGTCTGAGGGCAATCTTTCCCAGGAGAACTTGAAAACAAATCCTGTTGGCTCCTGAAAAAAATCCCAAGGACTTCTGATAAGAGTAGAGTTTTACTCTGGTGCACAGTTTCGTCCTTTCCCATGCTCTATGCAGTTTACCTACCTAGCTCTCAATCCCAGAGTTGGCTGCATTTCAGTGGGGAAGTCTATGATTCATAAAGTCTTCTGACTTGAAAACATCTCTCTAAAATATTATAGTAAATTATTATTTTTCAAAGAAGGAGCCTGAAATGATTGTTCTTGTGGGTGCCGATCAATAAATAAACTTACAACAACCAGAAAGTTGGCTTTAAATAAACTTCTGCTAATAACGTCTGTGAGGTGAACAGCTCCATCAGTTTCCATGTTAAACCGTTCATTAATGCAGCTGCACATCCTAGCATGTCCATCAGAACCAATCCATTTTGTCAGTTAGGACAAGTGAGTAAATCTTCTGGCGTGCAGACACTGCTTTTCTAATTTCCGTACGTGATAGGGAAAGGCATGTGCCAGAGAAATCTTTGTTCTAATTGCCCAAGAAGTGTGGAGGGACAGGGGGAAGATTGGAGAGAATCATCAATATAGAGTTTGACTGGGACACCAAGGTTTGTAAATGAGCCCAGAAGAAGAGTTTGCAACAATGCAAATAATCCTCGCTCTTATTCTCATTTTATCTCCGTGACAGCTGCTGGCAATGCACTAAGCTGAATCCCAGCAGAGATCGTGCTGGCTCCTTGCAATCCCTGCCAACCTATGTGAAGGATGGAGGAACCCAGCAGTGTCACCAGATGGACCTTGCTTCACAATCGTTTACAATCCTGATGGGTTTGTCAGGCCGCAGCATCCTCTGACTCTTAATTCCCAGCATGTTATTTACTTTCTTCCCACTAGGTGGAGAAGAGAAATATTTCCTAGACTAGAGAGTAGTGAGAATAGCAGGTTGGGTTTGAGGGCTGCATAAGTCCCTAACCTACAAACTAACTTCCTGTGATGAATGCATCTTACCAGAAAAGTTACATGCATTCAGATTTAATGGCTTCCTTCGCAGCTCTGGATTGATACAGCTGGGAAACGCATTAAAGAGTTCAGCAGCAAAACAGACACCTAATGAATAAAATACAGATTTTCATTTGAAATCATTGCCCGGCGCAGCTCATAAATGGTGGCAACACCTTCTGCTAATTTAAGGAAAGGGCCGGGTTTGCAACCGTCCCATTAGAAACCCATGCCCTGCTCACACATTTTATGTAGGTCTCTTCCCCCGCCCCCCTCCAGATATGAGCATCAGGTATGCACTGGATGCAGCAGGCTTTCTGCTGGCATCCTGTGGGAGGAAGCACTGAAGCAAATTAGCTCTCTAGGGGTGAGCATCATAAAGAACTGCCCACCTACACATATGCCACTCAAACTAACCCTAGCAAAATCCAATAGGCTCATAAGGTCAAGATGGATTCATACCGATAATAAACTGTTAAATGCATGTCAGAGTCAGTTAAACTAAACAAGTCAAACCCAACAAGCTTGAAAGCTGCTGCACTCCCAAGTCCTATGCCACCTAAGATGAGACTCCAGGGACTGACTTTCTGCCTCCCTGCTAATTACTCTCCCTCCTGTGTAGCACCCGTGATGCTTTTACCACACAAGATCCCTGCCCCAAGGAGTTCCATCTCTGCCGACCAGTGGACTTAGGAGATGCTGGCCCCACTGCAGAAGGTGCAGTGACTTCACTGGCACTGAGAGAGACACTGCAAGATTTAGAAATGGGACTAGAGGAAAGGGAGGGCGCTTGGCATGTGGGAGGTGGAGAGGCTGTTCCAAGCATGATGTGAAAGGAGGGGAGAAGCTGAGGTGACCAAGGGCAATGTAATCAGGAGCGGCTCTAGGTGTTTTGCTGCCCCAAGCACAGCAGGCAGGCTGCCTTCGGCAGCTTGCCTGTGGGAGGTCCCCAGTCCTGTGGATTCGGAGTCATACCTGCAGGAGGTCCACCGAAGCCGCGGGACCAGCAGACCCTCCACAGGCAAGCCGCCGAAGGTAACCTGCCTGCCACCCTCACAGCAACCAGCAGAGCCCCCCCCCGTGGCTTGCCACCCCAGGCACGTGCTTGGCGTGCTGGTGCCTGGAGCTGCCCCTGAATGTAATGGGGTATAGATGCCCTTTGGAGCTTATAGAGGCTTTGTGGGCCCGGAGCTCATTCAGACCATGTTTGCAAAGCAAAACATGCAGCTGTCGGACTAGAGCGAAGGTTAGCAAGGGACCTGCCTCCTGCTACTCTGATTGTGGCATAAAGAGTCAGCTCTCTTGTTGTTTTTTGTTTTGTTTGTTTGTTTGTTTTTACAAAAAGGGGAAAGCATCATCTTTCCCCAACAATTTAGTTATCTAGGGGCTTGTCTACATCAGAAAGTTGCAGCGCTGGTGAGGGGGTTACAGCGCTGCAACTTAGGAGGTGTACACATCTGCAGGGCATCACCAGCGCTGCAACTCCCTGTTTGCAGCGCTGGCCGTACTCCCGTTTTGTCTCGGGTGTAGAGGATCCAGCGCCGGTGATCCAGCGCTGGTAATCCAATGTAAACACTTACCAGCGCTTTTCTTGACCTCCGTGGAATAAGCAGGTATCCCAGCATACCTGAGGAAGCCTCTGGTAATCAAGCTGGTCTCCTTCCCCGGTTTGCTCTCGCGTTCCCCGAACAAGCAGGTCTCCTTCCCTGCGGTTTGCAGAGTGGTTCGGGGAACGCGAGAGCAAACCGCGGCGAAGCTGGTCTCCTTCCCTGGTTTGCTCTCGCGTTCCCCGAACAAGCAGGTCTCCTTCCCTGCGGTTTGCAGAGTGGTTCGGGGAACGCGAGAGCAAACCGCGGCGAAGCTGGTCTCCTTCCCCGGTTTGCTGTCGCGTTCCCCGAACCTCCGTGCAAGTAGGTCTCCTTCCCTGCGGTTTGCAGGGGGGTTCGGGGAACGCGAGAGCAAACCGCGGCGAAGCTGGTCTCCTTCCCCGGTTTGCTGTCGCGTTCCCCGAACCTCCGTGCAAGCAGGTCTCCTTCCCTGCGGTTTGCAGGGGGGTTCGGGGAACACGAGAGCAAACCGCGGCGAAGCTGGTCTCCTTCCCCGGTTTGCTCTCGCGTTCCCCGAACCCCCCTTGAAGCCGCCCAACAGCGCTGCAGTATGGTCACATCTAACACCACTTGCAGCGCTGGTTGCTGTAAGTGTGGCCACTCTGCAGCGCTGGCCCTATACAGCTGTACTAATACAGCTGTAACAACCAGCGCTGCAAAATTTTAGATGTAGACATACCCTAGGAGTCTCTAGTCCCTCCTGCCCTCCCCCTATACACACACACTGAGCTCTGTCTGGACCAGATCACCAGATGAATCAAATCCTTGTAGGAGAAGGGAGGGCTTCAGGAGGGAGGTGCCTTCACATGGCTGCGAGTCCAGCAGAGGAAAGCAGCATCAGGACCAGGACTCCAGACTGGTAGACTTGGGGAATCTTAAATCCTTTTCCCATGTCCCACATAAGGTGTCGAATTCCATTCCAGATGTGGTAGGCGAGGGGGAAAGCCAAAGCAAACTTAGCAGAGTAGATAAGAGCAGGCCCCAGGCTAAGCGATTTCACAAATGCCAGGTAATGGGGAACTGTTCTGGGAGAATCAAAGCAGCCAGGCCAAAGAGAGAGACTCCTGCAATCATTGCAACACCAGTGCCACCGTGGCCAATGGACATCATCATGGGCAGAGACCACTTGCAGATAGTGATATGAGGGGACATGGAATGGTTTGACCGGGTATTTTTATCCCAAAATTGAGCCATATCCTCCTTTGCTGTTGTTCCCATGGGGACCACGTGTCGCACAGAAAGGCTGGGGCCAAGCCAAGTCCACAGGCAATGCTGATCCACATGTCTGAACAAAGAAGCTGCCATCCACCAGGCAGAGCCTATTGTTCTAATGGAAGTGCTAACTCCACGGGAGAAAAGAGCAAGACATAGGTGAGGCTCCCATGCTGGCTCTGGAAGAGCTCTTTGAGGCTGGTTGGCTTCCAAAGGCACTGGAGAGCAGGA
The DNA here is from genome assembly GCF_007399415.2 of Gopherus evgoodei. Lineage (NCBI taxonomy): Eukaryota > Metazoa > Chordata > Testudines > Testudinidae > Gopherus > Gopherus evgoodei. The sequence continues at coordinate 145,034,095 of NC_044325.1, read as the reverse complement.
GGCAGCTTACGTTCCTTTACTGCTAGCTGGAGTTGGCTGAGACTTTGATTTGGAAAGGGAGGCCTCAGGAAGCTGAGGCTCTTGTTTGTATTTTGCTTGTCTGGAATTAACTGCAGATGGAGTGAATAACACAGCCCAAGGAGGGAGCTTTGACATGGAGAAAACCAGGGGAGTGAGACACTAAAGCGGATGGGTACTGTGTGCTTCTGGTTTTCATTTTTTCAGTGTTCTGGCTTGCCCCTCAGGGTAGCAGTAACGGAGTATTGGCTAAAGGCAGAGAGCGACCAAAGAGATGAACAGAGAGCCAGGGCATAGGACTGTTGTTGTATGTAAGATAGACACACTCAGGCTTGGTCTAGATTGAAATGTTATATTGGCATAGCTGTGATGGTCAGTAGCATGAAAAACCCAATCCCCAACTGACAATAGCTGTGTTGGCAAAACCTCAAATGTAGGCACAGCAACGTTGACAGAGAACAGGGCTTCTGCCAATGTTGCTAGCGTTCAGAGAGGTGGTGTTCTCACCCCGACAGAAAAACTCCTTCTGTCCACTGCAGCTACCCTACGGGGCTCTGTAGGCATAGCTACAGCAACATAGCGATGTTGGAATTGTTTCATTAGTGTAGACATAGCCTCACAACAACTTATTCCTCTTTGTAATTGGCTGTAGTGGTTAGAAGACTATAGGAGAACAGTCTCAAGTGGCGCTTTCCCGAAAACTTTCGTAGCAGAAAGAGTCTGAGGGGAAGAGCTCTTTGAGGCAAGTTCACGCTGTGGTTAAGGCATTGGAGTGGGACTCAAAAGCTGGGTTCCGTTCTTGGCTCTGCCACAGACTAATCTAAATACCGAGTGCCGTTCTGTGCAACCAGCTCTTTAAATGAACAGAAATAGAGAGAGAGAGAGAATGGGCTCCTTGGTTCATTCAAATGACCAGTCCTAGGAATCTGAGACTGGCAAAGTGGCAGTCCTGTGGTTTTAGTCTCCCAAAGAGTTCTCTGAAGCTGAATACAAACCACGACATGACTAATAAAATATGACACTGCAACAAAATGTCGGGCCTGCAATTCATTAGCAAATTACATTATGCAGATGTGGGCTTTTTTATGTTGGTGTGATAGGAGGGAAAACCTGGTAGGGAGAGGCACAAAACAGTCCTGCTCTCCTGACCCTTAACAGCAAATAGCAGAGTCCCACTAACTGCAAAGAGGTTGGCTGGGATGTTGCAGACTGGATCCTTCAGCTAACATTCAAGAGGAAAGGAGATTAAGAGAGGATATGATTGAAGTTTGCAAAGATGCTGAAGGGGAGACATGGTGTGGATGGAGATGATCTCTTTGAACTAATGATAAACCCCAGAATTCAAGGATTCAGACTGCAAAATAAGGACACAGCAGCTGCAGAGAGAATTCTGGTGATTCTTCCTCTCCTAGGGTGGTGAGGTTGTGGAGATGCTCTGCTGCCAATGGCAAGAACATCTAAATGTAACTGGGTCCAGAAAGAGAATAGCAAACAAGTAGCGATGAATTAGCAGGGTAGGGTCAGGTCAGTAAGAGGATGTGAAACTGCCAAGGAAGACTCGGTGTGCTGCAGGGAGGTAGTTTCGGTGATTGGGAGGGTGGAGGGAGGGATGTGGTACTGTTCCAGTCCCCCAGCATCTTGTGAAGGGATCTGATATCTGTCAGATGAGACATTAAACCGTCATCGTGAGCCCTGTGATCACTAGCAGTCCCACAACACACTTTTGAGAGTGCAGAGGTTAACCCAAGATTCCTAACCTAATTCAAGTGTGGACCATGTCCTGTCCTCCCTAAACTCCCTCTGCACTGGGGACAGGATGGCAGCTTGGCAGCTCTGTCAAAACTGACACAATCCAATGCTGCCTCTTAGCAGTTAGCAATGCCTTTGCGCAATGTGCTCCCTCCATTAGGAAGAGCTAAGAAAGCTGAGGTTGGAGTGGCGGTGTGGGACTTGATATTCATGGCTGCTCCAGCCCTATGGGTATGTTGGGAGCAGCATCCGGTAAGACCATCACCCGTAAAATAAATAAAATGAAAAGTACCACTCACTATGATGGGGTGGAGCTGTGAGGTATCAGGGAAGTGAGTGGGTAGCAATTATTTGTATGCTAACAGTTGATAATCCTTCCCCACATGTGGGAACAGATTTTTGAAAGCACCCAATGTACTGGGCTATTGTGACAGTCTGGCCCAATTATGGGTGCTAAGTTCTTTGGAAAATCTATCCATATGGTATTTTTTTCATAACAATTCTGGCTGTATTAGATTTTGGGCTAAAACTGTAGCTCTCTTTCTAAAAGCTTTAAGAACTTCTAAGGCACAGCCTTTGCTCTCATTCTTCAGGGGGAAAAATGAAAATAAACTCTAGTATCCTTTGAGCTTCAAATTTGGGGGTGGAGGGGTGGTGTGAGGAGAAGCTAGTATCTCTGAGGAGTTGACCTCAGAGTCCAGTGGCTTGCAAGTGATGTGTCCACACTTCAGGAGTTTAAATTTAAGTTCAACAGAGGTGAAGATTTAAGGCTCTGTTCCCTCCCCAGCCCCTCAAAAAAATTGCTTCGCCCTGGCCCAGCTTTAAATCTCCTAATGGCCCTGATCCAAAGCCCACTGATGTCAATGGAAAGACTCCGATGGTCTGCAGTGGATTTTTAAATCAGGCCTTTTTAGCGGAGAATCTCATGACTAGAACTGGTCAGGAGTTCTCCTGCTAAATGTTGTTTCATCTGGAATTTTTCAACAAAATGGGGTTTTGTCAAATTGTTAAAATCCCACCTTTTTGTGGGAAAAAATGGTTGGTTCTGATGAAACTTTAATTGCAGTGGTTTCTTGGGTCCAGGATATAGGCGTAGCGAGAGATGCTGTGAATAGTCAAACCAAGAATAGTCAAGGACCTGCTCCACCAGAACCTAGTGAGTGCCCAGACCTCTTGGCTGTTCTGGGATGAATCTCTGGTTTTTCATGAAACATGTTGAAAGGTCCCAGTTGAGTCCCAGTGTGGGACAGGAACATTTCTAAATGTCAAAACATTCGCAAGATGGGAAAACCATTTCCCGCCCCGCTGAACTCATGACCCTACTGCTGCTCCTCAGAGACCAGCAGTGGCTGATGGAGCTTGGAATCCAGGCAGAAAAGTGATAAGTATGTAGCACTCCCATTTATATTTTACCTTCCCTAGAATCACTACTTCACTTAATATTTAAACAGTCACATATCAAGACAGTTGTGTGGCCATCACTAACCTTGCGGCATTTGAAGTGCGATTTGAAAGGCAGACGCAATCTGTTGTTTTACCATCCCTAGGACTTGACTTTAGATACAGTTTTACTTGGCTCCTAAATCAAGCACTTAAATCAACTCCCAGTTGTGTTTTGTAACACCTCCACCATCCTCTGGATGTTTAAAAGGCTGCTGAAAAATTATTGAACTGATCTGAGTGCTGCTTTATCACCTGCCAACTGGTAGCACCACATCCTGAAATGGTCATAGCCTGCAAGCAGAATCTCTCCCATTCCTCGCCATCTGGCAAGTGGACTAGGAATTAAGATTCTCACTGCTTCTACCAGTGAGACCTTCCTAGCGCAACGTAACCAAAAGGTAACTGACCTCGAATGCACAGAAGGGAGCCATGCTAAGCTCTTCTCATTTGGAAGCTACTCCCTTAGAAATGTCACTTTCTAAAGACGTGGGAGATGGGGAGGGGATTTAGTGCAGGATTTCAGGAAAGGAGACTAAAGACTAGTGGAGAGGCAGACTTGTGTTTCATTAGCATTCCATGGTGGGTTTTCTGGCAGGAGTGATTTTCTCTGAAACCAAATAGAAGCTGGAATAACTGTAATGAGACAGAAAAATGAAACACTGTCCCTCAGACCACTTCTACCACAATGTGTAAATTTGATATCCCGTCTGGAATTCATTAGCAAACGAGTCCCCGTCACTGTGTTTTGCTTAGTGCAGGAGCTGTGAGAAGAAAGGGGTGAGATTTACCAAACTCAGTTCAGGCTGTGTGGAAACGGACTCTTTCTGTATGCAGTTTGTGCCTGAAATGCCAGAGGTGCCTAGGAAGCAGTCTGAGGGTGCCCTCTCCATGTATTCTGTTTTCACAAATTTATGCAAGTGGAAAGATCTGCCCTGAATTAGTTTAGTTAACTAGAAGTCAGAGAAAACGGAGGCCCTAGGACCTGGCTACATACCAAGGACTCATACTTTTTATCCTACAAAGCTGCTCTATGGCCCATGGTTCATATATCTGCATGTCTCTGAAATCTGGAGAACCTCTGCTGGCTAGTGCACCATGCACTGGAACTCAAGGGGTTAACTACACATTGAGCTATCCTGGACTTCAGACAGCAGGTCAGCTCAGAAATGAATAGACACTCGTTCCAGTTTTAAAATGGGTTCTGCTACCAGCCCTTAGTGATGGCTTCTGAAATGTCACCTGTGCTCTGTATGCAGTGTAGCTGTAGTTGTCATCCCAGGATGTTAGAGACACAAGGTGGGTGCAGTAATATCTTTTATTGGACCAGCTACTGTTGGGAGGAGAGAGAGAAGTTCTGTAAGAGTTGTAGGGGAAGGATTCCAAGAAAACCTTCAAAGTCAGCCAGAAGCTTATGAGAATCCCTTCCAACTCACTGAGGATGGCAGTAAAAGGGAGTGAGCTGACCTCCTGACAAGGAAAGGTGTTTTTCCTGGTGTCTAACCCCACTTAGGCTACATCTTCACTACCCGCTGTATCAGCGGGTAGCAAGCGATTGCTCGGGGATCGATACATCGTGTCTCATCTAGGTGCGATATATCGATCCCCAAACGCGCTTATATCGATTCCAGAACTCCACCAACCCGAACCGAGTTGCGGAGTCAATATGGGGAGCCGCGGACATCGATCCCGCGCCGTGAGGATGGTGAGTAATTCGATCTTAGATACTTCGGCCATGTCTACATCTAAAATTTTGCAGCGCTGGTTGTTACAGCTGTATTAGTACAGCTGTATAGGGCCAGCGCTGCAGAGTGGCCACACTTACAGCAACCAGCGCTGCAAGTGGTGTTAGATGTGACCACACTGCAGCGCTGTTGGGGGGCTTCAAGGGGGGTTCCGGGAACGCGAGAGCAAACCGGGAAAGGAGACCAGCTTCGCCGCGGTTTGCTCTCGCGTTCCCGGAGCCACCCAGCAAACCGCAGGGAAGGAGACCTGCTTGCTCGGGGTTCCGGGAACGAGAGAGCAAACCGGGAAAGGAGACCAGCTTCGCCGCGGTTTGCTCTCGCGTTCCCGGAGCCACCCAGCAAACCGCAGGGAAGGAGACCTGCTTGCTCGGGGTTCCGGGAACGAGAGAGCAAACCGGGAAAGGAGATCAGCTTCGCCGCGGTTTGCTCTCGCGTTCCCAGAGCCACCCAGCAAACCGCAGGGAAGGAGACCTGCTTGCTCGGGGTTCCGGGAACGAGAGAGCAAACCGGGAAAGGAGACCAGCTTGATTACCAGAGGCTTCCTCCTTCCACGGAGGTCAAGAAAAGCGCTGGTAAGTGTCTACATTGGATTACCAGCGCTGGATCACCAGCGCTGGATCCTCTACACCCGAGACAAAACGGGAGTACGGCCAGCGCTGCAAACAGGGAGTTGCAGCGCTGGTGGTGCCCTGAAGATGTGTACACCTTCAAAGTTGCAGCGCTGTAACTCCCTCACCAGCGCTGCAACTTTCTGATGTAGACAAGCCCTTCGACATCAGCTACGTTATTCACGTAGCTGAAGTTGCGTATCTGAGATCGATTTTCCCCCATAGTGTAGACCAGCCCTGAGATTTCATCTGCTGTCCTGCACCAAGTGCTCTGAAGAGGCACTTGGTATGTCCGCAACTGGTGCCAGTCAAATGTCAAGCAGTTTGACTTAAATGGAGCAGAAGTTTGTCCAAACAGTATCCAACTCTCTTCAGCTCTGCAAATTCCCACACACGGACAGGTTTTCATGTGAGATTTCTGCTACCTTTCTGCTTCCAGTCAGGCTAGAAATACTCTCAAACAGTTGTTTCTTACAGTGTTTTGGCAAATCCAGGCAGGATGCAGAAGTGCAGAGGCAGCTGTGAAAATGGAAGAAGAGGGAGGTGTAGCAGAAAAAAAAATCAAGTGATTTCCCCCTCCACAGACAAACAGACACACACACACACGCTTTCTCTCTCTCTCTCTAAAAAAAAGGCAAAACAAAACAAAAAAAACCCAAATAAACAGTTTTGAGTTTGGACCAAAGTTCTGAGTCAGCTCATACCTTGTTTTTGCTATTCTCCTACTAACCCATTCCCCAGCACAGATTGGTGTTTCCAGTCTAACCATAGATCTTTGTCTGTGATATCTTTGGAAAGTCTCTGGATCCTGGAGCAAACCTTCCTTTTCCCACCAGCCCTACCAGCTGTTGTATCCCCTGATCTGCAATGAGAGGGCATGGGAGTGGTGCATGCAGGGTTCTTGTATTTTCTTCTGAAACATCTGGTACTGGACTAGATGGACCATGGTTCTAATCCAGTTCGGCAATTTTTATATTCCCATGTACATGGCAGTCGAGTGCCAGTGGTGCTGTCTGCATCAGCGTGCAGGGGATGCTAGGGAAGAGAGAACAGGGAACTCATGGATTCACTAGCTGAATAGGTTGATGCTCCTCTGAGACATATTTGACTCTTTTAAAGCACTGTTGTCTTGGGAGGGGAATTATGACACAGCAGCAAATTGTTACATATCAGACGCACGAGTTCTTATTGATGTTTTGCCATCAAACCAGGAGGCTCTGGTTGCAATCAATACTTTGTCTGCAGTGCCTTCCTGTGTGAAAAATTCAACTTGGGATAGGTGGGAGAGGTGGAATTGGCTTAATTTCTGCAATGCAAACAAGCCTCCGTGCTTGCTCTCCTCAGGGGCTTCTCTTTAACTGGAGCTTTCAGGTTGAGAAATTACCATTGTATTTTTGTATAAACAAATATCCCAGCCTTTAACAGAAGAGAGACTCTAGCTGCTCGCTGCTGGTGTGTTTATAGAACTACCATGTGATGAACAGAAGGAGGGTGATGCTGAGAATGTTAATCTTAAACCCAAACATGGATCTTGCCAGGCAGAACCTGTTTTCACCCATTCATGCTATTAACCTTTTGGCCTGTCTACCAGAGAGAGTCCACTGTCAGAATAGGTAGAATAAGAGTGAGAGGTTTGAAAACAGATCTGTTTAGGTCTCACATCCCAGAGCATGTAAATGAATATTCCTCAGAAGTTAGCTCAGGGTATGTAAGAGCAAAGTTGGAGCTGTTAACATGGACTTCAACTTCATAGAATATCAGGGTTGGAAGAGACCTCAGGAGGTCATCTAGTCCAACCCCCTGCTCAGAACAGGACCAATCCCCAGACAAACTTTTGCCCCAGATCCCTAAATGGCCCCCTCAAGGATTGAACTCACAACCCTGGGTTTAGGAGGCCAATGCTCAAACCACTGAGCTATCCCTCCCCCCTCCTTCTAGAAACTTCCTTTCTACAGAAAGTGGATTAGCTATTTTGTGGTCTTCTAAGCTTGGGGATCTGGTCTCAAAATGGATATTAACCCTGATAAGGAGAGATGAGAATAACATTTTATTCCCAATCAAAAAACTTCAATACAAAGAGAGTGAAGGTTGACAGTCTGTTTAAACGGCCCAGCTAATGCCTCCAAAAAATATTTCCTTTTCAAAAGCTCTGCTTCAGGGAAGCCCCAGACATTAAAGAAGTTCGAGATGGGGAGATGAAGGATACAGCCAGCTCACCATTGTTATATAACCCTTCAACCCTCACTTGTGCCCCCAGCTGATCCACGCTGCCCAGCCCAACATTAATCTGGCACCCTTTAAGTTTTGCAAGAATGAATATGATGGACAAAGTAACAAATCATGAAAAGGCTATAAAGGCTCATCTTTGGTCCAAGGGATTCACTTCTCTTAACCCAACATTTTCACACTTGGCTGCCTAAAGTTAGGCTCCTAAATCCATATCTCAGCCTCTGAATTGAATTGATCTGAGAAGTCTGAGCACCTGCAGCTCCCATTGCTTTCTGTGGGAGTTACAGATGCTCGGCACTTCTCAGAATCAAGACACTTTTCTTGGGAGGTCTAAATATAGATTTAAGAGTTGAAATGTAGGCAGTGAGGTGTGAAAACACTGGCCCAAGTAATCTGATGATTTGCAGTTTAGGATACAGATGGAGCCAGGGCCGTGTCAAAATTAGCAACCAATATTGCTCTAGAAATTATTCTGCCAGCTCTCCTGCTAACCCTACAGGGATCTGATGAGTATCCCTTCTCCTGAGGAAACAAGTGGGGCAGCAGATCCAGGGCTGTTGGGCCTTTTACAATCATGAAACCATTTAGTGCCGGTTAGAAAAACAAGCCTACAAGGACAGTGGGGAGGGGATTGTCTCAGTGTTAAATTACTGAACCACACACACTGTATTTGCCTAACCAGCTAGACCTGAATTGCTGTTCAAACAGTGGTTTTCTGCCGCATGTTGGCAATCAGGGAGCTAATTACACTGGATTAGGGTTTTTCTCTTAATTACATGAAACATTTAGCGGGGCTGATGTTCATGAGGCTGCAGGGGGATTAAGGCGGAAGCCTTGTGTTTATCTACAGGTCAATTATGGCAGTGAAAGCAGTAATGTGGTGTAGCTTTGTCCCTCCCACCCATGGACCCTTGCTGGAATGTGTGCAGTGATGTTGATTCTGGGCCATGGGCAGGGGGAAGGATTAGCGCAGCTGCCTGGATGTTTGCATGCAGGCACTTTAGAGCACGGGGAAAGAGGAGCCAACTCTCTTCTAAGGAGGCTTTTCACACACCTGGTATAGAACTCTTCCCTCTCGTCTCACAGCATGTGTTGTCTTCCGTACCTGGAGAAACTATGGGTAAAAATGTATCCCATGTTAGCCTAACTGTTCCCATTGTCCTCGCCAATAACATTCCCACTGACTTCAGTGGGAGCAGAGTTAAACTAACGCTGAGCGCCAGGGAAAATCTCACTCTGCATCTTTACATAGTGAGACGTTGTGTTCCCTGCTTTTCGGGTGGGTACTAGGAGTGAATAGAGCACTGGGCTGAGACACAGGAGACCTGGGTTCTATTCCTGGCTCTGCCACTGGCCTGCTGGGTGACCTTGAGTAAGTCACGCCCCTTCCCCATTCCTCAGTTTCCCCATCTGTTAAATGGAGGTCATGATGAAAAGTTGTTAGGTGGTATTATTAGTAGGTTATAATGCCTCTTAGGCCATGGCTACACTGGCACTTTACAGCACTGCAACTTTCTCGCTCCGGGGTCTGAAAAAAACACCCCCGAGTGCTGCAAGATACAGCGCTGTAAAGTGTCAGTATAAAAAGTGCCGCAGCGCTGGGAGCGCAGCTCCCAGCGCTGCAAGCTAAACCCCATGAGGATGTGGAGTACCTGCAGCGCTGGGAGAGCTCTCTCCCAGCTCTGGCGCTGCGACTGCACTCACACTTCAAAACGCTGCCATGGCAGCGCTCCCGCGGCAGCGCTTTGAAGTTTCGAGTGTAGCCATACCCTTAGTCTTGCATGACATCCTCCTCCTAACTTTTCTAGCCGCTCTCGAGCCTGGAGAAGCCTAACACACCTACTGCACTTCAGTTTATTGCTTGTCTGTGAATTTTTTCATACATTCATCATCAGGTAACTGGGAAGCATATTGTTGATTCTTCTACTGTTTGTGTCCCTATAGTCATGTTAGATGCTGAGAAACTACAGTGGTGGTGGTGGTAGGGATCTAAGTGCTTAGACTGACAGAGAGGTAAGTGTGTTGTTCTCACTTCAGGGCTGACCCAAAGCTGCTGAAATCAAGGGGGGGTGTTCTATAGATTTTAGTCATTTTAGGATTGGTGCCTTTTTTTTCCCCAGGAATCACCCAGGGAAGGCTTGCACAGAAAAAAGCATCCCATGTTACACCCTCAAAAGTCTCTATATCCGGGCTCATTCCGATTTCTGGCTGAGCCCACATTTGGACTGGCAGCTTTTGTGGCATTTGTTTCCTTTCCATCAGCTGCTCCCAAGCTCTTGAAAGAAGATGCTAGGGCTTCAACTCTAAGGATTCTGGGGTGTGGCTGAGAGCCAAAACACTATCTGCCTGAATGACTGTGTGTGGCCATGGGCAAGTCAGGTAACCTCTTTGCGGTTTAGTTTAAAATGGAATGAGACAAAGCTCTGAACATCCCCAGTGCTCCCTAGTGCTAAAACTGGAGTTTGTCAATATCTGGATCCAGGATTTTGCTCCAGAACCATCAAGAACTCAGAGGCACTAGAAGGCCAAGTTACTAGAAGGTTGTGGTGCTGGTTGAGTGCTAAAAGTGATTCCTGGATAGTGATTATGGTGTCATCCAAAGTGAAGCTTAGTCACCCTGGGTCATTGCCCTGGAGGTTACGAACAGAGTAGCGATCATGTTTAATCTTATTAGTTTTCCTGAACTTGAACCTGAATTCTGTCCTGGGCATCTGCGACCTGGCCACCGGAGCAGAAGAGAGCCAGTCCACTAGCCTCGTTTTTTGCACCCCCTCCCTGCCCTGATTCTCATCCATTTCATATAGACCCAATTCTGTTTTGCCTCAGTCAACTGACTCCCCTGTGGGCAGGAATGGAAGGCTACAGCCACTGTGTAAACTCAGCTCCATGATCCATCAAGGGGACTCTAGTCCGGAATCGTGGTCACGCTGTGTGTTGCATGCACAGACTATCCAGTGTTATTTGATCTGCCTTACTCGGTGATGAGCACTAAAGCTGGGAAAGGATTTAATACTGTACCTGGGGGGCTCATAGAGGCAGGAGCAAGCTTTAACCCCCTACAGCAGATTAAGATGCAGATACTGGAGAGAGAGAGAGAGAGAGAGAGAGAGAGAGAGAGAGAGAGAGAGAGAGACTGGACACAGCTATGATCTCCCCCAATTCTGAGTTTCAAGAGAAGCTCACTGGGGCAGGGACTCTTTCTCTGTGTTTGCCCAGAACCAAGCATACTGGGAGCATGAACTTGACTGGGGCTGCCAGTCACTGACAGCTGAGGGATTCAGTTGCTGTAACTGCACTTAAGAACACAGGATATGAACTGGTCCAATCAATGGGAGCTGAATCTCTCTTCATACTTCAGAGCTTTCCTACCAGGAAGCTTTAACTCTTCCAGGATTGGGTCTGAAATAAACAAACTTCCTGTGAGGACCGTTAAAGCTCAAGTGCTCATTGTGTGTGTCAGTTCTGAATTCTGCCTGTCCTGGTTAACTCAGACTTGGTCTGGATCCCAGATATCTGCTTATGAGCAGGAGCAACTTTGGTACGTCATGTATCCCCTGTTGGGTTATTAAATAAAGATGAGCTGAGCTCCAGTACAGGTCTGTGCACAGGGGATGGGCAGAGACAGCAGGGAGCTTGGTTACTTGACTGCTGACACATACTGTCAGAGCTCTGTGCTGCTGGCTTGCACCACTCCTGCCCTGGACTCTCTGGAGACCAGTGTGGCTGTGATTGCATCTTGTCCTTCAAGGACATCACTTAACAAAACTTCAGTAAAACTCAAGATCAGTAGAAGCAGCTTTGCCACCCACAGACTCTCTGGGGTTTCTGACTTTTGCTTTCTGTGGATCCACTTCATCCAGAGAGAGAGAGAGCCTGTCATGAACACACACAACTCTGTTAGCTTCCTGGTTACTTGCAGCTGTCAGTGGATTTAGCCTGTGTGACAGCAGCCATCTTGGCCAACACACGGGATTGAAGTGGCAACCTCCAAAAGCTGGAGGCATAAGGTTCTACAGCGTGAGCTGAACAGCCTGTCTCTGTAACAAACTAACATCGTGTGGCCCAGCAAAGGTTAGAACTATTGATTCTCCCACCACAGCTCGGTGTTCCTCTCTCGTATGCAGGGCAGGCCTGCTACATCACCCGATCTGTATTGCCAACTACTGGCATTCAGAAACCACGAGTCACCCCTCAGTATATGATAAGCCAACGTCATTAGAGAGAGAGAGAGGGTTTTATTATTTGCCTTTAGAATTTTGAACCTTAGGGGTCACATTTTCAAGCTGTTCTTTGGACCTATGAGAGTTAGAAACTTCTTTTGTATTTTTCAAAAGAAGAGATTCTCTCTTAATAGCATGACTCCTGGAGCTTGGACTTGAAGAAAAAGATCCAAATATTGTGACCACTAGAATTAACAGCACTGCCTGATCCATCATTATGCCCTGGGGCCTCATGCAACAGTGTACCCTGCAGCGTATTCTCCAGGATGTGGTCCAATGTCCTTTAAATGTCTGCATTTTAGAAGCTCCATTTCAAGAAGCAGGGGAAGTGTATTCCCCCAGGAACTTTTTCTGACTCCTGGCTGAGCAGCTGGGAGTGCTGGCATGTGAGAAACAGAGGGACTTTGCTAATCATGTGACAGTCCAGGACAGTCATTTGGCTCTTCCTCTGGGAGGGATTGCCAGCTGCTACTGGCTCCAACGTAACCTGACATTAAATAGCCTTGTGAGTGGCTTTTTATTCCATGTTACACGGTCACCCAAGACCAGCAGACCATCCACTCAGCTGTGAAATTTATTGCCATAAGACTGTATTTAGGGAGAGAGATCTTGACACCGAATATCAGAAGATTGTTCAGCTAGCTGGGCACAGGTGAAGTGTGAATGGATAACAGGGATAGGGCTCTATTTGGGGATTTTCCAGTGAAGAGCCACAAATGGGATGTGACAACCTGTTTTAAGCATGACACTTGGTCTCCTTACATATCATAGCCATGAATAATACCAACTCTTTGCTCCCCTATTGCACCTTCCATCCAGGAATCAAAAAGCACTTTATAAAGGTTAAGCACTACAGCCCCTCTTTCCCCTATAAAGCAGGTTGAAAGTGTTAATCTCTGATTGATCTTGGGTAAGTAATTTCCTCATGCCTCAGTTTTTCCATATGTAAAACAGGGATAATGATTCCAATAATCCTTTGTAAAGTGCTTTCAGATCTAGTGATGAAAAGTGTTATGTCAGAGCTGGGTATTACGTTTTTTGAGGTGACTCTGGAACAAATCCCTTATTGGCAGTTCAGCGTGTATTGCAGAATCTGGGCAAGTAAGTGCCCTGCACCTCTGAATTCCCCCAGCAAGATCACATTGTGGCATGTTAACAAGCAGAGCAAGGATTGAGGGGGGCGGGGTAGGCCTTGGCTATCAGTCCTGCGTGCAAATGCTGACATAGCAAAAATGACTATCTCGTTGTACATACCCTTCATCGAAAGAAACAGGGGCGGGGGGGAGGGCAGGTAGTTAGTTGAGGTGCACAGAAAAAGGCTTTATGTTGAGTCTCCAAAGCAAAGTTTAGGAAGCATCAATCTTAATTGCTTGTGATCTCAGTCCCGTTCCCAGTAAATGGGTTTCTATATGGCAAAAGCCAGCACTAGAGTTAGTGCCTGAATCCCTTGTCAGCAGTCTCAGCAGAGAGGCCAAGGATTGAATGGGTCCTGGTGTCTGACTGACTGGCTTCCCTCTCTCACCCTAGAAGAGACCCCTTCCGGTGAGGACTGAGTCACATTGTCATGGTAGTGAAAGGTGAGGCTGGCCCTCCCCTGAACACACACAGCGCTGCAGGACTGGCAGCCAGAGTTCTTGCGTGCACTTTTTTTTTTTCTTTTAAACAAAGCGTTTGAAAAGCTTGAACTGTATAGCTCTGTCCTGCCCCTGGCATCCCTGGCTGCGAGTCCCATGGAAATCATCTCCTTTCCATGATGCATTGCAATAGCACCAGCTACGAAGGCATCTGATCTGACCCCCGCTCCCTTGCCAACTCTTCCTGTGCCTGCAGTTCCTCCGGGCAGCTGGCAGAACCTAATCACTGTTATCTGTTGGGGAATGTGTGTGTCTGCGGGTGCATGTTCATTGTATCTGCCTCTTCTGGTGCCTGTCTGTCAGCTATGATTATTTCATTCAGTTACTCTGAACAAGTTTACTTGGAATGCACCTGAACGGTAACCCTTGTACCTAGGCTCAGCACATGTGTGTGCTGCCTGGCTTCCAGAAACAAACCAAACCAAAAAAGAAATCCACCTGCACGACCCAAAACATTTTCATCTTTAATTGCAAGTTGTGGGCATCAAGCAGAACGAGGCGTGATGGCTCCTGTTTGTCCTTGGAGAGTTCATGAGTTCCGAGTGGATGCCTGCCAACTCCCAGCAGCCTTGAGGCGAAGGCAAAGGGGAGAAGGGGGGTGTGGGGTGGAAATAAGGAAACAAGCCAGCATGTGACCCAGGAGTTCGGCATGTCTGGGGCGAGAGGGTTGCATGGAGAGCTGTCCATTCTCACCAGGATTTTGCTAGGCAAATGTCAGGGCTTACATTGCACACGAGCAGCCTTTGTTTGTGTGTCACTGACAGGACACAGGGTGTTTAAAAGAAATAGCTTATGCTGTGGCAGCTACGTCCTCCTCTTAGCATAGCTGTATTTTCATTTACACTTCAACTCCAAGTGGAAGGAGTCAGGTAAGGGCATCACTAAGCACGAGCAGCAGAGATGGGTCAAGGAAAGAGCAACGGAGGCGAGGAGAGAGAATTACAGAAAGGGCAGCGTGTTGTGCCTGATGCTATAGGAACACCTATCCGATTCCCTTCTCTCTGAGACCAGTTCTTAGTCTGTTTGATGGTTTCCCTTGCTCAGTGCCAAAATGTAAAGCCTGCATGCAGCCAAGTGCTGTTTGCTTAATGATTCCTATTCCCCAGAGAAGCACAGGGCCATCTCTCTAAAAATAATAATAGAAGGCAGAGGGGGAAAAGGCGCTTAATGTTTAACAAAAGAAAAAGGAAGTCAATGCACCTTCAGGGTCTCCATTAAGGAACAGATTTGGGGCAGGTTGGTTCTTAATGCTCAGCAGACATGTCCTGAGCTGTTGCCTCTCTCAGCGAGTAATATACTGGATGCTCTCAAGTGGTTGCATGTTCAGTGGGGTAACTTATAAGGGACTTCGATACTGGTGAAAGATGTCAGATTGACGGCCCTAGAACCCAAGTCCTATACCTGCAGAAATTGTGCCAGGCAGGGAGCAGCCGGGTAATGTTCCTTCCTCACAATGAGTGCTCCAAAGGGACTTTGGAGGGGAGGAGAGGGTTGTTATAGGAATTGAGGAGCCATGGCCACCTCTCCCCCTGACTTAGGGGCCTGATCTAAAGTCTGTTGAAAGACTTGCATTGACTTTGAACAGCTTAGGGCCTGATAAACCCAGCAGTTCTATGAGGACTTCTCTGGACAGGAGAAAGGGGAATTTGGATTGGCCTTTCTGCTAAGATTGTCAGCAAAATGGGGACATGGCATGCAGCTGGTCAGATCTCTGCAGTGCTTCATACTAACCCTTTGTTGCCCTGTGTAAGGCTACGTCTATACTACCCGCCGTATCAGTGGGTTAAAATCAATTGCTCAGGGATCGATATATCGCGTCTCATCTAGATGCGATATATTGATCCCCGAGCGTGCTTATATCGATTCTGGAACTCCACCAACCCCAACGGAGTTGCGGAATTGACAGGGGGAGCCGCGGACATCGATCCCGCTCGGTGAGGACGGGTGAGTAATCCGATCTTAGATATTTGACTTCAGCTACGTTATTCACGTAGCTGAAGTTGTGTATCTAAGATCGATTTCCCCCCGTAGTGTAGACCAGCCCTAAGTGCCAGACATGGGGAAAGAGGTGGCAGCAAAAAGCGTTTGTGTGGAGGGCTGGTGGAAAACTTCTGACTCTTGAAATTTCTTTGAAAATTTTCATTGATACTCTCACAATTAAAAAAACAAAGGAGGGTGGAGAACAATTTCCCCTCCATTGTTTGGCCTACTCTGCCTCTGTCCAAGATGATTCACCTCATGGGGTCATATCAAGGGCTGGTTAAAAATGTCTAAATTTTGAGTTTAATGGAATTTTTCATGGAAAATTCAGTTTTCTGTTTAGAAAACCAAAAAAGTTAAAGGAAATCTTGTTGAAAAGTTTCAGTTTTCTGAGGCAGCTTTAGTTATGACCCTTCCATTTCATCACATGTTAAGAGCAGATTGTTTATGAACGTTTTAGGTTTTGAGATTTCTTTATCAACCCAGTCCAGCCCAAATTTGGGTCCTAGTGCTTTACAGAGACCCAGAAGAAGTGGCGTCCACATATTATTCATGCAGGAAACATACAAAACATTGGGGACATGAAAAGTGCCTTGAGGGAAAAGAGCTATCTCCATACTCTCAGTGATTAACTATTGGAACAAACAAACAAGGGAATGGATGGATTCTCCACCTCTTGATGTCTCCAAATCAAGATGGTTTGCCTGACTGAAAGGTGCGTTAGCCAAACAGATTAGTGAGCTCAACATAACTGAGTCAAATCCTATGGCCTGTGTTATGCAGGAGGTCAGACTAGATGATCTAAAACTTCCTTCTGCTCTTAAAAATCTACGACTCAGTTCCCCAGTTCTTTATTTCTAAAGTAAATCCTTTTTAACAACAGATTTGTGTGGAACGTAGATAACCTGGAGTCTGTAATGAGTGAAATCCTTCAACATGCGGAGGGTCGTCTGTGGAGAGATGAGTCTGGAGGAAAAAAAGATGTATCCATAGAACTGGCATTCCTTCCACAAGAAGCTGGTGATAAGCAAGAACTTTGTAAGAATCGTGTGCTTTGCCCGTTGAGGCCACCTCCAGTGCTCAGACTCCAAAGCCAGATGATTTAAAGTAGAACACAATACAACCCTTACCTAACCAACCCATCTGTCCAAATTTGATTCTAATGAATCCATCCCCGGAAGAATAGTACTTAATTAATTAGGAGCTCATTTGCATGAGATGACACATTATTAAGTTCCTCTCCTGCGAGTAGGGATGTGACAAGGTGCGAGCTGACAGCTTTTCAAATAAAAAATCTTTTAAAGGAACGATCTTCCGAACTGTCGGCTTTGTTCTCAACAAGCCTCTCATGCAGTAATAAATTAAAGGTGCTGGGGCTGTTGATTAGTCTCTGTGTGGTGCCTCCTTACATCCCTCCCTGTTTTATCTTGTAAGATCTTCCCTCCAGAAGAAGGTAGGGGGGAGATGGGAAGAAGAGGATGGAAATGAGGGAAGACATAAGGGAGAGAGGTATGCCTAAGCTGCACTATTCTATTTCAAGGTTTTCTGCTGGCACCTGTTGCCATGGTGTTTGAGTTGATGTCTGAACCCAGTAAAGGGCTTCGTCCAAATCCTACTGAGATCAGTGATGAAACTTCCAAACTTGGGCGCATGAGTCTCCTGCAGAAAGGCCATGCAATCTTTAATGGCCCCCAGATAGTCAGCATCTTGATTTAATGACCATCAGAAAGGCTGCACCTCCAGCTGCACGACACGCTCTAGCATCACCCTGGGCCATGGCGATGTTCAGTCAGGACATGGGCGGGGGGGAGCAGTACCTAACCAATGAACGGCACCACCTGCATACTCGTCCCTGAATACTGACCCAACCTGGTGTTTGGGATACTAGCCTGGGATGTAGGCTAGTATCCCAACCACCAGGTTGGGTCAGTGTTCTTTGCTCTGCCACAGACTTCCACTGTGACCTTGGGACAGTCTACCAACATGTTGCTGGGTGTGTGTGAGGTGTTTACATTTTTTTTCTCACTAGCATAGTTATGCCTGTAAAAGCCTTAGAGTAGATGCAATTCTATTGGTATAAGATGCTTAATACTAGTAAAGCTTATTTCACATAGCCAAACCAGAAAAAACTCCGTGGGCATAAGCACTTGTATACTAGTATAACTGGGTCTACGCTTTTCAGAGTAGCAGCCGTGTTAGTCTGTATCCGCAAAAAGAACAGGAGTACTTGTAGCACCTTAGAGACTAACAAATTTATTTGATCATAAGCTTTTGTGGGCTACAGCCCACTTCATCAGATGCATGTAGTGGAAAATACAGTAGGAAGATATATATGCACAGAGAACATGAAACAATGGGTGTTACCATACACACTCTAACAAGAGTGATCAGTTAAGGTGAGCTATTACCAGCAGGAGAAAAAAAAACTTTTTGTAGTAGTAATCAAAATGGTCCATTAGCAGCAGTTGACAAGAAGCTGTGGGAAACAGGGAGAGTGGCTGCTCTAATTATGCTGGCACAGTGAAAACAGCAAAACTTTTAAGTGCAGACGAGGTTTTAGGGTATGTCTATACTGGAAACTTCAAAGCGCTGCCGCGGGAATTGGCTCCTAGTGCTCGGAGCCTGTCCACATCAGCGCTTTAAAGTGCTCAGACTTGCTGCACTCAGGGGGATGATTTTTCACACCTCTGAGCCAGCAAGTTAATGCGCTATAAAATGTAAGCGTAGATAAGCCCTTAGTCTCTCTGGGTATGTCTACACTACAGGATTATTCCGATTTTACATAAACAAGTTTTGTAAAACAGATTGTATAAAGTCGAGTGCACGCGGCCAGACAAAACACAATAATTCGATGGTGTACGTCCATGTACTGAATCTAGCGTTGATTTCTGGAGCGTTGCACTCTGGGTAGCTATCCCATAGTTCCCGCAGTCTCCCCCTCCCATTGGAATTCTGGGTTGAGATCCCAATGCATGATGGTGCAAAAACAGTGTCGCGGGTGATTTTGGGTAAATGTTGTCACTCATTCCTTCCTCCGTGAAAGCAACGGCAGACAATCATTTTGCACCCTTTTTCCCTGGATTGCCCTGGCAGACGCGATAGCATGGCAACCATGGAGCCCGATTTGCCTTTTTTCACTGTCACCGTGTGTGTACTGGATGCCGCTGACAGAGGTAGTACTGTAGCGCTACTCAGCAGCATTCATTTGCCTTTGCAAGGTAGCAGAGACGGTTACCAGTCGTTCTCTACCATCTGCTGTGCCATTATAAATTGGCAATGAGAGGACGGTTATCAGTCGTTCTGTACCGTCTGCTGCTGTCATGGGTGCTCCTGGCTGACCTTCGCTGAGGTCGGCAGGGGGCGCAATGACAAAAATGGGAATGACCCCCCGGGTCATTCCTTCCTTTATATTGTATCTAAAAATAGTCAGTCCTGCCTAGAATATGGGGCAAGTGTACTAGAGAACCAGTGTACCAGAGAACCAGAGAGCGCAGCCGCTCCATGTCAGATCCCACAGAAATGATGACCTGCATGCCATTCTAGGGGGTGCCCCTGCAACAACCCCACCCATCGCTTCCCTGCTCCCCTAACCCTTCTGGGCTACCATTGCAGGGTCCCCCCATTTGTGTGATGAAGTAATAAAGAATGCAGGAATAAGAAACACAGACTTGTTAGTGAGAGAAAATGAGGGGGAGGCAGCCTCCAGCTGCTATGATAGTCCAGGCAGGACATTAAACGGTGAGGGGGAGAGGAGCACAGCATCCTGCTGCTATGATAGTCCAGACAGTACAGAATCTTTTCTTTAGACATGAAGGGGGGGGGGCTGATGGAGTTCAGCCCCTAGTTGCTATGATGAGGATGGTTACCAGCTGTTCTGTACTATCTGCCGGGAATAACCGGGAGTCATTCCTGTTTTTACCCAGGCGCCCCCGGCCGACCTCACCTGAGGCCAGCCAGGAACACTCACGGGATGATAAGGATGGCTACCAGTCCTACTGCACTGTACCATTTGCAACAGGGGAAGGGAGAGGAGAGGATGCTGTTGTTCAATGCCACAGCACCACGTCTACCAGCAGCATGCAGTAGACATACGGTGACATTGAAAAAAGTCAAGAAATGATTTTTTTCCCTTTACTTTCATTGGGGGGAGGGGGAGTAAATTTACGAGATATACCCTGAACCACCCCGGACAATGTGTTTGACCCTACATGTATTGGGAGCTCAGCCAAGAACGCAAGTGCTTTTCGGAGACTGCGGGGACTGTGGGATAGCTAGAGTCCTCAGCCCCCCCCTCCCTTCCTCCATGAGCATCCATTTGATTCTTTGGCTTTCCGTTACGTTTGTCACACAGCACTGTGCTGTGGACTCTGTATCATAGCCTGGAGATTTTTTTCAAATGCTTTGGCATTTCGTCTTCTGTAACAGAGCTGTGATAGAACAGATTTGTCTCCCCATACAGCGATCAGATCCAGTATCTCCCATACGGTCTATGCTGGAGCTCTTTTTGGATTTGGGACTACATCGCCACCCGTGCTGATCAGAGCTCCACGCTGGGCAAACAGGAAATGAAATTCAAAAGTTCGCGGGGCTTTTCCTGTCTACCTGGCCAGTGCATCCGAGTTAAGATCGCTTTCCAGAGCGGTCACAGTGGTGCACTGTGGGATACCGCTCGGAGGCCAATACCGTCGGTTTGCGGCCACACTAACCCTAATCCGATATGGTAATACCGATTTCAGCGCTACTCCTCTAGTCGGGGAGGAGTACAGAAACCGGTTTAAAGAGCCCTTTATATCTATATAAAGGATCTCGTTGTGTGGATGGGTGCAGCATTAAATCGGTTTAACGCTGCTAAAATCGGTATAAACGCATAGTGTAGACCAGGCCTCTGTGCCTCTGTTCCAAGTCCGTACAACAGGGACAACAACACTGCCTGACCTCACAGTGGTGTTGTGAGGGTAAATATAGTAAGGTGCTCTGGTGTGACTGGGAGAGGGGGGAAATGATGGGGGAGGAGAGAGAGAGACACCCTGCTTACCAGGTGAGATCTGTCCAGATCACAGCTTCCAGTGGGGCACTGTCTAAGAGTTTTAGTGCCTAACACAGAAGCAGGAAGGCAAACAAGCCACCTTTCCAAGGGGCTCTGCAGAGTGCGGGAGGACTATTGTTGGAAAAGAGAGAGCCCAGTCTCACCTGCACTTCATATATGTATATACTGGAAGGACATACAAAGGAAACCATGAAAGAAATCAATCTCTAAAAGGTCTTTAAAATATTTAAAGAAAAGAAAAAACATCCTTTTTGTTGCTTTAATTATGCAGAACTTTCAGTGAATGGCTTGAATTTTTCTCCCTCAAATTTTGCTGAACTGAACATAAGAACAGCCGTACCGGGTCAGACCAAAGGTCCATCTAGCCCAGTATCTGTCTACCAACAGTGGCCAATGCCAGGTGCCCCAGAGGGAGTGAACCTAACAGGCAATGATCAAGTGATCTCTGTCTTGCCATCCATCTCCATCCTCTGACAAACAGAGTTTAGGGACACCATTCCTTACCCACTGGAAAAGTTTGCTCTCTGGCTAGTGTGATGTATTCTCCCGTGTCATGGAGTACCTAGCACTGCAGTGCAATTGCCTTTCACTTGCTTTGGCTTTGTCATCAAAGCTGCTTCTCTCTGCTTTTCCTTTGTGTTTCACTCACTGGATCTGTGCTGCAGCTGCTACCATAAAAAGCAGCTCAGGGGAACTGATGAGTACTTTTTATTTTAGGATGCTTAAGTATAGCTCCTGGGATGGTGTGAGATGAGTTTCTTGCTCTCAGCTCAGCCAAAGCATCTGAGTTGTCCATTAGTCAGAACTTTTTTTTTTTTTTTTTTGAGATAATGGACGTCTGTGTTTATTTAAAGGGTTGGAAAAGGCTGTTCTGTTTCTGGGCTATAGTTCTTTGTATAGGCTCTGCTCTAGATTCAGAAATAGTTTTTTTAACTGGTCCTTTTTTGTAAAAATAAGTTACCAGCAACGTGCCTAATAAACATCGCCACTGATCATCCACAACCCTACAATAACTTAACAGTATACACAGTGCCAGCACTTGTAAATAATTCTCCATTTGCAAATCAGATTTCACAGCTCCAGCATTCACAAGCAACCCTGAAATACTAAACCAGTATGCCCGGCCCCACTGCTCACAAGCAAGATGTCTTCCACTGTTTTTGTATGGCATGGTGCGCGTTGGCAGTGCTCAGTAACACACACAATGACAAATCAGCATGCATGGCCCAGCAGCACTCGAGAGAGATGTTACAATAGCACACCAGCGTGTGAAAGAAGGTGGGTGCAATAATATCTTTTATGGGACCAACTTCTGGTGGTGAGAGAGACAAGCTTTCGAGCCACACACAGCTCTCCTTCAGGTGTGGAAAGGTACTCCAAGCACCGCTGCTAAAAGCAAGGTGGAGCAGATTGATTAGCACACCTCACCCACTTTGTGAGACTAATTCTGGGACCGACACAGTTACAACTACTCTACAAACACCAGTGTGTGCTCATGCTGGTGGTGAAGCATTTGCTCAGGGAATTGGTTCCACTTCCCTACTTCTTTCAAACCTGCAAATAAGAGAGGCTGAATTGACTGACCCCTTTTCTGCAGTAGGATATCTGAGCCTCTTTGAAGCAGCCTCATAGGTGCACTCACAAAGCAGTAGATTGAGTGTCGGCATCATAACTAGCTGTCATTTGCCAGGGGATATGTGGGTTTCTGCTGAAACAGAAGAGATCTGTGCTTCCCTTGGCATGACATCTGACTGTCTGCAGTGCCAGCTTCAGGACGGAGAGTTTGACTCGTATTCGATCCTTGCCCAAAATGCCCTTGGATGTACTTGGCCTGTACAATGGGAAGGGATTTAAAGCAGTCAAGTCTCTCTCCATCTGTGCTAATTGCATTGCCCCTGTGCTGGACAAAAGGCACACGGAGCATGCTTAGAAAACAAGTGGGAAAAGCAATAGTTTTAAATGGGAATCTCACAGTCAAATGCAGATTGTTCAACCCCCTAGTGCTGAAATGTCTGCGAGTGAGTTAATTTGGGTGCACTTGCTTTGTTGGTATTTCTGTGTTTGGTGGCACTTGCTGGTGCAATTGTTCCAAAGAGTAGAAATGAAGTCCTGCCCTACTCACTTGCTCAATGCCTCCTATTTCTGCCCCATTTCAGCACAGTGGCAGGAAGAAGAGGTGGCAGCAGAGGGAGGCAGTTTTTTTTTGCTGCTCTCCAATTATCACAGCAGTTCTGGACAGACTGAGAGACTTTCTCCAGGGAACTCCATGTTCCTGGGTTGGGACTTTAATCTTTTAGCTAAAACTGCCAGAGCTATGGGGTTGGGAAGTGTGTGTGCACGAGAGAGAGAGATTTTTGACATTAGTATTGAAGTTACAAAAGCCTGAGATCTATAAATAATTTGGGTCACGGAGTCTTGTAAAAATAAAGTCAGGCTTGATCTCAGATCTCTTCCTCCTACTCTAAGCACCCAGTGTACAGCTACAGACACAGCAACTCACTAACTTACTCTGCAGCTTAGTCTGATCTGCTTCATAGCTTTTACTCCCCTAGCCACCTCCCTCTGTCTTTCAAAGATATAAATGCACATTCACACAAACCAATGTAGTTGAGAGTCCCCAGAAATAAGAATTGCATGAGAGTAGAGAGGAACCTCAATTCTGTCTGCAAGGAAATCCGGCATCCTAATGAAATGGATAGTGGAAGTTCACCTACACGTGCCTAGAACGTCTCTTAAATAGGGGAGAGGATAGAGTAGGAAAATGTTTGGGGTTGGAAAATCCAAACAGTCAGACTCTCCTGGCTTCACGCTGGCCTGTTGCTTAGTTCGCTTGGTGCCCAGCAGTGTGAAGGAAGAAGAGCTGATCTGTCAGGCTGGATTTGCAACCCAAACTCAACCATCTCTGCTTGGCGGCATGTTTGACCCAAAACTTTCATGTCAATTGCTGCTGCTTTTTCAGACTGCCAGGGTACAGCAAGCACCCTGACAAATGCTGTCGCTGTACGCTTGTGTTGGATAGCCACGGCCAGCATGAATGGGGCAGGAAGCAAGTAAAGCCTCATCAACCTTCACAGTGCTTTTGGTCCGAATAGTGATGACTCATCGGAGGGCCCCTGGATCTACCAGCTGCCTCTCTTTTGTCTTGAGAGGAGTGGCATTATCCAGATGAACCATAGCCACTGGCATGGAGCTGAAGACTCTGCGGTTTCTGAAGATGATGAAGGATATGATTAAGGCACAGGGCTGGGAGTCAGGACATCTGGGTTCTGTCCTCAGCTGACCCAATCATGTGCTGTGTAAAACGAGCAGTAAAATGAACTTGGTGACCTTAGTAAGTCACTTCCCTTCCCCGTGCCTCAGTTTCCTCATCAGCAAAATGGGGATAAAACCTCCTTACCCGGAGATCTGTTCAGTTTGTGTCTGTGACATGCTCAGGCACTACAGTGATGCATACCATAGCACGATGGGATTATTGCAGTAGAACAAACCCCATTCTCAGTATTTGATTTCATTTTGAAGGGGAGTGAGTGTGGCTGGCACTGAGCCCTGAGAGCCACTACAGGGTTTCATTCCTGGCTCTGCAACTGTCTGATTGGAACTTACATGGAGCACAAAGGTTCTTCCACTGATGTAGACACTGAGAGAGACGTAGCCCTTTGCCCCATGGCTGAATGCTCTACTGCTCACTCTTGTGTTGGAAGCCTTGCTGCTCTGCGTTAGCCCTACCTACTGACCTCCCTATGGTACTTGTTACAAGAGTTCTTTATGACTACGTCTCTGTGTAAATATAACTAATAGATACGTTGCTAGTAGCTGGGGCTCACAAACATGTAACATAGTTCCTGGGTTTTGTAGGACCAATGTGTGTGCTGCAAGTGCTTCATTTTTTGCATGGGGCTCTTAACAGTACCGATTCATCTTCCCAGATGATCCCCTAGAGGTTCAAAGAAGGGAAACATGCAGGGAATTGGCTGATGTATTTAATCTCTAGCACGGCAAGGTGGCTCTGCAGTTTATGGATTTTCTCATGCTTTGGAGAGGGGACCTTTGCTGATCATTTTGCTCTTGAGAGGCTCTTTCTCTACCAGCCATTAAGCACTGCAAATTGGTGACCTTTAGAAATGAACCCCATATTGATGCCTACCCAATAACATCTGTGGGGGGAGAAATGGAGAAGACATCACCAAGAATGACTCTATTCCACCATAATTTAGGGCTAAATAGAGAAAATATGACAGGAGTGAAAGAGACTGGGATATGAGGGGGCCTCCAGGTAATGGAGGTAATTGGATACGCTGATTTGAATTGAATGTGCATGTAACAGGTTGTCATTAATTTCCTCACGGACATCTCTATGATTTAAAGGGAAGACACTTAATAGGATTACTATTTCACTTTAATTTCAAGAGGGAAATTTCCCATGCAGGGGACTGGGTATTTAATCACACCACTATTGTTCCTTCCTATGTCAGAACAAAGGGTTCGCTAGGGAAATTAAGGCCCAAATTCTTTAGGGTTGGGTTTTGCCCCATTGATAATCTCAGGCCAATAACGACTAGGGTAAAAATGGAGAGGAATGTCACCTAGCAGTTCAAGTAGGGACCTAAGAGTTGGGATTCTAGGGTTGTGTTTGCAGCTCCGCCACTGATTCGTAGTATGATTCTATCCAAGTCACTTGACCTTATTATGTCTCATTATAGTCCCCTGTATAAAGGTACTAACCTAGCTCACAGCAATGTTGGGGGGGGTTAATTGACTGATTGACATTTGCCACTGACATCAGTGACAGCTGAGTCAGGTTTCTTGTCCACAGGATAATTCTGAATTAGGTCCACAGAGCTGTTGGAGTATTTTATGAAGCAACTTGTAATCTCCATGGCCCTTGCTTCCCTGTGAGTGGTATGGGCAGCTATGGGTTTCATTGTACACATTGAGGTTGCACGTTGCAGATTTAGCCCACTGAATTAGGGTGCCAGAATTGCCAATACTTCAGAATGCTGCATTTAATGTCTCAGTAGGCATTGTAAAGGCAGATGATATGAGAGCACTGATAATATGCAACCCCAGCGGGGTTACCTTTAAATAGGAAAATGGGATTGAAAAAAGCAAGTTAACTAGATGGCAAAAATACTCTATCACCCTGTGCATCTAGCCTCCTTGTTAAGCTTGATATGATTGCAGAACTGCCCAGTCTAATTAAATTGGATTAGCAAAAGTAAATACCCTCCACAGAGATTGTTTGAAAGAGCCACATACAGGAAGACTCAGGCTGATGTTTGTTTATCTCATCCTGTCTTTGGGGAGTGTTTGCATTGCTGAATCCCTTGTTTGCAGATTCCTTGTTCAGCACCAGAACTAGGCAGGGGAAAGTTCACAGAATTGTAGAGAATGTGGGGTGGGAAAGGTATGGTAGGATTGTAGGCGTTTGCTTGCTCCAGCCAGAATCATGTTGTTCTCCAGGGTGGATTTTCCCATCACCAAAGCAAGGCGTCAGGAGAGCTGCCTCATACAGCTGAAAGTATAGAATAATTCATCATATTAATTCTGCAAGGACTGACATCAGATGGTGTTTCTGTGCTGCTTTGTTTTTCATTTCCAGTAATAGATGCGGTGACACACTGGTGTACAGTTCCACAGCCTCTAAAACCTCACCAGGGATATCCATTTTACAGAAACTTAATGCTATTCAATGGAATTCACCCTGCAGGGCTAGAAACTCCAGCAAGAAAGGCTCCGGGGCTGGCGCTTTTCACTTTGCCACTGTTATATGCAAATAGCAGAGGAGCAACTGACACACCCAGATCCCCTTGCCACCTTACCTGGAGTCATTTCAGCAGCATATCTTTTGTGCACATGCAGTCTCTCTCCAGGGCACGTCACACCTACAGTAGGTAGCTTTTGAGTACATTTCCTCTCATGTGCCTGTGCATGTGGAAAAGTAGCTGCAACTCTTGAAAAGTAAACGTCAACTGGCCTTGCATTGCTTTTAGGATCTGAGGCAAGAAGTCAGTCCTTGTGGACAAAGACTGATGCTGCTGGGTTTTTTGGCACTGAGCTCTTAACCAGGAGATTCATTGAAAAACTCATAATGAAAATAAGACAAGTAATTTTAATAATGGAAAGTTCCCACAAAGAGTGTTAATGCCCTTTAATGGGAGCCTGCTGGGAGGAACTGGAAGGAGATCCAGCTGCATCTTAGCTTTGGTACAGTAATCATTGTGACGCCAGGCAAAATACATAGCGAAAGCATTGATACAATAGGCAAATAGGAGCTTTGTGTCATATTAGAGCCTTGAATGGATCACACACTGTCACCGGGGGTGCTACACTGCAACATATACATGACACAATATGGCATTTTGCTAATCTCTTAAGATAATGCAGAGCTTATGCCTGCAGTCTGTATTGTGGAGGTATTAGCCATGTAAATCTCCACAATGCCTTTTGAAGAACTGCAGTTTCTGAATTGAAATGCATTCTGTTTCATCGTGTGTGCGCATTTTGCTGGCTCTGTATACTCTGAGCCAGCACTGATATTTGGATTTGCAGAGTGTGGTGTTTGGCATTTTTCAAGCATATTTGCAAACACACATCAAAAGTGATTGAGGAAAGAACTATATCCATCCCAGGTGACTCCTCTGATTCGCAGCCAAATCCCAGAGCCTCTGCTCCATCCTCATCCTCCTCTCCTCTGTTCTCCAAACTGCTGAACATATCCATGTGCTGAGCATCTTATCCTCTTCGGGCTTTCATCATTTAGTCTCCATCCATTTCTCCTACTATCTGTCTGGCTATTCTTTCACTGGAGCACAGGATCTGGTCCAAGAGGTGAATATAACTGAACTGCTCGGTAATAGCAACCATAATGTAATTAACTTTAACACTCTTGTAGGGGGAAAAATGCCAAAGAAACACACCACAGTAGCATTTAGCTTCAAAAAGAGGAACTACCTGAAAATGAGGAAGCTAGTTAAACAAATTAAAGGGAACAGTCACAAGGGTGAAGTGTCTGCAAACGGCATGGACGCTATTTAAAAACGCCAACTGTATACCCCAAATAGAAAAAGGGGGGGAAGGTGGGCAAAAAAATGCAACCATGACTAAACTGAATAAAAGAGGCAGTTAGAGGCAAAAAGACATCCTTAAAAAATTGGAAGTCAAATCATAAAGAGGTAAATGAAAAGGAGCATAAACTACCTAAAAACAAAAACTAACATCAATTTTTTTAAAAGGACATTAGAAACAGGAAGCCTCCCAAACAGTACCAGGAAAATTGGTTGAAACTATAGTAAAGAATGAAATTATCAGACTGTGACGGGATGAACTGGCCCCGCACTGGAGCAGAAGGGGTTAAGGCAGCACTCTTAGCATGCCCCCTCGATGCTGCTGGGCATGCTCCACCTGTTGCTGCAGTATAAAAGGGAGCAGCCTAGCTCAGTCTGGGCTGACTGCCAAGGAGGAAGGATTCTTGGTAGAGGCTCCAGCCCAGGGGCCATTACAGTCCTTACCTATGGGAGCTGAAGAGCCCAAGACTTGTATCAGAGGCCTGCCATCATCGAAACCCCACAGAGCATCTTGTGCTGAGGAGCCTGGAGGCATTGATGCCCGATATACCGCTGCTGCAGGAAAGCCAGTAGGAAGTGACCCAGGGAGGGTGAGCAAGTGGTACCTTCCACCCTCATGAGGTCAGCATGTTTCGGTGGGATTCCCTGCTGACCCAGTGGTGGACCATCTGCCACTGTTAGGGCTCTGGCTCGGGGCCCGGTGGAGTTGGGCAGACACAGGCCCCCCTACTGGCCCCTAGACTGCACTACGCTGCATTCAAGGGTTGGTCTAGGTACACTTGGTCCTACCTCAGCGCAGGGGCCTAGAGTAGATGGCCTCTCAAAGTTCCTTCCAGCCCTGCTTTTCTATGATTCTATGAGATTCTCAGTAATCTCATGACTCCAAGAGCTGAGGCTTTATGGGAAACACCAAGTATCGTGAGAGTTGGCAACATTGGTGTATATATGAATGTGGTGATGTCGCATGGCTATGGGAGTAATTGCACTAATGTCTGTGCTAAGTCTCTGAGCATGCTCTGGGTGAAATGGATATTTCTGGAGTCTTGAGCCATCTCCAGTTGAGCCAAATGCTCCTGCAGTTAATTGAAGCACTACCATCCCTCCTGGCAGGGCTGACTCCTAAGAGCTTGACTAAATATTGGAAGAACCACATCCTGAATCAACACCACCACCTGGAGCCTCTTACTCGGGTACTGATCAAGCTCAGTCTCACTTAGATTGTGACTTTGGACAAGGTCTTAGTGTTTCATTAGCAATCAGTGATGTGACATGCAGGCAGAGTAGTAGGAAAGATATCTTTGCTGAACTTGCAGAAAGGCCAGTATTGCATGCTCAGGCTTTGGAGTTTGTGACTTGCATTCCTGGGCTCTGGGTGTTACACTAACAGCGATGGCTCCAGGTACCAGTGCTCCAAGTGCGTGCCTGGGGAGGCAAGCTGCGGGGGGCGCACTGCCGGTTCCTGCGACAGCAGCAGTCAGGCTGTCTTCGGCGGCGTGCTTGCAGGATGTCCACGGATTTGGCGGCAATTCAGCGGCGGGTACGCCTAATCCGCAGGACCGGGGACCTCCTGCAGGCGTGCTGCTGAAGGCAGCCTGCCTGCTGTGCTTGGGACGGCAAAAAAGCTAGAGCCGCTCCTGTACTAAACTAGGTGGTCCTCTTCCTGGTGTCTGTGGCATTGTGTTTATTGACGCAGTTGCCAGGCACTGGAAAGGCTCGTGCTGCAGCATGAATGCCCATAAATTTGCTCAAGAAATTATTTCACTGTCCAAATATCAACAAAAGCTTCTTGTCGTGAAGTTGATCCCTTTTCCTCCTTCCCCATTCACTGAAGTTGTCATTTTTCCATTATGATATCATGATTTGTTGCCAAGGAAACCAAACTGTCAGGATGAGAGTGTTCTGTCTAAGGGATGCATCTTCCACTGCTTGGTCGAGCTCTGTGGCGCTAGACACCTGGTTTGGGAGTTGTCCTGTGAGAAGAATGAGGGAAAGAGTCTAGTGACGCTAGGCCAGGCAGCTGGAGTTAAAAGATTTTGTGCTTGGTTCTGAGGGCAGGGACAATTGCCAGAGAAGTCTGAGCTACTGGACAACTCAAGAACGAAATGGCTTCTCAGGTCTCTCAGCTGGAAGGAGGAGAGTGGCCCTTTGTGGCCAATCAGAAAGGAGAGAAGCAGTTCTAGCTGTTGTGTGACTATCCTCCGAAGAGGCGCATTGGGGTGAAAGATCCCCAGGAGCTCCTATATAGGGTGATTTTTTTTTCCCCCTCACTCAGGGAATTTTTGAGGAGGAACCACAGCCCAGATTCTGGGAGTGGTGAAGGGTAGCAGTTTAGTGCATGTAATAACAGCACACAGGAGGAGCCGGATACAGAGAGAAATGGAGCTGAAGTGAATGCCTCTTCCCTAGGAGAGCGGGGTCCCTTTTGGAAGGTAGTGAATATTTATGATGTTTCTCTCCAACAGCCCAAGCCCAAATGAACCCAGACCACACATCCTGCTTGCAGCTGCCCCACTCTCAGCCATTGCAATTTAGTGCATTCCCTACCCAGATCCCACAGCCTCTTGTAACCATTCTCAGAGCTCTTGTACCTGAGCTGACAAATCTTCCTCCAGGCACAGAGTTTAATATAACTGACTCTCTACAGGCAAATAGCAGCTCAGAGGGCAGATTAAAAGCAACCAGCTGTGTGAGCACCATGCAGCTCATTTGGCTGGTTACCTCCCCTCCTAAACCCCATTTCAGCTTTAACCCTTTAGATACTGCAGAGCTCTCTCTCTCTCTTTCTCTCTCTCTCTCTCTGTCCCATGCATGCATTTATTCTACTGATATCACTAGACTGAGTCTATGTGAACTGCATATACTCCATGCCCTAACCATTCATTTGGCCGGCAGTCTTGCGAAATGCCACTGTGTTAGGTGCTGTCCATACATAGGGTAAGAGACCACAAACCACAGAGCTTGTAGCTTGCTCAGAAAAAAGGGTGGGGAAAGACAGTTGTTGTTATCCCCATTTTACAGAAGAGGAATTGAGGCACAAGTTAAGTGTGTTGCCTGAGGTCACACGGAGTATGTGGCAGTGCTGGAACTGAGCACAGATCTCCTGAGTCCCAGTCCAGTACCTTATCCATGAGGACTCCCTGTCTCTAAGATGACTAGGAAGAGGCATGTCCGTTCGTTCGTCAAGGAAATGGGAGAACAGTAGGAAATGACAGTGTGTCGTCCTCATAGACTCCAGTCAGGCCATGTCTCTGTGAGTGAAAGTTGCCACCCCAGCAGGCCTGGCAGCTGCCAGTAAATGCACCACAAATTACAATCAGACATTTTTACGGAAGGACTTTAAAGATTGTTGCCATGGAAACAGCTTTAAACAGCTAGTTTAACTATGGGTGGATGGAGAGAGAGGAAGATAGATGCTGAGAGAACATTTTAGGCTTGAAGACATAACAGCTGGTAAACTGAGCATGGAGGTTATAGAGGGCACTAGATCAACTGTATGGCTCCTGGCAGCTTGTGCTGATGCAAGAACTCCATGAGGAAAGGAGCAGCGTGGGATTGATCTTTGCACTTTAGTTTAAATGACTGAGGTACAGTCCTGGAACCTTCAACTTAAACACAGATTTAATTGCGAATATATGTTTAGTGAGAGGGGTTCTCTCAAGTCCAGATGGGTTTAATAATAACAAATCTCATATAAATCACTTGATTGTTTGCATTGGTTAAGAGCAGGGATTCTCAAACTGGGGGTCGAGACCCCTCAGGGGGTCATGAGGTTATTACATGTGGGGTCGCGAGCTGTCAGCCTCCACCCCAAACCCCTCTTTGCCTCCAGCATTTATAATTGTATTAAATATGAAAACAAGTGTTTTTAATTTATAAGGGAGGGGTCACACTCAGAGTCTTGCTATGTGAAAGGGGTCACCACTACAATAGTTTGAGTACCACTGCTTAAGAGTAAAGATGGCACATATACAGAGAGACATACAGTTCCCAGCACCTATGGAGAAACTGTCCTGTAGTTTGCTGACAGTCTGCATTCAGACTCCAAATGGTCTCTACGTCATCCTGTTTGCTCAGGGCAATTATACCCTTATTACTCTTTATTGCATATCATTCCAACTCTTATCACTTCCTCATTTTAGTATATGCTACTTATCATAGGTTATTTTCTAAGTCCTCTGTTCCCTTGCAGCTTTGCCGCTGCCTCGATATCATCTAGTTAGTCATTGCATATTCCGTTTTGCGGGTTATGTTGTTAAGACACTAACAACTGAGTCTGCCACATTCTGAGATGATATGGTCCTCTGAGATGATATGCCAAATTCACAGGTCCCAGCAAGAAACGTATAGCCAAAGCACAAGCTGCCACGCAGATGGATAAATAGCTCAGTGGTCACATGGTTTGTTTAGTTCTTCATACCTTTGACACATATTTGTGGTTAATATTCCTATATCTGCTGCAGCAATTTCTAAAGGTTATTACTTAAAAAAATTCCATTCCTTACAGTTAGCTTAACTGCAGAGCATAATGGGACCCTCCGGCCCCCCCCCCCCCCCCTGCAAGCCTTAAATTCTTTCTTTGCTCTTTTTTAAGTGTCAACAGAAAGTAGAGTGAGTAATGGTGAATCCATCACCAGTGTGTCTGATAGCACTGTCCCAGCACTGCCATCCCTTCCAGAGCAGGATAATCATCAGTATTGTCGAAAGTATCTGCCCAAATGAATAAGAGCTGATCATGCATCAGGTGCATGTAGCTGATAGTGTTTATGGGGCATATTCTCAGCATTCATCATCTATGCAATATACTGTGGCTCTCCCCTTTTACCCTTTCATCCAGCAATCTCCAAGCTCTTCACAAACACTAGTTGGCCTTTGGCTGTTTCTTTGAAGGAAGTCAATAGTCTCCTCTCCATTTGTGCAGATGGGACACAGTTAAGGGGAAGCCCAATGTCCCACACCAAGCCAGTGACAGAGACCAGATTAGAACCCAGGAATCCTGAGTCCCATTGCTCTGGTCTGTTGACTAGATATCACTCTGTCTAGTTTAAAAGGGCAGACTCATAAACATAGTGCCAAATCCACCCTTAATTGTAATTTGGTTGCAACAACCAACAATTGACTGCAGTAGGTTTGTCCAGTGGCATCTCTTTTTATTAGTCCTGTCTGACCTCATTGCTAGAGAGAGGGGCGACAGAAAGAGCTGCTGTAACCCCAGGGACGAACTTGGTAAAACAGCTAATTTTTAGAAAGTTTTCTGCTTCATGTGCCTTATTCCCCTCCCCCTCATTTTGCCTTTAATCTGATATTTTAATGGAAACATTTCTAGCCTGAGATTCGCTTCCTGCTGTTTATTCCTTGTGTGATTTCACAACGCTCTGCTTGGGACCTCAGTGCTGGTTGCCGTTTAAATAGCTGTGATGGCATACAGAGAAGCTTACTTGCCGTGACCATGCTGCGGGACTGGGTGAATATAGCAGGTTGGGAATTTTTGGACTAAACCATTTTTCATGAGAAAAGGCTGTTTCATCAAACCGCAAACTTGTCCCACAACAAGTTTGTCAGAAGGGTTTCTTAGGTCCAAGATGGAATTTCTGCTCAAAACCAGAGAGAAAGCAGATGCATGAGCAAGTACTTGCCATCCTAAATCAGGCAGAGCAAGGCCTTGAACCTGGTTTTCCCATTTCTCACCTGAGTGCCATGACCACCGGTTCCAGGGTGGGTGGGGTGGTTCTCACTCTCTCTCCTCTTTTTCTCTTTTTCATGACAAATTTTGAAAGGTCTCAGTTTCATCCCAGTGAAGAATGGGAAATGTTTGAAATCACAAAAATTCTTGTGGGATGAAAAATCCGTATCCTGTCCAGCTCTACAGGTGAGCTCCAGAGACAGACAGGGTTCAGCTCCGTTCTCAGATACAGCAGCATAATGCTAGAGTCAATCCATGGAAGTCAATTACATTATACATCGTCCCTGGGAAATTCAAGATGAAATTCTACCCTTGTCTCTCTGCACTTCATGAAGTCAGTGGGGTGTCTTTACACCAGTGTAATTCACAACAGGATTTGCTCCTCTGTCTTCATCCAACTTTCCCATTCTAAAAGTCTGGGGCAGTTTACTAAAGAGTCTGTAATAATGGAATTCAGATCTGGGTTTAGATGCAGATTTCAAACTCCTCTCTACTCAGATTCCATTTGGTTCCTTTTCTGCTCATTAGTAAGAAAAAATTTAAAAGATGAAGAGATGGGAGAGATGCCCATAAAATAAACATGTCAGCACATCCCAACGCAACTCGCTGTTCTAGGCAGGGAGGCACCCATGGCTCTTCCAAACAAGTTGCTGTATTTAGCAATGGGATGTGGGCAACTTCCCTTTTCTAAGAGTCTGATAATGGCATTTCACGCTGACATGGCAGCTTTTGCAAACAGGTCTTAGGTGTTTAACAAAGGAGGATCAGGGTTATTGTCCCCATTTTACGGGCAGGGATATTGAGGCTCAGACACATGGCCTGGTTTTTGCATGGGTGCTCAGCCACCCACAATTCCCCTTGCAGTGACTTGACAAGGGGCTATACAGTGAATTTGTAGCAGAGTCAAGGATTAGATCCCAGGCTCTCTTGGTTCCCAGTTCTGAATCCTAATCCCATGACAGGGATTTCCCCCCCCCCCACCTCATGCTGCACGCTGCCTATGAGATAAATAAGAATTGTTACATGTCTCCTCCACAAGCCTCATCACCTTTTCTGAAGATTCAGCCTCCTCCAAACCTGGATCCTTCATGCCTCAGCCCCAGCAGTCAGGCCTGGAGTAATTGAGCAGCAGGCTGGGATCCAGCAAGACAGCTCAGCATGAGTCTGCGGCAGATGGCTTCTTAGCGATAAGAGGTTTTTCCAAGACTCTGGTCCCCCTGCTTTTCCTTTTCCTAACAGGGCAGCATGCACATGCTTTAAAAGTGCCTGTTGCAGGCTATGGTTTGCTGGCCAGCATGTAACAATATCTCAGTCACAGAGAGCCACTGGGCCATCAGTGGGCACTATGGAGCCATTGGCTCGCATGGCTGGTCTAATCTCCCAGCCTGGCGGTTGCCAGTGTTTTCAGCTTGGTGTTATGTAGACACCATGTTGCAATCAAATGGCTATTTAAATATGCAAATCCTGGTAGGAAAGACACAATGTAAATTGTTTGTTTATTCTCCTCCCAGCCCCCAAAGCCATAAATTATTAATTTTTGGACGAGGTGGTGTGATCTCAGCAGTGGCATGCTTTTCACCAGCAGTGGGTTTGATTATAACTTGTGTAAGGTTTTCCTGCAGGGAGAGAGGGATTTGTATCATCGAGTTTCAAATCACCATGCCTAAAGACTAGGAGACCTTCGAACTGAACAAGCCATGTGACCACTGAGCTATTTATCCATCCACTTGGCAGCTTGTGCTTTGGCTAGATATTTCTTGCTGGAACCTGTGAATTTGGCATATCATCTCAGAGGACCATATCATCTCAGAACGTGGCAGACTCAGTCCTTATTGTCTTAATATTTTAAAGGAGTTCCCCACTGGGGAGGAGGTATGGTAGTCAGCATGAGTCAGTCCTCCTCTTGGATGCTCTGATAGCATGAAACTTTGGGGCTGCTTCTGCTCTCAACCCCAGTATGCATTGGGGGAGCTCCACTGTAACCAAAGGGTGAATTTCAAACGAGTGATTTTAGAGGCACAAGTCCCATTTCAACTGGATGTCTGATCTGGAGTCACTTAGAATTAGATGCTTTTGAAAATCACATCCAAAGTGTGTGTGTGATATATATTTTTTTTAAAATTCACACACAATTTTGTCCCTGAGTCAGAGAAGAAAGGAAGACAGAAAGAAGCATGTGTGTGACAAATGATAGTCATTTCACTTAATGCACTTCTGAAAGGAGCTCAGATACCATGGTGATGAGCAGTACAGGAACCTGACTAGAATAGAAGAGTCCTATGGCACCTTACAGACTAACAGACGTATTGGAGCATAAGCTTTCGTGGGTGAATACCCACTTTGTCAGACGCATGTGGGTATACATTCATCTAACAAAGTGGGTATTCAACCGCAAAAGCTCATGCTTCAATACGTCTGTTAGTCTATAAGGTGCCACAGGACTCTTCGTCGCTTTTTACAGATCCAGACTAATACGGCTACTCCTCTGATACTAGAACAGAAGAGTGGTCACTGTAAATCAGATCAGATCTAGCTTCTGTCTCTAAATAAATATGCAATATTTACCGATCATACTCCTAAAAACTATCAGCTCTCCCATTTTGACAGATGTAATATTGAATTTGGGGTTGTGGGAAAATGAGAAGTCATCGATGGTCAATAATTTTAAATTGTTTATTTTTGGGAACATGAGTTATACTGTCACTATTTAAACATTAAGACCCTGATTCTCCTCTAGCACCTGTACAAATCAGGAGTAACTTCACTGAAGTCAATGGAATTATACTAGTATAAGTCAGATCAGAATCCATAGGCAAAATTTTCACACAGCCTTAGCATCCGCAATCAGGATCAGATTTCCAAAGAGCTCCGCTCCCCTCCAAGCATTTAGTGGTCAGATTTTCAGAAGAACAACTCACACTAGGTGCAGGTTGCATGCTGGGCACTTTTGGATATCTAGCTCCAAGTGTCTGTGTATAGGGCAGGCTTAAAAGTAATAGTGGAGTACCTGTTTGGTTTTGTTTTTCTGTAGTCCAGGGTGTATTTTTGCTCATCTCTGATTCAGTGGGAGACATATGTTGAAAGACAATTTCTTTCTAAATCTCTTTCCCTTTCCCCAAAGTTCAGTAGAGTCATAAAGTCAATGGAATGACACAAAGTATATCAGCTGAGGATCTGGAAAGGTTTTCTTTATTATTTGTCATTGTTATTGTGGAAGCACCCAGAGACCAGGATCCAACTGCACCGTGTGCTGTACATACAGAGATCAATGTCCTTGCTCCAAAGATCTTGCAATCTAAGCTTAAGACAAAAGGCAACATCTGAATCCAACAGCCAGGTGGGAAGAGAGGAAGATAATAGTGAGACAATTGTGATCAGCCTGTGAAGTTGCCATTTCACCATGCCAGCTTCCCAGTTCTTCCGCGGTTTCCTAGCTAGAAGTCTCACTGTTTCTCATAGTGTGTGGAAGTAATGTTGCAGGTGAGATGTAGAAAGAGCCTCGGCTTTAACTCGTGCTCCCTCATGTTGGTTGTGAGCATTTCTTGCCTTATGTCTCCCGTGTGCGAACACTGATTCTGCATTTTGTTTCTAGCCTGCCTGTGCTTTTGCATATTCAGCTGTAGTGACATAACCTGTCATCTGCCTGTCTTTTTTTCCAGATCCGGGCAGATGGCCCCCCCCATGGTGGAATTCAGTATGAAATGGTCCCAGTTTTCAAGGATGGGAGCCCTATCCTTCGAGACATGGCCTTCTCCATCGACCAGAAGTATCTGTATGTCATGTCGGAAAGACAGGTAAGCAGTGCTCTTCTACACCACCTCCGTGGCTTGCAGCTTTACTCCTGTGCACTGTACCTGAGTCACAGTTCAGGGGTCAGTACAGGTAGGTACAGTGCCAAAGGAGGCTTAACTGACTAGAGACAGCCATTTGTGCAGAGGGGTGCAAGAACTTCCCCTGCCTGCCAGCATGCTATTGTCTGTAAGAAATGGACATTGGGCTGAGTTGCCTTCAGTGAAATATGGTTTGGGGATTTGGATCATAGTCTGCTAGGAAAGTATGTCCCAAGCACAAGACTCACCCATTCATTCCCCTCAGCAAGTTTGACAGGAGGCTGATTTTGCATAGCTTTGCTGGAATGCCCGTTATGATTTTTTTTGTTTTCTGGATTTAGTGAGATGGGTGGGGTTTTTTTGTTTTGTTTTGTTTTGTTTAAATGCTTTTGAAAGCAAGTAATTGTTGCAAACAGGGCTGGAACCAGGACATGATACAGGCAGATGCTGTGCAAGCAAGATCTTCCAGTGCAACTAAGTGTTCAGTTACATCATCCCATGCTATGCTAGTCCTGAGCTCTGTGAATTACCTCAATCTGGGCTTTTGGCTACTCCTTTGATTCTAGTCTCAGGCATGCGTGCACATATACTGGGAAAAGTGGTCTAGTGGATGGAGCACTGGACTGACATTCAGGAGAACTGCTGTCTATTCCTGGCTCTGCCACAGGCTTCCTGCGTGATCATGGGCAAGTCACTTAGTCTGTACCTCAGTTCCCGCTCTCTAAAATAGGGATACTTTCCTATCTTACAGGGGTATTGTGAGGCTATATCTATTAATGATTGTTTCTTATACAATGAGGGTCATCTAAGTACTTAGTTAGATACACACACAGTCCTTTATCTACATTCTTAGAGCTCTGCTAATGCACTTTAGTCCTGACTTGCATCTTCCCAGGCTCTCAGTTCTGTCCGTGCTTCTCAGTCCTGACCTGCCCTACCCCCTGGAACAGAAAAAGCTGCTTGTGATAAATCAGGCAGCAATTTCTTGGAGACTCCATGCCACAGCAGACTAGCCTGACCAAGTTAAACTCATCTCACTTGTGAGCCCCAGATCAGAGGTCAGGCTATTAACTCACTCCAAACCAAAGTGAGATTTCAAGTAGAGCTACAGAGAGAGAAAGTCAGCAACTGAGTCATTGCTCCTGGCTGTGTCAGCTTCCTCTAAGATTCCCCAATATTACCGTCTGCAGGGCCCTTTCCTCTGAACCTGTTTATGAGCATGATAAACTGCCCCTCTGAAAACAGGAACCAGACTGTACACAGCAAAACTAAAATGATTGACACCAATTTATGGCCTGCAGTCCACTGGACTCTGTTGCTTGAGGGAGCCAACACAAGTGTTAATAAAACAGGACCTCAACTTAACAGAGCTGTATGAGCCATTCCTCTCTGAGATGAAGAAACACAAGCGGTCCCATCCGCTAAGCCAGCCTCTTGGGTTCATGACTCTGTTAAGCATTTTAGTGGCCATCACTCACAACGATATAATACAGATTAATAGAGCTGGTGCTTTTGTGATTGGGGGAGGGTGGGAGGCTACATCTGAAGAGGTCTAGATGTCAATGGATTTTTCCATGTTAAGTTAACCCCTTAGTCACTATGAGGCACAATACTGAATATGGAGCTTTCTGCACCTGTTAGCACAGAAATGCCCCACCCCCGCAAATCCACCCTGCTTGAAAAGGTGGTAATGAAAGACTCATTACCATAAATAGGGCTGGGAGCTTGTCTCAGATTTATGACACGGGGTCTGTTCTTGTTTTAATATTCAGAGCACCCGAAGGCCCTAATCTATTTTCTGTGGTGAATGGGAAGTCAGTCTGAGTCCCGTACTGTTAGAGTAGGAGATGCCTACAGCTTCTGCAATTAGAAAGAAGGGCACCTGAGTTTCCTTTGCAGCTGAATTCCTTCTAACCTCCTCAGCCTCCTCCTGGAATTAGTCAGGGCTCAGTCTCAGCCTGACATCTGAATGGCACAGCTAGAAGGTGGTTGTACTAGGGATCACAATCTCATAGTTATCACTTGGGACCAGAGCAACTTAGAGGAGTCAGGTTACTTGTCAGAATATTTTTTTTTTTTTTTAATCATGGCTGCAGCCCACCATGTTGTAATGTGCATATGAAATTCTCCAACAAGAAGGAGAGTGGGAGGTATTACAAAAGGTCTTGAGGTTGCAAAACAGTAACAAATGTATAATCGCCTACGTGCTTCGTGCTATCCTACACCATGTTGCACAGCATGGCCGCTAAGAGCTCCTCAGTGATCGAACCCAGATCCTCCTACAGTAAAAACACAGGCCACTTCCACTTGAATTAAAGGTGAATATCCTTTAGCTGTTTGCATTATAGAGCCTATGATACATATGTGAGCCACTCTGGGTCCATCCACTACAAGGCAGTGACACAATAGGCAGTGTTGCTTAGTGGACAGAGCACTGGACTGGGATTCAAAAGACCTGGGTTCTGTTCCTGGCTCTGCCACTGACCTGTTGAGTGACCCTGGGTAAGTCGCTTCCTCTCTGTGTGCCTCATTTTCCCCATCTGTAAAATGGGGATAATGTTACTGGCCTCCTTTGTAAAGTGTTTTAAGATCTACAGATGAAAAGTGTTGAACAGCAGCTAGGTAGTAGTATTATAGTCATGCTAGCTAGTTCATTGTCATTTGCAAAAGATCTGTGAATCATGTCAGAGCAGAGGAGGCGGCGGGAGGAAAATATGCTCTCTAGCTGGAAAATTATTTAATACCAGAGAATAAATGGTTTATATAAGGAGTAGGGCCCTAAAAAGAACAAATCTGTAGTTAATTAAGTCATCTGATTATAGCAACTTAGTAAGAGAAACTACTATAAGAGCTGCAAATTTAGGACTTCTTCCCAGGATGCACTAGGCCACTGGATTAGACAATTTCTTTAGTTTATTTTACTTGGCATTGAGTCATGATGCTATGCCCAGGCAGAGAAACTAAACATTGCAAGGAGCTGTGTGACTTTTCTAAAATCGAATGCCCGAGTTTAAAATGTGGATGCTGCCATAGTTTTCCTGGGGAGGGGGCCACATTATCTCTCTCACACACCCATAGAAGGGAGAAAAAAAAACTTGAATTTGAAATAGGTTTCCAAGGGAAATCCAGCAGGGATGCCTTCAACTCATCTCTTATGAAGCGAGAGGGCCTAAATATTCATCAAAGTTGCTAATTTGCTTAATTGTGAAGCAAAATGATGTGGAGAGAATTAGTAAATAATGAAACATACCTGGAGCGTAAATTCCATTGTGAGCTGTGGCTGTATGTGCATTGCACTGGCAATGGCTGCTGTGTCTCCCGTATTAGTAATCCACAAATGATAGACACCTGCTGCGTTCCCAGTTACTTACCTGACTTAGGCCTAGATCCCCAAGGTATTTAGTCTCCTAATTTACATGGGGGCGGGGGAGGGGGTTGAGCCCTTACTCCCTTAGCCTAGGTGGTAAAGGTCTGTGATTTGGAGTTAGAGATCATAGGGCATCATTCTATATGGAATTCTCCAGCCGTCTTTCTCCTTACAACCCTGCATCCCTATATCCTGGTGATGTGATAGTTCAGCAAAATATGCGGGGTAGTATTTTTTTTTCCCTTGAATCCTGTGCAGAAAAGGTGCCCAGTGATTTAAAAGGGGTCAGTACTGCAAAAAGCAGAAAGGCCCATCAATTGCAGAAGCTGTGAGGCTGTAAATAGTGGGAAATGCCTTTAAAAGAACTGAAAACGCACAATAAAAATGTCTTTAAAGGTCTTGACTCCCAGAGGAAATTTCTCTCTGTTTTCTACCCAAGTTAAAGGGACACGGACAGGTAGTTTAACCTTGAAGTAGAGCTGCCAGAAATTATTTATTAATCTGATGGGGAAGATCATCCAGATTCTGTAATGCATGTTACTCTTTCCCCTTTTAAATGGATATTTAGCATCTCTCTGTAACCAACTTTTTAAACCCCACCATTTTTGTAGGGTCTACCAAAACACATGCACTCCCCTGCTTGTTTAGCTGTGTCTCTTCTCCAACACCATTGATGATACTAGTGAAAACTAGGAGGTGAAATAAAAGGATCTGTGTTGGGTTGGTATTACACAGAATCAAGAAGCCATATCCAAGTGGGGCTATTTTCAAACAAAAAGCTCATCTGCTTGCACCTTTAAAGGTGGCTGATATCAGGGTTATGCTTAAATGAATAGGAAAGAACAGGTGTCTAATCCAAGAGCCTGGAGTGCCATCGAGTGTATGGTGGTTCCACCATCACGGTGGCTTTGGTTTCAACGTCCTACCCCCACACTTCCGAGTGGTGGCAGTTACTTTAATTAGCTACAATCCACATATGCACCTTTCATGTTCTGTCAACAGCGTTTTCCAGTGCCGACTATTTGATTTCTCTCACGTCTTTAAACGGTAAAGGAGCAGCAATAACTACTCCATAGCCCAGTGTAAAGGCAGACAAGCAAAGAGAAACTCCATTTCCAGGGCTGTCTTCAAGATACTGTCAAATGTATGCTTTAGAAATTATTATTAGTGTGTGTTACGTGGAGTGTAGTCTTGATCCTCTGTACACTTTGCTCTAAATAGCTCTTAGATTGTAAGAGAAGTGTGTCTACAGCAGAAATTCAGTCTCCCCAAAGTTCAGCACCATTCTGCCAAACGACATCTTCGCTTACAGGTTGCACAGGACTTAAATAGCGCTAGGAGGCAAGCTGTATTAGCAGAGCTCCGTCAGGGGCCCGTACTGAAGTAACTCTGATAGTTGCAGATCAGGACTGAGATGCGTGGGCAGATATGCAATGTCCAAAGACAGGAATAGCAGAAGGTGCTGTAGGTCAGGGTTGAGATGCATTGGCAGAATTATGTGGTGTTTCAGGACTGGAATAGCTGGAGGTGTTGCAGATCAAAATTGAGATGCATTGGCACATTTGTGGTGAGGGAAGGTCAGTTTTAGCTCTATGCTCAGCATAAACTGCCTCTCGTTTTTCACAGGCACCTAAATTCAATTAGCAGGGTTTTTTTAATAAAATCAAATTCTGAATTTGAAGTCCTTGCCACCGCTGGCCCTTCCGCCTGCTACACTGACCACTGCTGAAATCAGTGAGGCAGAAGGATGCACCTTGTACATTCAGCAGCATATGCAGACGTGTACCACCTTGGATGTCTCCACAATGATTAATCAGCAGTTGAGGGGTTAATGACACTGGGAAAGCAGAGTAGTCATAAATATCTGGGGGCTGCCACGAACCTCTGAATTAAAGACTTCTCTTTCTAATAGTAAATCTATCATAAACCCAACCCAACAGTCTCTGCATGTGTAAGGAAGGCTCTGAGGTTTCCTCCTCTTCAGCAAGGATCTGACTGCGGTTTGCTGGGAACACCCTTAAAGTGATAGTTATAGTTAGTAAAGAGGCTTTATAAAAATGCAGTCCTGGAGCCTTAATTGTCCACCTGTCATGAAGGAAGTAGCTTTTTTATAAACAAAACAGAGTTTTTCAATTAAATTTACCCTGCAGGGCAAGAGAAATTTTATGACTGCAAGGTTGTAACCTCTTCTTACTCAATATGACTGCTCTCTGTTCACCTTCAAGTCATAGCTGCACTTTTATAGACAGCAACTTTGACTGTGCCCCCACTTACGTCTATGTAAATCCTGAGCAGCTATTGAAATGAATGGACATAGACTGGTGTGAAACTGATGTAAGCATTGGGATAATCAGGTCCACAGATGCTCTGGTTCCTGTTAGTCATGCAGAGCTAATAATATCATTTCTATTACAGTAGCAAGTAGATCCCTGACCAAGAGCATGCTGGGTGCTGTACAAACACATAGCAAAAGATAATCCTTAGTCCAAGAAGCTTACAATCTAGTTAGATGAGACTTGATGAGATATTTAAAAAAGGGCAGATCACAATACTACAGTTGGTTGTAGGGGATAATCCTGAACTAGTCGGGGAAATGGGGCTTACTAGGTCTTTTCTCTGTCTAATTTATATAAAAGCTGCCAGCTAAATTCTGACTGCAGAATCTTTGTAATTAGTAAGACAGGATTCCTGTGTGACCTTTGGCAAGTCACTTAGCCTCTCTGTGCCTCGGTTTCACATCTGCACAAAGAGGATAATAGCCTTGCCCTGACACAGAGGGGTTGTAGGATAAATGTATTAAAGATTGTGAAGTGCTTTCAGCTCTACTGATGGAAAAAGTGCTCTGGAAGAACTAGGGGGTGGAGGTAGTGGTAGTAGTAGTATTACTGTTATTAATTATTATTTATTAGTGATAGTCTGTCAGACACCAGGTACAGTGTGCAACAGCAGCAGTTGGAAGGATCTTGACTTGTAAACAGAGAAAGATGAACAAGTCATAGCAAGTAATTTCTTTGGACTTCACCACCTCCTTCCTGTCTGTAAGCAGATTGTGATTTTTCTCCAGTTTATTTGTTCCTTGTTATTTTCTGAACAGTTTCTTTGAACAACTCTTGATTTGTAGCTTGTTCGTATTTTGTTTGGATGCGTAGGTCACATGGTATGTTCTTCTTCCCTGATTGGAGGAGTGTGACTTTTAGAATGAGATTTCTAGGAAGAATACTCGCCTTTACATGGATGCGTAGGTCACATGATATGTTCTTCTTCCCTGATTGGAGGAGTATGACTTTTAGAATGAGATTTCTAGGAAGAATACTTGCCTTTACAAATCCAAAATTTATCTCCCATAAACATTCTTCAATATCCATGTAAACTTTGTTGCGTCCAACAGTCTCTGCATGTGTAACATTCCTGCCAGCAAGGACCTGGAGCTTCTAGGCACTACCATAATAGAAATAAAAATCATCTGCTCGAGGGAGGATAAAATTCATTAATGACTGTAAGGCTCAGATATTT
The DNA here is from genome assembly GCF_007399415.2 of Gopherus evgoodei. Classification (NCBI taxonomy): domain Eukaryota; kingdom Metazoa; phylum Chordata; order Testudines; family Testudinidae; genus Gopherus; species Gopherus evgoodei. Next base: position 144,989,971 of record NC_044325.1, on the reverse strand, counting down.
AGTGACAAGAATCATGGAAATGCCATATATAGACTCTCCTTTTCACAGCATCCTGGAGTGCAAGTGGGTGTAAAACTCCATTAGGAGGGCTCCTTGGCACCACCAGGGCGGAGTAAAGGGACCTTCGTGTAAATGAGTCTGGCCTCTGCGGTTCCCAAATCCTGCCTCATGCCCTTTCATTCTTACTTGATTGGGAATTGCTGGTGGGTATCCCAATTTTACCTTTAGAAATAATTTAAAAGGGGGGGGAGCAACAGAACACATGAGTGATTTCTCATGGCTTATGTGACATTTTTATACCAGTTTGATGTAGTTCAGAGACTCTTATGCAGAATATTATGAGCAGAGCTGCACTCCCGCCCGTCTCTTGGTGGGAGGTGGAAAAGATTAATGCCAGCCCCTATGGATTCCCCTCACGTCCCAACAAGAAGGGCAAGGCAGTCAAAGAAGAGAATGGACTGAGCCTCTGCCTGCCCATATAAATGATGGGCCTTCTCCCTCAGAGCCAGTGGGAGGCAGGTGAACTCTGCCATGGAAGAGCCAGGAAGCTGGAGAGATTGATTCTTGAAGGTTATTTGAATGAAAGGGGTGGAGAGAGCTGTTTTATGTGCCTACAGAGATTTCCTCTCAACCTCATCTGAAGCTGTAATGAGTTACAGTATGCTCATGCCAGATAGGTTTGACCAGTAACAGTTAATTAACATCTGCTCTAGGGGGCTTGTGTCAGGTCCCTTGTTCCACAATAGGCAGCTGTAAAAGGAAGAAGTTTAGGGAGCAGGTGGTTTACTAATCAGTACCCAGGTTTATTCTAATCTCTGTTCCTTTATAGTTTGCAGCCACAGGCTGATTTCTTCCTTGCATGCGCTCACTCTCGCTCTGTCTCTCTCTGCCTGTCTCAGTGAGTGATGTCCTGACACTTACCTTCAGTTACCTTAATCAAGGTGCATGCAAACTGGGCATGGAACTAAGAGACACGAACTCCTGGATTTTATTCTCATCTCTTCCACTGGTTCACTATGTGTGTTATTGGGCCAGACACTTGACCTTTCCTTGCCTCAATTTCCCCATCCACAAACTGTGGAAGGTACTAGCTTACCAGGGTGCTCCAAGGATTAGTTAGTTTGCAGATCGCTTCAAAGACAGAAGGCACCATAGAAACACAAAAGCTATCATTAATCACAGCACAAAGCTGGAGTTCTGTCACTGAGCCACACTGACAGATGGACCAGTGCACTCATGAGGTGTGTATATGTACGTACATGTGTGTGTATGAATTTGGGGTTAAAGGGCTAGTGAGCTAACCCTCTATGCCACCCAACCTCCTCCCTACCATTGTAATGCCTACAGATCAGTTGCAATAGAATGTGGGGAGGGGATTGCAAACTCTCATAAGCAAGGTTACATCAAGTGATTGCTTACTGCCCTGTTTATTTGCAGAATAGGAATAAAACATAGTGCAACTGCACTATGCCCCATTAGGGCTTTAAGTGAAGAAACAGTTTGTGTCTCTTCTGTTAGCTGTGAAATATTTGCTTAGCAAATATCCCATTTTAGGAGCTGCAAGACTCCTGCCAGGAGTCTCTGGGAATAATTTGTGGTATAACTCTCTATCCTGTAACTCCAAGACATATAGATCCTGTGATAAGCTCTCTGCTTTGAACTGAGTGTTGGGGAGGAGGGCAGAAGATGCCTAGATGATTTAAAAGGGTTTGGAATTGGAGCGAGGACTGAAAACAACAAGGAAGTAACATCAATCCTGGACAGAGAGGCCATAAATACTGAGGGTGTCCTGAAGAAAACTGAGAAAACCCAATAAAAATGCACAAGATTGATAAAAAATCTGGCGTCATAAAGGGGGAACAACAAACTGATTAAAATTTTAACTCTATTATCTGCTTGCTGAAAAGCTACTTCGCTGGGTATAATCTTAGCAATGTTCAGCCCAGTAAAGTAGGGAAAATGGGCTGGTTGGATTCAAATACACACACTCAGAATCTAGTTTACCTAAAGATTCACTGCTTCTTTCAAATTGAAGCAAGCATCCAGTTTGCAAAGCTGCAGTTTCTGTGCTCGTAAATGCTGGGTAAGGTAGGATTTATCATGTCTCATGTGCAGCTTGTCCAGCTTAGGCGGATGGTTACAAACCCAAAATTCCACACAAGTTTGCCAAAAAGTCTGCGAGACAGGAGTGGGTGCTTCTTTTTCTTGCTAGGGTAGGGGTGGCCCCACATTGCTGGATAGGTTTGGGGGTCAAACTGCCTTTCTGACAGATATGGGCCAATTGTTGGTTAGGAGTGTAATCTGTGTCAAAACTCTCTGGGTTTTGATCTAATGCCAATATTTTTCCCTACATGAAATTTCATCAGAATCAATATGGTTCTGCAAAAAAAATTCCAAATGGCATTTCCCGGCAGAAAACTGTTTTGACGGAAAATTTTCCGACCAGCTGTAGAAGTCGGTGTTCATGAACACACCTACAGGTGAGATACTAGAGCATTCTGGATGAACCACCTCTGGACCACACCCACCATATTTTGGGTAGCTCTAGTCTCCAGGAAAAAAACACAGTTTTAATGATAGTGAGACTTTCAAATGTGATTTAGGAGCACAAGTCCCATTGAAAGTCACTAGGCATTGAGCTCCTAAGTCATTTAAGTGCTTGTGAAAAATCTTATCCCAAATGCAAAATAATGCTTTCCCTTGTGCTTGAAGCAAACTACTAATGATGCTGAAGACCCTTTTTTCTTCTACCAGGAATAACTTCTAGTTAAAAAGCCTGTTGAAGTAGCCAGCTCGGCTGCCCATGGTACCATTATACCTTCCCACTTCACTTCCAGCCTTCCAGTTGGGTAGTAAACCCTGACCCACCTAAAGCCAAGTTGTGCTGGGGTGACAATTCACCGTGAGAAGTAAGTGGAGTCAGGGCATCTAACCTCTTGAACTCTTGCCATCTTTTTCACACATTAGCAGAAACATCCCCACAAAACATTTAGATTATTCTCACCCTCCAAATATTGTTGGTGTTGAGATAAAGATTGGAGTGGGTCAGAAAATGTGAAAATAAATGCATCTAACATTTTGAAGTTTGTTTCCATTTTGCATATTTCTCAGCATACCCACTATTCAATTTTTGTCACAACATTTTCATTCCAATTTTTTATCAACATTTGTCTGTGTGTGTTTAAAAAAAAAATCTAAACCTTCAGAAAAAAGCATTTGGATAGTAGAAGTCATGAATCCTTTTTGCGAAAAATGAATCTTTTGGGTAAAAAACCAACAAACTTCCAGAAAGTGCTTCATTTTCTAAAAAGGCCATTTTTTTTTTTTTTTTTTTTTTTTTTTTTTACCAACTCTGTTGAACATGAGTAAGGCAGTGATTCTTAGGCTGATCTATGGATAGCTGGTTGGTCATATGATGGTGTTTCCTCCTTATTTCCACATTAAAATGTCTAAAAATACTTCCCTATTTTTTAATTTTCTACATAAATAACTGCTGAAGGTTGCCTTAAGGGTGCTACCTAGCCATGAATGGGGAGGACAAGTGGGGGCAGGTGAGCAGGAGGTGTTGCTGGGTAACAGGAATGTGGCAACAGGAAATGGGAAAAGACAGATCTTCATAAAAGTGTCTCTAGTAGAGTGTGGTCTGCAGGATGAAAAGGGTGGAGACTCCTTGACTTAGGGGTGTGGCTCAGAGATGCTTTCAGCAGCAAATTATTGGTGTGTTCCCCGATGACCTTGTCACATTAGACTACCTTCAGCCTAAAAATCCAGCTTGTTTGTTTTCTGTAGACAATTAGAGATAATTAAAAAATCAAGCTAAAATTAATCTGAGGTCATTAAGAAAAGCTACCTCACAAGCAGGCTACGTTAACTAGCATTAATTGATCTTAAAAATACAAACAAAAAAACAGGCAGGACAACATATTGTCTCATTTTTCTTCCTTGCTGACAGTCAATTTGTCATATATGCAGAGCAGTGGTTCTTAATTTATCCTTGTCTGGGTCAATTTCATGGTATTTCTAAGGTTCTCATCCTGCAAGGATTTATGCACATGAGGAGTGTCATTGCTTTCACTGGTGCAAAGTTAAGTGTGTAACTCTTTGCAGGATCAGTCCCTTATATGATGAGCTTTCATAGAACGGAAAGATGGCTAAAAATCATCCACCCCAGCATCAACATTCAACGTCAGATAGTCAGCAAGTTTATCTAAATATGGCATATTTTAAGCATTGTTCACATGATTCTTCCTTTTATGCATTTTCTATATTTGCTCTGAGTCTGATTTTTTTCTTCTTTTCTTTTTGTGTATCTGTTTTTCCCCTGCCAGTCACAGCCACGGGGCTCCCAGCGTGCACTCACCTCTGCATTTGCTTCCCTTTCAAATTTCTCCTGCTCCCCAGACCTATTATTTAATTTTCAGACAGGCAGCCACAGCCCTGAAATACTTCCAAAGCTCCCTCACTATACACATGCTTACACACATACATACACTCGTTCACAAAGCTTTATTATACAAGAATTTAACAAGGGGGATAAATGACAGTTTCTTCATGGTGGGGAAAGATTTAAAACCACTCTAGATGAGTTGTTCCCCATTACTAGCTTGTGTCATGCCCAGAATTGGTCTACCTGCTGGCAGTGCTTTGGTCTGTCTCTTTCTCTGCCAGATTGAGAACAAGGAAACTTAATCCAATGTTATATATTTCAACTCAAACTGCCACTGCTGCTTTATTAATCTAGCTGCTTTTGATTGCAGATGGCACGTCTCCTATTATCCATGGCTTAGTAAATATTGAATTTGCCATGTGCCTTGGTTTCTGTATGTGCAATGTCGCTTTACAGGTGCAAAACTGAAGACTGACCAACATGCAAAATACTAGCCTCCAGCGCTTGTTTTTTGAAAGCAAATTGTGGCTGCAAATACATTTTTCTCCATTTAAGATGTTAATATCCAGAGGCATGCATGAGGGATACTGGGAACCCTACTGATATATCAATCCAGTCTTTCCACTTAACTCAAATGGTTTTAAATGTACAGAATGAACCTTTTTTCTTTTTCTTTTTTTCTTTTTTATCAGCATGGGAATCTGTTCTTGGCCTCTCCCAAGCTCAGGATGTTACAAAACAACTTTTCATACATTATCTGCTTAGTCCAATGATTGGAACAGAGGACTGGGAGTCATGGAACTCCTGGGTTCTATTTCTGGCTCTGCCATTGACTTCCTGTGTGACCTCAAGCAGCTTGCAGCCCCTCTGTGCCTCAGTTTCTCCCTCTGTAAAAGGCATATATTGTTGCTCTTGCGTTTTAATGAATATGCTTTTGCTGTTCAGCGTTTTGATTGTTGCAGTGGGAATTAACTCTGTTTTGTGGGTATGCAGTGTTGTAGCCACGTTGGTCCCAGGATATTAGGGAGAGGTAATCTTCTCACCTACCTCGTCTCTGTGTGGTGGGTGAACTCTGCACACAGAAGTGATGGCGCCAGGGCTCTTGCCATCGCCTCCCCCCCCCAACTCTGCCCCCCACTGCTATTGCTACCCTGGCCTACTCTCTTGCACTATGAATGGACTAGGCAGAGACCACCCAGCTTGTTCTCACGTGTGACATGAGTTAAGATTTATACTTGGGTCTACAGAGATGAAAGGGCTAGCAGCACGGTAACTCCCTGCACCCCCCAGCCTGCCTCTTATCCTCCTCAACCTCCAATTCAGTACTAACGTGCTAAAGCTACAAGTTGGGGCTGGTGCCTCTGCTGTCTGAATGAATCTGTTACGAATCCTTTCCGCTACTAGCTTTTAATTGATTCTACATACCTTGGGGAAATCCTGGTCCCATTGAAGGCAGTGGCAAAGCTGCCATTCACTTCACTGCGACCAGGGTTTTACCCCAAACGTAATCAATCAGATAACCTAGAACCTTGGACCACAATTTTCAGAAGTGGCTAGTGATTCTATGTCTCAGACTTGAGACATCTTTATGGTGTTTGAAGTTGGGCTCCACAAAAAGAGATAACTAAAATCACTCTGTGATTCTGAAAAATCTCAGCCTTAGTATTCAGAAAGTCGGGGGAGGCTCTTGGGAACCCCCTGGTTCTGTTTGAAGGCAGGCAGCGAGACAAGTCTCTGTCGGGGTTTCACCCTGGTATAAGAATAATGAGACAGGAAATCATATTCCCTAGTCGGATAATTACTTAAAGGAGAAATCTGAAATTTCACATTGTCCATTTCAGAAAGTGCTCAGCTATGAAATTTAAAAGCAAACCTCGAACTCCTCTTTCTCTATCAGGGCTCCCCCCCACCCCCATCCTGTGCTGCTGTAACAGAGGCTTCTCAGCAAATGAGTTTGGCAGCTACTCAGCCGGCGAGGGGGGGAATTGTTCACACTGGGCACTAACAGAAAAGAAACATAACTCACAATATGGAGAGAGGAGCTCTGAAATTGCACAAATTATTCTATTTTATACTTTAATTAGTTTGAATTAGCAATAGGAATAGATGCATAAAATGATCCAGTGAAGGGTGAAATGGAAAAAGGGATACGGTATAGAGTATCACTTTATTATTATGAAGTTTGCAGGAAGTAAATGTAGAAGGCACAGAGACTCTTCCCCTTCTGAGGCATTTTCCTCTGAACACAGACATGAGGATTTGTCAGGGATGGGTGGCAAGTCATTTCATGCAGTGCTTGCCATAGACATATGCTGTGCAACTGGCTGCTTAGGGCCTTTAAGGTCCTTCCCTGACTCAAACTGGCATCTTACATCCATCCCACTTGGCAGCGGTACCAGAGTGGGAGAAAACTGCAACCCAGTCTATCACTTGTCTCGCCCTGACAACATCTTAGTTCCCTGATCTTGTTTGGACTCCATCCAATACCAGCTTAGTATTACATGGCTGAAATGTATGGCTAAAAGGAGATTGAAAGGTTTGAAACCAATTCAGAACCATCTGAACTTTTTAAATAAAACTCTAAACAAACTTTTTTTCTTGAGCTTTTGAAAAGTTTAGCAAAATGTGATTGATAGGCTAGTTTTGACTCCGTTAAGTCTCGGCACTTGCTGGTTCCCATCCAAATTGGAAGGAGAGAAACAAAGCAATAAGCACCATTTCCTGCAGTAATTCTGACATGAAGGAGGCAAGAAAATCTAGCCTGATTTCTAGCCTAAATTGCTAGGTAAATTTAACCCAGTGGGGCCCTAGAACCCTCCTGCAGAATGAAGTTCTACGGGGAGAAGCAACCCCAAGTGACATCCTTCTTCCCCCAAATGTGTTGGAGATTCTGTTCTATTCAGGTTCTTATACTGCACCATTCCCCGTAGTCCTAGATCTGGAACTATTCAATATTTTCATTAATGACTTGGATAATGGAGTGGAGAGTATGCTTATAAAATGTGCAGGTGATACCAAGCCGGTAGGGGTTGCAAGCACTTTGGAGAACAGGATTAGAATTCAAAACAGCCTTGACAAATTGAAGAATTGGTCAACAAGGTGAAATTCAATGAAGACAGAAGAAAAGTCCAGCTCTTAGTGGAAAAAAAATCAAATGTACAACTGCAAAATGGGGAATAACTGGCTAGGTGATAGTGCTGCTGAAAAGGATCTGGAGATTATAGTGAATCGCACATTTAATATGAGTCATCAGTGTGATGCAGTTCAAAAAAGGCTAATACCATTCTGGGTTGTATTATCAGGAATGTTGTATTTAAGACATGGGGTAATTGTCCTTCTCGACTCCACACTGGTGTGCTGTGTCCAATTCTGGGTGCTGCACTTTAGCAAAGATATGGAGAAACTGAAGAGAGTCAACTGTTCTCCATGTCTACTGGCAGTAGGACAGGAAGTAATGGGATTAATCTGCAGCCAGGGAGATTTAGGTTAGATATGAGGAAAAACATTCTCACTAAAGATAGTTAAACTCTGAAATGGGCTTTTAAGGGAGGTTGTGGAGTCCCCATTAGTGGAGGTTTTTAAGAACAGCTTGGACAAACACCTGTCAGGGATGGTCTCAATTTACTAGGCATCTGGACTTGATGACTACTTGAGGTTCCTTTCAGGCCTACATTTCTATGATTCTATAGTGCATGAATGCCTTCCAGGCATGCATCAAACAATGTAACTAACATTTGTCCTGTATGTGTCTTTCCTCCTTGAATGAAAGGAGTGAGATTCTCTAACATGATTATTTTGTCACTCTGCATAATTGATCTGGGAATGTGGGTTCCAAAAGTAACTCTTACTAACATGAATGTGTCTTGTAAGTAACTCCTGCAAGCCCTGATAAGGAAATAGCACTCTAACAGAGTGGAGAGGGTGGCAAGAGGACTACATAGAGTGAATAGGATGAGAATATTTAAATAGTGATGGTACAAGCAGTTCTAATGCAAGAATACAACTGGAATTCAAAATAATAGAAACCCTGGACCCTCACTCATTTAGATTATAAACTTTTTGAGAAAGGGAATGTCTCGCTGTGTGTATACAGCACCTTGTACTACAGGGCCATAATCTCAGCTGAGTCTTTTTATTGCTACTGTAACGCTCACACACACACACACATATAAATCATAATGGTGAGAATCCAGTTCCAGCCAGACTCTTTAAGCTTTTGAAATGTTCAGGGGAAAGTTTCTACAGGCTCCAGCTGGGCAATGAAATAGTTGACAAACCCCAGGAGAGGTGCCTATGGTAGTGTTTCCAGTTGGTACTAAGTGTAAATGTTGGAGATGGTTGGAAAATGGGGGTGGAAATTGTTTGTGAATTCCTCATCGCCACCGTTTTCCCATCAAAACTTACTTTTTAATGGAAACTTGCAGATTAGCTCAAGATAATGTGCCAGAAATATGTGTGTGTGTAGAGAAGAGTGTGGGAATTCGGTTATGAGATCTCAAGGGCTTTGGATAACTGAGCTCAGCGTCCAAACCTTTGGAGGTTTCTGTACTGAAAACCCAGAGGCTTTTGACATCGAACCATCTCTGTCCTAGGTTATAAATTCAGAGCAGCCCTGTGTTAAGGTCTATCCTAAAGCAAGAATCTTTACTCACATAAGGAGTTGCTAGAGCCCAAGCCCCACAGCATCTCTGACATTCTTCAGGGGCTGTTAGATAATTCTGGCATCTCTGGGCTATCCTGATGGGGGAAAGCAGCTCCATTAATAATCTTCTATTTATTCTAGAAATTCAGGAATGTGCCAGGTAGACTAAACATTCTGGCTTCCCTTCTCCACCTCGAGGCTTTAGGGAGCAGGGGAGGGGGAAGGCATCATGCCAGTAACAGCAGTGCCCAGTGCTTAGTCAGGGGCTTTGAACCAGCCAAGTTTGTTAGTGTCCAGACGGAGCAGGAACACAGTGTTCAGCAGACCTGGAGGGTGAATGTGTGATGGGAAATAGGCAGAGGTCCCTTTGGAATTCCTGTGGGGACATTCCCACATCCCCAGCTCCAAGCATTGGGGTTTTATACTCATTTTATCCTGAATGCTTTGGTGAGGTTCTGTAGTGATTAGAACAAGATGGCTGGAAATCAGGATTTCAGTGTTCTGGTCTGGGCTCACGTGACTGCTCATTTAACTTCTCTGCATCTCAGTTTATCCATCTATGAAAGAGAGAATGCGCTTGCCTGATTCATTTTTGTGTTGTGAGACCGAACTCACTCCCCTCTATACGGTGTTGAGATGTGTTTCTGCAAGGTCGTATAGCTGAGCAAAGTACTGTCAGCCCCATCTAACTACTTAAATCACTATAGTATCTGAGTGTGTCATAGTCCCTCGTGACTTTATTCTCACAATACCCCTGTGAGGTAAGGAATGTTACAATATCTGTTTCCCAGGTGGGGAATTGAGTCAAAGAGAGATGAAGTGACTTGCTCAAAGTTATGCAGGGAGTCTGTGTCAGAGCCAAGAATTCAACCCAGGTCTCCTAACTCCCAAACCTGTGCCTTAACCACAAGACGAACTTTCCTGTTTCTGTAACTTGTGGAAATGACACACAGCAGTTTCTCGGTCTGGTAAAAATGTCTCATGGAATGTATATCCCTGTTCAGAGGGGGCTGAATCTTTCCAAGTCCACCAGCTTTAAACCAGCCAGCAGCGGCAGACTGGCAGTTCCACTACCTTTTCAAGCTTGGCTATACTGCAGAAGCAGAAAGTGAAGGAACCTGATGATTCTATTTTTCAGTGCCAAACAAAAGGTTAAAAGGAAACAAGCATGCAGCAGTAAGTGGGGGTGGAGGGCTGCGATGTAGCCATGAACCCTGGGGAAGACTTAGAAGATGCTGAGTGTGACCAGGCTAAGAGACCCCTGGGATTCCTTCCCCTTAGTCATGCTTAGTGAGACTTGGCTTGGAAAGTGCTCTTCACACTCATTTTTTTCTTTCCATTCCTTTCTCTCTCTCTGTAACTGTGCTTATCTGCTAGTTGAGAAAGGAACGTACACATGATTTCTCCAGCTGTCATGGCTGTCCCACCCTTATCTATCTTTGATACTTATATGGCCCCCAGCACCATAATATCTGAGCACGTCACAGTCTTTTTTAATGTGTTTAGCCACACAACAGCCCTATGACATAGGGAAGTCCCATCATTTTACAGATGGGAAAACTGAGGCAGAGAGAAGCTAAGTGTCTTGTCTAAGGTCACAGGAAGTGTGTAGCATAGGAGGAAACGGAACGCGGATCTCCATACTCCCAAGCTAGTGTCCTAACCAATAGACCACCCTTCCAGTCTTAGCAAAAAGATACTGCAGTATTCCACAGTGATGAAGAGCTGTGCCTTTAGGACAGAAGGGAATGTGCAAGGGTTTGTTATGGGGAATAGCTTCAACACTTTTGTCATATGTGAGCATGGCCTCTCCAGATGCATAGTCATTTAGACAGAGGCTTTAAAAATGTGGTTCTTTTTAAAAAATAAACTCTTCATAAACTAGTGATTCCAACACACAAAATCACTTTGAAACCATTTACTGTTCTCCAGCTAATCCCAAACTTCATGTCACGTATGGAAAGTGCTTCCAGAAATGGTATCTTTCTCTATCCCCAGTGCAAACCTTGAAGAGAATTTTCATCGAGCAGATAATTTAAACCTTTTTGGAAAAATTTCAAACTTTCCAACTTCCTTTTCATGGGTTAAAATAAGCTCAGTCAAATTTCAAGTGAGTTGGTACATCTTTCTCCAGTTTTTCTTGTTCCCTCCCTTCCAGCCAAAGAAACGAGTGCAGTGAATCACATGCACACAGATAGGAAGCTGATGTGAAAGGGAATAGAGTGTCGTGCAACTGGCCAGATGCACAAGCACTACAGCTTGTATGTTCTCTTTTCTCTAAAACAGCTGGAACTGGCCGCTGCCAGGGGCCTGTTACCAGGCTTGACTGAGCTATGGTCTGATCTGGTATGGCAACCCCAATATTTCAAGTGAGATTTCATATGCATCACTGCTGCCAGGTTGTATCTTTGGATCGTAATAGATTTTTTTTTAAATTAGTACCTAAACTAAAATAGTTTTTTCCAAACCTCCTTGAACTTTAGCTCAGCGTGGATCCGAACCTCCCCTTGTTTTTCTGTTGAGAAGCCAAAACTCCAATGGGCTGAGGTTTTGCAAAGCCAAAACCTGGCCTTTTTGACCTGTCCAAGCTATATACAGCACCTTTCATAACTCAGATATTCCAAAACTCTGTGCAGAGCCACAAGATTGTGACACTGGCAGTGCAGTGACTCTTTAGGCCTTGATTCGGACCCTGAGAGCCGGCAGGGTTGATTACCATGCTCACAGAGGGCTATGTAATTGGGCAGGGCCACCATCTAAAATCCAATCTTCTTGGCATGATTGCTCAGCTCTCTTTGTTTGATGGAAATGGATGATTTCTTTAAATCCAGGAGACTGCAGAGAGAAGATTATGCTTCAGATTATGGTTATCGTCATACTCTGAGGATTGCCAGCCCAAAAGCAAATTTATCGGGGCACTCAGCTGTGGAGGAGTCACTCCAGGCATTTCAGAGTTGTTGGGCGGCTCCCAAAATAAATGCTGCTTTATACAGTCTTTGTCAAGAGCAAAATATTATTTTACATATATATCACTGACACCAAAGTGCTCATGTGTGTCACAGAACAAGCGGTAAGAGATTATCAGGCCCTAAAGGGAGTCCAAAACACACACAGGCTTTAGGTGCCTGGTCTGGTTTATGTGATATCAAGGCCGGCACTTCCATTAGGTGACCCTAGGCGGTCACCTAGGGTGCCAGGATTTGGAGGGCGGCATTTTGTGCCCTCCCCACGGGGCACACGGGAGCTTCCGGTTCCACTCCCATTGCGCCGCCGAAGGAGGACCTTCTGCCGACGTGCCGCGGGAAACAGCGGCAGGCAATTGAGCAGCTCAATGGCTGCCGCTGTCGCCTGTGGCATTTCGGCAGAGGGTCCTTCTTCGGTGGCGCGATGGGAGTGGAACCGGAAGCTCCGACATGCCCCCTGAGGAGTGCACAAAATGCTGCTCCCCAAATTCTGCCAAGGGCACCAGAAACCCTGGCACTGCTCCTGTGTGATATTTAAAGGTAATATCAAAGATGTGCCACCAAAGACAGTCACACATCCTCTTTCTGTTTGGCTCTTCTTCAGAGTTTGTCTATCCAGTTTCTCTTGCAACACATATTTCCCTGTTTCATGCCCTTCTGTCTGTTTAATTAGTATTCACGTTCCCTTCAAATGGAAATCAAGTGAAGTCTTCAGAAAGCTGAAGTGACTTGCATTATTAGCACATCACATGGGTGGGATGGGTGCCTGCTGTTCTGTCATGCATGGCAGTGAAAGATTTGGAGGAGTCCAAATTAGGTTTTCCAAATGAACTGAGATGCTCTGTGAAAATAATTGAATTAAAAGAACCGTTCAAAATCCCAAAGAGTAAATGTATGGATTTAAGTAGTACATATCAGCAGTGAATCAGAAGCCAAGATTGGAACAAACCTCAAACATAGGGGACAGTGGGAGGAAGATTAAAAATCTTAGATCTGGATACAATTTCATAGCTCTGCTTTATTTGAGCCCTAGGTACTTTACAATGTTAAAGACTGTTTGAGGCAGATACTGGCTATTTCTTCTCTTTGTACAGTGCCTAGCACTATGCTGCCCTGATCCAGGACTGGGGTTGCTAGGCAGGGCCGGCTCTAGCCATTTCGCCGCCCCAAGCACGGCGGCATGCCGCGGGGGGGCGCTCTGCTGCTCGCCGGTCCCGTGGCTCCGGTGGACCTCCCGCAGGCGTGCCTGCGGATGCTCCACCGGAGCCGCGGGACCAGCTGACCCTCCACAGGCATGCCTGCGGGAGGTCCACTGGAGCCACCTGCCGCCCTCCTGGCAATCAGTAGAGCGGCCCCCGCGGCATGCCGCCCCAAGCACGCACTTGGCACGCTGGGGCCTGGAGCTGGCCCTGTTGCTAGGTGCTGCTGCCATACAAATAATTAAATCAGAATCATATGACATACAAAATGGCCAAAGTAAACTATTTGCTCATAAAGCACTGTGCCACTTTCACTAACAAGTCAGTGATGCTGGCAATAACAGTAAACCCTGAGCCAGCCTGCTGCACCCTGCCATCTTCCAGTGACAAATGCCCAGAGAAAAGGTGGGGTTTGCAGCATGCCTTTGAAATTAGCAAATCCAGTCCCTGGTAGGTCAACCCCCTTGAAGAGCGCTTGGTGTTGTATACCACTCCAGTCTGAGCACCGCTGATGATGCAGCAATATGGCCAGACTTTAATACTCTAGTTAATGAATGATATTTTCATTTTCTTCTCTACAAAATGCTGGTTGACTGTTTCTTCCTCCCCCCCCCCACCTCTTTAAGAGGTGACTCATAGGGAGACAACTTCTCCCAGTGCTATTAGTATCCTCATAAGAACATGATAAATATTTTTATGTGGGGTTAAAAAAATAACTCCTCCTATGTCTGAGACTGTGTGAGAGCAGGCAAATGTTCTTACCCACAAAATGAATTAGCTTAAAACCCTTCCTTTTAGAAAGAGCTGACCACACAGGAATATCATGCATTTGGAGAAACAGTGCTAGAAACATCATTCCTTTGACAGTAAGAGAGGAATGGGCACTCTCCTATCTTTGATTTGATTTCTCCACATTTAGGTCTATGTTTTAAATGTGCAGGACTTTGTAGGTAGCAAGGAATTTGGAGAAGGAGTCCTCCTTATATACCATTGTGGCATAAGGGGATCTGGTTTTGATCCAATACAGAGTTTTGGGTTAGTGTTTCAGCAGAGGACGCAGACATTCCAGAGGAAGCAGACAAAGCCATTACAAACCACATTAAGGTCTTGATCCAGCACAGTACTTAAGCACATGCTTACTTTAGTTGTCCTATTGGCTTTACAGAAGTGCAGCGTGACTATAGCCTTGAAGCCCCAAAATCCCACCTGTTCTGCAGGGTGGATCCCATTGAATAACATTGAGTTCCTGTTCCACATGGAATTTTAAGGCTCCAGCGCTATACAGCAATAATACAGTTCAGCTGAGTCCAGGTTCAGCGTCACTGAAAGGAGAGGTGACAATGTCATTCCAACTCCAGTTGGTGAATTCATATTTTTTCTTAATGGCCTGAATTAAAGCTGGTTGGGTACCTAAAACTATAAATTGTTCTGGCTTAGGTTATTTGAAACAGGATCCTTAATGCTATAGAAGTCCAGGTTTCATTTCATTTTGCACTCAGCGTAATCATATTGATGGCAGCAGTGTAACATTCTTGAATTATGGGTGACAAGAAAGAAAGAAGGCATCTCCTTAGCTCCCTGATGTTATTGTCTCTGGGTTCAGAACGAGATGTGTAGGCTCCAGGCTAGATTGTGTAAATCTCGTTAGAAAGCCATTCCCAGCTAATGAAACCCTGGGAGAGAGGGATTTGGCTTCCCAGCCCTCAGCCTTATAGCAGAGGCTGGGATAAATCCATCTTCAGTTGTGTAAGCTGCTCTCTTCTCTCCCCCATCATATGCTTGTATTTATTGGTGAAGCAGAGATGCTGTCATTGTTCTTTGAGATCAGCTTCAGGTCAGTAATTCATCGCCTACGCTCCTTAGCAGATTAAAGTGGCAAACAGTTTATTTCTCTCTTAAAACAAAAGACTATATAAAAAAAAAAGTCTCATCCAGTCTCATTTCAAAGCATTACTAGCTAACTAAATAAATAAATGAATGAAGTCACATTGTGTAAGCCATCACCACAATTCACTTGGCAATATGTATAAATTCAAGGGACCAGAGCTGTTAGGAAAACCATTTGAAACAAAGTATCCTAGATAAATGTGTCTCATCTTTCATTATCTGTATAGGCTGTGAATGTGCTTGCTGTAGAATCAGATCCCATTCAGGGTTGTGTTTAGTTGGATTCTACATTGTTGTTAAGCCCTGATTTACCAGCTCCTATAGTGTAAAGTAGGATTGACTTTGGCCTTTGTTTTTCTGAGTCCATTGAGGGTGGGGGGTAGTTGTGTGTGCTTTATGTTGCATTGTTGGTCTTATTAATATAATTCCTCATGAACAACTATGAACACAGTGACTTGCTTTCAGATCCAGACCACACACAAAGGTTCTCTGTAGATTTCTAGGAAGAGTCAGGGAGCCCAATGTCAGGATACCTAGGGGTCACATTGTCATCAAAATAGCTGCAGAGTGGTCTTTTAGCTTGTCCTTGTGACATGCTTGCTCTTATGGATGCAACACGGCACTGCAAACATTGAATTGGGTGTATTTTATTTCTCTTTTCAGTGGTGTTTCTTCTCTCTCCTTCCTTTCCTCATCTTCCCTGGCTAATGGGAAGGCATAAAGGAGATTTTTTTTTCTTGCCCCACCACTAGTTTGTCTGGAGTTCTCAGTGCTTCCTCCCATGTCTGTCAGTGCTTCAGTACACCCGAGAACAAGTGAGCTCTGGTCAAACCTGCAGATCTACAGGAACAATATGGAACTCTTGAGCCATCCCTGCTCTAACTAATAACCCATAGACACTTACGCCATCCCTATATGAAGAAAATATTGTATTAATCTACAGCAGGGGTCGGCAACCTTTCAGAAGTGCTGTGCTGAGTCTTCATTTATTCACTTTAATTTAAGGTTTCGCGTGCCAGTCATACATTTTAACGTTTTTAGAAGGTCTCTTTCTATAAGTCTATAACATATAACTAAACTATTGTTGTATGTAAAGTAAATAAGGTTTTTAAAATGTTTAAGAAGCTTCATTTAAAATTAAATTAAAATGTAGAGTCCCCCTGGACCAGTGGCCAGGACCCAGGCAGTGTAAGTGCCACTGAAAATCAGCTTGCGTGCCGCCTTTGGCACGTGAGCCATAGGTTGCCTACCCCTGATCTACAGTAAGGATCCAACACACAAGGTTATAACTGAATCACTGGAGCATTTCAGACAATTGCTATAGACTGCTGTTGTATTTTTTAATAAGCAAAACTAGTTACATCTAAATATAAGTCTAGAAACTTGTGAAGTGGCAAATGGTGATTGGTGGAAGTAAAGCTGGTTTTGCTTGCCAACCATATAAAGAGGAAAAATATATAAGCTTTCCATGTGCCAGAACAAAACTACATGTGACAGCTCAGATAAAAATCCATTACAGAAAATGCATCCAGGCCCTTCTGGGATAGCAGGGGCTGCTGGAATATTTGCATTGTTTGCATTCTCTTTACCGCCTGTTTGTCCCAGTGAATGCAGGGTACCCTTTGCCTATAATGAAGGCGCTGAAGTTTTTAATAATCTTTTTAAAAACACTAACTAATCTTTCATAATGCTTTACAGTCTCATGTTCTGTAACTGAATGCGTTTTTATTTAGAAAATAACATTTAATGCCACTTTGGATTTCCAATTATTCTTCAATTGGACTTTGAGGACCTTGATGTCTTTGTCATTTCGATATGCACAAAAGATGGCAACATCAGAACAGCCAAACAAAAAATTATTTCCGTTGCTGATTACTAGGAATGTGGTGAAATATGAAGACGTGGGGCCAAATTCATTCCTGGCATATTGAAATATGTGGAGCATTATACCGGCAGCGAATTCATCCCACAGACTCCCAAATGTGCTGGGAGAAATTACAGCAGCAGTAATAGAGACAAAAATGAGGCAAGTGTGTCCCTGCCATGTCCGTAGTATAAAGAGCGCTACTTTTTTTATTTATTATTGTTCAGGATAGATTTGTAGTTCTGGTGAAGGGTGCTGCATTGACAGCACTAGAGCATGGCTATAGCATAGCAGGGACCACACTTCTCCAACACACTGATCTGTCTACGATGATTCAGGAGCTGCCCGCAATTCTGGGTGATGTAACACAATCTGTTAATTTCAGGGGGATGGGACACCATCCCCGAAGCTCAGTTACTGTTACATGAGAGGTATTTAATGGCAGCACACTTTGTGTGCTGGGAGAAGGCATGAACACAGCCACCAGGCAGACATTTAAAGGCCTTCACTTTGCCACTGTTAGATTTCCTGTATGATTTTTTTCCCTCTCCAGTAAATCAGGTAGGGATCTTTGCTAGGAACAAGACGTTCAAATAAAGGTCAAGTGGGGAATTCATTTAATTTTAATTTATGCTGTAAAAACCTAAGGGAGTTCCTAACTGGCTAAAAACTTTTCACAGAAATAGTCATAAAGTTTGCCCTTGGCTCCTAGCTTAGTGTGACATGGGCACTGGAAAGAAGTTTTCTTGGAGCTTCATGGAAGCTTTCAAAAATCCTTTTATCCCTGTCCTTCAGGAGAATAAAAGTATAAACACAAAGATTTGGAAATTAAGAAGAGCTGCTTTATTATTAGTTTCAGAGCAAATTAGATACAATTAACTCAGGCCTAAACAGAGACTGGGAATGGTTGAGTCATTACACTAATTGAATCTATTTTCCTATGTTAAGTTCTCCTCACGCCTTCTATGGGTCATCTTAATTATCACTTCAAAAGTTTATCTCCTGTTGATGATAGCTCATCTCAATTGATTAGACTCTTCCTGTTGGTGTGCATACTTCCACCTTTTCATGTTCTCTGTATGTATAAATATCTCCCGTCTGTGTGTTCTATTCTATGCATCCGAAGAAGTGAGCTGTAGCTCACGAAAGCTCATGCTGAAATAAAGTTGTTAGCCACAAGTACTCCTGTTCTTTTTGCTTTATTATTAATAGCCTTCGTTTACCTATCAGGAATTTTGTGTAGCATCTACTGGTATATTAGGCCTGGTCTACACTATGCATTTAAATTGATTTTAGCAGCATTAAACCGATTTAACACTGCTCCCGTCCACACAACGAGGCCCTTTATATCGAAATAAAGGGCTCTTTAAACCAGTTTCTGTACTCCTCCCCGACGAGAGGAGTAGCGCTGAAATCGGTATTACCATATTGGATTAGGGTTTGTGTGGCCGCAAATTGACGGTATTGGCATCCGGGCAGTATCCTACAGTGCACCATTGTGACCGCTCTGGACAGCAATCTGAACTCGGATGCACTGGCCAGGTAGACAGGAAAAGCCCCACGAACTTTTGAATTTCATTTCCTGTTTGCCCAGCGTGGAGCTCTGATGGTGGTGATGCATGGCCGGCCCTTCCATTGAGGTGAACTAGGCAATCGCCTAGGGAGCCAGGATTTTCACAGGGCAGCAATTTGCCGGGGGGGGCGGCAGGCGGCTACGGTGGACCTGCCGCAGTCTTGCCTGTGGAGGGTCCGTTGGTCCGCGGCTCCGGTGGAGCTGCCGCAGGCATGCCTGCGGACAGTCCACTGGTCCCGGGCGGCTCCGGTGGACCTCCCGCAGACACAGCTGTGGCATCTCCACCGGAGCGCGGACCAATGGATCCTCCACAGAAATGGCTGCGGCAGCTCCGTGGGAGCGGTGCCCGGGGTGGCGAAATGGCCGTGTGCCTAGGGCGCGAAAAACTCTAGCGCCGGTCCTGTGGTGGTGCAAATCCAAAGAGAGCTCCAGCATGGACTGTACGGGAGATACTGGATCTGATCGCTGTATGGGGAGACAAATCTGTTCTATCACAGTTCCGTTACAGAAGACAAAATGAGAAAGCATTTGAAAAAATCTCCAGGCTATGATACAGAGTCCACAGCACAGTGCTGTGTGACAAGCGTAACGGAAAGCCAAAGAATCAAATGGACGCTCATGGAGGGAGGGAGAGAGGGAGGGGGTACTGAGGACTCCAGCTATCCCACAGTCCCCGCAGTCTCCGAAAAATATTTGCATTCTTGGCTGAGCTCTCAATACCTGTAGGGTCAAACACATTGTCTGAGGTGTTTCAGGGAATATGTCGTCAATTTACCATCCCTTCCCACCCCACCCCACCCCCGTGAAAGAAAAGGGAAAAAAATCATTTCTTGAGTTTTTTATATGTCACCCTATGTCTACTGCATGCTGCTGGTAGATGTGGTGCTACAGCACTGAATAGCAGCATCCTCTCCCCTCCCCTCCCTGGTGGCAGACAGTACCGTACAAAAGGACTGATAGCTGTCCTCATCAGCCCGTGAGTGCTTCTGGCTGGCCTCAGGTGAGGTCAGCCGGGAGCGCCTGGGTAAAAATAAGAATGACTCCCGGTCATTCCCGGTAGATGGTACAGAACGGCTGGTAACCGTCCTCATGATAGCAACTGGGGGCTGAGTTCCATCTGCCCCCCCCCTTTCATGTCTAAAGAAAAGATTCTGTACTGCCTGGACTATCATAGCAGCTGGAGGCTGCCTCCCCCTCATTTTATCTCACTAAAAAGTCAGTGTTTCTTATTCCTGCACTCTTTATTACTTCATCACACAAACGGGGGGACACTACCATGGTAGCCCAGGAAGGTTGGGGGAGGAGGGAAGCAACGGGTGGGGTTGTTGCAGGGGCACCCCCTAAAATGGCATGTAGCTCATCATTTCTGTGAGATCTGACATGAAGCGGCTGTGCTCTCTGGTTCTCTGGTACACTGGTTCTGTAGTACACTTGCACCATATTCTAGGCAGGACTGACTCTATTTTTAGATAAACCATAAAGGAGAGATTGACTCGGGGAGTCATTCCCATTTTTGTCTTTGCGCCCCCTGCCGACCTCAGTGAAGGCCAGCCAGGAGCACCCATGACAGCAGCAGATGGTACAGAATGACTGATAACCGTCATCTCATCGCCAATTTACAATGGCACAGCAGACAGTACAGAACGACTGGTAACCATCTCTGCTACCTTGCAAAGGCAAATGAATGCTGCTGTGTAGCACTGCAGTACCGCCTCTGTCAGCGGCATCCAGTACACATACGGTGACAGTGACAAAAGGCAAAACGGGCTCCATGGTTGCCATGCTTTGGTGTCTGCCAGGGCAATTCAGGGAAAAAGGGCGCAAAATGATTGCCGTTGCTTTCACGGAGGAAGGAATGAGTGACGATATTTACCCAGAATTACCCGCGACACTGTTTTTGCACCATCATGCATTGGGATCTCAACCCAGAATTCCAATGGGCGGGGGAGACTGCGGGAACTATGGGATAGCTACGGGATAGCTACCCAGAGTGCAACGCTCCAGAAATCGACGCTAGCCTCGGTACATGGATGCACACCGCCGAATTATTGTGCTTTATGTGGCCACATGCACTCGACTTTATACAATCTGTTTTACAAAACCGGTTTAGTAAAATCAGAATAATCCTGTAGTGTAGACATACCCTTAGTAAAGTGCTTATACTACTGCGTCTTTCATCCTAATACAGTTTACAAACCAATCTACAAGCTACACACAAAGATTGCTTCCTCCACTACTGAAATGCAGCCACTTCTGGGCTAGAAATTGACATCTGTTTGATACCACACATCAGTGCAATTATACTCCTATACTAAAGAGATTAGAAAATTTAAAAGCACCTAGATAAACACCAGCTGAGGGCAGGAACTGAAGAATAATACTGGATGTAATTGAAACTGCCTGGGGAATTTAGGAAGACTAAATGTAATTATGTGGGTTTTAACTTAGTCCTTGATTCATGATCATGATCACACTTGAACACGTGCTGAAATGCTCTCCTAAATAGAGATGTGTGCCTGAGACACCTGGCTGAATACCCCTACTTTTGCGGAAATCTTCAGTGACCACAAATGTTCACCATCTTGGTTTTCCTCCTCTTAATTGCCCTTCCAGCCATGCAACACCCCCTAGTCCTAAAGTGTTGATGGTATGGACTGGACTTAAACGTCTTGCTGAATAACCAGCATTGCTGCCTACAATATAGTACCTTGTTGCTCTTCATAGGCCTCCTATATGCTGATCCAGCTCATGGTGGACAGAAGCCTGACATGGTATACTGTAGTGTTACTGGAGGAGTGGGCATCAGTAAGATACACAGGTAATGCCCCAGAGAACAATAAACATGGAAGTAACCAAGGAAATAGTCTAACAAACAGCACCCAAGGAAATACCCAATACTAGCAATACAAAGGGCCTAGTAAGATCCAGGGTGCTGTTAATCAAGGGAGAACCAGACCACTGAATTGATGGCACTCAGTAGAAAAGTTGTTCCCATCAGTTGAGGGGTACGTTTCCCCTTGTGTCTCATTTAAGGATGCTCTTCTTTGACTCTTGAAGACGGTATATTTATTGGTAATTGCATTCAAAGTAGCTCATAGGACTGGGCTATTCAAGCAAACATTCGGAAACCAAGATTGAAACAGAATCCCCAAACCATGTATTAGCAGAAAATGAAATGCAGTGAAGACTCCAAGGCTTAGTGCAAGCATGAAGCCAAGGGCAGCAATACAGTGTGCAGTACTGTGGGACCAGAGCAGATGGCCAAGCCCCTCCATTATGAGAGGAAGCAGTGGAAGTTGGTTAGGTTGGGGGGCCATTGAATTGGGGCTCCAGGGTTCCATACCAGACTTTACCACTGATGAAGTGTGTGAGCTTGACCAAGTCATTTAACCTCTCTCTGCCACAGTTTTCCCTTGTATAAAATGGAAATAGCATTTGTCTGCCTCTTCAGAGTGTTTGGGCTTAATCAATCAGTAGACCTGAGCAAGTAATGAGAAGACCATTGTATTTATATTTAAAAATTTCAATCCTGTTCGTTAATTTTTCACAAAATTTTCATTTAAAAATAAAATTGAAATTTGGGAAATACTGACCAGCTCCATTAGTGAATGTGTGTGGGTGACTTTAAGGCCTCAATGCTGTGGGGGTGAAAAGTATCATCATTGTTATAATACCTGCTACTATTTCATTAGTGATAGCCTTCATTGTAACCCCTGGCTATAAACAAACCAATACGTCTCTTCTACCCCATAGAGCTCACAAAGGATGGAGCAGTTTGATCTGAATCTTACAGCTTTTTGTTTCTAGCTTGAATTCTGGCCAGTCACCATAATGAAACAACTAATTAATTTAGAGAATGGGAACTGAAGCAGAGAGAGGCTACAATACTTGCCCAAGGTCATAGGGAATTGCTAGGTCTCTGGAGTCCCAGGCTAATGCCCTAACACTGAATCATCCTTCCACTCTCATACAATGCCTCATCCTTGGCAACTCCCCCCAAAATGTCCTTCCTCTGTGCTAAAGCAAAAGATGGGGGAAAGAAGCACGTGGCCCATAGTGTGTCATTCAGCCTTGCAATCTGCAGTCACTTCCCTGATTGATACTGTGTTGAACTGCTTTTTATTTTGTAAAAATAAAATGGAGATACACAAAATTAAGGCACTTCCCTGAAGAATCAACAAGCTAGAAACTTTGATACCATGGAGATGGGCTTTATATAAGAACCTTGGATAGACTAAGTGAAAGCCAAGCCCAGGAAAGGGGTTTTAAGCAATAAGAAAGTTAAAAGTGGAATTTGGAGAGGGGATTTCTCAAGGCTTCACCATTATCCTTCTCCTAAGGCTTTGTCTTCACAGCTAAAAAACGGTATATTTTTTACCATGGAGTAGCTAACACATGGGAGCTATCCTGAGGTAAAAACACAGGTAAACTAAGTAAAGTCAAACCCAGGTTACAGCACAGTGCTGAGCTCGCCTATTTTCCTCATGGTAAAACTAAAGTGTATTGTCTTCACTATGTTCCCCTGAGACTTCTTGTTGTTGTTTTTATTATCATTTGTATTATCGTAGCACCAGTCATAGGCACTATACAAACATGGATCAGAGAGGCAGACCCTGCCCCGAAGACCTCACAGTCTAGGTATAAGACAAGAGACAACAGATGAAGACAAGGTCTAAGTTGCTCCAAACAAATGTTTTTATTCTGATAGCAAAGATAGTGTTGTTGCACTTGGGGTGAAAGAATGGCAGGTGCCTGTACTATCAAAGTGCCGATGAGGTGCTATATAGAAATGAAACCCCATGTTCTCCTGTTACCTTGTGCGCAACGCAAGCTGAATACACCAAATACTCAGCAGCGTTCGGTTCGCATTTCCTTTTGACATGGCCTCCTGCAGTATGTCCCAGATGAGATTTCAGTATATCTGCACTGAGCTGTTTTCTTTGCAGATATATTGTACTGTAACATTTGTCTCTGGTGTGTTGTTGTAATTGAACAGCCACTAATCTGATTCCAAGTGCGATGACTGCCACAAGGCTACGGTTTTCGCCATTGGGGAGAAAGGCTTATGGTTCATTTTGTGTCAGAATTACAAGGCTTTAGATATCTTAGGAGGGTTCATTTTTCACATTGGTGGTCAGGTTCCTAAATTATTTTTGACAGCTTGATGGGCTGATATACAAATGGGTAGAATGATAGATGGGGGCAGAAGATTGACTAGCAAGGACAATATGAGCTAGTTAGAAAACAATTCTACCAAGGGTATCTGGACTACAGTTGTCTTCCTGCATCATATGACTAGTGGGTCAATGATCAGACTATGAACACATTACTAATATGCAGCTAAGATCTTAAAAACTGCATCAAAGATTTAAATGAACAATTGCCATTGAAATTAAATGGAGTTGTGCATCCAGATCCACTGGGCAGTTTTGTAAATTTCTTCCTGCATTTCTGTCACACTTTTCCTGAAGAACCTTGAAACAGTTTACAGACGCTAAGAGACAAGGATCATTTCACCATTTTGGAAATACAGCCATCTCTAGAGTTGAACATAGTAGTTGTTTAATGAAGCACGAGAACACAGCCTGACCATTTAGGACAAGAAGTATCTGCAAGGGGAATTTAGATAGCCAGTCTCCGCATTAGAACTGGTCCAGAAGACATAGGCTAACACAGTCTCCTAGGAGCTGTAAGGGCCAAAAGGAATCATTGGGTGGAATACTCTGGCATGTGTTATGCAGGAGGTCAGACAAGATGAACATAAGTCCCTTCCAGCTCTAAAATGTACAATATGCTCAGGCCCTCAGTTTTGCAATTCACCCGAGAGCAGCACTTTCAGAAGCACAACACCCTTCAGCACCATCCTGTAGCATTGCTTCTATATGGACTCAGAGGGACAAGTGGCATCTAATTCAGCACTTCAGTGCACTGCTTGCCATAGTTTTTCCTAGCACCAGTTCCCCATGGGGAGTTCTCACAGGTCTCAGGCCTGCTCAGCTTGTGAGATGAGCTTGTGAGGTGGAGGTGCTGTGGCTGCAGGCCAAATAGGAACAGAGGTAAACAGGATTTGGAAGCTGTTGATTTCTACTAATACCGTCATCCGGGAAGAGCAGCCATTGAATGATTATGGCAGTAACAAACAAAGTATGGGGGGACAGTGCTGAGGTTGGGTTATTTACATTATATTGGTGTGTGCCAAGGAAACAGACTGAAAGAGCTAATCAAACCTTTTCAGTGTCATTGACGCCATGGGAAGTGCCAGACCAGAAAACAAAGCCCACGTTGTTGCAGAGCACAGCCTGCCGGTCTATTCTGGAGAGGTAGATGCAAGGTTCCCTGCCGTGCTCTGCCCGCTGCCAGTTAGCCATGTGGGATCCCTTTCAGCATGGGTGGCAGGGCATTTCCTCCTCAGCAATCCTGGCTTTTCATTTGAACAATGGATTTAGACAAAATGTGGCATTTTTGTCTTGGTGTTTGCTAACTGTGGCAAGCACCCCTGGAACTTGGTGAGGAGAGGGAGAGGTGGGTCTCAGCCGTACTTCAGGGATGGCTCAAAATCTGTGCTAATGGCATGAAAAAATAATAATGGAGAATGGAAGATCTTGTGGTTTAGGCCCTGGAGAACTATGTTCAAGTCCCAGCTCTGACTCAGACTCCACTGTGCAGTCTTGGAAAAGTTACATAATCTCCATCTGCCTCAGTTCCTCATCTGTGAAATAGGAATAATTAATGTTTTGTCTGTCTAGTCTGTAAGCTCCATAGGGGAGTGATGGTGTCTTATGTGCATGTGTGTACAGTGCGCAGCACAACTGGGCACTGATCTCAGTTAAGGTCTCTAGGTGCATCTGTAATACAGATAATAATAGACCCCCACCACCACAAACCCCTTCAGTCCATGACTCGTGACAGTCATGGGTGGCATATAGCCTCAGTTTCTTCCTTAATTATACTGGCCTCCCACAGCACATGCTGCAGTAAGGCGTACGGGGAGTTAATAATTCAGCTGCAGAAAATAACCCACCTGAAGAGAATTCCTGAAGATGCTAGGGGAGTGTGAAGAACGCTGCCGAGGTTCCTGGCTCCATAGTGAGCTCCCTGCTCTGGCTGCCTCTGATGCATATGCTGCTCATTTTTCATACTCAACTCGGCTGCTGCCTGCGTCTCTTTCCTATCCCTGTTCCTGCCAGTTTATGAGAGAACAATAAAGAGGGGAAACAGATAACCATGGAGGTTCATTTGCCAATTGTCAGGCTGTCGGTGTATCAGAAATAGAGTAATCTGTCTGCTTACCCCACGCCATCTTAGCTGTGCAGGCCTTCTTTCGTTAGCAGTGTTATTTATTTATGGCTCTCCCTAGCTACTCCATGTTTTGGAGGAGGGCACCTGCTGGTGTGTCCCTTTTTTCCAGAGCTTGCTTTGCCTTATTTAGTTTGCTCAGACTGTGGGTGGGATGGGAGAAGCTGGTTCTCTTGGACTCCTGATACTCCAGCTGAGGGAAAATTTCTTCCTTCAACACCACAGGTTACGATGGATGCATTGATTGTTGGGGGAGGAGCTGGGATGGTCAGGTGGGCCTGCTCTGCAGGTTGTCCCTTTTCCTGTTGCCTGGTAATTAGGGGTTCTCAGAGAGAGGAAGGAGAGGTCACACATGGGGCAGGCCTATTAACCCCAGCTTATGCAAGCTGTCCTGCAGAGAACCTTGCCTGCAACAGCTGCTCTCATTCAGGCTTTCACTGGGAGGGCAGCTGAGGGAAAGCAAAGCTCCACTCCCATCCACATCATCCATTAGACACATGCTGCTCTGCCTCCGTCGTCAGTCCTCTTGCTGTTCATAGGGGAAATGCAGCAATTGTGAAGAGTAAAGGGCTCTGAGTTGGGACATGCAGGTTAGGTTGTTATAAAATAATTACTGTTCTAATTTTATGTGTTTGTTTTCCCCAAACTGAAGGAGTCATTTGGGCCCAATCTCTTCCCTCACCATGGCCCTGCATCCTCTGCTTTCCCTGGTCTTTACTATATCTCTTCTTGACTTCCCCTAGGAAAGGTGCACCAGCTCTTTCCACCTTTTCCTCATGTTGAGTGAGCTCAAAAGATCCAGAGATTCAGCTCGGATGATTCTCCAAGTTAGAGAGAGGTTCAGACCAGAACACCAGAGCCAATTCTGTGTTTCTAAGAGGTTCTAAACTGAGACACCAATTCTGGACCTCTCAAATTGCATGGAGATTTGGGGAAGTTTGGTTCTATGCCCACACTTTGGTTCTATGCCCATCACTCTGACCTGAACTAACTCAATAGCTTGAGGCTGCAAATATGGCCTGGAAATCGCTCTGGAACAGGCTCTTTCATGAGAGTCCTCTTCTATCCTGTTTCCAGTCTGGTTGGAAACTGAATCTTCTTGATTCTGATTCAGCTTGAATCAGTTTACTCATTCCTAGTTCTACCCCTTACCTGTTGATCTTGGAGCTCCCATTTCTTCCTTTGCCTTAGACCCACTAACTCTCTCTAGCTATAGCAGCTTTCCTTCAGTCTGGAGGTCATGAAGGGTGGTCCCTTTCAGTGCTGCAGCTGCTGGAACGTACTGACATGCATGTAGATGCTTCTCAGCATGGCAGTGACACAGACCTGTCCTATGGCTCTGTCATCTCACCCAAAGGGCCACCATTTTGGTTTCATGTCAAGATGGCGACGTGGCTGAAGTCAAAGGTGTGGTGTTAGTGAATGTGTAGGGAAGGCTCTAGAGGGCATACCGCAAGGAGGGGAGAGTCTAGGTAAACAGGAAACACAGACAATCTTGCATTCACCCCAGCCATGTGGTGCTGGGTCTCTGCAATTTCTACAGGGTGTCAGGATGGGATTGAATATAAAACTGCCAGAAGAAGGACTTTGACAGGTGACACAAAGATGCAAATTTTACGGGAGATCACGTTTGGGTGAAAAAGAGTGTCAAGAAAAGTAGACAATGTAGGGATATGCCAGGACACCTTAATCCCTACTTGGTTAGGGTGCCCGCAGGAATCATCCATTGGAACCAGTGTCATTGTGTCACTAGATGGACTTCCAATACGCCCTAATTGCTACCTGAACAATTGCATCTATGAACAATACCCTAGCTCTCCACATGGAACTGCCGGTATGTCCTCCAGATCCTCTTGTGGAAAAGAGAGATGCAGCCAGAGAAAGTCAGCCTTCTTAATTCCTAGAGGATTACATAAAACACTGACAGGTTTCAGAAGGGTTGCCATGTTCCTCTCTATCAGCAAAAACAATTAGGAGTCCTTGTGGCCCCTTAAAGACTAACAAATTTATTTGGGCATAAGCTTTCGTGGGCTATAACCCACTAAAACGCTGAGAATTCAAGCAAGTCAGAGGGTTAAGAGCCGAATGTCTTAAAAGGACAGAATAAATCCATGACATATGAGCTGAAGGTTCAGGCAGTGCACCCTGTCCTTCCTAAAGCTGTGTGTTCTTCTTTGGTGTTGCTGTTTCATTCCTGCGAGGTAGTGGTTAACGTGAAGTTTGGATGAAGGTTTTATCACTCTCCCCTTCTCAGAAAATGGGATGTTGTGCTGTGTGATTGTGTGGAGCGGCCCCTAAAGGGCATCGAGCAAGCGTCTGTGTACACAGGAAGAAAGACCATCTTGCTTTCGCCCCACCCCAGCCCAGACCTGCTGGGTCTCTGCAATCTGTACAGTATGATCTTGGTGATGGCTAGCAGGAGGCACTGTGAATTCAGCAAAATTCAGCTTCTAACTCTCCCCTGTTGCCAGCCACAAGAGGCCACTATGAGACATTGGATCTCCTCCAGGTTTTGTCATAGCCCCAGAATTGCTCTGATTCTGACTCGCCTATGTGGCAACAGCACTTGAGGAAGGGCAGGTAAGGATCCCCTAACCTGACTGGCCACTAGTGGGCCCGCAGCTGAATTCCTTGACCAGCCCTTCCATGGCTCTGGTTGATGTTTGTGCTTTTATTTAGGGCAGTGGGAGGCCCTCGTCTGTCCTTTCCTCTGGTTCCCAGAGGCACTTCCAAACCTCAAGCACCAATATTTGCTTTGCAGTGTGCAAGAGAAGAGGAAGAGAGTGTGTTTCAAGTGCTGACTTGCTGGTGGGATCAAGAATTGAAGTCAAGTCCCGGGAGGTTGGGAGTGTTTTGGGAGAAGGTCTGATGGCTAAAACCACCGTGCTGTGACTTGTGAAATG
The DNA here is from genome assembly GCF_007399415.2 of Gopherus evgoodei. NCBI lineage: Eukaryota > Metazoa > Chordata > Testudines > Testudinidae > Gopherus > Gopherus evgoodei. The sequence continues at coordinate 144,961,257 of NC_044325.1, read as the reverse complement.
GTCAGACCGATTGGAAACTTTAATTGTGTGTTTAAAATAAACCGCAGATGAGCACTACTTCTCCTGCCTTCACTTTGGCAAGCTGCCTTGGTTTCAAGGGCTCCTATCTCTCGTCTGGTGGTTGGCCAGTCAGGAGTCAGCCTCATATTTAGGAAAGGAAAGTTAAAAGCCTGTTGTGTAAACTGACCCATTGTCTGCACAGATGTCGTTCTTGGTATAAATCTGCTGTGGCAAATGATTTAACCTTCATTTATTATTTTTTATTATTTCATTATATAAGATTTATACAAGTAGTACAGTATTGGAAAGGTCACCTGTCCCCTGCGCTGCAGGAATAACTGTGCATCCAGGCTTCTTCCCTTTTTACTTATCTGCTTTAACAATTGTTTCCGGATGGGAAAGCACAAGGACTGGGCTTGTTGCCTGTCTGGAAAGTTAATTTATATTTATAAAGTACATACATTCCCTTCCCCTCCCCCATCAGCACTTAATGAATCCTCGGTACTTCATTGTATTTAAAATTAAGCTACCAGGAGTTCTGTTCAACCAATTCTTGTTCATTTCCCCAGTGGGATGCATCCTGGCTGAGGAAAATGAGTTGGATTACTAAAGATCAGTTTGGTACCATATAATAGGCCTTGTCTCTAATGGCTGGAGCACAGTTCTGGGGCTTAGAACTTGAGTTCCCCTCTGGCATCAACTCACTTTGCACCTTTGGGCAAGCCAGTTCACCCTTCTCTTCCTCAGTTTCTCCATCTGCAAAATAAGGAGGCTAATACTTACCTAGCCCACAGAGGGTTTCTCATTGTTTGTAAGGCAATTTCAGATTCCAGGGTAATAGGGGGAGTGCAAAGGATTAATGATGTTATAACCACATGTGCCTGATACAGCATTTAAAAGACCACACGCTTCTACTGTATCAGATAGGTAGCCCAGATTTGTCTACCAACTAGTGTCCTTTAGGGCTGGAGTTAATCTAACCACATAGCATCAGAGGGTAGCCGTGTTAGTCTGGATCTGTAAAAGCAGCAAAGAATCCTGTGGCACCTTATAGACTAAACGCCACAGGATTCTTTGCTGCTTTTAACCACATAGCAGTGTCTTCTATTCAGCATCCGGGCTACCACATCCACAAAGATCCTAGTCCCAAGGCAGCAGAGCTGGAAAGCACTCTTTGCAGCATTTCCAACGAGGAGGCGGTGCTGCCATGAATAATCGTGCCCTCTGGAGCACTCATGAGATCCAGCAGACCAGATGGCTGGCTAAAACCCACAAGGGTTTGGTGCTGTGTCACTATGCAGGTTCAGCCTCCTCCCCTTGGCACGTCTTGCTGTCAATATTGCCATTACCCACCCCACCCTCACCATCAATAATGTAATGTCGACGTACCCAGGAGGAGATTTGTCCAGCCTCCTACTCATCAGGATTGGTTTTGCATAGGGTTTAATCCCGCTGTCCCCACACGCAACAGGCAACTGGAAGTGTCTGGGCAGTTTTAACAATCAGCATATGGAGGCAGTGTGAGCTCCGGAGGGGCTCACTGGAATGTTGTGCATGTCAAATTTGAAGTGACTTGGCAGTGCATGTGGGGCTATCTCGCAGAAATGGAAAGGCTGAACTAAGGGTATTGATAACAGTAATCACAGCTTGCGCGACTAGACTGCTGTAATAATGTGTCTTGGCATACATGATTGATTTTTAATGCTGGTTGTTTTTTGGTAGGGGGTTTGAAGCCCTGATGCGTGTTTCAGTTTCTGATGAACTATTTCCCCCTGGGTGGCAGCATCCAAATCAAGAAACCCAACTTCAAAAAGAAGTGGGAGGGTCCGGGGGGAGGATCTGTTTTAACACTAAATATAGCTTTGTTATTTATCGATGCAGAGTAACTGAAGTCATTTTAATGTGGTTTGTAGACGCAGTATCCAGGGATCTAATCTATTTGTCTGATATTTATGGGTAATGTTTGGATGCCTCATTCATTCATTACTGTTTTCATTAAGACTGTAATCTCATTTTAGGAGTCTGTCATTTTAAACTACTCTATTTAATCGTAGCCTGCCCCAATCCTTTTTAACACCTTAACTGGACCTCAGGAGTTTTAGGCGAGCTGGGGGGAAGATACTGGTGCTGTCTAGCCTATGGTTTATAGAAAGAGTGATTCTGTGCAGCTGTGCAATCCTAGGGGGAAATGGATGGATTAAGCCAATGGGAGCCACAGGTGCTGAGAATCTCTGAAAATCAGGCCAGTTAGGGTTTATCTACACAATGTGTAAGCTGGCACTAGTGGGGTGTGAATTGTAGTCCAAACTAGTGTGTCACTCACTAACGGGCCAGCGTGCATCCTGCTGGCACATAGTGAAAATTCTCTAGTGCGCATTGATATGATCCCATTTTCACAGTACCACGTTAACAAGCACTAGGGAACTTTCAGTGTATACCAGCAGGGTCCTCGCAGGCCCGTTAGTGCATGACACGTTGCTGCAAGCTAGAATTCACACCTGTCTGGTACTAATGCAGTGTGAAGGCAAGTCCTTGGATTTAGGTGTTTCAGGATGAATTTCAATGCGTAATTCTAGACACCCGGTGCCCAATTCTCATTGACACTAAGGCCTCTTAACACCTCTCTGGCAGGGTAAAGGGGTCATAAATTAGGAATACATTGGCACCGCCGGAGCAGTACAAAGGGGTCTTCATGTCAGTGAGAATCAGAACCCTTATTCTGAAAATTTCTCCGTGGCTTATAAAGTGCTCTGGGGGATAATTCCCAATGGGCTCGATCGATCTTTCATGGATACTATATGGCCTCCATCATAGTAGTAGTTGGGCACCTGCCAATCTTTGAATGAAGAAGAGCTCAGTGTAGCCTGGAAACTTGTCTCTCACCAGCAGAAGCTGGTCCAATAAAATACATTACCTCCCCTGCCTTTTCTCTCTAATCTTTGAATGTGTTTGTCCTCACAACGCCCCTATAAGGTAGGGCAGTGCTGTTTTCCCAATTTGCAGATAGGGAATCGAGGCAGAGAAAGACTAAGTGACTTGCCCTAGATCACCCAGGAAATCTGTGGAAGAGCAGATTCCTAAGCCCTAGGCTAGTACTCTAACCGTTGGACCATCCTTCCTCTCCTAGATAAATACCGGGTTTGTCTATTCAAACATGCTGAGCTCAATGGGAGTTGCGAGCTCTCAGCAACTCTGAAGCTCATAAGCTATTAATGAATGAGACTTGGAAACTGGACTCTGTTCTTATGGCTAGGATGTCTACTCAGCAAACTGAGGTGCCAGAGCAGCTATACCAGGACAAACTCTTGAGATAGTCATGATTTACCCTAGTTTCAAGCTGGGGTAAGCTGCACTGCTGTAAGCTGTCTGCACTAGGGGTTTCTGCCAGCGCTGCTACCTGGGTAGCTAAAATGCCATTGAAGACAAGGCCCTAGAAATGAACCTCCAGGCCACAGGCATGTGGGCGGGGGGGGGGAGAGGGAGGAGTGCCTTGCTGTGGGTCATGCAATACGTGTTCTAAGGATAAATGGAGGCGTGCTCCTTTTGGGTGCACCAAATTCCGTGCAAGAAAGAATGTGGCCACTAGTGGCACCAAGCCAGGAGTGCTAGAAGACAGAATTAAGAAAAACCTAGACTTTCCCTGCCTATAGCAACACAAAGCATTGCACAGAAGTAAAGAAGATACTTCAAAGCAGCCTGAGACTCTCCCTGGTCGCAGAAGGAGACAACAGAACCACAGATGCATTTTCCTGGAGGTGACCTTTGCAATCCTACCAAAGAAACTGCGCTGCAGACTAAAGCAAATACCTTAGCTGGATCTTTGATTTGAATCACTCCTGGGGGAGCAGGATGGGATCTTTTGTATTTCAGGGCAGTTCTTTCCCACTCCCTTGTTTTTCAGACGCCTCTTCAGCAGCCTAAGCACTTTCTCTGGCACAGATCTCAACTTCCTCTGCCTGAGATACATTAAGGAAGCTTTGTTGAGGTCACTGCATAACAGCACTGAAGCTTCCTCCCAACAGGCATGGAAATGAGAATGTATCACCTGTAGTGCTGAGTACAAGGCTGAGCTGGATTCAGTTCAGGTGGCTTCCTTGAGTAGAAAGAAGTCCAGGTCTAATTAGAGTTCCAGGGAATCAAACTGTTGTGCTTTTAATGGTTCTCCAGCAATGTTCTGATTAAAACAGTAATTTTAATAAGCACCCCTCCATTGTACGTGTTCACTGCACACCTAATTACATCACTTCTAACTCCAAAAATTATTTAAAATCTTATTTTTGCCACTTGCACACAGAGAGAGTGAGAGACACACACTTGATAATTGTTCACCTTAATTAATTTTCTAAGTTCCTATTAAAACTTTTAAATGGCCATTGGGTATGTGTTTTAGGTACATGGCAGCAAAAGTCAGAGCACCAGATGAAAAAGGCCATGAATTGATCTGAGATCAAAGTTTACTATGTTGGATGGATCCGCACCAGAGTCTGGAAATTTTGAAAAGGTGTTCCCATTTTATCTTTATTAATTAGTCCCTCTGAGGCTTGGAACTAGTCAGTGTCACACAATGGGGAGTCTTATTGTCTGAGGGGCCATGTCAGAGTGTGTGGTCTTGCTATGCAACATACTAGTTGTTGCAATGTTATAGGAAAGCCACTTCAAATAAAAGCAATAATGCAATCCAAGGGATGCTGTCATATTTGATACCCAGCCATTTCGGGGGGAGGAGAGTGAAGAAAGGACCTCCCATTCCATTTCCAGGCCATCTGTCTTAACCCTGCCCTTCCACCAGTTGTGGAACACAGCCTTGTGCCTATTCCCTTAAAAACACTAAGGGCCCAATATTGCAAGGTGCCAAGCACCCTGAATTCACATTTGCATCCATGGAATTAAAGGCACTTAGTGTATTAGGAAATGAACGAGCCTTTGGCTGCAATCCTGAAACGAACTCTGCGCAGGGGAAGGATTCGATTCGGATGGAGCTCACTACAGGATTGGGGGCAGAGTCAGAAAAGTGACTCTGTAAAGGTAGCATCATAGGCAACCACATTTTCCCTTCATCGTCCTGATTTGCCTCTGGCCTTCATTTAATGTTAATGGAGAGTAACTCAATTGAAACACCTTCTTGGGGACCAACTAAGATACGTCTCACCCCCCTCCCCCCGATTGTGCCCAGTGTAGGGTCTGGGGCCACCATGGGGGTCCATTTATCCAAGATTTGAGAGAGAGAACTGCAGTACTAATCACTGATCAAATGAGCATGACATTCTATCTGCAGAACCGCACACAGGCAAATCCCCCCTTTGCATTTTTGTTGTGTTTGGGGGGTGTTTTGCAATCGGACAGTAATTTTAGGGCATTGAAACACAATTTCAGAATTAAAAGCCAAAGTGCTTATTCTTAGCACTGGAATTTTTTGTGGTGTGGTCTGGTCTGTTTTTATTTTTCCCCCTTGGGGGATATTGTAACTTGCTACATTATAAGCTGAACAAAGGAGGGAAGTTGTTATGCAGGAGTTTGGGAATCTGTAATCAGCTGTCTCCATTTAAAAAGATTACACCTAGTTGCCAGATTCTTCTAGAAATGCATGCTGTCTTCTCCTAAAGAAGGGATGCAGCACCTATGATTTGGGGAGAAAAGCCTAGAATACAAAGAGAGAGGTCTGATTCATGTGGTCACAAGGGCTGGTGGTTTTCAAGATGAGAATAGGTGTAGATTTACTTTGACACGATTTTGTCATTGTTTGCTGAGATCCCATTTTTCACATCTCATTCCAAGTTATAGCTTCTCTGTGTGTCTCTCCCTCTTTCTTTCTTTGTCAATAAATATACTTTATTTGGTCCAATAAATTTGGCCACAGGGCCAGATCCACTGCTGGTGTAATGACACAAGAGTCAGCCCAGCACTGGTCTTTATTGGGGGGGGAGGGAAGGCACATAGGACTGCTTATGTGGCAGTGTCTCTGGCAAACCCAGTGTACTGTAAGGGAGATTTCAACAGTCGAGTTAAGCAGCCATAGTGATGTTGGGGGTGGTGTTTATAGAGGCTACATATGTATGTAATGCTCACAATCTGTGGTCAGACGTCATAATTATGATAAATGTATTTTTGTTGCTTTCACTGACTCCAGAAATGTGTGGAAATTAATTGATGAAAATACTTTGATTATTTTTAACTGAATATAAAAAGATGCATCCTAATGTCATGTGTGTCACATGTATGAACTTCTGCTGCCTAGCTTCAGGCTTCTGAGTACCAGATGTATATGATGCACAGCACTGGGGGATTCCCTGATGCTGCCAGCCCATTTTCTATCAGTGGTCATCACATACACACTTATGCTGGCTTGCAGTGGGCTAACCTTTGTCAGCTGAAGGCCATAAGAATGACTGACTGTGCACCGTCTGAAATGTTCAAAATACTGTCTGTGATGTTTTCATGTTTATAGTGTTGTTGCAAAGAGAAGATCTGTATGTTGGTGGTGGGAAGGATGTTTGCCTATCCTCTGTAGGACATGTCATGTGTACAACTGAAACCATGAAAGGGCTCCCATGGTTCTGAGCTAAAGCCTGAATAGGGTTGCTGGACTAGACAGATCTAATGGGCCCAAGGCAGTATGGCAAGAGGCAGGACACCAAATTAGATGGGCCAAACGGTCAGATACATTACAGCAGTGCTTCAGCTGTAATGACTAAGGGCATGTTCATAGCCCACTCGGAAAAGTGGGAGGCAGGGAATTCATGGCAATGCAATGCAGGTGTACCCTTTGTCTGTACCACATCCTGCCCACTGAAGCCTGTGAGCCTCAGAACTGCTTCCCTGGGGCAGTGGAGGAGCTGGCAGGTTGAATAGATGAAGTATTGGGTGAATGATTGTGAGCAGCTCTTATTTGATATGAAAACTAATTTTTTCTCCTCTAGGTTTACATGAGCATCTATTTCCCCTGGGAAGGGAAAAAGGCTTGTTGTTCCAGCACATCTTGCTCTGACACCTCACACAGATCTAATGATTAACTTGAGTTGTGGTAAATCATAGGAAGCTATTTGTGCTCTGTCTGCCATGACAGGGCCCACCCCAAACCAGAGCCCTGCCAGCTGGGGCCTTGGTTTGATGAGAGAACCTTTGGTTTGAGACAAGTAGGATTGAAAGCCAGATTTAAAGGCATGTTTGGGGATCTGTATCATTCTGTCTCTATCCCTTGCTTTCCCAAGAGATGCTCCATTCTGTTTTTCAGGCCCTCTCTTGGGAGTCTGGCAGGGCTATGTTAATGGCAGCAATAAGGTATTTTATTGCATCTGGGAGCCCAAGGTGCAGTATCCATAGGAGAGAGATAGAGACACAGGGAGAAGTTTTGCCTCTACTAGCTGCGGAAGCCATGCTGACAAGGCAGGGGTACTTAAATACAGCTCTTCCTGGAAAGGTTCCTCTGGCCAGAAAAGGTTGTTCTACACTGCAGTTGAAAACCCTCAGCTGGCCTGTACCAGCTGACTCGGGCTAAGGGATGGTTTAATTGCAGTGCAGGCATTCGGGCTTGCCTGCCTGAACTCTGGAACTCTCCTACCTTGCAGGGTCCTAGAACCCAGGTCACCTCAATGTCTACACTGCAATCAAATGGCCCATTAGCCCGGGACAGCTGGGGTGGGCTTTTAATGCAAGCTGAGGTGTAAGTCTATAGCACACTAGCCTGCCATGCACTAAGGTGTCACATGGACCCTCCTACCGGGCACTAGAAGTTTTGGAGTGCTTTGATCTGTTCCTGTTTCAAACCACAGTAGATTGAAGCGCGCTCCAGAACTTCTAGAGTGCAGTGGCATGGTCCACGCAGCCAGCTAGTGCACTGTATACTTTATAACCCAGCTTGCTGGGCACTAACTGTGCATTTGGACAAGCCCAGAGACTCATCAGAAAGATTGCATGGACCAGAGTTTTAGGGACACTCCTGCTCTCTCCTGCTAACACTGTAATTGAATAATCTCTTTGTAGTTATGGAAATGTCTGTAAATATGGCCTCTGCTCCTACCTCCTAGCTTCCCCTCCAAAAATTACAGCTGCTGATTCAATTTCTGACAGCCTTTCAGATTGTTTGGGTAACATTTTCTCTGCTAAGCTGGGAGGAGTTGGGGAGAAAGGGTTCTATTTTCTAAAGGCTGCTCTCTCATATCAGTCAGTGCAGCCCCCGCCTCATGTGTCCCCTTCCTGGGCACATGCACTTCTATCAGTTACAGTGAAACACACAGCGGTGCTGGGGCCTTAGAACTGACAACGAGGGCTACGTTCTCAGACACTGTTGCCTAATACGCATGGGGAAAGTGAGTTTGCATGTGTGACCGTGTGATTGCCTCAACAAAACATGCTGTCAAAGTGCAAAAGCAGCCAGCTACAAGTGCTGATAGGCAGTTACATGTGAAAAATACCTAGTTGTGCACACAAATGTGTGGTTTGCACATGCACTCATGTTTGTACACACAAGTAAATGTTTTTCACTGGTTGTACATGTTGGCATGTGCAGTTAGCTGTTTTGTGCACCCATCTGCACGTTTGAGTATTATTTGTCTGTTGTTCAGATGGGGACAGCGTAAGAGGCTGGATGGATAGATGTTTGAAAACTTACCTTGCAAAGTCTGCTTTGAAAAGGGAAGGGTATTTGAATGGCCTCCTGGATGGGACTCTTACCACATACCACATACTAATTGTCTACTGAAGCTAAAAGCTTGCCCTTCCAAGATGGGAACCCTAGCCTTAGAAGAGGGGTTGTACAGAAGCTTATAGTGGGTTTAAAATATCCAGGCATTACTGTGAGTTTTAGCTCATACTCTCTTCAACTAGTGGAGCCTTTAAGAATAGGCTGCATGGCTCTGAAATGCTGCACCTTTGGCAGGGTTTGGCAACTGTGCCAGGCTCTTGTTGTGCTTGTCTGTTCCAAAGTAACAAAGCACCAGAGCTGCTGGTGGAAGAGCCGTCCAGAAGGTTTGGCATGTCATGTAGAGCAGGTTCATTCACAAAGTCTTATCCATTGGAGAGCTCACTTTGCATCTCATCCATTATGTAAAGGATGCATTAAAAATAGCTGTGTAGTTCCTGCGGACGTTGGCACACATGCTCAGGAGCCAGGACGAAGCACAGATGGTTCCTTGCAGTGACTTTGTGTGGTCTCCCTGGCTTTTCTTTCAGGAAAGTCGTGGCGGATTTAGAATCTTTTCATGAAGGACCAGAGCAAACAATCAGTGGTTGCAGCAGGTGCTTGTGTGGATTTGTGCATACTTTAACAGTCCCCTTTTGGAGAAACAGACCTCTCTGTGTGAGAGTCACCTTTCCACTTTGCCCTCTGGATTTTTCCACTGGGGCTTGAGTCAGTTCAATTCTCCTCTCCAGCCATAATACTTTTCCCTGGAGTTTACCAAATAAAAGGTTCATTTTGTGGGAGTTTTTTTCCTGGTTCTGAAATTTCTCCTGCTTTCCAGATCCTCCTCACGGGGCACATAGCTGCAAACCAGGCAGGATGAGTGTGAAAGCAAGAGAATTGTAAGGAGTGCTCTAGAGATCATAGTTCAGTACTACAAATTGAGAGGTCTAAAACACCCTGGGATGCTGCAGGTTTGGTCTGGAGATGCTTTGATTTGACCCCGCAAGAGCGCCCATTACTGGCTGGAATAGCTGTCTGTGCTCCACTTCCAAATGAGGTGCAGTGGGGCAGTTAGAAGAGGATCTGCTCTCCCTTTGACAAGCTCTGACCATTGCAGATGAGCCCCTCGCTTTCCTGAGCATTAAGATACAATTAAACTTTTGTTTGTAACCCAAGATTGCTCTCTAGAAGCAATATGCTGATATTCACAATGAGGGATGTGAGGGATGGAAGGAGACTTATTAAATCACATCCCCAAGAAAGATTGGTCCCTGCAGTGTGTTTGTGAGTGCTTTGTCCAGTCTCATTTTAAAATGGCCTAAGTGCTGCTTTTCTAGCGCTTACCCTGGGAGTCTAATCCACAGTGTAACAGACCTCACTCTAAGGACATTTCTCCCGCTATCCTGTCTAAATGTGCCCTTTTCACTCGACTCTCATGTGTCCTAGTTATTGCCCTATATACCACACTTAGCAGCTTCTTCCTTCCTTCCTTGAAGTTTGTGAGACTGTTGTCAGTTTTACATGGGAGGGGCAGGTTCTGCATTAAAAATCAGCATTATTTGGGCCTGATTCACAAAATTCAACTCTGGATCTGAATTTTCCCGAAGTTTAAGGCTTGTGGGACCCGAGGTTTTAGTTCTAGCCCATCTCTAAAATGAGGAACACAAAGTACTTCTCAGCCTGATATGGTGACCCAGCTTTTTGCTTGGCCTTGGAAATATATCCCAGAGAACCTCAATATTTGAGCAGGGCTGGTGAGAAGGAGACAGTAGCAGAAGCATCAAAGAAAGTTTGTCAAACTTTTCACAAATACTGGGGGAAAGTTTGGTTTGTTCTTTATTTTTCACCAGCTTCATCCCATGCTGGCACCCTGAAGCATGAACAGCTGGACCTGGTGAGAGCTCTTCTCATCTTTTTTTGTTTTATGATTCCTGCTGGAGCCATGGCTGCGTTTTTATGAATGAAGGGGGAAAAAAATCTCATTGAAAAGTTCGTCAACTTTCGGCTGCTACTCACTCAATGATAGATAGCTTTAATTACACTGAATTACTCAGCATCTCCACAGCACTCCCCAAAGTCATTAAAAATAGATTTTCTGTTTGAACTTCACTACCCGCAATGGGTCTCCAGGCAATACAGCATACTTACAGGATGTCCCATGGGCCGGCTCCTAGTCAGAGAGGTCAGCCGCTTGTGTTGGTAGCAGTCATAAAATGTGGAAACTTCTACTTTATTTATTCATTCATTTATTTATTTGTTGGAGCCAGACTGTTTTATTTATTTTTAAGGTTCTTGTGGAACAGGGGAGGGGTGTTTTAGAGGATTTGGAAAGTCTCCTGTTTTTAAATTTTATTACAGGTCAGACAGTCAAGGAAAGCAGTAATGAGTCTTTTATCATTTTAATTACTGGGAACGAGGTTCCTAATTAGGGAAGTGAAAAACTCAATGCCAGAGCTGCTGTGTCAAGTAAAGGAGCACAAGTAGTAAAGGGAGGGTAGGGTGTGCTGTTGTACTGAGACTCCCGTTGGAAAAGGAGAGAAAACGCCAGGTGAGTGTTGGCTTCTTAGCTATTGTCCTTAATACATCTGATTGTGGTGAGGTGCTTAATGTTTGTAGCACTTGCACACAGTGATCCATCCTCACCGCACCCATGTGGGGTGGGTATTAACCCCGTTTTATCAACGGGAGGGAAATGACTGATGGAGAAACTAAAGCCTGTGGCTAAGACCTGCCGTGGGAGTTGGACCATCTCCCTCACACAGCCTCGTTGGAGTCAGCAGACTTCTGCGTGGGGCTCAGCAACCCACCTTTGTGCAAGAAGTTGGGGCATTATGTTCTACAGTTGTAGGATCAGGTTCTAAATTTTGGAAAACTGGCGGCCAACTCTAGGTGCTTTCATTTTATTGGGGCACCCAGCTTCAGACACCTCAGGCCTCGTTTTCAAGTCAGTTGGCGTGAGGACAAATACTCAGTACTTATGGAAAATCAGCCCAGGTGGTCTCAAGGCACCCAGAATTAGTCTCCATTTCTGAAAATTTAAGCCTGTTTCTGTCAAAGACCACTGCTAAAAGAGCATAACTCTCTGAGGTGAGGCCTATGGTCAACAGCTCCACTCCTCAGGCACAATGGAACTTTCCACTGTTGTGGTAAAGCTCATCAGCGCAGGAGACAGCCTGTCTGAGACCACGGAACAACTCCGCTAGGAACTAAGACCCATCCTAAACCTCCCCACCTTCTGCTCTCAGGGCCAGGCACACTGCTGCAGTCTGGGCCTGCTTTCTCTTATAGAAACACAGAGCAGCATGGGCATTTAAAAAAACAACACCCTACCAAAACCAACCATTCCTCTGTGCAGGGGCGGCTCTAGGTGTTTTGCCGCCCCAAGCATGGCAGGCAGGCTGCCTTCAGCGGCTTGCCTGCGGGAGATCCTTGGTCCCACGGATTCGGCGGCATGCCTGCGGGAGGTCCACTGAAGCCGCAGGACCAGTGGATCCTCCGCAGGCATGCCACCGAAGGCAACCTGCCTGCCGCCCTCGCGGCGACCAGCAGAGCGCCCCCTGCGGCTTGCCGCCCCAAGCACGCACTTGGCGTGCTGGGGCCTGGAGCCGCCCCTACCTCTGCGCACACAATTCTGCTCTTGGGGAGAGGGTGTGAGGGAGAATAAACCACATGTGACAGATGTTAGTCACATTGGTTAATATACAACTGGAAAGTGATCAGATATTACAGTGATAAGGTGACTTACTCAAGGTGGGGTGGGATGGACTACGTGGAGTCTCATGCTGTTTTGGCCTGAGTTGCACGGGTGCTGGGTAGCTACAGCTCCCATTAACTTCAGCTGGTGTTTTGGTGCTCAAACGTATCTCCTCCACAGTAATAAGTTCTCTGGGTTTGTGGCACTGCTCAGTACATGTGATGCAGCTCATATAAGGGAGCTCTGTCTTTTCCCTGCTTCCCTCCTTCTGTTCTTTCCACTGGCTCATTGTGGACAGGTGCCAGTCAATCAGCCTCTTCACCACTATGTGAAGTGAACAGCTTTGGACTTCATTAGTTCTGCTGTGTCTGGTTACTGCTAGAAACGCCTTTCATTCCTCGCTCGTGCCACCTGTGACCATAAAATCTGAAGAAGCCATTCTTTTGATGCCTGCATTCCTGCCCGCCCTCTCTGCGTTCGCTGCGGAGAAGAGCTGCTTGTTGTGTGAGCTCCCACTTTGCCCCCGAACCTGTCAGCCCGTCTCTGTCAGAGAGTGACTGGTCCGCATGTGGGGACAGGTGGAAGTGAATGTGCTAATAAGCATACTTGGAGGCTCGGGGAGGCACAGCAGTGCAGCTCCTTTGCTCCAATTGTCAGAAAACAATCTCTGTGTTAAAATGATATTTGACCACCATGGACACAGGCAGTTATGCTTCTAAAAATGATGCTTTCACTGAGTGTCAATAGCTAGCACTGTGGTCCGCCGAGGAAGAGGCACTTACACACTTATGTTCCATCAGTCACTTGCTCTCGTGTGTTTTTCTCTTTCCTTTTTCCATTCTCTCTTTTTCATTCCTTCTGATTCTCCCACTTGCTCCTTCTCTCTCTCCTGCCTTTTCTCTTCATCTATTTTTATCTTTCAGACAATGCCTTCTGTCTGTCTTTTCTGTCTTTCAGTGATCCCTGGCTGAGAGAGAGGGAAAACAAACTAATCAACTTCAAGGCATTCTCTCCCAGCCCCTGCCAGTTTGGGAAACAAGAGCAGGCCCAGAAATCAAACCTTCATCTCTTGCAAAGCATTGCTATTTCCAGCTGGGCCAGTCCGTTTTATATGACTGATGTTCCTGCTTTCTTTCAGTTTTTGCCAGGATGTTGCTATCCTTTCATGGCAGTGAATTACATTCATTTGAATCCTTCATTTTTCTGTCTGATCTCATTGTTTCTTTGTTTTGTTTTTTAAATCAACTCCAATCCATGTTGTTTCTCCCTCACCCTGCAGACAGCTACATGGCTGAAACATGGTGTTCCTTATCTTCCCTCCCTAATGCGGCATTTCATGCGCACAGACACTTCGGTTTCATAATGATAATTAGCCTGGCAGAGAACATTTTGAAAACAATTAAAACACAAGCAAGTATTTCCACCCTACTTTTGTAAGGAGCAAGGGAATCCCAGTTCTTCTTTCAGAGCTTCTGAGAGGGAAATAAGCTTTCAGAACTGCATGTGATGAGATAGGTAGAACCTGCAAATCCACAGATATCCGCTTTATATCCCCAGCCAGGGATGGGGTTGTGGGTATCTGCGGACCATTTTTTTGCAGATCAGATGTGGATAGTAATTTTGTATCCACGTGGAGCTCTAGAGATAGGGATACATGATAATGCCTGCTGTTAATGGGATTTTGGTGCTTTTACTCACCAAACTCTACATACAGTCCATTGGAATCCTTAGTATTTGGATTTCAGATTACAAGGATAGTGGATTATGTGTTATAATTATGAGATCTGGGCAAATATATGATATGGACAAGTGTTGCAAAAAATATTCCTCCAATATTCTCTCAAACGTTTAAATGACTTAGCTTCATCTGTGTTCACAATCCTGTTGTGTTTTCTTTCTGTGAATCTCTCCTTGGCTATTTCATCCTATTTTATCAGTTTCGGTCATGAATGTTTGTTTGCAAGGAATTATTTTAAAGCTGTGTGGTGGAGTACAAATAGGAAATTCACTCCAGAAGTGTATATGCACTCTTCCAATCAGGGAACAGAAACAATAAAAGATGACTTATTGGCGTCATCATAGTGAACCAGTGCAGGTGGAAGCGTTTGCTGAGATCTCTTTCTGAAGGATATACTTCCATCAGACACAAGTTGTGGGGTGTAATGCAGGGATGACTGGCTTAACTTCTATCACCTGTGTTGTGCAGGTCAGGCTACGTGGTCCCAGCTGACCAATGAACTATTCAGAATTAGTATCTAATTTGAAAAGATTTGTCAAATAATTTTGAATAGTAAATACATTTGCCGGCATTGATATTTACTCACGGATGTTCCACAAGCAGAAAAAGAGGTGAAATTCATGACAAAAGTTAATTATACAATTGCTACTGTAATAATTATTGCTATTGGTATTTATTATTTCTATAGCACTGTAAGAGTACACACCACTTTAAAAATGTGAAAAGGAGCCTAATTAAATTTATCGTAGATTCATAAGAGCAGGTCCTGTAAAACAGTATTGGCCCAGGGTGTCTGGGGAGTCGGAGCGCATTTTACCACTGCAAAATGAAACAAAAAAGAAAGGAAGGAAAGTCTTCCCCCCTTGCATGTTGTTCCATGACAATTGGTTTAATTAAGTACCACATGATGTCAGCAGCAGCCATATCAATGACTGATGGGAATTCTGAGAATAAAATTAAATAGTATCAAGAGAACAAATGCACAGAGCCCCGGTGAAGAGGAAGAGAAGGTTAGGGCTTGTCTTCAGTACAAGTTATGTTGATATAACTTAGGACGTCACTCAGGGGTGTGAGTAAGCCACCCCGCTGAGCGACATAAGTTACACTGACATAAGCACTGGTGTGGACAGCACTGTCGATGGGAGAGCTTCTCCTGCTGACAGAGCTCCTGCTACACGGAGGTGGTTTTACTATGAGGACAGGAGAGCTTTCTCCTGTCAGCATAGAGCGTTGACGCAGCACATCTGGTGAAGACGCAACTCCATCACTACAGCTGTGCCACTATAGCACTTCTGAATCATGAAGCCATCTGACTTTCTATCTTCACAGGTACTCAGAAACTCCCCAGTGTGGGGAACAGAATCCTGGTCATGGAGGCAACCATTCTTTCATGAACATGGGCCTATGTTTCCCTCTGCTCCAGTGCTGACCAAGTACTAGACAACCTTTCACAGCAGTTCCCCTGTTGCCGTCAGGAGACTTGGATGTTTGCAGGGACCGGTGTCCCATTCTGGCACCCTAAATGAGAGAGGGAGGCAGATTCCAACTTTGAGATACAATTAAATTCTTAGTTTCCTGGTCAGTTTCATGGCTCTGAAAATCCCATTCTCTCTCCCTGCCCTTTCTTTGGGAGGCTGAAAAGAGAGCATTTATTTTAACTGCTTGCTCACAGCCGGTGTGCACACTATTGCCTTGAATTTTCACCAGGCTTCCTTGTGTGTCACAAGAAAATTCTATCAAATAGCAAATTTTTGCCTCCAAAACATACAGAAGTTCAGAATAGGCATTTTTAATCCATTAGTGGTGATGAGAACCTTATAAGTACCTGAATAACCACAATGGGTGTGGTGTCCTCTGACAGTAGGTCTGAACTTCGGAATGTTGCAGACCGCATAGGGGTGAGGGGGTATGTCTGTCTGTGTGTGCATGTGTGAGAGAAAGAGATGGGTACTCATCTATTTGTGCTATAGTAGTAGTTACTGGTCCTGTGAAATCAGGGCCCCATTGTGCTAGTAGCTGTACAGACATCTAACGAGAGAGAGCCCCTTACAGACTAGGTTGACCAGACAGACAAATGAGGAGAGAGAGAGAACATCATTATTGCCCTTTTACAGATGGGGAGCTGATGTGCAGAGAAGAAGAGACTTGAACAGACAGAACGTATGGTAGAGCCAGGAACCGAACCCAAACCTCCTGTGTCCTTCTTACACCCTCCGATTGTTTCCTTTTCCTACATCGCCCTTCTCCGTGTGTAAGTTAGTCCCTTGCACGCCCTTCGGATCCCGAACGGGTGCCTGTTGTGCACAGCTTTGCCTCTTACAAACGGCATGTACCTTCCAGCAGGGTTTACATCACCACTGAATTTGACCCAAAAGGCCTCCATAATTGCTGCACTGGCTAATTCCAGGCCGAAACGGCTCCGTTATGTTCTAGCGCAACATACATTTTATATATAATAATTTTTTTAAAACTGTTAATTAGGGCCCAGGAAACAAGAAGAAAAGCAGCCCTATTGGTTTCATGTTTAGAGAGGAACTGGGTTCTCACTATATCAACAACACTTGGCGTGAAAGTGGCCTTTGTTCAGAGAGACACTGCTTCTTTTCAGCCGCCGACTTCCCAGCTGCTGAGAGCGAGGCTGTGTTTTGACAGACAGAGCGAATGTAATGCAGACAGTTGTTTTAATTTCAGCCAGTTGCAGAAATCACTCACAAGGAGCCAGAAACCCAAGGAAAGAGGCCACACACTTGGCTTTAGTTATCTCTGCACAAGGGCTCTGTTTGGATGGCAGAGCGGAAGGGAGCCCATTGGTTAGTGTAACGGATACACCAGAGCCCAGCAGAGAGTGATTGCCATGGGAGAGGTGAACTGGAACAGGAATCAGAAATGTTCTTCTCCCACCTACTTGAGCATGTAGCGTTTTAAACATAAAAGATCCTTTTTCTGTTCACTTTCATTTCTACCACAGGGGCTCCTTTTCCCTTGAATATTTGCCTTTCAATCTTTTTTTTTCTTTGTATTACAAGCCAAAATCTAAAGCCGAGAGCTGGTGTGGGGGATGTTGTTTTTTGGGGGGTAGAGGGGGTGCAGAGAGGTAGGTGTGGTGGTGGGTTTTATTATTTATTTCAAGTTATGAAATGCCTCACTCTGACCCTCAGCACTGGCACAGACATTAAAAATTGCAGCCAAGAATACACATCCTCCATGGACATGGACTCTTTGGGCCTGATTCACCATTTTGTTACTCCAGTTATGTGCTGCTGTGACTCTAATGATATCATTGGAACTTGCACTGGTGTAACACTGAAGTTACATAGTGATGAATCTGGCACACAGAATGTGGTTCCCCCCTGCCCTGTACCTTGTGTCACTATATAGCCCTGTGCAAAATCAGCATAAAATGCTGCCAACTCAGAATTCTGTATTCAATTACACTGGCTGTTTGCACTGGTGTCCGTGACTGCACAAGGTGCAGAGCAGGTGAGAAACAGGCATATAGATTTTACCACCCAAACCCATTGCTCGGTATCTAAATAACTAACAGTACTTGAGGCATCCTGCCTACTGGGGGCAGGTACAGAGTGGGCTGGGACAGTCACCTCCAAGGAGGAGAAGGTGTGTTACAACACAGTATGGTCTCTTCCTGGGTGCATTTGTATGGTTTCCTGGCAAGGGAAGATTTGGCAGGGTTACGGTAAAAAATATCCACCTCTTCAGTGGAGGGGGACGGGGCTTCATGAGGGTGTAATTCTGCTTCCCAACTCAGTCAAAACCTTATGACTTATACAGGCCATGTGTCACTTGGTTTGCTGACCTGCTGAAATCTGTCTTGCCAGTCCCAGCTTGCAAGCAGTATCTCCAAGATTTGTTTCTGTGAGCCATATGGAAGCCAGCAGTCTACGTCCTGTCCTGGACCATCTCAGCACATGTTTACACCTCCGAACAAGTGTGCGCGTGGGGGTGGTTTTGGGACTGGCTCCTTGGACTAGAACTATGCCTTCCGGCTGCCAAAGAGAGCATTTGCTGGTGTGTTAGCAGACTGATTTCACTAACACAAACCAGCAAGAGCCTCTGATGTGCTCACCCCAGACTGCTGTGCAATCTGTCTGCACAGGCTAAGCCCTGATCACCCCCTCCACTAGGCCTCTTTGCCAGGCAAGCTTGACTGTATGTTGCTATTTATTGTAAATGATACATTTGTGTCTCTGCTGTTGATACATCATATGTAGTAATAATAATAATTATTATTATTTATTAACAAAAACATTTACACATCATCTTTCACCCCGACAGATCCCACAGCACTTCATAGACTATATACGAGATTTTTAAAAAATATATAGATGAGTCTCACTTCCTATGAATTGCCATACTGGACTTGACCAGAGGTCAGTCTAGTCCAGTATTCTGTCTTTGATAATTGTTAGCACCTCACAGAAAGGTAAAAGAACCTCACAGTAAGCAATGATGCAATTCACTGCCCTAGGGAATGTCTCCTTCTCGCCCTGTTCCTTAGCGATTAGGATGCAGGAGAGCTTATGTCCCTTCCCAATCTCTTGTTAGTTTGATTTTGAGATTGGATATTCTGGTGATCCAAATAAATGGCCAGTCTTTGTGCTGAATCCTACTAAGCTCTTGCCCTCAATGCTGTCTTGTGACAATGATTCCGCTGCTGAAACACACCTTCTTCTGGGGTGGAACGCAATAGCTATTGAACTCTACGCGGAAGCCCATACGATGGCTTTAGTACAGGAAGTGGAGAGAAATACCTCATCCCGTTGAAACTGCGGGGAGGGGATTAAAAGAGGCAAAGCATAATTTCCAGATTGGAATCTGGCGATGACACTGGAGTTAAAGCCCTCGTCTTGTAGGCAGTACTATGACAAGTGGGTCAGGACCTTGTAACATCTCACCAGTGTAAATGTACCTTTTCTGTTCAAGAAGTTTACTGTGTGAAGTTACTTGCTGATGGCCAGGTTCCTGGTGATTTTGTAAAACCCTGCCGACAGAGGCATTCCCTCTTCATTTTCTTTTCTCTCCTGTTCCCCTGCCCCTGTGAGACAGGCCAGGCAGCCCCATTGTCTGGGTTTGAAAAACTTTTACTCCTTTATCTGAAGAAGTCTTGTCAGTGATCCTGAGAAATGGAATTGTGACTGCACAGGGTTACAGCCACTTGTTTTAATATGGCTTGTCCTGCTATGTATTGAGAGTACTTTACTGAGGATCCGAGAGTAATCGTCTGTTCTTGCCCGGAGAGTCTCATGAAATCCAGATGTGCTCATAGCAAGCTCTCCCAGGCTGAAATTTAACCCCGTGTCGAGGGCCATTAAGAGGCCTATGAAACACTGAAGTCTAGGATTTATCCCCTTGGATCAGACTACTGGCCCTTCAGGGCCAGTATGGACCCATACCTGATCCTGCTAAAGGAGATGAAGACCCTTATAATACATCTCACCAATTTTCAGTGCTGTATAACTGGGAATAATTCCTTCCTAATCTCTGTAGCTACCAGCCTAGGGATAGAAGCTTGAAATTTGATCAATTTTATCCTAACCATGCATCACTGAAAACATTATTACGGGGCCCAAAATTCAATTACAGTATTTGAAGGATGAAAGCAAAGCAAAACCAAAATGGCAGTATTTACTCTTCAAATGTGCGCTGCCGTTCCCTGTCCTCTTGGGGAATTTTGTTTCCTCCTAACCTTCCTGCAAAGAACTTTTTCCGCAGCCTGTGTGAAACACAGGGTACATCTACACTGCACCTGGGAGCGTGCTTCCAACTGCAAGTGAACAGACACATGCTAGGTCTGCTCAAGCTAGCACGCTAAAAATAGCAGTATAGTCTCTGCAGCAGGTGCTTCACCTTGGGCTAGCTGTTGAGTACATACCCGTACATTTCTGTAGGAAGAAAAACGGAGTGTCACTTTCTCTAACATGTTAGAACAGGGTACTGGGTTCTGTTCTTTGCTCTGCCACTGACTTGCTGTGCAACCTTGAGCAATCTACTCAGCACCTCTGTGCTTTGGTTTCCCTGTCTGTAAAACGGGTATAATATTTCATAATATTGATTTACCCCACAAGGATTTTGTTAGTCTTTAAGTAAAGTTTGTGAATCCTTTTGCAGTTCTCAGAGAAAAGTCCCTATAAAAGGGCTAGTTGCTGCTGTTCTGTTTGTTTGTTGTGAAGACAAGGGGAGTGAAAATGCAATGAACATGTTTATTTACTTCCTTTCCAGGTGTCCAGGGTTCCTGTTGAATCCTGTGAGCAATACACAACCTGTGGGGAATGTCTGAGCTCGGGGGACCCTCACTGTGGCTGGTGCACTCTTCACCACATGTAAGTCCATCGTCAGCCATTTGATTTGAACTAATGGGTATTATTGCAAGAGAAGCCTTAAAAACCTGAACTCTTCTTGTATGTGGATATTAAAAAACAAAGACAAAAACAAATACAGTACCAGCCTTTTACAATCACTCTTTTCCTACAGGGGAATTCCTTGCGCTGCAAGGTGAATGCTACTGAATATCACTGAAGTCCTGTTAAAAATGAAAATGTACTTCCTAGATTTAGGAGATGGGGAATAAATCCAGCATGTGAAGTGAATGTCAAAGAGCATGAAACCACATGAACTGAAACTCATGGGAATGGAAGCCCCCTAGTTTCACACAGTCTTGTTATTTACCCAAATCCATAATTGTTCCAAATTGGAGGGAGTTTTTAATAGTGGGGTGGCTTATATGACCTTATTGACATCAGGAAGGTTTCACCTGTGCACCTGAGCAGAGGATTTGGCTCTTTAAGGGTGGCAAGGGGAGGCTATTTAACTACTACTTTGGAATGTCAGAAAATGGAATGCTTCAGGCAGTGGGTCAAACCCAGCAAAGCAATGAAACTGTGGGTTAGGCTGGGGCTTTGTGCTAGGTTTGAGACCAGCAGTCTAAATCATGTCAGTGGAGACAAAGGAAATAAAGATTTTTCCGGGTGCTTCAGAAAACTGGGTCTCTGAATTCGGGCGGTGTTTGTGCACTCTCTCTGCGACAATAGTGTTCACTTGCTAAAGCGGAAGGGGGACCCAGCGTGCGCACTTGAAGGGAGAAACCTGGAGCACACTGGTAGAAAGGAATCGAAAGCCCTTTGGCTCTGTACCAGCCAGCAAAGCGCTCCCATTAAATGGGTGGAAATTGGGGCGGAGGCAGAGGAACAGAGTTCAGAGACCCACACAATAACACTTGGCCACATGCCGAAGCAGCAGGTGTTCGGAGGACACGAGAAGGAGAGCAGTAAAGGCTTATATACAAAATCTGGACTGGATTAGAGACCTGTATGCACAGGGGAATCTGCACTCCCACAACCTGGGGAACCATGTGTTTAATTTCAGTTGCTGCATTCAGGGAAACTTTAAGAGAATAACCGGTAGTCACAGGGCCTGATGCTACCTTGCTGCTACTTAGATCTGTGCAGAACAAGTGTGAGACAGTACTACTCTGGTTTGGTAGCACTCAGCACTCCCTGTGCCTGGGTGTAAATGAATGCACAGCAGTGAAGAATTTAGCGCTCTTGGGTCAAATTCCTGAAATGGCCTTTGCTTGTCTATTTCCTCCTCCTTCATTGCTTCCCCCTTTTAAGACCAGACTGTCCAACCCCTCACTGACTCTGTCTATTGTTGGCGATATCACAGAACCTACAAATCTTTTAAATCAATCCTATAGAGTGGTTATAGCGTTCTGGGTGCTCCACAGTTACCAGTCAGGACCAGGATGTGTTGTGGAGGACCTTAGCAGGGGAGCTTCCCAGTCAGGTTGTTGTCTGTCTAGTTGCTGCTTGAGCTATGGCTCTTTTTGTTTATACCCTCCCACTACAAGTCTCACTTTGTCTGGTGATTAGAGCTGGAAGGTGAAAGGATCACTATGCCCTTTGCAATACTAGTTAAGTAAAAGCAGCAAAGAGTCCTGTGGCACTTTATAGACTAACAGATGTAAGGTGCCACAGGACTCTTCGTTGCTTTTACAGATCCAGACTAACACAGCTACCCCTCTGATACTAATTAATTAAGTCTCACAACCCACCAGGGAGGGGAAGATAAGGATTGTTATCTTTATTTTGCAGAGAAGAAAACTAGGGCATGAAGAGACTTCGTTTCTGCCGCACTGTGGCTATCGTGATTATGTCAATTGTAAGCCTTTTGGGGCTGTCTCTCACTGCATGTACAGCACCTCGCACAATAGGACCTTGATCTCAGTTTGAGCCTCCAGGTGCTACTGAATACAAACGATGATGATGACTTGCTCACGGTCACACAAAACATCAGTGGCAGGACAGGCAAAACCCAGGAGTTCATGCTCTCAGTCCCCCTTCCTGAACCATTACATGACTTCCCCTTGCCCAGCATAGGGACTGGTAGCTTGTAAGAAGAGAACTCAGGCCAGGGGCATGGAGTGTTACAATAAAAGGGGAGCAAAGCAGAAAGGTTGGGGGAGCCAGACCATGCATTGAGCTAGAGGGCTAAATCTGGCCAAGAGCCTGCAGTACGCAGACCACTGCAATGCCTTCTTCCCTGCTGGTATTTTCCGACCCTTCCTTGGAGATTTTCTGCCTTCCCACTGCCTGCGCAGAGCAATGATCATTTTTTAGCCCCTGTCTGAAGCTGTAAATAATTTAGTTTATCTTGCTGTTACTGAAGCCGCTGTCATATTTGTTTGGAAGCCCTCAATGCTGGCGTGTTTGTGTTTCATTTGTCATCTCTTGCCTCTAATTTTTACATTTCACTCCTGCTAGATGGGCCAGCTGCTTCTGTGTTTGTTGGGGAGGTCACAGGTCAGGATGTGCTGCTCACGCTGCATTCACAGAGGGTTGACAAAAAGACACACAAAAGAGGGAGTTTAGGGGGCTGGGGAAATTGAAACTGAGATAGAGGCAGAGAGAAAATAAAGCCCTTGTGACAGTAAAGTGGCCATGAAGGATACCTGAGCCAGTTCAGATACGGTAAGAACCAACTGAGAGCCTTGGTCCAGGATTCCAGCCGCTTTTCTCAGCTTTTTTCTGTTTTGAGTCTGCTTCTGCATTTCTGGGTCCTGGATGGTGAGAGAAATATCAAAACAGCTGCAGAAGTTCTTTGTCATAATGCTGTATTCCTGGCCCAGCCAGAAGCAGGGAAGATGCGCTGGGGATCCTATGAAACAGTTTATCCATGTGGGATTTATGGACAGTTTTGCAGACTGGGAATGCTCAGATCAGAATCCGAACTTGTGGGTGCTTAGCCAGAACTTTTGAGTGATTACCAAGGCAACTAAAGCTTTTGGATCTTGAAATCGTAACAATGCCATGAACTGGTGTGCCAGTGAAAGACAGACACCACTGACCTCTGCTGGATGGAATCAGGAGTGTGTGTCATAGGCTCTATACTACCCATTTTAGTGAGGAGGATCTCAATTGTATCCACTGTTGCCATAAAACTCCTAAGTGACGAGGAGGATCTGAGTTCTATCCCTACTGCTGTCATTGATTTCTGAGTGACTACAGCATATTATTATTAGTGTTGTTTATTATTTAAGATTACTATTGCAGTTGTGCCTAGAGGTCCCAGTCAGGGATTGGTTCCCCTTTGTTCTTGGCACTGGGCATTTGTAAACGTATAATCTAAGTGTAATGATGCCCCTGGTTAAATTGTCTGTGGGGATTAAACCCATGATCTCCGGATCTAAAAGCAGGAGCTGCTTGTGTTTGAGCTAAAGGGTCAGATATGTTAGGTCACACACAGCAGCAGAACCACAATTCTCTATATTCCATCTAGAGGACGACAAAGAGCTACATTGTGTTAGGGGAGGTGCCTTTACATACATTCACCTATACAAGCCCATAAAACCAAGGAACTAAAATCAAAGCCAAAAGGGTGAAATGAGCTGAACTAACAGCTTCTGCATCCACTTAATCCCCTACAGAGGTCTTGGGAGGCAGGTTGGGGTAGGAATGAAAGAAGCAAGGGGAAGACCTGGAATTTAATATTGCAAAAGAAGAGATTGTGCTCTGGGCAAACATACAGTGGAGGCGTACTGGGGATTAGCTGAGTCTGATTTCACATTGTAGTTCATAAGTAAGCATTGCAATGCAGGTTTTTGCCTTTACCGATTGTTCGTTACATTACAGTAGCACCCAAAACGTGTCAGGGTACATGTGTGCAGCCCACAGCAACAGGTCTCACAGCCCAGGTTGTCAGACTCAGACTCACAGGACTCATGGTGCAGTGCCAAAAACGGCTGGGTAGGTATTGTGGCTGTGAAGCCCATCCCCGTCTTTTAGGCTTCAGAGTCTGAGCTGCAGCCCAAGCCCGAATGTCTACGCAGCTATGAGGAGCGCCATAGCATGAGCCCGAGTGTGTAGACCGGGGCTCTAAGACTTGCTACTGCAGACTGCCACTTGCACTGCAGGGCTGAATAGGAAGACAACCTCTGGCCCGAAGACCTTTTAGGCTGCCAATTAATTGTGGTGTTAATTTTTCTATGGACCGATTTTCAGCACCACGGCACAGGCCACTAACATTTGACCAAAGGGTATAAATCCATTAGATGGTAGAAGTAGCAGGGTAGCGGATTTCCCACTGGAGAAGGACACAGCACACACTGTGTTGCACCTTGATTTAAGAAGCCTTCCAGGAGTCTGGGACATAACATGAGATTCCAAAAATCCCTACAAGAAATGGCCAAGGGAAAAGTAGGTTTCATTTTGCAGGATCCCTTGGTTCACCACCATCCAAAAGAATGAGCAACCTGTCTCATGTACAGTATTCCCAAGATCCAGCTTGGGGTGTGATCTTCATTCATTCGCTTTTACTTTATACTCAAGACAGAGAGGTTAATTTTACTAGTGCTACTCCAGCAATTCTGCTCTTTGGGAGGTAGGTAGAGGCCTCAAGGAGATTGAGTATCCTTGGTCCAGTGGAATTTGCAACCTGAAAGGCGCTCTCTATATGCTGCTCTCTGCATGTATGTTATTGTCTACAGACCTATTTATCTCTGTTAGGGCTGTTGCCATAAATAGTATGATAAAAAAAGAGCCATTCCAGTGAGTCAATGAGATAAAGGCTCCAGTCAAGAGCTCACTTTCAAGCTATCTTACAGATTCACTTAAACCTCAATAATTCTTTTCCTTAGCAGCATTCATATTTAGATCCATTATTATATTCCAAAAACAAGAAAGTGGGGGAGGAGGACAGCTACATCAATTGTCAGGTATGGAAAGGGAAAGTGGTAACCTCAGTGCTTTTCTTATTCAGAAGCAAAAGGCCTTTCAGCAATGAATACAGCTCCTTTTTTTTTTTTTTTTTGAGTCCCAGTTTTGCAAGGCTCTTGTCACCTCATTTAGGAGAGGTTTGTTACGGGGAGATTAAGACTCTTTGTGGAACAGTCAGTATGTCTGCTAATGTAGATGTTTGCCTAAGATTGCATCCAGCCCTGCCACAAGGAAAACAAAACAGCAACACCTGCTTTTGTGTTGAGTATTCGTTCCACTGACTCCAGTCCTAAGTGGGAGAAGAGCACCTTACTGCTTAAAGTAACAAATACATTCAAATGGGTTCTTAGAGAAGCACTCGAACAGGGGTCTCAGGCGACTGGTAATAGCATTCTGAGGTTAACAGTAAGTGAAAGTTGATATAATTTAATGACTATTCATTGACACCAATAAAATTCAACATATGTCAGCCACTACTATATAGTGGAATCTGAAAGACTCTGCTTTTCTCGTATACCATAGGATAGAAAAGCACTGTACTACTTCTCTGATACCACTATGCAGTGACAGCTGGTAATGCTTATTTTAATGGTAATTGTTCAGTGTAAAATAAGTTGGTGAGTCTCTATCTGGTTCCTAGTGGACCATTGTCCACATAACCACCGTTGGCTGTAGTTGGCCCCTTTATATTAGCTTATGTAACTGCAATTATACAGATGGTCATAAAATTATCTGGCTCTTTTAAAAATCCAGCTGCAGCCTCTGACTCACTACCCTCCTGTGTTTGTACAGTGCCTAGCACAATGGGGCACCAACCTGGATTGGTCCCTAAGCAGGGCCGTAATAAACGTGCTTTATAGCTGCAGGGAGGGTCACAGCTTGACTCCACATACTGCACGGTAGCATTTTCAGTCCTCTCTTTTGTTGAATGGCTCCTTAATTTCCAATCATGGGGCAAAGTCGTGAGGTGGAAACTGATTAGCCCTTTTTACTTCACCTCTCCTGATTCGGAGAGCAGCTCTGATTGTGAATCAGAATTTCAGTCTACACTGAGGTTCTCCTCAGTGAAATGGCCTCGGTGATGAGCACACAGCGCGGCTGGCACTCCAGCAGCAGCACTCATCATTCAGCTTGGCACACTTAATGGTTTCTTTGCAAGGCGGAAGGAGGGTGGGGAGAGTCAGAGAGATTTGAGCATGACAACTGAACTTAACTCTAGTGTCTCCAGCCTCAGGATAAGAAATTACTGCTTCCAGCTCTTCAAGACCCTTGGCTTTGTAAGAGAAGATTTATTAGCCGCGTGTTTTTCTTTTAATTAAAGTGCAGGTGCTGTCTTGTGAATGCCTTTTATTGCTTTTTATTTAAGGTAGCACGTGGATTGTGAGTTTGTTGTTGACTGAAATGAGGATCTCAGAGTGCTGATCTGAGCCAGATATACTGGACCTAGTTTTCAGAAATGCTGAGTTCCCAGAGATCCACCTGAAGTCCTTGGGAGCTGTGGGTGCACAACACTGCTAAAATCAGGCACAGGTTGGGTAGGACTGTGCACGTCTCCTAGCAGCACCCAATGGTCTTTTCATCCCAGGGCTCAGTGCTCTTCCCTAACCCAAAAATGTCTGCTAGTGCATTTCTTTTCTGATCTGCAGCTTCTGCACCTGATAAAGTTGCATTTACTCCTTTCCATGAATATAAGACTGACTGCTTAGTTATCTGAATTTTGTTTTCGTTCAGTGAATTTCCTCTTCTTCATCTTACATCTTTGGGATCCTATACCTACTCAATAGTAATATGAAAGAAGGGAAAAAAACCTGCTTGACGCCTGACATAATCCCTCTGTTGGGTAAACAGAGATTTTGGTTTACAGATTAATCTTGAGAAAGTGTTGTTACTGAATGGATTGTGGCATCTTAGTCTAGAGAATGGTGGTGATTTTAAGAGATCTGCTATTGATTAAACACATTTCTGCATTGTATTTTACTGAAAGACAACACAGCTTTTGGAAACAAAAAGCCTAACAAAACATATTCAGACAAATAATTATCTTAGGCACCTTAATCCTTGAGGGGGCCATTTAGGGATTTGGAGATTGCTCCTGCTTTGAGCAGGGGGTTGGATTAGATTATCTCCTGAGGTCCCTTCCAACCCTAATAATCTATGATGCTATACTGGCCCTGGAATCTGTGCACAGAGCTCTGTTGATGTACTTCAGTCCTGGTCATTATTATCCCCTGTTGCTGCACTTATCCAGCCAATGCTGGGCTCTGCTCCGACAGCTCTGCTGATGCACCACAGTCCTGACCAGCAGTGGCACCCCCTGCTGTTTGACAGATAGAGATAAGTTCATCAGGTGTCCCTTTGCACTGACGCTTGTGTGTGTATATCAGGTGCTCCCGGAAGGACAAGTGCGAGCGAGCAGATGAGCCGTACCGATTTGCAGCCAGCATCAACCAGTGTATGAGTGTCACCGTGCAGCCCAGCAGCATCTCTGTGTCTGAGCACAGCCTTCCGGTAGGTACAGGTGGCAGGCGGTTCTGTGCGCAGGCCCTCAATCCTGTGGGCAAGGGTAGCTCAGTTGTGACAGACAGTGCTCCAGACACACAGGCTCAGAATCATAATGACAGAGCCATTTTTTTTCTCTACGAATACTTTCCCATGAACATGGAGTTCAGGTTCATGAAGAGATTGGTAAGGGAAGGGATATTCCAATTCCTTAGGAGTCAGAGGTCACGCAGACACCCACATTCCCAAATCCGGCCCCGGTGCCCACATTTTCACTGAGCAACTGCCAGCCTCCGTTAACCATTGAAGGAAAAGTTCTCTTTTCCCTGCCATTACTTGTCCCTCTGGGAGGATCTAGCTGCCCATAGGCTCCCAGCTGTTCCTTTCTAAGCAACTGCGCACCCTCCCCACCTGCTCTGTTCCAGGTGCTGCACTGGGGCAGGCAGGTCCCAGAACATGGGCCACCCTTTTCCCAGGGACTGGCTAAAGAGGGGACTGTATGACCATCGTATATCAGTGGAGAAAAACATTGCAACACTATCCACCTTTCCTCCTCTGGTTACAGCGAAAGGATTGGCTGCGTGCCACATGTCTGGTCTTTTTCTCTGCGTAGGGTTGGTTGATGCTCCACAGAGAAGCAGCAGGTGCTGAAAATCTAAAGGGAACTCTGGGTAGTTCTGACAGCTAATGGGATCTTGGTTGTATTTTTTTTTCTCGCCTTTTCCCTTGTTCCAGCTCAGCCTGCTGGTGAGTGATGCTCCAGACCTGTCAGCTGGAATCATCTGTTTGTTTGGAAACCTCACTGAGGTGGAAGGCCAAGTTTCTGGCAGCCAGGTTGTCTGCGTTTCACCGGCCCCTAAAGATGTCCCTGCCATTCCTGTGGACCAAGGTGAGCTGATTTCATGATTGGAGTATTGCCTGGTGGCAGGGACGGCTCTAGCTATTTTGCCACCCCAAGCACGGCAGTCAGGCTGCCTACGGCGGCTTGCCTGCGGGAGGTCCCCGGTCCCGTGGATTCGGCGGCATGCCTGTGGGAGGTCTGCCGGTCTCACGGCTTCGGTGTACCCATCGCCAAATTGCCACTGAAACCGCAGGACCGGCGAACCTCTCTCAGGCAAGTGCTGAAGGCAGCCTGATTGACAGCCTTGTGGGGACTGGCTGGGCTCCCTCCATGGCTTGCCACCCCAGGCACGTGCTTGGAGTGCTGGCACCTGGAGCTGCCGCTGCCTGGTGGCCTTGTGTTTCGCCTGTGCATTCACCTTATGGGGGAGAGGAGCCAGCAAGTGCTGAGTAGGGCTAGATCTAGCTGCCAGGCAGAGCAGAGCAGACCACAGCTGGGCTGTGTGTCAATCCTGCCTGAACCCCTTTGATGCTGTGCGGGATGACAAACCATCCAGGAATGGGGCTGGAGGTGGCTGTCCAGTAACAACCCAGATCCTCAGGATATAGGCTGTGCCCAAGAAACCCCAATAACTGGTGAATCTTCAAGCCAGTTATCTTCTTGTCTCTCATCCCACCAGGGAACTCACCCTTCATGCTAGGCAGTTGTGGGAGGTGAAAGTGTGGGAGTTGCTGCACTCAGGCCTGACTCAGTTGCTGTGAGTAGGTGGATGAGGTTTCTATTTTTTGGTTTTGATCTTTGGGTTGTTTCTTCATTAATGTCACGCTGTCATATTCCCCTTCCCCTCCCCCCGCCTCTCTCTGTCTCCAGAACCAGAATGCTACTTGTTTTAAACTCATTTTCTCCTTGGCGTGCTTCCAGGTGTCATCTGTGCTTTCCTGCTGATATTTTCCTATATGTACAATGTTATGCTGAATTTGAGTGCTCATGAAAGTTAGGGGCTTGGAGAGAGCTAGGAAAGTGAAGAGCAAACTTTCCTCGCACAGCTCAGCTAGTGCAATTTATTCCTGATTATTCCAATGGTGAGCCTCTTACTTAGCTCTGTTAATGCCCTCCAGTCCTTGACTGCAGCACCCCATCCTGGGCTGCATTTCAGGATAGACTGTGAATTATCCCCAGTCCTGTTGTTAGTTTATGCTGAAGAGAAACCTCCTCTAGGGAATGTGATGAGACTGCCACATTCATTTCACTTGTGACCTAAGGTGGAGTGTGAACCCTATGTCTCTAGTGTGTTTTCCCACCTCATTAGGTGTGATTTGACTGTGGTTCATGGCACCAGTTGGCACAGCTTCCCAGGGGCTCTGGGAGAGGCTGTGTCATGCTCTTGTAGCAGCTTTCACTGGCCAGCCATGGACCAGCACGGCATGTTCCATTGAGGTCCCCAGAGGATACAGAGTGTGTGCATTATTGGCTGCTCAGAGACCCTTAGCTTTCAGAGACCCGGTGCAGCATGGTGTCCTCATGCACCAGTGGGACCAGAGGTGCTTGGATTTTCTCCACACCACACTAGAAGTGTGAGGGGGGCTCAGCGAATCGTCAAACCTGTCTTGAGAGAGAACCAGTACCTCATCCATTGCAATCGCCGTTATTTCTGGTGTAATCACCCTCCCCTCCTCTCTTTCCAGACTGGTTCAGGTTGGAGCTCCAGCTGAAATCCAAGGAGACAGGCAAGATGTTCGTCAGCACCGAGTTCAAATTCTACAACTGCAGTGCTCACCAATTGTAAGACACCCTCTCCCTCCTTTCCCACTTTCCCTCCCCACCAGCATCCCAGATCCAGGCCCCTGGTCCTTCCCCCCACCCCCCCAATGGAGCCTGCTGTCTAAGTACATAGTGAAATGGGTTTCTTTATTAACCTCTCGAGTGCCACAGCTGATGCACACCCCAGGAAGACAGGATTCCTCCCAGGACACCTAGTGTGCCATGCCAGATTACAGAACTCTGAGGTGTATTGTGCCACCAAGATGGACATCGGCCAAATGCGTGTGGGGCAGCACAGCGGATTAAAACAGAAGAGGAATAAGATTTTCAGTCATGTACTGGGGGAGGTTCTGGCTTGATGCTGGCAGTTTGACCTTTCAGGGTCATCAGCAACAGAGAGAAACCGAGAGATCCTCATCATGTGGAAACTTTTCCAAGAGCACCAAGATTTAT
This sequence comes from Gopherus evgoodei, assembly GCF_007399415.2. Lineage (NCBI taxonomy): Eukaryota > Metazoa > Chordata > Testudines > Testudinidae > Gopherus > Gopherus evgoodei. The sequence goes on along the minus strand of NC_044325.1, from coordinate 144,930,423 downwards.
CTGCCTTAGCAGAGAATAAGTGTGTCTGAAAGAAGCTTGACCTGCTGGTGCCCCCAAGCTGTATGATCCTGCAAGTGTGAGCTCAATTCCATCCTTACTCACAGGCAGCTGGGGGGAAGGGAGAGAAGAAAGTGCTCGGGAGTTCTCTATAAAGCAGCTCCAGATATCTATAGGAGACTCAGAAGCCTTTCCCTCCATAAACTGCTAAGACAGGGCAGGGATGTGTTCTGTTGTAGACTCTCAAAAGGAAGACAAAGGGGGATGGGGCAGCAAGAGGTGTGGGGAAAGGGACAGGGTGGTTGTGCCAGGAGAGCACAGGAGTGGTGTGAAGGGAACTAGGCTGGGGTTTGCTGTTCAGCTTGTTTTTCAGAAGTGCAGGGAGAAAATGTTTCTATTAGAGATGGCGTGTTTGCTGTGTCTCCTTTCCCTAAGATCAGGCCAGAGAAGTCCCACAAAGCTCTGAGCTCCTTTCAGCTTCACAGGAAAAGATCCTAGCAGGCGAGTGCAGGCTCTATCAGTTGCCTCAGGAAGGGCAGACTGTAGACACAGGTGCCACTTGGTTCTCAATCTGCTCTTGAGATGGCTGAGCAGTGCAGCAGCATGTTCCCCACAGCAGCCTTTCCCCCGGAAGCCCTTGAGGCAGAACACGGCTGGCTGGGGTTTGTTAAAATTTCTGAAGTGTTTATAGATATCTCAGTGGGAACAGACAAACCGAAACCTCGCACAACCAAAGTGAAACGTGTAGGACATGGGGGACTGTGACTACTGTGCCAAAGACCAGCTAATGAAAGGCAGGCCTGAACTGCTCTGCTTGGGAAGCAGCTCCTACTGCCAGGAATTGGACAGCTGGCTCCAGAATGGTAGAAGTTAGAGCTGGAAATGCTCTGTTAGCCCTGCCTTCTTTATCCTGCTGCCAGGGGCCAGGGAGTGTCCAAGCAGGGTTGTCGTCTTTTCTGTTCAGCATTGCTTTGTCCAGCCTAGCTTTCAAGTCCCAGGTAATGGGGCTTCTCCCACTCCTTTGGGAGACTCTTCCATAGTCTAATAGGCTTGGCTTTCGTGTCATTTTCCTGGCATTCAGCCTACATTTTGCCTTTAACTTCAGTTCAGGCACTACAGAGAGAGTGCTCATATGAGTCCCTCGATAGATGGGTCTCATTACTCCCAGTTATAGCCCATCGGCAAATCCACACTACATGCTCTCCCCTGTACTTTCATATCCCTATAGACAGTGATGTCCCCACTTCCTCATCCCTTAGCCAAGCATAATGGACTTTAGAGATCTTTCTCTTCCCCTCCTTGTAAATCCGTCCTTCAAGGCTCTTATGCAGTCTTGTTGCTCTTCCCTGAATTCCCACCAGTTTGGCTGGAACAAGGATGTCCCTTCAGGACATCTGGCTGGAGCTCCTGCTGCTCCTAATCTTACCTGGGAGTGGAGATTTGAACTGGATGAGGCAATAAGTCTACTCTGCCCTCATCCCTTTCTAACAGGAAATTACACCAGGGGTCAGACATGGCACAAGTGACTAATTCTTAAAGGCAAAGTGCTAAAAGTGTGTCGTCCATAAAATCTAAACTGCCTTGCGCTGCTGTCTGAGGGCACCAGGGACATGAATCAGGCATGCTGGAAGAGAGCTCACCAATTAGCCCCTGAATGAGACAGACCTAGAAATGGCTCAGTGCCCACTGCCAAACTTCGGGAGTGGAGGATAATCTGTCCCTTCTGGCTTCACAGCAGTGTGGGGAATGACTTTTCCTTCTCTGAGTTATGGACAATGCAGCATGCTGAACTCTGCTGTTTCTCACAGGTGGCATGTCCAGCTGTGTAGTACATCATTGAATGGAGGCAGTCTGTAGGGGTGGAGTGATTTTGCTAACCCTCATCAGCTGGGTTCTTGTTTTGCAAGCCTAAAAGCTGGGATGGTTTGGATCTGGGCTCCATTAATGCAAATCCCCACAAAGTTCAAGGGAGGGCTGAGGAATCTGATAAATGGTTCTGGTTTGGGGCCCATTTCTAGCAGAGAGGGACTAAACCCTTTCTCAGAGTGAGAGGTTCCCAGATGCTGTAGGGCAAGGATGCTTCCTGGTTTAGAAGCAAAGGGGACCCTTTTTTTTTTATTTTAATGGAAACTGCTTTCTGAAGGGACTTTGCTGGGGCGAGGGAGCAACTGTGTGAGAAACTCTCCTCATGAAAGAGCCAAGGCACTCACTGTGGATGAGCTTTCAAGAAGTCACTTGTCTGTGACTCCCTGTCCAACCTTTGCCCCTTCCCAGCTGAGACAGAGTAGAGCTGAGGCAGCAGCAAGAAAACCATACATTACAATGACAGGCGCCTAACCAAACTGTTGGGCTTGATCATCAAAATGACCATCCTCCTCAGTCATGCTAAGCCAAGCAGAGAGCCCCTTCTACCCTAGATCGGAAAGCTAAAGGTCAGGTCCAAAGTGGGAGGGCAGGAGTGTGGCAAACCAAAATGGAGATAGAAATGGGTCAAGTAAAGGAATAATTAAATAAGCTCACAGCACTTGATATTGCTACCCTGATTCACGTTTTCATGATTAGAATAACAATCCTTAGCTATTAAGATCACTATAGATGCTTAAGAAGGAAAATACAACTCAGATGTAAAAAGAAGCCATTAAATATGCATTTTAGTGACAGTAACTTTAGAAAGAAAATAAGAGTATTGGCTGTCTGTCCAGTGCACGAACAGGGGTGCATATCCCCCTTTCAGTTACACAGTCCATGTCTTTGGGTGAATTAAAGATCCCTGGAAACCATGCGATATGCTGACCATGGACAGTTACCGAGGGATTGTCTACACATAAAATGCTGTAGCGGCGCCTCTATAGCACGTTGATGAAGATACTGCCCGCGCTGACTGGAGGAGTTCTGTTGCGTAGGTACTCCACCTCCCCAAGAGGTGGTAGCTAGGGCAAGGGGAAAATCCTCCTGTCAACTTAGCCACTGTCTAAGGGTGGGGGAGTTTGGTTTGACTGTGTCACTCAGGGGTGCTCACATCCCTGAACAATGTAGTTATACCGACCTAATTTCCTAGAATAGACCTGCTCTAAGAAATGGCCTGTCACATAGGAGAGCTGCTTCTGAGATCAAAGGAAGCTTTATTGCAAATATCAACAATTGTTATGAGCCACACAGCTCATTGTCAGCAGATTAGGAGGTGGGAGGTAGTAAATACTCAGCCAGTTCCTGGACTGGCAGGCTCAACCCATGTCAAAAACCATGTCCTGCACCATTGGCCTCATCCGACATCAAGCACAGATACTTGCGATCTAACATGCTCCAGGTTTGAATTGGAGTGAAAAAGGCCAAATAGAAATGTTTACAGTTGATGGCTTTAAATATTTCCAATTTTTGAAAACAATTGAGCCAATTTTCTTCAAACCTGGCTTGTTTGTAGATACCATTGAGGTTTAAATTCAGTCAAGATTGCACTGTATTGTTTTTTCTTGTACCTTATGTCCTGTTGTAAAAGATGCTTCAGCTTGTATTAACAAGTCATGTAAAGACTGGCTATATTTTAGAGCATGAGGGGCAAAATCCCGGCCGCTCCCCCACTGAGCATCTTGGCACCTTTTTAATTTTTACTCACCCAGCCTCACTCTGGGTCTTTGGCGGCAAGGAAGGAAATGCCACCGAAGACCTGCGGCGCGAGTGAAGGTCCCACCACCTAGGTGCCGCCGAAGACTCGGAGCACCTCTGGGTGAATAAAAGCACCTCCTCATCAGTAAAAGGGCCGCAGTGGGTGACGCCCTTTTTTTTTTTATTCTCCCCCTGTTCCCTCCACCTGGCTATACCACTGACTGTTCCCTGCCCCAACAAACTTCCAGTCTAAATAGATGAAACTGTTGACGGATGCAGAAATAGGAGCAAATAATTGAGGTGATGTTTGGCATGCAGGTTATTGGGTCCCTGATTTTTTATTTTTTTTTTAGCAATTTTGTCTTAGTTTTCTACCAGGAACATACCTTCATATGTATAAACCTGTGTATATTCCAATGGATACTCCTGTCTGTTCCAATGTCAAGTTCATTTCCCGATAATCATCTCTGTAACACGGACCTTATTTCTTTCTCTGGCTCTACAGGTGCCTGTCTTGCGTGAACAGCGCTTTCCGCTGCCATTGGTGCAAATATCGGAACCTTTGCACTCATGATCCCACAACTTGCTCGTTTCAGGAAGGACGGATCAATGTTTCTGAGGTATTGGGACTGGGTTAGGAAATGTTTTCGCACTGGCCTTTTTGTGTTCTGAGCTGATCCAGCCATTCTGTGGAGCAGTGTGTGATATGGTTGGCGTATCTGACGTTTGTAAGAGGTTCTCCTGTTTCTCTGGCAAAGAACTGTGCTCTTGTCCCATTTTTCTCTGTTTTTGGTCTGGTCTCAGCTGGTACCCGGACATGCAGAGGCAGTAGCAAATAAGAACAGAGCAGGAAAATGTCATCTAACAATAGCGATGGGCCTAAATTGATCCCACCTCTGAGATTTGGCTAAATTCAGACTGACTAATAATTAGCACTCACTTAGTACTGTCCATCCAAGGATCTCAAACGTGGGTGAGCAGCACTAATCCCATTTTATATATGGGGCACACAGAGCTGCAGTAACTTTCTGAAAATCACAAAGCAAGTCAATTGCAGAGCTGGCAGGAGGAATCCTCATGGCCTATCGACTGGGCTGCATTTCCAGGTCTGACTGTGGCCTGTCTGGATAATGGTTTGATTTGGGATTTCTCCCTGAACAAAGAAATAGTCCCAATTCTGTGAGATCAGGACAAAGCAGCTGTTAGCTCCTTCCATTGCAGATACCACATGCACTGCCAGGTTGTTTGGCAGAACAATGACACTTCACAGCCCCTTGTGGCGTCTGCTCTGAGTTTGTAAACTCCTCTGCAAGGATCACATCTTCTTTCTATTTTGGGAGGTGCTGAGCACAGCTGTGGCTGCCTTTAGAAATAAGTCATGATGATCTCTGCCAGTCTGGCAGGCTTTTGGTCCATGCCTTTACTGCTTCTACGTCTGTGTCTTCACAGCATCTGCAGCAGGCACATGTTTATGGCTTGTTCTTCCGACAGAGGGCCACACAATGCCTTGCCTGAGGTAGTCAGTGGCCACTGGGGCTGCCAGCTTTTACTTGATTTATGGCTCCCTTGAGGCTAAAATGCTTTGAATGGGGCGAGTTTCTGAAAACGAGGATGAAATGGCTAAGGAAGTGAGAGAAAAAGAGCAGAACACTGAGCTATGAAAGTTCCCTTTATCGCTTTTTAGAAGCTCATTGAGCTGCTAACTAAATCAACAAGTAATGCGAGACTAAAGCAACCCGTGTGCCTCTCTGGTTAAAATGATGCCAAGAAACATGTAATACAAAGTAAGAAACATAAACGAGTTACACGTGTGCGTACATCAGCGGACGGGGATCAGCAACGGTGAAGAGACCAGCAAAGGTAATTGGGAACAGGTGCTGCTGCCTTTGTCAGCCATTTATGAGAGGAGGCACTTACCTCAAAGAAGTGTTTCAAGCAGCAGATTGTGAAGATGCCTGAGGAGAAACTCCCGCCCTGGAGACAAAGCGAAAGCTTTATCATCCTGGTACAAAATCAAGTAACTTCCTTTCAAGGGAGCAAGAGGGAGTAAGAATCTTTGCTTTTGCAACTCTCTAGTGATGTGATTATTTTTTTTCTTCCCTTCCTGCTCAGCGTTTTCTCTCTTTTCCATGGCTTTGCAATTATGCTTTACGCTTCCATAGCGCGTTCAGTCCAATCACCTCAAAACCCTTGGTAGAGTTAGGTAGGGTATTTTATTTTCCCAGTTTTACACGTGGGAAAATGGAGACAGAACGAGGACGTGACTGGCCCAAGGTCACTCAGTGAGTGTGTGGTAGAGTCAGGAATAGGATCCAGGAGTCCTGACTTCCCATTTCTGCTCTAATCACAAGAATTAGAGGACCACTTTCTATTTCTATTACAGGGAGGCCTTTTACTTAGGTCTCTGTTGCTCTTCCTCTATCTCGTTTAGCTGGTGGATCTTCTCTTAGCCTGGTTCTTACCAGTGGATGCTATGTGCTGTCTGATGCTTTTCTGTGATTACCTTTGATGCAGGGAATGATGATAATGCGGATGGTCCACTGTTCATAGTGGTTATCCTGCACCCATGAACACACATGGAAACGCAACCACCAAAGGCTAATTTGTCTGCCTTTTTCAAAAGAGGAAATGAATTGCTACTTGTGTACACAATGTATTCCTACTGCCTTTATTATGGGCACTTCACTCCTGCAAATTCATGGGGTCAGATAATTATCTGGGAAAAAGTTTCCTCACTTAACACAGTTCAGATCACAGTGATCTCACTGGGCCCTAGTAAAAAGTTCATGCTCACAGACGACATTGCCTTCATAACAGAGGGCTTATTGTCTTGGAAACAGAACATAACCAATAATATTACAGCCAGAACTGCCTCCATGAGGGCAGGATGGCCAAACAGAAGCACAAGCTGCAGGCCCACTCTCACACCTGTGCACACTCAAACACACTTGCTCTCACACAAGCATTTGCACGCAACACTCTCGCATGGGCTTAGAAATATTCTCATGTTTTAAGTTTAATTTAAACTGTTCCCAGGCGGGAAAAACTCAGATATTTCTGGTCCTTGGGGATCTATTTTCCAACAGGATTCGTTCATGCAACTCCTTTGATGCTACTAGGAGTTGCCAGTTTCTGTTAAGGAGCAAATAGAACCCAGAGTCCTCAAAATGAGGTTCCACTATGCAAGGTGACTGTGAAAATGGCACCATCTTATCACAGATCTGCTCCTAGCTCATGTTCAGAATCAGATCTGCTGGCTATAATGACTAAAGTAATCTTATGCTGCTTTTTTGTGCTGCTCACCCTGCAGCATTGACAAAGCTACAAGGGAGTGACCTGGATGCTATTCCTCCATTTGCACCATCATCAGAATTGTTTAATCTAACCTAATTACTAGGTTAAGCAACTACACCTGTGCAGTCTTGCCTGCTGGGGGATACTGGTTGGCACAGGTGTCTCTAATAGCTTAATCTGAAGACAGTTGGGTTGGCCTAGTGTCACTGAGGGGTGGAATTTGCCCTGCAGAACCTTTGTTGCTGGTGATGATGCATGAGAAGGAATGAACTCAGTGTGTTGACTCTCAGTTTGAATTTGTGATACTGAGCCTTTAAAAAATCATATTGCTTATAAACAGGGCACATTTGATCTGGAGTCATTGCCACAGTAAGCATGGAATCCCTCGATAACAGTAAGACGGAGCTGCTTTTTCAAGCAGAGCTGATTGATGACAGATCTGATTGATCCTGATTTATGACATCTTCCAGAAACTGCCCTTCATCCCAGGTGGAGCATCCCCTTGCAGCCAATCAAAACCCTTAGAAAACAGTTTCCCGTTCTCTAAGAATTAAAGCAACAAATTACTTAATTCCTCAGTGGGTTTTTTAAGCCACATGACTTTCATTAATATCAGTACAAGTCACACGGTTAAATATCCCTGCTCAAGGTGCTGAAAATACAGAGGCCTGGGGCACACCTGCATCCATAAAAATGAGGGCTTTCTGGGATGAGATCGCAGAGGGATTTCATAGCACTGACTGTCTCACTTTCTTATGTGGCTTTAGCCCCTCAGGCAAAACAGATGGATCCTTGAGCTGAATTTCCCCATTTCTGCAGACTCAAATCAGACCTATAACATGATTTTAATGTGTGTGAGGAGGTTGGGGTTTTGTACGTGTGTGTGGTGATTATGGGTATAAAATATGTCTGTGTAAATGTATAAAACATGCAGACAGAGAGGGATATAGACACATAAATACATTCTTATGCCCCATTCCAGTGCGGAGAGAGAACCAAATAAATCCTATTAGTTTCCCAGGATGTGGGATCCATTCCCTCTTTGATGTCCACTGTGTGCAGATAATGTCATTTCCATGTGTGAGATGCTGAATTGGGGAGATGGAGTGTTTCAGGCTCTGAGAGCTTACAGAAAGCCAAATTTCATATCCATTCTGACTCTTTTGGGTTTAGGTTTGAGTTATTATTGCTTTTAGAGGGATGTCTGTACAACTGATTGTGTCTATTGGTGCTTTCAGGGATGCTTAAAATTCCTTGCAAGAAATAATATAAAGCTGAAGCTTCTTTTTTTTTTTACACTGAAATCCCTACTTTTAAATACATGGGCTCTAAAAGCGGGAATGTGTTAGCTCTGGAGACACACACTAGGGACCTTATCTGAAGTCAGTGGCAGTCTTTCCATTGACTTCAGTGTGCTTTGGGTCATTCCTGACTCCTGGAGAGACAAGTTTGGTGAAGCTATTTGGCAATTACTCAGGAAAAAGAACTAGTAGCAATGAAAAAAAGCCTTATGCAGCAGGATTAACTCTTCTCAGCTTTGAAATTGTGTGGTTGGATTTATTGGTAACATTTTTTTTCAATCATTAGATTTGTATCAGCTGGAGCCTGGAGTGCTCGTCATTGTTTGGGAACAGGGGAGCAGGAAATAGTGATAGCTGGATGGGAGGGAGAGCGAGCCCAATCTGAAACTACAGAGGATGACAAGATAAAGTGCAGGGATTTGATCCGGCTCTCACTGAAGTCAAGGGAGCTTTGCCGCTGACTACAATAGGAGCAGGATTGCATCTCAGGCACGGGTTGCAAAGGGATACATTCACTGGAGAAACCTGGTGTACATCTGAAACGTAGGCTGACCTAGCTACATCACTCAGGGCTGCGAAACATTTCATGCCTAGGCATTGTACTTAGGTCAACCTCATCCCAGTGTAGACATAGTGAGGTTGATAGAAGGATTCTTATGTCAACCTAGTTACTGCCTCTTGGCAAGGTGAATTAATGACATCAACCGGAAAACCTCTTCCATCAATGTAGTACCTACATTACCACACAGCTTAGACATACCCGGATCTAAACTGCTGTTTTTAATTTATTATTTATTATTAATTATTGCAGTGCTGTAAATACACGGGGCCTACTTTACAAAATACAAGCCAAGACACAGGTTGCAACTGAATTCATACAGCACAAAAGAGAGGACAAAAGGTCATGTAATAGAGAATTTACCAGTGAGAATCCACCACTGAGTCAGTTGAGTTTCTTCTTTCCATGCTTGGCTTCTGAGGGCCAAATTCTGTTCTCTTTTCCATTAGGTTAAATCTGGGGCAATGCCCTTGACATCAGTGGAGCAGCTCCTGATTTACACCAGCGAGAGCAGTATCTAGGTCTGAGTGTTTAGCATGGGTTAATGCTTATAACTTTTGTGCATAATTACTTGATGCTCCTCATATGGAAAGCCCTAAATAAGTGCCTTACTGAAGAGAAATGCCCCAGAATTCTAGGGTAGTTTGCCTGAGTAAGAGCAGCAGAGGTGGCTGCATTTCATTGGTGTAGAATTTGTATAGTTCCTTTGGGATCTTTGGGAGTAGAAGCATTAAATATGATCACCTCTGTAGATTGTGTGTGTAGATATTTCATAGGCAGGACATTCTATAATATGTGTCACTCTTGCATTGGAGAGTGGAGGTACTAATGCCCATTCTAACTCACTACAGGATTTACTTCTCATGAATGACAGAAGAAAGTAAACTTATGGAACAAATCATGTATTCCGCTGACAGCATCTCTTTCTCTTTTATGGAGCACTCAAGGGACAGTCTGAACTTCATAGCGGCAGCAGTGATAAAACGCAGCAGCAGCAGCACAGGCACCTGCCATTTGAGTTAAAGGAGCATCTCCATTAGCTGTCAGCTGTATAGGGCTTGTTGTGCTTTTTTTAATCCAACCAGTAGAGGGAAGCGGTGTGCACGTGAATGCACATGCACACACCCCTCCTTATGAAATTTCTGGAAAACATTGATAAACATCTCAAGTTTATTAACAATAGAAGAGGTATTCATACTGTGTGCAGTATATCCCAAACTAAATTAATTGTGATTAAAAACTCACTCATAATGGATAAGTTAGGAGAGACTGTATCTGGACAGGCGCACACACTGTGTACAAGTCTACATGTCTGCACAAAAACAGTTACACATACCTGCATACTCAGTCATGTATACAGAGCATGCAAACACATGTGCAGGTGCCCAGGTGCATTAATGCAGTGACACGTACCTATATGCTCCATCACATGCATAGGCTATGGAAATGCATGTGTGCACAGATGACCTTGTGCATTATTGCAATGACAATTTTTTTAAAAGAACCGAAAGCAAAGCAGAGAATTGGGATTGGAACTGGCACAAACAGGGAATGGAGTGGTCCCAGTGGTGCTTTCAGTAATGTATGCAACTTCTGAGCAAACTCAGCACCCTCCATGAGCCCCTGCAGGTTTTGTAGCTTCAATCACTCATCTGATAAATTCAGTAAAAATGGCCAGCAGCAATGTGGTCCCCACAAGTGCCTGTGCTGTTGGTAATGTGGAATCTCCCTGAATATCCCTCTATTACAAACTTTATGTCCCCTTATTAATACAATCATTGTAGCTGTCAAACAACATATAGTTGCTGCACTTTTTCCCTTGTCCCCAGAGTAGAGTGCACTCAGAATCTGACTGACTCTTTATTTTCCCCAGTATCCCAATGTGACATTTTCTCCCAGTGAAACTCTTACTAAAAGAAAAAATCCATTATGTCCTACTTGCCTCTAATGACGGTAGAAAAGTTTTTGCTACCAGCAATTTCAGCTCTACAGATATGATATGAAAAATATGAGTTCTGTTTTTTTCCTCCTTTATAGGAAAAAGAATTTCTTCAAAACTCAGCTTGTCTAGTGAATGATTGTTGCCAAGAAGGATAATGGTCCATAACATATTCATTTTTTCAGGGCTAAAAACTGAGATTCTCCTGCAGCGACACAGTTAAAGGTGGTTGTTTTTTTTGTTTTTTTGTTTTTTGATGGAGCGGAGGGTGGAGTAGCTAAATACAGACCCATTGAAACGCAGTCAGTCATCTCTGGGGTGGAGGCTGGTTTCTGTTTAATAATGCACAACACGGAGAACAGGGAAGGAACTTTTGTTCAAGGACATTGGGGAAAGCCCTGTCTTAGACAATTGCGCAAGCTCTTTAGAGTGCCTACAGCTCTTCAGAGAGCCCTTGCAGCATGATTCTTAGTTGTATAAATGCTGAATCAGCCCTGCTGTGATCTGAACTTGTGATACCCAAGCATTAGCTATGTCAGAGTCAATGCTTAAAACAGTAAGCATTCCCTTTCAGCTTGTAAAGTCACTCCATTGGAGGAACGGTCATTTTCTCCCCCCAGGATGGCCGTCTTCCCCTCTGCTGGAGTTTAAAATCACTCTTGGCTGTTAATACATGGAAGGCCTGTTAGAAATAAAATAAAATATATACAGGGAAAAGTGCCATTAAAAAAGAGTTTACGAGGCAGCAACTTAAGCTACTGGCTCTCCCATACTGGCCAGTGTCTGTTTCTCATTTACAACATGCCTGACTCAGTGGAGAGATGAGATCCCACCAGTATAGCTGTGATTTGGGCAGGGCACTCATTCGGCCTGCCTAATGGTCGCTAATGAAATTCATGGGTTTCCTTCTTGCATAGATGGAAAGAGCCAGATCCTGGTGGTGGCGCTCTTGTGGTGTTTGCCTCTCAATGAGTTAGTTTAATTGATAGAAAGAGTTGTCCAATGGTCAGAGCACTAGCCTGGCACTCAGCCACATTGGGTCAGTGCCCTGCTGTGACACAGGACAAGTCATTTAAGTTTTCCTGGACATCAGTCCTCCATCGGTGCTTCACAGGGAGGTTGTGAGGACAAATACTTGGGGCTGGTCTACACTGGGGGGCGGGGTGTCAATCTAAGATACCCAACTTCAGCTACACTATTCGCATAGCTGAAGTCAAAGTATCTTAGTTCAACTTATTTGGCCGTCCTCACACGCGGCTCCCCCGTCGGCGCTGCTTACTCCTCCTACTGACGTGGAGTACGGGCATCGATTTGCGGATTGATTATTGCATCTAGACGAGACACAATAAATTGATCCCCAATAGATCGATACTACCCACCAATCCAGCAGGTAGTATCGGACATACCCTTTGAAGATTGAGAGGTCCTCAGGTATCCACAAAAACAACAAGGAGCCCGGTGCCACCTTTCTACTGTATTTTTCACTACATGCATCTGATGAAGTGGGTTATAGCCCACGAAAGCTTATGCCCAAATAAATCTGTTAGTCTTTAAGGTGCCACCAGACCCTTGTTGTTTTCTAGTTGCTGTAACTTTGACCTGGCAGGAGTAATGGTGCTTTAGGGCATTTTTCTATAGCTCTCTGACCATTTGCATTTGACTAGGAGAGTTTTATTCTTGGCACAGCTCCAGATTCCATCCCGAAGGTGAATGGAATCTTGAATCCGGATCAAGAAATGTTTGTGCTGTCCGTTGGCTTGAATCACTTAGCCACCACAGAGAAACACCTTCCCTCCTGCCTGTCAGGATGATAGGTTCGCTTTATGAAACAGAAGGATTTTGTAGGATGACAGGCTGGGTTTGTTGTTTCCAGGCTTAATCTGAGGAAGCTCTAGGAAGTCTAGAGGGGCCATTTCCAGAAGAGTTAGGGGCTTAAGTTCCTGAAGCCTAAAGTATATTGCAAGGAAGAAGGGGAGTTAGCATCATGGCTTCCAGCGACATCAAAGTTCATCCTTTTAGAGAGCTGGCATCTCCTTAGCTAGCTTTGCTTTATATCTGGCACGGTGAGATATCGCCAGTGAACAACTGCAACAGATCTGTGGATGTAGCTGCAAATACATGTGGGCATATTTACTGCCTGCACAGTACGCTGAGAGCTTTGGAGCATCCACGCTAAGCATGCAGCCTTTCCCCTCATCCCCCTCACATGTCGGTGTAAACTAGGATTGCTATGCATAGAGCAGCCTGATTTTGTTTCCCCCGGAGTGAGGGCCCCATCCTACATGCATTAGCTCTCAGAGTGCAGAATGCCCACTGAGCTCAGTGGGAATGTGATGCGAGGAAGCACTGCAAAACTGAACCCTTTTGAATCAGGTATCTGTTCTACAGCTAGCATTTGCTGACGGGTGTTCAGGACTGTACCCAATCTGTACCAGTTTGTAGAGCTGGGACCCAGTTTTGGCAGGCTCAAGATGAGTTCATAGAAGCATCTAGTCTGGGATTTTCTAAAGAGCCTAAGGGCATTGTGTCCATCTCCCATTTAAATTCATTGGGATTTGGGGTGCTAATCCCTTTGGTCTACTTGAAAATCCCAGCCCTAAACGTCAGGGTGCTTATTTTAACCAAATCTATGAGCCTTTGGACACCTCTGGCTTCCCATCAGCATGGACGGGAGCGGAAGGTGCAGCTTTAACATACAGGAACAGCACCTCAGCCCTTCAGCTTCCTTCCGGGCCCAGCTGCAGGTGGCAGAAGTCCCACTCATGAATCACTGAGCTAAGAGAGGATCTGTACTGGTGACACCTTTGGCTTTCTGCAGAGAGCTAGTGGAAATTTCTCATACATGGGGTTTCATTGGAAAATGTCAATTAATTGAAACCAAAACTTTTTGCAAGCAAGGATTGGGTGTCGATGAAACTCTGGTTGGAAAGGTTTCTTGGGCCTGGAATGGGCTTTCTAGTCAAAACAAGAGAATTAAGAGCCCACCTCAGAATAAACTGTAGTCCAGTGGTTAGGGCTTGGACCTGCTCTTCCACATCCTGTTTCAGTGCCTTAACCACCAGGCTATGGCTATATTGAGAGGGGTCAATCTCTCCCCCTCTCTCTGTTTTGTGAAAACTTTTGAAAGGTCTCAGTTTTGTCTGGAGGCAGAATGGGAAAATATTTGAAATCTCAAAAATGTTCATGGGTCAGGAAAACCATTTCCCTCTCATCTCTGTTGCTGCATACAGGTCCAGCTGGGCAGTTGGAGACTAGCCAGAGGTGTTGGATATGGGGTAGGGTAAGAGAGAAGAGGGGAATAGGTTTGTGGAGTTGGGGCTACAGATTGGAAATTAATAGGATATTGAAATAATTTTGCTAAAATAAAACACAGAAGAAGCGGCACCAGGTCGCAAATGGGAAGCATATCCCATGCTGATCAGTCTGTTTTTGAAGCAACAGACACTGATGTGCACCCCAGGAATGAAATCTGATTAAAATGAAACCTAGAATGAGTGTTCAGTGTGTAGTAGGAGGATCCAATCCACCTCCCAGTAAAATTGGGTTTTTGCTGGAGTTTGGAAGCAGAAGCAATTGATAATACATTGCCTTTGGGGAAGAGAGGAGTGGGGGTACTCTTGAGGTTTGTGTCTCCGGAGATAAAAGGCATAGCCCACAGCAAGCCAGGGAGAACAATGATGCTTCAGTATATTTTCTGAATAATAGCACCCCCCCTTGTGTGGCTGCACTGAAATATCCTGGCAGAAAATATTGCTGAAGGTTATTTTTCCCTGCACTTAATCTTCTGTCTTGCGGGCAGATTGAGGAGTGCAAGAGATTGTCTGTGATCAGATATACTGGGCTGCATGCTGGACTCCAAGGGCGGGATGTTTGGCTGCCCTGCCTGGTAAAACAGCCATCCAATTTAGATCCAGGTTATGTCCAAATGCCCAGGGTTCAGGAGTGTTCAGACTTGATATTATATAAAGGTAAGTGGCCCCCTAGTAACTGGAGCACCTTTGTCTCCATGTTTGCTCCTCCCAGGACTGCCCACAGCTGTTTCCCACCGAGAGATTCTGATCCCAGTAGGGGAGGTGAAGCCCATCACACTGAAAAGCCAGAAACCTGCCCCAGCCACAATCTGGCCAGCGTGGGTATGAATGTGTCCTCAACATTTCAAGGAGTTATTCATCGTGTGCCAGCTCTGCGCTTCAACAGCTCCAGCGTCCAGTGTCAGAACAGTTCGGTAAGGAGCCCGTGCTCTGGGGATTGACATGGGAGAAGGGAAGGGATTGTTGGAGTGATGGGAGAGGGGTAGGATGAAGGGGGCCCAACAGCCAATGTCCATGCTGCAAGTGAGTCCTGGAATGCAGAAGCTTTAGAGTTGAATGGATGAGGTTATCAGGGAGCTGCAAAGCCTGCTCCTGGGGTGAAATTGCACCATTGACTAATTCTTCCACATGCTGTGAGCTAAGTAAGTATTATTATCTTTACTTCCAGATGGGGGAACTAAGTGAGGTTACATAACTTGCCCAAGGCCACAAAGAAAGTCAGTGTTAGACCTGGGCCTAGAATCAGGAGTTGTTCCTGGCGCCCATCACTGTGTTTCTAACCACTAGTCAATGCTTCCACTTTCCGATATTAGAGATGCCTCTTTATTTTATTTAAACCAGCCATCCCACCTCTAACACAGCAGTCACCCTAATGTTGACATCAACGAGGAGACACTGTGAATAAGGCAAATTTAACTAGAAGAGAAAAAAAATGAAAGGGAAATGGAAGGAGGGAGGCAGAAGGAATAAAAAAAATAGAGGTTAACTAATCCTGAATTTCAGATGGAATCTGGTTGTAGGCATGTGAGGTGTTTAATTATAATACTGGCTGGGTGAAGGTCCTTTATCTGCTAGCTCCTGTCAGTGACTGTAAGGGAGTCAGTGAAGGCGGGGACGGGTTCAGGTGGGGGAAAGAATAGAACCAAGGTGTTAAGGCAAGCTAATTCACACAGGAGAGAGAGAGAGAGAATTATTGGCCTCTCATCAGAGAGTTGTCAAATTCCAGGTCACTGCAGCTTAATGGAATATATAATGCTAGGAAAGAGGAGAATAGGACTCAGCTGGGGGAGCAGATGTGGCACCGCAGAGTGATACAAATTCTCTGAATGAAACCACTAACAACATGCATACAGTGGGCGACTGCAGCTTGGTCTGCATTGTGGCAGCATAGCATAGTCCATGAAAGTAAAGCCCAAGAGGTTCTACATCAACTTCTCAAGCTGTAGGAACGCCATTGGAACATTAACAGAGAGTATCATCGTAGTTCTTAGAGGGAAGGCTCTTGCTTTTTGCAGTCATTCTTGCGCGTGGTAGGGAACAAAACACAGGTTCTGCTGCATTCACCTCAGCTCTTCACAAAGGCCATTCTCCAAACTGCAGAGGAAGTGCCACTGTGTTTGTTTGCAGAAGACACTAGTCTACAACTGGAAAAAGGGCTGGGTGAAGGAGTTTGGGTTTCTGATCTATAGTCATTTATCAGTGAGGGTTTTAGGAAGCTACATGGACAGATAGCTAGAGCTAGATGGTGGAACCAGGAACTTCAGGATCTACTTTAACAATCCATGCAGTTACTCCTAGCTTATTAATCAGGTTCTGAATTGTCTTAAATTTCCCTGGATATTTATGCCTCACTCGCTCTCTGTAGGTAATAAATGTAATAATACTAAATAGCCCTTTTCCTATCCAAAGTGATTGATAAACATTACCTAACAAATATTCAGAGCAGCCCTGCTTTAGGGAAATCCTCTTATCCTTTTATACGAATGGGAAACTGGAGGCGGACAGTTTAAGGGCTAGTCTGCACACAGAGTTGTACTGATACAACTAAAGGTGTGGTTTTACACTGGATTAGTTAAACCAGCGTGACTCTACATGGATGAGGCCACTTTGATATCTGTTTAATCCAGGCTTGTATGGTTGAGTTCACGCTGGTAAATGTATGTGGGCACGCTCAACCAGTATAAGTAGATCTACATTAAACCAGTGCAGCTTCTGTGTGTAGACAAGCCCTAAGTGACTTGCCCAAGACCACACAGGGAGCTAGTGTCAGAGTTAGGATTAGAACGCTGGACCTCATGAGTCCTACTCCTGTACTTTTCCATTCAAGGTCACATCCTGCTCAACAGCATGAAGGCTGATGTGGAAACAGATGTGGATAAATAATCTGTGAGGAAGGGAACACTGAACAGTCAAGCATTTTGTTGGTGTTTCTTTAATATGCTTGTTTTTTACAGTCCCACTGATATTCTCCTTGTAGGAAAATTGGAGTCATTGGTTGATCTGCAAAGACTGCCAGCATAGGGCCCAATATGTGCTAATTATGATTAAGGCACTTGTGAAGTGTCTACTAGGAGAATGGTTTGAGACCTCCAAACTCATCTGTATGGCCCCTGGGCATCCGTCAGAGGGTCAGGAATTCCAGGCAGTGCTACCCTGGTCTGGATTTGAACTGGTGATTTAGAAAATTCCTCATCTCCACCCTGAATAGGGCGCACTGACTGCAATATAGCCTTAGTAAGTTGTCAGATCTTTGCAGCACATTTGTACATCCCTGATTACATTGAGGGAGTGTGGTGCCACTGTGTAGGGCCTCAGTCTAGTCTCATTAAATAGTGGGGCTGTTTTTATGAGACCAGTCAGTGTATCTAGGATAATTAATCTATTACCTCTTGCAGAGTCCATCAGCTGATTTAATTATCTTTCTCTGGCAAGGAGAATGAGTCTCACTATGTGGACCCAAAGCAGGATCCTAGAAATGAGAGTTAGAATTGTTGGTCACTTAAACATCATCATGTGTTTTTTTAAGCAAAAATGTGTTAGTTATAGCGATATATATGTGTCATTTCCTTCCTGATGTCTCTTCCTGACACATCCTCCCGAGCACGTCCCCTAAACATGTTTCATATAATTGTTCCTTAGTATCTCTATGACGGGATGGACATAAGCAACTTAGCAGTGGATTTTGCTGTGGTTTGGAATGGAAACTTCATTATTGACAACCCAGAGGATTTGAAAGGTAAAGGGTGCTCTGTTTACTGCTGCAGTGTCTTATCCTTGAGTTATGTGGCAGAGGGGACCTGGTAAGGTCTTGGGGGAAGTGTGTGGTCAAACTCATTTCTAGAAAAAAGAAATTTGTATTCACAGGAAGACTGGGTTAGAACCCTGCTAGTCACAGCCAAGTTACACCAGCATTTTACCAGCATCATTATGATCCGAGTGTGGACTCTGCCCAGATTTCTAGCCCACAGTTAGCTGTAGCCCAGACTCTCAGCATTACAGAATTGGCCCTTAGTGAAAGCAGCCTATACACTGCGAAAAGGAAGTCTTTACTAAACACATTGACCTGCAGCCAGCTCAGAGACATCTCTCTCACATATTGCTGTCTCAGACACCTCTGTCACAGGTCAGTACAATGTGACCTGTGCTTCTCATATCACGTTACTTTGAACCATCCACAATGGTGAGGCGAGGTTTTCATGTTGGGCACTGAAATCTGGGAATCCCAATGGGACACACTTGTACAATAATGCTGCATAGTTTGACAAGGGGAATGAAGCATTAACTTATCAGGCATGGGAATGCAGGGAGAGAGAATAATTTGCGGTAAGCCTAAATAACAAGTGACTAGAAATCTGCAACAGCAAAATCATCACCTTTGGTCAGACCACAAAACCCTCTGTCTCTCCACACAACATGGGCCGCAGCAGTCCAAGCTTCTCTTCATACACTGACTTACTAAAGCACATCAACCCTAACGTAGCAGGATCACCTCTGAAAATAAGAGGGTAGCCCAATCTCTATGGGCCTCCCCACAGCTCTATATTTTATATAGCATCCTTCACCCTGTAGAATCCCCAAGTGTTTTACAAATGGGAATACCACTTGCCCACCACTCAAACGCAATTACCTGTGATTAATTTTAGGGAAGTAGATTTAACCAGGATATTAGATCTAAAACCTCTGATCATGTGAAAATTCAGTGTGCACTTTGTATGTGCCTCTTATTATATCTTCAGTAATAAAAATAGTCCATATAGATACTGCATTTCATCATGTGGACTTTGCTTCTGGATGCCACAACGCTCATTTTATAAAAGACCTGTTAAAAGATCTGACCTGTAGAAAATCTACATTTGCCCTGCTCTGAAGCAAGCCTGTGCAGCCAAGCCCTGATAAAGAAAGAAACCTGTTATACTTCCAGCTATAGGAGGCCTGCCGCTGGAAAATAGAGCTGGTACCAGAATAAATGGCTGTGTGACAAAATCTAGTGTATTGCAGAGCAAAATAGACTGAAAGCAGCAGATGAGCTCCCTGAAAAGAATACCTGTTAATAGTCCCATTTTGCTGAAGCAGGGACATCAATTTAACAGGTTCCTGTTTATCCACGTAGGAGTTATATTTTGCTTTTGAATGCTTTGAAATTTTCTGAGGAACCTGATACATTGGAGCCCTGTTGGAAACCCTGCCAAGCTCCGTGGAAATGGAGACATTGTTTCAATGAGCTCTTTCTTGGTTTAGGTCAATGGAGTAAACTAAACAAAGAGGTTTTCAACGCTGCCTTCCAAAGCAAGCATGGGAGCAATAATGTCTGAGAACATCTGGAAAAAGGATAAGTGGGAATGAGAAGGCTTCAAAGGTCCATTGCCAACAAAACCGTGCATGGCTCTGATGAGCCTGGTTAACGTTCTCTGTGGTTCTCCAACTAAGCTGCCCAGCTTTGCAACAGTGCTGCTTATGTCCCAGCTGGCACTAGTCACCTGGGCATCTGCAGTGGTCAGGGCAGTCAGAAACAGCTGAATTATAGAGCAAGAGGCAGGGAGTGATCAGCTTGTTGAAATGTGAAAGCTGATACCCCACGAGCTGTGCAGAATATTTACAGCCGTTTAGGTACAAGGCAGTTATATCAGTAACCTTTCAGTCCATTACCCCCACAGGCCCTATTCCCCTTCTTTCCCCCGCGCACACGTCCTTGACAAGCATCTCCACCACTGCCCGATGAGGTGGTCTCTTCTCTTCATCAGTCAGGGGAATTGTGGGCTGTCTTCATCTCTACTGATACTGTAAGCAGATGTCGCTCTTTTGGTCCTGAAGATTTAGTCTCCAGCTCAGTTCTCAGTCCACGCCTTTCCCTTCTCCACAGTTCACCTGTACAAATGCGCCGCCCAGCGGGAGAGCTGCGGCCTGTGCCTGAAAGCAGATCAGAAGTTCGAATGCGGCTGGTGCAGCGGAGAGGCCAAGTGCACACTCCGGCAGCACTGCAGTTCCCCCATTCACCCTTGGCTCGACTGGTCCAGCAGGAACGTCAAGTGCTCCAATCCCCGCATCACCGAGGTAAGAGAATCCAGCCACAGCGAGACCGCCTGTCTGTCATCCCTGGCCCATTCTGTTTAACCTCATCATGCTTGAAATGCCAGATTGATTTGTGTCTGCTCCTGGCTGCCTCATTTCTGGCCCAGATACAAGATATCTTCCATTCTGCACTGAAGAAGAATGAGTAAAACACTTCAGTGCTTCCCGCAGAATTAATGTGTTGCCTCCTTATCGTGTGACCAGGAGTTACACCCTCGCTGCCGACCACTCCCTCTCTGTCATTTTGTCTGGATGTGCCCTCAGCACTGGGGTGCCCGCTATGCCCTGCTCCTTGGATACTAATTAAACTAGGGACGTAATTAGTCTATAATTGACTTTTCTGGATTACAGACGCGTGAGGGAGTTAGGACTCTACATGAGGTATCTCCTGGAGGAATTATTCACTGTAAAATAGCTGTTGAGGTGATGCTTGTACTGGGGGCCAGATCAGAGTGTTGGATCCAGGAAGCCTTTGATTTCTTGCTTAGCTGGTTTCTAATACAAATGTAGGGTCTTATTTTCCATTGCCCTGCACTATGTGTTGCCATCTGCACCTGTGCAAAATGAATGTAAAGTGGGCATAAAATGTTACCAAATCAGAATGGCTGCACAAGGGACAATCAGGCCTTCTCAGCGCACAGACTTGCACCAATTTAATGAAGGCCTTGTCTACCCACAAGCTGCACCATTTTCACCTGAATCAGTTTTAAATAGATTTAGTTAAACCCTGCAAATTCATTTTTACGGTTTGAGTGGCTTATTTTCTATTTAGCAGAGAGCTGTTCTTAGTGGCCTTATGCTAAACCAATATAAGTCTGGTTTACATCAAAATAAGTTTGTTCACGCAGGGGGGTTGTACTACTTGAAATAAATCATTGTCCTAGAATCACAGAGTTTAAGGCTAGAGGGGACCATTAGAACATCTAGGTGTACAAGTTCTATGTGCCGATCAGACCCCAGGCCCTCAGTGTTTAAATTTTGATACAGATAGTCATAGAACAATGCCATGTATTTGTGTGTTTCAGAGGTTAGAATGGAAATCATATTGCCTCTCTATAAATCCATGGTATGCCCACATCTTGAATACTGCATGCAGATGTGGTCACCCCATCTCAAAAAATATATATATTGGAACTGGAAAGCGTCTGAAAAGGGCAGCAAAAATGATTGGGGTATGGAATGGCTTCCATATAAGGAGAGATTAAAAGACTGGGACTGTTCAGCTTGGAAAAGAGACGACCAAGGGGTGATATGATAGAGGTCTATAAAATCATGAGTGGTGTGGAGAAAGTAAATTAGGAAGTGTTATTTACTCCTCATTACACAAGACTAGAGGTCAACAAATGAAATTACTAGGCAGCAGGTTTAAAACAAATATAAGGAAGTATTCCTTCACACAACACACAGTCAACCTGTGGAACTCTTTGCCAAAGGATGTTTTGAGGCCAAGACCATAAACAGGGTTCAAAAAAGAACTAGATAGGTCCATCAATGGCTATTAGCGAGGATGGGCAGGAATGGTGTCCCTAGCCTCTGTTTGCCAAAAGCTGGGAATGGGCAACAGGGAGGTGGATCACTTGAGGATTACCTGTTCTGTTCATTCCCTCTGGGGCACCTGGCATTGGCCACTGTTGGAAGACAGGATACTGGACTAGATGGACCTTTGGCCTGACCCAGTATGGCCGTTATGTTCTCATTAAATGGATGGCTAAGCGTATCTGTTTAGTCTGCAGAGCTGGGTTCAACTTACTAACAAATTAAAATGTGAGATACTCTTTCACACACTCATAGAAGTTAGAAGGAGAAAGTCTTTACTGCGCTGGCCATTACTGCCATCAGTTCAAACCCTTGGTGTAGACAAGGCAAGCTGCTACAAGCAGCCAGGGCCGCCCAGAGGATTCAGGGGGCCTGGGGCCTTCAGCGACGGGGAGCCCCCACTGCCGAATTGCCGCCAAAGACCTGGCACTTTGGCAGCGGGTCCCGGGGCAGAAGGACCCCCTGTTCCAGGGGCCCTGAAAAACTCATGGGGGCCCCCGTGGGGCCTGGGGCAAATTGCTCTACTTGCCCCCTCCTCCCCCCCCCGGCAGCCCTGCAAGCAGCCATTTGTAATGGTGCAGCTTAGCCTGGTTTTAACTAGGAATAACCTGCCCTAGGACAAGTACCAGTTGCCTGTCTACACTGAGGGTTTGCATGGGTGCAGGTACATCAGTGGCTGGCTGAAATCAGGGTGTGTTCTCTTGAGTCTACTCTGCAGTGCTTTCTCTGATCCCAGGATTTTAGGGGTATATCTACACAGCAAAAGCTTTTCACAAGCTAGCCTACCCAAACTAGCTTGAATCCAGCCAGTGTGAGTAACAATAGCAGTGCAGACACCACAGCACGGCCTTCAGCATGATAGTACAAGCCCAGCAGAGACCCTGGTTATGGACTCCACTCATAGCCTGCCTTAAAGCTTGCACTGTCTTCACTGCTATTGTTAGCTTGAATCCAAGCTCCTGCAGCTGTCTCGTGTAGACTGAGGTGTCTCACATAAGCTGGTGCTTTCACTACTGCCCTTTGTAGGACACACTACAGACTAACACCTGTGATGGTTCGGAAGCTGTTCCTCAGATTCACTTTCCTCATTTCATCTCTTCCCCTTTAAATTATTCCTCTCCCTCCTTGTGCTTTCAGTGGTGGTGGTGGGTTCATGCTTCAATTTGTTACTTTTTGACAAGAAAGGCCACTTATTATTATAAGGTGTCAGGTTCTGATTAATTTCACTCCATCATCAATTGTGAGAAGAAACAGACACAAGGCTTTTCTAAAAACACAATAATATTTACCATTTACATGATGCTGTTTCTCTACTGAACACTTCGCAGACTTTAGCTAATGGTCACAACCCCTGGTGAGCCAGGTAAATATCATTATCCTCCTTTGTCTGAGAGGGAGGGGAGAAAACAAGCATTAAGCACTAGGGTAGATTTGTGGGGTTGCACCAGGGCTGAATGTGGCCTAAAGATTTGACTGGTCTTAGGCCACAGAGGAGTTGGTAAGGAAATCCTAACCTACCAGTCCTGTGCTCAAGGTCTCTGTGTGTAAGTCTACACTGCAGCTGGAAGGGAGTCTCCCAGCCTAGGTAGAGCTGACTTGTGGTAGCAGGGTTTGAGCTAGTGCACTAAAAATAGCTGCTGTATGTTGCGTCTCTGGCAGAGATTCTGGTCGCCACCCCAGTTCAGTACCCCACCTCCCCAACTCTCCCCATCCTGTCTGTCTTATGAAAACATGGGTGATTTCATACTTGGGCCCTATCATGTCATGCGTTGTTGGTTGGAGCCTGGTATGTGGCCCTCTCCAGATCCTTCCTGCCAATGAAATCACAACTTTAGCTGAAAAAATCTTGCATCCCCATCTCTGTGCAGTTTCACCACTGCTGGTTTTTAGAGACTAAAATGTACTAGGTCTGCAGGGCTATAGAAAAGCAAGGATAATGGCGGTGCTGATTGTACAAAGAGATCAGCAGGTTAAGAAATCAAGCAGCCGAGTTTGGTGAATGAGTTCAGGGATTGCTGCCTCTCCTAAATCAAACATCAGTTTGGGATTATTTTACAGGCTGTAGCTTGATTTTGACAGACCCTCCCCAGGAGAGTGGTTCTAGGCCTTCCGCAACAGGGACAGTCCAAGAGTCTCTTGATTTGTATAAAAGCCAGGTTAGGAGCTCATCAGTCACTCTTTTTTTCCCCAGCATCCTCGCTGTAATAAGATTTGCCTTGGAACCATTGATGGCTGTCCCTGACAGCAGCCACCAGGGTGCATCTGAGCTCATAGTCAGCTCAACCTAGAGAAAAGGAAACCCTTGGCAAATTGAAATGCGACAGGACTCCTGAACCATTGTGACAGGTTTTTGTTGGTTTCCTATTTAATGCTTTCTCCAGCTCTATGTAAGCTCACTAACTCCCTGCAGGTTAAGATCATGAGAAACATTAACCTCAACAGAAAAGGAGGATTCAGGCAATGTTACATTTTCCAGCAGGGTGAAAGAGAGAAGAGGCTATATTCTTCTCTTTGCAAATCTGAAGTAACGCATTTGACTTCAGTGGAGCTGCTCAGGGTTTATGCTGGTGTAACATAGCAGAATATGGCCTTGTCAAGTGAAATATATGAGATTCTAGTATGGGCAAGTGAAAAAGTCTCTCATCTAGCAATATTCTCCTTAGCTAACATTTGAATGTCTGAACATGAATTTCTCTCCAGCTCACCCTTCTGCTGGAGCTCAGCCACCTCAATAGGTGCATATATGGACATGCACGTGTGTGTACACTCAGTGTCTGCGTTTACGTTTCTTCCAGTTATCACCATAGAGTTAGATACTTGTGTCCACAGGCAGGAATCCAAAATGGTTATCTCCTGAGTGCCCCAGATATTGTGAGGGAATAGCTTGTGCTATAACCTTACCCAATCTACAAGGATGGGCTGATTTCACTGGCGACTGAATAATGTATTATTTTTCCACCATGCCTTTTCAGCATCACTGATCTCAAAGCACCGTACAGAATATGGAACATGCACCAATGCACCTCTGGGGCAACCATCTGGTGTACAAACACATTGGTGGAGGGAGTGGGGAAATTGGAAAAGGACAAAGCCCTGGCTTTATTACATGTGCCTTGATAGAATGAACTTTAGTTTGTAAGGGCTTACTCCAAAGATTCACCTCACATAGCAACATGGTACTCTGCTTGCCTACCCCCAATGGGCGAAGGCCTGTACTAATCGTCTAGGACTGGTTGAACCAGAACTGGATCACCCGAGGAAGGGGCTCCATGCTTGATCTTAGGTGAGATGTCCTTGTGGGACTACTCAGACATCCCCAAGCTCATTTGACTTGTTTTCTAATAACCAGGAGGCACTGCCAGCCTGGAAGTTTTTCTAACCTGCAGCAGCCTTGGCTCGGGAGGCATGGCTGCAGAATTTCCGCAGGCCAGTGTCTGTTAATTCCATGCATGCCTTTTTTTAGTTTAAATTAACAAAAACCTTTCAAGGCACCAACAACAATTATTCCCTGTGCGAAATTCACTCTGGACACAAACACTCTGGAGTCCTGTGGCTCATAACTCCCACTGAACCATGGTTTAAGGCCCTTGGGTTTACTGAGGTCCAGATTCAGCAAAACCCTTAAGCATATGCTTAAATTTAGACTTAAGGTGAAATTAAGTGGTGCAGAGGCCTTGTGCTCTGCTGCTTTGCCCAGGGGTGAATGTCATCTTGGTTATGTAGCCATTGAATTGAGAGCACCACCTGCTTGCTTCCGTCTGATGCCATCTGATGCTAACCCCTGTTCTGCCAGCCTGATGGGTTCAGAGATCTTTTATCTCAGAGGCATTTTGTTTCCTTTTTTATTTTTCAGTAATCTTTTAACAATAAATACATTTCTCCCCTCTCCCCCTTCAACAGAATGCAACTCCCTCTCTTTCCCACAAGCATTTGTACTGTTTGCACAAGGCTGGGTTACAAGGCGCCAGGACTAAAATAGGCTCTGCCGGCAGTTTCCCTCATACTAAATGATTCAGACAGTTGTAACATTTAAGGAGTCTTATTTTCTTCTCCTTGAGTTAAGCAGGAGAAATAAAACCACAAAACAACTTGCAGCTAAGCTGCTCATGTTCTGAGCTGGAGATTCCATCCCTGCAGTGTTCATGCTAGCTGTGGGCTGGGCACTACCATAGAATATTTTATCACTGTCCAAATTGGAAAGTAATATTGGCGGTCTCCGTCCAAAGAAAAGAAAGCATAGCTTAGCTGTGGTTATTGCAGATTGGTTGGCCTGCGTGTCTCCTTCAAAGCTGGAGGCATGAGGAGTCTCTCCAGGGAATGTTAGGGGATTGACCTAAGTGGACTTTGAGCTTGACACGAGCAGAAGATACGATTCTGCGTGTGCTGACAAATCAATGTGTTCCATTTTCAGGGGTCTGAGTTTTAGGGGAGCCTACAGGCAGACTCTTAGTGCCAGGTTCAACAAGGTTGCACCAGTGGGATAGAGTGCCGAGTTTGGCCCCCTATACTGGACTGTGTAACTGAGCTCTTGGATCATTCTCACTGAAAGACTCTTCATCGTTTATCCAATTTGCCATTAGCTTCCCTCTCTCATTCTCATATCCTAGCACAGTGCTCTTGCATCCAGGTTCCCAGTATCACAGGGGAATGTGTAAATGCCAAGGAGAAACCATATTGTCACTGAAACGAAAGGAAATGAATTATAGTTAACATACAGTCCTTCCGTTTATAGGACCTGAGTCCATGCTCTTGCCTCCATCGGCAGTGTCCCTTCTTTAACAGCATAAAACTTCCTTAATGTCTGCAGCCTCTGTGATAAAAAAATAAAAAATCAGTTTTCTTGAGAACAAGCAGCTCTCTGATCTTCTATTCATTTATTTGCAGGCCTCATTAATATAACATCACTGCAACAAACAGCTAAGGGGGGTAGTGTCAGGCTGGATAATGGAGTTGCTCTGCTGAGATAACAATTAGGTTCTGAATGTGCTATCAGCTAAGACAGAGACAAAGAGGGATCATGCCGGGATGAGGAGCTAGGAATGCTTATGTGCTGGGTCCCTGATGGGCTCATCAGCTGGGATCCAGCTAGCTTAGAACATAATAAAAAAAAAAAAAAAAAGGTAAATGACACTTTGGTAATTTTTTTTGCCACTCTTTGCGTGGCTGGGACTCTATCTTTTTCCTTGTGTCTTTGATGCTGAGTGTGATGGGGTATGATAGTCACTTATACTGCAGGACTGTCTGGCTCACCTCTGACTGTAGCAAAGACATCCTTAGAGTCAGCTGTAAGACACATCTCCATCCCACACACAGACCCGTCTCTTTGTAGTTCTGTGTTGTTTTACATTGAAAATAGTGAACCACCCCAACAGGGGTGACAGGAAACATTAATGATGCTAAAGAAACTGGATCCTACCTTAGGGGAGGGAACACTTTCTAATGATAGGTAAGGACAGGAGGGTTGGGAATCGGGATTCCTGGGTTCCATTCCCTGCTCTGAGTGGGGAATGGGGTCTGATGGTTAGCATAAGGGTGACTGGAAGTCATAACTTCTGGGTTCTTGTCCTGGCTCTGCCACTGATTTGTGGGGTGACCCTAGATAAGACACTTCTGCTCTCTGTGTCAGTTTCCCTGTCTACAAAATAGGTGCAGTAATACCTATCTGTGACCCAGAGCACCCCGTATTCATACCCTACACATTATTGTAATCTTTGTGCACAATATACCTTGTGAGGTATCATTTAAAAACTAATAACACATTGAGCATCAATATTGTTGTGTAATGTATGTACGAAATTTGTATTAAGAGTTAAGAACATAAGCTGAAATGATGACTAATGTATGTTTACCAGACAAGTCTGCGGACGGCGTGAACTGGGTTGTCATCATAGTTAATTGGCAGTCAGTGGTCAATTGGCCACTCTTTGGCAACAAAGTGAGGCAGGAACAGGTCGATCTGCATTTTAGCAAACAACCTGGAACTTATTTCACCATAAAATTCCATGTCTTTGTCCTCACAGCTGGAAGGCACTTTATCAGGGGTAACCCTCAGGAAAATGCAATTCGGAGGGTGACGACTGTAGAAGCGAGGGGCAAAAGCACCCTGAGCTTTCTCTCCCCATCTCCCTTTCATCTAATATTACAAAGGAACCAGCCCTCTGACTTGAGGGAGTTCCTGACCTGAGAATTTGATCAGCCCTGTTGCTGCGATCTGTGGTAAGGATTTTACCTTGAACCAAGTCCAGCTTGTTAAGTTTTAGCTACCAGAAATGTTTTATCTTTATTTCTCTTGTAATCATTTCTGACTTTAATACCTTATGCTTGTTCTCATTTAAGTGCTCTCTCTCTCTCTCTGTGTAGTTAAATCATCTTTTTTTTATTATAAACTAATCCAGTGTTTGTGTTTTAAACTGAACTGCTTGATAACGCCATTTAAAATAGTAAACTTGAATATTGACCCCTTACAGGGGTAATGGACCCCTAATATCTGAACTGCCCAGGAGAAGGCTGGGCAGTGCAGAATGCAGTGACCGGCACTGAGGATTTGCCCTGATTCCAGCCGCCGTGTCACCACACCAGTGCAAACAGGGTAAGCGATGATTTGCTTTGCTACAGCTTATCCTGGTTCCAAGCTGGAGTAAGCAGCACTAGTGCGAACAGTGGCTTTGCCTGTGTACAGTAGGAGTTTGCACTGGTGCAGCTACCCTAGGCTTTATAATGTCATCTCTCCTGTCACTTGGTTATATGCCTGCCCTTTTATGAAGATAGGATCTATGCAAATGCAAAAAAATTATGCTTTCACCTAATAGTCTCTGTATGCTTTGCATGAAAGGAGCAGCATCAATGTCCCATTTTATAGATGGGGAAACTGAGACAGAGAGCAGGGAAGTGACTTGCTCAGGCCACAGAATGAGGTAGTTGCAGAGCTGGGAACAGAACCCAGGAGTGCTAACTCCCAATCCCAATTTTAATTAATAACAGATGTTCCAGAGACAGTCAGGATTTGTCTTAGTAAGAGATAACTAAAATACCATGGTGATGAGCATAGTATAACAATGTAGACACATGGGGAGAGGTATTAAATAGAATGAGATGGTCTTGTTACATTGGGACTGTTTCCTCCTGCATCTCAGAACAGAAAATGAGATTATTCCTAATGAGAATCTCCTGTCTCCAGTTCATGCATCCTCCAAGTGTTGGCTGTTGCTGAAATTCGAGAGACTGTGATGTCAGCAGCAGCCTCGGGTCAGACTTGCTGTGTATAATTGGGTTGTGCATCCACATAAGTATAGAGTCTGAACATGGTATGTAAAAAAATAACCCAAAGTCCAACTGTGTCGTGCAGTGCACAGGAAGGTCCAGTTCTGCTCAGAGGAGGTCACCAAAGTTCTGCACAACTGGACCTCTAAGACTTTGCTCCTTTCTGTGGTTTTGACTGAATCTCCCCAGCTGTAATTAATTGAATGCATCTGTTCTAACCCTGGGGCTGCTCTTTGGCACAGTTATTTCAAAACTGTTCAATTAGCCGCCCCTAAAATCGAGGTCGAATGGAATTCTGGTTCAGGCATTTTCCAGGTCAGGACATTATCAAAATTAAAAAAAAATGTTGTTTTGTTTGGCAACACATTCTGGTTTTGTCGGTTGCAGTTGGGTCAGAAAATGGCAAGCCACAGGGGTGTTTTTTGGATGTGTGATAAGTCAACACATCCCGTAGTGTAAATACTGCAATAAATAGGGTTTAAATTAATTTACAGTCATAAGGAAAGTAAACTGTCAAGAATTGTGTTCTGGTTATGTGTAACTAGCAGTGTAAACATTAGCAGCCCAGGCTCTCAATGTTCAATATAATACAATACAACTTGATTTTTTTATAGTGTCTTCTTTGGGAACACAGTGCTTTGCAGAGCTAAGTGGTACAAGACATGCTATGTGGTATGAGTTGCAGAAAGCAGCGGTGCAACAGACACTGTATAGTGAATAAATTAAAGCCTTCAGTCATAAAACCCAGACTGCAAAGAGAGAGAAATTGAGGCATAGGCAGTGCAGAGAAAGGTATTTTAAAATACAATGCAGCTGTATATCGTATGGTCTATATAGCAAGTTGCAGCCCAGAACATTTTCCAAATTAAATAATACAGCTTCAGAGTTAATAATAAATAGGAGCAGAGGTGAAGGGAGAGAAATTAAGCATAAGTGAGGGAGAAAAGAAGTAATTTCAGCTGACATTTGAAAGGAGACAGGAAACAGAAAAATTAGATAGAAAGATACAGAGAGGCTATTCCAAGCAGCAGACGCTGCAGAGAAGAAGGCTTCTGCACAGCTGGTAGTTGATATGTGAGGAGGCCAGTGTTAGGTAAGTGGAGAGGTTTAAAAAGGGATCATCCATAGAGGTCACGGGGTGGGGCACATGCCAATTAAATCTGTAGCCAGGGGATGTAATAGAACATGATATGCAGGGATTTTAATGAGAGCTGCTTTGATGGGCTACTGAAACAGTGGAATATTCCATATTTGCCAACACGAATGATTATCAGCGTTCATGTATTACATTTCATCTCCTTCCATGTACTTACAATGCAGATCCCACCTACAAAGCTGTTCTGAGCTCCTGCGGGAAGTGGGCAGCTGGTCAGAAAAGTTGGGTAAGATGATGGGAGAGTCAGAAAGCTGAAGCTGGTAACCAAAGGCTGGGGATTAAGTTAATCTTGCGTTAATAAAAATCCTTTGGTCTTAACTAACGATTTTACCATCCGTCTCAAAGTGCTTCACAAATGGAGAGTCTCTATCCTTATCCCCATTTTACAGACAAAGACCTGAGGCACAGAGACTTTCCCAAGGCCTCACAGCAAGCCAGTGGAAAAGCCAGGAACAGAACCGAGGACTCTTGAGTCCCAATCCCATGGCCTCTCACTATCCTAGTGCAGGCTACTGGTTGGGGAGGGGGAGTGATCTTTAATGAAATCCTATTGCAATTGGAACAGAGGCAATCGTGATTGAGGTACGCTATAAATGGACATCTTTAGAATGTACTCCTCAGCCTTTAGCATTTCAAAGAGTTGTTTGAAGTGCTTCTCGTTGCCTCACTCACTAATAAAATCTGGTATTAAAATTCAGAGACCGTCCAAGGCAGAACGTAATGAAGTTCTCCATAGCAGCAGCCCACTACTTTAAGGTTATGATCTTATATATAAGTCTATAAAAAGGGAGCTGATCCTATCTTTTTAGCAGACATTTCTGCTGTTAATATTGTTCAGGCCTCTGCCAGCTGCAGCACTCTGGCCATCTTCGGTTCCGGCACAGTAGGCACAGACACTGGCTCCCATGACTATTGCAAGATGTCTGGGCATGATACGGGGCATGGAAGTGAGAGAGGTGTGCTGGACTTGGGATGAGGATGGGAGTCTCTGGCCAAGGAGCCAGGTGGAAATGGTGTAGGTTGCAGTGTTCAGTGCTTGTGTTCAACTTGAGCGATAAAATTCATTGTACAGCAAAATAGGTGAAGGAAGCACTGGGCTTTGTGGGGAAACCACCCAAAGACTCTCCTAGGTCCTGATGTGGTAAAGCCAAGGTGTTTGTGTGAATGAACTACTGTGCTGTAAACAAGTTCTATCTGCAAATCCCAATGGGTCTGAAAGGATCCCCAGGTCACTTCCCCATAATTTCCCTGTGTTGATGAATTAATTGGCATTACTCCTACAATGGCTGAAGAGGCAAATGGCAGCCCCTAATGGTGCCTATATGCACAGTAAGTCACCGGCGGGTCAGTGCTGTGGGATCACGCCAAAGGTCTGTGCAAGCGTCCTGCACGCAGCTGTGCTGACTTACCTTCACGCAGTCCCACACACCCCTATTGCTGCAGGAGCAGAGTCGCTGTGAGGAAGTGCAATGGATTAGCTCTTTCCTACCACACTGCATCTCTTCAGCCTCTGCTGGTGGGAAACGGTGAGGAGAAGTTGGCAGGATAATCTCCCCTCCTGTCTGCAGCATTAATAGGCTGCCAGTCGGTTGGTTACAGCTGCTAGCCCTTCGACGGATCCCTCCAGACCTGGTCATGGCCAGGACATGAGCAGGCTCAAGGCACCTGCCAGGAGGCGATAGTAATGCAGATGCTGTATTTTGTTTCCTCTCCAGATCCTGACAGTGTCAGGGCCCCCAGAAGGAGGGACACGGGTGACGATCCATGGCGTGAACCTGGGGCTGGATTTCTCCGAGATTGCCCACAACGTGCAGGTGGCAGGGGTGCAGTGCACTCCCCTGCAGGAGCAGTACGTCATCGCAGAGCAGTAAGTGAATTCAGCCCAGCTCTTAGAGTTCACCACTAGTGGGTGCCTTTGGTTTCATGGCATCTTGGTGTACAGCACCCGATCTAGCAGCCCTTCAGAAGGCCTGTTCTTCCTGATGAAAACAAAAGCACAGTCAGCCTGTGAGTCAGAGATGTGCTCAAGTCACTGCCTGCCTCTCTCCTCCCTGCTCTGCAGAACTGCGGCAATGCCTTGCAGACCAGATCCTCAGTGGCTGTAAACTGATGTAGCTCCTCTGACTTAAATGGTGCTGAGCCAGTTTACACCAGCTAAGGATCACGCACTTGGATTTCATCCCAGGGATTAACCGGCCCTTTTAAAGGTTTATTAAGCATTTTGTTTCCTTCTGCGCCATGGCTCCTGCTTTGCTAAGCAACTTTTCTGATGAGCACCTTGCTGTTTACCCTCAGCCTTTCCACCTCTCCCCCCCTCCGGTTGGAATGCATCCCGCGCTGCTGGCTGCAGGCAACCATTTGTTAGGTGCATGAGGCGGTGACAGCAGTTTAATCCGAATAGGCCTCCACTGGAGTCAATTCATTTATTTCAGTGAGAAAAATGTCAGCCGAAAATTAGAAAATAGGCATGTAACAGAGGACAGGCAAATAAACCTCCCAAAGTGACACATGTCCCCATTTCAGCTTGGGGTTTTTTTGTGGAAGTTCTATTTTATTTTAGCCAAGGTGCCAATATGCCTACGAGAGTAGGGGGTGCATTCATGCAGAGTGCGCAAGATGGAATATGTAAAGCAACTTCTTTTACTAAGTAATCTTTGCTGCACTGGCAAGGTGCTCTGGCAGCCAATACAGATACAGTGCCGCACTTTCGGAGCAAGTCGGAGAGAGAGAGGAGAAACCCAAGGGACTGAGAATAAATCTGTCCCAGGGTCTGTAGCCGCTGAAAGTGGTTGTTCTTTGATGGCTTGAGTGAAAGGAGTTTGGTGGGTCTCAGTCTAGTTCCCAAAGGAGAGGACGTGTCTGTCACTAAAAGCAGTTGGCTTTAATTCACCCCTTGCTGGCAGTCCCAGGAGGCAGGCCATGAAGAATGAGCTCCCCTTTCATGCCTGGAAGTGACCCAGCCACTACCTGAGTTGTTTCTGTGCTGTCTCTAGCTAAAGTACATTGTTCCTGGGGACTCAATTCCTTTCACATGGACTAAATACAGATTTTGCGGAAAGGATAGCGAACTGCTCAGCAAGATAAACTTGTCTGTAAGGCCAGGGCAAAGGAGACTTGTTCTGGTGAGCTCTGGAGCTCTGGTGGATTACATTCAGCTTGAGTTCCCCTTTGGATAGTCCAGCTTAGCCCTGATCATATTCCCCTGACTATTCGCTCATAAACACTGAGTGAAGTCTAAGTCCATCTCAGTTACCTGCCGCTCAGGTCAGCGATGCTGGTACTGTAAACTGAAATGGGGGTTTCAGTCACTCCAGGAGGTAGGGAGAAGAGATTTCAGGCTGGGAAGATCCATTATTTTAAATAATATAGGTCAATGGTTAGAGCAGGAGACTGCACGTCAGGACTTTTGAGTTCTATTCCAAGGTCTTCCCTTCATTTGCTGTGTCAGTTTAGGCCAGTTACTTTAATCTCTCTATATCTCAGTTTCCACATCCCTAAAATAAGGATAACAACATCATCTACTGTTCTCACTGGGGGGGACTGTGAGCAGCTCAGATTACGTCTACACTTCGAAGTCGGGGTGGGATGCTGCTCTTCATGTACACATACTCATGCTCATTCTCATTAAGCTAATGTGAGTATAAATATCAGTTTGGCTGTGGTAGCATGGGAGGCAGCCTTGGAGCATTGGCTGAACCATGCCAAGTGTCTATCCACGGTTTCAGGTGGGTTTGTACTTGGCACAGCTCAGTCGTGCCACCACTACCAGAGCTACCCTGGCTATGCTGCTTTTTTGTACTCACACCAGCTCGATGAGCGCTAGCACAAGGGTGTGTACACGTGAGCAACACATTCACACCCTTAGCTCTGAGCGTAGACATAGCCTTCGGGTTTGTAAAGTGCTTTCAGATCACTGGTTGAAAGATGCTACCGAAGTGCAAAGTATTATTATTATGTTATTATATCAATGACTCAAAGCAGTGCACTAACACCATTGTAAGACATAGTGATTTCTGTCCATTATGCTCTAAAACTGTAGTATTTTACTTTTGAAATCAGGGATGGGAGATTATAAAACTACCCTCCTTTGATGGTATGAAACCCTGATTTTATAATGACAATTCTAATTACAGCTCTTAAGCTTTCAAAGTTTGTTAACATCATTAAAACATTTATCCTAGGCAGATAACAGCAAGTGTTAGCATGAGAGCTGCCTTTTAAAGATGAATCCGGATAAAAGGACCCTCTGAAGGGCTCTGTGGGCAGACTGAATTCCGAGACTGTAATGACTCACCATATGTTCCAGCTATGCAATCTATCAGCCAGCAATTAGGTTAATGTTGGTTAAAGGGCCACTTAGCCCAGTAATCAGCACCCTACAGCTCTGTCGAGTGCATCGTTTTGTAGGAAGGTACCTGCTGGGATTTTGGCCTGGATTAGGAATCATTCCTCATTCCCAACGTGCTTGATGGTATATGCAATGACATGTGCCATGTTACTTGTTCTGGGGCTACTCAAAGATATTATTTGGGCAGCTGAGCAATGAAAAGGTCCACATTACTGGCTAATATTTGGTCATTTGATCTTTTCTTGAGTTTGCTGAAATCCAGCACTCGTGTCCCCGCCCCCCTGTTTGGAATAAAACCTGGATCCCACCACCCTTTCTCTGTGGCTTCTGCAACTAGTTCCTGGGTTTTGGCTGCCCATCTGGTGGAGGGAATATTCACTATCCTTTCTCTCTCTCGATTGCAGCAACATTGAGGAGCAATCTCCCAGTCACAACCACCTTGCCCCTGCCCTGTCTGAGACAGGGACACAGTGCTTTCTCAGCCTGTCATGATTCCCCATCGCCCACAGACTGCCAGTGCCAGAACAACAGCACTCTCTTCTTGCTGCTCCTGCCTTCATGGAGAAGCAGCAGCAAAACGATGCTCCGGGGAGAAAGTTCCGTCGAGTTGAAAGAGGAAGAGAGAGCAAAGCGTGGCAAATTTAGGCACACAGCGGAGACATGTCAGCCTCTGTTCTCCAAAGGCAGCGTCTCTCTAGGAAACCCATTTTGTGTAGTGATAACGGCTTTCACATTAAGGCTCTTTGCTAACGTATTTGTATTTTGTTAAGCCTCCTAGCATCAGCTGAGCATTTTGTCTACAGATTTTTTTTTCTTTAAAACCTTTTTATTCGCTAGTGAGTCTAGCATGGGTGAGAGCTGCTCAAATGATCGCTCCAGAGACTGAAGACTTCTGTTTATCTAAGTACAAGCAGTGGTAGTACAAGCTTTCCCCACAATCTCCTGGCCAGTATATCTTCAGCCTTGCTCTGGTAGGCAGTTCAGTATCTATGCACCATCCACCCTTGGCCTTTCCACTGGGACTGACCACCAGGGACCAGTTAGTTACTTCAGCAAAGTTTTTCATTATATAATATATTTATATATCCCATGCCATCTATCCATCCACTCACCTACCTAGTGCTTGATTGATCCTCTTTGTTCACCTTTCTCACTCCCATCCATGTGGTCAGTGAGACTAGGGCTGTTCACTTTTAGTCTTTCTGGTTACCAGGCTTTAGCAAACTGCTCTGGTGTTTTGTGTTTCTAACACCACAGTGGGAATGACTCCCAGCAACATCCCTTTTGAGGCATTGCTAAGGATCCATGCTGGCTGAGGTCGCTTTGAAAACCTTAGCTCACTGCCTATTGAATCTGCTGGCATGACAAATAATGATTTGGTTCTTGTTTCCAGTACATGTTACCCATTGCCACCATCCTGGTGAAATCAGGTATTGCATGCGACCCAGGGAGATTTGTGTCATGCAACCAAGGGCAGGACCAAGCTCTTCCTTTTGTGACAACCTCAGGACGGACAGCTGCAGGAGGGTCTGGGGAAACAGACAGTTAGCCCAAGAATGCTAAAGGCCCTTTTTCCTACAAGCTGGGAAGGGGTTTCTTCAGATCATTTAGGGACACCTGAGTCCAATTAAGGAAGGCTTGAAAACTTTTAAAACCTTTCTCCTGGGGAGTGGGGACAAACTGCTGCAAGGCTGGTGGCAGCAGGGAGATAGGCTTCTCCAGCGTGAGAGACTGCGCTTCTCTCCAGAGGGGAGACCCCCCCAAAACCCAGTGCCTGTTTAGGGGAAGGACTGATACCCCGGGACCAGTGGCAGGACAACACCTGCCCCAGTGAGGGGGCCAGGGAAAGGTATTCCCTTTTTGTTTCAGTGTGTTATAGACTTGTTTCCCTTTGTTAGGCAGAGGAGCACTCCTCAGGCCTGCCACAATGCCTACCGGGAAGGTGCTGAGAAACAAACCCCAAAGAGGAAAGACAGTCACACTCCAGAGTGGGGGTGATTTACCCCAGACCCTGTCCTGCCAGAGGAGGGAGCGCTAAGTCCAGCAACACAGAAGGGGCCTTGCCACACTTTCTTTCATGCCTCTCTCCCTACCCGCCATCCTGAGCTACCATCCTGATCCATTATGTTTCTATTGAGTATCTCATGTTCACATCTAAATGCCATGATTTTTAACCCCGTCCCTGCCTGAGAGCCCATCCTCAGGTACTGATCTGGACTAGATGAAGAATACTGTATCCTAACCTTCTTTCAACAGTATAAGGAGTAAACTTACCTTCTACGCAAAGGCCTGTGTCTGTCATCTCCTATTGGGTCTCTCCACTTCTGATTAAACAGGAGCCTACAATGTAAGCTGTTCCCTTAATGAACTCATTCATTACTCTGAGGACTTCACACTCACTTTGCTTCAGGCTAATATATTTGCCATTAGTGCTCTGCATTGCTCTGGAGTTTATAGCTTGTAATAATTATGTCTAATTTTGATTTTTTGTTAAACTGCTACATGGGGGGAAAATAGTAATTAGCTCCTTCGAAAGGGGAGAGCAG
The DNA here is from genome assembly GCF_007399415.2 of Gopherus evgoodei. Lineage (NCBI taxonomy): Eukaryota > Metazoa > Chordata > Testudines > Testudinidae > Gopherus > Gopherus evgoodei. Next base: position 144,893,504 of record NC_044325.1, on the reverse strand, counting down.
CAGACGTCAAAATAAAGGGAGAAAGGAAACCATCCAGCTGAGTAAGTCACTGCTGCGTCCACCTACTAGGGTCTCATTTATGGGTTTTATATTTTCAGAATTGTGTGTGAGATGGGGCAGGCACTCCCAGGAATCAGTTCCGGTCCAGTGCGCCTCTGCATCGGAGAGTGCAAACCTGAGTTCATGGCCATGTCCTCACAACAGTACATGTTTGTGGTGAGTACCTGAGAAAAAACAGTGGGAGGGATGGGTGAGCCAAAGCATCTTTTCTCATTTTGGCTGATACACATACTAGGAGGGTGTGCTTTCGATGGACTTGTGGCTTGGGTGTGAGATGGGAAGCCAGGAAGTCCCGAGTTCAAATTATGACTCTAACATTGACTCGTCTCTGTGATGTTGTACAAGCACCTAATCAAGCTGTCTGATTTTTCAGATGTACTGAGCCCCTGTAGCTTCCACTGGCCTAAGTGTATGTCCCCAGACTTCTGTTTTATTTTCTGTGTATGTTAAATGGTGATACTATTTACCTGCTTCACAGAATTGTTGAGTTCAATTAGGTCCTGTTTGTAAAGTATCTTGAGATCTTCTGAGCAAAAGCACTATGTTAATGTAAGTTCATCCTGTAGCTAGGTACTATCCTGCCATGGAACTAGTGTCATGTTGCTCACAATTTTCCTCTTTCTCAGGAGGGGAAGAATAATGAAGATGTTACTTTTGTATTTAATTTACTGGGATAAATCAATTGTGTTGCTTCTTGCTGCTCTCCACTGTACATATTCAGAATCATAGAAGATTAAGGTTAGAAGAGACCTCAGGAGGTCATCTAGTCCAACCCCCTGCTCAAAGCAGGACCTACACCAACTAAATCATCCCAGCCGGCTTTTGTGAAGCCAGGCCTTAAAAACCTCTAAGGATGGAGATTCCACCACCTCCCTAGATAACCCATTCCAGCGAAACAGTGTTTCCTAATATTCAACCTAGACCTCCACTGCAACTTGAGACCATTGCTTCTTGTTCTGTTATCTGTCACCACTGAGAACAGCCAAGCTCCATCCTCTTTGGAACCCCCCCTTCAGGTAGTTGAAGGCTGCTATCAAATCCCTCCTCACTGTTCTCTTCTGCAGACTAAACAAGCCCAGTTCCCTCAGCATCCCCTCATAAGTCACCTGCCCCAGCCCCCTGATCATTTTCATTTCCCTCTGCTGCACTCTCTCCAATTTGTCTACATCCTTTCTGTAGCGGGGGGCCTAAAACTGGACAAATACTCCAGATGTGGCTTCACCAGTGCCGAACAGAGGGGAGTTATCACTTCCCTCAGTCTGCTGGCAATGCTCCTACTAATGCAGCCCAATATGCCGTCAGCCTTCTTGGCAACAAGGGCACACTGTTGACTCATATCCAGCTTCTCGTCCACTGTAATCTCAAGGTCCTTTTCTGCAGAACTGATGCTTAGCAGTCGATCCCTAGTCTGTAGTGGTATGTGGGATTCTTTCGTCCTAAGTGCAGGGCTCTGCACTTGTCCTTGTTGAACCTCATCAGATTTCTTTTGGCCCAATCCTCCAATTTGTCTAGGTAACTCTGGACCCTATCCCTACCCTCCAGCATATCTACCTCTCCCTAAGCTTAGTGTCATCTGCAAACTTGCTGAGAGTGCGATTCATCCCATCACCCAGATCATTAATAAAACTGTTGAACAGAATCGGCCCCAGGACCAACCCCTGGGGCATTCCACTTGATATCAGCTGCCAACTAGACATCAAGCCATTGATCACTACCTGGGGACCACCCAAGGATCACCTTTGTCAAACTAAGATACTGAAGGCCTGATAGAGCCATTTTTTATCATTCGCACATGAATCTTAAATATATCTGACTTACTATATGTCTCTACATATTTAAATATCTCCTGCAACCTTCCTTGGGAATGGAGTAATTCTGCATCCCCGATATCGAATGACTTCCTCTAAGGATGCTAATGCTGTGTCGATTCCATCCATGCACTTAATCAAGAGCTACTCTTTGGGCTAGTGGATTTCCATTTGTTGAGTGATCATTGCGTCTTTCCTTTATTTAATTAGCAGCCTTTTGATTCATAAACTTGTGAGACACAGCTGGAGTTTTTTGTATCTCCATTTTTACCTTCACAGGGCACTTTATCCAACCACATTGATTTTATGCTGAGTGGAATCTGTGCATGCTACGAAATACTAGCACTTACCAATTGTCCACAATTTGTAAACTAATTGATAGATAAATGAGGCCAACTCCTGCCATCTCTCAGTGTTATGAGCACTACATTGCCCTGGGATTTTATTTATTCAATGACGTTGCACTGGTGCAAAATATTAATGTGCCGCCAGGCTGCTGAAGGAGTCTGAACATCAGTGTAACCAGAGAAGACAATGAGGAGGAGGGCAGTCTGCTCCGTTCCTGTAGCACCTGTTACCTGAGGGTCTTAAAGCACTTTACAAATGTTAATTAAAACTCATCAGTCCATGTTTACAAACTTTAAAAACACAAGACGTTTCTTTAGTGTTGTGATGATAAAACCAGGGTTTCATTCTATCAAAAGAGGAACATTTTAAAATCCTCCCTTTTGTAGATAGGGAAACTTGAATTCAAGGCTCCAGTTCAGCAAAGCACTTAAGCATATGTTAAAATCTAAGCCTGTGCTTAAGCCCTTTCCTGAATAAAGACGGGCTTTAAACACGTTTGCCCATTAACAGATTAAATTTTGTATGAAAATGTTGCTAATGAAGGGAGCCAAACTCTCAGCTTGGGTCAACTAAGCCTACTGTATATGCTCAGGGCACTTGTGACATGAGATGCACCAACACAACCTTTCCCAACAGCGTTGCTCGACCTAGAGGCACAAGCTCTAAGGCTGAGAGGGAAGTTCAATCTCCATTGCCCACTGAGTCCTTAGTCACGGGAGAGAGGCCGCCAACAACAGGTCTCGTGTATTGCCAGGTGTGGCAGTAGTTGCTGAGATGTGAACACCAGCCCACTGGGAATAGAGCTGACATCCTTCCCACAGGCCACTTACCGCTACCAGATCTGTATCAGGGACCTGGGCTGGATAATCTGGCAGCCTTGAAGTGAAAAGCCCTGTGTCGCTTTCACATTCTCCTTAGCCATGCAGATCCCTGCTCCTGGGCGGTTCTTTGGGTTATCCTGAATATTCCATTTTCCGTGTAACAGACAATGGGCGTCTTATTGGTCTTTCTCAGATTGCCAGTTTTTAAAGGAAAATTCCCTAGCTATACAGAAGGAACTCTCTTGTGGTTTGTCTTTAACCAGGGCCCAGCTGAAAGTAATTGCAAAAATTAATCTTGGTGTAATACCTTGCAGCAACCCGTTAAACATATGCTGAGCATTATTGCTCCTTCCATTGTCCCTGTTTTTCCAGCACTTCCATTATTATAATTTCTTTTTCTCAATCATCAAAACCTTCAAGTAAATAATTTCCTTTTTGTTATTTGGGTTTTTTTTCCACCCCATAGTACAGCCACAAACTCCATTAAATACAGTAATAAAATTGATTGGTACCTTACAACAGAGTTCTATTCCGACTCTGAGAGGGTTCATGCCTTAGTGAGCTTATTAGGAGACCGATATGCTGCAGGATCTATGCTGTCAATTTGGTGACGCCCATTTTACCTGGAGAGCCTATCTGTAAATCTCCCATAATTGACATGGAATCATACAAGATAGAAATGGGGAAATCCTATTTGATTGCCCTGGCATTTTGGCTGGGGGAGGTTATAGGAATTTTTTTTTTAATGTCCCTAGCACCTGCTCTTCCCCCTTTCATTTGTTTAAGAGAAGGATCTTTTGAAGGTAGAGCCCACACTGTGTTCAGGGTGCTACCTCTTGGAAGCTTCCTGGATTTTCAAAGAAACCTTTTACCCTGTCTTGTAATGCTTAAACAAGGCAACACCAGAAACAATTAAAAGGTGACCAATTAAAACTGATACAGGGATTTATTTATTTTTTTAACATAATGCATAACTAGCCTGTGGAACTTCTTGCCACAATTTACTGATGTGAGGTGCTTGGTAGGATTCATAAAGGGGTTCATATATGGTAGAAGAGTGACTACAATGAGAGAACATTACAGTAATTAGAATATAAAGCACACACCGGATAAGTAATTTTTCATGAATTTGGAGTAGTATAGTTAAGTACACACCCACTCAGGAGTTCTTAAATTTAAGCTTTATTAAGCAAGAGAATTTTAAAGATAAAAACAGAGAAATTGCAGAAAGTAAAATAAGATGGTTTTATGGTAGTGCTTAAAAAGCTTAACAGAACGAATTCCAACACAAAGTGCTTACTTTATCTAGAATAATAATTCCAAAATTACAATAATTAAAATTCTTATCAGCCAGTGACAAATAATTCTGCTATTACTGTGCTTTCTAGGAAGTTGATCTTAGTATCAGCATGAAACAGTGGATCCTTATAGGGTCCGTGTTAATTTGCCAGTCAAGTTTTTAGCTCAGTTAAGTTCTGGGACTGTCCATGAAAGTTTAACTGAAAGCCACTCTGAATTTCTGGAAATTTAAATAATTGCTTAACAGCTGGCATGTCCATTCAGTTCTGAATTGCTTCTCTTTGCTGTATCCAAGTTCAGATTTATAATCCACTGATGAACATCATGTAAAAGCAGCAAAGAATCCTGTGGCACCTTATAGACTAACAGACGTTTTGGAGCATGAGCTTTCGTGGGTGAATACCCACTTCGTCGGATGCATGCATCCAACGAAGTGGGTATTCACCCACGAAAGCTCATGCTCCAAAACGTCTGTTAGTCTATAAGGTGCCACAGGATTCTTTGCTGCTTTTACAGATCCAGATTAACACAGCTACACCTCTGATACTTGATGAACATCATGTTGTTTTTAATATTCAAATCATATTGCATTGGTATTGTCATTAGATAAAATAAAAATTGAGACAGAGAGAGAAGCCAACCATGAACTGCTTGAGAAGGAATCTTCCCCTCTTGGCAGGTTATTCCATATTTGTCCATTCTGAGGTTCCTTGTGCTTTCCTTTGGACTATCCACTACTAACCATTTTCAGAGCCAGGATACTGCCCTGGATGGACTGCTGGTCTAATCCAGTCTGTCAGTTCCTTTGATACCTGTAAGCATATGCTGCGGTTTGAAAGCAATGGAGAAAACAGCACCTACTCAATGTGCTGACTGTCTACTATGAAGCAGGTAGTACCCAGGGATTGGAGATGGGATGCGTTCAGTTTGCAGATGAGTCATAAAGTGGTATTGTGGAAGCATTAGTGAAAAATTTGGTTATATCCACTGATTGAAAACAAAAGAGTACCTGCTTTCTGCAGATTCTCTTAAAAGGAATAAGTAGTCATCACTGATGCAAGCAGTGTAAAAACTGGCATTGTTACAATAGAAACACTGATGTGATGTCAAAGAGGATATAGGACTGTAAACTCCCAGGAATGCCCAGATAACTTCTCCTGTCACTGATGGGAGATAGACCCTCCAACCACAATATTCTTGTTATTGGTTCATGTGTATTAGGGGCAGAGCTGATAGTGCTGCATATAGTTAAGGTTGCCCAACACTTCCCATTATAAGACTCTGTTTTCTGTTGATTATAACTTTGCCAAATTCTAACCATCTGGAGTAAAGACTTGACATTTGGCAGGAAGGTTGCCCTGTTAGGAGTTTGCCTTTTGCTGTTTCTCTGTGGGGGGGAAACACCCATATTTAGCTGAGTTATAAGCCTTTGGGAAAAAAAATCCTAGTTTGGACATGCTCAGTTGAGACTTGTTTGAATTTGGCTGCTGAATTGGGTTGTGAATGCTTAGGTGAGTTTCCCTGCATATGCTACTCCCAGCTGCTCAGGGCGCCTGTGGCACCAGGCCTATGAACTGAGAATAAGGAGACTCTTTCTCTCTGCTGTGTCTCAATATTCCCTCAGGCATGATCTGATCCTGGCTTGATCCCAGCAGACAAAAGCAGTGACCACCTTCTTTCCTTTCCTTCTCAAGAATCCAGCAGTGAGCTCCCTGAGCCCTAGCCGTGGTCCAGAGTCTGGAGGGACCATGGTGACCATCAGTGGCCACTACCTGGGTGCCGGCAGCAGCATATCTGTGTTCCTGGGAAACCAGACCTGCGAATTCTATGGGTAAGAAGAGGCAGAGTGTGTCTGTGTTGTGATCCCTTCACCTCACCCTGGTGCAGCTTCTGAACTATTCCAGCTGCAAACTCCCGTCCTCTCATTAATCCCATTATGTCATGTTGTCTGTGAGAGCAGCTGAATCTGTCATTGCAATTAGTTGATTCGATGTATATTAATGTTATTCCCTTACATGATTTGCATATTAAAATGATGTCCCCTCCAAAAATCCCAAATAAACATCACAGCAATTGTAGAATCCCTTTTAATAGTCCTCAAGCCAGTCCATCCTGAGGAGCTGTAATCCCGCCCAAACAGACTATACATTCCATACGACGACAGCAGGTGCTGCATACATGACTGCATAGCATACATGGAATATGTACGCACTGGAACAGGACATGCTCTTCATATCTCTTGTTCAGCACAGGTAGGATTTTCAGAAGCGATCAGCATTAGCCTGACTAATCCCACTGGAGGAAGAGTCAGTCCAGCGCTGAGTGCTTCTGAATATTCCACCCAGGGTGTGTAAGATTATAGGGTGAGTGAGGGGGCAATGGAGGAAGAATCTGCTCTTTCAGGAAAATGTTTGGTTTGGGGTCATGAAATCAGGCCAAATGCCATCCGCTTAGAGGCTCCTCCAAAACAGTGGGGATGTGTCCCTTCTGCACCCACTGAAGGAGCACAAGGGTCCATCTAGGGCAGTGCTGCACCTCCCAACTATACCAGCAGAAAGCAAGGGTCTGTCTATTATTATTATTCGTATTGTTCACCCAAAGGCCCTGGTCAGGGTCAGGGCCCCATTGTGCAATCACACATAGGAAGGGACAGTCCCTGCCCCATAGAGTTTAGATATAAACTCTAATCCAATATCCTACTTCCTGCCAGGCCAGATTAGAAAAAGGGGCAGTATAGGCCAATAACCTACCTCTTTCCATATTGGACAGCACATATCAGAGAGATTGTGGCTGAGTGTTTAGAATGGAGCTTTTTATCAGGACTGTTGGCATCTGTTACCAGTTTTGCTGATTCGTCCTGACCTTGGGAGAGTCACCTTCTCTATGCCTCGGTTTCCCCATCTCTATAATGGATAATGCTATTGTTTGCCTAGAACACCACACTTCATGGGGTATAAAACTCCTGTGCAAGTGAACTCTTCCCTAAGGCCAAACATTATCGTTTATTTATCATCAGTTCCTCTTCTACCCAAACATAGGGCCAGATTGCACATGCTCCATTTGAAATCGGAGGAAGTGGCATGTGTGCATTCAAGGGCAGAATTAGCCTCATACTCTAATCCCTTAACTATATGATTATTTTCAGGCCACCTGCAGATACTGACCTGCAAAATCCTGCCACGCTTTAAATTAGCTGCATGTTCTAATTACACCAGACAAGCAGCAACTTAAATACAGCAAACAGCAGTATATAAATTACACCATCTTGCCATGCAGTGGCACACTGTGGGCTGTGTTGTCCTTGGCCTGCTTTGTGGCAATGAACTCGAATTGTTGTAGAGGTGAGGGAGATGAAGGCCTGATTAGATGAAGCAGTTTCTAATGAGATTCCCTCTAATTACAGCTTCCACCGTTCTCCCTTCTCTTGGAAGAGTGGGTAGATTCACCATGACGACATAATAATAGCACAGAAAGCTAATTAACTGATCACAGGGAGCTCAGAGTGACTCTGCCAGCAGTGATGCATCACTCTGAATCTCATGGAAGGACTAAGCAGGGCCCTGTGAATTCTGATCTCCAGCATACTAAAGCCTCTGCACCAATGCAAGGCCATGGGGATGTGGGAGATAAAAGGCAGCTGAAAGAGCAGTGAGCGCTGTCTGAACAATGCTGGCTGTGTGACTATCTGGAGTGCCATTCCCAGAATGTGAGAGATGAGTGGAGGAAAGGAATGAAAAGAGGGCTCCTTTTCACGGAATCGAGTTGTCGCAACGACAGTTGGCAAAGAATTATTGCTGTTGCCCACCACTCCCCACACAGGCCCTGCAAGTCGCCCCACAGTGAAGAACGTATTCTTTGTTAAAATAGATCAAATTGGAAGAGTGAGAAGATGGGAGGAAAGGGTTAAAAGGAAGATGGAAGAGAGAGTGGGAGACAAGGTTCCAAACCAAATTTAATCCAAATGATTTAAAGTCTTTTTTTCAAGTAGCTCTGTTGTGATTGGCACTAAGTGTCTCCTTCCCCTTGTTGCCATTCCCAGCAGTCAGGCCCAGGACTAAATGGGCAGTGGAGCCTGCCTTGTCCTCTCCTCTCTCTGGGTCAGAGTTGAGACACACATTTGTCCTACCACTACCAATGCCATCTGTGGATAAATATAAAACTCAATCTCCAGGGCTGTCAGTCTGGCATCTTTCATGACAACACTAACTTCACTGTACACTTACGAACTACACAAGTGTTATTAGACCCGTCTCGGAAATGAACGAATTGAGACACAGAGATGGTAAGTGACTTGCCCAATGTCACAGAGTGAATCAGTAGCAGAGTTGAGAGACGAACTCAGTGTCCTGACTCTCATTCCCCTACTCTAACCACTAACTGATCCCTTTCTATTGTTTAAACATGGTGCTAAGCAGCCCACATAGCAGTTCTTTGGGACTCTTAGAGAAGCAGATGGTCTGGTCTGTCCAACCACCAGGCATCAAGTCCTGACGTTCATTCCCAGTTCCACAAGGGGGACAGGATAACAAAGCTGCAAAGAGAGTAGTGATATTTTTCTAGTTCTGCCTGGCCCATCTCAGGCTGACTGGCTGCTTTTCAAGGTCCAAACAGCCATCTGCTTTCACACTCCCAGGAGAAGGCAGCAGGTTCACAGACGGATGTGGGAGGCTACCACTTGGCACAAAGAGTAATTTCAGGGAGTCTGACTTTCTCATTGCTCCTCCGTGATGTTAATGAATTCTCAGTGTCTGGAGCACCTGCCTCCCTACAGGATTCCACTTGGAAAGCACATTATTCACTTCCTGTCCTAAAGTGGTGGGCAACATTGCTATTGGGTTATTAACAGCTGCCACATCCCACCACAGAAATGGCTGCATTTGTGGTCAAGTCGTGATTGCAGTGGATGTAGTAGAGCCTTCCCTTGGAGGAGTGGCACTATGGAAACGTAAGAGGGTTCCCATTCCTGTATCACGGATACTCTCTGGCTAATGGCTCTCTGGTTTCTCTTTTTCAAAGGAGGTCCATGAATGAGATTGTGTGTGTGTCTGCTCCATCAGCACATGGCCTGGGCCCCATCCATGTCTCTGTGAGTGTGGACCGGGCGCAGTTGGAGAGCACTCTGGAATTTGAATACATTGATGACCCCAGAGTGCTGCGCATCGAACCCGAGTGGAGCATAGCCAGGTAACATGAGTCTCTTACAGCTTCTATCACATTTCCTTCCCCAGTGGGAGCGAATGCATGGCACAGAAGCAAACTCACCAGATATAACAGAACTAAAGACATGCAAGCTGGTTGCATTCTATGGAAACAGGTCTAGGCCTTCACCCTGGACTCAAATGGCAGTGTTTTTTAAGGTATTTCATTATTTTTCATTCCCTCTGCCCCGTATTCCACCCAGAGGCAGGCAATGTTGAAATACTGTGCAGGAGGCCTCTCCTACCAGGGTCCTGGTTCACCTGGAAGCAGAAAGTGTAGAGAAGGAACTACCCCACCCCCCATGCAGTTGCCAGCCTATTCCTGCAGACACCAGCTGTTTGGATAAATTTGCAACCATGGAGGTGATCCCCAAGCCAAATTTACTCCATAATCTGAACAAGCTGCAACCCAGTGTTCTAGTTGGTGTCAGGGACTCTAACCCAGACAGCAAAGTTCGTTGTTTGACCGCGAGAGAGACAGGCAACACCAGCAAGGTCCGATTTAAAAGCTCTTTATTGACAAGTGCACGCATCAACAGAGAGCAGCTTGTCTCCAGAGAGAACCAGCCTGCTCTTTACATCTTAGTATAAGCCTATATAGACAGTTTCGTCGCGTTATAAATTATTCACTGGAGCAACCCACCCCCTTCTTCTAACAACTAGAAACTAGACACCTTTAGTATACATGCATGCCTAAAGTTAGAAATGTAGGGGAGTTAAAAACAAACAAAGAATAAAACCAGGGAGTGAAAACAAGGAGGCTGGGAAACTAGGGCTCTTATTAGTTCTTCGAAGGAGCTGCCCTAACACAGCACATCTGGTACTATGCCAAGAATGCAGCTTCTCTCTTATCTCACTTTTTCCCGGGGCTTGTGAGACATGCTGCTGCTTTTCAGTGTTTTCCACTTAGGGATTACCCACAAACCTCTGTTAGCCTGACTTTGGTCAGGTTGGCATACCTGGTTTTGTCTGCTATATCTTTATTCAGGCCTAACATTGGGATCCATCTCTAGTGCTTACCTGAATTTAGATGTGCTCATGTACAGCAAAAAAAAAAAAAAACAAAAAAAACCCACATATAAAAGGGAGGAAACTTATCTTTTGCAAACCTGCTCTGATTGCATTTTAGGCAGCTGTTGGCATTGTTTTGTCCTTCATCTGGCCTGCTTTGCCCTCCATCCCTTTTAGGAATCATACTGAAAACTCTCATGCCATGGTATCCACACTAACTTTAAAAATCAGTATGCTCCTTCCTGGTCCCTCACCTACTAGAAAACATGGTTCAGGGCTCAGAGTCCTAGAACCTTCCCCCCGGGGAGAATACTTTTTGAATTCTCTTTGCTTGTTTGGCTGTCTTTGCCAACATCCTGCTGGAGTCAGGTGACCCAGGGGTTATTTTACCTGTGTCAGTATTGAAGACGTTGCTATTTAGGGTTTGATCCTGCAAGGCACTGAGCACCCTCCCCTCTCTTGAAAGTCACTGGGTGTTAGAGATGTTCAGCTTCAAGGTGAGAGTTAGAAGCTGCATCCTTGTATGGTGGCTGCAGAGGCTCAGAAAACCCTTTTTGAAACACCTTGGGGTATGTCTACGTTGCATTGTAAGTCCAGTGTTAGTAGTACTCAGGTTATCCTAGGGCTTGAGCGTATATACTCATTTGTAACCCCAGGTTAGGAACTGTTGAACCTTGGGTCCAAACCTGGGGCACCAACATCTACAACTGCATTATGCAGGCCTGAGTCCAACCACCCATAGCCAGACTTCCTAGCGCTCTCCCAGAATGTGGGTGTTCTAGTCCTTTGTTTGTGGCTCAGTGCAGGAAAACTTGACTGTCCAGAGGACAAAGAAAGTCAGCTCGTGGGACTGTGGGATATTTTTGGTGGACTCTCACAGCATGAGTCAAGTGGGATTGCATGTACACCGCAAAGCAACAGGCTTGAACCCTGTGTCCCAGCTTGACTCAGACTCAGACTCTCCATCCCCTGGGGGTCCAGAGACCGAGGGTCCGATTCCTAGGTTAGCGCAATGTGTGTGTAAATGGAAGGGGGGTTAGGCATGAGCTTGAGTTTGAACCCTGGGCTTACATTGCAGTGTAGATGTGCCTTCAGTCTCATCTCTCAGGATATACCAGGTAAGGACAAAAGAGAGCCTGTTTGGAATAGCATGTCTCCCACACTGGGTCCTGAATCAGTCATTGCCAAACATCCACAACATCCACATTTCCTGAGATAGGAAATCAGGTCCAGAGTTATTAAACCAATTGTAATTACCAAGGCAATCACAGCAGTCTCAATCTGTGCAGAGATTCTGGGAGAGCAAATAAAGCCCCAAGATCACTCCCATCTGCTGACAAAGTGCACAATTGCTCATTAAAGTCTCCTTCTTGTAGCTCTGGAGAGTCTGGAATGAAACAAAAAACAGCAGAAACCAAAAAAAAAAAAAGCTGATGCTAATCAAAATGTACTGTTTATCCAAGATTCACTGCTAGGGACAGGCTGGCAGGCGCTGCAGCATCACTCTGACTTGTGGAGTGTTAAAAAGCTAGGCCAAATTCATCCTCGGTGTAACGCCAGGAATCTGCACAAGGGATGAAACAGGACCATTAATTTCACATTCAGTTATTTAAAAAAAAAAATTGCCAGTGGGAGATATATGTGTGTCTGAAAAAAGACCAAGGTGGGTTAAAAGTGATGTCCTCCCTGCAGCCTGAAATCAAGGGTGAGTTGGTATCTTGAGTGAGAGAGGTTTTGTGGGCTCATTTGAATCACTGGTAGAGATGCTAAAAGAGACATAGCTGGTATTTTCTTTAGAAAGGTGGTGGTGTGGGGCTACTGGAGGTGCTCCCCAGCAAATAAAGTAGAAGGAAAACCAAATAATAAAAGATCCCATGGTGCTTTTTGCAAAAGTTTGGAGGTATTAGCACCAGGTTCATGGCCATATTCCAACCTGGCTCATGCTATTCTGCTTCCCTGCATTCCCATGTGACTAACCAGACAGGTTATTTGTCATCCCTGTCCTGCCAGACCTCTGCAACATGTAGTGTCTGTGCTGTGCCCAACCCCAGAGGTGGCTGCGATCTGGAAGTGGGAGAAATAACAATCCCTTCATAGCCCATGCCATTCATCGCGCAGCACCCTGTTACTTAGAAGGCTCACTGTATAAATCGTTAAACACGGTGACTAATCTATTGTCTTTATTTATTTGGTCCCAATTGTTTATTTTTTCTTCCAGCTGCTTTTGTTTGTGCCGAGCCTTGAAATGTTATGTAGGAGGTGACTCTCCACTGGGGGACAGTCGAGACCAGAAAATCCAATTAACTTGAGAGACATCCCTCCCCAGAGGCTCAGCAATAGTGTATTAATCCACTGTGTCACCTAGTTCCCGTAGATTCCACAGAAAATATCTTTCTAAGATCAACAAGCCTCTGTGTTGTTGGAGCACAGTCGCTATACGCTGCTGCCGCTCTCCCTGCCAGACCTCATTAATCTGGTGTTCATGCTTCTCTATAGCGGACACACGCCTCTGACAGTCATGGGGTTCAACCTGGATGTGATTCAGGAGCCCAGGATCCGTGTGAAGTACAATGGCAAGGAGTCTGTCAACGTAAGTAGATGTCATCAAAGTGCAGTTGGCTTCCCCTGTAGCCGTCTTGAGATAAGTAGCCTCACCTTTACCTCTTAGTAACTGTTGAAACCAATGTGGTGTTAGTAGCTTAGGCAACAGCGCAGGTGCATTCTGCCTCGACCAGTCCAGCCTGCTCAGCAGTCCGTGTGTTTTCTGTTCTGATACATTCAGCGGCACAGCTGCTTCATCCCATTTGGAAGCACCTGAAACATACGTGCCTCTTACATTTTTATATAACTCTTTGTGAATTCTTTTCAGAACCACTCACAATCAATCCAATCCATCCTCCATTTTTGAGAAACACCATGTACGTTGGCAGCACTATATAAATGCTGGGTAACAGGAAGAATCGTCTAACGCTCATCCAATCTAATTTTCTAATTAAATATAAGCACCTCAAACTCCGAAAGGCCTCTTAGGTGTTTTCAAGCGTCTGCCATTTATAACTGTCCCAGCTGAATTGTTTGCTTGTTTTGTTTAACTGGATTTCTGAAAGGAGCTGTGATCAGGGATTGAGATACTGTTTACTGGGGCATCTGAGCAATGAACTCATTTGCACAGGGAAGGTAGAAATGCCTGAGACAGTGAATGGTAAAGCGTAAGTGCTGATGGAGCCTTTGTCTCAGTGCTGCTGTAATAAAGAGAGTGGGCAGAAAGGTTATTAATTGATATGGCCTTTCGTTTGTCATTAGGGGAGGGAGCCTGTGCTCAGGTCAACTTTACCCTCCAGTGTTTGTTGTGTTTACCAGCTGGGGACCCCAAGTGCTAGCACTGACGTAACACTTTAGCAGAGTTCCCCATCTGGCCAGCAGGCTGGCTGAATGCATGCAAATCTGGCATGCTGCCACAGCCACACCCCCAGCACAGACCCTCATAGCCCCTAGGCAGCAGCTCCTCAAGAGAGGAAGCTGTCTTTCATGGCCTGGCTTGGATTTTTTTGCACCTGATTGCTTACTCCCTAGGTCAGCAATGGGCCTGGGAATTCTGCAATTGGTGCCTTCAGCCCTATGCTGCTGAATGGCCCTATGAGGTGCAAGGTGGCCCAGCTCCAAATGGGCATTGTTGATGAGACTGCTGAGGAGGAGTCAGTATTTCAAGCCGTGGAGGCCCATAGTGACGGGAAGCAGCAGGGAGTCTAGGATCGTTGAGACTCATGGCGCTTGTGTCATTGTGAGGCCCAGCTATATATCATCCAAGACATACAAAAACCAACAGCAGGAGAGGGCGCCGAGTGTACAGAGTGAGTTTGACACACAGACAATGGGAAATGCAGTGACCCAGGGCTGGTTGTACGGTACAGGGGCTGCCCTGGGCCAGCACAGAATTGCCAGAAGTCTCAGAAGATAGACATGAAAGAGCCCTATTAGGTCTGTCTCCTCAAGACCAATGTCTAAACCCTCCCCTGGGCCTTGCAAAATCATTTTCTTTTTGAAATCGCCCTTAGTTTTTCTATGCTCTCCCCATACACTAGCCTGAGAGCCCTTCTTCTTCCCAGCAGGCAGCAGCCATGGGGGCTCACCAGGTCTCATCCCTGCAGGCATGTTTCAGTGGAGAGACAGAACAGATATTAATTCCCAGCTGCTCGGCAGAGGATCAGTTTGCCTTGCTCCTTCTGTGCAGGCCCACAGCTAGGTTTGCAATGAGAAATTGCCAGCCTGGGGTTTGTTGTTTTTTTAGTAGTCCCTCTGTATCTGTCACACCATAAATACAGCTCCTATGATAGCAGCTCTGGGCCCAGCAAGCACACAAGGGGGCGGGAGGGGGGTGGAGGGGAAGGGAGGGAATCCGCCACTGAACAAAAAGCTTTCAAGCTGCTTTTTCCCTCTTGCTGCAATGATCAAGTCACAAGATAAGTTGAGAGACTGCTTCCCTGCTAAGATGCCTTCCATCGTATGGGATGGTTCAAGGGGAAAAGGCTGCTGGGGACAAAGGAAAGCAGGGAGCTGCACCATGCAGGTCACGCCAACCAGATGTTCAAGAACAACCAGGCTTGCTGGTAACGGGGTGCTTATACCACTGGAGTAGGTGTCTCTAACAGCACTTGCTTTTAGTGGCTACATTGATCCCACTTTTGCAGCATGACACAGAAATGCACAGATGGGAGCTGGTGTGCAGAAAGTAAGGTACCCCTTTCGTGGGCTGGACTGTAGCTCTTTAGCGACTTGTGTGCATGGGGCTGTGTGTGTTTCCTCAGTCTTATTTTTGTGCCTCTCTCCTAATTAGCTCTATTTAAACCATTTGTCCCACACTTCATAAACCACCATGGCGACTTAAAAAGTGAATAAATAGAACTGTAATCTTTTTTCTTTGGGCCCAGACTATGTAAATTGCATTCTTCCCAGGCGCACTCAGCAGAACAGCTGGCAGCATACCCAGGCCACTGCATGGGTGCCAAATACGCAGTGCTGCTCTTTAGCTAGACCCTTTCATGCCCTTCTTTTGCCTTAAAAACCGGTAAAACCTCCACCCTTAGCCTACTGCACATAGACGCAGGTTGGTATCTGGCTGAACTGCTGATGCCCTTTATCCTCTCTTGACCTTTCTGAGCGCAACTGAGCTGAGCTTTCGTCCCTAAGAACTGGCAAAAGGAAGCACAGATTGATCTCTTACTTTGCTTCTGCAAAGGAGTAGTCCCAGGCTGTCACACTTGCAAATACTTGTTTTTCTAGTTCTCTGGCTGAACTGAAAAAGTTGAAAATATTTTGTTTTGGGTTGAACAAAATATTTCTGCGTATTCTGGCAGCTAGAAATGTTGTCCAAATAAGGTCACCCAGCCATGGTAACAGCCTTTGTGCTGCTATGACGCCAAACACAGCGACTGGACGTTAACTAATGATGGTTATCATTTATCTTGTCCTGTTTTATCTGTTTGAGCTGTTGTGCATTTGAATGTTTTATCAGCCTGAATGAGGCACCCAGAATGCTGTAAAAATCCAGTTTATTATTATTATTTAGTGACTTTCAAGAGCTATTCTGCATGGAAGCAGTTTTGCTTTCACTCTGAAGCAAAATGACTTTTTAGATCTGCTCAGCACAGAGAAGCTCCCGGGTCAGACTTGATAGACTGATTTTAAGAAGGGAGGTGTTTCAGATTTTGTGGGGATAGTGGAAGGAATATCGGATGTAGGAAAGAGAACAGGCCCAGCTTGCTGAGTGTTCTGTGAATGGTTCAGGAGTCTTTTGAATTCCACCATGTTGGGGAGGAAATGTCTCTGCTAAAATGATAGAAGTGGGATTAGTGGAATTGGTATAAGACTAGAGCAGTGGTTCTCAATCCGCAAGAACCATTAAAAGAAACTGTACGTCCCAGAACTTGCACCTAAATCTCAAGATCCCTGGGAGGTGAAGAAGTATCCTTCCCATTTTACAGATGGAGAGCTGTGGCACAGCATACATGAGATGAATCTCTCAAGGACACACAGGGGGTCTGCGGCAGAGCAGGGGACTGAATCTAGATTTCTTGAGACAGTCCAGTGATCTGTTCTTCCTGATGCTGCAGAAATAACACTTAATATTAATTTAGCTCTTTCCACTCAAGGAAGCTGAGCTGAAGCAAACCTCAGTTTGCCAGTGTCTAGGTAGTGTCCATGTCCATGCACGCTGTAATGAGATGTATGCTCACTTTAACATTCATCACCAGTTGAACCTGAGACTACTCTTTCCATGTTGCAAAAAGACTGAACTTGTTGAGTGCTATCGTGGGAAGGGTTAATTACTGAGCAGTCACGCCTTTTCCCTTCCCCCCGTGCTCAGGTCTAAGTTCTACTTTTTTTTTAATTATTATTATTACAAAAATAATTCTAAATACACAAATCTGAATGGAATTAAATCTTCTGTTTGTGGAGGGAGGCCAAAATAAACATCCCCTGAAGCTTTATAGGGCCTGGTTTCTAAATAAATTAGCAGAGAAAGCTGTGCTCTGCCTCCAAACAAACTCTTCCCCATACAGAAAGGGGGAGCAATGGGCATCCTCAGCCCAGCAGGAGTCGACCTTCATTTTACCTAGAATCCTTCAGTATCAGTTGATTATTCTTCTGTCTCTTTGGTATTAAAAGATTGTCTCTGATCACAAATGTGTAGTCAAGACCAGACATTAATTATGGGTCCAGTTCAAAGGCGTGTTTGGCAAGTACAGAGCAGCAGCAGAGAAAAAAGTACTTAGCAATCTGGTTTGTGATTCTTTAGTTGCTTAAGCCATTTTCAGTTTGAAGCTCTATCTCCAGCTTCACTCTTGTGTCCTTGTGCTGGTTTAGAGGACACACAAACTCTCTCAAAAACGAGACTTTAATGATTCAAGCTTAAGCAAATGATTCTGGCTAAATACCAATCCATCAGAATCTGCAGAGGGAATTTAGAGAGGCGGAATGCAATTAGCCACGTCAGATTTAGCTAGCGTACAAGAGTCCCTATAACTTAGTGCCATTAGAAACCAGGAGAGATTAGAACTCTGTTTTTTGTATTATTCCTGTAACCCTCCCTAATGCTGTGCTGGTAATTCAGGACTGATTTGGAAGGAAGACTGCAAAATTCTGTAGAACCCACATAGCTGGTTACAGCCTTGGGGCATTCCTGTCCTCTTCAAGTACTGGCGAGGCTCAATAGAATGCAGAGCTTTGGAGCAGTGCTCCAGCTCCGCTCCAGCTCCAGGCGAAAACCTGCAGCTGCACTGCTCCAGAGCTGCTCCACGCTCCATCTCCTGGCTCTGCTCCAAAGCCCTGAAAAAATGTGAGGACAAATAACATCACAGCCTCAGGTGCTATGGATGCAGACTATCCCTCGACCTGCTCCTTCCAAAATCTCCTAGCCGGCTTTCAGCCCATAAGGGTAACTTATATAGGCAAATATTTCAAATAAGTTTTCCTTCAGAAAATGCTGACATCCCCTTCACTGTATTATCTCAACCTGTGTGTGTGTGTGAGAGAGAGAGAGAGACATGATTTGACTTCCATAAGCACCACTTTTGCCTCTTATTGTCTGTTTTTCCTGCTACAGCCCTTCACTTCCACCCACCCATGACATGTCAGTAACACCCACTCACACTCATTTAAACTAGTGTAGACTCCTCTGAATTTGGTCCTCAGTCCCTAACTCATTGCATTGTAAAGTTTAAAAAGATACCAGGTGTTCACAGGCTCAGCATAAAGGCAAATTCTAGTCTGCTCTCCTCTTTCCTACTCGCCAAGTTGCAGAGGGAGAGACATAAGATAGACAAATGCAGCTGAAACCCCTTTCAACGCTACTGAGTACCATGCTTTTAAAAGCAATGACTGCAGCCAGGTTCAGATCAGCACAAAAGAGAGTGCTTGCAAGAGGTTTTATCATCACCTTGCAACTCCATGTGTCTGTGTGCATATGTGTGTGTGAGTTGCACTGATTAGCTTTGGTAACACTTTCACATTATTGCCAGTGGGTTAGAACTATGGTCCTTCCTGTGTAATATGTACCCCTCTGGACCCTTCTCAGCTTCCCATATCCTGGCCCTCTAGCCACATGTCTCTGACCTGCCCTGGAAAGACCAGCTCTAAACTGAGAAGAAAATTCACCTCCCAAACCCTCTGCTCAGGCCAGCAACCATAATAGTAGCTTTTATGCTGTGGGCACCTTCCCCACTAGGAATAGGAATGCAGCTATTTCAGATAGAGGCCAGTTAAACAAGTCTGATGACAATGGCCGGTTTCATCTGGTATAGATTTGGAGTCTTAGGTATCTTCCAGTCTGAAAGGGCCAAATTCAGCTCTGGTGTAAGGGTTTTAAAAGACAATTAGCAACCGTACAGTAGACAAAGCCTAAATGAGTGTAACTTCATAGAAGTCAATTTGCCACTGAGTGTTATGTCTGGGCAAAGATCAGACCGTAAAAGAGATTTCTCATTCAAAGTGTTAATCTTCCTCTCTCGTTTCCCTTTCCACTCCAGGTCTGTAAGACTGTGAACACAACTACCCTGACTTGCTTAGCTCCACCCCTCACTCCCGAGTACCGACCTGGCTTGGATGCTGTCGAGCGACCGGATGAATTTGGCTTTGTCTTTAACAATGTGCAGTCCCTGCTGATCTATAATGACACTAAGTTTGTTTACTACCCAAACCCAACATTTGAGCTTCTGAGCCCTACTGGGGTTTTGGATCAGAAGCCGGGATCGCCCATCATCCTCAAGGTATGAATGCCGGAGATATTAGTTCCAGTAGTTTACACAGTCCAGCTGCTCTCTCTTTAGTTCAGAAAGCTGCGTACCCTGGAATGAGAAATGAATGGCATGGGAAAGAGTGAAGTTTAAGCCCCAGGAGCAGGGTGGGAGATCAAGACCTTGTTACAGAGTTGCTGGTCAGCTGGCAAACTCCGTGAGGAGAGGAGAAGGTTTCAAACACACAGGATCTCTGATGTCACAGGTTGACTCAGCCATTCACCCTTCCCAAGTAGGTGGATGCACTTTACTCTGAGGGTCTTTCAGATGAGACCTTAAAAACTGCCAGCTCTGCATGAATTTTAAAGACCCGTGCAGGGCTTTTTGTGTGAGCAGGGGTTTGCTCTAGCGTTGTGCAGCACCCTCCAGATGTCACATTATTTATGTGGTGCTGCATAAGCACCTTGGGTTGAAAGATATTGTAGCAACATCAAGTATTTCTTATTGAGTGTGGTGCCATTTGTTTATGACCTTCTAAGTGAACAAGGAAGAGGAGGTAAAAACTTCTTATCTTACACAATGTGGGGAAAATTCCTGAGCCCAGGGGAATTTTGTCTGGGGAATTCAATTGCCCACATTCTTAGGCCTTGTCCACACTAGAAAAAGGTTTGTGGGATAGCTGTATTGGCGCACCCTCCCAATGTAGATGCAGGAGTGCTTTTGCAGGTATAGCTTATTATACCATATCCCTGAATGAAATAAGATATATGGGCAAAAGTACTTTTTTGCTGGTATAACTGTGTTTTCACTAGGGTTATTTCCAGAATAGTAGTGTCATAAAAAATCATGCCCCTACTGTACCACGTAAAGTTTTATTAGCTTGAGGCTCTCACAAATCTGAGGTCTTGTCTACATTTAAAAGTGTTGTTGCTTTAACTGTGCCAGCATAGTTAAAGTGGCTCGCAAAAACCCTCCCAAAAAGCATGGACACCATTATACCAGTATATAAGTGGTTATATCTGTATAGCTTATTCTGGTTTAGCAAAGAAAATTAGCTGTACCATCTTACACTGGTATAACGGTGTCTACATTATAGCTTTTACTGGTTTTTAAAAAAAAATCACATCTCTATCTGACATCATTGTGCCAAGTGAAGGTACACACCAAGCCTGAGACACAACAGTACAACAAGCTTAGGCTGTGTCTACACTGGCACTTTCGTCACTAAAACTTTTGTTGCTCAGGGATGTGAAAAAACACCCCTCTGAGCGACAGAAGTTTTAGTGACGAAAAGCACCGGTGTCAGCAGGAGTCATGCTCCCGGCAATGAAGCTACTGCCCCTCATTAGGGGTGGTTTTAATTTTGTTGCCAGGAGAGCTCTCACCCAGCGATAAAGAGCAGGCACACAGCACAACGGCACAGCTGCAGCCTCACAGCCACACCATTGTAAGGTGCACAGTTAGACATAGCCTTGGGGCTTGTCTACACTTACATTTTATAGCACTCTAACTTGCTAGCTATAGGGTGTTAAAAATCAGCCCCCTGAGCGCAGCAAGTGTGAGCGCTTTAAAGTGGTAGTGTAGACAGACTGCTAGTGCTGAGAGCCAATCCCCTTGTGGAGGTGGATTACCATGAGTGCTGGGAGAGCTCCCACACGACCACACTCGCATTTCAAAGCGCTACCGTGGGACCGTTCCCACAGTACCGTTCCCGCGAGAGCACTTTGAAGTTTCTAGTGTAGACATAGCCTTAGACATAGTAATACACCTTGTAGGCCTGTCTTCTCCACCCTTCATTATTGGGACTTAGGGTGTAAATGATGTAGAAAGGTTCTGCCAACTGGAGAGAGAAGCCAGTGGAAACTGGAAAGGGGTGACACCCAGGCTTTCCTTTCGAAGCATATGCAAGCTATGACTAAGGATAAAGGGCAGATGAGCAGTGACCAAGGAACATGCTGAATCTTTATGCAGTCTTCTCTACCTTTGTCAATAGGGCAAAAATCTGTGCCCACCAGCTTCCGGAGGAGCAAAGCTAAACTACACTGTCCTGATTGGAGATACCCCCTGTGCTGTCACTGTGTCTGAGACCCAACTGCTGTGTGAGCCCCCCAACCTCACCGGGCAGCACAAAGTTATGGTGAGGTCAAAACACACCATGAAGCTACCTTATATACCTATGTATCTAATCTTTCCTTCCCTCCTTCCTTCCTTCCTTGTGTGGCTCACTGAGGCAGCTGAGTGCCATTTCTCCTAGAATTGTCAGGAATCAGATAGGATTTACCTCCCTTTATGGCTGTTTAATAGGAAGTTAAGCATTGCTGTGGATTAGAAAGGAGGAAATCCCTATCCTTTCATTGGAGATGCCCTTCTACTGTCCGGGCTTGCTAGAGCTTCCAGGAAACTCAACTATTTATGTCAGCAGGACATCAGTATCAAGTATCATATTCTTATCATATTCTTTCACCGTTCTTTATTTGTTGTTCATTCTATAAGGCATGAGTGAATTTCCTGTAACATCTGCAGGGGTCAGGAAGGAATTTTGCTTCCATGGACAGCATGATACAATTGGCCAGATGTATTAGGGGGATTTTTGCCTTTTCCTGAAGCATCAGAGACAGGCCTCTGCTGAGTACTGAATTTGATGGGCTAGCAGCTGATCCAGCATGGCAGCTCCTGTGTTTTCATTTATTGCAGTGTTACTCCTCTCTGATGCAGTTGGAGACCAAGTGGGCAGCTGCTGAAGAGTCTAGGTAGAGCTCGAATGAGGCTTTAATTGTGATTTATTTTTCTTCAAGTTCAGCAACCAAAACATATTTGAAATATCACAGTATAATTCACACTAGAGCATCCCTGCTGACAGTTGCTTATATCTGAGGCCTTGGCACATTCAAGAAAACCCTAACCCATTTTAACCCCCAGTCTGTTTATACCACAGCTTTCATATATAGCCTCTTCTCTTTTCTCTTCTCACCCAGCCTGCTTTCTTGGTTTTCCTTGAACTCCTTTGCCAGTGGAATTGTCACTCTGTCTCTAATGTCCACAGTTTACAAAAGGGAGTTGAAAGCCTGTGAAATGAAAGTCAAATGGAGCCATCAGATAATAAGAACAAAGCCTGAGATAGTGAAAGGCTGACGTATTTATCATCAACTGAAGCCGTCTGTGTGTTTCAAATAGGCTGTGCCCCTTTTTTGAAGGCAGCCAGTGTTCATATGGTCTTAGTTGTGACTGAGACAGACTGTTTGCCATGTCTTCTGATGGCATCTTTGCAGACTGGGGAATGATCTCCCTAACCAATAAAGAAAGGGGCTTTGGTAGCTGAGAAAATCTATCAGGCATCTGAGCAGGGGGAACGAGCACTAGTTATTCAGAGGCCACTGTTTCTTGTCCCTGGCTCTTCTCTCTTGCTGAGATA
The DNA here is from genome assembly GCF_007399415.2 of Gopherus evgoodei. Classification (NCBI taxonomy): domain Eukaryota; kingdom Metazoa; phylum Chordata; order Testudines; family Testudinidae; genus Gopherus; species Gopherus evgoodei. Next base: position 144,870,815 of record NC_044325.1, on the reverse strand, counting down.
ACCACTAGGGAAGAAATTAGTTTTCCCAGCATGGGCGAGTGAGCAGAACAGAGTGTGGTCAGCAGCACTGCTGGGATTGTATCAGGAGCGAGCAGTGGTAGTTCCAGGGGTGAATCCAGTGTCCTCCATGATGAGATGTCAAAGCCATTGTAGTGGCAGAAACCTCTCCATAGTGAAAGGTGATGAACAAAGACAGCGTCTTACTGAGTGCATGATGAGTTACTGTAAGCTAGACATGGGGAATGGGAGAGAGAAAGCGCACTCCAAAACCAGAGAGGAACAGCATAGCCTCCAACATGACAAAGGAGAGATTAAAATGGAGAGAGATTTTCTGCTCCAGCGTCCAAAATATTAGGGAGTAAATGAGAAAAGATTTCTTCAGCTTATAAGCAAGGACCAGAGATTTTCCACCAGATACGGAACAGCATAACTTAGGGACAGAGTAAGATGTTGGAGAAAACACTAGGCTGCTGTCACAGCACTTGTATGTCTTGTCATGCAGTAGCTGAAACTGACCAAACAAGACAGATCCTGGGGCAGCAGGGAGAAACTGGGTGCCTTCACGCTGTGGTGAAGGGACCTATAGAGAAAGCACACGTTAGAATAGATGAGGAGAGCCCAATGTCTCTGAAATGGGAAGCCAAACTAAGCCACAAGGAATTTAGGAGGGGGGACCCAGTGTTTCTCGGGAGAGCTTACAGTTAATGTGGAGTATCAAATGCATGGGAAGCCCACTGGCTTTGCCTAAAAGGGGTGGAGATACTCTCAAGGTTGATCAGTTCTTCATCCAAATACCAGCCCCAGCTGGTGTAACTGCCCCACCCCTCATCTGGTCACAGCAGGCAAAGCCCGCTGGCTGAGCCTCCCTGTGTTTTGCTTGGCTAGGTGCACGTGGGTGGCATCATCTTCTCCCCTGGCTCGGTGAATGTGATCTCGGACAGCCTGCTGACCTTGCCCGCCATCGTCAGCATTGCGGCAGGAGGCAGCCTGCTTCTCATCATTGTCATCATCGTCCTCATCGCTTACAAGCGCAAGTCCCGGGAGAACGACCTCACCCTCAAAAGGCTCCAGATGCAGATGGACAACCTGGAGTCTCGGGTGGCCCTGGAATGCAAGGAGGGTCAGTACCCTGTTATTGTTGTGTTCAGGACGGGGCAAAGGGGAATGAATGGGCTTTGATGTAACTGCATTCCCCAAAGCCAGCGGGGCTGTGCACATTAGCAGAAATTACAGGGAGGCCAAAGGTGCAACTCCAAATGCCAGGTAGGGGTCTCTGTTCTGAGGGACCTGTGTAACCTGTCCATGTCACCCAGGCATTTGAACTGCCACGAGCCATCGCCAAATCTCACAGACCTGGCAAGAAATGGTTTTCTCTTCCTTACTGGGTAAATGTGACATACTAATTGAAAATCCCCCCAGTGTCTGAATTGGAGAGGTTCTCACTCACTCCCGAGCTGGCGGCTCTGTTCCTTTCCTACTGGAAGAGTGTCTGCATTGCAATTGGCACCATTGCATCTGCAGAGAAGCTGTGGATGCAGAGCGCCCCACTTAGATGGGAGCCTCTTTTCTCCCCTCCCACCCCAGGGTGAGTCTGAGACAGCGATGGGAGAGCTGTCAGTGTCCTGGGATCTGCAGGGCTATCAGAGCATGACAGAATTAGCCTGAAAATAAAAAACAAAAGTAGGAGGGGAATGTGAGATGAGATCTAGCTAGCCTGGATCTGGCGTCTCTCTCCCTCTTAGAGTGTATTGGTTGCAGACTCAGGCGGGGCTTTCTGGAAGTGTTGCTGTGTCTGCTCAGTTGGTTTCTTTAGAAATCAAGCAGGGATTTCTAATGATTCCCTCAATCCGCCCACACAGGCAGGTGCCTGGATTTCACTATCTAAGGTCATGAAAGAGGAGGAAAAACATCCTCCTGGAAAGCAGACCCTGAAGGAATCCTGGGTTTGTGTCCAAGTTCTGCCTGGATTCCTGATCCTCTCTCATGCAAGCCTCTGTTAAGGATGGGGCTGTGTCCCTTCAGCTTATTGCAAAATGTTCTAATCTAGATCAGAGCCTCCCCCTTTGGGATTTCCAGGGCTTCAGACAGTCACGGTACTGACAAATGACTAGAACAGGGTGACTTCTGAGGAATTCTAGATGCTGTCGTGTCAGGAAAAAAATGCAGCTGCAGTCCACGGCTTGTTTGTGTCAATCAGGAATTTATGCTTTGCTACTGCTCCTCTTCTCTCACTGATAAACGCTAAATCCACTTCACCTTCTTTTATCCATTTCAACTAAATTGCAGGAACATTTGAAAATGGCACATTCACTCACCGAAATGCCTGGACATGCATTCACACACTGGCCTGGTCTGCCCCACAGGATTTCAGTGGGAAATTCCCACAAGATCAGCTGCATCGATGTTAAGGAGCCCTAGAACAATGAAGCTGTGAGCATTTTTGGCTCTGAGCTAGTTAAATGACACAGAGGTAAAACCTTCGGAAGTCCCCAGAGCCTTGTGTCCACTAGGTCCTCCCCAGCTTCAGGGCAGTTGAACCAGTGGGAGCGCCAGTGGGAATGTTTTTCTCAAATCCCCTAGTGTAGACAGGGCTATAGTTAAACACACAGGCAGAGTCCTGCACAGACATGTGAACACATACGCAGTCACTAAAACACACAGACAGACACCACACACTTTCTGTATCATGGCACTGTAGCTCTGAATGTTCTACAGCCCTTTACTGAGCTCTGTTCTTTAGTGAGTTCATGTTATATGCAGTTTTCTCTGTCTCTCCCCTTTCCTGCTCAGCGTAGCTAATCGTCTTCTCCTCTACATGTTGGCAGATATGTTATATAAAAAATTTTAAAAATCACCATGGTGAAAAATTGTAGGCAATCAGTTTATAAATTGACCCCTTTTCCTGAGAAACTTCATATTGCCTAGCAGAGTTTTCCTCTCGTTGAGTTCTATTGATTTGATGCCAACTCTAGTACCTAGTCTCAGGTCTGGTTTCCCTGGTAACCAGCTCCTGTTTATACTGTGTTGCCTTTGAACTGGTTTGAATCTAACGCCTCCTGAGCCTGTTTATAGCTTCAGAGGAAAGGTTAGGTCAGTGTCTGCCTTCATGCGCTCAGAGAGCAGGAGAGTCTCTGCACCTTCGAGGCAAGCACACCTGCCCCCACAACTAGGGAAGGCCGTAACAAGTGTATCGGATGCAGACACAGCCTAATGTGCGGCGAATAGGATTAGAGTTTGATCCTGCTTAAAGTGACACATTGAGATTACATTGTGGAAACTGCTCAGGCCCCAGAGTGCCAGGTCAATATGTCTCATTCTCTAATGGCCTCTTGCTGACGGGGTTTCGTATGGACATAAGGGGACTCTGACCCTATAGGAATTGTATGGTTCTGACAAGGAATGAGACAGAACCAGAAAGTGGAATAATTCTGGTGCACAAAGAGAGAAAAGAGTCCACACTGCACCTGCTGGAAGCATGCCTCTGGGAGCCCAGCATGGCATCCTAGATGCTGAGGAGAAAACAGGCTGGGAGTATAGTGCAGGTGCAGATACCACAGGGCTGCTCTCCTGTGCTCAGGCTTTGCTGTCAAAGATTACATTCTGGGAGGGGTTAGAGTATTGGGGTACTGCATTGCGGGGCTGTGTCACGGATGTCCATTTTTACATGGGGTGAAAGGTAGGGATGGAAGCTAATTTGTACATTGGGTGGCTGAGAATCAGTGTATACACATTGGAAGGCCGGTGTTGAGGGTGTAGGGAGCTGTGCATTTGTAAATAGGGTGTGTGTAGGTTCAGAGGAAGTGGGAGTCAGTACATTTTGCAGAGGAGATTGAGCACTTGTGGTAGAGGGTGCATTTAAGAGGGTTCATGCAGGTACCAAGGGTGCATGTGGATACGATCCAAGTTGTCTTCTATGCAGCATGCTCTGCATCAAAGAGATTGAGCAGTTCAGACAAATAACCTCTCTAGATAAAAATCTCAGTTAATAATCACATTTCTCTTTTGGCAGCATAACTGTGGGTGAAAAAATAAACTCTTCCCAGCAGCGGCCATCGAGCTAGCAAGAGCAGAACCTTTGGGATAGAAAGAATATCCTCCTCTACTTGCTTTTGAGAAACCTTGTACTTGTTTTAACTCGTTGAAATTGTCTCTTACAAATTTCAGAGTGTAGGAATCTAGTCCCTAGCAACAAGGCAGGCTGGGCTTGGCATCCCAACAAGGATACAAAGATGGAACTTAAATGATGCTTGCTGGAAGCCAAGCAGCAGCAGGCTAACCTGGGGCTGACTTCTGACCAAAAAAAAAAAAAAAACATTCTGGGAAGGTTTGCTGTTGTGCATCCTAGAAAAGATCTAATTTGAAGGAAGCTTCGTGGATCAAGGGAAAAAATAAACAGAATGCAGCAAATTTCAGAGAATGATCTATATTCATGTTCTTGAAATTTGCATCAGCACACACAACCAAACAAAATATGAGGAGACCCTTGCAAAGAATGACATGAATGTAGGACAGACAAATGGACTCATGGTTGAGGAGAGCCTAGCTGAAGTCCTAGAAACTATGGATGGAAGCATCATCAGTCCATCAAGTATAGTACTCCATTCAGCATCTTATGTTTCATTTCACCTCACCTCCACCCCCCGCTGCACGAACCTCCATAATATCTGTGTCTAGGCTGTACCGTACATGGACAGATAAATACCTTCCTGATCCCTGCAGCCTGCATTTTAGGCCCTGAAGCATGATATTAGGTTAGTGGTGTTACTTGTAGAGAAGAGAAAGAGAGAGAGAATGTGGTAGGCACAACAATTTAAAAAGCGTATCCTTATTTCTAGCTGGAGCCTTTCAAGGTATTTTGGGTGCTCGTACACAAGGTGTGAACTGCATACAAATTAGCAAACATCTTTTATCCTCAACATCTGTTCTTTGCACAGTGTTCGCACGTACTTGTGCGCACCCACACTCCCTCTCTCTGCTGCTGCTGTGAAAGTGTCTCCCAGCCATGACGGCATGTTTGAGCGACACAGTGAGGTCCTACAGTGACCAAGTTTCCCAAGATGGCTCATTTGCTGTCCTGGATTTGCCTGCCAGGAAGGCAGACTGCTGGCTGTTCCCAAAGCCCCTGTTGTTTAGACTCAATTCCTCATGGTCCCCTTTGATTTCACTTCTTTTTCTCTCTCCTCCTGGCCTTCCCCTCCCTTACCCCCCATAGCTTTTGCAGAGCTGCAGACAGACATCAATGAATTAACCAGTGACCTGGATCGCTCCGGGATCCCATACCTTGATTATCGGACATATGCCATGAGGGTCCTTTTTCCTGGCATCGAGGACCACCCTGTCCTGCGTGAGCTGGAGGTAATGAAATGGCTGGGCACATGCTCTCCCTCTCTCTGCTGCTCCTAGTGCTTACATAGTTTGGACTATTTTCCTGGTCCTTTCTGGGAAGCTAGATTGAAACTCACAGAGCTGTGAAGCACCTTTCCACCTCCCTCATCGAATCTTATTAGAAGCACTCGGGTAAGTGAAATAAGCACAGAGTTCATTTTAACAAATGGCCTGGCATTTTATCAGTTTAACACACGGTTTGCTTCTTCCTGCTCTCTTCTGGGGCTGGTTTTGGGTTTTTTTAATATTATTTTCATTGCTAAAGCACTACCATGGAGCTTGCAAGCCCAGCAGCAAACTGGCTGCCTTCCTTATCAGTGTCTTTTTAAAGTCTCTTTTAATCCCTTTATTGTGGAGAGAAAAGCAAAGGGTATCCGGCTACTTATTGTGGTGCTCCTGCAAGGGATGAGCTTTTCACCTTGGGATGACCTGGCCCAGGATTTGCTGTATGTCGGCAGTTTTCATTCCCTCCCCCCCATTTTTTTTTAGATAAGCCGTTCATTAAAATTTCAGTGTCAGTGCTGTGTTGTGTTCCCATAAGAATCCTGCGAACAACACTGGATTGGGTTGAGTCAGTACCTGGAAGAGAGGCCTTCAAAGCAAACTCTTGTGCTGCAGAAAGTAATACCAATTATAATGTAGCACTCTTCCCTTTGAGTTGGTGTTGACTTAGTGCCCCAGCATGGCATCAGAGGCCCTGGAGGTATTGGGCTAGTTCTCAGCTCTGGTAAATTGGCATAGCTCCAGTTAGGTCCATGGATCTATGCCAATTGACACCAGCTGAGGACTCACTCACTATCTTTGGGATGAGATGTAAAAGAGAGGCCGTGACCCCTTCTGGTCATTATATTTGCCCTGGCATTGTTGACATGAGCAGGTGTTGCTCCTGCTATCCTGGCCAGATTCCAGTATGGATAATTGTGTTCTGCTTCCATAAATCCCCCCTTCAAGTTCCAGTTAAATGTCCTCTTGGCCAAACAGTGCTGTGTGGTATTGAGCAATCACTGTATATCACTCTAGAGGTGACTGCATTTCACTGGTGGATGAAGGGATCCCTGCATATCATTTGTATCAAGTTACGCTTTGGGATCCTTTGACATGAAAGTCATTATAGAAATATAAGAGATTATTAATATAATAAAAAAGCTCTAATTAAAATTAATTAATTAGATGAAAATTCTAACAGCAAACAGCTGCCCACAACTCAAACACTAAACTCAGTCGGGCTGCTTTTGAATCGACTTCTCCCATTGCCAATCTTCAACATTTTCCAGTCCCACGTATGATAATGATTTAAATTGCCAAGTAAGCTGATTTTCTAACAAATGTGGCTGCTTTTTATTGGTTTCACTTATGAAAAACAGAACTGCAGGAGTGATAAATGTGTTGCCAATTACACAGTTGTTTAATTATATAACGTTAGTAGAACCAATATATACTGTTCCAAGATGTTTTGTAAAGAATTGCTTAATGTAGTTTATCATTTTGACTCATAATGAATTACTTAAAACCAGGACTGGCTGAAAGCCTCAATTAATGTTTTACTGTTTCTCTATAATAAAGCAATAGTCTAAATTTGTAATTAATTTACTTATGGGAGTGTCACTTTTTTTTTTTTCAGAACAAATGCAAAATGTATGTCACTTGTAGGGCTTTCAGCCTCAAAGCAGAGGCTTTGGTGTTCAGCGAACCTGATTCACAGCAATGGTGAAGGCAGATAGGGGCACTGTTTCTTTCAGTGGCATGCTGAGATTGTTGCTCCCTGCTTACAGGTCCAAGGGAACGGGCAGCAGAATGTGGAGAAGGCCTTGAAGCTCTTTGCCCAGCTAATCAACAACAAGGTGTTTCTGCTGACATTCATCCGGACCCTGGAGCTGCAGCGTAGCTTCTCCATGCGCGACCGTGGCAATGTGGCTTCCCTTATCATGACGGGCCTGCAGGGAAAGCTGGAATACGCAACTGATGTGCTGAAGCAGCTGCTCTCAGACCTGATTGAGAAGAACCTGGAGAATAAGAATCACCCGAAACTGCTCCTGCGCAGGTAAGATGAGTGGCAGGGAGAGGAAGCTGCAGGGGCATGCCCAGATAAAGGAATCAACATCATACAGTCATGCAGTTGCTGTCCCCTCTCCACCCAGGGAAGAGCCTTGGCAAGGGGAAGGGGTAGGGGCAATGAAAGCCGCATGGCTACCAGTGGTGCACGCACACACATGCGCACACTGGCAAGTCCCAAAGAAAAGTTGCATATAGCAGGATCTGGCAGTGAGTAGCAAGGAAACCCCAGTCCAGACAAACCCTCGAAGTGCAGAACGAACTTGCCCTGTGCAATTCCCATCATGCTTTTATTCATTGCTTTTCCACTTCCCTTGGCCTCTCAGGTACTGAGGGGAGATCCAGGTATGATCTTTCTATCTAGTTGCACTGGGAGCCCTGGGAAGGCTCAGCATGGGGGGAGAGTGGCTCCAGCCTGGGTGACCCGGTTGACAGTAATAAGTGAGAGTGTGTGGTGGAGGTTTGGACAGTTTGATAGTTAAAACGCATTACTCAGCATTGGCAGGCTGACCCCTGACCTTCAGGGACATTAGCAATTTTATTCTACGTTTTCCAGATGTCAGTTTTTTTATTCCCAGCCCAGGTGGTTTCTTGGTGGGCAGTTCCCTTGCTTCTAACCTGGTTATCTTGAAGAGATTGGATTTGTCACTTCTTTGTTATTCACTTTGGGGGATGGGAGGCTCGAAGGGACTGGGGACCCTGCTCAGAGCTGGTTCCTTTTTGTCTTTGGCTGTTTTGGGTGGGGCTGCCCTGTTCTGTCGTGCAGAAGGAGGGGAGGAATGAGTGGGGTCAAGGGGGACAGTGGGGGATTAGGAGTGAAAGAGAAGTACGAGAGGTAATAGTTCTCTTGGATCAAGTTTAAGATACTGTGCAACCATCCATGAAAACATATGATAGCATTAACCCCATGTTTCTAGAGACAGGGAAGGGAAATGGATGGACTCTTGAAGGTTCCCAATGGAGCAATGCATTTTTCTTTCTGCCACCTCTCCATGTAGCGTGACTGAAACTTCACGGTGTGCCAACACCTCCACCCCTGGAGAGTTCTGCTTGACAAATGGGGTGTCCTGGTGCCCATTAAGTTGACTGAGCTGAGCCAGGACTGGAAGCCTCCTCTCATCATCATTGGGTGAAGGCTGACGTCATCGTCAGTCTCATTGGTGCCAGATGACCCCTGAGGTTACTCTGATATCTCAGTGTCAGACCATTTCTCTTCCCCCTGCACCTCAGTCCATCTTCCAGCTGGGCTGGCAGGGGAAGCAGGTGCCAGATGGAGGAAACTGGCTTAAGGGTGAGAATAAAAGCAAAGGGATGCTCTTGGGATTTGGAAATGGTGTGGGGGCTGGAGGGAGAATGATCTGGGGCAATCTTGGCCAGTACCCTGCACCCTAAGTGATCTGTGTGTGTGAAGGCACCATAATAATTGAAACAAAAGCACACAGCGTGTTTCTTAGAATTCACGTTGCTCTGTTTGATTCTGCTGCCAGTCCCGGCTCTTCTTCTGTTCAAGGCTGCATTAGTGTGGCATTAGGGCAGATAGGCACACACAGAGTTTGCTGTGGAGGCTCGTGCATCTTGGCCACATTTCTTCTGTAGAGTAGCACCCTGCTTGTCCAAAGAGAGTGGGAACAACATGGAATTATTTCAGGTATTTTGGGATTTGGAAAAGAAGGGGAAGCTTTTAATGTTACTCTAAGTGATGCACATAAGGAGACATCACTTGAACCCAGAGCAGTGGGTTCCACTAAACCTTAAAGGCAAACGCTGCCCATGAGTAATACAAAGTGCTACAGTGGGCGCCGCTCACCCCTCAGTATTCACTAGCCTACAGTGTCTGGTTTGTACAGTGTTATATTTGGAATATCTTATTCTAAATATGGGGAATATGCTGGTGAGCTCGCACATCATATCACAGTCCACTGGCTATCGCTTTTTTAGGGGCACCCACTGCACAAGAGTGAGTGTTACTGGAGACCTAACGTGGGTGTTGTGCCTGTAAAACACTGGCCATCCAGTTGCATGTTTGCATTTAATTATTGTTTCAGAGGTTGAAGCAGGGCCTAGGAGAGCGCTACTGCAGGGACCACAATAGGCATGATCTCGTTTGAGCTGATCTGTTCACTTTTTGAGTGCAGAGCTTTTCTAATCAGCCTGTGCCAGATCAAAGCGAAACGGAAAAACCTTGGCATTTATGCTTTTTTCATTTTAAATGTGAGGGAATTGTATGGGGAAAAAGGTTCCACAGTTATAAGCACCTGATTGCATCTCTTCATCTGTATCTATAAATTGCTTCATTAGATCGCAAGCTCATCAGAGCAGGGACCTCCCTTCTTGCATGTTTGTACAGTACTGCATGCTTTTGAGCATCTGCTAAGCCGGGTCCAGATATTCTAGAGATGAGCATGGCATAAAAGCCTAGATGGACAGCGTAAGTAACAGATCCAGAGTCTGGGCTGGCAGGGAGAGGGCAGTGGTAAAACACCTCCACCTCACTTCAGACCTTCTCTGGCCTGCATCTAGGGGTTCAGCCTCCCTGGCCCAATCAGTCCTACACGTCTCTGATGACACTGCGCAACAAAAGTTGCAGCGTCACTGTGATAGAAGGGCTTTTGTTCTATGTATCTAGGTACTTACTTGACCTTCATCCCTACATATCTGTGCACCTCACGGTCATTAATAGATTTTATCCTCTCAGCCCCTGCATCCAATAAGGAAGGAACTTCCCCGTTTTACTGTTGGGGAGCTGAGGTAAATGGCAGCTGAAGTGACTCACTTTAGGTCACACACACACAGTCTGCAGATGAGACAAACATTGAATTTGGTAACCTGGATCAGATTGGGTCCCATGACTCTGAGGCAACAGGCTGCCTCCTATTCCCGCTTCCCTGAGCCGTCCGTGTCCCTGCACTCACACTGACAGCATTTCAGGGCCCTGTTGCATAGGAGTCGCCCTGGTTCTATTCCACTGTGTCTCAGCTTTGCCCCATGGGTTGCTGTGCGATGCAGGAAGGGCCTACTCTGTGCTCACTCACTGTCCACCTGTCCGCAAATGGAGCCATCGCCACACTGAAGCCAAAAGCAATGAGGAGTATTCCCAGCTTGGGGGAGTTTTCAGGGATTCCTCCAGCCACAATGAATATACTTGGCAGGAAATTGCTCTAAATCTGGCCGTGTTTGCAGAGGCAATAACTCATCTCAGAAATGGAAGCTGCGTTAATTTCCCCTGTGGTTTGATGAGTCGCTGTGAAACCGTCTTCAGCCTCAGCCATCAATAATGATTTTTCACAGTGCTCTAAAAATACAAGGCTGGTGATCTCAGCACTATCCCCCTCCCATCTCTTGTCCCTCACCCCATTACCACCACCAGCAGGTTTTGCTCATAACACAATGAACCACATCAGAGCCCGCCTAGCAATGTCATAGTCCAATTGCCAGAGACGGAAAAACCAGACTCAGAGAAAGGGCCAAACCCACAGGGCCTGTGTGTGGCAAGCCATCACTCTCTTTGAGTTTCTGCCAGCTTGAAGCATGTATGATTTTTTTCTTTGTTTCTCAAATTCAGGGGCTGGAGCAATTGTGTTGGATCCAGTCCTGAAATGGGAGCAGTTCAGACTCAGAGTCTCTCTACAGCCAAGGAAAGGAGTTAAGCCAGGAGCAAATATTCTTCTACCGTAAAGAAGGTTCAGAGAGAGAACACAGCCACTCCTTTGTGTGGTTCCTATTTTGACAGTCAGAGGCTGGGGGTTGAGCTTTCAATGCCGGGGGTAGCTAATGTGGTCTGACCTGCAGTTTTATGCAATAGTGCCCCATCCTGAAAGCAGCCTGAACCAGTGATCTAGATATGAAAGTCTCCATATTCTATTTCTAATCCCCCAAGCCATCCAGTCCCCTCGGTGCAGCCCTGCACTGACATCCCCCTTTCATCCTTTGTGGTACATTGGTGCCAACACAAACTTGTGAGCTGAATGTGTTAATATAAAAGATGACAAGTCATCTGCTGAAAGGTTGGGATTCTATCCTGGTTCAGACTTTCCCAGTCAAATGCTTCTGTTTCCATTAGCTGCCGTGAACATCATGGTAAATGGTAAACATCATTTGGGCTTGTAAATAGACTTGGGGAAAGAGACTCACCCTGCATGGTTCTGAATGGGGTAATTTCTCACCCATCAATCCCATTTAAAAGGCTCTTGTAGCATATCACCTGTCTTTGCTTTGCCATGTAAACACAGGATTAATGTTACCCTTTTAAGAATGGGCTCATGAGGGCACTTTCCTGCTCTTCTCTGTGGAATTAAACAGCCAGTTCATATTCTACATATAATCATGTGGCCTGTTTGTTTCAAATACCATTTGCAGAGTGAGGGTGGAGCTGCCTGAACCCCTACTCCCCGACGTGCCAGAGTGTTGAGTGAGTATGTCTTGCATACAGCATAGCCAGCCACATGCAAGACTAGTATCGGTACTTGGCACAGATGGTGTCATTCCAATGCATACACAAGGAGCTGGGGGACGAGGTCTCCTCTGCAGCAGCAGTGGCATTTGAGAACCTGAGAGTGAGGCGGGAGGAGGCGGTTATTGACTCTGTTTTATCAGAACTGAGGACTCGTGGATTAGTTCTGTGAATTATCCTCCCAGATATGGCAGGTGATGCAGGGAAACCAAATGAACCCTAAGAGCCTTCATTAGCCTCCCTTTTAATTTGATAATTCTCACTCCTGGGCATTACCAGGGTTTTTGCAAATGCAAATAGTTGTATTGCTGCGGGAGACAGTGAGCAGGGATGGAAGAGCACATGGAGGGATGCCTTACAGACCCAACCTTCATATGTGATATGCTTACACTTGATGGAGCTATGCCTCCAAGTTCCAATCACTTCCTCTACAGAGGCAGACTATCTGAGTTCTAGGTAGTTCACTCGTGGAGAGGGCTTTCAGCTGAGACCATAAAACCATACAACACGTCCTGCCAGCTGTGCATTCATACTGAGGGCTTGATTTTCCCCTTCTGTTACACCAATGTAAATCAGAAGTAGCCCTGTTGATATCAGTGGAGTTACACTGCTGTAAGTGGGATAGAAACCTACCACAGGGCACCATGGCATTTTTTGTGAAGAGTTAAGGGGTTTGTCCCACTGTCTTCAGTGCCAATTTCCTCTCCCCTATTGTTAAGCATGTGAGCTGGGATTTTCAGAGGAGCCCAACAGAGTTAGCTGCCCAGCTCCTGATGAAATTCAATGGGATTTGGACACCCATGTTCCTTTGATAATTCCTGCTTTCTTGCCCGCGTTGCTGGTGCCTCAAACACAGAGGGTGGCTACAGGTTCAGTGTATCGTTTGGCAGCATTTGGGATGAAACGCAGGTTTCCAACCCACTGGCCTAATGAATGCTGAGAACTTTCTGAAGTTCTTCTGCCACTGCACTAGTCTTGGTGCAGCTTCACCAGGGCTTGCAATGAGGAAAGTGACAGCATAGTCCAGCCATCAGCACGTTTACCACCATGTCATCTGGACGTGCCCTGAGCAACGCCAGGCAACTTGGTGGTGAAAAAGCTGGAGCCTTGAAGCCTGTTGCTAGCACAGGCAGAGCTGCACTGAGGCTAAACTAGCGATGGGAGAATTTCAGAAAATCCTCATTGTAGATGGAGACTTTGCAGAATCTCTGTCCCCTGCCTTGTGTGACCCAGGGCCTAGTACACCAGTGTCTGGCATTTATGGAGAGACCAAACCACCCATTGCTTCTATCATCCAGCTGGTCTCCTCAGGTGTCTCTCCATGTAGGAAAAAAGAAACTTCTCCAGCACCACTATCTTTTTCCCCTTTCTGTATATCTATTCCATCTCCCCCTTTTGTCCGAGAAATGGAGGACCTGCTGCACATTTATAAAGTACCTGCTTCCCCTTTGCTGCTGTACCAACCTGGATTGATGCTGCTTTGAGGGATGGAGGGTGGCCATGTGGCACATACACATTCTAGCAGCAGCAAAGGGGTTAGCAGTATGTAGCAGTCATTTAAAAGAGGCAAGAATGCAAAGGATCCAGAAGCAACAAAGCCTAAGAACTTGAAAGCCAGCTTTGTGGTGTGAAGATCCAGATATTTCAGTTGGAAACCTACAAAGTAAAGGTCTCTTCCAGCCCTGTGGGTCTGTGAGCTCCTTGGGTATTTGTTTAGTATGCAAAACAATCCAAGTTAGAACATTTTGTCCTAAGTTAATAATGAATGAGAAGCCACAAAGTGAGAAATTATTTTATTTTACTTTTGAGCTCTCTAGTGGCAGCACTTGATAACTGTTGTTCAGTTCCTTCTTTCTTTATTTTGCCTCTCTGCTCTTCCTCCTGTGGGAGACTGATGGAAAGCTGACATTAAATCAAATGACTGTCCTCATCCCTGGCACAGGGAGCATATGGCAATTCAGAGACTAGACAAAGCAAGGGAAAATTAGTAACATAAATATTGATTTTGGGATTTTCCTGGTCCTTTTTGTTTAGTTTTATTCCCAGCACCAGTGAGTCAGAAGAGCAGCCATAGGTTGGCATCAGGCTTTTTTGGAAAGTTGCCCTCATTTATGTGGTTAATATGAAAAGGGTTTTCTCTGAGTCTGGGGATTGTTCCCTGCTGCCTTAATCCTCAGGAGTTTGTTTTGTATTTTCAGAGGCAGATCTCTAACAGCATTCCAGATATCAGGCCGACCACGGAGTAAAAAATGATACCTGTTGAGGGGCTAGTGCAGTACTCTGAAGGAGCTGTTTCTGCAGCTCAGCAGACCTCTTCTGACACAGCAGAGGGAAAGGGAGCTCACTCCAAAACACAGCAGAGTTTAAAGGATGACTTGCTGAGACCTCCAGCACAGATCAGATTTCAAAGACTAACCATGGTAGATGAGGGCAGGGAAAAGATACACAGCTGGCTACAGGCTTGTGAAGAGCTATGCACTCTCCAACTCCTTGGACCCCTTGATGAAGGAAGTGGCTTTTTTACTTCAGCTAAGGAAAGAATTTGAGCATGTTAACCCTTTAAGTGTTGATACTTTCTGCGATGACAGCTGTACCGCAGGTGTACTATAGAGTCAGTGGAATGTTGGGATATGCTAGTACCATCAGCAATAGTTAAGGGATTAATGTAATGTTTGTTCTCAAATTTTTTTAGAATGTATAAGCATGAAGTATTGTAGTTGTGTATCTGTTAGGGTTAGAACACAGTTCCCTAACAGGGCTATGGCATGGCGCAGGGGGTAGGTTCTGTCCACGGTAAGAAGAAACCATGTTATAACAGAGTTGTGCCACACAACTGTTTCACCTGATTATTTTTGTAGCATCAAGAGGGACGGTATGTTACATTCTGCATTAATCTGAAATTAATTTACAAGAACTGGTCATGCTGTATGTTAGTACTATTCATTAGGAAGTTGAATATTAGCAAACATTTCACAGATTGATCCTGATTTTTTTTTCTACCATGTTAATATTCACCAAATAGCCTGCAGGAATAGTTGTCAGATTCTGTGGTATTCTCCTGCTGTTTGATTTGACTGTTTGTTACTGGTCGTTCTTTATTTGTGGCTGGTGGTTGGTTGTGTTAAGGGCCGTTAGCATAAGTAACTCCATTTTGTAAGTTCCCCTATTCTGAAAAGCCCAGGTCCACCATTAACTAAAAGTGAGCACATCACGTACCAGAGTCCCAGGGGCAGTGTTAAAACAAAATAAAACCATAAACCAAAAAAAAAGTTAAAAAAAATTCCAGTATGCAAAATAACAGCTAGACTATGCACTAGCCAGCACGAAGACAATATTTAGCTGTAATAAATTAAATTTAAAAAAAGCTTGTTTATTAGCTTAAGCTTACAATGCACAAAAATCGCATGCATTGCTAAAAACTATATAAACCCTCTGTAACCTGCAGCCAGGGTCCGCCCCTGACTAGCAGGAGTGTACCATGCTCAAGTGTAATAAACCTTTAGTATTTGAACACTATTTTATTTTAAGTTCTGTGTGCCTCAGCCTAAAAACAAACAGTGTGTGGCCTATTGGTGTAATTCATAACAGTTGCCAAAGTCACGTGCTATTGTTTCTCTTCTTTGATTGGATGTATGAAAAATTTTAAACAGAAGAACAGTGAATTGACACTTTCCAGCATGAATTTTCAGACAGTTAATCATTTGTGATTCAATTTGGGATTAACAGACATTTTCATGAATGCCCTCCAGATGTCATATACTGATAAGTGTGGATAATGTAACTCCTGGTGTCCTAGCAAATAGAACTCATTGCTTTTGATGGCTGAAATACTAGTGAATCTGTACCTTCTGCTTACTATTCAAGGAGCTTTGTGGTGAGCACAAACCTTCTTACATTCTTATTGTCATCAGTATTACAGTAAGAGCTGGAGAGTGCTGGAAACTATACAGAGACACAGTGAGAGACCGTCTCTGACCCAAAGGGCTCACAGCCTGACAAGACAAACTGAGGGCTTGTCTACACCATGCAGCTTTTAGCAACAATGCCTTGTGTCTACACAGCCCTTTTCACTGAACGTCAGCATGTGTAAACGCTCTTTGTCGGTACTTTTGCCGACAGAACACTTCCAGCCCCGCGAGTGGCGTTAGCTTTGTCAGCAGGAGAGCTCTCCTGCCGACAAAGCCGCGTTCACGCTGCCACTTGCGTAGGCAAAACTTTTGTCTTTCACGGGGGGTGGGAGGGGGGCTTTTTTAAATACCCGCGAAAAACGAGACTTTTGTCAACAGCTTTGCAGTGTAGACATCCCCTGAATGAGGGAGGGTCACACGGCAGCCCCATCAGCATTTCATCTAGGACTAGAACCACGGTTTCCTGAGTCTCAGTTCAGTTCTACAGCCACAAAAGTAGACCATGGTGTCTCTCTCATTCTGACTCTACACTAATGGTTTTTAATGCCCTACGCTAAACAGCACCTGCAGCATTGTTTACACTGGGAAAAATAGGGCCCCTAATTCATTACCAGTGCTGCTCTACTACTGATAGCACTAGTCTAGACAAGGCTAGTTATGCACAGGGCTGCTCGGGCCCATTCAGAGCAGAGTTGTGATGAATTAAATGCCAGTAGCTGCCTGGAGCACTCTCTGCACTAGCCGCCCCAAGCAAGGGTGGGAAACTTTTCAGAGAAGTGGCTAGTGTAGACACAGCCTGAGGCTATGGCGAGTGACCAGGTGCCCTGTCTAGACATCTTTGCAAGATGGAGTGGACACGTCAAAGGGCAGCTGCTTGTTTGTTTCAGGCTCAGCAGTTGCTGTTACCGATAGCTGAAACTGGGACTAATCCCAAGTACTAAAGGCAGCCTAAGGGTATGTCTACACTATGAGATTATTCCAATTTTACAGAAACCGGTTTTGTAAAACAGATTGTATAAAGTCGAGTGCACGCGGCCACACTAAGCACATTAATTCAGCGGTGTGCATCCATGTACTGAGGCTAGCGTCAATTTCCAGAGCATTGCACTGTGGGTAGCTATCCTGTAGCTATCCCATAGTTCTCGCAGTCTCCCCCGCCCATTGGAATTCTGGGTTGAGATTCCAATGCAAAAACAGTGTCGCAGGTGATTCTGGGTAAATGTCGTCACTCAATCCTTCCTCTGTGAAAGCAACGGCAGACAATCATTTTGCACCCTTTTTCCCTGGATTGCCCTGGCAGACGCTATAGCATGGCAACCATACAGCCTGTTTTGCCTTTTGTCACTGTCACCATATATGTACTGGATGCTGCTGACAGGCACGGTACTGCAGTGCTACACAGCAGCATTCATTTGCCTTTGCAGGGTAGCAGAGATGGTTACCATCCCTATTGCACTGTTTGCCGTGCCATTGCAAATTGGTGATGAGATGATGGTTATCAGTTGTTCTGTACCATCTGCTGCTATCATGGGTGCTCCCGGCTGACCTCGCTGAGGTCAGCTGGGGACGCATTGACAAAAATGGGAATGAGTCCTCAGGGAGTCATTCCCTCCTTTGTTTTGTCTAAAAATAAAGTCAGTCCTGCCTAGAATATGGGACAAGTGTACTAGAGAACCAGAGAGCACAGCTGCTCCGGGTCAGAGCCCCAGAGGTCCAGCAGAAATGATGAGCTGTATGCCATTCTAGGGGGTGCCCCTGCAACAACCCCACCCATTGCTTCCCTCCTCCCCCAACCCTCCTGGGCTACCAAGGCAGTGTTCCCCCATTTGTGTGATGAAGTAATAAAGAATGCAGGAATAAGAAACACTGAATTTTTAGTGAGAAAAAATGAGGGGGAGGCAGCCTCCAGCTGCTATGATAGTCCAGGCAGGACATTAAACGGTGGCGAGGGAGAGGAGCCCAGCCTCCCGCTGCTATGATAGTCCCGGTAGTACAGAATCTTTTCTTTAGACATGAAGGGGGGTGCTGATAGAGCAAGGCCTCAAATTGCTATGATTAAGACGGCTACCAGCCATTCTGTACCATCTGCCGGGAATGACTGGGAGGCATTCCCATTTTTACCCAGGCGCCCCCGGCCGACCTCACCGAGGCCAGCCAGGAGCACTCACGGGCTGATGAAGACAATGGATATCAGTCATATTGTACCGCTTGCCACCGGGAAGGGGATGCTGGTGTTCAGCGCTGCAGCACCCCATCTACCAGCAGCATGCAGTAGACATAGCGTGACATTGAAAAAAGGCAAGAAACATTTTTTCCCTTTTTCTTTCGGGGGGGGGGGGAAGGGTGTAAATTGACGACATATACCCTGAAACACCCAGGAAAATGTTTTTGACCCTTCAGGCATTAGGAGCTCAGCCAAGAATGCAAATGCTTTTCGGGGACTGCGGGGACTGTGGAATAGCTGGAGTCCTCAGTACCCCCTCCCTCTCTCCATAAGCGTCCATTTGAGTCTCTGGCTTCCTGTTACGCTTGTCACACAGCACTCCGGCATGGCCTCTGTCTATCATAGCCTGGAGATTTTTTTCAAATGCTTTGTGATTTTGTCTTCTGTAACGGAGCTCTGATAGAACAGATTTGTCTCCCCATACAGCGATCAGATCCAGTATCTTTTTGGATTTGGGACTGCATCGCCACCTGTGCTGATCAGAGCTCCATGCTGGGCAAACAGGAAATGAAATTCAAAAGTTCATGGGGCTTTTCCTGTCTACCTGGCCAGTGCATCCGAGTTCAGATTGCTTTCCAGAGCAGTCACAATGGTGCACTGTGGGATACCGCCCGGAGGCCAGTACAGTCAATTTGCGGCCACACTAACCCTAATCCAACATGGCAATACCGATTTCAGCGCTACTCCTTTCGTCGGGGAGGAGTACAGAAATCGGTTTAAAGAGCCCTTTATATCGATATAAAGGGCCTCGTTGTGTGGACGGGTGCAGGGTTAAATCGGTTTAATGCTGCTAAATTCGGTTTAAACGTGTAGTGTAGACCAGGCCTAAGAGTAATGCTGGGCAGGATCAGAAAAGCCCTAGTGCACAGAGAGCCAGACCGCCTAGGACGGGGATTCATTTACAGCACATTCCCAGCTAACACAGCTGGCAACAAAAGAAACATCCTTGTCCACTGATCTATAGCCATGCTAGCGACAACCACTTCTTGGAAGCCTGCCTGACAGCCGCTTCTGAACACATTTGCAGCACAGTTCAGGGTCTCATAGATGAGGGGGCCCCTCATCCTGTCACTAGCCCAGTGCTGCTTTCAAAAGCTTTTCCTCACTTCCGAGAAAAGAAACAGTGTCTCTTTAAAGAGAGACCAGCAATCCTGCAGAGCCAGCATTAAAAACTATCATTAGGAGCCATTGTATTTAAATTAGAGATAATCTTGGGCACAATGTGGGGAGAGAATGCTGGGTGGGGCTGCAGAGAAAGCTGCAATTTCCCCTGCCATTGTCACTCTGCTGTCCCTGATTGCCAGCAACCACTGCAAATTCCAGTGATTTACTGAGCCATAGGGTATAATTTGCACCACGTGCAAGGAGTTAAAGTGCCACCAGGCATCCCTGTCAAAGGGGCTCATGATGGGCTGTCAGCTGGTCTTTATTCCTTTCTGTTCCTGAGCGATCTGCATAAACTTGTCAGCTAAATGTGGGAGGGAGCAGGGCTGAGGGACAATGATGCCAGATCCTCCACTGCAGAATCTTAATGCTGTTGTGAATTTGTGCTCCAGATGGGCACTGTTCGCTTGGAGAGGATGATTAGAAGATGGTCTCACATGACCAAAGACTTGTGGGAAAAGTGCAGCCCTATCTGCTAAGGGATGCGGTGAGTCTGTAACTAGCGATACCTCACTCCGTTTGAGACTAGTCCAAGATATCAGTTTCGCTTTTGTCCATAGTTGCTTTTAAACTTCCCAGCTCTCCCGCACTATTGAGATGAGGGGTCACTGGTGTGATGGGAAGTCATTTGTTTTGAGTTTTTTTAATAGACATGATGAAATGTCCTCTCGTCTTTTTCCAGGACCGAGTCTGTGGCTGAGAAGATGTTGACTAACTGGTTTGCCTTCCTCCTCCATAAATTCTTAAAGGTGAGGGGAGACTGAGTGGAGATCCTCTTCTATCTTTACCCAATCTCCTTATACTTCCACAGCTCTCCTCCTGCCCAATACCTAGTGGGTGACTCCAGCCTTTAAAATGCCTGACAAGACCTAACATAAGAGGGAAACAATAGCAGAGCAGAGATCTTGAAATAAGATCTGCATTATGTGCATCTGGAGCTGTAGTTAAATTAGCGGAGTCTAAGCTAACCATCTCCATGCTTAGCTTTGTTCAACCCTGAGGTTGCATGTTGCACATTTGAAATGTTTTTTGCATCACAAGCCTGCAATGAAGCATGCCTGGTGCATGTCTCCTTGTCTCCATTCAGCAGAAGGAACAAAGTATCATCCCCATCCAGCAGTGAGCCTTGATGGGCTGCATGTGTAGGACACACAGGAGGCTTTCACGCCTCAGAAAAAGACCTGCCTGCATCATCTAGTCCATGCCCCACCCAGGAAAGTGTAGTTCCCTACAGTTAACTCTTGACTGCTTTTTTTCAGTATAATGTAAAATAACCCAGGTAATGGAGCTTCTACCACTTCCCTGGAGCACTGTGCGCATTGGATCTCTCTGATGGGAAATGTGCCCACCTTACTGTTCAGTGTAACTTTCCTTGCTCAGTGTAATCCCATTTCACCTCGCTGTACCCCTTGGGGTACCCCAAACAACTCCTCTCCCTACATAATTCAGGACTGTGAAAAATTTTACACCCTGAGCACCATAGTTAGGTCGACCTAACCCCCCAGTGTAGAGGCAGTTAGGTTGACAGAAGACATCTGCTGTCTTGGGAGAGGTGGATTAGCTACATCGACGGAAAAACCCCTTCCATCGACGTAGGGAGAGTCTGCACAATGGCGCTACAGTGGCATAGTTGCAGCACTATAGCTTTGCCTCTATAGCAGCTATAATGTAGACATACTCTCAGATTCCTTCTCTCCATCAGTGGGGAAGCAAGCCAAGGATGATACCCACATTGAGCAATGGGCCCTTGGCATTGGCTTTCCTCTCCAAGTGCTGCTTTGGCCCACAGACCTGCAGACACTTACTTTGGTTGTTAAGATTAAGTCAGTGGGACTGTGCACCTGCTTAAAGATATGGTCCTGCCAAAGAGGCACCTTCACCTAGATTTTGGTTTTGCTGTGTGTCTTGTCAAACAGGAGTGTGCTGGGGAGCCACTCTTCATGCTGTACTGTGCCATCAAGCAGCAGATGGAGAAGGGCCCTATCGATGCCATCACAGGGGAAGCACGCTATTCTCTGAGTGAGGACAAGCTGATCCGGCAACAAATTGAGTACAAAACATTGGTGAGTTGGCTGTCCATGGGACCTGGCTTTGAACCGTACGCGTCATCTCCAGCTGTAAGTGACCAACTATAAGTGAAGAGAAGCCATACAGGAATGGCAGGATATATGCAGCTCTGATGCCCCAGGATAGAACGAGCTGCTTCGTGTCAGAATTGGTCCTTCATTGAAAGCACAAGCAGGAAATACACAATTTTATGGCCCAAATTCTCAGCCGGCTCAGTCCATACTCCAACATTATGGCCCACAAGTGTTGCATGTGCAATAATCTGTAGGATGTAAGTGCATGTAATATTATGGGCCCAATTTTCAAAACCTCAGGGTGCCAGGGCCATGTGCAAATTAAGTATGTACCTAACTTGCTTGTGCAGATTGTGTGCGAACAGCCCTGGCTGCTAAAGTTTGGAAAATCAGAGCTTACATGTGGAATCACAGACCCTTGTCATCCTTTTTTATATATCTATAGCTCTCCATGCCTTTGCCCTCCTCAAAACATAACTCCAATGGAAACCCTGAAGCTCTTAGTTTAATGAGTTTCCCAAGGAGACTCTAGATACAACAGCTGTGATATGAATGTAGACTGTGTGGCTTTTCAGGGGAATTCAGTGTTAAGTATGTCTGTCCCACAATGAACGTTGTCACTGTTATACTGGATGTTTCTCTGAAGTCCTCTTGAGAGCTGTTTGGGATGACTTCTCCCTCTCTAGATCCTGAACTGTGTGAACCCCGATAATGAGAACAGCCCAGAGATCCCCGTGAAGGTGCTGAACTGTGACACCATCACTCAGGTCAAAGAGAAGATTCTGGATGCGGTGTACAAAAATGTCCCCTATTCCCAAAGGCCAAGGGCTGTCGACATGGACTTGGGTAAGAACATCCCTGCCCTGTGAGAAGTGTGGCGGGAGGGGCTGGGGAGAGGGGAGTTAGAGAGGTAGCCAGTATTGGGGTAGTTCTTAGAGAGATTTGTAATGTTCAGGAAGCTGATCGCATTGGCTAGAGCCAGAATGGCTAGCTCTGTGCACACTTGCTTTATTCTTACCTCCCCCACCTCCCCCCCAAACACACATGACACCCCTCACCCAGTGGAGATGCTGTTTCTGCAGGACACAACACTAGGTCAAACTCCTTACCTGTCTTAGCCATTGCATACTGCAGACCCTGTTAACGTCCCCCAGAAAACTGTCTTAGTGGAGCGATTGTCCAGTGAGCAAGTGACTGACACCTCAGACCACCATTAGCTTTTTACACAATGCACCTCCAAGACCCTATATTTACAGTAGTGTTGTGGGGGGGGACCCTTAGTTCAGATAAACACCCTAAAATATAATTACATTCCCCCACTCTCGGGAAAATTCTGCTCTCAGCTGGAAGGAAGCAACCCTCATTGACTTCCTTAGGGCTGCACAGGAACAATCAAGAGCAGAAGTCAGCCCTTTCGCTGAACACCCCTTCCTGGGAGCTTGGCCTCTTAGAGACTCATCTCTCCTACAATGTCACATGAAACTGATGTGGACAGAAGAGACAGGTGGCTTTTCATCCCTGACCATCATGTCTGTTCGTTCTTCCCGTCCCTGCAGAGTGGCGGCAAGGCCGGATAGCTCGTGTGGTCCTGCAAGATGAAGACATCACCACCAAGATTGAGGGCGACTGGAAGCGGTTAAACACCCTGATGCATTATCAGGTAAGAAACCATCCCTGACGCAGAGCTCGCAGAAAGCAGCCAAGCGGAAGGGAAAGAAACGCAGAAATTTAATTCCTTGATGTCTCGTCTAACAAGACAGACAGGGAGGTCACGTTCTTACGATAAACCAGAATGGTTCAGTGTGCTCGTGCATTATACGAGAAAGCAGCCTTGACACACATCTTACAGAAACTAGCAGAGTTGAAAATTGACTAAATTAAAAATGCCAGCCTCTCTCACCAGATAGACTGGGTATGCAGAGAGAGGACTGTGGTGTCACGGTTAAAGATGTGGGGGGCTGCAGAGGGCTATCATGTCACAGACCCAGGCCTGGAAATGGAAGCCTAAGTGAGAGAAAGGGGAGGGCAGTATAGGGAGGGAGAGGGGTTTCCGTCTCTGAAGTGTCATCTATAGGCCACCAGGCACTATGGGGGCAGACTAGCTGCCTGATCCAGCGAGGCAGGGCACCAAGCTACATGGACAACTAGTCTCTTCCAGGTTTCAGAGTAGCTGCCATGTTAGTCTGTACCCGCAAAAAGAACAGGAGTACTTGTGGCACCTTGGTGTCTTCCAGTTTCTCACTCTCAATCTTCCTACATGTTGATTCTCAGTTCTCATTCAGGGGATACCAAAGGCACCTAGTTTTTAGGAACAAGGGGGCACCGCCTTGACCCTGTGTCCTGTGCAGCAATCGCATAGCTTTAGCATTAAAGGCAGGCACAGAGGAGTGTGCCATCAGTCAAGGGAATGTAGCCCCAAGCACAGTAAACGTAAACCTCAACATCGGGAAATGTTTCTTAGTAGAGAAGCAGTGAAATTTGTTAAGCTCTGGAATGAGTCTCCCAAGAAAAGCATCAGGAGTCCCATCGCTGGAGAAATTTGAAACTAAACAGGTCAGAATGCTAGAGGAGATGCTGCATCTTACAGTGACCAGGATGGACCAGATGACCTTCAAGCTTCTTTCTGTCTCTCACTGCTGTTATGCTCATGACACCAGCCAAGCATAGCCTGCCTTGGGTGAGAGTTGAGCAGCTAGAAAGTGTTAACTATGATACGTCAGAGAGAGAGAGAGAGAAAGGTACGTACTCAGCCAGGTCCGTCTGTCTACCACATGCTGGAATGTTCTGTTGTAGGGGAGAAGGAATGTGTTGGAGTGTAACTGTATCCAACCCCCCATGAAACTGATTTCAAGTTAGTAGAGGCATTGCTCTTGACGCCTAGTGCTTGGTACTGCACCCCTAATGGACTTTCATTCATCCCCTGTCCATAGCCTTCCTGTAGCTTCAACTTACCTCACAGTAACTCTAATTAGTCACTAATTAGAAGAAAGGAGGTTGCTGTAGTACAAGGACTCTTCTTTTTCTGAGCAGAATGGTTTCTTAAGAGAAACCGATCTTTCCATGAGGTACTAGTCAGTTGCCTTTAGAACAGAAACCTTTCCCTTTTTACTTTGCTTGTTTGTTAAAGGTGACTTATCTCATGGCTATTCAGTGGCCTCTCTTTGAAATGAGTTTCATGGGTCTTAGCTCAGTTCCTAGCAGATTGGTGTCCACATCACAGATACAAACATCACAGTTGGCTTTTAAGTTGGCAAGCAAGATTTAGGATTGGTTTGGGCCATGTATCCTGAGGTCCATGTGCTCACTTATTTTTAACACACTAGCTCAAAGTGTAGCTGCAGCAGGATGAGCTAGATGCCAGAGTATGTGCCTAGGGTCTCAGATGAGATTGTACTCGGGGTAGCTAGCTCAGCCTGCCGCCTACATCATTGCACCTATACTGCTATTTTGAACACTGTAGCTCAACCAAAGCTAGTATGAGAGTGTCTACACAAGCTGAAAATTACACCCCCAGCGCCAGTGTAGATGTGCACCAAGACAGTGTGAGTGAAAAAGAAGTGATTAATAAGAGAAGGTGGGGAGGAGCAATTTGTGATCAGCAGGCAAGTAGAGAGGGGAGAACCAGTTTGATTTAAAGAAAAAAAATCATCATAATGGGCCCACGCCACAAATGTCCGACCCGAACTTTCCCAAAGGGTTGTTCTGGCCCATTTCTAGTGAAAATAAGAGCTATCTCCACAAAGCCATCCCGTCTTTCATGAGAGACATTTGTATGGTTCTGAAATGTTCCACTTGTTCTTTTCCCTCATGCGAAAGCAGTATTATGCTGAGACCTGAAGATGTAGCGAGCTGTGTGGGGAGAAGTGCAATTGATGTCTGCAGCAGCATTTCTGCTGTGCACATCATGCTGCAAACGCGTTGCATGTTAATCTCTTTGGTGCTCTTTGGCTAGTAGACTGAGCATTTTGCCTCTGCCACTGACTCACTGTGTGGCCTTGTAATTCTGATAAGATAGTGGAGCTAACACCTCGACTCTGGCAGAAGTGCCATGGCATCTTCAGAAACTATGAGTGGTCAGAATCTTGCTTTAAATAATAATGCCTAGCTCCTGTATAGCACTTTTTATCAGTAGATCTCAAAGCATTTTACAAAGACGGTCACTGTTTTGACTCCCATTTTACAGATGGGGAAACTGAAGCAGAGCTAGGGGCAGAAACCAAGTCTCCTGAGTACCAGTCCAGTGTTCTGTATATCTACTAGGACATGCTGGAAGTGTTAGCTGAAAGACAAGCCCCTTACCTCTATACTGGGACACTGAATCAAAAGGATCAGTGAATTGCCCACAATTGACACAATTCCTGCAGCTCCTAAGTACTGTATTCTGTGGAGGTCTCCCATCCAAGAACTAATCCAGCCTTACTCCTGCTTAGCATGATCATGCTTTAAGGTGGTACAGCTGCAGGTTCTAGTTTGTTGGACAGTATCAGCAATCATTTGTTATTAGGCTGATGATTTAATTCCAAGTCTTTCTCTTAATCCCACATTTCTTCATCAGCTCTTCAAGGCAAGATTTGTTTTTTTCTGGGGTTTTTTATGATGATAACATCTCACCTATATCATCGGCTGATGGTCTTGTCTACCCAGCCTTAATCTGATTTTCACAAGCATCCCCTGTATGGAAAAATCAAATAGAATTTAATAGGAAACGATCAGCTTTCTCTAGATTATTTTTGAACTGTTATAGAATTGAGTAGAGAGCTGTATCTCTACTGCTTGAATTCTGTATTCTGGTTTAAAAATACCTGTGGAAAGGGTCTCATTCTCTGTTAAATTCTCTGGGGCTTTTAGAAGAATTTCTGTAGAATCATACTACATTTCTGTAGAACTCTATCCCTGTTAAACTCTGTAGTATATGCTCACACAGACTTACCCAAGAAAAATGAACCACTCGGAATTTAACATCAAATGATTTACAATGGCTTGCGCAGGGTTAACTTGGAGGCAGCAAACCATGAAGAGACATCACTCACTGGGAGGCTGGAAGGGCTGAGAGATTAGAAGACTATTTTAAATGAAAAATTAGCAACAGCCAGGGAACATTCATATGGAAAATGAGACTCAGACACCTATAGTGGTTTGGCTACTGAATGTCCAAAGCTGGAGTTCATTAGCTGCTCTGGTATCCTTGCCAGGCCATGTCAATAAAGAAGGTATTAGCTGGACATCTTGTCTGTTGTTCTCCCCACTCTATTGTTTATCATTATTTGTAAAGGGGTTTCACATGGCATGTTTCAAGACAGTGGAAGAACCAGAATATTTGTAAAGTTGTAAAACAAAGTCAGCCAATTTCTCGTGTATCTCCAGGGTTCTATCGGAGTGTGGTGGCAGCAGGGCAGAATGGGAAAGGAATGTATATTGCATCTGATGCTAATTTGGTGCTTTTTAGCTGACGAGTCATTCTGCCCAAACTTCAGAGAGCGAGAGTACTCCCTCTGTGTGTGTGTGGAATTTTTAATACTTCTCTCCTAGTTAACTACAGCTCTGATGAAATCGTATCCAACCACAGCAGCCTGGAAATTATTGCGTCTTTGTGTGAAAATCCAGAGCTTCCTTTGTATTCCTTGCACTGGAATGCTTAGATTTCACCTTACTGAAATTAAACCAAAGTGGCAGCTAATAACAGCCTAAGAAAATAATATCACCACTTGATTGTTCCTTCTAGTGACTTAATAAATTGGGTGAAATGAGGTGGGGGCGGGAAAAGGAGAAATAACAGAGGTGTGAAGTGTTGTACTTAGCCAAATAGAAATACTTCATTTTTGCTGTAACATGAAGCCATATTATTATTATTATTTATTATTATTAATAACTGACATTTATATAGCTTCTTTCATCCTGAAGGATCCCAAAGCACTTTAGAGATCATTATACATTAGAGATCATTTTCCTGCAACTAAGGTGGAATGTGCCAGCTATTTTGCACTGGCAGTAGTTTTTCAAACAACCTTCAGTTTGAAACTGCAGGGGCAATTTAGGGAGGTGAAATGTAATCATTCCAGTTGAAGTTTGCCTCAACACCACTGTGACTCCACCTATATTCAGGGAGGGTGCTCAGGGTTCCATAGTGACCACGTGTGGTCAGAATATTGGTTTTCTGTCTCATCAGACGGTATTGCACCTCCTTGCATCAGGGTTGTTTCTGGTATGGCAGTAACCACAGACAGGCCTCTAGTCATGGATCAGGGCTCCATTGAGCTAGCCACTGTACAATCTGCCCCGAAGAGTTTATAATCTAAGTTGTTGTCTAAGCCATGCTGCTTGTGTCTCCTCTAATGTGACAAACAGGGTTAGATTTAAAGTCTCTGGACCTTGCAAAAATAGCGAGTCTTTGGGGCCGGAGGGTTAGAATGAGGAGGAGGAGTGCATCCAAGAGAAGGCTCAAACAGAGCTGTGCAGGATCTTGCAAAGGATATGAAGTTCAGACATGTTGTATTGGGCAGCCACTGGTGAGCTTCAAAGGAGGGGATGATGGGCTGATCGAGTGACGAAGGTCATTTTAGCCGCTGTCTTTTGGACAGAATGGACAGAAGAGATAAGGGTTTCATTGAGTCCATAAGGTACGAGGAGTTGACCAGGGCCCAGGCGTGTGTTTTGGCCACAGGGACAGAATCAAAGGGTCAAATTTTCGGTATGGTGTGGAGAGTCAAGTGGCAAGATGTGATGAGAGCCTGGAAGTGTAAAGGTAGTAGGAAGTCAAAGATGAGTGTGCAAGGGATGAGGCTGACAGGGAGGGAGGTGATGTGAAGAATAGTGCAGGAAAATGAAAGTGGGAAGAGGGTTTAGGAGGAAGACTAAGCAGCTCATTTTACCCATCCAAGACGGTTTGTGAGAGCGAATCCGATATGCCGCTGTTCAGAGCAAGAGTAGCATGGAGAGAGAAGTTCCAGAGTGGTCGGTGGAGAGATGATAGATGAGTGGGTGTCACTGCATGAAAAGAGGAGGAGTCCTTAATAAGTTCTCCAGGGAAGCAGCTACTCGGACCAGTATCCAGATTTATGGAATAATACCCTGGCTAGTAAATTGAGTATTTAGAACTAGGGGACAGATAATTTGGGGTAAGGAGGGGATGTTTTCTTTCTGTAACCCATCACCCTCCTCAAGTAAATCACTGTCTGAGCCCTAGAAGGCACATCAACCTGAAGATACTGTAGGGTTCACTTTCCTATTCCCCTGCCATACTGCATCATAAGGTTTTCAGTTCAGAATTTAAAAAATGCTAAGGTCTATTCCATTGAAATTTGTATATTCGTAATTAATGAAGATAAGTTAAAAACTTCCAATGACTATTAGATTTATAGGGAGGGTAAAATTAAACACTGCCACTAAAACCTGCTATAACAGAATCTCTTTAGTGCTAATGTTCATTTATAGTTTAACTTCCCAGCGTTTAATCCTTTTTTGGTGTAACAGAGGGACCGACAATTTAAGATCCTGAAAGATGGTTTTATGACTTGTTCAGCTATAAATCAAACTTTTAAAGTTCATAAAAATTGTTAAAATAAAAAATGGTTTAATAAGAGTGTTTTATGGTCTATAACATTATTATAGCTGTTTTATTCCCTTTGCGTTACTACTTTAATTGGATTGCAACAGTTCTTCAGATTCTCCGTTTTTATTGGATAAAATGTAATCTTAAATCAAAATGACCAAAAATGTCTTCAATATGTCTTTATTTATCATCTCTTTCCTTCAGCGCCTTGAATCCAGCAGAGGACACAACAAGATAAAGCGGGGGTATCTCTCCTGTGTTAAGAAAACAGCACGCTAGTATGATTCGGGTATTTTCCCCTTGTCGTCATGAACAAGGTGTCATTTTGTTAGCTCCCTGCAAAGTCTGGATTCTAAAACTTACATCCTTCACTGTTTGCTGCTTAGCAGGCAGGGTTCTACATTCCAAAGGTGACAGCAGCAGCAGTGCCTCCTGGTGGTCTCATCTCACTCATCCGCTTTCTTCTGTCTCTTTGCCTTACCAGGTGTCAGACCGCTCTGTGGTGGCTCTCGTTCCTAAACAGACCTCCTCATATAACATCCCCGCCTCTGCCAGCATATCTCGAACCTCCATTAGTAGATACGGTAAGAAGCAGGGTTAAGTGCTGGGGATTTAAAGGCTCACAGGCAGGCAGCGACCTGACTTTTCCACTGCTAGACTCATCTTTAGACTCCAGCTAGACTGGAATCATTAGTGGAACAAGCTTTTTGGTCTCAGCTTGTAATCAATCAACAGGTGAGAGTATCCTTAACTCAGCATGTAAGATTTTAAACACATAGGAATTGGGAATGTTATTTGCATAGCAGTATGGGTAGGCATTTTACAGACCATGCCCTAAAGAGTTTACAGTCTGAATAATTGAGTCTGTTGGATGCCAAGTGCAGATTTATAGCTTCGTATACACAGTAGTAATAATACACCTTCATAAAGGATGGTGGAGAAGTCCCTGGCGCATGGGTTTTTTTCAGCTCTTTCATTCTATGGACTGTTTAGTCAAAGAGAGCTCTCCTGACAGACCCACCTCCTTTCCCAGTTTCCTGGCTCTCAAAATCTTTATTCTGAGTACCATCACAGAGGAGTTATGCAGAGCAATCTGAATGGTGTGAGACCCGTCAGCTAGCAGAACAGTATTGTGGCTCTGTGCACTATAGCAAGGTTGTTTGCCACCTATAAAAATCAATGCAAATAAGAGTTCTTAGTTCCCTTTGTTCTTCAGGTGAAGTGGGGAGGGGACCCAGATTGGGGAAGTAATGCCAGTGCTTGTTCATCGGCATCAGGTGCAAGAGCATTTGTGAACTGCAAGTGTGCATGATCTTTGCTAACGTTAATATTAATAATTCTAATTGTGCAGACAAAATGCAAATGAGGATGCAGATTTACTTTCCATATTATGCATCAGTACAGAGCCATGTTTAAAAATAGAATTACTAGATGCTTCCCAGCCTTCCCCCCTCCTTTTCTCCCCCGTGCCTTAATTAAATTGGCTGGAATATTCATATTTGTCTGCGTATTAATCAGGGATGAAACTTTACCAACTTTTATAATAACTGTTATATTTCCTTTGCTGATCCCCTTAATTCTTTCTGGTGCTGGGAAAGGCGAGTGGAGACTTGGGAGGATGAGCTGGCCACAGCAAAGCAAGCATTTGAGAGAGAGAGGGAGAGTGTGGTGGTTTGATAGTCTCACTAGACCGTTCTGCCACAAGCTGAATGGATAGTGGGTGGGTGGAGCCAGGATAATACATTTCCTTGGGGAACTGAAGCACCTCCTGTCACTAAGCAGTGAGTGGGGTGATTAAGGAAGCACCTTACCCATGCTCCAAAGAGGAGTCTATTCCAGCTCCCCAGGAAAGGTTGGGTGTTGAGCAAGGGGGTGAAAGTAAGGGGTGTGATCAAGAATCCTGCAGGGAAGCAGTGGCAGTGGCCACTGTTGGAAGACAGGATACTGGGCTAGACGGACCTTTGGTTTGATCCAGTATGGTCATTCTTACATTCCTCCCCTCCCCTGACCGTGCCTGCACAGGGGCCAAAAGGATACAAGCACACACTGCAGATACAACCTATCCAATGATAGGTTGTCTGCTGTTTAATTCAGTCACCTCTTAATTTGATTGTTTATTACACTTGAACCACATCACTTGTTTTAAAAAATAACGCAGCTTCTGCCCTGTTTGGATTGGGCCAGGCAGCTGCAATCAGACTTGCAGAGAGCTGACATTAAGGCCCTGATCCTCCAAACACTCATGCACGTGCTTAACATTAAGCATGTGAGTAATGGCTGTGCTTTGAATGGGACTGCGTGTGAGTAAATCAGTTTAACCAGTTAGGAAGAGTCCCAGGGCTTGTCTACATCAGAAAGTTGCAGCGCTGGTGAGGGAGTTACAGCGCTGCAACTTTGAAGGTGTACACATCTGCAGGGCATCACCAGCGCTGCAACTCCCTGTTTGCAGCGCTGGCCGTACTCCCGTTTTGTCTCGGGTGTAGAGGATCCAGCGCTGGTGATCCAGCGCTGGTAATCCAATGTAAACACTTACCAGCGCTTTTCTTGACCTCCGTGGAAGGAGGAAGCCTCTGGTAATCAAGCTGATCTCCTTTCCCGGTTTGCTCTCTCGTTCCCGGAACCCCGAGCAAGCAGGTAAGGAGAACCGCTTGCTCGGCGGTTCGGGGAACGAGAGAGCAAACCGGGAAAGGAGACCAGCTTTGCCGCGGTTTGCTCTCGCGTTCCCGGAGCCACCCTGCAAACCGCAGGGAAGGAGACCTGCTTGCTCGGGGTTCCGGGAACGAGAGAGCAAACCGCGGCGAAGCTGGTCTCCTTTGCCGGTTTGCTCTCTCGTTCCCCGAACCGCCGAGCAAGCGGTTCTCCTTACCTGCTTGCTCGGGGTTCCGGGAACGAGAGAGCAAACCGGGAAAGGAGACCAGCTTTGCTGCGGTTTGCTCTCTCGTTCCCGGAGCCACCCTGCAAACCGCAGGGAAGGAGAACCGCTTGCTCGGCGGTTCGGGGAACGAGAGAGCAAACCGGGAAAGGAGACCAGCTTCGCCGCGGTTTGCTCTCCCGTTCCCCGAGCAAGCAGGTCTCCTTCCCTGCGGTTTGCAGGGGGTTCGGGAACGCGAGAGCAAACCGCGGCGAAGCGGGTCTCCTTTCCCGGTTTGCTCTCTAGTTCCCGGAGCCCCGAGCAAGCAGGTCTCCTTCCCTGCGGTTTGCTGGGTGGCTCCGGGAACGCGAGAGCAAACCGGGAAAGGAGACCAGCTTCGCCGCGGTTTGCTCTCCCGTTCCCCGAGCAAGCAGGTCTCCTTCCCTGCGGTTTGCAGGGGGTTCGGGAACGCGAGAGCAAACCGCGGTGAAGCGGGTCTCCTTTCCCGGTTTGCTCTCTAGTTCCCGGAGCCCCGAGCAAGCAGGTCTCCTTCCCTGCGGTTTGCTGGGTGGCTCCGGGAACGCGAGAGCAAACCGGGAAAGGAGACCAGCTTCGCCGCGGTTTGCTCTCCCGTTCCCCGAGCAAGCAGGTCTCCTTCCCTGCGGTTTGCAGGGGGTTCGGGAACGCGAGAGCAAACCGCGGCGAAGCGGGTCTCCTTTCCCGGTTTGCTCTCTCGTTCACGGAACCCCGAGCAAGCAGGTCTCCTTCCCTGCGGTTTGCTGGGTGGCTCCGGGAACGCGAGAGCAAACCGCGGCGAAGCTGGTCTCCTTTCCCGGTTTGCTCTCTCGTTCCCGGAACCCCGAGCAAGCTGGTCTCCTTCCCTGCGGTTTGCTGGGTGGCTCCGGGAACGCGAGAGCAAACCGGGAAAGGAGACCAGCTTCGCCGCGGTTTGCTCTCCCGTTCCCCGAGCAAGCAGGTCTCCTTCCCTGCGGTTTGCAGGGGGTTCGGGAACGCGAGAGCAAACCGCGGCGAAGCGGGTCTCCTTTCCCGGTTTGCTCTCTCGTTCCCCGAACCCCGAGCAAGCTGGTCTCCTTCCCTGCGGTTTGCAGGGGGGTTCGGGGAACGCGAGAGCAAACCGCGGCGAAGCTGGTCTCCTTTCCCGGTTTGCTCTCCCGTTCCCCGAACCCCCCCTTGAAGCCGCCCAACAGCGCTGCAGTGTGGCCACATCTAACACCACTTGCAGTGCTGGTTGCTGTAAGTGTGGCCACTCTGCAGCGCTGGCCCTATACAGCTGTACTAATACAGCTGTAACTACCAGCGCTGCAAAATTTTAGATGTAGACATGGCCCCAGAATCTGAATATGGAGCTCTGTGACAGTAACAGATGACTGTAGGGAAGAGTTGTGTGCTATCCACATGTTGTTACTGACACTCCCCAAGTGCTCCCTTGTGTTCTTCAGTCTCTGGCCTTGTCTACACCACAAAGTTGCAGCGCTGGTGAGGGAGTTATAGCGCTGCAACTTAGGAGGTGTACACATCTGCAGGGCATCACCAGCGCTGCAACTCCCTGTTTGCAGCGCTGGCCGTACACCCGTTGAAACTCGGGTGTAGAGGATCCAGCGCTGGTGATCCAGCGCTGGTCATCAGGTGTAAACACTCACCAGCGTTTTTCTTGACCTCCGTGGAATAAACAGGTATCCCAGCAAACCAGAGGAAGCCTCTCTGGTAATCAAGCAGGTCTCCTTCCCCGCGGTTTGCAGGGGGGTTCGGGGAACGCGAGAGCAAACCGCGGGGAAGCAGGTCTCCTTCCCCGCGGTTTACTCTCGCGTTCCCCTAACCCCCGTGCAAGCAGGTCTCCTTCCCAGCGGTTTGCTCCGGTGTTCCCCGAACCCCCCTGCAAGCAGGTCTCCTTCCCAGCAGTTTGCTCCGGTGTTTTTTGAACCCCCGTGCAAGCAGATCTCCTTCCCCGTGGTGTGCTGTCGCGTTCCCCGAGCCCCCGTGCAAGCAGGTCTCCTTCCCAGCGGTTTGCTCCGGTGTTTTTTGAACCCCCGTGCAAGCAGATCTCCTTCCCCACGGTGTGCTGTCGCGTTCCCCGAACTCCCCTGCAAACCGCGGGGAAGGAGATCTGCTTGCACGGGGGTTCGGGGAACACGACAGCACTCCGCGGGAAAGGAGATCTGCTTGCACGGGGGTTCAAAAAACATCGGAGCAAACCGCTGGGAAGGAGACGTGCTTGCACGGGGGTTCAAAAAACACCGGAGCAAACCGCTGGGAAGGAGACCTGCTTGCAGGGGGGTTCGGGGAACACCGGAGCAAACCGCTGGGAAGGAGACCTGCTTGCACGGGGGTTCGGGGAACGCGAGAACAAACCGCGGGGAAGGAGACCTGCTTCCCTGCGGTTTGCTCTCGCGTTCCCCTAACCCCCCTTGAAGCCGCCGAACAGCGCTGCAGTGTGGCCACATCTAACACCACTTGCAGCGCTGGTTGCTGTAAGTGTGGCCACTCTGCAGCGCTGGCCCTATACAGCTGTACTAATACAGCTGTAACAACCAGCGCTGCAAAATTGTAGATGTAGACATACCCTCTGTTTCATTTCATTTTTTCTTATTTCACACACATACATGGACCTGAGCTGGAGCAGAAGGTAGCGGGGGGGAGAGATACTGGGAGGAGAATAGAGTACATGGCGTTTAAACTATAATAAGAGAGTCTGAGCTGCTCAAGTTCACTGAAATGACAGTCACCTTGAGGAATGTGTATAAAATAAACTTGTCAGATTTTAAAGGTATGATGTCATGGAAAAAGTGTTCAAAAGTGCGCCCCTCCCCCTTACAAAGTCATCACGTGGACATAGTTACCCAGTCCCAGTGGTATCTGAGATACCACCAGGCTTCTGTGTCCTTGCCCAGAAGGCAACATCACTACTCGTGCAAGCTGCTGGTATGATGACCCAGCAAAGGTTAGTACTTATAACAAGAAAGCAAAGGTTGGGCACCCGGGGCGGAACAAATCTGATTATCATAAAGGCAGCCTTCCACCTCCCTCTCACAAACAGCCACTCTCCTACCCTTTCCCCTGGACAAGGGGCTGCTCAGCTGGAGTTAACCCCTTCCTCACTGGAGACAAAGTCCTGCCCCTCATTCTTTCCTGTGTGTCTGCTTGTGGCAAATGCTGCTTTTTTTTTAATGGTGTCTGCAATGTATTCTATTTAATTGCTCTGCAAATAATCCAGTGAGGGGGGTCTGCTAAAGAGAGGCAGAGAAGTGATAGAAGCTGCTTCCTTTGGACATCACCGGCTTCTCTTCTGTTCAGATTCAACATTCCGGTACACAGGCAGCCCAGACAGCCTCCGCTCCAGGGCACCCATGATCACCCCTGACCTAGAAAGCGGAGTGAAAGTCTGGCACCTAGTCAAAAACCATGACCATGGAGACCAGAAGGAGGGCGACCGGGGCAGTAAGATGGTGTCTGAGATCTATCTGACTAGACTGTTAGCTACAAAGGTAATCGCTATGCACCAGAGTCTGCCTGGAAAATATATAAATAGGCCTGTAAAGAGACAATGCTCAGCCCTTGTCTCGAGCCTTCAGTGTCCATTAATGAAGCCTTGCGACCTGTCTGAATTGGGCATTATTATCCTCATTTTACCCAGAGGGAGTGGGGGTGCAGAGAGGATAAGTGCTCCTGGAGTTACGGAACAATTCAGTGGCAGAGCCAGAAATAGAGCCCTGGTTTCCTGGCAATCGCTCCTAAATTTCTAGATGCTCCATCCTTTCACCAGCACTAAAAATTGGAAGGAAGCTACCATGTCTGTAAATGCTTTACCCGTCGTCTCAGCCTAGGGAATCTACAATCCTTTTGTAGTGCCCTCAGCAATGGTTATAGCACAGATTGCATTTCAGAAGCAAAAGAAAAGGTGCTTAACGGTAAGAATAAAACCAATGTGCCTCAGAAGTGCAGCCAGCCCATTCCTATAAGGTTACATATACCTTACCTATTCCTATAGGGTCTATACCTATACCTTTCTGGAGCTGTGCATAGCCCGTGTCACCATCTGGTGTCCCCTCCTGCTGTTGCTGTTTAGCCGAGTGTGCATACATGCCTCCCATCACCCCGTTGGTTGCTGCTCCCATTAGGGTACGCTGCAGAAATTCGTGGATGACTTGTTCGAGACCTTGTTCAGTACTGTGCACCGAGGCAGCGCGCTCCCACTGGCCATAAAATACATGTTCGATTTCCTGGATGAGCAAGCAGATAAGCACAGCATCCACGACACAGATGTGAGGCACACCTGGAAGAGCAATTGGTAAGAGCATGGGGAGTGGGGGTGGACCCCACTGTTGAGCAATTATCCACAGCCTGGAAAAGAATGGAAACGCGGGGATGGAGCTGGGAGCGGGAGGAGGAGGGACATCGTCTGTGTAATTGGAGGCAGCTCGAAGTGCACATGTGCCTCACAGAATAAACCTTCTGTTGCCACACCTCCTTTCTTTCATTGTTAAGAAAGATGCCAGCATACGCACATTTGTGCAAAACCCTGCCCCTGTCCTTCTGCCTGGGAGTCACAAACCTGATTCTTTTCATTTTCAGGGAACTTTTGCACTTTTTGCGCTTGGGGGTGATTGTCACATTCTGGCTGCCCTCAGATATAATGGAAGGAGGCACCCCTGATACAAAGCTTTGCTAATACTCTTCAATCCAAACCTCCGGTACCTGTGCCATCCCAATTATGGGACCTCCTTGCTGCTGTGACAATGTATTTCAATTCTGACCTGTCGTGGTTCAAATCAGGAACCACCAGCACATAGACAGCTCTGCCAGTGCATCTCAGTCCTGGCCTGTACACCAGCTCCTGCTGTTGAACTCCAGCCTCAGAGAAGCTACAGGTTATTGACAGTGCCACAAAAGGGCTAAATTAGCACTGAAAATTAAGCAAAGTGTTCCCTGCCTTTTCATTTACAACTTTAATCTGTTAAAATCTGGTTATTTTTCTAAGTATGAAGCATCCAGGAAACTGCAAACTGCCTGTTAAATTATTTAGTGGTTATTATAGGATAAACTAATTCCACTCCTACAAACCTGTTTCACCTCACCACTCAGACAGATGTGGTTTTGAGTGTAAATTCCAGACCCCTCCTTTCATTCCAGGGGTAGGAATTATTTATTGTTGTTTGTACTCCAGTAGTTCCCAGAGGCCTCTGTACACACAATAAAATCTAGCTCCTGCCCCAAAGAGCTTACAGTCTATACAGACAAAGGAACTGTGGCAAAGCTGGGAATTGAACATGGTGTCTTGCATCGCAGTCCAGTTCTTTAGCCCCAAGACCGCCCCTGCTCTCCAATAATGAGAAGAGATTTTGGAAATGGCTAGGTTGTATACAGGCAGGTAGTTAACAGCCATACCTTACATGTATGATACTATCAAAAGGGAAATGCCTGCTGATGCTCAGATGTGACAGTTCAGTTAGCAGCTGCTCCTTCCCAAATGCTTCCAGAGCCGTGCTCCAGGGAGCAAGGGAGAAGGGAAGAGAGAGCAGATGAGTGGAGCTCACACTTAAACTGTGTGCAATTGACACAAACTGCAGCTTGGACTCAATGTTCTCAGAACAATTGGAGCTATTACATCTTTGCCTTTGCTGTTATTTTAGGATTAAAAGCTCCGTGGGTTAGAAATTTACCTCTGGGGTGGGGGGTGGAGAATCCATAACAAATGGTAGCCCCCTGAAGATTTTTTATTTTTTTTCCACCAGTCCCTCGTGGTTTAAAAAGCCTCTAATCGTCATGTCTGCAAAAGCTGGATTCCCCGCTAAGGCCGTAGGAAGCTAAAAACAATTTGTTGAAAGCTTTAGAAGAAGGAGCTATTAGGATAAAATGTTTGAATCCTGAATAAAATGACACTTCTTAAAGCTATAAAGGGAAACGGTGTCGAACAACAAAGATTTTTCTACCACAGCCATCAAACCACATGGGTTCCGGCTGCTGATGGGGACCTAGCCATTGTACAGCTTTGCACATGGGAACAAAGGAGGAGTCAGAGCAGAGGTGTAAATTCTAGTTTTCAAACTAATCATTACATTGAGCCTTCACTATGTCTATACATTTCCACAGCACTCTCCAAACATTAGTGAGTGCTTGCTGTGCCCCTAGCAGAGAGCCAAGCATTGTCAGACAGGAATAGAGGCACTGAGAGGGAAAGGGCCTTGTCCCAGATATTAACTGGGTCAGCGTTAGGGATGGGAGTATCACTCAGGAGTTCTAGCCCTGTGCGCCACCAGCTAGAAAAGGACCAGGCATGACTCCTTTGAGAAAGGAAAGTTAAGCCTCAGACCACATCAGACCTCCTGGGGGAGCCCAGATGAGAACTAAGGGTATGGCTACACTTGAAACTTCAAAGCGCTGCCGGGACAGCGCTGCGGCAGCGCTGCCGCAGCAGCACTTTGAAGTGTGAGTGTGGTCACAGCACCAGCGCTGGGAGAGAGCTCTCCCAGCACTGCACGTAAACCACATCCCTTACAGGTGTAGCTTGCAGTGCTGGGAGCCGCGCTCCCAGCGCTGCGGCTCTGATTACACTGAGGCTTTACAGGGCTGTATCTTTCAGCGCTCAGGGTGGTGTTTTTTCACACCCCTGAGCGCGAAAGTTGCAGTGCTGTAAAGCGCCAGTGTAGCCAAGCCCTGAGAGACTTGAGTAGCTGGGGTTGTAGACTCATGTGACCTGTTGGAAGTAGCAGGAAAGCTGGGAGGGGCACAAGGTGAGATGAGAGGGAAGGGGGGTATTGAGAACAGGTGTGGCAGCTTGGAAGATGGAAGGCAGTTTAGCTGACTGAGGGGGGTCTGGGAAGTAGCCAGAGAGTTGGTCAGCATGGGAAGCAGTACAGGGCCATCATGCAGAGAGCAGCAATTGGGAGCATGTGGAGAATGGAGGCAGCTAACAAGACACTCTGCTGTTTGAGGGCATTGAGCAACTTGTCTGCAGTGTTCCAAGGGTTAAGGCTGAAGCCTTGGTTGTAGCTAGCTGGCTAGCGAGGGAGAGCTGGGACTTGAAAGCTAACAGAAAGCAGCAGCTGGTTTTTGATCCTGCTTTAGAGCCAAAGGAAAAGGGAAGAATAATTCTCCTTTGATTACCAAGCCCAGGATTTGGAGGCGGGGCGGGAGGAGGGGGGAGGCAGGCAGGCAGAGATACCTGATGTGCTCCTTCCAGGCTGACGGGCTGGGAACAGGCCCTGGATTCTGCTCAATGCAGTGGATTATTAGTGGGGACTCTAGTAGTACCCCACCTCATCAGCCCAGTGCCACAGACCTTCACTCTAAAGAACGCTGAGATACAGACTAACAGACTGCACTTGACCTCTCGAGCCCCCTGGATAAACCCCAACACTAGCAAACACTGGGGGCTCTCCTAAAACGGAGAGCTTCCTCTCTGCCTTACAGTACGGTGCCTGCAGTCCACTTGGCTTCAGCACCCAGGCATTTCTGGCTGTCCCTTGACATGGCACAAGACCAAGTCAAATGGCAGCCACTCCGGAGTGGGCAGGGTCAGCAGGGGCTGGACCAAGGGGTGGCTGGAAAATCAGAGAAGAAAAATGGCCACTAGCCTGGCCCGGGTTTGCTAATGAGATGGGTTCAGCTCTGCTTAGGGTATCACTGCAGACTGTGTGGGGCCATTACTGCCACTTAGTGCTTATAAGGGGCACCGCCCTGAGCAGATCATTGTAGGACCCGAAATACATGGGAAAGAAAGATCCCCTCCTGTCTCTAGGGTTTGTGACTTGTTTTTATTCCTTTGTTTTCCTGCAGCCTCCCTCTCCGGTTCTGGGTGAACGTAATCAAAAACCCCCAGTTTGTGTTCGATATCCACAAGGGTAGCATCACAGACGCCTGCCTCTCTGTCGTCGCCCAGACCTTCATGGACTCCTGTTCCACCTCCGAGCACCGCCTGGGCAAGGACTCCCCCTCCAACAAATTGCTCTATGCCAAGGATATCCCCAGCTACAAGAGCTGGGTAGAAAGGTAGGTCAGTGCGGGAGCATGGTCAGGAGCAACAGCAGCTGTCTTATTGTACCACCTGGTCAGCCATTGTAATGCATATGTAACCCGTGCCTGCTTGGTGCAGTGCTCTGCCCGCCGACTCCGTGGGTGCTCTGGCCCTTGAGCACTCATGGAAAAAAATTAGCGGGTGCTTAGCACCCAACACCAGCCAAGCTCCACCTCTCCCACCAGCGCCTCCTGCCTGCTGGCAGCCCGCTAGTCAACTCCTTCCCAGCACCTACCACCTGCGGCACGCAGGAGGCACTGGGAGAAGCGGGGATGGGGCATGCTCGGGGGAGGGGGTGGGAAGAGGTCGGGCAGGGGTGAAGGCTTGGAGGAAGGGGTGGAGTAAGGGTGGGCCTGGGGCAGAGTGGGGTGTCAAGCACCCTCAGGAAGAGAGGAAGTCGGCGCCTGTGGCTTTGTCCCGCTGTACTGGCACCTAGACCATCTAGTGATTAATGAGTCTGCTGCAGCCTTAGCTAAGAGGCATGTGGCTTTTAGCTCATGCATTTAGCTCCAGAGGTCCCAGGTTCAATCCCACCTGCTGAGGTCTGTCAGCATTACACGTGCATTGCTGGACCTGCAGCCATAGCATCACATAGCCTGATTCCATGGTCTAAATGGCATTGGAGCCGATGAGATCTTGGATGGAAGATGACATGGTGCTGGTGGTGTTCTTCCTCTGAATTAATGGCAAGCATCATTATTGCCACGCCCCCATCGTGAATCAGGACCCCACTGCACTAGCCGCTGTACAAACACACAACAAAAAGATGGTGCCTGTCCCAAAAAGCTTCCAGCCTAAATATAAGATGAGGGGACAGGGTGAATACAATAGACAGACAAAGGCAGCACAAGGAGGCGATGCTGGTCAGTATGATAAGCAGCAATCACAGCACGCTAGCCATCTGATCACTGTCAGGTTTTGTGTAGGTCTCTCAGCAGAGGAACATTTGCAGGAGGACAACGGTTCTGGCAGATGCTTCTATTCATTCCCTTTGAAGCACCTGGCACTGACCACAGTCAGAAGACAGAATGCTAGGCTAGCTGGACCATTGGTCTGACCCAATACGTCCGTTCTTATGTTCTTGTTGGACAGGTGTGTCACCTATAGTCTTGCTGGTTTTTGACCACCTATCAATCAGAGGAATGTAGTGAATAATAAGAATTTTTAATGGTAGAGTTTCAACTAAAATGAGAGGTTTCCTCAATAATTTTATGCTGACAATGAATGAATGGTGATCCATTCTGCCTCCCAGTTGGCAGGTTCACAAGCAAACGTGGTAGGATGGTTGAAAGGTAGAGAGCAAACAGTACAGTTCAAACACGCATGCTGCTATGGCCGGCACTGACTGTCAGATCAGATGTGCAACGGAGACCTCAACCATTAAAGATCCCACAGCACTATCTTGGAGTGTTAGCCTTGATGCCTGACCCAGATTGCAGTTCAGATCATTTTCTGCCTCACGCAAATCCGCCCCGTAGTTTCCACTGGATAAGTTATTATCCCTTAGTTTCTCCACTTCGGTATACTTTCTGGATGGAGATTACATAGTATTACTGTGCAGAGTCCTAAAGCTTCTCTGTTCCCAGGACCCCAGAAGTTGCTGCATATCAGTGTGGGGCAAAATGTTTCCTTTGATATGCACAGGGCCAGATTTGCTGTGGCTCCTGCTTGGTTAGGAGCAATAGAGAGGAGAGGCCTTGCTGGCTCCTTTCAGAATTCACAAAGGCCAGATAGAACTGCAGACCCTCGTTCTGGGCAATGAATGCTAGCTGAGACGGAACCCTTGGGGTTTTACATTCAGGAGTAAATGTAAAGGGCACCCTGCTGCGTACATGGTGCCCTTCCTTGCCAATATGTTCTTCATTTGTCTCTCACCTTTCATTCCCTAGGTATTATGCAGACATTGCAAAGCTCCCAGCCATCAGTGACCAGGATATGAATGCCTACCTCGCGGAGCAGTCACGCCTGCATGCCATTGAGTTCAACATGCTAAGCGCGCTCAATGAGATCTACTCTTATGTCAGCAAGTACAGTGAAGAGGTGAGCAGGCCCCCCACCCCCGGGCCACAGGATATGTGGCAATCCTGCCACCAAGCCACCTTAGACAGATAGAGTCCATTGGGAGGAGGCTCTGCATATAAGTGGGATATGGAGCCTTTCACCTCTAGGTCAGCAGTTCAGTTCCACTCTGACTTGGTAGTGACTGAAAGTCACCCTGGATAGGTGGTTAGCCCCAGTCCTGTTCCTGGCATGGATAGGCTTCTCCACACAGCACAGTTGGCTTCCTGGCTGGCAGTCTCAGAAGGGAGGCCAAAGACAGAATGGGGCCTGGAGGCCAATTTCCCCTCTCATCCTTGACAGCTGTTTGGTAGGGCAGCATGGTTGAAGCTTGCACTGCTGCTAGCTGTGCTGTACCTGTGCTTTGCGCCAGCAGGCGGCTTTGGTCTCCAGAGCTGCCAGTGTAGCACATCCCATGAGAACCAATCCCTTGAAGTGTTGTGTGGGCAGCTCTGAACTCCTGAACCTGGGTGCACCCTCGGTCCAGCCCACTTCCAAATGCAGGGAAAAATCGTCTTGCCCCAGCAAACTCTGTCACAAATCCCAGCATCCTCTGGAAACTTCCAGTATGGCACAAATTTCATGTCACAGCAAAGCTGGCAGCATGGGCTCCTTTAATGAATGTATCACTTGAAACCAAGTTCTCGCCATCTGTTCCACCCCTTCATTTTCATTGTGAGAAGAACCTGTTTTGCAATTACATCCATTAAAAGAAAGGTTTTTGTCATTTAATTGCATGTATGCATTTATGATACAATGCCACAGCCATCTTCCAATTAGGGACTAAAATCTCATAACTTTCATGCTAAATGAGACAGAGGATGTAGAGTCAACGGTATAAGAGCAGGGAAATGATTGTGTTGATGGTATAACATGCAGCAAACAGTCCAACAAAAAAATCAGCATGGCTGGGAATGGAAGGGCACTCAGTGCTTTGGGTTTTGTTAGTTAAGTTTGGTTGAAGGAACAAAGCTAAGGGTAGGGATTGACAGCAACAAGCCAGCCTCAGCCCTCCAAGTGCGGAGAGCATTCAGATTGGGGAGTGACCCGTATGTCTCAGGTGGCCCTCCCAAGTCCTGGGCAAGGCTTGCCAGATCTGTCTGGCTCAGCAGCATTAACTTAGCCTGCCCCAAGTACTTCTGTTTTACCAGCTTCACTCACCACTGCTGCTGTGTTGCCCAGGGAAGGGAGTTCAGTAAACTGGACCCATCCTAGGTATCTTTGCTGCATGTTATCATTAACACCTAGAGTCCATTTCTGAGTATTTATCTCTTTATTTATTTATGCCCCTCATCTCCCCTTCTTTCTTTCTCTCTCCTTTCTGGAATGTTTACATTAATCGTGTTTGTTTTGCACCAAGATCATCGGGGCTCTGGAGCAGGATGAGCAGGCGCGCAGGCAGCGCTTGGCATACAAAGTAGAACAGCTTATCTGTGCCATGTCTATTGAGAGCTGAAGAAAGGAGATGGTGCTCCTAGGACCAGGAGAAGGAACTAGTTACCCTTGGGAATGAAGAGTACGAACAAGCAAGGAAGGCACTGGACCCATAGAAATACTGAAACATCCTCTGGGGGAAGCAGGGATTGTCCCAGATATTAAGTTCAAAATCATTTAGATTCCAGTTTGAAAGGACAGCAAGAAGGACAGTGCATCTCAACGCAAAATAGGATCAAGCTGGAGTAATTCTTCAAGTCATGTATGTGGAAGGAAGAAACCTGAGAAGTCTGGATGCCTCCGTGACTGCTATTTTGCATGAAAATCATTTGATATATATTAGGAAATAATGAAAACAGTATGTAAAGGTTTTTAAAAAAAAGAGGGAAAGAAAAAAATTAAAGCAACCACAGTGGCCACACAGATAATTCAGTCAACAAAATTCAGTTCCAAATTCTCTCTCACTCGTCAGTTTCCCGTGGTGTGTGGCTCAGACATTCTGCGAATAGACTCCTATGCTAATCCAAAAAATTGGAAAATTAAATTATTCCTGTTCCTGGGAACTTTTAAAAAATATGAGCACAAGTTTGCACCAAACCTTTTTACACAAAGTAAGATAATAGTTTAGCTGGAAATAAATCCAGTGGCACCAGAAAGAACTTGACCTGAATTACAGAACCATCAGATCATCTAACCTGTTTGTCTTGAAATCCAGCTTTATCTATGTATTTATATAGTGTCAATATATAGATATTATATATATATTTTTTAAATCCCACTTACTGTTGAATGATGGTAGGTCTGATTTTAAACATTTTTCTCTCTTGTTTCCATTCCATTTCAAAACACAGCTCCACCCCAGTGTAAAGATTCCACGGTATTTTTGTTTGCTTTACTCATGTTCCTGAAGCATGTTCTGCCCTTCGTGGCATTTGAAACTAAGGAAGTCATATACTGTTTAAACTGAAATTGGTGCATTGCAGGTTTCTACAGGTGCAATTTAAGCAAAACCAATTGGCTGATCTTGCAGTCGAGCAGAGCTAGGCTGAGACTGACTTAGTTGCTTGGGCTGTTAGTTGACTAGTGTTATTTTGTTCCAGCCACAATGTGATTTCTTGCAGTAAAAAAAAAACAAACTAAAACCAATGTTTACAGCAAGTCATACTTGAAAAGCGTAGACCTAGCGAGATAACATATTTATTGCTTTTCTGTTTGAGACACACTTATACTTACCCATAAGATCAGGACAGACTCCAATTGCATTTTTCTCTCAGCATATGCAAGGTCACCCAAAGGTGAAGCATAGGACTTTGTTTTTGTTGGGGAGAGGGAGAATCTTTACTCACAGCGAGAGAAAGTCCAAAACAACGCACTCAAGAGTGCCAGCCAACATTGTCACCTTTGTCTCTGTATCTCACTGTTAGGTTCAGTTTCCAACT
The DNA here is from genome assembly GCF_007399415.2 of Gopherus evgoodei. Classification (NCBI taxonomy): domain Eukaryota; kingdom Metazoa; phylum Chordata; order Testudines; family Testudinidae; genus Gopherus; species Gopherus evgoodei. The sequence continues at coordinate 144,826,188 of NC_044325.1, read as the reverse complement.
GGCCATAGCAGCCCATCTTTTCATGGACAGCGAAAAGCAAATGTTTGTGAGTGTCTTTCCTTTAAAAGAAACCAAAGCTTTCCTGTCCCTTTAAAGAGTGCCAAGCGGCGGATGGAATGCTGTAAATATTTCTCTCTGTAATAAATATTGATATTTGTGCAGACTGCAGTGGGGAAGGAGGAGGTGATTAGACCTAATGGAAACAGAAGTATCGACCATATGAGCCTTGGTGGTTGCAGCAAAATAGCTACCAGAGTTTGTTTAATGGAATCAAAACCAGACTTGAAAATGACCAGCCTTAAGTTTTCTTGTGGAGAGGCAGAGTGTGCTAGCCACGGGCTAGTTGTCATCTCGCTCTGATTCTTTTGTCATCCCTGAAATGGAGAGAGTAGTAATAATAATTGGGGTACAAGAGTATTAGCTAATGTTTCTCAACATAAAGTACTGTTCAAAACCTGGTTGAAGCCAGTGAGGTCAAGAGCACTCAGTACTTTGCAGGGATGGGGGCTAAATCCTGCTGCTACCCAAGCAAAATAATCTCTCAACTGCAGGATTCAATTAAAAGTAACAATATGCTCCCAAAAGATTAATAAAGGGTCTGAGAAGAGAAGGGAGGCCTTATATTACTGAGGTCAGAGAGACTCATAATCACAGTGTTAGGCAGTATGAATCAGCTGTCTTAGAGTATCAAATACTTCTCATCTGCATTTGCTTAAATATCATACATTGGGATCTGCCAGCATGGACCACTCGGTTCATACAGAGTCATGCTGAAGTTGTTGGGACTCCACCTAGGTGCAAGGATCTGTACTGATGGATCCATATGGAAGATCAGGGCCTTAGTCTGCTCTCAATCTGTGTCTCAAAGAAAATTCCATTTTGATAACTGCCTGCACCATTTCAGCAGAAGGGTGTGAGAGGACTGTGTCAAATTATTGCTGTGCAGGTTAAGAACACTATATTAACTACACAGTGAGAGTCCCAGACTGTTAGTTTTCTAGTCTAAATGCAGCCAACAGAGGGGAAGGGGAGGGGAAAAACATTCAGAGAAGTACTCAGGAAACTCGCTGTTTTAATTACAATTCATGAAAAGCCATGCCAAGTCCACTTTCTCCTGATAATCTGCCTTTGAGAGTTTCTCTTGGTCCTATTAATAGCCTGAAAGAAATACTAATGACTGACCCTGTGCAATAAGCCAAAGCTTTTGACATTCACAATAGCCTAAGCTTTGCAACTAGAAGGCTCTGATTTACTGACACATTGGGAGAGCAGGGCAAGGAAGGGAATATGAGAAGTAGCACAGAATACAGGCTGCCTGTTACCAAGAGAGTTCCCTTCTCAGGGACCCTTTGCCTGTATGGTGAGCCTGATGTCAAAGAGAAAACATGTAGAAATGTCGAGGCTGTCCTGTAAAGGCCTAACATCACAGTGTTTTGTGTAGCTGGCAAATTTAATACCCAATCATCAGAGCAATTGCTAACCTGACATGTTTGCTGCTGACATTACAAAAGAGTGGAGCACATCACATTTGTGATAGCCCCTAAAAAATTCAATTTTGACACGGTGTTTTTGTTTGGTTGTTTTTTGTTGTTCACAAAGATCCACCCCAAATGGTTTATGTGAATGTTTTTGAGCCCCGCAAACAAACTATGACCATTGGTTCAGGTATTCATAGTTCCCCGATTGGTCAGCCAAGTCAAATGGTCTTATTTTTGCTTTCAGGATGTCTCCCAAGCACTTCTGTGCTGAATACTTACTTGCACCAGACTGACAATAAGGTTTGAAGATTGTGAAAGCAAATGCCTGGTTTTTCTTCACCCAGAATGTTAGTGAATGATAGTTTTCAGCATCCACTCTGCTCTGTGTAGCACATAATGGCCCAGATGCCTTCATATCCATTCATTTTAAATCCTTTATTTAACAAGGCCTATGCCACTTTCTTTCTCCCTGGAATGGCTGGCTTGTTGCATCTCCCTGAGCTTTGACTCCTGGCAGGAAACATCATACAAACTCTTTGCCCTTCTCTATGTCCAGTTCCTCAGGATTTCTTCCTTTGTTGAGTTCTTTTCTCCGGTCAAGGCTGAAATCCTGAGTGCATTACAGAGCCTAGATCAGGGGTAGGCAACCTATGCCACACGTGCCGAAGGCGGCACATGAGCTGATTTTCAGTGGCACTCTCATTGCCCGGGTCCTGGCCACGGTCCGGGGGGCTCTGCATTTTAATTTAATTTTAAAGGAAGCATTTTAAAAACCTTATTTACTTTGCATACAATAATAATTTAGTTATATGTTATAGACTTTTAGAATGAGACCTTCTAAAAATGTTAACATGTATGATTGGCATGCAAAACCTTAAATTAGAGCAAATAAATGAAGACTTGGCACACCACTTCTGAAAGGTTGCTGACCCCTGGCCTAGATCTCCCTATGTAAGTGCCTCTGCCTGAGTGGCTCTCTGCAGAAGATTTCTTTACTGGAGATGTCCATGGTTGTGTGTGGGTGTTCTACCACTCCTCTGCTGGATGAAATATGTCAGTCCTGCCTAGTTGTTTTGTTTTTGTCCTTTAGCAACTCTCTCACCCTCTGCTGGCTGGCAGCTTGAAAAGAGGCTGTATTATTCCTAATCCTGTTGAAAGGTAAAGAAGATTAGAGAAAAATTACAATGATTACAGGGCCTGGAGGGATTGATTTAAGAGGAAGGATGAAAAGAACTGAACCTGTATAACTTGGCTAAGTGATGAGTAGAGGGATAATATATCTATATTCCATGACTACTTGTAAGCACAGAGTAGGGAGAGAATATTTGAGGTTAATAACTAGGGGTATTTGGAGCGAACTGAGCAAAAGGGGAAAATGTTTAACTGATTACCAGAATCTGTTAGACTGTGGAATAGTCTCCCAAGGGACGCAGCAGAAGCCTCAGTACTTAAATCAGGTAAAACAGGACTGGAATTAGAGGTGTAGTATAGGGAACACCAGCTGGAGTAGGGATAGACAAGATGTGATCTAGCAAGTCTGTTCCATTGCTACTTTCTATTATTCTCCTATATGGTAGAAGTTTAAAGGAAGTTTGTGGTATGAAACAGCCTGTCCCTTTAGGGCAAGACCCTGGCAGTCTTTGCCCTGTTCTCAGCTCCTTTGTGGGTAAAGCTTCAGATCTCAAAATGGTATTTTCTTTGTATTGCAGGCAAACCTGACTCCAGGTTTGGTTGGTAGGGAGGCACTGAGTTTGCCTTAGATGAAATGATTCCACATCCATTTCAGTGCTTCCCTCCCTGCACAGGGCCAAACTTGGTTTGGTGTTATGAGTCACTAGCCTGCTTTGTTTCAAGGGTTTTGACATCAGAGCAGAAACTGTTATTTCTGGAATTTCTGTGTCTGGTGCTGCTATTTAAATAATTCCATTTAATCTTCTGCTGGTGAGCAGTATCCTGAGCCATCAAAGAGCCCACTCCAAGGGATAGCAAAGTACTAACCAAATGCCTTTCCACTTTGAAAGCCTTTATTAAAAAACCCTATACAAGAGTCCCAGCTTATCAGCAGGCTTGCCTCTGCTGGGACCTTGCTCTTTAGCACCAAAATGCTATGACAGAGATGTGGAAGTCATATTGTCTGCTTCTTCCCATAGAGGATGGGTAAGAGGATCTCCCAGTGCCTAACGTGAAGCAAGAGAAATCAGAATAGGAAAACTGCTGAAGCCTTCATAGTGTCTAGCTATATTAAGAATGCCCTGTAGCTATATTAAGAACTGTCATGACAAACAAGCATTTTAAATAAAATAGCCACAGCCCTGCTGCTAATGGGAAACATTGCAGACAGAGGGAGAAAAGGGAAATGTGTGTGAGTAACGCACTATTTTGAATGTTTAAAATGCAAATCTTTTCCTAGTGCTCTGGCATAATAGGGCCACTGCATGCAGCTGTTCTCCTCTTGTGCCAATGGAATCCTTCCTCTCCCTGGCATGCAATGCTTGTCCTATGCAGTCTAAACAACCAGACAACACAACTCCACTTAAAGAACATATTCTATTGCTAATAAATGTTTTAAATGGATTTTTACCAAAAATCTCACTACCTTCTATACATGTAACAATTTGGCTGGGAACGTTGATTAAGGATTAGAGTAGAGAGCCAGAGAATCAGGATTTCTGGGGTCCATTCTTGCCTACTCCTGACTCAGAGTGACCCTGGATATGTCACTTAGATCCAAGGGTCCAACATTAGCTACTGGTTTGGGATACCTCTGTTTTTGTTGCCCTACATGACATGCCCATAAAGAGTCTGATTTCCCAGAGACACTGAGTGCCCACAACTCCAAAAGAAGTGAAGAGAAGCTGGTCTGTAAGCTGCTGTGATGCCCTCCCAATTTCAGGAATTTGACAATGGGTAAAACATCCTTAAGAATTACTTCTGTAACATTGATTTTTTTTTTTTTTAGTCTACGCCTAGAATGTTTCCTATTAGCAGCAGGGTTGTGTTTTCCCCCTGTCGCTGGCAGTTCTCCTTTCAGTTTCCAGTGCTCTCAGTCTTTGCCTGTCAGAAGAACTCAGTTCAGCAGTCTAAATGAAACAAAAACAGAATGACTTGAATGAGCTGGGACATAAGGGGGAAACTCAATGATGACTGCACTCTGGAGAAAAGACATAAAAAATGTTCAGAGAAGGATAAATAACCAACATCAAAGATGCATTAAAAATACAGCAAAGCTTCAGTCCTCATATTTCAGTATTCCATTGTACCATAAACCTTAAGCCAATAATACAGAGAGCTGTGATGTTGTATATAGTTACTTGCTAGATAAAGCTTGGTGAACAGTCTGATCTGTATATTGAATGTGTCTTCAGTGAAAACTTGATCCCCACCCTAAGTACCCTTCAGCCTTTAACCCTTTGTCCCAGGCTTGTCAGGATCAGCAGGTGAGAGGCGCAGGGCTAATGTATGTGGTAGCAAAAGGGTCCTGCAATGTTAATATGGATGGGGCAGCCCCATTTTTTAAATTAGATACTACTTGGGGGAATCTTTTGGGTTAAAAATGTAAAGCTATGCACTGAAGTTTCTAAAGGCAATGCTAGTCAGAAGCCACTGGGCTGAATAATCCAAAATGCAAAATTTAAATGTAGGCCAGTCAGACTAGTTTTAAAAGTGGGGTAGTTTTTAAAACTGCGAAGGCTTTAAATGTGTTTCTCTCTGTTTAAAAGGCTTCACAGAAGGGAAACATCACTGTTCAATTTCCAGTAAGCAATAGTGCAAGGGACTCCGTTCTGCAAGGGACATGGTTACCTCTTACCTTCATAAAGGCTTCCAGTTTGAAAGGAAGACCTTGATTTTTTTCTTCTTGCCTCACAAAAATCTCCCCCCCCCACTTTCCAAAGGTCCTGTGCTAGTTCAAGACAATGTGACAAGCCAATCAGTACAGAAATAGGTGGTGAGCATTTCTTCCCAATTAAGTTAAGGACAAACATCTTATATCAAGCTTTCGTAAGCTCTCTACAACCCTCTGTGATCCCCTCAATGTTTTACTGTACTTGCTGGCAATGGCTCAGATGTGGGGGGATGTTTTGATGACAGCTTGGGGATAATTGTCAGAAGGAGGGTTTTCCTTCAGCAGGTCAAGGTTCCATTGCATATGCATATCTTTCTGCTGCATCAGCAGTAGGTGAGTGGCTAACGCACCTGAGTGTCATGTGTTCTGCCCCGGTTAGTAATAAACACGGACTGGAGCAAATTGCTTAACAAGCAGCTCGTCGTGGGTGTCTGAGACTCGTCACTTTGAGGGCTTTACATGAAATGAATCAGGCCACAATTCAAATGACACCATTTGTTTTGACTGTATTGTTAACACTGACGTTGTCTCTGTGTTTATCTTTTTCAGTCTAAAGATTCCCATTTGCCTTTGTATTATCTAGCCTTCTCCCCCTACCTCTCATGTAAAAAGTCTTCCCCCTCCCCCGCGCAACGGGCAAATAACTCAGACTGGCGGGTTCCAGTAAAGCAACCAGAAGTTGGGATACTTATCTGAACTCTCCAGGCCTCTTAGGTCTGCAAAATCAACCCAGAAATCTCTTGCGCTTTCTAGCACTTCCTGCTGCAGATGGGCTGGGGAAATGGTGAAAACAGCCTCTCCTGTAGTATTTGTGTCATTTCGAGTCAGACAGTACATGGATGTGCATATAGGGAAAGCCATCAAAAAGTAAATAAGCATCATTCCATAATACTGACTCTGCCATGCTATTTCTTATACTCAAAATGCACTACAGCCAGATACCCCTATGGTACCACGGAGAGTGCTCATTTGTTAATGGCTACTTTTGCAGGGACACTGATATGGAAAATGGTTTAGGGGGTGAGCAAGAAATGGGAACCAAACTTTCTTGAACCTCAAAAAAGGATTGGCTTAAGTTTTTGGATAAAGATTTGCAGGGGTGTAAGGGCTTCTTACTTTGTTTGACCCATCTCTTAAAAATAAACGCGTACCACTTACAAGGCAAGCTGTCACGGATAATAAATTGAACTGCATACTTTGCCCACCCCCACACAACTGTAATCTTTCTCTAGCTTTTCCCCCCTTCCCCTTATATTTGACACACTGGAGTTCTGTATTATATTTTTTTTTAAGATAGTTGTCTGGTTTTTGTTGTTTTTACAAGTGTTGTGGAAAAAATGTAAGAAAGTTTAAGTATTTAAAAATGTTCCAAGGAGAAAAGTTTTTTTTGTTATTCTAATATATGATTGTGTACCTATTGTAAATATGAAACACTCCTATTTTGCAAGCCAAGGACTCACTTTGTACTGTTGTTATATATAAATAAAGTTTACTGGATAAAAAAAAATCCCTAAGTGGATCCTTATTTTCTAGCATGGAGTGTGCGGGATTCATTGTATGCACTGAGAACACTTGCGAGAAATATTTACTTGCTACGGCGCACCAGTAATAAATCAGTAACCGGAGATCCAAAGTGAAGTATTTTAATGTCAGATTTATTTCCATAGCATGCCAAGGGCTTGAAAGCCGGCTGGACAAGAAGGTAAAACATTGCCCCCTAGCTTCAAACATACAAAAGACAATTTTTGGTCTATGATTAATGGGGGTGAGGGGAGAATGTTTTTCCAGTAATAAGTGAAGTAAATCAAGTTGTTTTCCTTGTATTTGGAATGGGAGTGGGGAGTGAGGATACGTGTTAACAACTTGCTAAAGAATCTCTTTTTATCTTTATTCTAAAGAGCCCAAAAACATGGGAGATCAAGATAACCCGGAATGGCTGCTCTTCATCAAGAGCAGGCGAAAGAATGGTGAAGGGAAACACAACCACAAGTGGTTGTATCTGAAGCATTTCTGAAATAACACCCTATGTCTGGATGCTTTATATCTGTTTGAGATGAGCCAATTTATCTATCATGCACAAATCTCTTTAAAAAGCTTTCCTGCTCCCCAGATACTGACAGACATTAACTTGTATAGTGTCAAACTGGGAGGCAGAGTTGTCCAGTGGTTAGAACAATGAATGGGGAGTCATGATTCCTGTGTTCTGTTTCCAGCTATGCCACTGAATCACAGAGCCCAGGAGCCAGCAAAGCACTTACATACATGGCGGCAGCTTCTTGGCTTCTGTTCATTGTCATAGCTTCACAGTTACACCAACTGAGGATAAGTCCCGCTCTTTGGACTACTCACGTGTTTAAGTGCTTTGCTGGATTGGGGCCTGAATGACATTAGTATTCATCTAGGGTCTGATCAACTGCCCACTGACATCAATGTAATGACTCACACTGGATCAGGTCCTAAAACTCTTTGTGCCTCAGTTTCCCCACTTACAAAGTGATAGTAATAACACCCACCTCTTTCCATTTTTGAGATCCTTCTATGTAAATACAAAGAACCATTATCCTTCTTAAATATCCTTAAGCTCAGAAATGTCATGTGAGGTTTGTTGTTTTATCAACTCAGAGGCAGGAGAGCTCAACTCTCCTTCCCAAATGCATTACCGACTTCAACCTATAAGAGAGAGCTCTAGGGGGATCTTTTATGGGCTAAAGTAAATAATGAATAGTTTGAATCTGCTTAGGGAAGAAGCATGCGAATACTGTTTATAAATAAAGGCAAGGATGAGTTCTGAGCTTTCTCCCCTCCCTGGAGGTGAAATGGATTTGCTTCCTTTTCATAAATTCAAACTAACATTTTAGCAAGCGCTGGGAGCTGTCTGCTGAGTGGTGGGAATCGATGAGTGACTTGCTCAACAGCCTGTCAACTTTAATGACCAATATGGTTCCAATTACAGTGATGAACTTTCTCTAACAGCCTAAAATTACTCTGCTTGATGAGAAGAGACAGAAAAATTGAGTTCTTTAAGGAAGCATAAAAAGGAAATGTGGTTTTCTGTAATATCTCCAAAAGGGGCTTAGCTTGTTTTTAATTTAGAGGGAGATTAAAGAGGATAAATCCGACATGAGATGTCAAAGTTCTAAACACCACACACAGCAGATAATAGCAAAGAATTGGGTGCTGCATCTGATCAGGACATTGTTTTACACAGGTGTATGGCATCTTGGCTGCCTATTTTAGTGTTTTGCTAACAGGCAGCCATATTCCGCTCCTATGTGAAGCCAATACAAATATATCACGTTAGTGAGACAATATGATCCTTTGGCAGGTCAGTTTGTCTTGTTTCCCTCAAAGCTAGATAAAACTTCACATGAACAGCAGAAACTATACTTAATCAGAATTACATTTTACATGGCATGCACTTCACATCATCTGCACTAGCAAAGTCAAACAGTGCTTAGTAAAGTTAATATAAAATGCAGATAGTGCTGTTACGTAAAGCCCTCGCCCTGTCAGCTTTTCATGTCTAACTCGGCAAGCTAGCTGGCTGCACAGATTCCTCGTGCTTCCCCTTTCGAGGGAATCACTGAAAGGGCAACTTCAGAAATCAATTGTTCCTTTCGATTTCGCTCCAAGGGAACTCCTGAGCCCAAAGTCATGGGAAAGAACATTTTTTCCCTTTCCAATTGCTACTTCCTTTCCAGTCTTTCCTCTTCACCACCTCCTCTGGGCCTTTTAATCTCCCTTTGACAGCATCTTTAATACCAGTTTTGCTAGAGCGACTCCAGTAAAGATGGACACAGCTACAGGTGGAGGATATAGCACCCTCCCTTGACAGAGCAGATGCCTCTCATTCCCCAGTACCACTCTCCTGTTAGCTTTCTACCCAGGCCTGTCAAAGTGCTATTTTAGCATGCTTATAAAATATGCATAAGGCTGTGACCTAGTCTATAAAGTCCTGTACTGTACAGTTTAGCCTCTAGCAATCTGGCCTCTGGCACGCTGCTACCAAATTATCCTTGTTCCAATACAACAAACCATAAATCTAACTACAAAGCTGCTATTTCAAGAAAGCCTTGTCTTTCGACAACTGACACCATAATAGTTTAAGCACTGATGTGAGCACTCACTCAACGACTAGAGGGCACATCCTCAGCGGGTGCAAACTGTCATCACTCTACTGAAGCCAGTGGAGCTAAGATAATTTACACTAGTGGAGGATCTCACTACAGTCTTGAGTTTCAACAACAGACTGTGCTGCTTTGTGGTCCACACACCAATACATTTTTATGGTGTGTAGCTTTGAATTCTTTGGTGAAGGAGGGTTTGGATTTGCATGCAGATGGAGGCCATGCGCATGTGACTTGAGGGCACATTGGTGGTGAAGGTGCAGTGTGTGGAATATATGCGATTGCAGTGTATGGGTCTGTGTTGTGGGAGAGGTGTTTACCAATTAGTGATGGAAGTGGATTATTGGATGGGGCTTCTTATGTGCATTGTGAGGGAAGAGGGGATGTGGGCTGTGGAGGATCCTGTTGTCCCTTACTCCGCCTGCTGTCAGGCACAAGTCCACAGACAGCAAGTGTGAGCCATTTCTGACAAATAGTGGATAAAAAGAGGGAAGTGTACCAAAAAAAAAAAATCTAAGTGAGGTGAACAAAATTACTGCTGATCTGTTAGCATTCGGTTAGCATTCCATTCGGTGAATCTCATCTCCATGTCCCTGCACCAACACCAGCTCTTACCCTCCTCTCTCCCATCTGTCTGTATTAATGCCAAGCTGTCTCAGAAACTATTTGCTTAGTTTTGATGGCTGCACTTGGCAATTTTAATACAGAGGTTTATTTTCTTCATGAAATAGCAGCAGCATGTTTTTTTTATTTACTCTCCAGTCCCTAATTTTTAGTTTTCTTATCCACGACTCCACACGTTCCTCATTTTCATTTGTACTGGGCTTGCTTTCATTTTACCTTCTGAACATACTGATGCAACCCTTGCTTATTAGTTTCAAACAGTCATTGGACTAGCAGAAACGTTTCTGAACATCCATTCGTCTGCCTGTCTGCTTATCAAGACAAGCTAATGGAGGTGGCATTTTTTAATTATCAAACACAACCATGGCATCAATTTTAACCTGACATTGTTTTAAATTCCAACATCTTTCTTTTTCTACAAACACTTAGCTTGAGCGTGACACATAACTGAATACAATCAGACAGTTGTTTAAAACTGAGAATAACTCAAAAATCTATTGCATTTTATTCCAATAAATATTCTTTTGTGTTAGTATGTATAGATGGCTAATGCATTTGTAATTTAAATTTAACGTGAGCTCCTGCTGACAGACAGTGAAATATATTCTAAAATTATGGGAGGGGTACAAAACTTCAGTTTCTTTCTCCCATGGGGAGAAAGATTCGCAAGCAGAATTTTTATTCCGCTAATAATGGATTTAGTTTGTTGGCCAATAAGTAACCCCCTTCAGGTGTAATGAGTGAACTCCCCTCGCCAAGACAACATGACATTAGTAGAATCTGATTATTTATATTATGTCCCAGACTGACTCAGCATTTGGGAAGCAATGAACACACTGGCAATAGTGCCTGGTACTATGTAATGGCATTGTGCTCTCTGTTTACTGCACAGAAAATATCATTACAAATATTTCCAATCATAGGATAGGGGAATTCAGATCTCTTGCTTCAGGACTCAGTCCTGCAAGGTGCTGTGTACTCTGGCCACAACCCAACAAGGTATTCAAGCACATCCTTAACATCAGAGATATTACTCACGTGCTTAGAGCTAAGCACATGTTTAAAGGCACTGATGGATCAGGGCCAGAATGCTCAGCACCTTGCAGGATTGAGCCCTTCATGTATAAACTGATCAGAGAGGAAATTTACCCCCTCCCCATTTTATATATAATATCTTTGCACAATTGGCCAGGTGCACTTTGGAAGGCTTTCATCTTTCTTTAAAGCATCAGGTATTGGAAGCAGGCTATTATGCGTGAGTAATCTGTTATGGTGAATTGATGACTGGCACGGTCTCATGGATAAAGTTTTTCTCATAGATACCAGGAGAAAACACATAGCGTTGATCATTAAGAGACTTGGAAAAAATCACCACTTCTGGAGTAGCTAGCACTGAGCTTCTACTACTCCGGCTCTCATGGTCACACAAGGATATTGATGCATTTGCAAATAGTTTTCTGACACAAGAATGCATCATTCAGCTGCTTCACGAGAAATTTTTCACCCAGGAAATACTACATTTCTTCCAAGACAGCATCATTAGAAATAATTCACATGGATTATTTTGAAAGCAGAGAGAATCCATTTTCTCTGTACATTTTTCATTTCACCTTTCAAGACTCTTTTCAAAAGAGGGAATGTGCATGCTCAGGCTTTTGAGAGTAAATTATCAGAGATACAGAAATGACAAGGACCCATCAGGTCCCCTAGCTCACTGCTTCTCACACCATGGGGGAGCTAAAATGGTGTAATGGACCAGGGCGTAAGTGGTCTGGCTTCGCAGTTACAGCTGGGCTAAGGTCTGGCCACCAGGACAGTAGTCACCAGGCAGGAGCTGGAGGAATCGCAAGAGCCAGGTTAGGTAAGCAAGTCAGGCTGGAATCAGAAGCTAGAGATCAGAGAGACAGTACCAGGTCAGGTTCGTGAGGCACAAATCAGGGCGAGAGTCAGGCTCGGGTCAGAAATCAGAGATCAAGCAAAGTTGAGCGTAGCAATAGACTAAACTCTATGTGGCTGCCCAGACAACTTCCCGGGCCAACCCCTGGGGTTAAATAAGCGGCTTGGCCAATCAGAGGGACACAGGGCTCAGTCATTCTGGGTCTCTTGGGCAGCACTTCCTGCAGCGCCTACTCTCTGTACTGCTCCCTGGCTGTGCCTCTGAAGGGTCTCCTGGTGGTACTATGGGAATACCAGCCAGCCCCACATTCTAGCCCCTCGTTCCTTACAGATGGGAGCTATGAGACAATCTCACTTACCATTTGTGCTACAGAATGCTGCAACTGGTGGAAAACTGATCTAGACCACAGTTCAGCAAGACATTTAAGCATGTGCACACCCTGAGGTCAAAGGGTCTACACAAGTGCTTAAAGAGGGGTACATGCTTATGCACCTCCTGGACCTAAGCCCTGCTCTCTCCCCTGCCAATGCATAATTGTTCCGGCGCAGCCATTGTTACATCTTGTAGCTATGTATTAGTTAAAACAGCTTTACAGAACACCAAACTACTACTTATGGGTTCACAGTTTCTCAGCTACTGAGTCATGTGGGGTTGGGTGGGAGAATGTGCTCATCAGATTCTAAAGGGCAGAGTTATTTGTTAGCTAATGAAGCTAAATTCTTGATTAGGGAAATCTGGTCTCCCAGAAGAGCAGAGAAATCTGTCTTCCTGCCTCATATCATATTATATATAGGTATGGCTCTAAGTGTATATACATATTTTTTGTGTGTGTGATGTGATATGGTATATTTTATATAAATATATATATATCACACTCATATTAATACAGATACACATATATAATATAAAATGTGTCTATGTGTGTAGCATGTCTGTGTATAAATGCACAGATATAATATGTACAAAGGCTTCACGTTAAATTAAAACTACAAATATCTACCCCTCCCCAAACAAAGGATTTCAACACAAAGTAATAGTTACTAAAACAGAAGCCAAGCAGTTTTTATTGTCTCTTTATAATTAACTCCAGTGATAGAATCCAATTACAAATGTTCGGTGTTGCCCTACGGCATAGCATCTACGAAAAGGAAAAAAACGACCAAGTTTAAAACGACTCAGGTAAAAATTAAACCCATGGCTGTATTTGATAATTAAGAACACCATCTCCATTAGCTTGTCTTGATATTAATGAACTGCACTATTATTTTTACATTTGATTACAGGAGTTTTATGCCAGCCATTTCACCTTTATTGCTTTTGAAAATCAGCCTCCTTGTCTGCGTGCCAAGTGCAGGAGACATTTGTAATTATATCATGTTATTTCCTCAATAAAACATTCATTTTTCTTGTCACTTCAACCTATTAAGAGGAAGTTTTTAAAGCTTTGCAATTATGTCCACATGGGATTGCTGGGTGGGTGTATGCGTGTGTGTGTTTCCTAACTTCTCCCATATTGTCTGTGCCTTGGGTGGTGGGGAGAGCAGGTTTGGAGGAGCATAGAAGGATTGGATCTCACTCTGTCTGTGCAGTGCCTAAATAGGAAAAATGGATTTTCCACTCTGCAGTGCATTTAAACACACAAAATCAATAGTGTTTCCTATCATTTAAAAAAAAAATTTGTAAGCAGTTTACTTTGTCCAGCTGCAGTCTTCCAGACACTTTACAGGGGCTGGGAACCAACAACTTTCACCCTGCCTCTTCCTCCACTACACAGTCTGGGATCAAACTACACACTGATACTACTATATCTATCTGCCATTTAGAGGCTTCCACATTCCTACCTTAGATTGACAGCTGAAAATGGCTTTACAATGGAAACCCCTGGATCATTCAACTCCACCTGCCCCTCTCCCAGCACAATTCTAAATGGTTGCTGGAACTGAGAAGTGGTGTCTAGTGGTTAGAGCAGGGGACGCAGAAGTCAGGCTGGACCACCATGATTATCTAGTCTAACCTGCTGGTCACAGAAGTTAAAGAATATCATCCATTGATTCCTGCTGTGAAGGGAATTTTTCTTCCCCCAGGGTGCTGTTCTCAGCATTCCCACTAACTCAGCGTGTTCTTCACTAATTTGCTTAACCTAACCTCTCTGTGTCGCTGCATCCCAATCTGTAAAATACAGTGGAGCTAACACAGGTGCTGGGAGATTTAATTGACATTTGTAGAGCACTTTGAGAGCCTCAGATGAAAGGCTCTATAGAAGCACCAGGTACCAATGCATTCATTAACAGTACCCCTGTAGGCTGGCTGGCTTCTCTCTGGCTACACATATTTTACCTGCTAATGCAGCCGAGGCTCAAAGCAACACCTTTGTGTCCTGGTGGCAGTACGTATCCCAAATGAGGCTGGGGGGAGCTGTCTCTTTCGCACTTTCTGAATTGAAATTCCATGCCAAACGCCATCCGGGTCCTAAAGAAGAGAGAGCATTTTTGCCTTTGTTAGAACGCAATTACACTAGGCTTTGAGAAGGAGATATAAATGCATAAACATTCTTTGTGCTGTGTTCAGCGCCTGCAAAGGGAAGCATCGGGATACTCTTAGAGGGAAGAAAGTTGCTCTTAAATGAGTTTTCTTCTGACAATTGATTTTTGAAGCAGAAACCTGCAGCCTCTCTGAGCTAAACACAGAGGCATCGCCTCAGGCAGTACAGAACTGTATAGACTAGGTCACAGACCTTATGTATATTTTATAAGCTCTCTCAAATAGCACTTTAGCCTTTGATAGGCATGGGTCAGAGGGTAAGCACCTTACACAGAAGGGAAATGGTGCAAATTTTCTCACAAGGAAAGACAACAAAAAGCTCAAGCATCAGAAAGGCTCAAGCACATCTAGGGAAATAAAGCTGGGGGTTGCTACAGGGTTGGTCTGAGCACTCTGCCTAGGCCAATGGTTTCAAAAGAAACCTTGCGTGGCTACAACAGTATTGCAAGCCATCCTTGGCATGAGCTGTCTCACCATGTGTACATGCAGCACCTAGCACAATGAGGCCATGGTCTTAGTTGGAGCCTCCAGATGCTGCCATGATACAAATAATTAATAGATGTAGTAGTAGTAGTAATGGCTGGGACTCTGGAGATCTAGGTGCTATTCCTGGCTCAGACTCTTTGTGTGACCCTGGCCAAGTCACTTAATCAATCTGCCTCAGTTCCCCAGTTGCACAATGGTGGGAGGGGAATAATTCCTTCCTCTTTCACAGGGGCTTTGTGAGGCTAAATGTACTGTCTGTAAGGTGCTCAGATAATCTGATGATGCTAGGGGCCACGAATGTAACTAGACTACTGGGTAACAGGATGCACATCAGAAATGGGCTCAGCACTGCACTAATACATCCCAGAACAAACATCAGAGTTACATTTTTGAATAAAACAACAACTATACTTTAAATAACATTGGGTCATTAAACTGATGAGTTCTCCATGCCAAGGGAATCCTGAATGAGCCGCTGACTCCAAAGGGTATTGTCGTATATTGCACCCGCATAAGAGAAGCAAGGAACCCATCCGTGAGGGAGTTAATACTTTGGAGGATTACCAGCTGGGTAATGGATATGAGTTGATTACTATTACACTGGCTGATTAATACAGAGGTGCTTTTCTGGATTAATAACTCCCTGTGCAAGAAAGATGTTCCCAGTCACCCATTTGAATGCAGTGACCATGGTCTGAACGCTGTGATTAAATCCACATTTAAGACACTTCATTAAATTAGAGTGTAGGTGAATTCTTATAACCTGCTGCAAGAAGTACACTTAGCCCTGGGGTGGGGGTCAGCGCAAAGGATCCTAAAAGCATCCCCAAAACACTTCTCTCACTCTATGTCATGTCCCTAGAATTGCTGAGCCACATTATATATACAGAGGATAAAGGACCTAGTACTAGTGCAGGTTAAGAAAGTGTGGCTTTAGCTCAGGTGGCAGGGCTTGAATGTACAGAGCTGAAAAATGAAGGTTCTAGGCTTAGCTCCCCGGCTTTGTGTGTGATACACTCCCCTAGGATTGTGTTGCCTGCAGCACATGAATTTATTACAGCTGCAGTATGTGTTTTAGGCAAAAGTGGCTACTTGGAGACCCAATCATGTGCTGCTTAGTAACTCACCAGGGGAGCTGCTGTCCCCCCTCTACCATTGGGAGTAGAAAATCTACTGCTGGGCCCTGATTTCTTCTCACTACCAAGAGCAGGGAAATGGAAGGACTCGCAGACGCGCTTTACTCTTCCCTCTAAACAGTGGGCCTAGAAAGGGAAAAGAGTCTCAGACACATCCTCCATCCAGCAGCTTAGAGCCCCTTGAATCCCTCTTGATAACAACAGCAGCAACAAATATGTGAATAGATCCCTGCCATGAGGGATAGCAGAACCAGTGATAGCCCTTCTATCAATGTAACTACAGTGCAGTCACGCCTTATTTACACCAGCATCTGCCAGCTGAGAATCAGGCCAAAGATACTGGCTCAGTAGCTTGCCTGGAAGCCAAACCCAGCCCTGCGCATGCCAAGGGCTCTCACACACTCACCTCCTCTGCATCTTTGTAAAACAATCTTTTTAATTTTCTGGTTGGCTTGGCAAATCACAGCTGCTCATTCCCCAGAGCTCCTGAGTGCATTTGCACAGGTTCCTATTTACATACACTGGGGCTTTAGATTTCCTTCTAGCGCTTTACATTTCCTTCTCGCAGCATGCCTCAGAAATAAGCCATCTGAAATATTACAGATGGCTTAGAGGCAGAACTATTTACGGGTTACAGAGGAAAAACAGAGCCGAGGGCCACATCATGAATAACACAAGTTTGACTTAACAGCACAGCCCCAGTTTGTTGTGGCTGCCCTGTGGTGAAGGATTACATGAGGGTTTGCTCTCCACTTATTATTTCTTTAACTCAATGGCTTTGCAGTTACTCAGCCTGAGCCAAGGTGGTTGAGTATTAATTGATACTTGCTGCTGAGTGAGGCTTATTAAACACCAGCTTTGGAGGGGCAAAAGTGGCAGCGCTCAGTGGCAATAATGAGCAGACCAAGAGGTTCAGAACTAAAACTTCGCTCTCCTCCAGCATCTGTTATTGCAATCACAATGCCAAAAACACAACAACAGCACCCCCCTCAAAAGACCCTTATTGAAAGGAATGGCTCCCACAAATGCCTCCCATTCAGGGAAATGACAGGGATTTGCTCAGCTTGCCATGTTTTGCAGCTGGGTTAATTATTGTCATTTCAGAGACTGCTGCCCAATCTCAAAACGAAAGAAAAACATACCATAATAGTGCTCACTAATTCGCCAGCAAAACCTTTGTGCTGAGTGGCAGTGGGGGGCCTCGCATGCACACAGGCTGGGATGATAGGAAGAAGCGGTATTAGCATTCTAGAGTGATTAATAGAGTGCAATTGTGAACATGGTATAATTAGGGGGCTAATTTATATGTGCACCTGACAATAGCAATAGCTCAGCTGAGGCTTCTCTTGGGTTTCTAATGACCCAGCATATAGACTGAGCCACTCCCAAGGTCTCTGAGAAAGGCGTTTTGGATCATTCAACACTCCCCGCCAAACTCCAAGGCCCTTGGCTTCTATGTATTTGGAAGCTGATAACCAGGAACTCATGCCCTTCTCCACTCAGTCTTCAGCATACTCCTCATCTGCATATGAAAAGCTGGCAGGTTCACAGAACAAAGGATTAGGGAAAGGGGGAGGGGCAGACAGGGACAAAGAGGAGGAAAGGGAGTAATGCCACATCAGAAAAGCATAAACATTTTGGACTGAGAAGTAGGTGGATAAAGGGACCTTAAAAAAAGGGGGAGAGGCAGAAAAACAAACCAGAGGGAAAACACAAACACTGGGGGAAAAAATGAATAAAACACATCCATATATAGAAGGAATGCAAGGGCTGGGAAAGTGCTGCTCTTTTTAAGAGTCAGTTTGTTTTGTCCATCTTTCGGGTTTACGCGTGCTTCTGCCAACCAGACAGTGATGTCACACTAGTGTGTCATGGCACTATGAAGGCATTCTGTGGGCTCTGAGAGGGTGACTTTTACCTTTGAAGCATGTTGTGCACACAGACATGGAAAGTTTCTATTTCTAGCTACAAGTTAATATGCGTTCTGACTACACCCCTGAGGAGCTTAGCATTCCAACTCTGCTCTAAAAGATGGGTTTCCTGCCGCCTCTCCAACCCTGATCCCATGCAAGCCCACTGAGGCTCAGTAACTTGGTATCTTGTCACCTTGTTACCAGCATAACAACCCCAGCAAAAACAAAGAGGACACCAGGAAGCCTGGGATGGGGGGAGGGGTTAGTCTGAATGCATTTCTGAGTGCATTACTTAAATAGTCTTACAAGTGAAGTCAAAGGTTTTTATTTCATTATGAAGACAATATTTCATTGTCTGTGCTCTCAGAAAAGCAAGATAATATCAGTGTATAGATGATGCAATGCAGGAGACGATAGTGCAGCACACTACAAACAAAAGCCTTGTAGAAGTTAAGGTCTCTAGTCCCTTAAATAGCTACAAATAGGACCCTTGGCAGTTTGATCCTAAGCTCTCTCCTATTGCCTCATAAGGATCTCCTTTCCAGCAGCTCTCTGTGATTAGAACTCCCAGTCAACTTTGCTAGCTCAAAGCTGGTAATGAGCTCTAATCACTGCACCTGTACAAGCTCCCAAGCAGGCTTCCGTAGACTTGCTATTGTCAAGAATATAGGGAGCAAGCCTGCCAACGCCTATTGTTAGGTGCTGAGAAAGAGTTTTGAGGAGAGTTTGTGTACCTAAGGAGCTTTCTGACTCCCATGTGGCACTATAGTAAAAAACCTGTACCACAAAGAGAAGGGTGGAAAAGAATACATGACAATGAAGCAGCCGTCTCTAAATTCCCAGGTAACTCAGAGGTTGAGCTATCAGCCCTTCCCTTGTTCCTATATTTGTAGTATACCAGTTAGTCAATCTGCTTTACTGCATGATTTAGGGATAAGTAATTTAAGCAATGCTTGAGTTTATGCTACTTTGTTTTAAACTACAAGAAACCAGAACAGGTTGCAAAGGTATTCTGTTTAATTTAAAGTCTATGAGCCAATCAACCTGTGCAAGGAAAGCTCAGGTTCTTGACCTGTGGTTTGGGTCTGTAATGCAGAAGTGAAAATAAAATATATCCATATATTCTGGAAGTATGGTACAGTAAGGCCTGATGCCTCATACATAGAACTGTTGGGTTTTTTGGTTTGGTTGGTTTTGGTTTTTTTAAAGCATTTCAGTTCACCTTTAAGAAGAGAAGGCTGTTTTAGTTTACATCCTGGGATTGGACTGAGTTCCTTATTTTGTCACCTCTGAGCTTTGACACCTTATTCTGTTTGTCTGAGAGAAATGAGTTTACAAAGCTGTGTGTTTACAGATTTTGTGCATAATTTACAGACCCTACGGTGCCACTATTGAGGCACTATACACTACACATTGAAGCTAGTCCTTATAATTGCCCAGATGCTTTGTGCGCAAGCATTCCCACTGAATGCAATTATTGTGGTATGAATGTTGGATCAGATCTGCTTGTGATGGATGGTTTCAGGCAGAAATATTGCAGTGTTGTGATAGATAACACTACCCTGGACTTAGTGAAAGCTTCTTGTAAACTCATAGCTGAAGTCCCGAGAAGAAAATGCTGATGCAGCAGATGTGGGACTTCTCAAAGAGTAGAAAAATAATCTAATTTTGGTAAGGTTATCAAAAGTGTCTAAGTGGTCTGTATCTATCAGTACAAGGGCAGCTTTCTTTGCTAAACTGTAGTAATCCGCTTGCCTAAATTCACAAACTAAGCAGCAGTTAACCTCACCAGTACTTGCATGGGAGATCTCTAAGGAAAATCCATCGTGGTACAAGAAGCAATTCGGTAGGCGACACGTTTCCCTTTTTGAGTTATCATAAAACCTATATCCCAGAATGGTACTAGGTTAGGGTGGTGCTGTAAGTTCTGTCTTTTAATTTAGATATAGAAATAAGGTTCTAACCAGTGGCTCTCAAACTTTTTTACTGGTGACCCCTTTCACGTAGCAAGTCTCTGAGTGCAACCCCTCCCCTATAAATTAAAAACACTTTTTTTTATATATTTAACACCATTATAAATGCTGGAGGCAAAGTGGGGTTTGGGTGGAGGTTGACAGCTCACAATCCCCTCATGTAATAACCTTGCGACCCCCTGAGGGGTTCCGACCCCATTTTGAGAACCCCTGTTCTAACCAGCGCTGGGTATCAAAAATCCTGTTGTGTTTATATTTTGCTGTGTTGTAACAAAATTCCAGTATTGGATAATTATATTGTGCCTCCCTGAATTCACCCTACCTACATAGTTTTAAATGGATTCTATTTTCTTCATTTTCTGTCCCAAACTCTTATGCAGACTTGCCGTGTGCTTCTCAAAAACTACTGCACTCTACCCTAGTGATGGTTGCATTTCAGTCCTGTGTGAAGTGAGTCCTTGGTGCAGTTTGTAAAGGGCTTTGGATTCCCTCAAGGGAAAATTGCTATATAAATGTCAAAAATATTGCTCCTATGCTGGGACATGAAGGAGGGTCTGAAAAGCATGGGCACCAGAATAAGGGTGGCTCTGTCTTTTAGATAAACTGATGGCCCAAAGGTCAAGAAACTGATTGACAAAGAGAATATGCTAATCTTTCTTCAAAAAGGGAAAATTATATCTAATGGATGCAATATCCAAAAAGAACTAGCGCATATGGTGAGTGATGCCTGCATTTTTAAAGCACTTAAGCCATATGTTTCCCCCAGATAAAAGTTATTCATTCTTGTTAAGTGCCTCATATTGACATATTTTGAGGGTGAAGTGTCATGCCAACATACTCAAAAGGAAACGGCTGCATAAAAGGCATCTGTGTTGATGCAGTAGAATTAGGGGATGATAACTACTAAGGAATCAAGGAAATCTCCAAACAGATCAAACTGGAGAAGTGCTGCTCCCTGCCCCTTAGACATTTTTTCCATAGAAAATTTCACCACTTGTATATTGTTTTTAGATTCTTCATAAAAGGTGTATTGTCTGTTGGCGATCAGAGATCCCAGCTACAATGATCCTGCTTGTTTACCTTTTAGGAAAAGAGAGAACTTTCCTGCTTCTGTTATTTCAGGTAGTCAACTGGTCCCTGCAAGCACTCTCTGCTGAAACTGTTCAAAAACCTTGAACTATGTTACAGATACAGAACCTGATCCAACACTCATAGAAGTCAGGAGATGTCTTTCCATTTACTTCGGTGGGAGCTGGATTGGGCCTGTAAACAGTAATAAATCCATAGTCACTCAGGATTTCACAGCTGTTGTTATGGCCACTAAAATGTCAAGGCTACAGCAGAGACAGAACTCAGATCTTTGTCCTCCAAAAGCACAGGCCCCTACCGCTTTAGACTATGTAGGCAGAATAGGACCTATTGGGTCCTATATGGGTAATAAGCAGGAAGAACTGGAAGTGCTAATAAATAAATACAACTATGACATTGTTGGCATCACTGAAACTTGGTGGGATAATACACATGATTGGAATGTTGGTGTGGATGGGTATATTTTGCTCAGGAAGGATAGACAGGGGAAAAAGGGAGGAGGTGTTGCCTTATATATTAAAAATGTACACACTTGGACTGAGGTGGAGATGGACATAGGAGACGGAAGTGTTGAGAGTCTCTGGGTTAGGATAAAAGGGGTAAAAAACAAGGGTGATGTCATGCTAGGAGTCTACTACAGACCACCTAACCAGGTGGAAGAGGTGGATGAGGCTTTTTTTAAACAACTAACAAAATCATCCAAAGCCCAAGATTTGGCGGTGATAGGGGACTTCAACTATCCAGATATATGTTGGGAAAATAACACTGCAGGGCACAGACTATCCAATAAGTTCCTGGACTACACTGCAGACAACTTTTTATTTCAGAAGGTTGAAAAAGCTACTAGGGGGGAAGCTGTTCTAGATCTGATTTTAACAAACAGGGAGGAACTCGTTGAGATTTTGAAAGTAGAAGGAAGCTTGGATGAAAGTGATCATGAAATCATAGAGTTTGCAATTCTAAGGAAGGGTAGAAGGGAGTACAGCAAAATAGAGACAATGGATTTCAGGAAGGCAGGTTTTGGTAAGCTCAGAGAGCTGATAGGTAAGGTCCCATGGGAATCAAGACTGAGGGGAAAAACAACTGAGGAAAGTTGGCAGTTTTTCAAATGGACACTATTAAGGGCCCAAAAGCAAGCTATTCCAATGGGTAGGAAAGATAGAAAATGTGGCAAAAGACCACCTTGGCTTAACCACGAGATCTTGCATGACCTACAAAATAAAAAGGAGTCATATAAAAAATGAAAACTAGATCAGATTACAAACGATGATATAGGCAAATAACACAGGAATACAGAGGCAAGATTAGAAAGGAAAAGGCACAAAATGAGCTCAAACTAGCTATGGGAATAAAGGGAAACATGAAGACTTTTTATCAATATATTAGAAGCAAGAGGAAGACCAAGGACAGGGTAGGCCCACTGCTCAGTGAGGCGGGAGAAACAGTAACAGGAAACTTGGAAATGGCAGAGATGCTTAATGACTTTGTTTCGGTCTTCACCAAGAAGTCTGAAGGAATGTCTAACATAGTGAATGCTTACGGAAAGGGGGTAGGTTTAGAAGATAAAATAAAAAAAGAGCAAGTTAAAAATCACTTAGAAAAGTTAGATGCCTGCAAGTCACCAGGGCCCAATGAAATGCATCCTAGAATACTCAAGGAGTTAATAGAGGAAGTATCTGAGCCTCTAGCTATTATCTCTGGAAAGTCATGGGAGACGGAAGAGATTCCAGAAGACTGGAAAAGGGCAAATATAGTGCCCATCTATAAAAAGGGAAATAAGAACAACCCAGGAAACTACAGACCAGTTAGTTTAACTTCTGTGCCAGGGAAGATAATGGAGCAAGTAATTAAAGAAATCATCTGCAAACACTTGGAAGGTGGTAAGGTGATAGGGAATAGCCAGCATGGATTTGTAAAGAACAAATCGTGTCAAACCAATCTGATAGCTTTCTTTGATAGGATAACGAGCCTTGTGGATAAGGGAGAAGCGGTGGATGTGGTATACCTAGACTTTAGTAAGGCATTTGATATGGTCTCGCATGATATCCTTATCGATAAACTAGGCAAATACAATTTAGATAGGGCTACTATAAGGTGGGTGCATAACTGGCTGGATAACCGTACTCAGAGAGTAGTTATTAATGGCTCCCAATCCTGCCGGAAAGGTATAACAAGTGTGGTTCCGCAGGGGTCTGTTTTGGGACCGGCTCTGTTCAATATCTTCATCAACGACTTAGATGTTGGCATTGAAAGTACGCTTATTAAGTTTGTGGACGATACCAAACTGGGAGGGATTGCAACTGCTTTGGAGGACTGGGTCAAAATTCAAAGTGATCTGGACAAATTGGAGAAATGGTCTGAGGTAAACCGGATGAAGTTCAATAAAGACAAATGCAAAGTGCTCCACTTAGGAAGGAACAATCAGTTTCACACATACAGAATGGGAAGAGACTGTCTAGGAAGGAGTATGGCAGAAAGAGATCTAGGGGTCATAGTGGACCACAAGCTAAATATGAGTCAACAGTGTGATACTGTTGCAAAAAAAGCAAACGTGATTCTGGGATGCATTAACAGATGTGTTGTAAACAAGACATGAGAAGTCACACACTTCAAAAATCTTAATTAAGCCTCTCCAGTACTGTCAGGTAGACCTTTTTTCTGCTTGACATATAATGAAGTTAAGGCACAGAGAGGCTGTGGTTCGCCAAAGGTCATGCAATGAGAAAATGGCAGAGCCAAAGCAGAAACCAAGAGTCCTGCTTCCAGTCCTTTGCTCTAACTACTAGACAATATTTCCTCCTTTGCATCCTCTTAATACTTTACAAGGGACAAAACATTGCAGTTACAAAAGAGTCTAGGTTGCCAGTTAAAACTCCCTGAACATGCAAGATTTGGATTCCAGGTGCTCCCAAACACCTTTTGGCTATTCTATATCCGTTATGGTATGGAAAATGCACATACGTAGCCAACCTCAGAGTTTCTGATGTCCCACAGGATACTACATTATACTGTCCTGCAGGGAGTCAGGGAGCGTCTGGACTGCAGGCCTTGCTTAGTTTCAGAGTTTGTGAGAGTCTGGTTCTAGAAGAAGATGGGAGGATTACAATGCAAGAGAATCTGACTACTTCTCTGAACACAGCAGCAATCGAAGGGTATCACTGCTCTGCCGCTGGGAATGAGCCTCCTACCCTGAGCAGACAGACTTGTGCTGGCTCTGCTCAAGCTAGCACACTAAAAATAGCAGTGTGGAAGCGGCGGCATGGGCAGTGACGTAGGAGCACCTAAGCTCCAGCGTCAGGCTGGCTTGTATTTGGGTGTCCAGTCTGTGCTGCCTCCCATGCCCCAATACCCACTCTATTTTTAGTGCACTAGCTCACAGAGCGCTAACATGTGACGGTCTGCCTGAGCTGAGAGGTGTGCTCCCAGATCCATAGAGACATACCCTTAGAGAACGCCAAACATCTGCCAAGACAAACTCCTTCCTTCACCTCAGGGCAAGGAACCAGTTCCAACTGGAGCATCAGAAACCCACATGGAGGAGTTTTATTAGTCTCTAAAGCCGGCAAAAAAACTGGGTAGTAATCAAAGTGATAAACTTTATGCTCCTCCATCATGATGAAATAATTGTTGTGCCTGAACACCATTATTTTGTCATTTTTCTACTCCCAGGTCACTTACTGAAAATAAAGACTCGTTACTTCCTGTATGAGCTATAGTTTCAATAATTCATGTACATTTTTGCTGGTCTTGGTTTTTTTTGTTTTTTTTTTTTAATCTTCATCTCCAGGTTATATAAGAGTGGCACTCGTCCAAATATTATTCAAATGGCAGGAAGAAGGGAAAGGCAGGCAGAGGATTGGCTTTTTAAAGCTACAATTCATTCTCCAGTTTGTCTGATGGCATATTGGAACTTTTAGAGGTTTTGTGCTCTCAGTGGCAGGTGACATAAGAGTGGCAGGATGTTATGGGAAAATGTGACCTGTCTCAGGGGGAGCCTTACCAGGTCCCTTGACCCCAAAAGTGGGGAAGGAGAAT
This sequence comes from Gopherus evgoodei, assembly GCF_007399415.2. Lineage (NCBI taxonomy): Eukaryota > Metazoa > Chordata > Testudines > Testudinidae > Gopherus > Gopherus evgoodei. The sequence continues at coordinate 144,801,045 of NC_044325.1, read as the reverse complement.
GCTTACCCTACCGATGTTGTTCTATAATGTTGACCAGCAAAATCTTGCAAGGACAGTTTCTCCTGAGGGTTTTCATCCTTTCTGTTTTACAGAATTGACTTGAACACTTTCAAATCCCTGGGATTTTGAATGAAGGTTTTGAGGTGAGGGAAGAGCCAGTTTGTTTTAACTGAACTAGTTCACCTATCTCTAATCTATCCTTGAGGTAAACGTTATTCTTTACTATATACCCTCAATGTGTTTGGAGTTGTTCAGAACACAAAATGAGAGAGAGTACCTGACTTCCAACAGCCTTGCAGTCAAGATATACAGAGAAGACAAGAGAGCTTGGGAAATCCAGCGGAGTGTATAATGTGGTAACTTGATGCTGTTAGCTCACTCCTTGTAGGCATCATCAAACAGACCAGCCATCAGTAGGGCCTTTAATTAGTGGTTTGGTATACTGGGATGGGAAAGGGCCCAGGTAGTATGGCCCAAAGGGGGAAATGTAACAAGCAGGGCATCAGGTCTAGTTCTGTTGTGGGAACAATTAGAGTAACGCTAGCATGCTCCTCAGTTTTTTCTGCTTACAATTAGCAAGGGCTTCCTGGATTTTACATAAAGATAGTGGAACTGAATGAGACTGGGGGCCCTTTTTTTGCACTTGTTACTTTTAGAAGCTTTTGATCTTTCTACTGGAGAAGAATCTGAGCCGTGAAAATCAGTTTTGGATTTGAACTACCCCAACATTCAGCTACAGGGATTTGGTCCATTTCATTCCAGGCCTTGGGCCTAGCTGCCAAGTCTGGATGTGAACTTTCCTGAAATCCAAGGTGGTAGTTGCTCTGGTTTATGCCTTGAGGAATCAGGGCAGCGACAATATAGGGTCGCAGAGGAGATTATCTTCATTGTAAAAATTTACATTTTATTTCTCTTTAATCAACCACGGGAACAATTTACCAAGGATTGTGGTGGATTCTCTATCACCGGCAACTTTTAAATCCAGATTGGATGTTTTTCTAAAGATCTTTTCTAGGAATTATTTTGGGGCAGTTCTATGGCCTTTTATGCAGGAGGTCAGACTAGATGATCTCAACAGTTCCTTAGAGGGGCACCATGGCCCCATCACTTTTAAAAAGTAAGGGTCAGTGATGGGCTGTAGGGGGGCAGAGAGGAGCAAGCAGGGGACACAATCTTGGGTGGAAGGGGCAGCACGGGGAACAGGGCCACAGTTTGGGTGCTGGTGGTCTCCCCACTTTTAGGGAGCTTCCACCACTGCTGGTCCTTTATGGCCTTGGAATCTAAGGATCTATCTATGAATCTATAAGAATGTGATCTGGATCCTGGCAGCCAAACTAGAGCTTCCCACAACATGGAAGAGCTTCATGCTGTTTTCTGGAGATTTGCCTGACAGCCCACACCCAGTGACAGTTAACATTTTCTTTCTCATTTGAGACTTTACCTTTATAGCTCCATTTGAGAGCTGTGCTACAGAACAATAACCTACAGCCCTAAGCAGGAGTGAGGAGATCCAGGGAAGATGCTGTATCGCCAATATTTACAGTAGCAGAACACAAAGCAGGATACAAACTGCATTTGCAAGCTGTTTTTTACTCCATGTGTATGAGTGGGAGAGAGTGCACATGTATTATGGGTGTTCATGTTTGTACATTTGTGACGAAGAGGGAATGTTCTTAACGTTTTCCCTGAGTGCTGTGGGGGTGCCTCAGTTTCCTCTATGCATTTCTCAAGTGCCTAGGGGTGTGTGATTGTTGCAGAGCCCCAGGGGGCCAGTATGATCCTGTCTGCACAGAGAATGACCGACACCCTGTATCCTGGCAACTAATGTCCTGGGCCCCTCCTCTGCAAAGGTGCCAACTAAAAGTGTTGAAGAACAAAGAGATCAGGTGACCTCCTAGCCCAGGAAAGAGACAAAGAGAGAGGAGGGGCTAGAGAGTTTTCAGTTTGGAGCTGGCTGGGAAAATGGAGGGGGAGGCCAGACAGACCTCCTGGCCTCCCCTGGCCCAGCAAGATGGACGTGACTGAGGGGGTCCTGTTGTCTGTGCCTGCAAGACCTGTCTTGAACTGTATTCCTGTCATCTAAATAAACCTGTTTTACTGGCTGGCTGAGAGTCATGGTGAATCGCAGGAAGCCAAGGGTGCAGGGCTTTGTCCCCCCAAAACTCTGTGACAACATTACATCCACAGTATACTGTTCTAGTTCGAATGCTGTGCTCATCCCCATGGTATCAGGATTCAGTTTAATTAAATTTTGCAATTAAACCTCCAAAACCATTCCTCTTGGGAAATACCCAGCCCAATTTTCATGTCTATGTAGCATTCCTGGAGCATCTGAATTATAAAGTTACCATATTTTGGCAGTCTGAGTCCAAGGTGTTGGTTCTAAATAATACTCTAAAATTAAATTCTGCATCTCAAAGAGGGGCCATTTTCTATGGCATATTTATTTTAGACTCTGGGAGAATTTCTGAAACAGAACAAAGTTTGCACAATTCTAGGCTAAAGAAATATCTTCTAGTATTGGTGGCAGCCAACTGGAAAATAAACAACATTACCTCTGTAAGGAATACTTAAATTAAAAATATATGTATTTTAATTTTCAAGATATAGGAGCTTTGTGGACAGAGAGCTTCATGTGTCTTCAGGAAAAAAGATATGGATTTTTGTGTCACTAATCCAATAACATCTTAAATTACGAAGCCACTTATGAATGCTTTCCTCATATTTATGAAATGATTATTTGACAAACATTTAATATTGCTGAAATAATTACTATGCCTGTTTAATACATCAGTTTATCACACATCCTATAAAATGCTGGATAATTTCATAAATAATTATAAAGCTTTTTATAAATGCTACCTTAATGCAAAGCATTGTTGCTAATCCTTTATCTTTCATAAACACAGAAATGACTATTAGATTTTTTTTAAAATTAAGTGGGACTGCATGGCACAAGGCCGGGGTGCACTCACCCTCCCTTTTACCAGCACATGTAAATCGAGTACCAAAAGAAATGAAAGCATCAGACCAAGAATAGTGTCACTACTGCCATCTTTCTGAAAAGACAACTTAGATTTTTATCATAGTTACCTGCATCTATTAACTAGAGCTGGGTTCTATCCTCTCTTAGCCACCAGCTCTGCTGCCTCTTTCCTCTTCTAACAAGCAGCTTCCAGGTCTCTGAAACATAATGATTTTTTGCAGTGTTTTGGTGCTGGGGCCACAGGATAAGGAAAGGACTTTTTCATCTGCTCCAACTCTATCTTGTTAAGATCTTCTTTCCTTTTTGCTGTTGCCCTGAAACTCTATTCCCAGTAACACTGTATACAATGCACTCATTATTTCTTTTTTCCTCAGCTCCGAAAATAATAGAAGGGGAAGGGAGGGGGAAAGTCCTTAGCAGCAACAGATGCTGATTCCCTACTTCATGGCAACTTGGTTTCAATATTCCTCTCGCTCACTGTTTACTCCTGAGTCTTGTAATGACAACTCACTGGTGGGAGTCCAGATACCAGTGATTTACCCACAGCACTGTGAAAGCAGAAGGAATGTACTTTTCAGCGTTCCTCAGATCCCTCCACTTACTCACTCCGTGCCACTCAAAGGCTTTTTCGTTCCCAGCGTAAAGCAGTTTTGCTTATGAGACCCCTTCAAAACTGTTGTTGTAGTAAAGTGATCTGGATGCGAGGCGGGGTTTAACTGGGTTACCCAGGGTATTATGCGGTGGAGCATAGCTGCATTCCTTTCCCACTTCCTACTTAGTTAGTGGGACCTTCTCTTCTCTTCCCCCCCCCCCCCCCCGCCGCTTGCATTCTGTTGCAATGCAGTTAAATAAAGCAGCCAGTTTCCCACTTACAATCCTGTGAGTAGATCTAGTTTTATGGCACTAAGCTGTCCCCTACAATATGGGCCGTGAGGAAAACCTAAGAATGGAAACTCAGGGGAAAATTGAGGATTGAATGCAGGAAATGAGAATTTGGAGCAATATACTGAAGAGTTATGGTGAGAGAGAGCAGATTGTGGGCATGGTATTGAGGTCACAGCGTAAACTGGAGACCTACTTACCTAGGGCAAACAATCTTCCTAGTATTCCACAGTAGGTAACAACTTTCACCTAACAGGCAGGAGGAGTTTGCATCAGGTTGTTTGTATATCTCTGTTGTTGAGCTCCATAAGTAGTTTTTTCCTAGTTCCATTGAGCATGTGTCCATGTCACAAAACTACCACCAGAATTGGCACCAAGCAGTAAACTCAAGAGGCCAAGGAATAATTAAAAAATCTCTTCTTACCTCATGAGGATGATCTATCCAGCATAGGATAGAGGTGCATTGGCAGGGAGTAGTATGGAGAAAGCTTGCACTGTACCAGCTGGGAGAATAAATGCAGAATTTTAGACTCAATGAACAGTGTGCCATCACAACCTTTGGGGCTAAATTCACTTTGACAAGACGAGTGGGGGGAGAATAAGGAGAAATTCCAATATTATATTCAGGTCCATGAACAAAAATTGAAATTCTTTCCAAGATATACAGATAACAGGCAGCGGAGCAGGATGTTGGCCGTAAACTATTACAGAGCTGGTCAGCTGAGACTATGTTTCATGCACAGATGGTAAAAGACATTCTAAAAGCCACTGGATCATTTTGCTGATTTCCTAGAGTCCCATTAATCTGAGTTTCCTTAAAAGACACAATTCTGCTTATTAGGAGTGTGTGCCTCATAGACTAACCACACACCAGTGAGTTTCACAACCAATAAAAACCCTGCTTGCCTCGCTCCTGTTTCAGATATATGCTGGCCCAGTGCACCATAAACACTAAGGGTATGGCTACACTTACAGCTGTACAGCGCTGGGAGTTACAGCTGTCTTCGTACAGTGTGTAGGGAAAGCGCTGCAGTGCGGCCATGCTGACAGCTACCAGCGCTGCAGTGTGGCCACATTTGCAGCATTTGCAGCGCTGTTGGGAGTGGCTGAACAGGCATTCTGGGATACCTCTGAATACATCTGGAGGCCAATTACAGTGCTTTTGGTGGCCACACTGGCGGAGCAGCACTGCATCACCAGCGCTACAATTGTTATACCCCAGGCAGAGCAGGAGTACAACTAGCGCTGCAGCCAGGGAGATGCAGCGCTGTATGTGCCTCGCAAGTGTGGACGGTGAGTAAGTTGCAGCGCTGTAAACCCACCACCAGCGCTGCAACTCTCCAGTGTAGCCATACCCTAAGCTCTCTGCTTTTGGCTATCTTCTTTTAAACAGTGCCTGTAACTGCAGTACCCCTCATTGATGTTGAGGCCTTTCTTCTTCCGGAGGTTTATTAACACTTTATTTATTAGCACATCAGACCAATGGGAGGTTTTGTTAGCATTTTAATCTGATATTTCCTAACCTGTCATCACTGCCCTGTTTGAAATAGCACCAAGTTAGAATGGCTCCCTTTTAAAAATGAAACTCCCTGCATCTCCAGCTTTGACTCCAGAAATAAGTCCCTACTGGAGGGTCTTCATGTAATATGGAGCGAAGGCTCATTGCTACTGTTCCATCAATGGTACTCAGTGCTGCTGTCTCTGAGGACCCAGAGTGTTGGGAGCAAGGGTGGCTTCAGGCCCCAGCATTCTAAGCGTGTGCTTGGGGCAGCATGCCGCGGGGAGCGCTCTGCCGGTCGCCGGAAGGGAGGCAGGCGGTTCCGGTGGACCTCTCGGCGACCGGCAGAGCGCCCCCGCGGCATGCCGCCCTGCTTGGGGTGGTGGAATGTCTAGAGCCGCCACTGGATGGGAGGTGCAGCATTGATAGGCTATCCTTTGGGAATTAACAGGTACAGCCTGAGCAGGGGCAGTTCTTTGGATGCACCATCTTCAGGTGTGTCTTCACTGGAGCTGGAGGTGTAATTTCCAGCGTGGAAATAACAGGTAGACTTACCTGTTGTGCTAGTTCTGATCAGGCCAGCATACTAAAAATAGCACTGTAGCCACTGCTGCGTGGGCAGTGGTATGGTCTAGCCATCTCAAGTACAATCCTGTCTGAAACTCTAAGTACATCATTGGACCACCTAGCCTGGACCGCCGATCACTCTCCTATCAACTCCAGTACTCCACCGGAAAGAGAGGTAAAGTTGACAGGAGAGTTTCTCCCATTGACCCAGCATGGTGTAGACACTGCAATAAGTCAACCTAAGGTCGTCAACTCCAGTTACATCATTCATGTAGCTGGAGTTGCGTAACTTAGGTCGACTTAGCCCGGCAATGTAAACCTGCCCTGGTGGCAATAGGTTCTGTATAAGTATTACATTGTTCAGACCTTGGAGTGCTTTTAAAAACTTATTTAGGCAGAGTGTGAAACCAAGTAAAGATCCTGGGTTTTGTCTCTTGCATTAAGGAGAATGCAGAAACACACCAAAACCCTTAAGATTTGAAATCTTAAACCGCAATGACCCTCTTCCTGTTTGAGTGAGCATCTGGTGCCATCGGCTGAGCAGTCCATCATATCCTGGCACTGTTCTCACCAGAAGACACAGTGGAACGAAAACAAAAGATGTGACAAATTTTGTCCTTTTCTTTCATAATTAACCAAAATATCTCTGCATGTAGCAAAGCGTGGCTCCTAATTACAGACAGGCGAGAAGCTATTTTTTAAAATCCAGACCCCTAGTAATTATGTTTGCAGCAGAGAATGATATTTCAGTCAAATGCGACAGACAGTGAGTCCGGTTCCCCAGTGAAGCAATTAATATTTCACACCTGCCAAGCAAATCAGCAGCAGAGGGAGAGGAGGGAATCGCATTGAAAAGGGGATGTTACGCTGTCGGGTCCACAGTCCTGAAGCAGGAAGACCGCAGAAGATGCAAAATCATTCATTTCATGACATGACCTGCTAGACAGCACCATTATTAGTAAGACGTGGAAATGGGACCTGGCAAAAGCTAATACTGGCAATATAATTGTTGCAAGGGACTGAGAGATCAAACCCTTGAGCTGTAGTTTCTGTCCCACGCCCCCCCCCCAAAAAAAGAAACCCACTCAGGTAAGATCAGAAATAACGATATTTGCAAATATTGACAATGAGTTAACTAACTGATGGCAGAGGAAAACCTTCCTGGGAGCAGGATTAATAAACTGGGGTACAGAATACTGGAAATGGGAGCTGGAAACTTCTAACACCTCGAAATGAAGGTTAAATGGCAGCATTGGTGGTAGAATCGGGTGGTTGTTCAGTGACTTGTCCGTGGAATGTTCATAGGGTCTCAGTCTAGTCTTGAGTGAAAGACATCTGCCAAAGCAAATAGCACTAGCTGGCAATCTCAGCAGAGAGATAAAGGACTGAATAGTTAGGAGTAGGACCCCACCTCTGCTCTAGAGATGATCCCTGCAGATTATTTGGGATTGAAACATATTGGCATGGATTTGTAGGGGGGAAACTTATGCTAGGGACGAATGAAGGACTTCCTTCTCCAGCACCTTTATCTGATGTGAAATGTTAAAAAACCACATCCTTTTGGATTCCTCTTTTCCTGCCTTTTGTAATATGAATTGCAGAGCTGGTTATGGGGGAGGGGAACAAGATGCTAGGGGTGCTAAACACATTCACATAAAAAGATTGTGCACAGTTAGAAGAATTAAATCCAAAGCTATTTCTCTCATGTATTGTCATCTCTTCCTCTCAGTGACTATAAATTTGAAATCCTGTGCAAAATCTATTCCCTCTCCCCTCCCTCCAACTCTCCGCTACGCTGTTCAAGTGAAAGAAAATTGGAAAAACAACCTCTTGTTCTTAAAATATTAATGTCCCCTTCAGGTTAAGTAAATAAGAGGGGTTTTTGTACCACTTTCCAGTGTATCAAAAGGTCAATCTCTGTAATTTCTCCCTAAGCCCAGCCCTTAGGAGCAGCTTCCCTATTCATCTCTGGGATGTGTATATGAGGCCATAGGGCAGTATATTTCTATCCCTTAGAGATCAGTTTGATAATTTTTAAAGTGAGAATACATGAAATATACTGCCATGCAAAAGGAAGATGCTTAAAAAGGGCCCAAAGTGGGTACCAAAATGTTAATTTGGCTGGGGAAGGGAGAATTGGGGAGCTGTGTATATTAATGGTTAGCACTTACATACCCATACGTTCGTTTGCAACTGAAGATCTGAGTGTTTACAGAATTAACCCTCACAGAACCCTAATATTATCCCCGTTTGTAAAATGGGGATAGGAACAGAGATGTTAAGAGACTTGTCCAAGGTTAGTCATTGAGTAAGTCTTGAGTGGAGTCTTGAAGCAAAATCAGGAGTCCTGACTGTCACTTTCTCTGAGAGCTAGTTAGCATTGCCTCTGAATTTGCATTGAGATGGGAGTGTGCTGCTCTCCAGCATATCGCACTCCCAGAACTTAATAAATTGGGTTAGGATTGTTCCTCCATTATTCCAGTCATCACCTTGCCAATCATTCATGTTGTTGCTGCTGCTGTTAGTAAGAATGCTTATTGTTTAGAGCTGTGAAATAATAATCACATCAGATACCTTCTCTCCTTCCTTCCCCCTTGTCTGCCTCTCCCTGTAGTGAAATCAGCAAGTGGAGTTAATGACTGCCAAGCATTAGGAAATATTCGTTCAGTTAAAGCATCTGGGTTCTTGGCAAGTCTCACAAAGAGCCATCCTGACAGCTCTGGAATGTCCACTGAGTCCCATCAGAGGCTGGGAAATTCTTGATATGCTGTCAGAGATATGATCTCCCCTTATGCAGGCTGCTCACCTTTGATCGAGTAAAATTTGCACACTTTTATCTGTTTGAGTTGGAGGTGCTAAAAATTTGTGTGCGTGCATGAGGATAGAGTTTCCTTTCGAGAGATCTTTCTTCCTTATCAGCTCTCTGAGGAGACAGCATAGGGAAGATGGCTTTCATACCTATGTGGATTATGCAATATACTCAGGTGATGATGATCTGAGGAACCTCGATTGCACAGCTAAGTTTCTTTCCAGGACTATATTTCCATTCTGCCTACCTATGTATTTTTCAATGCATCAAAGTACCTGCAGTCTGAAAGGGCCAACACTGTGTAACTGAGGCTCCAGAATCGATCTTCCTTAAAATCAGGACCCCATTAATTCAGATAACAATGCACCTGTCGCCATCCCTCACTGGGTCACAGCTGAGAATGCCAAATTCAGGATAGATTGCTGAGAAATGGTGCACACTCACCCCCAACTGGTGGTTATTCTGTCATTAGATTATACCAAGCCTGTAACAAATGTGAACTTCTGACCCACCACACTGGCTAACAAGAAGTCAAAAATGCAGCCTCCTTTCAATGGCCCATTGTCAGAGTGATGTGTCCTTAATGGGCCATCAACACATAGCTGTCTAGCCTTGATGTAAATCTATGTGTGAGATGTCATCCAGGAACAAACACACTTTAGATACAAATACAAAGCCAATATTCATAACTTTAGATGCAAAGATGATACAATAGAACTTCAGAGTTATGAACACCTCAGGGATGGATGTTGTTAGTAACTCTAAACAAAATATTATGATTGTTCTTTCAAAAGTTTACAACTGAACAGTGACTTAATACAGCTTTGAAACTTGACTATGCAGAATAAAAATGCTGCTTTCCCTTTATTTTTCAGTAGTTTACTTCTAACATAGTACTGGGGCCGGGGGGTGTCTGCTGCTGCCTGATTGTGTACTTATGGTTCCAAATGACATGTGTGGCTGACCGGTCAGTATATAACTCTGGTGTTCATAACTCTGAGGTTCTACTGTGCCTGGATTTAACCAGGATAATCATATTTGATTGCAAATTTTCCATGGACACCTTACATGATACACTTTTGTATTAGCTTTGTTGCAATTGTATAACAGCGGTAGTATCAATTATATAAATGGTCATATTCAATCATACAGCATCATAGCACCTAGATTGGTTTGGTTTTTGTTTCCCACATGCACTTTGAATTGTGTCTGACCCCATACCCGACATAATGGGGGACAAAATGTCTTGAGATGGGAAATTGTCTCCACGTTTTATGCCTTGTAAAATGACATGACTGCTACTAGTAGGAAGGCAAGTGCCTGTGCTTCAGTCTTTGGAGATGAGCTGATACATCGCAATGGAGATTTCACTCCCCTTTGCTGTAGCACAGCACCTCACTTAACAAGACTTACAGTGGAAGAACGGTTTTTCATTCGGCGGGGGAATGCTTTCTGGATTCTATACATGAACTCGAGGGTCGATGCTGGCAGGATAAGTAGCTGACAGGGTGGCCATCTGAACACATCCAAATCTTTGATTTGAAGATTGGTTAATAAACTTGAGTGGTAGGGCTTTCCCGTGAGATTTCCTGAGATTTCTGTTTCTGGTCCTTAACTAAACCAGGAAGTAACCTGCATCTTCTTGGACTATCTAGAATGTGATTCCACAGCCTGCCTTGCAACTGTCAATTTCATTTGATCTTGTGCTGGATAGAGCCAGCAATGTTCCCAATGAAAATCACTATTTCTCATAATCTAATTTTGATCTGTTTAAGTACTTACGTAGGTATGTGTTCTAACTACCTTAGCGGATGGGATGGCAGCCTGGGCTCTGAATTTCCTTGCTTTTGGGGATTTCTCAGATGTTTAATATACCTTGAAAGTTCAATATGGCACAGATCTAATTGACTTGACTGTGTAACAAGATTCAATATGAGTTGTCAGCAGGCTTTGAATCCATGATCTTCAGCAATGTAGCACAGACCTCTGCTGCTTAGCGGTAGCAATGCTAGTAGATATCTCTAACATAGAGGTTCTCAAACGGGGGTTTGGGACCCCTCAGGGGGTCATGAGATTATTACGTGGGGGGGTCTGAACTGTCAGTCTCCACCCCAAACCCCGCTTAGCATCCAGCATTTATAATAGTGTTAAATATATTTTAAAGTGTTTTTAATTTATAAGGGGGGCGTGTCTTACTCAGAAGGGTGCTATGTGAATGGGATCACCAGTACAAAAGTTTGAGAACCACTGCTCTAGCAGAACGGCTGCTATAGGAGGATGCTACGCGTGCTCCTCTGGCATGTGAAATCTGCAGATCTTCTGACTTGTGTAGTACTTAGATACCATGATGATGGGCGTTGTAGAAAATGGAGACATTTTTCTCAGTCTGAATTAATGTGAATTTGGTGCTTGTGAAAGGTGCTGGATTGGAAGCCTTAGAAGCTCAAGATCTGTAGATACTTCATGTGCGTAACCTGTAGCTGTGAAAGCTTTCCTTGCTGCCCATCTACCAATGAATCTGAGCTGTGCCCTCAACAGCCTCTTTCTAGGGGTACTTCAGTCACAATGACCAGCGGTGGCTCCAGGCACCAGTGCTCCAAGCACATGCCTGGGGCAGTCCCTGTGAGGGCGACAGTCAGGCAGCCTTCAGTGGCTTGCTTGCGGGAGGTCTGTCGGTCCCACAGATTCAGTGGCAATTCGGCAGCAGGTACGCTGAAGCCACGGGACCAGCGGACCTCCCATAGGCAGCCGGCCTACCATGCTTGGGGCAGCAAAAAAGCTAGACTCGCCCCTGACACTGACCAATTCAGGCCTTGGCACCTCTCAGACGGCTAACAAGGGAGTCAGTATACAGCTGCTCACAGTGGTATTTCTCCTGGTGGACTCTTGTCCTCAGAACAAAGACCTGAGGTCTCAAAGGATCTGATGGATGGGAACAACTTTGTCAGCTGTCTGCTGAATATTCCTTGTTTACAAAATAACTTTTTAAAATCTTAGCAGATTCCAAGAAAAGCCACAGCAAAATCAGAGACTTTGACCTGTGTAATAATGCTAATCATCAACAGCAAGAATCTTAAGTGGCCTTAAGTCTGTAGTAGGGATGGTGGGAGGGAACTCTGCATCCAGGGAGAAGAGAGCAGCTTCATCTACCCACAAGAAGAAATAGATGAAAAAGCCCTAGAAAATCTGTCGGAATATTGAAATGTCTTGCTAGGAGGAAAAAGGCACAGGAGCAATCACAGCAACATAACACGAGAGTATGTAGATGGCTGTTAAAGAAGGGGAGAGAGTGCCCTGTTAGATCAAAGGTCCAGCACCTTAAGAGAAGATAATGTGATGAAATGAACCACTCCTCTCTAGGAGGCTATTGGGTTAAAAGAGCTGAGGATTCATACTCTGCTGGAAATGGCCCCTACTAATTCCAGAGCTGTTGTGTGTTTTGTCTGGAACCTGGCAGTGGGGGGGGGGGAGAGGAAATCTGTGGAGTGGGCAAATCAAGGCAAGGGCACTGAGAATAAGGAGGCAAGCAGTGGTGCATGCATCTCTCAAGGGGAGGCTCCCTTCTTTCCATTTTGTGAGAAAGTTACCATAAGGGGACTGTTGGCCCTTCCCTCAATAAACCTAGGGGGAGGAGGAGGGTTAGTTGCCATTACCCCATACCATGAGAAGGTGGAGGAATAGCTGAAGAGAACTCAGGAGGATCCTGGGATTGACAGGCCCTTTGACCAATCAGAGAGCTCCACACCCGGCCAATGGGAAGTGGTCAGCACCCCAAGCCAGTCTGATTGACTGGGCAGCTAGGCCAATCCGGGGGCCCCATTTCAGGTCCTGGCCTCTGGGTACGCTGAGGGAAGGGGAGAGCACGGGCTGAGGGAGCTGTGGCCTGGGGGAGGAGGAGCAGCCCATGGGGGGCGCTAAGTAAAGATGTGGGGACGGGTGTCAGAGAGCCGAGCGTGAGGCTCAGTGAGGAGAGCAGGAAGCCGCCCTCGGCCAGGCAGGCCCCCCAGAGGAGCGGGAACACGACACAAGAGACAGGGTGGCCTGGGAGGTCAGAGACTGCGGCTGGTTCTACAGAAGCTTCTCTGGTCCAGTCCTGAGGCGAAGACCTGCATGCGCTGCACATGGCTCGGGCAAGGCGGCCCCACCTCACGGTAACCAGGGAGTCTTGGGCCCAGTGGAGGATGGTGGGTTATTTTCTTTCTCTCCTTTGCAGTTGACACTTGACTATGGGGGGGTGGGGCAGAATGCTCCCCCCGGGTGACTACTTGGCCAATGTATTCACCCACTTTCGAGGCTCATTCACTAAAGCCCACTTCCCATGTCTTTGCAAACCTGTCTCTGTTGCAGGGGAAGATTTTGGGCTTGCACAAAAACGGGTGGGGGTGACACCACCCCACAGAAGAGACTGTTAAATATTAAAGTGGGTTTTTAGGGGTGTATGTGTGTGTGGATAGATACAGAAAAAGTAAATAATTCTGTATATATTTTTTTTTATTCAGGTGTAAGAAGTGGCATAAGGATTGGTTTAGTTTAATTAAAAACCTTTCAACTGCTTAGTATATTTTGAAACCTGCTAACAATTTCTCTCCTGTTTTTAGGCTGTTCCTGAGAAAGATACAGTTGTTTGATTTGGTGTTTTGTGTGTGGCTCCATTTTAGACAAAGTTGCTATCCCAGTTAATTATCAATAGGTAATATACCCCTAACCAGCAACCGGATGAGAGCGCACTCATGTCATAGACGATCTGATGCAGGTTAAGACAAATAACTGGGAAGGAGCAAGGAGGTACTGTGAGAGCAGGAGGTGATTTGTAAGCTCCCTCAGCGTAATCTCTAGTGTTCCCAGCATCTTATCAGCACCTCTCTCAAGAGGGGAGGTAATTGGTTTGCAGCCTTAAAGACAATCCCAGAGCATTCTGGGTAGTCAGTGGGCAAGGCCCTGCTGGTGTAGTCTTGCTGGGAAGATCAAGGGAAACGAAGTCAACTTACGCACACAGGACATAGTAAGCCAGTCATCCAAGGTCAGTGGCAGAGCCAGGATTGGAATCCTGTTTTCCAATCCTGTGCTCTGATCACTAGACATTCACATGACCCAGGAAGAAGTCTTGTCATCCCATCAAACACAGACCATGCCATTAGTGCTGAAATGCAGAAACTGATTCATGATCACCACTCAGATGTTCCAGGTGTGCCCTGGCTTTGCTTATTTGCCCTGTCTCTCCCCATCTGATGTTGCAGCATCTCAGCTATTTAAGAAGCTGTTCTGACTTTCAGAAGGTTCTGAATACTTGTCTACATCAGAAAGTTGCAGCGCTGGTGAGGGAGTTACAGCGCTGCAACTTTGAAGGTGTACACATCTGCAGGGCATCACCAGCGCTGCAACTCCCTGTTTGCAGCGCTGGCCGTACTCCCGTTTTGTCTCGGGTGTAGAGGATCCAGCGCTGGTGATCCAGCGCTGGTAATCCAATGTAAACACTTACCAGCGCTTTTCTTGACCTCCGTGGAAGGAGGAAGCCTCTGGTAATCAAGCTGGTCTCCTTCCCCAGCTTGCTCTCGCGTTCCCCGAACCCCGAGCAAGCAGGTCTCCTTCCCTGCGGTTTGCTGGGTGGCTCCGGGAACGCGAGAGCAAACCGCGGCGAAGCTGGTCTCCTTCCCCGGTTTGCTCTCGCGTTCCCGGAACCCCGAGCAAGCTGGTCTCCTTCCCTGCGGTTTGCTGGGTGGCTCCGGGAACGCGAGAGCAAACCGCGGCGAAGCGGGTCTCCTTTCCCGGTTTGCTCTCGCGTTCCCGGAACCCCGAGCAAGCAGGTCTCCTTTCCTGCGGTTTGCAGAGGGGTTCGGGAACGCGAGAGCAAACCGCGGCGAAGCGGGTCTCCTTTCCCGGTTTGCTCTCGCATTCCCGGAACCCCGAGCAAGCTGGTCTCCTTTCCTGCGGTTTGCTGGGTGGCTCCGGGAACGCGAGAGCAAACCGCGGTGAAGCGGGTCTCCTTTCCCGGTTTGCTCTCGCGTTCACGGAACCACCCTTGAAGCCGCCCAACAGCGCTGCAGTGTGGCCACATCTAACACCACTTGCAGCGCTGGTTGCTGTAAGTGTGGCCACTCTGCAGCGCTGGCCCTATACAGCTGTACTAATACAGCTGTAACAACCAGCGCTGCAAAATTTTAGATGTAGACATGGCCTGATAATGGGATTCTCCCAACATCTTCTGTGCTAATGTTCTTTTCTGTCACTCTCTAGGAGAGAATTTTCTCCCCCACTTGCTAATTCCCCTAAGTTATCTGCAGGGTGTGTGCTTGAGAGAGCTAGCTAGCCTCATTGCCAGCTATTCAGATTGGTATCTTTTGCTCTCCTGGCTAAGGGAGACTTGTTGCATTTCTCACAGCAGAAGTTTTTTGTTTTGCTATTGTCTGGCACTTCCTTTCCAAACCAACCCTACATATGCACTGTTCAACAATACTCAGCCCCACAGTAATGATTTTCTGTCTCACCTTTGCTGAGTTGAGGGAGATGGGGTGAGGGGTTAAAACATTATCCAAGTGGTAGCTCACTGATTGCAATTGTAATATTACAGTGAAACCTACCACAGGCATCTCTGTGTCTCGAGCAGCCACATTAAAATATCCCTTGGTTTTCCAGTTCAATGCTATTCAGCATTTAAACACCCACCTCTACTAGGCAACTGATTTTGCAGTTCCATTGTGAAGCCTATTATTATTAATAATAAGCTCTTTGAGCACTACAGAAGAAAATGCTATATAAAATGCTTTATAAAAGAAGACATGTATAATTCTTCCCACTTTTCAGGGGGGAAATTGAGGCACAGAGATGGAAATGACTTGTCCAGTGTCACACGGGTGAGCAGTGGCAGAGCTTGATAGGTTATTCTATACTAAAATAGTAACTTAGATCTCAAATAGCATTTTTCATACATAGAAGTCTAAACGGGTGTGTGAGTGTATTGGGATATATTTATGTTACATAGACACAACCTCCTCAGAAGAAATAAAGGGTCTGATTTCCGCAGTCCACATGTCTTGTTCCTTTTAAACCCTTTTGATGCTAACTTCATACAGCATTCCTTTATTTGGTGATGGAGGCCATGGATGCTTATGTGCCTTTTCCTGTAAACATTAGCATCTGCAAAGCGCCTTAGAAAAGATGAATAACAGCAACATTGACCACCCTTAATAGTGAGCAATGCCAAGAATTTTTCCCCAAGATGCAATTTTTGTGTGTGTGTGTTTGTGTGTGTAGCTAGATCTTCTGCCTTGTTTAGCACGTACAGATATGTTCTTAGGGGATGCCTCCTTCCCTGGTAATGCCCCATGCAGGACACAGCGTAAAGTGCTGATTACGCCATGACATCTACTAGACGGAATGTCAAACTCGATCATATGTGGGTTCAAGTATCAGAGGGGTAGCCGTGTTAGTCTGGATCTGTAAAAGCAGCAAAGAATCCTGTGGCACCTTATAGACTAACAGACGTTTTGGAGCATGAGCTTTCGTGGGTGGGGGCATCTGAGGAAGTGGGTATTCACCCACGAAAGCTCATGCTCCAAAACATTGGTTAGTCTATAAGGTGCCGCAGGATTCTTTGCTGCCATATGTGGGTTGCTTTTTAGTGGATTTCCTAATTTGATTACAACTAATAGAGCTGCTCCATTGGCTCAGGTGTTTAACAAGCTGTGTTCCTGGCATGTGAAATCCTAGGTTCTAGTCATGGCAGTGCATCTTTATATCTTAGCTAGCAATCATAGCATCCATTGTGACATTGGCTGCAGCACAGCTGGACTTGTACGTCAAAACAGGAACCTTCTTGCAACAGCCAGAGATGCTAGGTGGACACCCCACATCCTCACATGTCAGTAGGCACTTCTGACCCCATTGCTGTTTTCCCATAGACACACACACAGCTCGTGCAGAGATCTTACTCCTACATGGAAAGGTTTACTGTACATTGGGCGGTTAGTTTAAACCTTTCAGTGCTACTTTACTGCCTAGTAGAAGAGATTCAGTCACAGAGTTCCCTCAACAGAGTCATACTGCCTTGGACTTTTTCTCAGCCATCATGCCCCTGCTACATGTTCTGATTTTGGATGCATTTGGCAGCATCACAAAATCCTTTGGGTCAATTAGTTGTTCCTTTCACTCTTGACTTTTTTTCCTCATGGATCCATATTATCTATGGCTCTGTGCTAGGCTTTCAGCAATATCTACAGCTACCAGAACCCATCAACCTAGCATCGCAACAGTTGTACTTGGAGCAAGGTGGTTTAGAGAAAATATGGACAGAATAAATAGAGATCTTTTCTCCATGATAGGAGCCTGGCAGGAGGAATCTAGGCTACTTCAGCAACATCATCGGCAGTGCAATGTGGCCTTTGAGATATGCAACAATTAAATGGCTTCTCCTCCGTTTTTTTCCCCCTCTCTTTTTCCCAAGCTAGGCTCTATGGTGGATAGATATGAAAGGAAAGGCCAAGATATTAAACATAGCCTTCCCTCAGTGTATAAGGTGATCTTTGCATAGTGTTTGAAAAACGTTTTACTCCCTGTGAATGCTGGCTTGATGTCTTCTGTCAGCTATGACAGGCCTCAAACGAGACAATTAATATTTCATAGCTGCTGAGTTTGGAAAGTGACTAGAAAAGATACAAGCAAGGGTGGGAGGATGGTGGGTTTGTTTTTTTGTTTTTTTTAATTCACAAACAAAAATTGATTAAAAACCCCAAGTTAACAAAAGTGCTGAGGTGAGGCTGCAAGCTTACTCCTTTAAAAAAGACTGCAGGCACACTCAAGGATTTTCATGCTCATCCTTGTGTTGGCAACTTCTACACTGCTGCCCCTAGGCAAACAGTTAGGCTCTGATACAGGGATGGCTTCCCATCAGGTCTGAAATATTTCAGTTCAGTAGAGCTCATGTTCAGTCACCGTGGTCAATTTATCTGCCCTTGATCCTTCCAAGGCAGATGAACAGAACTCCATGAGGTTACCTGCATGGTTATCTTGAAACCTGAGCGATCTGCTCTGGATGGACACTAATAAAATACCCCGTCTATTTTTAAAAAATGTTTGACCCTGTGTCCGTCCTTCCTTCCTCCCTCCCTCCCACCACACCTGCTGTGTGACCCACATTCACTTATGTTGCCTGCTGCTGAGTTGCTGCCTTCCACCCCAGAGCCTGGCTGTATTTCAGTGGTGTTTAAGTACATCTGATGGTTCATAAAGCACTTTTGGGCTGGAAGATGCTCTGGAAATACAAGAATATTAAGGAAAGGGGAATGGTTCAGAGTAACTCTTTCAAAGAATTTACATGCTGCTGTATGACTAGCAGAAAGAAGCTAGCGCATTAAGGATGTTACTTGGCCAAGTTTAAAGGACATGGCATCTGAAATACAATTTACTTTTAGATGCTCTCTGCTTGCATAGGGATGGAGGTCAGTCTAAAGTTCCCAGGGATGCATTCATAAGGAGGAGGTGGCTTCTGTACAATTACAAAACAGTAAGGACAAAGTCAATGGGCATGATATATCCCTCTTTCTTGATGCATTTGTTCAAGGCTGGCATTTTGAAGAAGTGGGGCACATCAGGGAAGCTGCAAATATACAGGGGGAGGTCTAAAGCAGGGGTTCTCTTAACACATTTTTTGGTCCCACTCCCAATCCCCTTTTTTCTCCCAGGAGGCAGCCATGGCCATAGAAAAATCCCCTGGTGGACACATTTGAGAAACACTGGTCTAAAGGGCTGGTGGAGGGCCACAAGGAGCTGTTGGGAAAGGAGGGGAAGCAGAACAAAGTAGGGAAAATATAAAGACATGCTGATTTCCCGCCCCCCAGCATAAACAGTGTTACCACAAACCCAAACCTAACTAAGGGCTAGTCTACACTGGCAACGCTAAAGTGCTGCTGAGGCAGTGCTTTAACATGCCTTGTGTGGTCGAGGCGCAGCGCTCTTAAAAAACCCACCTCCACAAGGGGCGTCTACACTGGCACTTTACAGCACTGAAAGTTGCTGCACTCGGGGGTGTTTTTTCACACCCCTGAGCAAGAAAGTTGCAGCGCTGTAAATTGCCTGTGTAGACAAGCCCTAAGGGAAGTGGGGCCACACCACAAATAGCACTGCCTGGATCCCATGATGGCAGTCTCCGTAGAGGCCAAGAATGGAATGGATTATGAAGACTGAACTCTGGCAGTGTCTCCAGGCTAGCTTTAGGGCAGTATAAGGGAAACCTGCCATGCCAATGGTTGTGCTGTATCATTTCTGGGGACAAACAGAGGTTTCAATTCCTCAGCCTGGCAACTTTAGCCAGCATGGGATTCACTCTTAAAGAAAATGAAATTCAAAAGGACAGGCATTTAGGAAATTGGAGAAGTATTACTGAGCTGCATCCAGCCACTGAGCACAGCTCTGATACTAAAGTTCAGAGAATTTTGCCAGCTGCCCCATATGCTTATGATAGATGGAAATCTTCCCCTTTCTGGAGCTGTACGTATTAACATATCTCATCAATTAGGGAGATCAGCATGTACTTTCCTTCCCAATGTTTATACTACACAGAATTAACCTGCTCCTAAATGGATAATCAGCACGGATGCACTAAAAATGGGAGGTGACTTACATGCCTGTAATACCATCTGCTTTATTGGAATATTTTACAAACCGGATGTTTAATTTGCTCTCCAGGATTTGGTGACCAATTATTCTGTAATTTCCCAAATAATTACAAGAACCACAGAGAGAGGTTAAAAAAACAGAGACAACTCCTTGAGGGCTGATAGTTATACAGGGAAGGAATGAGTAATAGAGCATGGGAAGGGAAGGGCTTTGAAGAGAAGAGCTGGCCAGAGTCTGAGGGCTTGTCTACATCAGAAAGTTGCAGCGCTGGTGAGGAAGTTACAGCGCTGCAACTTAGGAGGTGTACACATCTGCAGGGCACCACCAGCGCTGCAACTCCCTGTTTGCAGCGCTGGCCGTACTCCCGTTTTGTCTCGGGTGTAGAGGATCCAGCGCTGGTGATCCAGCGCTGGTAATCAAGTATAGACACTTACCAGCGCTTTTCTTGACCTCCGTGGAATAAGCAGGTATCCCAGCATACCTGAGGAAGCCTCTGGTAATCAAGCTGGTCTCCTTCCCCAGCTTGCTCTCGCGTTCCCCGAACCCCGAGCAAGCAGGTCTCCTTCCCTGCGGTTTGCAGGGGGGGTCGGGGAACGCGAGAGCAAACCGCGGCGAAGCTGGTCTCCTTCCCCGGTTTGCTCTCGCGTTCCCCGAACCCACCTTGAAGCCGCCCAACAGCGCTGCAGTGTGGCCACATCTAACACCACTTGCAGCGCTGGTTGCTGTAAGTGTGGCCACTCTGCAGCGCTGGCCCTATACAGCTGTACTAATACAGCTGTAACAACCAGCACTGCAAAATTTTAGATGTAGACATGGCCTGAGGCTGGAGCATAGTAAACCCCAGGTGGAGGGCTGGAGGCTTGCTCTTGTGCTTTTTTGTTTTGGTTTTAATTATAAAGCTGCTGCATTTTGACAGAGCTGCTAGTGCTGGGAGCTGGTGGCATGTTCCATAGTTTGGTTCACTGAGCAAGGGCTAAGTAGCTGTAGATGCAGCAGCATTTCCTGGATAACAGAACATGGCTAAAGCAGGGAGACTCCAAGACACGAGGAGTCCACAGAAGGTACTTAGCTGATCTGTGCTGAATTCTAAGGCCATCTGACTGAGTGAATCACTGGATGAGCAGTGCCGCCTTGTTGGGGAATATAATAACTACCATCCTGTTGCAACCCAGTTGAGCCATGTGGTCTCATTTTGCAGGCAGCAAAACTGAGGTGCACATGCTAATTTGCCCAGGATCACAAAGTGAGTTGGTGTTAGAACAGGAGTGGAAGCCAGGTGTCCAGGCATTAGACCTGGCTTTCCGCTTTCAAATTATGCAGGAACGTCTCTAATAATGGAGTCTCTCTATTGATATTCTTCCATTACTCTAATGAGCTAAGATTCTGGCAAAACAGTGCAAAAAAGCTCTATAATAATTAACAAACCCATGAGGATGTGCTCCTGAGAGATCTGCATTTCCAAAGCAATCTCGTGAAGAGCTTCATGAAAGCAATGGAGCTCTAGACCCTCCTTATTGATTGCATGTTCCTTGTCACTGGAGCCCTTTAACTAAATGACTGTGCATAGCTACTGGGCCCTCATACTCTTGGTGGTTTCCAATATGTAAAAGGTCATGTTACCAAAGGTGGGAGAGAAAGTGCTGATAAACAGGGAAAGTGTCAAGTTCAGGCCCTTCTAGGTGCAAAACAGCATACCCTTCCTAGGGTTAAGCTGACTGCCCCAGCCTGAATCATATGCAGCATTAAAAGCCATACCTGGTGCAATTAATTGTGACTTTGTAGTGGTCTTCACTTGAGCTATGGCCTGCTCACAATCCATGCCCATTAGGCATGCTGGGCCCAAGTCTCCCAGAATCTTGGGGTGGCTTTGCTGGCAATTGGAGGGCCTGGCAGCCAAGCTGTAGTCTACCATTTCCCGGGGCTCCATGGATTCTCCTGGTTGATCGGAGGATATGGTGCCATGGAGGAAGATTGGGCCCTCTATCTCCTCTAGGACCTGAGGGAGGAAGAGAGTCTAGGGAGGCTGTTTATCTGGTTTAATACTAGACAGGCCTCTTTGGCTGTTTTTGTCCTCTGTCTGCTACTGGGACAAAACTGGTACATGCACTGCATGTGAGGGTTAGGCTGGTGGGAGTCTACTCTTGAAAATAGCATCCCCATGCAGCATGACCTTGCATGCACTGTGCATAGAGGTCACCCAGACAAGTGCAGGGTCTGGTCCACACCATTCCTGGAAGCACTGGAATGTCTGGTATCCTGGGAATATGTGAGTGACCACCCTAGAAGAGTCTCAGTCCCCTCTATCTGGTACAACAGAGCGGCCTCCCCAGACCCTCCTCCTACCTCCGTTTTTCTCTTCAGTTTGGGGTTTGGTCTTAGTACTTGGCTTCCCTCTCAGTTGGGGATTGCTCACACTGTCTCAATCATTCAGACAGTGAATTGGGGCTTCCCTGCTCACTCCTCAGTGTTCAGTTCCTATTTGTCAGGGAGAATGCAGGGGAGAAAAGGAGGTCAGGCCCTTGGCCTCCCAGTCAGGTCTTAATCACAATCCATGCCCATCCCCTGTGACTGACTTCGAAGCTACAGGCTGGGTGCCTTCCTGCAGGCTGTCTGTCTCCTTCACTCTTCCCTGCTTGACTGTCAGTCCCCTTTTAGGGAAATCCTCCATTTGGAACATGCTCTGCAGGGGCTGAGGGGCAGCCTTCTTGCCTAATACAGTTCCACAATTCCCTTGGTCTTAGGCTATGTCTACACTGCAGCTTATGTCAGCATAACTTATGTCACTCAGGGCTCTGAATCCCTCCAAAGCGACATAAGATATACCGACCTAACAACCAGTGTGGACAGCACTATGTCAGCAGGAGAGTTTTTCCTGCCAACATAGTTACTACTTCTTGTGCGCTGGAGTAGTTAAGATGATGGGACAACTCTCTCCTGTGGGCTTAGAGCGGATACATTGGAGAGTTTACAGCGGCGTAGCTGCATTTGTGCCACTGTAAATGCTCTGGTGTAGCTGTGCCCTTGTTGTGGGGTTTGTAAACCTCATCACAGACCTGTTGGGAGTGCAAGGACTGATTGCAAAGCCAAAGCCCCCTCATAATTCTGACTGCAGCGTATAATGCCTATATCTTGCCTTGTTTCTTGTACATTCATTCTGACCTGCAGTACCTGCTGCTATTCCAGTCCTGGGATTCTGCTCAGTTTTGTCAATACACCTCCATCCTATCTTGCAGCAATTGTGCACTCTTCTGTTCCAGGCACTGCGCACTTGTCACTAAAAAACACTAGGCTTGTTGAATTGTGCTGAATAATAATTATGGTATTTCTGTGATGAGGATAAAGGCTTTCCTTGAGAGTGAGTTGAGAGCAAAGTCATTTTCATGATGACTAACAAGATTTGAACCCAAGCCTTTAGAGGGGAATAGCTGACTTGCTTAACCCACTGCAGCACCATTCTCACCACACCACCCACATCTATAGAAATGCACATGGTAGGCCAAGCCTCAATTCCACCCATGTAATCATATCCAAATCAGTAGAGCTACACTGATGAAACTAAGGATAGAATCTGTCCTTATTCTAAAATAGTAATTGAGCTGTCCCCAGCTCAGCCATGAAAACTGACATCCAATTACCAGCTGGGAGCTGTGGGGCTGGAAAGATTCACTCACAAGGGCCTGTTGTGTGTCCCCACCCAGTGGGAAAGTGTCTCCAGAAGCAAGAAGGGAGTGGAGAGATGAATGGGAAGAGCCTCAGCAGGTGCATTCCTAACAGCAAGCATGGAAGGTTTCACCAGTAGCCTCAGTATTCTCTGTTTGCTATTAAACTTTCTTATTGAATTTGATAGAGATCAGAGCCACTTGCTGGGTAGTCTTAATAAGGAAGGTTGTTCCTTTTGTTTCTGTTTGAATAAAAGGGTAGAGAAGGGAGGCTTCCCAGTTTACCTTTGTCATTTTTCCATAGCCATTGAAGGAAGAAAAGACTTGAGCAAGCTTCCAAGACTGGGTGTGGGGTGGGAGTGTAAAGTAATAAATCCCTCCCTGCCCAGGAGTTTCATAGTTAACAAGCTGCTCAGAAGTCCTTAGTCCAGCAGAGAGAGAATGCTGATCCTGCTGTAACAAAAGCACAGCCCTACCACTTGAACTAAAGAAGAATCTCCTTAATTGATCAGGAGTATAGGAGCTATGAGTCCAACTTCAGCAGCTCTTATTCTGCCCAGCGGAGGGTGGTGATATACATAATATTGGCTAGTTGATTGCATTATTTTTGGAAGAACTGGCTTCTCATCAGTGTCTATTATACACATGTATCTTTGATTGACTTCTAGCTCGTTTTGACGTTGAGGGTAGAGGGATGTGTATTTTAATTGCCTTGTTAGAAAGGATTTATTTTTAGTTAACGGTTTGAACTGGTATGGGGCACCCTGTGGCCCAGGAATGAGCAGTTATAAGTTTCTAAATTAATCTCTAGTCTCTTTTGCCAGTAGAAGTTGGTCCAATAAGAGAGATTACCTGGCCCACCTTGTCTCTCCAAATAAATCTCTCACTTTTAGACCAAACGATTTTTCTTGTTTATTGCTTGATGTTTGAATTGATAAATGTACAGACAGCAAGCATGGTCTGATCAGGGTATTTGAAATCAAGACACCAGATTTTTCCCTCTGATTCTGCTACTAAATTTGTGTGTCTTTGGGCAAGTCATTTCCCTAAGTGTGTGTCAGCCTCCCTCTGTGTAAAATGAGGATAATTTTGGCTTACTTTAAAAGCTTTGACAACCTTTAGTAGCATATTTAAGAGCTTTTAGATCCTTTTAAATTAAAAGCTGTACAAGTGAAAACTATTTTAGAGCTCTGTCTCTCATACAATCAGCTGACGGAGGCTATTATGCAAGATGTCAGGACCTTCAGCCAAAGTAATTCTGGTGCAGCAACGTCTGGTACCATAGGGGGAAAGCGGATTTGATGGAGCAGAGAGAGAAGATACTGAAAATAAAATTGTAATTGGAGGAACTACATTTGCTATTAATACTGGGTTAGGAGTAAACCATCCATAAATCCCCATGGAAAAGTAAACATGCCTCACACTAGCTGTGTGAATTTCCCAACTGGAAAGCTGACTACGTACAGCAGGTCAAGGTCAAAGAAAGTCTGCCCAGGTCTCTATGCAGCTGAGCGTATTACAGTTTCACTTGTACTCAACATCAGGTCGTACACGAAAACGAACAGAGTAACATGAGTGGTAGATGTCTGGGGGCGAAGAAGCAACTTTTTTTTTTCTTCTACAGCTTTCAGCCTTTTAATTGCCTCTGTAAACAAATGCTTTGTCTTTTAAATCAGGAACCAGATGCCTTGTCTAGAGCACTTCTGAAAGCAGACTTGTATTGAAACAACCAGCATCGGTTACTTGACCAGTATGGACATGGGGTATTTTTCTGAGTATTATGCTATAGATTTTGTCTATACCACAGTAATCTCCAGTGGCACAGAGCTGGACTCCAAGGGTGTTAATTCCCTTGCCTCTAATTGCCATGGGTAGCATGGACTAATGGTAGCAAGTCATCTGCTGTATTGTGCCACTTCTTCCCTGATTAGAGTATTGTATACCAGCTGGTGGCTGGATGCTGCTATTAATTTGCATCAGGACCCCATAGTGGAAGTTACAGTACACCTGTATAACAAAAAAACAGTCTGTACCGCAAGGCACTTACATTATTAATGTAAGATAAGTGACAACAGGTGGAGATAATAAATAGTGGGAGGAAGCTAGTGCTATAGCTAATTTAACCACAGCCCAGTGACTAGGCTGGCTGTGTGCATTCTGCACAATACTACACCTGGAATGTGAACCAGGTCAGTCTTGGTTCATAGGTTGTATGCAATTCTACCAGCTGAGCCAGCTAGAAAGCTCCCTTGGGCTAAACTGTGTAGAAAATGAGTTAACTTAATCTCAGCTGGAAGCTCTTTCTTGCAGAAATCTTATCAGCATAGCAACCCAAGCAGTACATTGATAAAATACCCCCATTAGGACTTAGGGGGGTTTGGTACAAGGCTGGCTTTAATGAAGTTTGGCAGCTGACAAACTGCCAGCTCAAGCAAAGAAAGGACAAATCTACTGCACCCAGCAAAGCATCCATCAGGTTGGACATCCTTGCTACATCTCTGGAAAAATTAGGAGTAATTAATTCAACATTATGCAAGGGAGGCTTATTCTATCTTGGGAATTTCTAATGCACCTGTTATTATCGCCCATTGCAAATATACTTAACCTCTAGACCATGGGACATCAAGATAGATGAGAGCCAGGTAAATGGGACAATTTAAAGGTACTTCAGCTGCCTCATGATGCTGCTTACAGCTCCAAAAGCTCTCTCTTACTGCAAAATTATTCCAGCTCCATCAGTTTCCAGATCCTGTTAAAATAATGGGCACATTAGATGGTCTCTCTCACCTAGGAATCTGCCAGATCAGGGTTTGCCTGGGAAGCCTTTACACGGAGATGACCCAAAGACAACATAAAAAGACACTGTCAAGAGAAATCACATAGCCTTTTTTTTTCAGTTCCTCACCTGGGTTACTATTAAGTTAAAAGGACAAGAGTTCTAAAACATTTTACTTTCCATTGTGTTTGCTGTTTGTGCAAAAAAGTAAACATTGCTTCATGCAGACTAGACCGATCAGTTTCACTTTGTTTCTAGTTTGTTTTTAATTTTTCTAGTGCTTGTGTATAATATGCTGCTAGAGATTCTTGCATCCCACTCTACTGGCCAGTCCATTTGGGGACAATAATTCTCTCATGTTACCAACTAGTGCAGTTATTCCTTTAGCTAATTGAGGTTGAAGTTGGTGCATTGTTGCTAGTCTTGCTTTCAGATCTCACAGGTGACCCTTACAGGTCTTGTTACAAATGTACTAATACAACTCTGTTATATTTGAGTTCCCAAAATTGCTAGAGAATATTTCAATATATTTTCCCAGAGCATCTGCCCAATTCATGTTGCAGTGATTGTCATCCTTGGAATAAAAACAGAATGTGAGCTCTCAACCCTAGGCAGCTTACTCTGAAATGCTGCATCCTCAACTGGCCCTGTTCTGAGAACAGAGAAGTCAAAGGTAGAATACTGTTTGAAGACCGTGTTACCTTTTTGTGTCCTGTTACATCCATGTGCATGGTATGGGGGAGAGAGAGGAGGAAATCAGAATATCCACTTTGAAACTGATTTATGATTATATGATCAGCCCTCAATGTCAGTAAAACACATTTGTTTAGATAATCCAGTGATAAATGTCTTAAAATAGATAAATGTGTAAATTAACAGCCATTCTTATCTGTCAGAATGTCTGAGAAATATCTCTTTGATATCCCAGTACAGAATGAGGACAGGGGAACTGTTTTTGCCAGGCTCAGAATACATTAAAACAGAGCTCTTCATTCTGTACAGAACTCATAATTTGAGATTAGAGTTCTGTTTGACTCTGCACATCTGACCATTTAATTTGAAATACTTGCTGAATAAAGGAAATGGAAAATATATAAATGAAGAAATAGCAATACATGATTGCTTTATATCAGATGCATAAGAAACGTTTGAAAGCTGATTTTGTGTGTGTGTGTAATAGTGTTTTTTCTCCTATAAATGTTTCATGTAATTTGCTGTAAATGTTTTATGGAACATTCCACTTTGTATTTATTTGTTAGGGCTTTTGTTTGTTTGTCTTAAAAATTCTCTAAACTTTTGAACTTGCTTTATTTCCATAGTTGTCCTAGAAGAAGAGTCAGAATTTCACTCAAAAATGAATGATATTTCAAGAAAAACACTGAGTTTCAAGCAAAGGGGGCTGTCCAATAAAAACATGCAAAAGTTCACTTTCACTGTTTTAAATGTAAAATCTTCATTTCACATAGTGCAGTCTTGTGAGAGTGAAATCACTGAATGGAAATTGCTAAAGTGTTCACACAAATTTGTCCCAACTTCAGTCACTCCATTCTGTTATTGGTTAGGCAAAGGATGAGCTGAGACTCCTGTTGTTCTGCTAAACTCTGTTCATTTTATTCTTACCTCACCCTCCAAATCCAGCCTTGCCCCATTTCTGGATATGTGTATACTGCAGTCATGGAGGTGATTGCAGTTTGAGTACTTATACACAAGCTAGCCTTAACCTAACTAGCTCAGGTGCTGGAGCAGTGAAGTGCAGCAGCATGTGCTTCAGTGAAGGCTGTACAAGCCCATCAGGAATCCTGGGTAGTTACTCAGAGGGTAGCCTGCGCTGAATTTCACAGTGCTGCGGCTTCATTGTTCTGGCATCCGAGCTAGCTAGGTTAAAGCTAGCTCAATATGTCTACTCATTCTGTATTTGTACCCTGTGATTGTAGTATAGATGATAGCCACTGTCTCATCCACCTATTGTGAACTGCCAGATACCTTAACCTGATCCTGAATTCACTGCATGTGAGATCATTCCAATCGAAGTTGATGGACCTTTGCACAGAATTCCAGGAGCAAGATGCTACTTTGTAAGCTCTCTGCTGGGAGTGTCTCATTTTTATTTATTTATTTATTTGCACAACACCTAGAACAATGGAGCTCCAATATTTGAGTGAGGTCTCTAGATGCTGCCATAATGTAAAGAAGTCTTTCTGTATGTCACTAGAAAGCTACTTTCCTGTCACTGGAAAGGTCATTTTGCTTTCATTGGAATGTCATTTTTTCCCAGGTTGTCAGTACAGTCTTAGATTTGACCTGTGATTTCAGTGTCCTAACAATCTGGGTGTTCTTTGTATGCCTCTTCCTTAGCTGGTCATCACTAATAGTATGTAAATGATGTATGTTTACTATAAAATTGTAAGTAAAATTTTACTTTCCCCCTAAGTGTTTAGATTTTAACATATTCCTCTGGTAACAGTCTGCTGCACACCCAATTCTTCCTTGGGGAGTGCTGTATTCCTAAAATGCCCCTTCGATGGTTTCCCGTGAGGTTTCCCTGGATGTCTGATTGCCTATGCAGTTTGATTTTCAGTGATTCTGGAAGCTTTTTGTTCTATTATTCACTATAGGTCTCTCTTGTCTGTGCTTATTATGTGCCACCAGAAGGTACCTGGAAATTTGCAGCCTTCCCAGCCACTGCTATTGTACAAACACACATCAATAGATGATGGTGTCAGAATTTGGTGATGTGCTCATAATTGCTAGCACAAGGTTTTAAAGAGAGTTAAATCTTAAAAAAAATTTAAAAAACAACATCCTATCTCATAATTGATGTGGTTCCTAGATGTAATATCTGATTTAACCTTTGTCATTGATAGAATTGATTTGAGGGATAATCCTTTGGTGGTTCCACAGACATGATGCACCTCAATCCAGTGAGACCCTGGAAGGAAGGTCCTATCTCGCTAGACAATAGTATGAAGATCTCGGTTTCTTATCTGCACTCTCATTTGACCATAATTAGGCTCAAAGCTTTAAAAAGGTGTGTGTGTGTGTGTGTGTGTGTGTGTGTGTGTGCATGCTCTGGCATCTGCCTGGTTTCCATCAGAACCAGCTGTCAGCAGAGAAGGCTGAAAAATCAGTCTAGATTTCCCCAGCCCTGCAAAACCAGTCCTTTCTCTGACCGTGGTGCTGTCCAGCTGATCTTTTGAGAGCAAGTGTTTGGGTTCATAATAATGGCACAAGGCCATGAAACAAAACCATCTGGTAGCTCCAATTCCAGACTTCCAGTACCAGGTGCTCTGGTGTGTCACATGTTTAATCAGCAATGATGGATAGGTTGACATGTCCTAGCAGTCAGAGAAATACTCTTTTGAGATGTGGAAAGGCTCTACCCTCAGGATCCTGTTTCCTGGCAGCATTACTGATTATAAGAAACCACCAGGGTGGAGATGAGAGCTTGTGTGTGTTCCTACTGTCTTGAAAAGTGCCAATGGATCTTTAGCAGCTGCCATTGGTTTTACATCTGGTGTAAAAGGTACCACTTCTGGCACTACAGTGCCCCATGCTGTGTCTTGGGTGTAGTATTGACTCGGAGTGAAGATCCTCCCCTACTGAGTCACAAGTACATCTGGTGTACTTAGCATTGCATTCAGGTCTCCCCTCCAGCTACTGACAGGCCCTACCCTGTTTAGTTTGCAAGATCCATAAAGACTACAAGCCATAGTGGTGTGGCACTGTTGACTGTGTCACAAACATTAGTGATCTCATAATGTATCTGTTCCAACCAGTAAATCTTTTTTTTAGAACAAATACGCTTTCTTTCCCCTTGAAAAATATTGTCATTGCCTTTGACTGTGCTTACTTTACATACATTACAGCCAGAGGGGATTTAGTTCTTGCAAACGATGGAAATGTTGGCTTTTTTCTAATCCTGGTTAATGTTGCTCCGACTATCCAATTATGCCTAATGGATCAGTTACTACCACACTTGATTATTCAGTTTTTTCAGCCACTTTTTTTTCCTTTTTAATGCACAAGCAATCTTAAATTAAACTCCTCCTCCTCCTGGAAATTGTGAGCATTTTCAGACAAAAATCAGAACATGCTTTTCTTTTGCAGCTTCTCATCTGGCACGAGAAAGCCACATTTGGCTTGCCCCAGTGGAACTTGTGTGGGAGGCAAGAGGAAGGTTTTTACTCAGGGATTCAAATTAGGGAGGAGCCAACAATGTCCAACACGATAAGGTATGAGCCTGGAATTCAGACCTGGGTTCTGTCACTTACTGGCTATGATGCCCATGGCAAATCACTTTTCCCTCTAGGTGCTTCTGCTTTTCCTCCTTTCTAAAGTGCTTGAAGATATATGAATGAAAAGTACTCTACAAATTCTACAGTTTATTATTAAGTGGCTGTGATGTTACCTAGGGTACAAGCTGTGTCCCACAATTGTCCAACCTGAGGTGCCTTTTATACTGTTGCATGGTGACAGCAACCACTCTTAGTCTGCCCCCACACAGCCTCCAGCATCTAAATCACTCCCAGCTGTACTATATGAGTGCTATCCACTCAAATGTGCATCTTGTAGTGGCCAACCCTCTCCTGGACAGCACAAGCTCACATAAAAGTCCATCGCTTCATTACTAGAAAATGATGTGCATAAATCTTATCTCAAATGAAGTTTACCAAACCCATCAATCAAAACACACACTGGTTTAGCTAAAACAAGTTTATTAACTCCAGAAAGATTTTAAATGATTACAAGTAATGAGGCATAAAAGTCATAATTGATTGCAAGTAAATAAAAAGTAAAACAAATCTAATATACAGTAGAATCTTAGAACTGTACTTACAATGTTGCCACACACATTTTACCAGGACAATAATGATCAGCACATTGAGTTTTCAAATGATTCCTCATAAGGCATACTTTGTACAGAATCCATTATAGTTTTGTAATGGAGTGAACATAGGGATACAGACTCACAGTAGTCTGAACTTCTTGCCCAGTTCTGAAACACAAACCATTTTTAACATTTTAATAAAGTTTAACTCTTTAAAGTTCCTTTTCTCTTTTGCTATGAATCTTCATACTTTCAGGTTCCGACTAGAGCTGGAGGTGAGAAATTCTGAGGGAGAATGGTACTTGCTTCTGGCAGGGCTGCAAGAACCACCAGTGATCATATGAGAGAGAGGCTGTTTTTGCGAGATTTTTTTCAGCCTGCATATTTTCTCCAGTTATTTAGATGACGTTGGTCTGATCATCTGGACTTTTGGGTTCATTTCCAAACCTCCTTGAAAGTCACTCATCTCTGAGCATTACCAGAGTTCCAATTAATTTGTGGTTCAGTGACCTCTGATACTTTATATAAAGCCTGAAGCAAAACTTCTCTCAAACATGGAACATTCAAAGCTGGATCTGAATTGTGCAGCTAGGCTTCATCTTTAAGAGGTACAATCAGGTGAATACATAAGCAAGAAGCAATGAACTTGGCTGGCCCATTGTTTTGTTTGTTGGGCTGCAATAGATGATTAAGATTTTGGGTAGCAACAAAAACACCTGGGAGGCCCTGTAGGCTTATTCCAGGCCATTTTGTAAACTTTTTCAAACTTCTGTGCTAGCAGGATTTCTCGGTTAGGTCCTTCACTTTGCCCCTGGCTCACTGTGTTGATAAGCAAGGCATTTCACCTCTCCGTGCCCTGATTTCCCTCTATTAGATAAGAATGGGAGACACTGTGAGGCTTAATTAATGCTGGAATAGAGCTTTGAAATCCTTGAGTGAAAGGTGTTAGCTGAAAACCTTTGCAGTGGATTTCTCTATCAGCGATTCTCAAATTTCATTGCATTGTGACCCCCTTTTGATAACAAAAATTACTACACAACCCCATGAGGTGGGACCGAAGACTGAGCCCGTCTGAGCCCTGCCTCCCTGGGGGCCAAAGCTGAAGCCCAAAGACTTCTGCCCTGGGCAGGGCGGGGGGTGGGATGCAGGGAGCTTGGGTTTCAGACTTTCTGGGGCCCAGCGCAAACACCAGACTTGGTGACCCTGTTAAAATAGGGTTGGGACCCACTTTGGGGTCCCGACTCAAACTTTGAGAACCCCTGCTCTAGGTATTTAAATTTTGTTCTGTGCTGGTGTGAGATTACATTATTGTGATTCCTTCTGGGATGCCTACAGCAAGGTGTGCATTTATGGGTGCTGTCTCAGTGAGGAAAAATGTTAAATAAAGAGACAGTGTGGGTGAAGTATCTTTCACTGGATCAATTTCTGTTGGTTAGAGAGGGAAACTTTTGAGCTTACACAGAGCTCTTTTTCAGCTCAGTGTAAGCTCGAACGCTTGTGTCTCACCAGTAGAAGTTGGTCCAGTAAAAGATATTACCTCACCCACCTTTGTGTCTCTAATATTCTTGGACCAGCATGGCTACAACACTGTATACAAATTTTAAATAAATAAGGGATCTTGATTTTTAAAAAACTGTAAAAACAAATACTACCACTAAGGGGCAGCATTGCACCATATAATCCTTCATGCTGTTTCCCCTCTAGGTTCTAGTTGAGTTGAAAGAGAAATTATTTGCCTGAAAATGCAAACTGGTTGGTGAACTGTTTTCTGTTCACTCAGTGGAGTTGGGATGGTGATACGCTAGGAAATTCAAGCCTTTGCCATCACAGGGAAATTGGCAGCTGAAGCATGAAGTTCTGCAACAATACAAGTGTCTTATTTGTGGCACCTACAGGTTGAGCTGGGTGAAATTTTTTTAATTAAACATTTCTCCAAAAACCACACATTTGGGTCAACCAGAAAGTTTTCATGAATTTATGTCAAATTTGCTTAATTGATTGTATCAAAAAGCAAACAAACAAAATATTCTGAAAAAACATAAATGCTTCATTTTTTATTTTTTCTAAAAGAAACGTTTTGTCTCTTCAATTTAAAATGACTTTTTTTGTTTTGAATTTTACTTCCCTTTTATTATTTTAAGTTTAAAAAAAATTAAATGACAAGTTTTTTTCACCACAAATGAGTTTTTAGGGTTTTTGTTTTTTCCCACTATTTCAGTTCAGCCAGTGATTAGAAAAATCAATTACTTGCACAGCTTTACTTATATGGGCCTTGGGGGCCCCCCTCACCACAGTATCCAAGTGTCTCAGAATCTTTAAAGCAGTTATCCTCACAATACCCCTGTGAAGCAGGGCAATTCTGTTGTACAGAGGGAGAACTAAGGCACAGAAAGGCTAATAACTTACCGACGATGTAAAAGGAAGATTATGTTGGAATAGTGAATTGAACCTTGGTTTCCCAAGTCCTAGCATAGGGCCCTCACCTGTGGACTGTCCTTCTCCCGGGAAGCAAAGTTTTTGCCTTTAACCTGGACTTTGCCTGAGTCTGCAGAATGACTTTAAGGATGGGAGAGAGCAGCCAGTTGAGTTCAGGGTCAGTAGATATGGCTGGATCCCCCTTTCTGCAACTGAGTGGGGTGAAATTGCCCCCAAATCAAAGAAAAGCTTACTATACAAATAGCTATGCCAGATATGCATACAGGCAGAGGCCAGGTCTGCCTGCACAGCACCCTGCATGCCAGCAGCATTGCTTATAGTGAGCAAAACCCAAATAGATCATTCTCAAGCACACTTTTCCATATACAATTCAGTTTAATTAAATAGCTAATTTAGGCCCTAAGCCAGTAATTGGATCCACACAGGCAGACCCTTGTACCCATGTGATGCACCAGTTGTAGGATCCAGATATTAGTGTTCATGAAAGTTAGGGATTAATAATAGCCTTGATCAGAGCCATATGTAATTTCTCCCAAAACACGCATCTCTGCTGATCCTCACATCTTCTTCATGATCTTTATCTTCACATCTAGACACCCCCTATCATTCCTTTCTGGCCTCTTCCCTCAGACACCACTATACACACCTCTGAATATGTCTTCAATTTGGGCTTTTGTTACCTTGGGCTAGAATAGCAGGGGGGTTCTCCATGCAGCTTTGTGAATGCCCCTCATTCGTGACCTGGAATGCCCTTTGCTATTCTAGTCCTGGATTTTTTCTGAACAGAGACTGTTTTAGCATAAAATTATACACATTTCTAATATTATATAAAACACATACATTTGCAGTTACTAGATGAAACCCAATACAAGGATATTTTTTGCCAATTAGATAGATAGTTTAAAATTATGGAAATGACCAATCTTATAACATTTAAAATATATGGGGTGCAAATAATATTTTTATTAGAAATTAAGGTTAAATTAAGCATCTCTCATCTATATCTGATATTATCTGCTTGGTGTGCCAGTAAGACTGACTTGGTGCTGTAACAGTGATGGATGGAATATCTAATAAACTCAACTCACACCTTCACACAATATCCATAAATAGATGAAATAAATTGCAATCTGCAGATCTGAATGGAGAAGCTAATCTGTGTGCTAAATTATGAGACTTATGCTTTAATGATTTTTATTGGTATTTTGTTATGTTACTGTTTATTTTACTTATGTACTTTGGACTCTGCAGCAGTAAAGAGCAGTCAATGAAACCAGTGCCAACCAGATTAATGAGATTCTGACACACTGCACATGTAATGATAAATAGTAATGGAAACCAAGCCAGTTCATTTCTGTCTTCTCATCTGTAGTTGTCTGTCCTTCTTTCTTTACTGCTTCTCTTTGGGAATCTGTTTTGCAAACTTGCCATACAATGTATATTTATCTAAATCTAGACTATCCCAGAAGAAGAAAAGCCAACCCAAGGATATCCATTTGAAAAACCCTCCATAGGAAAGCTAGAGCTGCCCTATCCAGGATGGAAGTGAGGTGGTCTCTCTGTTCAGATACAAATACATAAACAGTCTGACCCTTTTGAGACCCTTCCATACCTTCAGCTAGAGCTATTCCTCTCTGCTCATACAACTTAAAGGGGACCAGAAAGAGGCTTTCAAACACTTTTATTAATGTTGCTGGGAGCCTTTTCTTGGGATGAGACAGTTGATAGATTCCTTACCTAGCTGGCTGCTTCTCTGTTAATGTGATGTATTGTGTAATGGTGCTGGAGTGCTCTTTAAGTTGTTGCTTCCACTCTCACCTGTTATGAGATGTGACCTCTTTGGATCTAGTTTTCTTTATTTTAGAAGAGTGATAGGAGTTGTCTTAAAAATACAATAGAGGTTTTCATTCAGCACTTCTCTCTCTTGACCAACCATTGACCCTGTCAGAGTCTTATTCTTCCTGCAGCATTTGGTATGTTACATATTGCTTTCAGTTCAGAACAGGTAAAACTGAAGAGCTTGTGGCTTTTCCTCCATTCTGTTTCAGGATCACAAAATTCCCTGCCACTGGAAATATAGGTCCTTCCCCTTAGAACTTAGAAAAATTAAGGTTGTTAATATATCTGCCTCCTAGTAATTTATTTCTCTCACTATTTTAACCTTGTTTTCTAAGGGCCCACACTTGTACATCTTCCTCACAGAAACAACAATATTGCAGCTCTAAAATATTTGCCTTTTTTACTATCAGCATAACTGTTTTCAGTGGCATATTTTTTTGTGCATACAAACGTGTTTAGTCCCCAGTAAAATGCCATGTTCACATTTCTGGAGACTGAAATCCTCTAGCCACAGGGGAGGTAAGTCTAGTGGTAGTGCATTTCGTTCTATGCATTGCCTAGCCCTAGCCAATGTACCTACCTCTAGGAATGAGAAAGGTGTGCACACACTAAGGCCAGTTCAATCTTTTGGCCTCTCTGCTGAAACTGTACATTTGGGGATCCAGTTAGTGGGAAAATTAGTATGTTGTTTTGCACAATGAAGGTATATTTAAGATGGAAGTTTACTAATTAAAAAAAAACTAGACGGATCCATAAATTGGTAACAACACATACTCATTTACCAATTTTGGCTGGATTTGAACCACCAACCTAGAGGTGAAAGTCACTAGGGTATACTATCACTGAGCCATTTAGTTCCCCATGCAAACTTTCTACTTGAATGTACAAATGTAGGTATTTCATATTCCATCTCTCCAGCACTCAGAGTTACTGAGCACAAATAGTGTTGAGTAGAACAACTGTACTGAGTAGTGTATTTTTAATCCCCCTGAACTTGCTGGCAAAGTATTACAGCTGCAATAACCTTGACATAGTTTTTTATTTCCAAAAGCATAATAAAATATACATGTCCTACACATCAGAAGTGCAACGATCATATTCTTGTCTACTGACTGTTTGGGAGCAGGGAGGATCTGTTGGGTGTGAGTGAATGAGCAGTGCCTGTTGAGGGTGATGATAAATCACAAACACTTGTTTAACGTAGTATGCAAGAAGTATGAAGAGACCAGATCTTTATTCAAAATAAACTTTTTAAAAAATCCCATCCATAATTATGTCTTGGAAATACTCTTGAAACTTGAAGCCTAAAACGTTTGCAAACTTGTGTAGACCAACTATGTAGAAAATTTATAGCCACTGCATATATAGCACTATAAAAGCCACACTCCAAATGCTGTTGACAGGACTGAATTTAAGAGCCTGGTCAAGTGATAAACTTTTGGAAGCCAGGTGCCTTCTTTTAAACATCTAGAACTCTTAAACATAGCTTTTTAATATATATACACCTCTACCTCGATGTAATGTGACCTGATATAACACAAATTCAGATATAATGCGGTAAAGCAGTGCTCTGGGGTGGTGGGCAGGCAGGGCTGTGCACGCAGGTGGATCAAAGCAAGTTCAATATAATGCGGTTTCACCTATAACACAGTAAGAATTTTTTTGGCTCCCGAGGACAGCGTTATATTGAGGTAGAGGTGTATTTTCTTTTAGTTAACTCTAAATCAGATCTCAACAAAAAATGGACATCTCCTTTCAGGATGAGAATGACGGACCTGGCTGCCGAAGGGATATTTATTGGGCAATCTAATTTCTGGTGTGTTTGTCCTCTAGCCCACCATACACATATTTTAAATACAAAGTGTCTGGCAGAGTAAAGGAAACAAACAAAAATAAAAAAAGCAGACTGTTTCAAGCGAGAAGTGGTGCTAAAAATCTGAACTTCTCTGACTCACTGACTAATGCAGAAAGGAATGCAGTAGTTGTTTCTTAAGGGCTCCGCAATGGATGTCCAGGAACACAGGGTGGAGATCAAACCTCTTTGTGTCAACTTGGCTTGTCAAATTTAATCAGCTTATGGGCAAAAAGGGATTGTGCTGGCTCTGTGAATGCTTTCCATATGTCTCTTAGCTCTAGACCACTGGTGAAAACAACTAAATATTTGATTAGATAAAGATAATTTTATAAAGATATATGCAAAAAAAATTACAGCATCTTCCTTCCCCAAGGATTTTGTGTTTTACAAAATTATGGTACATCAAGTACCACTGAAATGCAGTCATTTATGGGTGGTAACACAGCAGCTGTACAATAATGCTATGTAATAATGTACACAAACAAATTAGGACAAGAAGTAAAAAATAACCTTTTCATTTGAAACTGTAGGAGAGATTTGGGGACGCAGAAGTAATTACCCATTGTAGAATTTGCAAGGAGGCCAGGGTTAACATCCATACTCTGGCAAAAACATGTAATAGGCCCTTTATTAATGATGTAGCCTGTTATTAGATATTGATTATGTGCCAATTAATATTTTAGACTGCAGGGTTGTTAAGGGTTGGATCTCTTGATCGGCTACAATATTAGGGGCAATAGGGTGAATATTGCTATAAAGAATATTATTGTAGTGAGAGACCCTAGGACCACAAAAGAAATGGTTATAATGACTCACATGGCCATTTAATGACTTTATTTATCTGCTCAGTAATGTCACAAGCACTGAAACGTAGCAGAAAGGAGAAAGGATGCTCGATAATTTGAACTTACTTATAATACTTACTTCTTGCTGTGAGGAACCCCGAAGTGGGTGTGATGATCATTAGGTGGTTGTCAGTCACTATTATTTTATCATCTTCATAATCATCATCACCAGTGGCTGTCATCCTGGCATCTTCCCAGGCACACATGCTAGTATACAACTTTTATAATACGTTATGCTCATGCTCACTAGGGTTATATGTATTTATAAAGGTTTCATCCTTTTCTTTAGCTCTACTTCCACACCTCACTAAATTTGGGATACCCCATTTTCATAAGCTAATTTATTAGTTCCCCTAATACTCATTAACACTTGCATCACTCAGTCACCATAAAAACTTTTGGTTAGCACGTTGCCGACACTCTGTCTGCAAAAATCTCCAAACTCTTACAATCACCTTTAAATGACATCTTGTGGTTTTAACTGATGCATTGCAATACATTTTTCATAAACAGCAGCACTTAACACATGTATTTACTGTAGCAGCACAATTTCTAATACAAGGCAATTCATTGGTCAGCTAATCATGTCAATCTATTCCTCAGCTTGAGGTCTTGTTTGGCTAAGCTAAATATCTTGCAGGCCCCTTGGCCTGTAGCCCAGTGTTACAACATTAATTTAATGCTTCTATTTCACCTCTACAGTATATCTTAAATATTCCTGGTATCTTTTTATTCTTGGCTACAATGATTTATTTAAAATTTCTATCACACCATGGGGTCACTGAAGAGGGAAAGAGCTCTCTCCTCTGATCTATCACTTGGAGGGTCTGATCCAGCTCCTAGTAAAGGCAATGGTAAAAGTCCCATTGGCTTCAGCAAGAGCAGGATTGGGCCCTAAATGCATGAAATCTTGAAATGAATACAGGATTGGGTTCAAAACCTCAAACGTGGCATCGCTAGTAACAGAGTATTCCTAAAACAATAGCAGGGCATTGGTTCATTGTTGACTTAAAAATAGAGCTGGCCAAAACTCATGGTCTTTGGTTTGGGAGAAATTTCAGATTTTTTGGAATTTGGGTTCATTCTGCATCAGAGTGAAACCAAATTTGCCCAATTATTTTAGCAAAATAAAAAAATTCATTTCAGAAATACTGAAACGGTATTTCCAAAATGAAATACAAAATTGACATTTTTGTTGATTTACAGAACTGCATTTAATAAATTGCAGCAATGAAACTGAGAAGAATGTCAGTTTCACTGAGCTGCTGCTTGGGCTCCCAGGGTCTATAGCTTCTGGGGGGCCCTGCAATACAGACTGTTCCTGGGACCCCAGAGCTTCCAGACTCCCAGCCTAGTGAGCACCCTGGGCTGCCTGACTCCGGAGCTGGCAGCTAGCAGACCTGAGAATGTGGGAGACCCAAGGCAGTCAATGAGACAGGGCTGTCCGAAGCAGAGCCACAAACCCTGGGGAACCAGTCCCAAGACTTATAGACTCCAGGACTGGAAGGGACCTCAAGAGGTCATCAAGTCCTGTCCCCTGCCCTCATGGCAGGACCAAATATTGTCTAGACCATCCCTAATAGCCATTTATCTAACCTACTCTTAAATATCTCCAGAGATGGAGATTCCACAACTTCCCTAGGCAATCTATTCCAGTGTTTAACTACCCTGACAGTTAGGAACTTTTTCCTAATGTCCAACCTAAATCTCCCTTGCTGCAGTTGAAGCCCATTGCTTCTTGTTCTATCATTGGAGGCTAAGGTGAACAAGTTTTCTCCCTCCTCCTGATGACACCCTTTTAGATACCTGAAAACTGCTATCATGTCCTCTCTCAGTCTTCTCTTTTCCAAACTAAACAAACCCAATTCCTTCAGCCTTCCTTCATAGGTCATGTTCTCAAGGCCTTTAATCATTCTTGTTGCTCTTCTCTGGACCCTCTCCAATTTCTCCCCATCTTTCTTGAAATGTGGTGCCCAGAACTGGACACAATACTCCAGCTGAGGCCTGACCAGCGCAGAGTAAAGCGGAAGAATGACTTCTCGTGTCTTGTTTACAACACACCTGTTAATGCATCCCAGAATCACATTTGCTTTTTTTGCAACAGTATCACACTGTTGACTCATATTAAGCTTGTGGTCTACTATGACCCCTAGATCTCTTTCTGCCATACTCCTTCCTAGACAGTCTCTTCCCATTCTGTATGTGTAAAACTGATTTGTTCCTTCCTAAGTGGAGCACTTTGCATTTATCTTTATTGAACTTCATCCTGTTTACCTCAGACTATTTCTCCAATTTTTCCAGATCATTTTGAATTTTGACCCAGTCCTCCAAAGCAGTTGCAATCCCTCCCAGTTTGGTATCGTCCGCAAACTTAATAAGCGTACTTTCTATGCCAACATCTAAATCGTTGATGAAGATATTGAACAGAACTGGTCCCAAAACAGACCCCTGCGGAACCACACTTGTTATACCTTTCCGGCAGGATTGGGAGCCATTAACAACTACTCTCTGAGTACGGTTATCCAGCCAGTTATGCACCCACCTTATAGTAGCCCCATCTAAATTGTACTTTCCTAGTTTATCTATAAGAATATCATGCGAGACTGTATCAAATGCCTTACTAAAATCTAGGTATATCACATC
Organism: Gopherus evgoodei; assembly: GCF_007399415.2. Lineage (NCBI taxonomy): Eukaryota > Metazoa > Chordata > Testudines > Testudinidae > Gopherus > Gopherus evgoodei. The sequence goes on along the minus strand of NC_044325.1, from coordinate 144,760,811 downwards.
CACCGCTTGTCCCTTATCCACAAGGCTCGTTATCCTATCAAAGAACGCTATCAGATTAGTTTGACACGATTTGTTCTTTACAAATCCATGCTGGCTATTCCCTATCACCTTACCACCTTCCAAGTGTTTGCAGATGATTTCTTTAATTACCTGCTCCATTATCTTCCCTGGCACAGAAGTTAAACTAACTGGTCTGTAGTTTCCTGGGTTGTTTTTATTTCCCTTTTTATAGATGGGCACTATATTTGCCCCCTTCCAGTCTTCTGGAATCTCCCCCGTCTCCCATGATTTCCCAAAGATAATAGCTAGAGGCTCAGATACCTCTTCTATTAACTCCTTGAGTATTCTAGGATGCATTTCATCAGGCCCTGGTGACTTGCAGGCATCTAACTTTTCTAAGTGATTTTTTACTTGCTCTTTTTTTATTTTATCTTCTAAACCTACCCTCTTCCCGTAGGCATTCACTATATTAGACATTCCTTCAGACTTCTCAGTGAAGACCGAAACAAAGAAGTCATTAAGCATCTCTGCCATTTCCAAGTCTCCCGTTACTGTTTCCCCCTCCTTACTGAGCAGTGGGCCTACCCTGTCCTTGGTCTTCCTCTTGCTTCTAATGTATTGATAAAAAGTCTTCATGTTTCCCTTTATTCCCATAGCTAGTTTGAGTTCATTTTGTGCCTTTGCCTTTCTAATCTTGCCTCTGCATTCCTGTGTTATTTGCCTATATTCATCCTTTGTAATCTGACCTACTTTCCATTTTTTATATGACGCCTTTTTATTTTGTAGGTCATGCAAGATCTCGTCGTTATGCTAAGGTGGTCTTTTGCCACATTTTCTATCTTTCCTAACCATCGGAATAGCTTGCTTTTGGGCCCTTAATAGCATCCCTTTGAAAAACTGCCAACTCTCCTCAGTTGTTTTTCCCCTCAGTCTTGATTCCCATGGGACCTTACCTATCAGCTCTCTGAGCTTACCAAAATCCGCCTTCCTGAAATCCATTCTCTATTTTGCTGTACTCCCTTCTACCCTTCCTTAGAATTGCAAACTCTATGATTTCATGATCACTTTCACCCAAGCTTCCTTCTACTTTCAAATTCTCAACAAGTTCCTCCCTATTTGTTAAAATCAAGTCTAGAACAGCTTCCCCCCTAGTAGCTTTTTCAACTTTCTGAAATAAAAAGTTGTCTGCAATGCAGTCCAGGAACTTATTGGATCGTCTGTGCCCCGCGGTGTTATTTTCCCAACATATATCTGGATAGTTGAAGTCCCCCATCACCACCAAATCTTGGGCTTTGGATGATTTTGTTAGTTGTTTGAAAAAAGCCTCATCCACCTCTTCCACCTGATTAGGTGGCCTGTAGTAGACTCCCAGCACGACATCACCCGTGTTTTTTACCTCTTTTAGCCTAATCCAGAGACTCTCAACACTTCCGTCTCCTATGTCCATCTCCACCTCAGTCCAAGTGTGTACATTTTTAATATATAAGGCAACACCTCCTCCCTTTTTCCCCTGTCTATCCTTCCTGAGCAAACTATACCCATCCACACCAACATTCCAGTCATGTGTATTATCCCACCAAGTTTCAGTAATGCCAACAATGTCATAGTTGTATTTATTTATTAGCACTTCCAGTTCTTCCTGCTTATTACCCATACTTCTTGCATTTGTATATAGGCATCTAAGATACTGGTTTGATCTTGCCTCCCAGCTTTGCCCTGATCCTCCTTTCTCTCTGCCATTATAGCCCGTGCTCCCTCCTGTTTCCAACCCATCTCCCAGGTCTTGTTTCCCCACTTACCTGTGGGGTTTGCTCACCTGTCCCCGTCGAACCTAGTTTAAAGCCCTCCTTACTAGGTTAGCCAGTCTGTGCGCAAATAAGGCTTTTCCCCTCTTCGAAAGGTGAACGCCATCTGTGCCTAGCAGTCCTTCCTCGAATAGCATCCCGTGGTCGAGGAAGCCAAAGCCCTCCTGGCGACACCATCTTCGCAGCTCCAGCTCCATGGAAAGGAATCTGGAAGCCCTGAGAAGCCCTGCCAGGGTTCTCTGGCTTCTAGTCTCCCTGCTGCTGAGCTGGGAGCCAAGCCCTGGTTAGAACTGGGGCTCCCAGAGCTTTTAGGCTCTCAGCTCCAAACAGAGATCCTTGAAGCCTTGGCAGGGCTTCTAGGCTTCCCACTCCGCAGCAAGGAGCTTGGCAGAGCTAGGAGACTAGTCAGCTTTAAGAGCCCCAGCTCAGATTCTGGGGGCTGGCAGACTCCTTGCTGCACATCAGGAAGTGTAACAGCTGCAAGAACCCTGCCTTCAGCCAGGCTCTTTTCTGTGAGGCTGTCCACCCTGCAACACCTGCAGTTTTCCATGGAAACCCACCTGTGTTTCAGCAAAAGTTTTGTTGAATCTACGATTGTTCTCATGAAACATTTTGCTCTAGCGAATTGGCGTTTTCCAACTAAACTAAGTTTCCCACCAACTCTATTTAGAAGCCCTGTCAAGCGTAGAAAAATTAATTACTAGAATTACAGCAATTATCAACAGTTCAGCTGCACTGGCAGTAGCAACAACATGAGCACTAGAATTGACAGGCTGCTGTTTTAACCACTGTGTCCAGAAAGCTTTCTCTGAGAGGTTTTCTGTGACATGGTGGCATAACTCCTCTAGTGCCTTAGTACTATTGATGCTGCACCATTGCTGACTGTTGCTGTAATACAGTTACTAATTTTCATAGTGTAGACACACCCGAAAGGATGAGTGTGCCTTTCTGAGTCACAAATGCAATCTTTTGTAGCTTCCTGGATTGCCTCTGGACTATTTTGCCATAATGAGTGTATCTAGATCATGTGGAGTGAAACTATATCACAGAGCATGTTTACCAGAACAAACCATTCAAGAAGAGATTCTCTCAAAATCTGCAATAAAGGTTTCAAAGCCAAGGCCTTATAAATGATAAGATTTAATTCAAAACCATGCAAGGACATCCATGAACTAGAAGGGAAGGTGGACCCTTGTCTATCTACTCAACATTTTGTTTTCTAGCTCAGGTCTTTAAATACCACATTAACACAGATGTAGTTTATTCCTATCCTGCTCCTCACATGATTCTCAAATCTCTCCCCCATTAAAGCTGCAGAGAAATATCTTTCTCCCCCTGACCATAACTTTCAAAAATTACACTGGAGTTTTTAATCTGTTGTTATAAAATGCGGGTCGCTTAAGACTTCAGGTTTCTAGCTAATAATTTAGGTATGTAAATGGCTCCTATTGAGTGCTTTTGCTGCATATCTGAGCTCTTGAATTTTGTCATTAGCTGTAATCAGTGTGGACATTTAGAATTGATGAGGACAGCAATAATAAATCCTGATCCTCTTTCTCCAAAATTACAGGCCCCTAACACTTGAGCAAAAGGAGAGTAGCTATTGAGATTGCATGATCTCTGATCCACAACTGAGCAGTTCTGATTTATTCCACGAGAGGGCAGTGATAAGACATGCATATTAGCCTGTTTGTTCTAACATTCGTTAAATCAGCCTCAATGCAGTATTCCTCTTTTTCCCCAATCACGTTTTAAAACTGAGCACAGAAAATGTTTTCAAACAATAAATAATACACGGTATCCTTCTGATTTGTATTTAAACACAAAGGCAGTTTTTCTTGTGTACAAATGCAGGCAAAAACAGCTATAAGCAACTGGATTGTACCTTTTCCGTCAAGAAGGAAGTGAACAGCCAAACAATAGCTAACTCCTGAAATTCCAAGGCTATGAAACAGATGCTTATCTCCTTCTTCCAGGCTGCCTGAGTGGAACTGAGGCTTCCGGAGATAGTGAAGTTTTCAGACAGATTAGTCTCTTTCAAACCTGTTTGCCAGGATGATGGGTGTCCCATTTGTGGCTATTTTTAAAGCTGTTCCTTCTAGACTTTAAAGAGGAAAAAAGTTTCTGTGAAGGCCTGATCAATCTGAGAGCTTTCTAGTTCAAAGGACATTTTATTCCTAAGCAGAAACCCTTAATATTGCATGGGGCCATAATGTATATGTTAAGGCTTCTTATATCCATTATATCAGTACAGTGCAATTTATGACTCGGAAACACTGCTTAAAAAATATAGAGGTAGGAGGGCAGATTGGCCCTTGATCACCAGGGAAGGTGAAGAGGCAGTAAAGATGTGGTCTAAGGTACATGATGAATGCTAGTGTGTCAACATCATACTTAGAGTATGACTACATTGCAGTTAGGAACATTGGGTACAAACTCACCTGACCCTCTAGGTCCATACTTGGGTGGCTAGTTCATGTCACCACCTGTGCTGCAATGACAACATTGTTGTTTTTGACAAGTTTCAGAATAGCAGTCATGTTAGTCTGTATCCGCAAAAAGAACAGGAGTACTTATGGCACCTTAGAGCCTAACAAATTTATTTGAGCATAAGATTTCGTGGGTTACAGCCTGCTTCATCGGATGCATAGAATGGAACATATAGTGAGGATATAGATAGATATACACATACAGAGAACGTGAAAAGGTGGGAGTTGCTCTACCAACTCTAAGGGGTTAATTAATTAAGATGAGCAATTGTCAGCAGGAGAAAAAACATTTTTGTAATGATAATCAAGATAGCCCAAGTTTGACAGGGAGATGTGAGGATATTTAACATGGGGAAATAGATTCAATGTGTGTAATGGCTCAGCCATTCTCAGTCTCTATTTAAGCCTAAATTGATAGTATCTAGTTTGCATATTAATTCAAGTTCAGCAGTTTCTTGTTGGAGTCTGTTTTTAAAGCTTTTCTGTTGCAAAATTGCTTCTTCTCAAACTGTCTTAAAGGGGCTATCTTGATTATCACTACAAAAGTTTTTTTTTCCTCCTGCTGACAATAGCTCATCTTAATTAATAAGCCTCTTAGAGTCAGTAGGGCAACTCCCACCTTTTCATGTTCTCTGTATGTATATATATCCCCTCATTATATGTTCCAGTCTATGCATCCAATTAAGTGGGCTGTAGCCCATGAAAGCTTATGCTCAAATAAATTTGTTAGTCTCTAAGGTGCCACAAGTACTCCTGTTCTTTTTCTTGTTGTTTTTAGTGCACTAGGTCAAGCAGAGCTAGCACGTGGTGTCTGTCTACCTGAGCTGAGAGGCATGCTTTTAGCTGCAGTTTAGGTAGACATTCCCTGGAGGATGTTCCTTTGAAAGTAAGTGGTGGATAAACATCACAAGCAGAACCTCTGCTTTAGAAATCAGGCAGGCAGTCTCTCAAAAACAGACAGCACAGAGCATGCCTTCGTAAATGACTACATCATTATTTTTATTTATCATTTCTTATTGTGGCAATGCCTAGAGGGCAGGACTCAATGCACTAGGTCAGTGGTAGGCAACCTATGGCACACGTGCCAAAGGAGGCACGTGAGCTGATTTTCAGTGGCACATCACTTCTGAAAGGTTGCCAATCCCTGCACTAGGCACTGAGTAAAGAGGCAATTCCTGCTCAAAGAGCTTGCAATTGAAGTATAAGGCTGTTGATAACAGCTTAATGCAAGGAGGGGAGGGGGAAGGGAGCACATGGAAAGAATGAGGTAATGCTAGTTAACGTGAGCAGTAGCTAGAGGTGGCCAACTATCCCCTTTTTAAGATGAATAGCAATTATATGCTCCTCATGGGCCAAATGCTGAGAGCTGCTGAACACTTCCAACTCCCATTAGTGTCAATAGGAGTTCGGCACCTCTCAGGATTTGGTCCCATGTGTCCTTTTGCACCGGTGAGTTGATACCCTGAAATCTGGCCTATTGTCATGAGTGCATCTTTAAAGCTTTACTTAGGGGAATAGATGGGTCTGATATTGAGAGGGACTAAGCAATTCCTAGGGACATATTAACAAAAGAAAGTTCATCAGACCCCCCAACTTCTTCCTTTGCTATTTCTTGTGTCTTCTCTTTAGGATACAGGTTGGCATATCTGTAACACTTTTAAAGATCAGGTCCAAATGCTATGGACATAAAGGATTTTGTGCATGTAATTTGCAGAACACAAATCATATGTTGTATTTGTTTGTTTAAGAGGCAGTGGGTTTGGCAGTAATAGTGGGGGCTATGACTCCTGAAGTCTTTTTCCATCCTGATTCCTGACATGCTGTGTGCCACAGAGAAAGTCACTTCATCTCTCTGTGTGTCTATTTCTTAGTCTATAAAATGGGGGTATGCATACCAGCTTCACATGGGAGTTGAGAAATTCTGGATTACGTTTTTAAAGTGCTTTGAAATTACTGGATGAAAGTGACTAGTTGAATGTACAGTGTGATGATTCAGCCAAGGTTTCTTATACAAGTTTGTTCAGTTTGCTTGGGTCGGTAGCTCCTGTGTCTTGGAATTATGGCAGGAATGCAGAGATCTAGTCTGTCCAAAACACTAAGGTGTTTTTTTAAGGTGGAGAAATGATGGGTGCAAAATCATTGTACACCACCTGGCTGCTGAGTGTATTGATGGTGCTGCTAAAATACTTACAGAAAACATGTTTCCTGGCAGATAACTTCCTTGCCATATGTCTATTGCATCATTCATAATAGACCCTTAAATATTACCCTTAAATATTTGGACAAAATAATAGTCCATGTGAGTAAGCCTTCATCATTGAGCCGTGTGAAATTTGGGACGCTTTGCCCAATATCCTGAAAAAGTTCAGTCTAGACTTCTCTGGTCACTGTTAACCTTTACCTTGTGTATGTAAACTATTTGTTTTCAGAAAGATTGTGTGTGTGTCCATCATTTTGGTCCTTATTAAACAACCATATCTTGATGAGCGAGAAGGAAGAAAATAATGTTAATACATAAGCCTATAAAACTGTAATAAAGTCACTTTAAATGGAAGTGGTCATGAAGGTGGAAAGCTCACCCCTTTAATTAATTTAATAAACATGGGAAAGGACAAAAGCAGGGCCGGTGCTACCATTTAGGCCAACTAGGTGGTTGCCTAGGGTGCTAAGATTTGGGGGCGCCAAAAAGCAGCGCTCCTCAAATTTTTTTTAAAGCATTTCAGTGGACACTGCACTGGGACAGAGAGGGAGTCTGAGCCTCTGCTGGCAGCCCAGGGGTTCCCCTGGGTTGGTGCGCCGCTGGCAGCCCGGGGGTTCCACTGCGCGGTCGCTGCTCTGCTTCTCCTGCCTCCCAGGCTTGCGGTGCCAGTCAGCTGTTTGGCACCGCAAGCCTGGGAGGAGAATTAGAGCAGGGGCGGCATGCTCACGGAGGACGCAGAGCAGAGGTGAACTGGGGGAGGAGCTGCCGCGGAGGCGGGGAGCTGCTGCAGGGATGGGGGAGGGGAGGCGCAAGGTGGGGGGCGCGAAACTTCCTTGCACTGGCCCTGGACAAAAGGGAAAGAAACAATCACACTTATGTGCTCTTTCTCATACACTCCCTCTCCCAACTGCTTGTTTACATTACAGAATATTACTGTATTCAGATATGACTGTGCAGAGTCAAATTAGCTGACAAGATGCCAAATATTACTGGCCAATGATTGTGAACAGTGGCAAATTGTGTTTATTGAGTTAGCTGACAAACAATGAACACAACTGTTTGACCACAATAAAACTTAGTAATATAGACAACCCCAGAGATGAAAGTATGGGGAATCTAATTTCCTATTTAAGCAATGTGATTTGCACCAAAAACTCCCCTCCAATAAGCAGCAACCCTAAAACAATTACTTAAAAATCTCCTGCTATAGTTCTTAACGTGATTTTGTTTGATCATTAGGCAGTGTCTGCACAAAGGAATTTTAGAACAAAACTCTCATCTCTATTGCTGGGCAGTGAGAGCTTTAGTTGGATGAGACTCCACCAACTTTGACCATTTTTTACTGTCATGACAATTTAAAACTGCAGGTTGAATTGACATAGTGGTAAAAATGTCAGATGCTGACAGAACCTTTGTCTAGACTAGGGCCCGATGCTTCTTAAGAGCAGTTCAGATGAACTGGTGGTAGCACTGAAGGGAACCTTTTTTTATAAACTATTCTAAAGTAAAGCTGTGCTTTTGCTTGAAACTAAAGATCCCTCTTTATTAAGCGATTATTTTTTAACTTTGTTCCTCCCCTGGGGTGGTTGCTGAATTTGCTATTTGCACTGGGCCCGCATAAAACATACATTCCCAAATCTGGATTTTAAAACAGAAAAGAAACTATCAGAGAGATACCAAGGGGATGAATGTAATAGAAATGCTTATGAATAACTAAGGAGTTTTAAAATAAATGTGTTGTGAAAACAAATAGGTTACATTTAATTTGGTCCTGACTGCTATTACCAATGAAAAACTTTTCAGGTTCCCACACACCAATGGGTGGCAGTCTGGTTTTTGTCCTATTTTTAGCCAACTGTTTTATTTTTAGCCAGCTTTTTAAAGGCCAAGTTAAGATCAGGAACCAAAATCTGGATGGCCCTGCTGTTTTCTTTCATTCAAGCTCATATGTGAAAGGAAAGAATACCAGGAAATGGGGCAGCACAAGCCCAGTGACTAATCAAGGCAGCCAGGAAAGGACAGGATTATTCGTAAAGGTGGGGTTCAGAGCATGGGATAATGGAATCATTCTGAATGCTTCAGGCAGGAACTGGCAGCCTGCTCATTGAATGTGCCTTTAAATGCCTTACACTAACAGCTCTGCTTTATAATTCACAGCTCTTCATACCATGCTTCTGGGTATTTCAAAAGCCTTCCCACCCCTTTGAAGAAGCCACCAGTAGGTTATGTGGATAATGCTTCGCCTGTTGTTTCTGCTCTAACATCATACAGTTATTTCTGTTACATTCCTTGACAATTGACACTTTCTTTTCAATGCTATGTTTCAGTGCTATCCTTAGCTAGCTGAAAGCAATCTGCTGATGACCAAGGTTTTCTTTGCAGAAGATTAGGATAGGTAAATAGTGAACAGCTATATAACATTCTTGGCCTTCCTCTTCTCTCATTCAAAAGATGGTGCCTCCAACACACACTGCCATGCTGGGGCATTTTAAGAAAAAAAGTAGCTGCTATGAACCTGTCATGAGAGTGATCCTAACAGTCAGGGCCGTCCTTAGGATTTATGGGGCCCTACGCAGTATTATTAAACTGGTGCCCCTGTGCCGGATGGCAGCCCAAGCTCACAGCCTGGAGGGGGAGGGGGAGGAGGGACTTGACAGCAAAGGATAATGAGATGCCCGACCCGCCTCATGGTGGCGGAGAGGCTACGTCTACACTACAGCATAAAATCGAAATAACTAAAACCGGTTTTATAAAATCGATTTTATGCATCCACACTAGGGCACATTAATTCGGTGGTGTGCGTCCATGGTCCGAGGTTAGCGTCGATTTCTGGAGCAGTGCACTGTGGGTAGCTACTGTAAAATGATGAGGCCAATAACTTCGATTTCCGTCCACACTAACCCTAAATCGATATAGTAATATCGATTTTAGCGTTACTCCTCTCGTTGGGGAGGAGTACAGAAATCGATTTTAAGAGCCCTTAAAATCGATTTAAAGTGTGTTGTAGTGTGGACGGGTACAGTGTTAAATCGATTTAACGCTGTTTAAATCGATTTAACTGTGTAGTGTGGACCAGGCCAGAGTCACAGTTCCCCGCAGAGACTTCCATGCCCTCTCCCTCATGCAGAATGGACATGAAGAAAGTACCTAATTAAAAGCACTAAAATTTGGGAATAAAAAATGTCAGTCACAGGTTTTTTGATATGCCCTGAAGTTTGTCAGAGATTTATTTGCAAAAACTTCATAGTAAGGGTGAGTCAGCTGTCCTGCTGAATACAACATTACATATAATGGAATACATGATGCAGCTCTTCTCTGTTTTACATTTTCTTATTCAGTATTTCTAAGTTGAATTTATATTTTAAATGTACTCAAATCTTAAGCCAGCATTCCAGATTATTACATATTTAACTCACTGAAACAAAGACATTCTTTTAAATTAATCAGAGAGGTTTAGTGTGTTCATAACAATGTTGATTGCTTTTAGAAAAAGGGAACAGTAATTTACTTTGTGTGATCTCCATAACAAGAGACATGGTTATGAAATTTCACCAACTTTAAAAAAATATGTTTCCAAAGATTTTAGGTATAACAAGGATTTTGTCTTACTAAGGTACTGATTTTGCTGAAGGGTTCTTTTAAAACTAGTTCGTCGGATAGTCAGAAGTAAAGAAAGGGAAACTTTGTCTAGCTATCTGGAAGGGAAGGACTGTTGTCCCTTTAAGGGCTCTCCAGTGGGAAGTGGGGGGAGAGGTGGTGAAGGGATGGACAGAAAGGACAGGAAGACTTGGAAGCACTTTTTTTTAAACTATAGTAATTAAAATGTGTATTTTAGATAAGGGAGGTCTTTTGAAGGATTTATTTAAAAAACTGTATGTCTGAAGATGCACGCATTTAAGGCTAAAGATGATTGTGCATCTAAAACTCTCTATGCAAGCATTTTTTAGAAATGTGATTTTATAATCTTCACCAGCTCACTAATGAAATATTTTTAAAGCAAATTTTAAACTAAGGTCCTGTAGACTGACATGTTCTGTGTAAATATTACATTAATGCACAACTGTTTTTGTCAGTAAAGTCAGAAACTGACAGTATAAAAATTTATTTGGGCATAAGCTTTCCTGGACATCGGATGAAATGGGTTCTAGTCCACAAAAGCTTATGCCCAAATAATTTGTTAGTCTTTGAGGTGACACAAGGACTCGTCCTTGCTTTTGCTGATACAGACTAACAGAACTACCACTCTGAAACCTGTCAGTATATACCTTGGGGTTGGCAAACGCCTGTTAAATGGCTTATTACCCCTTGAATGTCTCTTTAACAGTTTCAATGTTGTGCTAATAGGTCTGGCAGGCTGGAGGTTTTTTCACTTTTAACTATTAGATTCCCTCCCAAGGAAGACTCACCAGGCTAGAGCAGCCACCTGTGGGAGCCTGCAGGAAGGGTCAGAACAGGGATAGGAAAACAAGTGGGTGGACACTAAGACCCAGTGGTGCCCCAAATTTTCAGGTGCCCTACGCAGCTGCCTATGTTGCCTATGCCTAAGGACGGCCCTGCTAACAGCGCCGAAAGAAAAGCAAATATATCTGAAATTTAAAATTGAAACCTAAACCAAGAGTCCACTGCAAATGCAAAGCCAGTCTCTTGATACAGAATCCTAGAGAGACATTTGTACTGTAATCCAATAAGTGATACTATCTATTACACGATAGCAAGTAGTAGTAAGTCAAATTCATGTCTACATGACATATAGATCTTTTTATTCTATTATGCAATTTAGGAGCAATATTTCACACCCTTTTAACAAAATCATCTAACGTTTAACCATATGGGAATATGGGAGTGAACAGACATCTTTTATTTCCCATCTAATATTTGATTTATGCTAAAATTGGAAAGAGAAAAACAATCTAGCTCAATTGCAGGTTAAAATAATTAAAATCAGTGCAGGTGCAGGTTCCTAATACTATTTTTTGGCTCCTTCCAAAGCTTTGTAGCTGGTAGCGAGGCATATGGTCTACAGTCTTTCCTTTTTTGCACAGTATCTTGTAAACATATAGGAAGACCTGGATGTCTGCCTCAAGGAGATAATTATTTAAAATAGAAGGACAAATGTTTAAAGGAGAACAGATTATTTAGATGATAAAAGCTTTGGGGCTGTCTTTTTGGTGTGACTGTATGTATGTGTGAAGGCCTTGCTCTTAGGAGCTTCCACAAAATAAATAAATAAATATAAATAAGAAATAAATAACAATGACAGCACCAGAGTGGTCTTTAGCAATAGAAAGCTAATCAGCAAAAAGAAATAGACTGGCTTCAATAGAAAGATTTTCTTAATAATGTGAACTATGCAAAGAAATAAGGGAGCAAAACTTCTCTGGCTGTAGCCTGTGACTGCCATGTCCTGGGCTCTTGTGTTTCTACTCCCATGCAATCCCAGGGCAATTTCTCTGCAGCACATGCAAAGTCCCCACGACCTCTGACCTGAATGGGGAAGGGGCTGAACTAGGGCTGTGCCCTTCCTCCAAGGTGTGGCCTGTGCAATTTCCAAGCCAGAAGGGGAAGCTGACTAAGCCATTTGTGAAGCATGTTTACCTCGCTCCAAATTAGAGGACATGGGGCTGAGCAGAGTGCGTTTGAGTTGCTTGGACCATTGGTTGTGACCAAACTAGCTGGTCCTAGGAGGTTCTGAGGTGGTGGTGGTTCCTTCTCATGGTGATCGGGATCTCAGTGGCTGAGGGGGTGCAGTGGGAGGGAGATAGGGTGAGCGGACAGCAAGTGTGAATAATCGGGACGGGGTGAGGGGTAATAGGCACCTATATAAGACAAAGCCCCAAATACTGAGACTGTCCCTATAAAATTGGGACATCTGGTCACCCTAGTGGAAGATGAATATAATGAGGGAGAGGGATTGAGCCAGGGCATTCTAGCATGGGGACATCCTAGGGCAGAGACAAGGTGCTATGAGGGGCTGACTCAGATTTGAGAGGCAATCTGTGGTGAAACTCTGGCTGAGGAGCAGTGGTTGTGCAGGCAGCCCTGTGGCACCTTGCATTGATTGGGCAGGAGATGCCAGGCAGAAAAACCACTGAGGTGATTCGCACGGATTGGGTAGGAGGCGCCAGACAGGAAGGGCAGGAGGTGGTTTGCACTAACTGGGCAGGAGATGCAGGGCTGGAAAAGCCTCAGGCACCTCACGCTGACTGGGCAAGAGGCGGGTCACGCTGATTGGGCAGGAGGCGTCGGGTGGGAAAGGCGGGAGGCGACCTGTGCTGACTGGGCAGGAGGCACTGGGAGGAAAGGGCAGGAGGCGACCTGTGCTGACTGGGCGGGAGGCGTCAAGTGGGAAAGGCAGGAGGCAGCCTGTGCTGACTGAGCAGGAGGCTCTGGGAGGAAAGGGTGGGAGGCATTGGGTGGGCAGGGCAGGAGGTGTCAGGTGGTTAGGGCAGGAGGCGGCCTGTGGTGATTGGGCAGGAGGTGCTGGATGGGAAGGGCGGGAAGCGTCGGGTGGGGAGGGTAGGAGGCGGCTCGTGCTGACTAGGCAAGAGGCCGCTCACGCAGCCTGCCTGGAAGGAGATTCATGGAGAGGCTTCTGTTCCAGACAGGTCGCAAAGTAAAGCTGCTGCTCTGCATGTCTTAGGTGTTTAACAGCTTCTACTAAATGGTACGTCTGTGAGGTTCTTGGTGTTAGGGACTAAGCTGAGGTGGTGGGGGTGGGTTGTGACTTAGTCGGGAATGTAGTTTGGGGCAACTCTTAAGCAGTGGAGGAAAGATAGCAGGTTGTTTGGCTGGGAGTGAGTGCCCAGTGAGGTGAGGTGTGGGTTGAAATGAGAGTGGCTGTACTAGAACCAGTTGTTTTTCTACTTTCCTTAAATAGATGCTGGTGGCTCTGGTCATGGTTGTTTAGGGTCTCTCTTACTGACGTGAGTGGTGGAGTATGATTAAGAGGGTTTTGAGACTGAGGAGACTTCTGTTGTGGTGGGATCCTGGGACTGCGATGGGGTGTTGGGAGGAGCTGGGGATAACAGTGAGTGGGGTTCTGATGCTGAGAACAGTGTGCAGTGCGGGGCTGTTTCAGATTTGGGGGCGGGGTCTGTGACGAGTGCTGGATGAAGATGGAAGGGGTGTGGCGGCATTCCTGAGCTGGGTGGGAAAGCCCTCAGGACGCCCTGACCGGGCAGGAGGTGCTGGGCAGGAAACACTGTGGTGGCTTACACTGGCTGGGCAGCAGACACTCGGGGGTAAGCCCTCAGGTGGCTTGTGCTGACTGGGCAGGAAGTGCTGAGTGGGAAAAACCCTGAGGTGACTCGCACTGACTGGGCTGAAGAAGCTCTGAGACAGCTCATGCTGCTGGGCAGGAGGCGCTAACTGGGAAAAGCCCTCAGGTGGCTCACACTGATTGGGCAGGAGGCGCTGGGCAGACAAGCCCTCAGGTGGCTCATGCCGGCTGGGTGGGAAAAGCCCTGAGGTAGCTTGCGCTAACGGGGCAGGAGGTGCTGGGTGAGAAAAGCCTCAGGCACCTTACGCTGACTGGGCAGGAGGTGCAGGGCGGGAAAAGCCCTGTGGCGACTCATACTGACTAGGCAGAAAGCGCTGGCTGGGAAAAGCCCTGAGGTGACTCTCACTGGCTGGGCAGGAGGCCCTGGACAAGAAAAGCCCTCAGGTGGCTCATGCTGGCTGGGCAGGAAAAGCCCTGAGACAGCTTATGCTGACTGGGGAGGAGGCACTGGGTGCGAGAAGCCTCAGGTACTTCGCGCCGACTGGGCAGGAGGTGCAGCATGGGAAAAGCCCTCAGGTGGCTTGCGCTGACTGAGCACAAGCTGCTGGGTGGGAAAAGCCTCAAGGAGCTTATGTTGACTGGGCAGGGGGCACTGGGTGGGGAAAGGCGCTCAGGCACCTCGCACTGATGGGGCAGGAGGTGCTGGGTGGGAAAGCCCTCAGGTAGCTCACGCTGGCTGGGCAAGAAGCGCTGGGCGGGACGAGCCCTGAGGCTGCTCACCCTTGCTGGGCATGAGGCACTGAGCGGAAAAAGCTTGAGGCAGCTTGCACTGGCTGGGCAGGAGACCCTGGACGGAAAGAGCCTGAGGCACCTCACGCTCACTGGGCAGGTGGTGCTGGGCAGGAAAAGCCCTGAGACGACTCGCAGTGGTTGGTCAGGAGTCCCTAGGCGGGAAAAGCTCTGAGGCGACTCGCACTGGCTAGGCAGGAGGCACTAAGCAGGAAAAGCGCTCAGGTGGCTCGCGCTAACTTGGCAGGAGATGCAGGGTGGGAAAAACCTCAGGCACCTCACGCTCACTGGACAGGCGGCCTTGGGTGGGAAAAGCTCTGAGGCAACTCACACTCGCTAGGCATGAGGCACTGGGCGGGAAAGCACACAGGTGGCTCACGCTGGCTGGGCAGGAAAAGCCCTGAGGCAGCTTATGCTGACTGGGGAGGAGGCACCGGGTGCGAGAAGCCTCAGCCAATTTGCACTGACTGGGAAGGAGGTACAGGGTGGGAAAAGCCCTCAGGTGGCTCGCGCTGACTGGACACAAGGCCCTGATGGGAAAAGCCTCAAGCACCTCGTGTTGACTGGGCAGGGGGCACTGGGTGGGACATCCCTGAGACGGCTTGCGCTGACTGGGCAGGAGGCCCTGGACAGGAAAAGCACTCAGGTGGCTCGCGCTAACTTGGCAGGAGATGCAGAGTGGGAAAAGCTTCAGGCACCTCACGCTCACTGGACAGGAAGCCCTGGGAGGGAAAAGCTCTGAGGCAACTCGCACTCGCTAGGCATGAGGCACTGGGCGGGAAAGAACTCAGGTTGCTCACGCTGGCTGGGCAGGAAAAGCCCTGAGGCAGCTTATGCTGACTGGGAAGGAGGCCCCGGGTGCGAGAAGCCTCAGGCACTTTGTGCTGACTGGGAAGGAGGTACAGGGTGGGAAAAGCTCTCAGGTGGCTTGCGCTGACTGGGCACAAGCCGCTGGGTGGGAAAAGCCTCAAGCACTTTGTGTTGACTGGGCAGGGGGCACTGGGTGGGGAAAGGCTCTCAGGCACCGCGCACTGACAGGGCAGGAGGTGCTGCGTGGGAAAAGCCCTAAGGTGACTCGCACTGGCTGGGCAGGAGGCACTGGGTGGGAAAGCCCTCAGGTAGCTCATGCTGGCTGGGCAGGAAGCACTGGGCGGGACGAGCCCTGAGGCTGCTCACCCTTGCTGGGCATGAGGCACTGAGCGGAAAAAGCTTGAGGCAGCTTGCACTGGCTGGGCAGGAGACCCTGGGCGGAAAGAGCCTCAGGCACCTCACGCTCACTGGGCAGGTGGTGCTGGGCAGGAAAAGCCCTGAGACGACTCGCAGTGGTTGGTCAGGAGTCCCTAGGCGGGAAAAGCTCTGAGGCGACTCGCACTGGCTAGGCAGGAGGCAGTGGGCGGGAAAAGCGCTCAGGTGGCTCGCGCTAACTTGGCAGGAGATGCAGGGTGGGAAAAGCCTCAGACATCTCACTCACTGGACAGGCGGCCTTGGGTGGGAAAAGCTCTGAGGCAACTCACACTCGCTAGGCATGAGGCACTGGGCGGGAAAGCACACAGGTGGCTCACGCTGGCTGGGCAGGAAAAGCCCTGAGGCAGCTTATGCTGACTGGGGAGGAGGCACCGGGTGCGAGAAGCCTCAGCCAATTTGCACTGACTGGGAAGGAGGTACAGGGTGGGAAAAGCCCTCAGGTGGCTCGCGCTGACTGGACACAAGGCCCTGATGGGAAAAGCCTCAAGCACCTCGTGTTGACTGGGCAGGGGGCACTGGGTGGGACATCCCTGAGACGGCTTGCGCTGACTGGGCAGGAGGCCCTGGACAGGAAAAGCACTCAGGTGGCTCGCGCTAACTTGGCAGGAGATGCAGAGTGGGAAAAGCTTCAGGCACCTCACGCTCACTGGACAGGAAGCCCTGGGAGGGAAAAGCTCTGAGGCAACTCGCACTCGCTAGGCATGAGGCACTGGGCGGGAAAGAACTCAGGTTGCTCACGCTGGCTGGGCAGGAAAAGCCCTGAGGCAGCTTATGCTGACTGGGAAGGAGGCCCCGGGTGCGAGAAGCCTCAGGCACTTTGTGCTGACTGGGAAGGAGGTACAGGGTGGGAAAAGCTCTCAGGTGGCTTGCGCTGACTGGGCACAAGCCGCTGGGTGGGAAAAGCCTCAAGCACTTTGTGTTGACTGGGCAGGGGGCACTGGGTGGGGAAAGGCTCTCAGGCACCGCGCACTGACAGGGCAGGAGGTGCTGCGTGGGAAAAGCCCTAAGGTGACTCGCACTGGCTGGGCAGGAGGCACTGGGTGGGAAAGCCCTCAGGTAGCTCATGCTGGCTGGGCAGGAAGCACTGGGCGGGACGAGCCCTGAGGCTGCTCACCCTTGCTGGGCATGAGGCACTGAGCGGAAAAAGCTTGAGGCAGCTTGCACTGGCTGGGCAGGAGACCCTGGGCGGAAAGAGCCTCAGGCACCTCACGCTCACTGGGCAGGTGGTGCTGGGCAGGAAAAGCCCTGAGACGACTCGCAGTGGTTGGTCAGGAGTCCCTAGGCGGGAAAAGCTCTGAGGCGACTCGCACTGGCTAGGCAGGAGGCAGTGGGCGGGAAAAGTGCTCAGGTGGCTCGCGCTAACTTGGCAGGAGATGCAGGGTGGGAAAAGCCTCAGACATCTCACTCACTGGACAGGCGGCCTTGGGTGGGAAAAGCTCTGAGGCAACTCACACTCGCTAGGCATGAGGCACTGGGCGGGAAAGCACACAGGTGGCTCACGCTGGCTGGGCAGGAAAAGCCCTGAGGCAGCTTATGCTGACTGGGGAGGAGGCACCGGGTGCGAGAAGCCTCAGCCAATTTGCACTGACTGGGAAGGAGGTACAGGGTGGGAAAAGCCCTCAGGTGGCTCGCGCTGACTGGACACAAGGCCCTGATGGGAAAAGCCTCAAGCACCTCGTGTTGACTGGGCAGGGGGCACTGGGTGGGACATCCCTGAGACGGCTTGCGCTGACTGGGCAGGAGGCCCTGGACAGGAAAAGCACTCAGGTGGCTCGCGCTAACTTGGCAGGAGATGCAGAGTGGGAAAAGCTTCAGGCACCTCACGCTCACTGGACAGGAAGCCCTGGGAGGGAAAAGCTCTGAGGCAACTCGCACTCGCTAGGCATGAGGCACTGGGCGGGAAAGAACTCAGGTTGCTCACGCTGGCTGGGCAGGAAAAGCCCTGAGGCAGCTTATGCTGACTGGGAAGGAGGCCCCGGGTGCGAGAAGCCTCAGGCACTTTGTGCTGACTGGGAAGGAGGTACAGGGTGGGAAAAGCTCTCAGGTGGCTTGCGCTGACTGGGCACAAGCCGCTGGGTGGGAAAAGCCTCAAGCACTTTGTGTTGACTGGGCAGGGGGCACTGGGTGGGGAAAGGCTCTCAGGCACCGCGCACTGACAGGGCAGGAGGTGCTGCGTGGGAAAAGCCCTAAGGTGACTCGCACTGGCTGGGCAGGAGGCACTGGGTGGGAAAGCCCTCAGGTAGCTCATGCTGGCTGGGCAGGAAGCACTGGGCGGGACGAGCCCTGAGGCTGCTCACCCTTGCTGGGCATGAGGCACTGAGCGGAAAAAGCTTGAGGCAGCTTGCACTGGCTGGGCAGGAGACCCTGGGCGGAAAGAGCCTCAGGCACCTCACGCTCACTGGGCAGGTGGTGCTGGGCAGGAAAAGCCCTGAGACGACTCGCAGTGGTTGGTCAGGAGTCCCTAGGCGGGAAAAGCTCTGAGGCGACTCGCACTGGCTAGGCAGGAGGCAGTGGGCGGGAAAAGCGCTCAGGTGGCTCGCGCTAACTTGGCAGGAGATGCAGGGTGGGAAAAGCCTCAGACATCTCACTCACTGGACAGGCGGCCTTGGGTGGGAAAAGCTCTGAGGCAACTCACACTCGCTAGGCATGAGGCACTGGGCGGGAAAGCACACAGGTGGCTCACGCTGGCTGGGCAGGAAAAGCCCTGAGGCAGCTTATGCTGACTGGGGAGGAGGCACCGGGTGCGAGAAGCCTCAGCCAATTTGCACTGACTGGGAAGGAGGTACAGGGTGGGAAAAGCCCTCAGGTGGCTCGCGCTGACTGGACACAAGGCCCTGATGGGAAAAGCCTCAAGCACCTCGTGTTGACTGGGCAGGGGGCACTGGGTGGGACATCCCTGAGACGGCTTGCGCTGACTGGGCAGGAGGCCCTGGACAGGAAAAGCACTCAGGTGGCTCGCGCTAACTTGGCAGGAGATGCAGAGTGGGAAAAGCTTCAGGCACCTCACGCTCACTGGACAGGAAGCCCTGGGAGGGAAAAGCTCTGAGGCAACTCGCACTCGCTAGGCATGAGGCACTGGGCGGGAAAGAACTCAGGTTGCTCACGCTGGCTGGGCAGGAAAAGCCCTGAGGCAGCTTATGCTGACTGGGAAGGAGGCCCCGGGTGCGAGAAGCCTCAGGCACTTTGTGCTGACTGGGAAGGAGGTACAGGGTGGGAAAAGCTCTCAGGTGGCTTGCGCTGACTGGGCACAAGCCGCTGGGTGGGAAAAGCCTCAAGCACTTTGTGTTGACTGGGCAGGGGGCACTGGGTGGGGAAAGGCTCTCAGGCACCGCGCACTGACAGGGCAGGAGGTGCTGCGTGGGAAAAGCCCTAAGGTGACTCGCACTGGCTGGGCAGGAGGCACTGGGTGGGAAAGCCCTCAGGTAGCTCATGCTGGCTGGGCAGGAAGCACTGGGCGGGACGAGCCCTGAGGCTGCTCACCCTTGCTGGGCATGAGGCACTGAGCGGAAAAAGCTTGAGGCAGCTTGCACTGGCTGGGCAGGAGACCCTGGGCGGAAAGAGCCTCAGGCACCTCACGCTCACTGGGCAGGTGGTGCTGGGCAGGAAAAGCCCTGAGACGACTCGCAGTGGTTGGTCAGGAGTCCCTAGGCGGGAAAAGCTCTGAGGCGACTCGCACTGGCTAGGCAGGAGGCAGTGGGCGGGAAAAGCGCTCAGGTGGCTCGCGCTAACTTGGCAGGAGATGCAGGGTGGGAAAAGCCTCAGACATCTCACTCACTGGACAGGCGGCCTTGGGTGGGAAAAGCTCTGAGGCAACTCACACTCGCTAGGCATGAGGCACTGGGCGGGAAAGCACACAGGTGGCTCACGCTGGCTGGGCAGGAAAAGCCCTGAGGCAGCTTATGCTGACTGGGGAGGAGGCACCGGGTGCGAGAAGCCTCAGCCAATTTGCACTGACTGGGAAGGAGGTACAGGGTGGGAAAAGCCCTCAGGTGGCTCGCGCTGACTGGACACAAGGCCCTGATGGGAAAAGCCTCAAGCACCTCGTGTTGACTGGGCAGGGGGCACTGGGTGGGACATCCCTGAGACGGCTTGCGCTGACTGGGCAGGAGGCCCTGGACAGGAAAAGCACTCAGGTGGCTCGCGCTAACTTGGCAGGAGATGCAGAGTGGGAAAAGCTTCAGGCACCTCACGCTCACTGGACAGGAAGCCCTGGGAGGGAAAAGCTCTGAGGCAACTCGCACTCGCTAGGCATGAGGCACTGGGCGGGAAAGAACTCAGGTTGCTCACGCTGGCTGGGCAGGAAAAGCCCTGAGGCAGCTTATGCTGACTGGGAAGGAGGCCCCGGGTGCGAGAAGCCTCAGGCACTTTGTGCTGACTGGGAAGGAGGTACAGGGTGGGAAAAGCTCTCAGGTGGCTTGCGCTGACTGGGCACAAGCCGCTGGGTGGGAAAAGCCTCAAGCACTTTGTGTTGACTGGGCAGGGGGCACTGGGTGGGGAAAGGCTCTCAGGCACCGCGCACTGACAGGGCAGGAGGTGCTGCGTGGGAAAAGCCCTAAGGTGACTCGCACTGGCTGGGCAGGAGGCACTGGGTGGGAAAGCCCTCAGGTAGCTCATGCTGGCTGGGCAGGAAGCACTGGGCGGGACGAGCCCTGAGGCTGCTCACCCTTGCTGGGCATGAGGCACTGAGCGGAAAAAGCTTGAGGCAGCTTGCACTGGCTGGGCAGGAGACCCTGGGCGGAAAGAGCCTCAGGCACCTCACGCTCACTGGGCAGGTGGTGCTGGGCAGGAAAAGCCCTGAGACGACTCGCAGTGGTTGGTCAGGAGTCCCTAGGCGGGAAAAGCTCTGAGGCGACTCGCACTGGCTAGGCAGGAGGCAGTGGGCGGGAAAAGCGCTCAGGTGGCTCGCGCTAACTTGGCAGGAGATGCAGGGTGGGAAAAGCCTCAGACATCTCACTCACTGGACAGGCGGCCTTGGGTGGGAAAAGCTCTGAGGCAACTCACACTCGCTAGGCATGAGGCACTGGGCGGGAAAGCACACAGGTGGCTCACGCTGGCTGGGCAGGAAAAGCCCTGAGGCAGCTTATGCTGACTGGGGAGGAGGCACCGGGTGCGAGAAGCCTCAGCCAATTTGCACTGACTGGGAAGGAGGTACAGGGTGGGAAAAGCCCTCAGGTGGCTCGCGCTGACTGGACACAAGGCCCTGATGGGAAAAGCCTCAAGCACCTCGTGTTGACTGGGCAGGGGGCACTGGGTGGGACATCCCTGAGACGGCTTGCGCTGACTGGGCAGGAGGCCCTGGACAGGAAAAGCACTCAGGTGGCTCGCGCTAACTTGGCAGGAGATGCAGAGTGGGAAAAGCTTCAGGCACCTCACGCTCACTGGACAGGAAGCCCTGGGAGGGAAAAGCTCTGAGGCAACTCGCACTCGCTAGGCATGAGGCACTGGGCGGGAAAGAACTCAGGTTGCTCACGCTGGCTGGGCAGGAAAAGCCCTGAGGCAGCTTATGCTGACTGGGAAGGAGGCCCCGGGTGCGAGAAGCCTCAGGCACTTTGTGCTGACTGGGAAGGAGGTACAGGGTGGGAAAAGCTCTCAGGTGGCTTGCGCTGACTGGGCACAAGCCGCTGGGTGGGAAAAGCCTCAAGCACTTTGTGTTGACTGGGCAGGGGGCACTGGGTGGGGAAAGGCTCTCAGGCACCGCGCACTGACAGGGCAGGAGGTGCTGCGTGGGAAAAGCCCTAAGGTGACTCGCACTGGCTGGGCAGGAGGCACTGGGTGGGAAAGCCCTCAGGTAGCTCATGCTGGCTGGGCAGGAAGCACTGGGCGGGACGAGCCCTGAGGCTGCTCACCCTTGCTGGGCATGAGGCACTGAGCGGAAAAAGCTTGAGGCGGCTTGCACTGGTTGGGCAAGAGACCCTGGGCGGAAAGAGCCTCAGGCACCTCACGCTCACTGGACAGGAGGTGCTGGGCGGGAAAATCCGAGGTGACTCGCAGTGGTTGGTCAGGAGTCGCTGGGTGGGAAAAGCTTGAGGCGACTTGCACTGGCTAGGCAGGAGGCACTAAGCAGGAAAAGCGCTCAGGTGGCTCGCTCTAACTTGGCAAGAGGTGCAGGGTGGGAAAAGCCTCAGGCACCTCACGCTCACTGGACAGGAGGCCCTGGGTGGGAAAAGCTCTGAGGCAACTCACACTGGCTAGGCATGAGGCACTGGGCAGGAAAAGCCCTGAGACAACTTCCACTGGCTGGGCAAGAGGCACTGGACAAGAAAGCCCTCAGGTGGTTCAAGCTGACTTGGCAGGAGGCGCTGGGTGGGAAAAGCTCTGAGGTGGCTCGTGTTGACTGGGCAGGAGGCACTGAGTGGGGAACCCCTGAGACGGCTTGTGCTGACTGGGCAGGAGGCACTGGACAGGAAAAGCACTCAGGTGGCTCACGCCAACTTGGCAGGAGGTGCAGAGTGGGAAAAGGTTCAGGCACCTCACGCTCACTGGACAGGAGGCCCTGGTCGGGAAAAGCCCTGAGGCAGCTTATGCTGACTGGGGAGGAGGCACTGGGTGCGAGAAGCCTCAGGTACTTCGCGCCGACTGGGCAGGAGGTGCAGCATGGGAAAAGCCCTCAGGTGGCTTGCGCTGACTGAGCACAAGCCGCTGGGTGGGAAAAGCCTCAAGGAGCTTATGTTGACTGGGCAGGGGGCACTGGGTGGGGAAAGGTGCTCAGGCACCTGGCACTGATGGGGCAGGAGGTGCTGGGTAGGAAAGCCCACAGGTAGCTCATGCTGGCTGGGCAGGAAGTGCTGGGTGGGACAAGCCCTGAGGCTGCTCACCCTTGCTGGGCATGAGGCACTGAGCAGAAAAAGCTTGAGGTGGCTTGCACTGGCTGGGCAGGAGACCCTGGCGGAAAGAGCCTCAGGCACCTCACGCTCACTGGGCAGGTGGTGCTGGGCAGGAAAAGCCCTGAGACGACTCGCAATGGTTGGTCAGGAGTCCCTGGGTGAGATAAGCTCTGAGGCGACTCGCACTGGCTAGGCAGGAGGCAGTGGGCGGGAAAAGCGCTCAGGTGGCTTGCTCTAACTTAGCAGGAGATGCAGGGTGGGAAAAACCTCAGGCACCTCACGCTGATAAGGCAGAAGTGCTGAGTGGGAAATGCCCTGTGGCGACTTCCAGTGGCTGGACATGAGGCCCTGGGCGGGTAAAGCTCTGAGGCAACTCGTACTGGCTGAGCAGGAGGCACTAGGCGGGAGAAGCGCTCAGGTGGCTCATGCTGACTAGGCAGGAGGTGCAGGGCGGAAAAAGCCTCGGGCACCTCACGCTCACTAGGCAGGAGGTGCTGGGCAGGAAAGACTTGAGGCGACTCACAGTGGTTGGTCAGGAGTCCGTGGGCGGGAAAAGCTCTGAGGCGACACGCACTGGCTGGGCACGAGGCGCTGGGTGGGAAAACCCTCAAGCACCTCGTGTTGACTGGGCAGGAGGCACTGGGTGGAGAAAGCCCTGAGACAGCTTGCGCTGACTGGGCAGGAGGCACTGGGAGGGAAAAGCCTCAGGCACCTCGCGCTGACTGGGCAGGAAGTGCTGGGTGGAAAATGCCATGAGGCCACTCTCAGTGGCTGGGCATGAGGCCCTGGGCGGGTAAAGCTCTGAGGCAACTCATACTGGCTGAGCAGGAGGCACTGGGCGGGAAAAACCTCAGGCACCTCGTGTTGACTGGGCAGGGGGCACTGGTTGGGGAAAACCCTGAGGCGCCTTGAACTGACTGGGCAGGAGGTACTAGGCGGGAGAAGCGCTCAGGTGGCTCGTGCTGACTTGGCAGGAGGTGCAGAGCGGAAAAAGCCTCAGGCACCTCATGCTCACTGGGCAGGTGGTACTGGGCAGAAAAAGCCCTGAGGCAACTCGCAGTGGTTGGTCAGGAGTCCGTGGGCGGGAAAAGCTCTGAGGTGACACGCACTGGCTAGGCAGGAGGCACTGGGCGGGAAAGCACTCAGGTAGCTCAAGCTGACTGGGCAGGAAAAGCCATGAGGCAGCTTGTGCTGACTGGGGAGGAGGCCCTGGGTGCGAGACGCCTCAGCCACTTTGCGCTGACTGGGCAGGAGGTACAGGGTGAGAAAAGCCCTCGGGTGGCTCACGCTGACTGGGCACAAGGTGCTGGGTGGGAAAAGCCTCAAGCACCTCGTGTTGACTGGGCAGGGAGCACTGGGTGGGGAAAACCCTGAGATGGCTTGTGCTGACTGGGCAGGAGACACTGGGAGGGAAAAGTGCTCAGGTGGCTCATGCTGACTGGGCAGGAGGTGCAGGGCGGGAAAAGCCTCAGGCACCTCGCGCTGATGGGGCAGGAATTGCTGGGTGTGAAAAGCCCTGAGGCGACTCACAGTGGCTGGACATGAGGCTCTGGGTGGGTAAAGCTCTGAGACGACTCATATACTGGCTGGGCAGGAGGCACTGGGCAGGAAAAGCCCTGAGGCCGCTCGTACTGACTGGGCAGGAGGCTCTAGGTGGGAAAAGCGCTCAGGTGGCTCACGCTGACTGGGCAGGACGTGCAGATCAGGCAAAGTCCTGAGTTGGATTGCGCTGACTGGGAGGAGGCACCAAGCAGGAAAATCCCTCAAGTGGCTCATACTGATTGGGCAGGAGGCACTCGTTGGGAAAAGCCCTCAGGTGGCTCGCACTGACTTAGCAGGAGGTGCTGGGCCAGAAAAGCCCTGAGGCGACTCGCAGTGGCTGGGCAGGAGACCCTGGGCGCAAAAAGCTCTGAGAGGACTTGCACTGGCGGGGCAGGAGGCTCTGGGTGGGAGAAGCTCTTAGGCATCTCGTACTGACTGGGCAAGAGGCACTAGGTGGGAAAAGTGCTCAGGTGGCTCGCGCTGACTGGGCAGGACATGCAGGGCAGGAAAAGCCCTGAGGTGGATTGCGCAGATGGGGCAGGAGGCACTGGGCAGGAAAAGCCCTGAGGCGGCTCATACTGATTGGGCAGGAGGCACTGGGTAGGAAAAGCCCTCAGGTGGCTCACACTGACTTGGCGGGAGGTGCTGGGCGGGAAAAGCTGTGAAGCGACTTGCACTGGCTGGGCAGAAGGCACTGGGAGGAACAGCCCTCAGGTGGCTCATGCTCACTGGGCAGGAGGCGCTGGGCAGAAAAGCCCTGAGATGGCTTACCCTGGCTGGGCTGGAGGCGCTGGGCAGGAAAAACCCTGAGGCAGATCAAACTGACTGGGCAGGAGGCATTGGGCAGGAAAAGCCTGAGGCAGCTTGAGCTCACTGGGCTGGAGCTGCTGGGCGGAAAACACAATGGAGCTTAGGATGACTGAATTTACATTGGGATTATGTTCTCTACTGAACCCAAACCTAAAGTTTTTACATCTCCTTGCCTCTCTCTCTCTCAATCTGTAGAACAACAAAAATGCACAAGATGATAAAAGAACCAAATCAAGTAAAGTAAAAGGGAATGGAAAACAAAGCTTTAGAAGAAGAATGATCATACCTGTAAAGAAGGTAAAGGTAAATGTTATGGTATTAACATCTAGACTTATAGTGGAAGCATATTGGTGGAGTCAGGAGGTTATATTGCTAATGGGAGAATCAGCAGGATTCCTACATTACTTAAACATTTCCAGAAATTTTCATGTTCGTCACGTCTTTCCCCTTCTTTAATGAATAAAGGATTTTTGTGAAGGAAGGGTGACCACCCTGTAATCGGGGTTCGGGTCGCCTTCCTATTCCCCCCTCTTTGTATTCGCCCTCTTAATGACAAAGTCCAAAGTGAGCTCCCTCTAACTAGGGTGTGCAACTTTCCCAAGCTTACTCCCCCATTTGAAAGCTACTTATAGAAACCAGCCTCTTGGCACCGTTAGGCGTTTCTCCTTCTAGCTGTCCTGTCACCGTGCCCTACTCACACGCACAACCAAGTCGAAAGCGAGCGAACTCTGCATCTAGCTGGCCCCAGCTTCTGCTGCTGCTGCTGCTGCTACAAGGTCGCCTGCTCCATGCCACAGATTGGTGCCCAGGACAGGGAGTTAGGCTAATTTCAAGGAGGGGCCTTGTCCATTTGATCTGAACTGATGTGGTAGTTAGTCATGTGTACGGAGCCCACGCCTCACCTTGCTTCTCCTCTTTTCGCTCTCTCTCTAGCAACTCAAAATCAAAAATGGACAAAAAGACAGAGAAGCACCAAAGAAACGGCAGGAAAAGAGAATGGAAGCAGAAGCCACGGAAAAAGGACACACACCTTGCACACACGGGCCTCCCCGTAATGGGGACTCGTGACTTCCACTTAAGCGTCCTCCCCGTTGAGGTGCCAGGTAAAAGGACCTCCCTGTAAACAGGGATCAAGGTCCATCCCTTCTAAGGATAAAGGCTTGAGGGGTCCATAAGGTAGCTAAGGCTGAAGGACCCCCTTTAAAAAGGGTAGCGTGCTCTCTGTGGGTTTCCGCTCTTTAGGAGCTAGCCTTTAAAATGCCCTGTGCCGTTGACCTCTCCCTGTAAGCAGGCGTCAGGTCTCCCCTTTCTAGCCTCTTTTGGGCCGCTGGCACTTGCTGGGCAAAGAGACCACCCTCTACTGAGGGGAATGGAGCTCTCTCCTTTTCAGCGCTTTAGCCTCTTGCCTAATGTAATGCCCCTGGCTTAAGGACCACCCTGTAAGGAGGGTTTGGGTCTGCTTTACCATGCTGCTTTAGCCACAGGTCACTTTGACATGCCAGGCAAAAGGACCCGCCCTGTAAGCAGGTTGTAAGGTCTTCTCCCTCTCCCTCTTAAACCAGTGGGGCTTTTAGGTGCCTGTGGCTGAGGGAGCACCCTTTAAGAAGGGTTGCGCCTCTCTCTTTTTCTCTTAGTCCTAGTAAACTGCCCCAGAAATGATTTCTCCTTGGCTTTTTTGAAATTTGCAGTCCAGTCGTATTTGTGACCTCTTGAATTCAAGCCGGGCTCCGATGTAACATGGTGTGGCGAAGGGCCGGCTGTAAGGGGATGGTGGAGGCCGTGAGAAATTCGACCCTTTTTCCAAAAAAGCCAAGAAGTCCCCCAAACCATCCAAATGTTCCCAGGTCTGGAAATGAACAGGTGAGGTGGGGGAGCGGGGGCTCCTTTCAGCTCCTTCTTTCCATGTAATCCTTCCTCATTTCCTCTTGCCCTGCCCAATTAACACTGCCCCACCAACCTCAGCTTTGACCCTTTCTTTCCTGCGCAGAATAAAACATACTGCTGGTTGTTGTAGTGTTTACTGTCTCTTGATTGGGAGAGTTTCGTAGGTGGTGTCCCAGTTCCAGGCCTTTGGTCTCTTGGCTGGTAGAGTGAGGTTATATTTTTAGACTGCGTTTGAAGCGATGGAAAGAGCTGTCCTTCATGACAGCTGTTGGTGATCTGGTGGCGTAGGTACACGTGTTGTGGTGCTGGATCTTGCCTGTGGGTGCAACTAACCCTATTAACCGGACTGAGTAAGAAGTAAGGGATATCTGTTTTGGAAGAGGGCAGGGGGTCCAAAGTTGTAATGTTCTTGGTGGGGTAGAGAGGTAAGTCGGGAAGGGTGTTGCTGAGGGATGGAGGATTCCTTGGTAATGGGAGACTCCCTGACCTGTTCATTTCCAGACATTTTCACGTTTGTGACTTCCTTCCCCTTGTTTCAAGGAAGTAGGATTTTTGTGAAGGAAGGGTGACCGCCCTGTAATCGGGGTTCGGGTCGCCTTCCTTTTCCCCCTCTTGGCATTGGCCCTCTTAATGACAAAGGCCAAAGTGAGCTCCCTCTAACTAGGGTGTGCAACTTTCCCAAGCTTACTCCCCCATTTGAAAGCTACTTATAGAAACCAGCCTCTTGGCACCGTTAGGCGTTTCTCCTTCTAGCTGTCCTGTCACCGTGCCCTACTCACACGCACAACCAAGTCGAAAGCGAGCGAACTCTGCATCTAGCTGGCCCCGGCTTCTGCTGCTGCTGCTGCTACAAGATCTCCTGCTCCATGCCACAGGTTGGTGCCCAGGACGGGGAGTTAGGCTAATTTCAAGGAGGGGCCTTGTCCATTTGACCTGAACTGGTGTGGTAGTTAGTCGTGTGTACGGAGCCCACGCCTCACCTTGCTTCTCCTCTTTTCGCTCTCTCTCTAGCAACTCAAAAGAGAAATTGGACAAGAAGACAGAGAAGCACCAAAGAAACGGCAGGAAAAGAGAATGGAAGCAGAAGCCACGGAAAAAGGACACACACCTTGCACACACGGGCCTCCCCGTAATGGGGACTCGTGACTTCCACTTAAGCGTCCTCCCCGTTGAGGTGCCAGGTAAAAGGACCTCCCTGTAAACAGGGATCAAGGTCCATTCCTTCCAAGGATAAAGGCTTGAGGGGTCCATAAGGTAGCTAAGGCTGAAGGACCCCCTTTAAAAAGGGTAGCGGTCTCTCTGTGGGTTTCCGCTCTTTAGGAGCTAGCCGTTAAAATGCCCTGTGCCTTTGACCTCTCCCTGTAAGAAGGGTTCAGGTCTCCCCTTTCTAGCCTGTCTTGGGCCGCTGGCACTTGCTGGGCAAAGAGAGACCACCCTCTCCTGAGGGAATGGAGGTCTCTCCTTTTCTCCACTCTAGGCTCTGGCCCATGCTTAAGGACCACCCTGTAATCAGGGTTTGGCTCTGCTTTGCCATGCTGCTTTAGCCACAGGTCACTTTGACATGCCAGGCAAAAGGACCGCCCTGTAAGCAGGGTGTAAGGTCTTCTCCCTCTCCCTCTTAAACCAGTGGGGCCTTTCCGTGCCTGTGCCTGAGGGACCTCCCTTTAGGAAGGGTAGCGCGCTCTCTGGGGGTTTCAGCTCTTTAGGAGCTAGCCTTTAAAATGCCCTGTGCCGTTGACCTCTCCCTGTAAGCAGGCGTCAGGTCTCCCCTTTCTAGCCTCTTTTGGGCCGCTGGCACTTGCTGGGCAAAGAGACCACCCTCTACTGAGGGGAATGGAGCTCTCTCCTTTTCAGCGCTTTAGCCTCTGGCCTAATGTAATGCCCCTGGCTTAAGGACCACCCTGTAAGGAGGGTTTGGGTCTGCTTTACCATGCTGCTTTAGCCACAGGTCACTTTGACATGCCAGGCAAAAGGACCCGCCCTGTAAGCAGGTTGTAAGGTCTTCTCCCTCTCCCTCTTAAACCAGTGGGGCTTTTAGGTGCCTGTGGCTGAGGGAGCACCCTTTAAGAAAGGTTGCGCCTCTCTCTTTTTCTCTTAGTCCTAGTAAACTGCCCCAGAAATGATTTCTCCTTGGCTTTTTTGAAATTTGCAGTCCAGTCGTATTTGTGACCTCTTGAATTCAAGCCGGGCTCCGATGTAACATGGTGTGGCGAAGGGCCGGCTGTAAGGGGATGGTGGAGGCCGTGAGAAATTCGACCCTTTTTCCAAAAAAGCCAAGAAGTCCCCCAAACCATCCAAATGTTCCCAGGTCTGGAAATGAACAGGTGAGGTGGGGGAGCGGGGCCTCCATTCAGCTCCTTCTTTCCATGTAATCCTTCTTCATTTCCTCTTGCCCTGCCTAATTAACACTGCCCCACCAACCTCAGCTTTGACCCTTTCTTTCCTGCGCAGAATAAAACATACTGCTGGTTGTTGTAGTGTTTACTGTCTCTTGATTGGGAGAGTTTCGTACGTGGTGTCCCAGTTCCAGGCCTTTGGTCTCTTGGCTGGTAGAGTGAGGTTATATTTTTAGACTGCGTTTGAAGCGATGGAAAGAGCTGTCCTTCATGACAGCTGTTGGTGATCTGGTGGCGTAGGTACACGTGTTGTGGTGCTGGATCTTGCCCGTGGGTGCAACTAACCCTATTAACCGGACTGAGTAAGAAGTAAGGGATATCTGTTTTGGAAGAGGGCAGGGGGTCCAAAGTTGTAATGTTCTTGGTGGGGTAGAGAGGTAAGTCGGGAAGGGTGTTGCTGAGGGATGGAGGATTCCTTGGTAATGGGAGACTCCCTGACCTGTTCATTTCCAGACATTTTCACGTTTGTGACTTCCTTCCCCTTGTTTCAAGGAAGTAGGATTTTTGTGAAGGAAGGGTGACCGCCCTGTAATCGGGGTTCGGGTCGCCTTCCTTTTCCCCCTCTTGGCATTGGCCCTCTTAATGACAAAGGCCAAAGTGAGCTCCCTCTAACTAGGGTGTGCAACTTTCCCAAGCTTACTCCCCCATTTGAAAGCTACTTATAGAAACCAGCCTCTTGGCACCGTTAGGCGTTTCTCCTTCTAGCTGTCCTGTCACCGTGCCCTACTCACACGCACAACCAAGTCGAAAGCGAGCGAACTCTGCATCTAGCTGGCCCCGGCTTCTGCTGCTGCTGCTGCTGCTGCTGCTGCTACAAGATCTCCTGCTCCATGCCACAGGTTGGTGCCCAGGACGGGGAGTTAGGCTAATTTCAAGGAGGGGCCTTGTCCATTTGACCTGAACTGGTGTGGTAGTTAGTCGTGTGTACGGAGCCCACGCCTCACCTTGCTTCTCCTCTTTTCGCTCTCTCTCTAGCAACTCAAAAGAGAAATTGGACAAGAAGACAGAGAAGCACCAAAGAAACGGCAGGAAAAGAGAATGGAAGCAGAAGCCACGGAAAAAGGACACACACCTTGCACACACGGGCCTCCCCGTAATGGGGACTCGTGACTTCCACTTAAGCGTCCTCCCCGTTGAGGTGCCAGGTAAAAGGACCTCCCTGTAAACAGGGATCAAGGTCCATTCCTTCCAAGGATAAAGGCTTGAGGGGTCCATAAGGTAGCTAAGGCTGAAGGACCCCCTTTAAAAAGGGTAGCGGTCTCTCTGTGGGTTTCCGCTCTTTAGGAGCTAGCCGTTAAAATGCCCTGTGCCTTTGACCTCTCCCTGTAAGAAGGGTTCAGGTCTCCCCTTTCTAGCCTGTCTTGGGCCGCTGGCACTTGCTGGGCAAAGAGAGACCACCCTCTCCTGAGGGAATGGAGGTCTCTCCTTTTATCCACTCTAGGCTCTGGCCCATGCTTAAGGACCACCCTGTAATCAGGGTTTGGCTCTGCTTTGACATGCTGCTTTAGCCACAGGTCACTTTGACATTGCCAGGCAAAAGGACCGCCCTGTAAGCAGGGTGTAAGGTCTTCTCCCTCTCCCTCTTAAACCAGTGGGGCCTTTCCGTGCCTGTGCCTGAGGGACCTCCCTTTAGGAAGGGTAGCGCGCTCTCTGGGGGTTTCAGCTCTTTAGGAGCTAGCCTTTAAAATGCCCTGTGCCGTTGACCTCTCCCTGTAAGCAGGCGTCAGGTCTCCCCTTTCTAGCCTCTTTTGGGCCGCTGGCACTTGCTGAGCAAAGAGACCACCCTCTACTGAGGGGAATGGAGCTCTCTCCTTTTCAGCGCTTTAGCCTCTGGCCTAATGTAATGCCCATGGCTTAAGGACCACCCTGTAAGGAGGGTTTGGGTCTGCTTTACCATGCTGCTTTAGCCACAGGTCACTTTGACATGCCAGGCAAAAGGACCCGCCCTGTAAGCAGGTTGTAAGGTCTTCTCCCTCTCCCTCTTAAACCAGTGGGGCTTTTAGGTGCCTGTGGCTGAGGGAGCACCCTTTAAGAAGGGTTGCGCCTCTCTCTTTTTCTCTTAGTCCTAGTAAACTGCCCCAGAAATGATTTCTCCTTGGCTTTTTTGAAATTTGCAGTCCAGTCGTATTTGTGACCTCTTGAATTCAAGCCGGGCTCCGATGTAACATGGTGTGGCGAAGGGCCGGCTGTAAGGGGATGGTGGAGGCCGTGAGAAATTCGACCCTTTTTCCAAAAAAGCCAAGAAGTCCCCCAAACCATCCAAATGTTCCCAGGTCTGGAAATGAACAGGTGAGGTGGGGGAGCGGGGCCTCCATTCAGCTCCTTCTTTCCATGTAATCCTTCTTCATTTCCTCTTGCCCTGCCTAATTAACACTGCCCCACCAACCTCAGCTTTGACCCTTTCTTTCCTGCGCAGAATAAAACATACTGCTGGTTGTTGTAGTGTTTACTGTCTCTTGATTGGGAGAGTTTCGTAGGTGGTGTCCCAGTTCCAGGCCTTTGGTCTCTTGGCTGGTAGAGTGAGGTTATATTTTTAGACTGCGTTTGAAGCGATGGAAAGAGCTGTCCTTCATGACAGCTGTTGGTGATCTGGTGGCGTAGGTACACGTGTTGTGGTGCTGGATCTTGCCCGTGGGTGCAACTAACCCTATTAACCGGACTGAGTAAGAAGTAAGGGATGTCTGTTTTGGAAGAGGGCAGGGGGTCCAAAGTTGTAATGTTCTTGGTGGGGTAGAGAGGTAAGTCGGGAAGGGTGTTGCTGAGGGATGGAGGATTCCTTGGTAATGGGAGACTCCCTGACCTGTTCATTTCCAGACATTTTCACGTTTGTGACTTCCTTCCCCTTGTTTCAAGGAAGTAGGATTTTTGTGAAGGAAGGGTGACCGCCCTGTAATCGGGGTTCGGGTCGCCTTCCTTTTCCCCCTCTTGGCATTGGCCCTCTTAATGACAAAGGCCAATGTGAGCTCCCTCTAACTAGGGTGTGCAACTTTCCCAAGCTTACTCCCCCATTTGAAAGCTACTTATAGAAACCAGCCTCTTGGCACCGTTAGGCGTTTCTCCTTCTAGCTGTCCTGTCACCGTGCCCTACTCACACGCACAACCAAGTCGAAAGCGAGCGAACTCTGCATCTAGCTGGCCCCGGCTTCTGCTGCTGCTGCTGCTGCTGCTACAAGATCTCCTGCTCCATGCCACAGGTTGGTGCCCAGGACGGGGAGTTAGGCTAATTTCAAGGAGGGGCCTTGTCCATTTGACCTGAACTGGTGTGGTAGTTAGTCGTGTGTACGGAGCCCACGCCTCACCTTGCTTCTCCTCTTTTCGCTCTCTCTCTAGCAACTCAAAAGAGAAATTGGACAAGAAGACAGAGAAGCACCAAAGAAACGGCAGGAAAAGAGAATGGAAGCAGAAGCCACGGAAAAAGGACACACACCTTGCACACACGGGCCTCCCCGTAATGGGGACTCGTGACTTCCACTTAAGCGTCCTCCCCGTTGAGGTGCCAGGTAAAAGGACCTCCCTGTAAACAGGGATCAAGGTCCATTCCTTCCAAGGATAAAGGCTTGAGGGGTCCATAAGGTAGCTAAGGCTGAAGGACCCCCTTTAAAAAGGGTAGCGGTCTCTCTGTGGGTTTCCGCTCTTTAGGAGCTAGCCGTTAAAATGCCCTGTGCCTTTGACCTCTCCCTGTAAGAAGGGTTCAGGTCTCCCCTTTCTAGCCTGTCTTGGGCCGCTGGCACTTGCTGGGCAAAGAGAGACCACCCTCTCCTGAGGGAATGGAGGTCTCTCCTTTTCTCCACTCTAGGCTCTGGCCCATGCTTAAGGACCACCCTGTAATCAGGGTTTGGCTCTGCTTTGCCATGCTGCTTTAGCCACAGGTCACTTTGACATGCCAGGCAAAAGGACCGCCCTGTAAGCAGGGTGTAAGGTCTTCTCCCTCTCCCTCTTAAACCAGTGGGGCCTTTCCGTGCCTGTGCCTGAGGGACCTCCCTTTAGGAAGGGTAGCGCGCTCTCTGGGGGTTTCAGCTCTTTAGGAGCTAGCCTTTAAAATGCCCTGTGCCGTTGACCTCTCCCTGTAAGCAGGCGTCAGGTCTCCCCTTTCTAGCCTCTTTTGGGCCGCTGGCACTTGCTGGGCAAACAGTCCACCCTCTACTGAGGGGAATGGAGCTCTCTCCTTTTCAGCGCTTTAGCCTCTGGCCTAATGTAATGCCCCTGGCTTAAGGACCACCCTGTAAGGAGGGTTTGGGTCTGCTTTACCATGCTGCTTTAGCCACAGGTCACTTTGACATGCCAGGCAAAAGGACCCGCCCTGTAAGCAGGTTGTAAGGTCTTCTCCCTCTCCCTCTTAAACCAGTGGGGCTTTTAGGTGCCTGTGGCTGAGGGAGCACCCTTTAAGAAGGGTTGCGCCTCTCTCTTTTTCTCTTAGTCCTAGTAAACTGCCCCAGAAATGATTTCTCCTTGGCTTTTTTGAAATTTGCAGTCCAGTCGTATTTGTGACCTCTTGAATTCAAGCCGGGCTCCGATGTAACATGGTGTGGCGAAGGGCCGGCTGTAAGGGGATGGTGGAGGCCGTGAGAAATTCGACCCTTTTTCCAAAAAAGCCAAGAAGTCCCCCAAACCATCCAAATGTTCCCAGGTCTGGAAATGAACAGGTGAGGTGGGGGAGCGGGGGCCTCCATTCAGCTCCTTCTTTCCATGTAATCCTTCTTCATTTCCTCTTGCCCTGCCTAATTAACACTGCCCCACCAACCTCAGCTTTGACCCTTTCTTTCCTGCGCAGAATAAAACATACTGCTGGTTGTTGTAGTGTTTACTGTCTCTTGATTGGGAGAGTTTCGTAGGTGGTGTCCCAGTTCCAGGCCTTTGGTCTCTTGGCTGGTAGAGTGAGGTTATATTTTTAGACTGCGTTTGAAGCGATGGAAAGAGCTGTCCTTCATGACAGCTGTTGGTGATCTGGTGGCGTAGGTACACGTGTTGTGGTGCTGGATCTTGCCCGTGGGTGCAACTAACCCTATTAACCGGACTGAGTAAGAAGTAAGGGATGTCTGTTTTGGAAGAGGGCAGGGGGTCCAAAGTTGTAATGTTCTTGGTGGGGTAGAGAGGTAAGTCGGGAAGGGTGTTGCTGAGGGATGGAGGATTCCTTGGTAATGGGAGACTCCCTGACCTGTTCATTTCCAGACATTTTCACGTTTGTGACTTCCTTCCCCTTGTTTCAAGGAAGTAGGATTTTTGTGAAGGAAGGGTGACCGCCCTGTAATCGGGGTTCGGGTCGCCTTCCTTTTCCCCCTCTTGGCATTGGCCCTCTTAATGACAAAGGCCAAAGTGAGCTCCCTCTAACTAGGGTGTGCAACTTTCCCAAGCTTACTCCCCCATTTGAAAGCTACTTATAGAAACCAGCCTCTTGGCACCGTTAGGCGTTTCTCCTTCTAGCTGTCCTGTCACCGTGCCCTACTCACACGCACAACCAAGTCGAAAGCGAGCGAACTCTGCATCTAGCTGGCCCCGGCTTCTGCTGCTGCTGCTGCTGCTGCTACAAGATCTCCTGCTCCATGCCACAGGTTGGTGCCCAGGACGGGGAGTTAGGCTAATTTCAAGGAGGGGCCTTGTCCATTTGACCTGAACTGGTGTGGTAGTTAGTCGTGTGTACGGAGCCCACGCCTCACCTTGCTTCTCCTCTTTTCGCTCTCTCTCTAGCAACTCAAAAGAGAAATTGGACAAGAAGACAGAGAAGCACCAAAGAAACGGCAGGAAAAGAGAATGGAAGCAGAAGCCACGGAAAAAGGACACACACCTTGCACACACGGGCCTCCCCGTAATGGGGACTCGTGACTTCCACTTAAGCGTCCTCCCCGTTGAGGTGCCAGGTAAAAGGACCTCCCTGTAAACAGGGATCAAGGTCCATTCCTTCCAAGGATAAAGGCTTGAGGGGTCCATAAGGTAGCTAAGGCTGAAGGACCCCCTTTAAAAAGGGTAGCGGTCTCTCTGTGGGTTTCCGCTCTTTAGGAGCTAGCCGTTAAAATGCCCTGTGCCTTTGACCTCTCCCTGTAAGAAGGGTTCAGGTCTCCCCTTTCTAGCCTGTCTTGGGCCGCTGGCACTTGCTGGGCAAAGAGAGACCACCCTCTCCTGAGGGAATGGAGGTCTCTCCTTTTCTCCACTCTAGGCTCTGGCCCATGCTTAAGGACCACCCTGTAATCAGGGTTTGGCTCTGCTTTGCCATGCTGCTTTAGCCACAGGTCACTTTGACATGCCAGGCAAAAGGACCGCCCTGTAAGCAGGGTGTAAGGTCTTCTCCCTCTCCCTCTTAAACCAGTGGGGCCTTTCCGTGCCTGTGCCTGAGGGACCTCCCTTTAGGAAGGGTAGCGCGCTCTCTGGGGGTTTCAGCTCTTTAGGAGCTAGCCTTTAAAATGCCCTGTGCCGTTGACCTCTCCCTGTAAGCAGGCGTCAGGTCTCCCCTTTCTAGCCTCTTTTGGGCCGCTGGCACTTGCTGGGCAAAGAGTCCACCCTCTACTGAGGGGAATGGAGCTCTCTCCTTTTCAGCGCTTTAGCCTCTGGCCTAATGTAATGCCCCTGGCTTAAGGACCACCCTGTAAGGAGGGTTTGGGTCTGCTTTACCATGCTGCTTTAGCCACAGGTCACTTTGACATGCCAGGCAAAAGGACCCGCCCTGTAAGCAGGTTGTAAGGTCTTCTCCCTCTCCCTCTTAAACCAGTGGGGCTTTTAGGTGCCTGTGGCTGAGGGAGCACCCTTTAAGAAGGGTTGCGCCTCTCTCTTTTTCTCTTAGTCCTAGTAAACTGCCCCAGAAATGATTTCTCCTTGGCTTTTTTGAAATTTGCAGTCCAGTCGTATTTGTGACCTCTTGAATTCAAGCCGGGCTCCGATGTAACATGGTGTGGCGAAGGGCCGGCTGTAAGGGGATGGTGGAGGCCGTGAGAAATTCGACCCTTTTTCCAAAAAAGCCAAGAAGTCCCCCAAACCATCCAAATGTTCCCAGGTCTGGAAATGAACAGGTGAGGTGGGGGAGCGGGGGCTCCTTTCAGCTCCTTCTTTCCATGTAATCCTTCCTCATTTCCTCTTGCCCTGCCCAATTAACACTGCCCCACCAACCTCAGCTTTGACCCTTTCTTTCCTGCGCAGAATAAAACATACTGCTGGTTGTTGTAGTGTTTACTGTCTCTTGATTGGGAGAGTTTCGTAGGTGGTGTCCCAGTTCCAGGCCTTTGGTCTCTTGGCTGGTAGAGTGAGGTTATATTTTTAGACTGCGTTTGAAGCGATGGAAAGAGCTGTCCTTCATGACAGCTGTTGGTGATCTGGTGGCGTAGGTACACGTGTTGTGGTGCTGGATCTTGCCCGTGGGTGCAACTAACCCTATTAACCGGACTGAGTAAGAAGTAAGGGATGTCTGTTTTGGAAGAGGGCAGGGGGTCCAAAGTTGTAATGTTCTTGGTGGGGTAGAGAGGTAAGTCGGGAAGGGTGTTGCTGAGGGATGGAGGATTCCTTGGTAATGGGAGACTCCCTGACCTGTTCATTTCCAGACATTTTCACGTTTGTGACTTCCTTCCCCTTGTTTCAAGGAAGTAGGATTTTTGTGAAGGAAGGGTGACCGCCCTGTAATCGGGGTTCGGGTCGCCTTCCTTTTCCCCCTCTTGGCATTGGCCCTCTTAATGACAAAGGCCAAAGTGAGCTCCCTCTAACTAGGGTGTGCAACTTTCCCAAGCTTACTCCCCCACTTGAAAGCTACTTATAGAAACCAGCCTCTTGGCACCGTTAGGCGTTTCTCCATCTAGCTGTCCTGTCACCGTGCCCTACTCACACGCACAACCAAGTCGAAAGCGAGCGAACTCTGCATCTAGCTGGCCCCGGCTTCTGCTGCTGCTGCTGCTGCTGCTGCTACAAGGTCTCCTGCTCCATGCCACAGGTTGGTGCCCAGGATGGGGAGTTAGGCTAATTTCAAGGAGGGGCCTTGTCCATTTGACCTGAACTGGTGTGGTAGTTAGTCGTGTGTACGGAGCCCACGCCTCACCTTGCTTCTCCTCTTTTCGCTCTCTCTCTAGCAACTCAAAAGAGAAATTGGACAAGAAGACAGAGAAGCACCAAAGAAACGGCAGGAAAAGAGAATGGAAGCAGAAGCCACGGAAAAAGGACACACACCTTGCACACACGGGCCTCCCCGTAATGGGGACTCGTGACTTCCACTTAAGCGTCCTCCCCGTTGAGGTGCCAGGTAAAAGGACCTCCCTGTAAACAGGGATCAAGGTCCATTCCTTCCAAGGATAAAGGCTTGAGGGGTCCATAAGGTAGCTAAGGCTGAAGGACCCCCTTTAAAAAGGGTAGCGGTCTCTCTGTGGGTTTCCGCTCTTTAGGAGCTAGCCGTTAAAATGCCCTGTGCCTTTGACCTCTCCCTGTAAGAAGGGTTCAGGTCTCCCCTTTCTAGCCTGTCTTGGGCCGCTGGCACTTGCTGGGCAAAGAGAGACCACCCTCTCCTGAGGGAATGGAGGTCTCTCCTTTTCTCCACTCTAGGCTCTGGCCCATGCTTAAGGACCACCCTGTAATCAGGGTTTGGCTCTGCTTTGCCATGCTGCTTTAGCCACAGGTCACTTTGACATGCCAGGCAAAAGGACCGCCCTGTAAGCAGGGTGTAAGGTCTTCTCCCTCTCCCTCTTAAACCAGTGGGGCCTTTCCGTGCCTGTGCCTGAGGGACCTCCCTTTAGGAAGGGTAGCGCGCTCTCTGGGGGTTTCAGCTCTTTAGGAGCTAGCCTTTAAAATGCCCTGTGCCGTTGACCTCTCCCTGTAAGCAGGCGTCAGGTCTCCCCTTTCTAGCCTCTTTTGGGCCGCTGGCACTTGCTGGGCAAAGAGTCCACCCTCTACTGAGGGGAATGGAGCTCTCTCCTTTTCAGCGCTTTAGCCTCTGGCCTAATGTAATGCCCCTGGCTTAAGGACCACCCTGTAAGGAGGGTTTGGGTCTGCTTTACCATGCTGCTTTAGCCACAGGTCACTTTGACATGCCAGGCAAAAGGACCCGCCCTGTAAGCAGGTTGTAAGGTCTTCTCCCTCTCCCTCTTAAACCAGTGGGGCTTTTAGGTGCCTGTGGCTGAGGGAGCACCCTTTAAGAAGGGTTGCGCCTCTCTCTTTTTCTCTTAGTCCTAGTAAACTGCCCCAGAAATGATTTCTCCTTGGCTTTTTTGAAATTTGCAGTCCAGTCGTATTTGTGACCTCTTGAATTCAAGCCGGGCTCCGATGTAACATGGTGTGGCGAAGGGCCGGCTGTAAGGGGATGGTGGAGGCCGTGAGAAATTCGACCCTTTTTCCAAAAAAGCCAAGAAGTCCCCCAAACCATCCAAATGTTCCCAGGTCTGGAAATGAACAGGTGAGGTGGGGGAGCGGGGGCTCCTTTCAGTTCCTTCTTTCCATGTAATCCTTCTTCATTTCCTCTTGCCCTGCCCAATTAACACTGCCCCACCAACCTCAGCTTTGACCCTTTCTTTCCTGCGCAGAATAAAACATACTGCTGGTTGTTGTAGTGTTTACTGTCTCTTGATTGGGAGAGTTTCGTACGTGGTGTCCCAGTTCCAGGCCTTTGGTCTCTTGGCTGGTAGAGTGAGGTTATATTTTTAGACTGCGTTTGAAGCGATGGAAAGAGCTGTCCTTCATGACAGCTGTTGGTGATCTGGTGGCGTAGGTACACGTGTTGTGGTGCTGGATCTTGCCCGTGGGTGCAACTAACCCTATTAACCGGACTGAGTAAGAAGTAAGGGATGTCTGTTTTGGAAGAGGGCAGGGGGTCCAAAGTTGTAATGTTCTTGGTGGGGTAGAGAGGTAAGTCGGGAAGGGTGTTGCTGAGGGATGGAGGATTCCTTGGTAATGGGAGACTCCCTGACCTGTTCATTTCCAGACATTTTCACGTTTGTGACTTCCTTCCCCTTGTTTCAAGGAAGTAGGATTTTTGTGAAGGAAGGGTGACCGCCCTGTAATCGGGGTTCGGGTCGCCTTCCTTTTCCCCCTCTTGGCATTGGCCCTCTTAATGACAAAGGCCAAAGTGAGCTCCCTCTAACTAGGGTGTGCAACTTTCCCAAGCTTACTCCCCCATTTGAAAGCTACTTATAGAAACCAGCCTCTTGGCACCGTTAGGCGTTTCTCCATCTAGCTGTCCTGTCACCGTGCCCTACTCACACGCACAACCAAGTCGAAAGCGAGCGAACTCTGCATCTAGCTGGCCCCGGCTTCTGCTGCTGCTGCTGCTGCTGCTGCTACAAGGTCTCCTGCTCCATGCCACAGGTTGGTGCCCAGGATGGGGAGTTAGGCTAATTTCAAGGAGGGGCCTTGTCCATTTGACCTGAACTGGTGTGGTAGTTAGTCGTGTGTACGGAGCCCACGCCTCACCTTGCTTCTCCTCTTTTCGCTCTCTCTCTAGCAACTCAAAAGAGAAATTGGACAAGAAGACAGAGAAGCACCAAAGAAACGGCAGGAAAAGAGAATGGAAGCAGAAGCCA
Organism: Gopherus evgoodei; assembly: GCF_007399415.2. Taxonomy (NCBI): domain Eukaryota; kingdom Metazoa; phylum Chordata; order Testudines; family Testudinidae; genus Gopherus; species Gopherus evgoodei. Next base: position 144,721,130 of record NC_044325.1, on the reverse strand, counting down.
CGGAAAAAGGACACACACCTTGCACACACGGGCCTCCCCGTAATGGGGACTCGTGACTTCCACTTAAGCGTCCTCCCCGTTGAGGTGCCAGGTAAAAGGACCTCCCTGTAAACAGGGATCAAGGTCCATTCCTTCCAAGGATAAAGGCTTGAGGGGTCCATAAGGTAGCTAAGGCTGAAGGACCCCCTTTAAAAAGGGTAGCGGTCTCTCTGTGGGTTTCCGCTCTTTAGGAGCTAGCCGTTAAAATGCCCTGTGCCTTTGACCTCTCCCTGTAAGAAGGGTTCAGGTCTCCCCTTTCTAGCCTGTCTTGGGCCGCTGGCACTTGCTGGGCAAAGAGAGACCACCCTCTCCTGAGGGAATGGAGGTCTCTCCTTTTCTCCACTCTAGGCTCTGGCCCATGCTTAAGGACCACCCTGTAATCAGGGTTTGGCTCTGCTTTGCCATGCTGCTTTAGCCACAGGTCACTTTGACATGCCAGGCAAAAGGACCGCCCTGTAAGCAGGGTGTAAGGTCTTCTCCCTCTCCCTCTTAAACCAGTGGGGCCTTTCCGTGCCTGTGCCTGAGGGACCTCCCTTTAGGAAGGGTAGCGCGCTCTCTGGGGGTTTCAGCTCTTTAGGAGCTAGCCTTTAAAATGCCCTGTGCCGTTGACCTCTCCCTGTAAGCAGGCGTCAGGTCTCCCCTTTCTAGCCTCTTTTGGGCCGCTGGCACTTGCTGGGCAAAGAGACCACCCTCTACTGAGGGGAATGGAGCTCTCTCCTTTTCAGCGCTTTAGCCTCTGGCCTAATGTAATGCCCCTGGCTTAAGGACCACCCTGTAAGGAGGGTTTGGGTCTGCTTTACCATGCTGCTTTAGCCACAGGTCACTTTGACATGCCAGGCAAAAGGACCCGCCCTGTAAGCAGGTTGTAAGGTCTTCTCCCTCTCCCTCTTAAACCAGTGGGGCTTTTAGGTGCCTGTGGCTGAGGGAGCACCCTTTAAGAAGGGTTGCGCCTCTCTCTTTTTCTCTTAGTCCTAGTAAACTGCCCCAGAAATGATTTCTCCTTGGCTTTTTTGAAATTTGCAGTCCAGTCGTATTTGTGACCTCTTGAATTCAAGCCGGGCTCCGATGTAACATGGTGTGGCGAAGGGCCGGCTGTAAGGGGATGGTGGAGGCCGTGAGAAATTCGACCCTTTTTCCAAAAAAGCCAAGAAGTCCCCCAAACCATCCAAATGTTCCCAGGTCTGGAAATGAACAGGTGAGGTGGGGGAGCGGGGGCTCCTTTCAGCTCCTTCTTTCCATGTAATCCTTCCTCATTTCCTCTTGCCCTGCCCAATTAACACTGCCCCACCAACCTCAGCTTTGACCCTTTCTTTCCTGCGCAGAATAAAACATACTGCTGGTTGTTGTAGTGTTTACTGTCTCTTGATTGGGAGAGTTTCGTACGTGGTGTCCCGTTCCAGGCCTTTGGTCTCTTGGCTGGTAGAGTGAGGTTATATTTTTAGACTGCGTTTGAAGCGATGGAAAGAGCTGTCCTTCATGACAGCTGTTGGTGATCTGGTGGCGTAGGTACACGTGTTGTGGTGCTGGATCTTGCCCGTGGGTGCAACTAACCCTATTAACCGGACTGAGTAAGAAGTAAGGGATGTCTGTTTTGGAAGAGGGCAGGGGGTCCAAAGTTGTAATGTTCTTGGTGGGGTAGAGAGGTAAGTCGGGAAGGGTGTTGCTGAGGGATGGAGGATTCCTTGGTAATCGAGACTCCCTGACCTGTTCATTTCCAGACATTTTCACGTTTGTGACTTCCTTCCCCTGGTTTCAAGGAAGTAAGATTTTTGTGAAGGAAGGGTGACCACCCTGTAATCGGGGTTCGGGTCGCCTTCCTTTTCCCCCTCTTGGCATTGGCCCTCTTAATGACAAAGGCCAAAGTGAGCTCCCTCTAACTAGGGTGTGCAACTTTCCCAAGCTTACTCCCCCACTTGAAAGCTACTTATAGAAACCAGCCTCTTGGCACCGTTAGGCGTTTCTCCATCTAGCTGTCCTGTCACCGTGCCCTACTCACACGCACAACCAAGTCGAAAGCGAGCGAACTCTGCATCTAGCTGGCCCCGGCTTCTGCTGCTGCTGCTGCTGCTACAAGGTCTCCTGCTCCATGCCACAGGTTGGTGCCCAGGACTGGGAGTTGGGCTAATTTCAAGGAGGGGCCTTGTCCATTTGACCTGAACTGGTGTGGTAGTTAGTCGTGTGTACGGAGCCCACGCCTCACCTTGCTTCTCCTCTTTTCGCTCTCTCTCTAGCAACTCAAAAGAGAAATTGGACAAGAAGACAGAGAAGCACCAAAGAAACGGCAGGAAAAGAGAATGGAAGCAGAAGCCACGGAAAAAGGACACACACCTTGCACACACGGGCCTCCCCGTAATGGGGACTCGTGACTTCCACTTAAGCGTCCTCCCCCTTGAGGTGCCAGGTAAAAGGACCTCCCTGTAAACAGGGATCAAGGTCCATTCCTTCCAAGGATAAAGGCTTGAGGGGTCCATAAGGTAGCTAAGGCTGAAGGACCCCCTTTAAAAAGGGTAGCGGTCTCTCTGTGGGTTTCCGCTCTTTAGGAGCTAGCCGTTAAAATGCCCTGTGCCTTTGACCTCTCCCTGTAAGAAGGGTTCAGGTCTCCCCTTTCTAGCCTGTCTTGGGCCGCTGGCACTTGCTGGGCAAAGAGAGACCACCCTCTCCTGAGGGAATGGAGGTCTCTCCTTTTCTCCACTCTAGGCTCTGGCCCATGCTTAAGGACCACCCTGTAATCAGGGTTTGGCTCTGCTTTGCCATGCTGCTTTAGCCACAGGTCACTTTGACATGCCAGGCAAAAGGACCGCCCTGTAAGCAGGGTGTAAGGTCTTCTCCCTCTCCCTCTTAAACCAGTGGGGCCTTTCCGTGCCTGTGCCTGAGGGACCTCCCTTTAGGAAGGGTAGCGCGCTCTCTGGGGGTTTCAGCTCTTTAGGAGCTAGCCTTTAAAATGCCCTGTGCCGTTGACCTCTCCCTGTAAGCAGGCGTCAGGTCTCCCCTTTCTAGCCTCTTTTGGGCCGCTGGCACTTGCTGGGCAAAGAGACCACCCTCTACTGAGGGGAATGGAGCTCTCTCCTTTTCAGCGCTTTAGCCTCTGGCCTAATGTAATGCCCCTGGCTTAAGGACCACCCTGTAAGGAGGGTTTGGGTCTGCTTTACCATGCTGCTTTAGCCACAGGTCACTTTGACATGCCAGGCAAAAGGACCCGCCCTGTAAGCAGGTTGTAAGGTCTTCTCCCTCTCCCTCTTAAACCAGTGGGGCTTTTAGGTGCCTGTGGCTGAGGGAGCACCCTTTAAGAAGGGTTGCGCCTCTCTCTTTTTCTCTTAGTCCTAGTAAACTGCCCCAGAAATGATTTCTCCTTGGCTTTTTTGAAATTTGCAGTCCAGTCGTATTTGTGACCTCTTGAATTCAAGCCGGGCTCCGATGTAACATGGTGTGGCGAAGGGCCGGCTGTAAGGGGATGGTGGAGGCCGTGAGAAATTCGACCCTTTTTCCAAAAAAGCCAAGAAGTCCCCCAAACCATCCAAATGTTCCCAGGTCTGGAAATGAACAGGTGAGGTGGGGGAGCGGGGGCTCCTTTCAGCTCCTTCTTTCCATGTAATCCTTCTTCATTTCCTCTTGCCCTGCCTAATTAACACTGCCCCACCAACCTCAGCTTTGACCCTTTCTTTCCTGCGCAGAATAAAACATACTGCTGGTTGTTGTAGTGTTTACTGTCTCTTGATTGGGAGAGTTTCGTACGTGGTGTCCCAGTTCCAGGCCTTTGGTCTCTTGGCTGGTAGAGTGAGGTTATATTTTTAGACTGCGTTTGAAGCGATGGAAAGAGCTGTCCTTCATGACAGCTGTTGGTGATCTGGTGGCGTAGGTACACGTGTTGTGGTGCTGGATCTTGCCCGTGGGTGCAACTAACCCTATTAACCGGACTGAGTAAGAAGTAAGGGATGTCTGTTTTGGAAGAGGGCAGGGGGTCCAAAGTTGTAATGTTCTTGGTGGGGTAGAGAGGTAAGTCGGGAAGGGTGTTGCTGAGGGATGGAGGATTCCTTGGTAATGGGAGACTCCCTGACCTGTTCATTTCCAGACATTTTCACGTTTGTGACTTCCTTCCCCTGGTTTCAAGGAAGTAAGATTTTTGTGAAGGAAGGGTGACCGCCCTGTAATCGGGGTTCGGGTCGCCTTCCTTTTCCCCCTCTTGGCATTGGCCCTCTTAATGACAAAGGCCAAAGTGAGCTCCCTCTAACTAGGGTGTGCAACTTTCCCAAGCTTACTCCCCCATTGA